>NC_045698.1:37854551-39137329 GCF_009834535.1 Camelus ferus | reverse complement strand
ATATTAAAAGGCAGCCTTGCTAGGGACAATATCACGTGTCCTTTTGTTTATAACCATGATCTTTTTCAACCCTAGACCTCTCAGGGTAAAGTCTTGGGGCCCTGTCACTGCAGAAAAGAGAACAGGGAGTAAAAATGTCCCTCAGATTTAACTGGCTAGAAACTACCAGGAATTAACCACAGTGCCCAGAATACCCCGTCATTATTTTGCTGCTTTGCTAAGCTGAAGCATCATTTATGGGCCCAGTAGATTTGCTTTCCTATCATATTGAAAGCCTTCATCTGGGCAAACTTCTCTGAAAAAATCTCTACTTCCAGGGTGCTGAGGTCACCAAGGTGGAATTCTTACTCATTTGCATCTCAGATGAAGGTACTTGCTCCAGGAAAAACTCACCAGGGCAGGCCCCATCCAAGAACTAAATCCAAGACATCCGTCTGAAGGCAAGGAGTTGAGTCTGGGAGGGTTTTATAGGCCTATAGCTCTAACCTGCCTGATTGAACTTATTTTTTTCAGTTATTGTATATGTATTTTTTGTTGAAGTATATAGTAAGTTTACGATGTTGTGTCAATTTCTGGTGCACAGCGTAATGCGTCAGTCATACATGAACATACATACTTTCGTTTTCATATTCTTTTTCACCATAACTTACTATAAGATATTGAATATAGTTCTCTGTGCTATATAGTATGAACTTGTTGTTATCTGTTTTATATATAGTAGTCAGTATCTACAAATCTCGAACTCCCAATTTATGACTTCTCACCCCCTTTCCCCCTTGGTAGCCATAAGTTTGATTTCTATGTCTGTGAGTCTGTTTCTGTTTTGTAAATAAGTTTGTTTGTGTGTGTCTCTCTCTTTTTTTTTTTTTTCTATTCCACATATAAGTGATATCATATGGTATTTTTCTTTCTCTTTCTGGCTTACTTCTCTTAGAATGACATTCTCCAGGTCTGTCCATGTTGCTGCAAATAGCATTATTTTATTATTTTTTATGGCTGAGTAGTATTGACCTTTCAAAAAGAAAGAAAGTAGGGACATGTTTGAGCCCCAAGTCTAGGGGAAACAATAGAGGGGATGAGGGTTTTGAGGGTTTTGAGTGTTTTTCTAAGTTCCCGTAAGAAAGACGTCTGACAGTACTAGTTCCGTTTATCTTTTAATATAAACCACAGCATATCTAAGAGGTTTGAAACTCTTTGTTACTTCCCATGCTGGCTATTTTGCCATCCCCTTCATCTCCCTCAGCGTTTTCCTCAGTAAGAGTTCTAAAACCAGAAATATCCCTGTAATTTACCACCTTGAGGGACTTCGGAATCCAGTGAGACAAAACAGGCAACAGCTGAGCTCTCTGGTTCTCAATCTTTGTACCTTTCAAAAAATATTCCTTCTTTGCTCCTGTCCACAGAGATCCTAATTTCACCTAGGCCTGTGTACTGAGAGTTTGTTTAGCTCCCCAAGTGATTCTAATGTGCACCCAGGAAGGAGAACCACAGCCTTATTCTCACACCGTCACCTTTTTCAGATTCATCGACCTTGACTTCAGGTCTACTCTGCCCTCTCACCCCGATGGCCACTCTCAAACCTTGTAATCACCCAGAACTGCTCCAAGCAACACTGAAATTTAAACTCAAACATCCCACAACTTCAGCATAGATTCCTTTCTTCCTAGTGCCTCTTATTACGTTAAAGACTCAGGGGTCTGATCTTTCATCTGCTCTCCAGTTGAAGTCTTCATCGTTGTTCTGCTGTCCCCAAATAGGAAAATTAAAAGTCAGGATTCATCTACCTGTGCGATCTCCCCATCGTTACACCTAGTGCTTCCAGAGGAAGTGATGATCATGTACGTACACTGGTGCCACAGCAAAGTCATAATCTCTAGTCTCAACTGGTGGGAACCTCAGTGCTACCAAAATTGCCATTTGTTTATCTAGTTGCCTTGTCTCCATTTCTCCTGCACAAGACCCCTTCCCTTCATAGGAAGGACCCCACCCCTGTGCCTTGACTCCCACCCCCTTCTGCCTCTTTAGTAACCTTGCTCTTTCACCGGTCACTCTCTGGTATCACTGGCTTTCTCTGGATATTGGTTCTTAACACCAGCATTTGTGACAACATGGATAAACCTGGAGGACATCCTGCTAAGTGAAATAAGCCAGACACAGAAAGACAAATACTGCATGATCTCACTTATATGTGGAGTCTAAAAAACAAACAAACAAATATTAAGCATAGTAACAGAGCAGAGGTGGGGGGGGTAGGGGAAGATATTGATTAAAGGGTGCATTTTTTTTCAGTTGTAAAACTAGTTCTGGAAAGTTCTGGAAACCTAATTACAGTATGGTGACTGTAGTTAATAATGTACTGTAAACTCAAAATTTGCTGAGAATACCGCAATATTCTTACCACACCTGAAAATGGTAAGCATGTAAACTGATGGATATGTTAATTAGCTTGATTATGTTAATCATTTCACAGTATTTACATATATTAAAATATCACATTGTACATCTTAAATACATACCATTTTTCTTTGTCACTCATACCTCAGTAAAGCTGGAAAATTTTTAAAGAGACAAGCTCAAAACACTCTCTTCAAAAAACAAAACAATGCAAAAGCAAAAACAATGAAAAAACAAACTTTCACTGGTCCTTCTTTCCCCCTTTACTGACTGCCTTCCTCCCCTTCACACCCAGAGGATGTTACTTTCTTACTCCTAATTTTGCATTTCCCCCTTGAAAGGTACTGAAATTTTTGGTGCTCAATCCTATGGATGTTCTCAGTCTTTATTTTACTCGGATTCATTTCAATGCCGTTTAGTAGAGCCTTGACCCCTTTCTATTCTCAGTCTCCCTGTGTGCACTCCCAGCTGTCCTCCTTGATTTCTCAGTCTTCCCTGAGGTTGCCTCATCCTCTGTCCAAACCTCAGCGTTCTTCTGGCTTTTGTCCTCAGCTGTATCCCAGAGCTACTCAACAGTGGCCATGCAGCCAAATCACCTGCAAAACCTGGGCAAAAGCAGCAGTCCACTCCCGACACGAACCAGCTGAATCAGAAAGACTAGGGGGCAGGGCCCAGGCACGTGCATTTTTCAACAAGTCCACTGATGGTTCTGAAGTTCAGCCAGCCTGGACAACCAGCCTGAGTGTTATTCTCACCCACACCTCCACAGGCATCCTTGCATCTACCAGTGCTTCATCTGGATCCCTCCCCTGGACCCAGGCTTGCTTTCTAGATGTGTCTACACAGGGTCTCCAAACTCAGGGTGTCCATGACTGCCTTCCTGCCTTCAGCCCATTCTCTTCACATCTAGATCTGCTCCATCACCTGACTTTTCTGTCAGTGGATGATATTGGACTTCCCCAAATTTTACGAGCCAGAAATGGAGTAATTGCTTTTGAATTTTGTCTCTCCCTTATTCCCTGTGTCCACTCAATTGTCAAGTCATATCGGTTCCATCTCTAGTGTTCTCCAAAGCTGTCCACTGTTTTCCACACACACAGGTACTACCTTACACTAAGCCACCATCACCTCTCTCCTGAAATACTAAATGTTCTTTCTGTTTTCGGTGTGGCTTCCTGCCACCAATGTATTCCTCACACAACACTCAGTGTATTTATTTCTTAAAGGTAACTATGATTATATGGATTTTCTGCTTAAAAGTTTATGACTATCTGATGCTTTTAGAATCAAGTCCAAACTTTGTAACGTGACACATGTGACCCATCGGGGTCTGACCTCTGCTCTCTTTTCCGGTCAGGCCATCCCTGGCATTCTGCACACGGTTCTCACGGTTCATTGTTCTCTCTTGTCCCTAAGCCTTTATTACTCCTTTTGCTTAGAGTGCCCTCTTTCCCTTGGCCCAGGTGTCCCATTTTCCACCCCTGCCTTGGAAGCCCCTCCTCATATTCTAGGTCATATATCACTTTCTGAAAGGATCTTTGCCTAAACCTGCATGATGGACTTTGGAGAACTTCCTACGTATCCTTAGAGCTCAGAACTTCGCTGCCTGGAGTGTAAGACTCTTATCTACTCATTCACTTACTCCTCTCTCCCACCTGACTTTATGTTTCTTGAGTGCAGAAGCTGTTACTCATTGCAGAATTTTTCTTTTTTGCATGACAAACTCTCAGTGACTATTGAAGGAATGAAATGAGAAATATTCAGAAATATTAGTTTAAAAAAATAATCCGGAAAATAATGGGCAAATGAGGTTTAAAGAGGAGTGATCAGCAGGTCAGAAGCTACAAGTAGGATAAGCTGACTGATCCTGGAAAGAGGTCCTTGCTTAGTGGCAAGAACCTCAGTGCATGGTAGGAGTAGAAGGCAGAACGCAGGACATTGCGGTGGGTGGCGTATTTGTTTGCTGGGGCTGCTGTAACAAAGCAGCACTGGTTGAATGGTTTAAACAACAGAAGTGTATTATTTCACAGGGCTCGATGTGTGACAGCCAGGATGCAAGATCGGCGTGTCAGCAGGGACTGCTCCCTCTGGAGACACTAGGAAGAGATTCTCTCCTAGCTTTTGTAGCATAACTTCAGTCTTTGCCTGCATCCTCCCTGTCTCTTCACATGGTGTTCTTTTCATAAGAACATCAGACATGTTGGATGGGGGGGGGGGTCCCCACTGCTCCAGTATGTCCTCATCCTAATGAATTAGACCTGAAATGACCCTATTCCAAATAATGTTACATTCTTAGGCACTGCAAGAGGGAGGGGTTGGAATTCAACATATGAATTTGGGGGAGATACAACTCAATTCATGTCACACTGGTGTAGAGACTCTGGTGACTTGGAGACAGTTTTCGTAGGTAGCTCCTGCTCTTCAATTCAATATGAGTTGCCAGTTTGGAAAGCTGCTGTCTTTTTTTTTTTTTTTAACATTTTTTATTGATTTATAATCATTTTACAATGTTGTGTCAAATTCCAGTGTTCAGCACAATTTTTCAGTCATTCATGGACATATACACACTCATTGTCACATTTTTTTCTCTGTGAGTTATCATAACATTTTGTGTATATTTCCCTGTGCTATACAGTGTAATCTTGTTTATCTATTCTACAATTTTGAAATCCCAGTCTATCCCTTCCCACCCTCCACCCCCCTGGCAACCACAAGACTGTATTCTCTGTCTGTGAGTCTATTTCTGCCCTGTATTTACACTTTGTTTTTGTTTCTTTGTTTGTTTTTGTTTTTGTTTTTTAGATTCCACATATGAGCGATCTCATATGGTATTTTTCTTTCTCTTTCTGGCTTACTTCACTTAGAATGACATCCTCCAGGAGCATCCATGTTGCTGCAAATGGCATTATGTTGTCGGTTTTTATGGCTGAGTAGTATTCCGTTGTATAAATATACCACCTCTTCTTTATCCAGTCACCTGTTGATGGACATTTAGGCTGTTTCCATGTTTTGGCTATTGTAAATAGTGCTGCTATGAACATTGGGGTGCAGGTGTCATCCTGAAGTAGATTTCCTTCTGGATACAAGCCCAGGAGTGGGATTCCTGGGTCATATGGTAAGTCTATTCCTAGTCTTTTGAGGAATCTCCACACTGTTTTCCATAGTGGCTGCACCAAACTGCATTCCCACCAGCAGTGTAGGAGGGTTCCCCTTTCTCCACAGCCTCTCCCAGCATTTGTCATTTGTGGATTTTTGAATGACGGCCATTCTGACTGGTGTGAGGTGATACCTCATTGTAGTTTTGATTTGCATTTCTCTGATAATTAGTGATATTGAGCATTTTTTCATGTGCCTTTTGATCATTTGTATGTCTTCCTTGGAGAATTGCTTGTTTAGGTCTTCTGCCCATTTTTGGATTGGGTTGTTTATTTTTTTCTTATTGAGTCGTATGAGCTGCTTATATATTCTGGAGATCAAGCCTTTGTCGGTTTCACTTGCAAAAATTTTCTCCCATTCCATAGGTTTTCTTCTTGTTTTGCTTCTGGTTTCCTTTGCTGTGCAGAAGCTTGTAAGTTTCATTAGGTCCCATTTGTTTATTCTTGCTTTTATTTCTTCTAGGAGAAAATTTCTGAGATGTATGTCAGATAATGTTTTGCCTATGTTTTCCTCTAGGAGGTTTATTGTATCTTGTCTTATGTTTAAGTCTTTAATCCATTTTGAGTTGATTTTTGTATATGGTGTAAGGGAGTGTTCTAGCTTCATTGTTTTACATGCTGCTGTCCAGTTTTCCCAACACCATTTGCTGAAGAGACTGTCTTTATTCCGTTGTATATTCTTGCCTCCTTTGTCGAAGATGAGTTGACCAAAAGTTTGTGGGTTCATTTCTGGGCTCTCTATTCTGTTCGGAAAGCTGCTGTCTTATATTTACCACGCAGTTATAATTCCCAATGGTTTGAAGAGTCGTAGATCTGACCGCATCAATTCTTGGCTCATTTTCAAAATGGAAAAAAAGTGCTAAAACACCACAATATTGTGCTGAATTCTTCACAACTGAAAAAAATGACTGGTTTGTATGTAAAGTAAAATAAGAATTAAATGGGTGGAAGTGACTGTTTTTGAAATTCCATTGTCAATGATAGTCTAAAAAAAAAAAAAAGCATGTTTGCAAACATGGTTGATTGGCATTGGAGGTTAGAGGTTCCAGTGCATGTCTTATTGCTTGGTTTTACTATTGAGACAGATTGTGGACACTTACAGAAAACATATTTACTTGTTGTAGGCCCTGGAAGGCCATTTGGAGGACTTCTATGATAACTTACAAAGTATATTGGAGATTTCCTGTACTTTGCTAAAGACTGGGTTAAGTTAGGTTGATGTAAACTAGACCCATGCTAAAGCCTTCCCAGTACTAATTATCTCCCTGTGTAAGATCATTTCACCCATAAGAAAATTCTCCATATCTCAATCAAATACTCAGTTGATTCTGAATGGGTCAAGCATAAGTAAATAATTGCTTTTCACTGAACATAGATTTAAGGAATTGGGAAGAAAATAACATCATAAGAAGTTGGAGATATTTTAAAACCTTAAATGTTTTGAGGAGAGAACCCAGTTTAATTCACAGGTATAGTCTTCTTTTGTTATAGACTCATTTCTGTCTAGCTAATTAGTTAAGAGTGTAAGGAGGGTAGTCTATGCATTTTGAACTTCCTAGGGTCACGTTCAAAATAAGCCCACAGCAAACCTGGAAGGTCAGGTTATCCCAGGGCACGGAGACTAGCGTGAACTCTAATGTTGAAGAACTTTCCTTCCTTGAAATTGAAGGGGACAGGATGACTGGTGAGGTCCAAGCAAACGTGGGCGCTTTTGGTCGCTTTGATCTTATTTTGAATGTGCTGGCCTAAATCTATATCCACTGAGTATCCTGAAAATATTGAGGGGTCAGCAAAGCGTATTCGACTCTTTGCCAAAGCACTTATCCTAAGGTGTCTCCTAGCCATGAGTAGTTCGTGAGGAATTTAATCCATGAGCTTTCGTTTCATTTACACTAGACTCATCAAAATGTCAGAGGGAGGTATTGAATGTACAAGAAACCTTAAAGTTTATGAGGCCATTTAAGGCATTTATCTCTGAACCAGAAAATCACAGTGTACCAGGAATCCTCAGAACTCAAATATACTGGGGGGACAATTTCATTTTGTCTAATACATCCTAGGAAACCTTGGAATTGATTCAAAATTTCTGAACCCCAAATGCTAGTCTAACACTTAGATGTACTAATGACATCCCAATAACAAGTACAGGGCAAGAATGAGAATATTTAGCATTAAAAATATCCAAAGGTCACATTTTGAATAATTTACTTTGAGAATCTGCATAGTGGCCTGAGGACCTATGGATTTAAAGTTAAGTCCCTTCCAAGTGACAGAAAAGTAACTGGCACTTTTAAAGTTTTCACCCATTAAAAAGGAAGTTGTGATGAATGAATCTTTGACACTCTGTTATATTTTGTCATTTTAAAATCCTTTAAAATATATAATCCATATTTAATCTCATCTGCTTAAGTGAATAGGTCTGATATTACTATCTCCATTTTTAAAAGGGGAAAATGGAATTATATGTAATTTTGATTTTTGTTGCTTTAGTTGCAATAATATATACCTTGTTTTAGCTCTGAGCTGTGATTCTGTTTAATAATGAGTTGTGCGGCTGATAGCTTATGTAGTTTTTTTATCTTTATGTTCATCTTTCCCATGCTTGAAAGAAATCTTTGACTTGGGTTGTTAGTAAAAAACAAACCAAACCAGAATTCCTGTTATAACACAAAGCATGAATATTATAATTGGCTTAAAATTCAGTTCTAGGTTTTCTCCAAAAATAAAATGCTTGTTCCAGCATGATTCTCTTCCTTCCTAATTCTTCGTATTTGCATTTTATATTGGCCTTTTCCTGTTGGGTAACATAAGTGCAGCGTGTTCTTTGGGCTTAACGTATACTCCATGGTCAGGTCAATTCCATCTGGGCAGAAACTAAGAAGTGGGCCAGAACGTATTTAAATTATGCAATTGCCTGGAAATACTTTGTTTAACTTACACAGGTGTGCTACAAAATGTGAATGGAAAATATTCTCCCTTAATAAATTGTAATTCAAATAATTAATTTAAAAAATTGAGCCAAAGATTAAGACAGTTGTCCATTGTCTAACATCATTCACACAATTTGATGGTGGTCTTAATATTATTGAATTTTGGTGAACTGATTATTATAATCAATTAATCTCGCAGATTTCATAATTCCTGGCATTTCTTCCTTCCTTTTTTGTTTCTCTTTCATCAGCTGCTTGACTCTCCAAAATTTGCAACTAAATTAAATGGTCATCCAGGTAAAAGTTTATTGGCATGGGAAGCCTGTGACTAAAGAAAACTTACAAAGCAGATGTCTCCACGCTGTCAGTCAGGAACATTCAGAGAAGAAATGCTCTCTTCCCTGGGTATTCAGGGCATCTCATCCTCCTGGCTTTCCTTTCCACCTTGGACAATCCTTCTCCTTCTCCTTTGCTGCTTTCTCCTGAGTTCGTCAAATTATTAGCGTTGATGTGTCTCAAGCTTCGTCTGTGGTCTCTTTTGTCTGATCTCATCTAATCGTTCAACTTTAAAGTCTTGATGCCACTGTCACATTTCTACCACCAACCTAGACTTCTCCCCTGAATATGGATGTTAATATTTAACTACCCACCAGCCATTTTCACTCAGATATCAACCGTATACCTGAAACCTAACACGTCCATAATCAAAGTCTTGCTCTTTCTTACCAAACCAGCTTCTCCTACACTCTTCCCCATCTCAGGGCAGGCTTTGCAATGATCTCTGCCTCCTCACTGTTTCTCACCACCCTCTTCCCCATCCAGTCCAGCCAGCAATCTCTCAGAACATAACCCGTAATCTGACCACTTCTCACCACCTCCACCACTACTCAACTTGGTCCTGGCCACCCATCTTTGTCACTTGGATTGTTGCAGCACCTCCTGACCTATGTCCCTGCTTCCCCTGTGTCCTCTTGAGTCTACTCTCTACACATCAGCCGAGTGACGGCTAAACCTAGGTTGTGTCCCTCCTTTGCTCAGAACCCTTTAGTGTCCTCTGATCTTTATCAAAATTCAAATCCTTATCATAGCCTACCACCTGTGGGTTCCTATTACCTCTGACTTAGCTCCTACTCCTCCTGGTCTGGTCCAGTCACACTGACTCCCTTCTGTTCTCCAACTCTCCAAGCACAACTCTGCTTTGGTGGCTCTAAACTTTCCATTATTTCAGACCAGAACCTGTACCTCTCAATACTGCTTTGTTTTACTTTCTCACATCTCTTGTTCTTTATTCACATATCTTCTAGTGAGGCCTTTGCTGTTCATCCTCTTTCATAATTATATTCATAGCATCCCTGTTCCTGGAACTCTCTATGCCACTTCTTTTTTAAAATTTTCTCCTTAGAACTCATTACCATGTAAATAAGTCTATAGATTTTGCTTATTCATTTCGTTTACTTTCTGCCCCTCCTCCCCCAACTAGAAATAAGGCCCCTACTCTATTTTATAGTTCATTGTTATATTCCCAGCTTCTAGGGTAATTCCTAGATTCCTAGAACATGGGGTAGTCAATATATATTTGTTGAATGAATGAGTGAGTGATTACTTTCCATCTTTCACTCCTTAAGTGAAAGCAGGAAATATAAGAATATGAACTATTTGAATTGTCAGACTTGCCTGTTTTCTTAAATAAATATTATAATCCAACTTGGTTTTTGAAATATGTAAAAAAAGTTATGAGAATATGCATTTTTAAAAGCTTTATCAAACACCGTTTTTTCCCCCAAATCTAAGAAAAACCCACTGCCAATCAAGAAATCAACATTATATTGAATTAATTGTTTTCTGGGTCACTAATGAACTTGACTGTGCTGTTACTCTCAAAGCGCTAAATATAGCACATATCGAACTAAAGGTCCTTCATGATCCTTGAAACTTCCTTGAATTTCTAAAGAATTACCCAGGCTTATGGGAAGAAGTTTTAATGAGACATTGTGCTGTTCAGGAGAGAAGAAATCATAGTTTTTGACCTCAGGGGCATTGATGAAATAATAGAGCAAAAGCTCTAGGGAAATTAGTTTTTAGGAAGTGGAATCCAGTGGCTCATTGCACATTCTAAATAGCATCAGAGTAAGAATGACAGCCTGGCTGATTGGGTTTAGTGATGTGGATAGATCTGGCTGCCATCTCATCCAAAGTAGATGGAAAACTCCCCCCATGTCAATGAGATCTTACAAAGGTGGAAGGACTGTTGAGCAACAATTCATTCCAGGGCTTCATTTTGAGTGAGAACAGCAGGTAGGCCAAGAGAGATCAGGGCAATTCAGGACTGGAATTTTAATCAGTGAAGATAGATAATCTTAAATTTGTGCTTGTGCCTGTCCTGATTTGTTCAATCCACAAACATTTATGGAACACCTGCTGTGTACCAGGCACTTTGTTGGAGAGGGTCCACACCAGTGATCAGGAAAGATATGATCCCTGCCCTCATGCAGCTTCTGTCCCAGTGAGGGACACAGACAGATAGACAGACAAATGAATATATAAGTGCAGATTGTGCTGGGTACTTGAAGGGAGGACAGCATGGTGCTGGTGGAGGGAATAATAGGGCTGCAAACCAGGTTCCATGAAGAGCCATGAGGAGCTTCATGGGTGGTGCTGGTCCTGAAGCATCTGGGTCAGCTCTGCATGTGAGTCCTTGTGAAGACATCCAGATCTGAGGTCAAGTCCCACTTCCCACTGGCTGAGAGACCTAATACCTCTATCCTCTGCTTTCTGTTTTTCTCCCCCTGACTCCCCACCCTCTGCCTTATCAATTCTCTCCAGTTTGAATTCTTCTCTCCAGCTTTACTGACTTGATTTCTTCACCACTAAAACCTCCCGTAGTCCCCTCTATTCCCTGTTGATTTTTGTTTCATGGAGGTGTGTTTAAATTGGTTTCTGAGATGTAGGTCTATCAGAGACTAATGTGCACATACTCAGATTTTTAATTCAGCTGAGCTACTCACATCTTTGCTTCAGCTACCATGTCTTTTGTCCCTAAATTATGAGCCACTGTATCTTAAAATAATAACCATGTTATAATGTTATTTATGCAGTGCCTCACAGTAGGTGGCAATTAAGGACAGATTAGACTGCTCTGAGCTAATATGTAGCTCTTGCCAAAAGGATTTTAAATCCTTAGGTACTTGATCAAGGTAGAACCACATGTTGCCACAGGATACAGGATGGATGTGGAGTGGATTATGGTAATAAACCAATAAATAATAAATTAATAATATAGTGATAGGGTAGTTTTTAATCTCCCAGCAAGTGGGCATAAATCAGAATTGCGTTAAAATGAATTTTCCAATTTCAGTAGCTCTATGCCAGTCTGCTGGGATGTGAATCCCAGTGACTAGCATCATCTCTCTCTCCCTCCAGCATCTCTGAGACTCTCTTAGGAACACCTGACAATTGCTCCTGAATGGATCTGCACAGGTTGCCACTTTGTACTGGTCTCTGCTCCACCAGGGACCTCAGCCCACACTCAGTGGTCTCTAGATTGCCTGGCAGCAGACACTAGCAAGATCCTTCTGGCTATTAATGGTCTCCATTCTGTCTAGGGTGGTGCCAGCACATGATTCCTCACACAGTAGGAAGGAGAATGCATCCTCCCTTCTTGTTCTTGTCAGGGAACCTGACAGCAGTGCTTCTTCTTAAACTCTCAAGTTTTAGGAAATTAGCAAATAAGTTCTTCCAGGTCTCACACTCATTCCTTTGTCTCTCCAGGATATGACTGGGAGAGTTCATCCACCAATCATGACAATCTACGCCAAATCACTACACCTTTCGAAACCTCAGGCTTTGTAGCTGAGTCTGGTTATTCATACTAGGTTTCTTCTTTTCCTAGAGTTCATTCCTACCCAGAGCCTTACTTTCTGCTCTAGTGAGGATGGCCTAGATCATGCTACAACAAACAGCTCCAAAATCTCAGTTGCTTAAAACAATGTAAGTTTATTTATCACTTATGCTATATGTTCGTCATGGATTAGAAGTGGAGGGAGGAGGGTTCTGCTCTCTCTTTACTTAAGGATATGGCTAACGGGAGACTCTACCATTTGGATAGTTTCCAGTCATGGTGGCACAAAAGAGGGACACTCTATACCAGTGCTCAATGATTTTCCCCTGGAAGTGACATGTATTACTTTTGCTCACCTTTCATGGCCAAAGTAAGTCGGGTGACTATGCCTACCTTCAAGGGGCCAAGGAAATGCAACCCTGCTATTTGCTTTGAAGAAGAACTGGGTATGTTGGTAAACAGCACTCATAATGATCACACCTCCTTTCTTGATGTTTTGCTTCTGTATCCTTCTCCTCTCTCCCCACCCAATTCTGCCCCTTAAGACGTATCTCTCATTTGTATAACCTTCAGTCTTATAAATGGCTCAAGGTTCCTCCATATTAGTTAGTAGTTCTAACCAAGGGTCTCTCTTGTGTTGTTGGCTTGGACTTTAGTCATCTCAAGGCTCAACTGCTTTTAAGGTCACTCATGCAGTTGTCAGACCTCAGTTCCCAGCCATGTGATATAAACTACATTCAACATGTAGAGAGCTGCATTTAATATAATAGCCTGTGTCCCCCAGGCTGAGAGAGAACAGAAAGAGACTTCCCAAGACAGGCAGGAACCACAGTCTTTTATAATCTTATCTTGAAAGCGATGTGCCATAGCCTTTTGCCAGATGACCAGCCCTGGGACAGTGTGGGAGGAGAGACCATACAAAGATGTGCATACCAGGTGGTGAGTAATTGGGGACCATCGTGGATTCTAACTGCCGCTTTCCTTTAAGAAGGCTCCTCACCTCCCACATAGATCCAAGGCTACAAATAAATGCTTTCTGAATCTCAGCTTCTGCCAAGCAGCATACCCGACACAGAGCAAATATAATTTAGAATATAAATCTAGAATTTCTCTCTAGGGGGTCACTTCATTTAGACTAGTGTTGGTCTTCTTCTGTGCAATTAAATAGTTCTTGTATCAGTGATTTTCTATGCCCCATATCCAAGGAAGTGCACTGACTTCCACAGAACATTTGCTTTATGGTGTTCTATTTTTAAGTCATTTGTGTTTAGGTGATTGTTGTACTTTAAATGTTAGCAGACATAATATATAGCAAGTAAGAGCAAATAGATACTTGATATTTTTTCCTGCCCCTTTCTAAAGAGGGATGAGCTAAGTGAGCTAAGTGTCACTTTAAATAGGACACTGGGAGGAATTAGAAATCGTGACACAGTCGCAGAAACCCCACATTAAAATCCAGCCTTGTCACCACTCTGTGATTACACATATCAGTATTCCTTTTGGGCCAATCAAGAAATCATTGAATGATACTAGAGGGAAAATACACTTTTGTAAGGAGAAGGAAGATCATATTTGGAAGGAGGAAATATGCATGACCATTATAGTAACAAATACGGGAATACATATGTGAATTTTTATGCACTCTTGGTTTTATTGAGCAAAAGTAGACAGATTTATTTCCTTTCTTTGTTAATTGTTCATACAAAAATAAACCCTACTGTGCAGGAAGCCAGGCACTCCTCCCTACCTCCTCTTGATATTGAAAGAGTTTATTGAAATCCTTAAGTCGGCTTCGTACGATCGTCCCAGTGATGTCTCTTGGATTAATTCAGTCAAACCGTGCAGTGTGACCAATGCAGACAGTCTGTGAGAAGCACATGGGTAGCTCGCCTCTTCTTGATTTTTTTCTGCCTCTGTTGTTTCTGTATTTTGGTTGCTTTTATCCTACCGTCTTGAATCTCTTACACCCCAAATGACAGTATGCTCATTCTATGCAAGGTTTCTCCTCCTCCCCGCCCCCTGGCGACATCCCTTCCCCCAGCTACATCTCACTTCATTCCCAAGAAAAACATCGCCCTCCCCTCTCTGCTCGCTGTGTTTACATTTCTCTGCTCTTTTCCTCTCTCCTCCTGGCATGCTGGTTTAATCAATTTTACCAAATGACTTTCCTGGCAGCTGTAAAAAAGAAAATCCAGAGCCAGTTAATAGCAATCTAATACTGTACTTTTGGTCATTTCTCTGAAATGTACAGAAATGTTGGGTCATCGGATTGATTTTTAATGATCTAAATGATCAGATGTCTCAACACTGCACTGCAGCAGCCTGATAATAAATAGGAAAGGGGAGGGGCTTGGGCGCTGGGTGCTCACTCAGTGCCCCATAAATAATCCCCAAAACACCAGCCAAAAGGACAATGTAAAATAGGTCTTTGCCAAAACATGTATTAGCATTTTTAAAGAAAGTCATCTAGCTATTTTAATTTTGCCTATGGAGGAACTAAAACAAGATGTTTTGGATGAGGGTTTAGAAAGTCATTGATATGGTTAGTAATCAAACTGCAGCCTAATTCTATGCGTATCTGTTGACATAAGCAGGACGTCAGTAAGTGCCTCCCAGCATCCCCAAATAGCATACTGGCGTCTCAGAGGTGAGGGGAACATTGATTATTCTTTGTCTGAAAGACAGTAGAGCTCTCAACGTATACAAAATCAGTAAATTGTAAAACAAGCCACTTGCTTTTTTAGCCCTGTAAGAAAAATTTTTAAAAACATAAATATGGGAGAAAGAAACAGTGAAATATTATGAGCCCACCATAAAGCTTATTAACTAGTTGTATGACTTCAGGTGACCTGCTTAACTATTCCATGCTTTGGTTTCCTCACTGTAAAATGGGCAGCCTAGCAGGGGAGCGGCAAGTCAGGAGTGTAGCAGGAGTCCTGCACTTACTAGTGATGCAGCTTCTGATCATCATGACCCCATCTGCCACCTCTGTCATTGTGCCTCCCAGCATCCTTTCCCGCCGGGTCTAAATCCACAGGACAAGGCTGCTGTCCCAGGGCAAAGTGGGTTTTGGAGTCTAATCACAGCTCAACCACTTACTTTCTGGGTCCGTGGGCAGTAACCTTACCCTTCTAGCTTCTTCCAGCTTCCTCATCTATAGTGTGGGGATGTTAATACTCCCTTTATAGGGTTATTACAAGTATTAAGAGTAATAACTTGTGTAAAACTCAGTGCATAAAATCTTTCCCCAAAAAAGACGCTCAAAAATGTTAGCTTTATTTCACCCTTCTCCCCTCATGTCCAATGTTCCTAAGTGGTATGTGAGAGGGAAATAGTTCATTTCTTATGCCAACGCTTCGGTTAATACAATGCTCTTTTGAGGCGCTCAGCTCAATTTACATAGCTAGAGATACATAGATACTCTCTTTACACCAGGGAGACTTGGGGCTCACACTGATGAAAGGGGTTTTTATGTCTATTTCCCGTCTTATATAGTGTAGTTCTCCTTGAGAAAGAAGGCACTGTTTCATTTTAAAAGGCTGGATCTTAGTTATCTATAATGAAGTAGCCAAGTTGGGCTGACCACCAGTCTAATGAATTTCTGTTGGATCCCTTCCATTTAGTCTGTTTCATGGCCTGGGTCAGACAGCTCACTAATGGAGGCACTGAACGATGCCACGTCGGTCCAGATGGTGTGACTGAAGAAGCTCATTTCCACTGCTGGTAAAATTGACCCAGAGGCCCTCTTTGTTGATGATATCAGGAGTGTGGTCTTTGTGTTAGAAAGACGCCATCACCCCTCTCCCCATCCCATATTGTAAGAAAATTAGACTCTAATAGAAAAAAAAAACAAAAACAAAACAGAGCCCAAGAGTTGTAGTAGCAGGAGTTTATACCCTCATTTGAGAAATTCTGTATTTCTGGGATAAATGAGATCAATTCTGGCCTGTAATGACAGTGTTCCCTGTGGTTTCCAGATGATGGAGAAAGTATAGCAACAAAGCAAAGCCCTACAGATACCTTGGGGGGTGGGAGTGGAGAATAAGACAGAGAAGAGACATAAAACAGAATTGAGTTTGATGAGTTGTTTTAATTTTATTTAAATTTGATGTCTTTAGAAATCGATTTATAACCAAAACTATAAATAAATTTTACGTAGGATTAGAAAGCTATCAATCGATTTATTATAAAATGTTTTGATGGATAGAAAAATCCATTTTGACTTTGGATCACCAGTTCTTAAATACTGATTTTTATTTCTGAAAACAGCAAGTCACATACACATTTTATAAATCCATCTCATTGTCTTTATACATAACAAAATAATTTTGATCTTTTGTTTGTGTTTTGTGTTTGTTAGTATGTGTTGGTAAGCATCTTCAACCCTATTATATGTTTGGAGGCTTGGAAGTTACTAGGGAGGGGGGAGAAAGGTATGGCCTCTCCAAGAACTCAGCCTGTGGTCAGAGAGACAGAAACAGGATTCTTTCCTTTCTGTCAGCAGTTCCAAAATGAATATCCGTGTGTGTGAGTGTGTGTGTATATGTGTGTGTGCACGCGCATTTGTACTTGGGTAAGCATTTCTGTAGGATAGACTCCTGCCAATCAAAGGTATGTGTGTTTTACATTTTAAAACATCTACTAAGTTGTACTTCAAGAAAGTCTTTCCAATCTATCTTTCCACCAAATGTTATGGGTGTACCTGTTTCCCATCCCCTCACCAGCACTGGATATTTTTAGTCTTTAGTTTTTACCAATGTGATAGGCAGAACATCTCATTGTAGTTTGCATTTATTTCTTTGGTTACCAGTGAGACAGAACATCTTTTCAAATGGCTATTGCCTACTTGTACTTCTCATGTGGTGTTTTTTGGCATCCATTTCTCATTTTTCTTTTGGGTTGTTGATTTTAATTATAATTAATTATAAGCTCTTCTTGAAGCAAACAATACAGTCATCGTACCACGGCTGTTTACAGCCCTCTCTGCTAACTCACTTTGCAGAAGCCTATACTATTTAGCTTTTTCAGATTTCTACATTGTTATTTTCCTTCATCCCTAATGTAACATTCCTACCATTGTGGTCAGCAGGTGAGATGGCAAACATTTGAGGAGGACAAGGGAAACAAATATGCACTGATTTCTTATGTGTGCTACGTGGGTAACCTGTACCTTCTCATGCTCCGTCGATGGCTTACAGTAAAACCGAGCGCATCTAAGAAATAAGTATCATTGTTGTTTTCCAATGAAAAAAAAAGAAGACTCTGTGAAGGTTGAGAAATGAGCCCAAGGTGAATGAAATGATAAGACCTCAGGTCTGTCTGATAATACCAAAACCCTGGGCTTCTTCCAGCAAACCATGCTTTCTTTAGAAACACTTCTGTTTTGCTAAACCTAGCAGCACAAATTAGCCAGTTTATAGTCAGGGCTTTGAGAAGATGTAATGCAGAAAGAGCTGAAATTGGGGCTTGAGTTTATCAATCTCAAGCTTTTGTTGGGGACTCAAGGAGAGAGGATGAGGCTCATGACCAGAGGGGTAAAATCATCCCTGGATTAACTTGGAGAACGGAAGAAAAAATGGAAAAGGCAATGTCAAAATCCTGAGAATATGATTCCAGGAGCATACCGGTAGGAAGAAGGGAGAGACAGTCCAGGTATAAACGTGAATACATTTCACTGTTCGTGAACTATCAAAGAAACAGCGTCAACAGAACAGCAACAACATGGACTGGAGAACAGTTAATATTTGTGGTCCCTATGCAATGCCATTCAGACAGCAGAGTTTAAAAAAAAAAAAAAAAGCAGAACTCATACTGCCACGGTGTCTCCCAATAGCAGGCGTATTCAAATACCAGGACCTACCTTTGTGGGAAGAGGATTAGTTATACCTCAGCCTGTTTATCCAAAAGCAAAGATGTGGGTGGCAGGATTTCTAGAAGTGTCTTCTTGGAGTATCAGGGACAATTACGGTGGCTCAGGCCACTGACTTTCAGTCAGTCCCATCTGGTACTTTACAAATTAGCTCATTATTCTGCTGTTCTTATGAATGTGCTAGTCTGCAAACATATCGTTGTCACAAATTAGTCACCTAATGTTTCTCTGAAAGTGATTTCACCTAAACCCACCTACATCATCACATGGAACAGCAAAACAGGTCCTTGCTTGATCCTCTAGATGGAATTCAGAAAAAATTATGATATGCTCTCCAAGGGATTTTTGGCACAAGCATCACCTCCCGATTTCCTAAGATTAGAGTGTGATCCTTGCCCTGAGTACTAACAATATCCTGTCATACTAGAAACCTCTTCAGTTTCCCCTATGAACTCCAAGAGAGATCCAAGCCTGCTGATAAATGATGGATTTGCAAGTTGAACATTGCTTTTGTTTGTTTTTATTTACATTGGTTGTCACAGGTGTCATCACAACTGCTGTTTCAGTTCTAACTAATTGCAATTTTGAGAATTAACGTAAACATCTGATTTTAAAAGTGGTTTGTTTTTGTTTTGTTTTGTTTTGGGGGCAGATGAGCTTACTCACTAACTAGTAGAAAGGAAAAAGAATTGTGAGAAAGCATAAGCTTCCCTCTCCTAACTTGATTACCTATTGAGAAGTGCCCTGGATTATATGAAATATTTCATGGTGAACTCTCTCAGGGAAGATGCCTTTGGTCCAAGCTGGGAGCTGCTAACTCAATGGCTTAACATAAGCAAATAAGGAAAATGTACTGTCTTATCACAGGAAGTCTCAAGGCAGAGTGTTCCAGGGACGGTTATTCAGAGGCTCAGGCCCATCACCTAGGTCTCCTTAATGTCTCAGCACACTGCCCCTTTGCTCAGCCTGGCACTCCTAATTAACACAGGATAATGGCCCCAGCCAGGCACAGCGTCCAAAGGCAGGAAATCAACCCTGGCTTCCCTATGCTTCTCTTTTTATGAAACACTTCCAGAAGTCATCTCAGCCGACTTCCCTTTATATCTCTTTGGCTAGGTTTGGTCTTATGAATCACTGGCCAGAAAATGGGATTAGACTGTTCAAGGTTTACCCTTGACTGCATAGGGGGTTGTCTTCTCTGAGTATTTAGCTGCTACAAAAAGTAAACTCCCACAAAAAATTGGATTTCTGCCAGTAAGGAGGAGGGAGGGTGGATGCTGAGTCCTTTAAAAACAGCAGTGAAGGAATCATGATGTGAATCCCATGGTAATAAATGTGAGAACTGAAGTTTCGACAAAGAAGCCCTTTCCCAAAGTGTGGTGTCAGCCCTGAGTTCCGAATTTCAAAATAGGTGGCCAAGAATCAGGTTTATGACTTTTGGGGCCTCTATACAGGGTCCCTTTGCTCAGATAAAGACAGAAATAGAGTTCAGAGAGGAGAAAGGAAGAGCAATTTATGAAAAGCTATTAATTTTTTTTTTTAAGGAAGAGATAACTAGGTAGTGCTGTGAGCCCTACCCTCCGCTCCCTCAGAGCGGGCTACTGCCCTCATTCCCATCAAGCCCAGGAAAAGAGGACGCGATGGGGGAACTTTCCCCACGGACCAGATGTACACCACACTTAAGAGAGAGCTGATCTCGAGCCATTTTGTCCTTCCCAAGAGGACCATCTGGGAAAAGCACTTGGACTTCAACTGCAAGACACTGTAGGGATAGACCACTAGGAAACCATGGGCTTGGTGGGGGCCAATTACCCAGCAGCGCCCGGCAAACAAAGCCCTGCCTGAGTCATAGGAGTTGCAGCCAGGGGCCCAGCGGGGATGCAGCTGATGGACCCAAAGAAGTGCCCAAGAGATGAAGAGGCAGCTTTCAACATCTGCCAGGACCCCAATGCAAATGCCATTTTATGATAGTGCCAATTCAGAAAACACCCTCCTCCTTCCTTTCATCAGCTCTCTCCATGCTCTCTGCCCCAGCATAGTCAGTACCAGCAGCTGGGAAGTCAGGCTAACCCCTGCCTCACCCACTTACCCCACTGCAAGCAGCTAGTCTGCAGTGGGCCCAGCTGGGAGCGGAAAGAAGATGTGCGCTAAATCAAGTTTGGTGTTTTGGATTACAGTTTGGAAGGGACATTCTCATTTCTGAATAGAATCTGAGTTGATGGTTTAAAGAGAATATAAAGCTCTCCATTGCCTAAGAGGGCCCAGAAAAGTCACAAGACTTTCTCCTTAAGTATAAGTTAAAGGGGTAGTGGGAAACCAAAATAAAATGTGTTTTGAGTACATATCCCATGTCCTTATTTTCAAAGACTTTGTTACCATATTAATACTCTTTTAAAAATATATTTTTAATATCCTGATAATACCATATCACATGTGTATCACTCCTTGAGTGTTTCTCCTTTCTGTCTTCCTCTAATATTTAAAAGGAAAATTACTTACACACTCCAGCAAATATTCTGATCTTTAACATACCTATGCACCTGTAGAAGAATCTCAAAGTGATCTGCATTAAAGGTGTGGGAAGCAGCAAGTCATTATGAAAAATAAGGGAAATGGAAAAGTTGGAATTAATGGTAGTGCCTGTCTGTCCCACTCCACTGCCTCTCACTCGCCCTTGTCTTTATTCTCCTCTTTAGACTCCTTAGGACTCAGAGTTTAGTATTGTCACCTGCTCAAAAAAGCTGCAGTCTCTGAGGTGAGGCCACCAGGGATTCCAGGTTGCAACAATCGCTTGATCCTTCTCCTTTGGGAACAAAAATATTCAGCCCTTGACACAGATACACAGTGGTAGCCTCATCTAAATGGCCTGTGCCACCAGTCAGTGGGTAATTATTGGGCAGAGGAAGAAAGGTGAGGAGTTTATATTTTCATTAACTTTGTTCCTGCTTCCAGCACAATTTCCATTCTTTTAAAAATGAAGCAGGAATTTAAAAAATTGAGAAATCCTGATAACAGCCCTACCTGTTGCATCACCAATCTAAAGAGGATGGGGGTCATTGAGAAGACAGGAGGAATCCTAAAAGTAAACGTACTATTTGATTAGCTTTGCTACTTTATTTTGTGGGAAAATGTAAAGTTCTTTTGTGTCTTCATCCATTTTGCAAACCTTGGAACTAGGAATGACAGATGAAATCATGTCACATTTCACACAATTCTTCCTCACTTACAATGTGCTTCCCATAGAGAAAAGTGTAAGCTACATAGCTAGGCAACTGGATCATGTGTTACTATTTTTCTGTTTCATTCTGTTTCAGTGTGGTGTTCATGTTTGCCAGTTTGTATCTATTAAATGATCTGTATGGTCTGTAGTGATGTTCTTAAGGGTGGAGTGTGCCATTAGAGAGAGAGGCAGGCTAGCTGACAGTTTCAAGTGCTCAGCACTATGGATTGTCCTCCAAGTCAGAGTATTTAAAACAGCAGAGCAAACGGTGTAAAATGCTCAGTGAAGGAGGGGATATCTGTCTACAATAATGAACTAGGATTTAATAACTAGCCTTGAATTTATTTTGCACTCAAGTGCAAAGAATGTTTTAATTAATTATATCAAAATGAGTTTAAAGCTATTATTTTAAAATATTGAGTTCTGTTTTTAATACATTTTAATGTTTTAAAACTGTTAAATTATTCTTTTTAAAAAATCATGTGAATACCCCTTTTCTTCCCTAAAAAGGAATTATGCCTTTCGAGTACTAAATTCTTTTACTTCATAAAGCTAATAAGAATCACCTTATTTTCCCCTTTCATTAATCTCTCTTTCTCTCTTTCTGTCTTTTGCCTTTTTATCTGAAACAAATTAATATTCAGTAAAGAAAATGATGAAAGGAGTTTGAGGAAAATAAGAAGCTGATATTTTGACTGGAAGTATAATAGATGTCAGTCATAGAAAAAGTATGCTGTCTCCTGAATCCCTGGGTGTGGATGTGGATGTAGATACATTTATTGTTAATTCCTCTATGAGTGTGTATGTGTGTGTGTGTTTTAATTTAAGCTCCTTGATTGGGTAATCATTAATTCAATGTCAAGCTAATTCGCTGTGGCTATTCCATATTATAATTTAGCATTAATTTTAAATTGCTTTATTTTTGGAGGGTGGGAAAGGATTTATGAATAGCCACATAAAATTTCTTACATGGTGACTCATCTACTCAAAAATTTGATTGCAAGGAAAAGAAACTGACTTAAACCAGCTTCTGTGAAAAAGGAGGGTGTATAGTTAATATAAAGATACAGAAGATAACAGAAGCAAAGTGTAGATGGATTATGTCGGATTTGCAAAACTCCAGAATTGAGGTGACTGCTCTTTCTGTGGCCATAAAATCATCCATTTTTGTTAGTCTCTGTGTTTCAGCTCTTTGCCTGCTTCTCTCTGTAATTGCAATAAGTTCCTTAGTCATCAGTTTGCACTTGACCCAAAATGGCTTCATCCCCTAAGTCCATAGGACATTTTGGTTCAAGCTCATCTGGAACTGACTTGATTCCCTGTTTTTCTTTTGACTGTTCACATTCCAGATAGTGAATATTAATGTTTGCTACCCAGTGAGTGAATCAGGTGGCAGTGGGTCAGGTTTTCATACCTGTTCTGGTGAGGTTTTATAAGGGTACAGGGAAGGAAAGCTCTTTAGAAAGAGCTGTAGGCAGATATAATCATGTTTGGTGTTGTGACTGATTTATTTATAATTATTTACTCAACAAATATTTCATTGAGCACTTATGCACTATTCTAGTCAGTGAGGATTAGGGACAAAACAGACCAAAAAAGTCCGGTGCCTTGGTGGAATGTGATTCTTACGATAATCTTTAACCCTCTATTTCAAAGATAACTGGAAAAAAATGGAGTAGCAATGTCATAATACAGCAAATCCAATGTATTGAAATAACAATATAGATGTGTGACTTTACATAATATCTACATTATAAATATACATGCAATGTATAAATATCATAATCATATTTGCTTTTACTTAGTTCTGTTAACTGTCAATGGTATGGGAATCTGAGTATATGTGTATCTTGGAAGCAGTAGCTGAGGTCTTTGGGTTTTTAAATATCTGGTTTGCAGACTTTGATGCAGCCTCTTTTAATTTCCTATTAAAATGACTATAAAAATGCACCCTCCCAAAATTATAATTAAAACAGCACTAAAACTCAGGACCAATAGTGACTTATTGTCAGAATATTAAAGAACCAATAAATTAGATTGAAAATACCAATGGTAGATCATCCATCCTATTCCACTCGAAAAGTAGGTAACAATAACTTCTTGGATTTACCTGGACCAGAAAACATAAACACTAGTACTACTACTGAAGTAGATATGTAACTACCTTAAGTGTTTTTAAAAAAAATACACAGCAGACACAAAGATGGATCAGAATGAAGGAGTCAGAAATCTGCACGTTTGCAGTTACTGACATATTTGAGCCGTAGTAAAATACACACACACTATTATCAAGATGTGTGATCAGATGTTTCATTTTGCAGGTAGTTCCATGTTGATGGTTCCAACTCTGAGTACTGCTTCTGGTCCCAGCTACAGTGTTTGTGTGGACATGAAAAAAGAATAAATCAGTTGTTCATTTCTCTTTTTAAGACTTGATATTGGTTTAGCTAATAATGTTAGTGGAATGTTTGAACTCTTGAATATATATTTTGAATTTGACAGTTCAGCTTTGAGGTTTCAGGTTAGATATTTCAAGTCTGTCAGAGACTCTATCTGACAAATACTAGAAATTTGGGTTTGATATTCCAATACATAGGCATTAACTGTGAATGACTATTCTTCATTAATACATACTAAGTACATTTTTCTCTTCATTGGTGTTTCAGTTATACAAATAATACATGTAAATATTCTCATTAAGAAGGTTAATCAGTTCAGATATATGTAAAGTGAAAGGTGATAACCCTTTGTTAATGAGGACTACTTTTATTTTCTTATCTCAGAGGTAATTGGTGTATATCCTGGTTCTTTTCCTCTATGTTGACATAAATATATTTTTATATATTTTAATTCATATTAAATAATTCATATTAAAGATATTACTCTGCAAACCTGAGGGTTTTTAATGTTTTACTTACCAATATTTCAGATGTTTTTTCCAAGTCATTCTTAGGAATCTATACTATCCCATAAACATGGGTATATTTTGAAGCTGGGCCTTACCTTATTACATGAGAAATATTTTTACTCCTTTGAATTTCTGAAATTAATATGATACAAAGCCTTTGGAAAAGTTTAAGGTCGAAGTGAAATATAATTCCTTTTCAGAAGGGATTTCCAACACTACCTTGTTGATGTTCTTCTTTTTTTTTTTTTCCATTTTAAGTAAATTGCAGACCAAGTGAAGAATCTATATTTTATTACATTTTCTAATGATTGAGTTTAAAGTATATATGAACAACATGCAAAGAGCTCTCTTCATGTTACAAAGTGTTTTTCTATAATTTACCCCAGAAAGTTGAAAATTATATTAACGTACAAATTTGCTATTATTCTGTTACAAATAAAGAAATTGAGTATCATAGAGGTTTAGTGAGTTGTTCAAAATTGCACAAAAAGTGAAAGTCAGAACCTGAAATTAAGGGCTCACATCTTGAGACTCTGAGACAGAATGCAAATTCAACTTATTTTTCCTTCAAATTTGCTGGGGATTTTTTTCCCATTTTGATTTTTTGAATAATAAATAGTATGTGCTTTCCTTGTAGTCTAGCATTAGGAATTCTAACACTCCTGCTTTCAAAAATATTAAAAGTGGAATTTAGCAGGTGTTCTAATTACCCCAGTTATGACATGTATTGTGGTTGGTGGTGTGAAGACTTTTTTTTCCCCTGTAAATGCATTTATTTATCACTTTGGATGAGAAGATTTAAGCTGAGGCTATATGATCCAAAGTGACTTTTGTTACATTAGTTAAATCATGAAAATTTCCAACAAAGTATCTGTTAATTTTAGGTGCTGAAAATATGTGTTTAAGGAATTTCTTTTTCACTTTTCTATTGGTGGTTGTATCCTCGGTTATAAGAATATGTAGAAATTGAATGAACTAGCAACTTGCTGAAACGTGACCCAGTGCCCTGATTCTTAGCAGCTGAAACACTGGCTCCATGAGGAGCTCCTCTTATTTCAGTTATAAAGGAGCTGAACAGCGTGCCTCCAGACTTTGCCAGAACTTGCCAGAAGCAGGGAGTCATTACTATCAACATGGTCATTAGTTAACGTTTACTGAGCGCCGACAATGTTTTTGGTGTTGTGAATACACAGAGGAAGTCACTGTTCCTTTCCGGAGGGACTGGTTTTCTGTAAGGGTGGGAGAGAGGATTGTTCTTGAATGTTCTTTTCCTACTAGGAGGTAGGACTGGGGACTGTGCTGTCATCTTGGGTCTCTTTCTACATACTGAGATGCCACTCTCGCCTGCTTATTAATTGATGATATCTATAATATGTAGAACAAAAATACGTATATTTATTCACATGCACGAGCAGAAAGTGCACATAAATTTTATTTCTATTGGAAAAATTTTTAAAATATAATTCTTTTCTGGTTTTAGGTGAAAACATTATGTCCCCCAAGATATCCAAGTGACTGTAGCTTCTATTTCCTAAGGTATAACATAACTATACTGCTAATATAGAGAATGTGCTAAAAAAAATATGCAGAGGTATTTGTATATATAAATATATTTAAACAAAGGTTATCCAGCCTCTTGAAAGAATAGGACATTTTCCTAAAATATCTGAACTGATAGTTAGGATTTCTAAAAGATTAATCATAGAACACCTTTTAGGCTCTTGCCCATATCTAAATCTAGAGTTTTTATTTCATTTCACCTAAGTTATTTAAGAGGCCATCACTGATAGTAGCTGTTGACTATAGCAGAATGTGACAGTGACAGAAACATATACGTTATCACTTGAAATTAAAGTTTCATCTCGAAAGTGAGAAAATCAGTGAGTTAAGTCATTACACCCTTCTTATCAGATTACATCCTCCATATCAAATAAGTGATTAAAGAGTTTAGGAAACACACAAGGTTTGGACCAGGGTGTGTCTTTATTCTGATTAGCATAAAGATATAACTTAATCACTTGTATTATACTCATTGTGAAGTTGAAGAGGTCTGAAGAGAATGGAGCCTGGAAACTGAGGATACAAAGATAAGACTTTGCCTTGAAAGTGTTAATTTTGTATTCCTACTGTTAGCTTTTTGTAAACACTTTTTTAAGAACCAGACTCCCCTTTTCAAACCAAACCTAGTAATAAACCAGGTAAAAAGCAAAGGGGCTTTGGTTGAAACAACACAAGTTAACTGGCCTTCCCTTTGCCCTGAGTTGACTTGAGGCAACTTTGCAAAACCACAGGATTCCCAGGAATTTAGTCTGAAAACCGTCACCCTTGGGAATAGAACCCCCTAGCCATGGCAGAAAGAGACTTTAATTACAGGAAAAGGGCATGGGGATACTAGCTAGTTAATTCTTCTCTATTTCTGAGAACTCTAAATAATCTTTCCTAAAAATGTTAGATGAGCATTTTGGTTTGCTTTGCATTTGTAGGTTACACTTTATCAATAAAATATCAATAAAATGACACTTAAAAAATTTTTTTTTCTTACATCAGTCTCCTATGAGGATAGTTAATGTGAGTCCATCCTTGAAAGACTGATTACTCTTGTGCTTGTCTTGGGATTAAACTTTTAAATAGAGGGGAAAACTAGCCTTTGTGTCATTAGAGCTGAGCCTACACCATGGCTGTAGGAAGTTTGTGCCAATCTATGGTACCCTGCTAATAATTAGTGCTTTGTTGATTGAAATGATGGGGCTGGGACCTGCCATAAAAGTAATCTTTTATGCTTACTCCTATACTTCTTAGAAATTCCAAGAAAAGATGATGATCTTTTAGTAGAAAAAATAGATTTGTATTACCTTAGTCCATCAACATTTATTCAACTTTGAGAACTTGTTTTCAAATTACGAACCTGTTAGTTCTGCCCAAATGTTGTTTCATTAAGACCACACATTTGTAAAATATTAAGTCATGTGAAATATCAGTTTGTAAAATAGTGCTCATAACTCTGAAGACCCTATTTCTAATATACATGGAATAAAAACGCTAGAAATAAGCTATTTCTATTCTCTAAGCAAGCCCATTCTTTTATATACATTGCCTTAAGTTTTCAAAATACTCAATTTAGGGTTGTTTATTAATGTGGAGTCTTGGTTCTGTGAGCTGTGAAATAAATTACATTTTTTTCTTTGTTATCCCTCAAGCAGAAATTTGGCTTTTCTACTATTTATCAAAGCTTCTCAGTTGTGTGTCCTTTCATTATAATTTGTTATACCTTATTCTAGTCAGTTGCATCTATAAAAATGGAAATAAAGAGCCAAGGAAAGTTTACTTTAAAAATATGCAGTTGAAATCTCCTCTTGGTTTAAAAATATTTTAATCTGGTATTTCCTCTAGTAATCTGATGACTAAATTATTTATGTTTTTTTAATCTATAAAGTGCTGCATTATATCATTGCCCATAAATGGGAGCACAGCTAACATGTATTGAATGTTGACCTGTGTGGTAATTGAGAGAGATTCAGAGGGGTTTTTGCTATTATTTCACCCATTGGTATCACTTTGGGATTCAGAGTAAAGTAGAACGAACTAAAGAAATAAGTAAATTTCAAATAAATGATGTCCATCATAAGGGAAAATAAATTTCTACATCATTTTTAAAATTCGTTGTATTTGCTACTTTCCATGGAGACCTACTCTTTCATATAGTGTAAGGACTAACCTTTGATTTAGAAATAGGTTAATGTTCATCATCTATCATCATCATCAAAGAACATCATCAAAGAATTAACCTGTCAAATAATCATCAAATAATGTGAATTTTCTTCCATATCTACTGCTAACATGATGTATGATGATGAAAAAATACTATCATTTTGGAGACATCTCCGAAGTTGGCATAATAACTGTTATATCCTTCTCAGCCTGATTCTGTGAGGCTAAAATAATACCTGTAAAAATAAACATTTAGAAAGCATAGCACTAATGCAAGGTGGTATTCTTTCTTACAGAGGCAGCAAAATATAGTGGTAATGCATGCAGGCTTTGGAACCAGACTTTCTTGATTTAAATTGTGACTCGTACAGGATGTTTGACCTTGAGCAAGCTGCTTTCTATCTAGTGCGACAATTTCCTCATCTGTAGAATAGGGCTAATAACAATCCCTACCTGATAGTGTTGTTGGGAGGATTAAATGAGGTCATAATGTAAAGCACATTAGTACCGGGGTTGGGACCTTGTATGTGTTCCTTGCTCTTAAATAATAATATTTAAATATCTCATATAATATCAAATTTAGAATTACTCTGTGATGCTTGGTTCATAGTATTCAGAGCTTGTTGAAAACAGCTGACTGAAGCCTTCTCATTCAAATCCCAAATGACCTTATGGAAGAGATTTAGTCCCTTTAGAAAACAGAGGTCATGAGGACACTCCTAGGCTACAGGAAGTCCCAAGAAATAGTCTCAAGTTCCTTTTCAGCTGTGGTACCATCTCTCTGAACCTACAAGTTCAAATTGCTTTTAAAGAAATCACTCAGTTCTTTCCTCCTCTCAAGAATACTTTCATGAGGATCATCATTTGATCAAAATGAAAACCCCAAATCATAGCAGTTTTTGAGACTAGATATCCTTAGACTTGGTTTTGAATTTGTGGGAAATGCCAGTCCTCCCCCACCCCCAACTCTGTATAATGTTTTCTGCTCTGACATGGCCTCACTGGGGAAATCCTAATTGAAGATAATAGCATGATGTATTAAATGTTGCCAGTATTCCATTTAATATTAAGCAATTGCACAAGAGGCTTTTTAAATACCAAAGTTAAAAGTGATACATTAATATTGAGTACATTGCTACTATCAAATCCATTCTCCTCCTGATTTCCAACAAACACCATTTAAGTGCCAACCTACTATTACAAGAGTTTACTATTTTATTCTTGCTCCAAAATGGCATTAGCGTGATGGGGTGCTTTCAGGGGATTGTTGAACAGACATTTGCAGCAAAGGGGTCAGCCTGAGGAAATGCAAAACGTCTACTGTAGGCATAGCAAGGCTTTATCTCAGCGCTCCTCAAATCCACACACCCGCTAATCAAACAAGCAGCTCTGTGGCATGCGCAGTTGCAATTGAGTGTAACTGACTTCCGCAGAACTGGCTCCACAGGATTTCCTGTCCAAAAACAACCGTGTGGTCATCTGGAGCTGCATCCTTACGGACCATCCAATTAACAAGACATCCCCTCCCCAGTATTTGTGTGTTTAAAAACAAACAAACCAACAAACAAGGGAGTCCAAGTGCCCAAACCCTGTCATTTGCAAATTCTCTCTGGACTTCTTTGATTCCCTTTCTTTTCATTGGGTGAGAAGGGGAAAAACAAAACCCAACCAACCAAAATCCTCCCTCTTGAATGTCTATTTGTTCAAGGTGTCATTTCCCCGGGAGGTTATTTACAGGTTTCTCCCCGCTGAGCTTGTCTTGCTGGCGATCACTTACTGAAAGAAGAAATCTGCTCTTTCAGGGCAGGGCGAGCTGTGCCTTTAACCCCTTTGGCCGGCTCTGCCTCGGAAGCGAGGGAGGCGCGCTGCAGTGTCCGGGAACCCACCTAGAGGGCCCCCTTGACGCCAGCACATCCCCTGTCGGGCAGCAGCCTTTGCGGCCGAGCGGGCTGCTGCAGAGTTAACGTGCAGGACCGCGGAGCCTGCAAGTGCCCCGAGCTGCTCAGAGCCGGCCGGGCGGCACAGCCCAGGGCAGAGGAGGCGGCTGCGACGATTGCAAAGGTTCCGCTGGAAATTCGGCGCAGGGGGACCCCAGCGGGAGCCTGTTGCCTTTGTGTTTTAAAAGCAGGCAAGGTCTGTATAGCTCGGGCGTGAGAATCTTTCAGAAGCTGTCAGAGCATCCGAGTCAATGACACCTATTGGGGAATTGAATTGGGGGTAAAAGAGAGAGAGCGAGAGGAAAAAAGAAAGACAGCGGGGGAAGAAATTCTTAGACAACGTTTGACCTGCAGCTGTGAAAATTCATTTTCTTTCCAAGGCAAAATATGAAAAGCCCGCACATGGTTTTGATAACAACAAATGAGAGGGGTTTCTGCAGTGAAAGGATCAATAGCTTAGTCATTTTCCTGAAAGAGAGCAGACAGCTTTATTATGGGGTTAGGCAACAGAAATGAATTTCCTCATGACAGCACCTTCTGAAGTCATGACGGTAGCTCATGGCAATCCTGTCCTGCAAAGCCGAAATTGCTCCTTGCCTTCCTACTTTTGCAGTTGAAAAACAGCGATTCTGAGATTGGAGAAAGAAGTTGGCTTTTGCTTATACATGGTTTCTAGTCCCTCTGCCCGGCTCTTTGTCCGGCACATCTCAGAAAGCAGCCCTGCGTTAAAGTGACCACACATGAATATGTGTCTAAGAAAGAAGAAAAAGCAATATTCATTTCTAAAAGACAGCATGGCAAAGCAACCTGAAGTTTTCCATTTCCCTTCTAACACTTCCTTAACAAGGATAACAAGAAACTGTCTTTTGACTCCTTTATTCCCACATTCCAGAGTCCTTCCTGCGAGGATGCATTAATTTCCACTCTAGGCGGTTGGATTTTACCGGGACGGTATTTGCCACCCTTTAGGATTAGCGATTGAACTGGTTATTTTAGTGTATTGACTAACTAGTGGAACCTCAGTGGATGGACCCGTACCTGCAGTGCTCTGTGATGTTTCTTTCTTCAAACCCTGGAAGGGCTTTTGTTGTTGTTCTTTGTCTTTTGGGGGGGGATTTTTTTTGGAATTTCATACTTGTTGCAATAATCGCCCATGGTAGCTGCTCAAACAGGGGAGCTGGAATTCATCGGTGAGAATCACTACATGTAACATAGGAGACGAGAAAAAGATTAAGGACAGAAGATCTGCCAACATGATGCACGTGAATAATTTCCCCTTTAGAAGGCATTCCTGGATATGGTGAGTAATCAATATTCCCTTGAGTTCAGAAAACTCAGAACTATAAAATTCTGTGACAGGTGCCAGAGGTGGGTTTGTCTTGAATGAGAATATTAGTATCAAGTTAGGATGAAAAGTAAAACATCTTTAAAACCAATGTTTTCTGAGTAAGTAATGGTTATGCAATAATAAATTACTTGTTAATCTAAAAGCATCCCCAATGAGAAGTCAGGTATGAGGACATGGACAATTGCTAACAGTTCATAGAAGAAAACAAAACACAACAACTTTAAGAATGACAACTATTTAACTAATAAAAGAAAAAGGGAGGTTTGGGATTTGGGTTTTGCTCTTTTGTTTTCATTTATTTGAAAATTCCCTGGGGAAGGACACACATGCATTTCTCATAGCTATTGTCAATTTGCTTGGCCTGAGGTCTTTTTGAATTTCCAAAAGAAGATTAAGGGAAGACTGAGAATGTTGACTCAGTTTTAAAATGACGTTAAGATGCGTTGGTGCCTCACACTTAAGGAATATTTTAACTATTCAAGAAATATTTCTACCAGAATGAACCAATTTAATAGAATTCTAACAGATGAATCATGGGTTTCTCAGACTTTCATGGAACTTGCTCAGTGCATTTGTTCATGTATTAAGGTTCAGGGTAATGAATTTAGGTGCCTGGACATGTAACATCATGTACCGTTTCTTGTTAGAGTTTATGACTAAATGTTTATAGGAACTAATTGCTGAGGGTATAATAAGGGCAAAGCTCACTATTTAAAAATTGCTTGTTTTTACCACGCCTTTAGGGTGGACTGGGTTCGGTCTCTTATAGCAGAAACTTTGTGAATTCGTGATAGAGGCACATTTAAGGTTGTGTGGCTACTCACCTGGTTTGGTTTGTATACTGCAATGTGTCTCATTCTGAAAGTATATTTCCCCAGGTCACTTTTGGGCTGTCCTTAGGATAAGTGATATGTCTTTCAAAATACAGTTTTCTGAGGGTTTTCTAGTTGCTTTTATGACAGCATCTCAAAGGAAAACGTTCTGACATCTTAAGGTTCCACTGAAATCCCTTGCTGCTTTGTTACAGACGTTTAGCTTGTTAGCTGAAAATCAGTTGCAGAGAAGGGTAGGTGACATCCTCTGTCACTGGGCAGGTACTCATTTTCTATCACTATCAGATTCATGCAGAATCGACACTGTGGCGTATCTTCCTTCTCTGCTGTCCAGAGCCACTGTCCCCAGTTGCTCGTGTGCTTGGGAGGGAGTCAGGGTGACATGCCTGCAAACCTCAGTGGCCCACTTCCAAGTGCATCATCAGAGTTTCCGACTCAGCGGGAGCTTTGGTGCCATCGCCTCGCTGGTCCTGATGGTGAGGGTCAGGCATCAGCAATAAGGTCTTTGTCATTCTTACAGTTGCAGACCCATAAATAGTCTTTAACCCTAAGATCAAAAGGCTCTGGAAATAGTCTCTGGCACATAGTAGGCATTTGTCAAAATTTTTTTTCATCTATTCCTTATGGGTTCCTTTGAGGTGAATTTTGTACATATTAAGATTTGTTTGGGGGAAAATATTACCATTCTCATTTCTATAAAGTGTACCTTGCTATATAAAGCAACAGTTTTTGTTCTGCCTAAGCCTTGTTTGGGTCTGTTTATGTTGCGATAGGAACAGATGCAAGTACCCCTTGAATGCCTGACATTATAACCACTTTTTATTTTGTTACATTTACCTCCCCTCTACTTTTGCCTGGAAAGAGATGAGTTATTCAGCTCTGGAGTTTTGGAAAGAATGCAAATGTGCTTATTCATGCTCCTCTAGATCTGTAATATATATGTTTGAAAGCTGTAGGCAGAAGTCGAGATTCCTGGTGGTTTTCTTTCGTGCCTGAAGCCAGGTCACCCTTCAGACATCTGACTGCATGACGTGCCAATTTGTTGATGGTGTGGCCGAACGGAGCCACTGTGGACTGTGAGTGTTCTGTATGTCTATTCTTGCCTTGGCCCTTTAGGATTCATCCATGGCTGTTGAACCCCCAGGAAGAAGGTGGTGTTTTTTTTCCTAGGTGACCCAGTTAATGTGGTGCTGGGTCTCCACTCCCCAATTATTGTTTCTCTCTTCTTGATAACCTCACCTTTCAGCACTGCCATAAAAGAATCTAGCTATTTGTGGACAGAAAACCTCCTTTCCCTTTGTCCTACTGTAAGGGTCCCCATTGGATTGGATTCCGTGCTCATGAATTTTACTGCTAAGAGGAAAACATTTGCCAAGTTCTCCTTTTCATCTCCAAGGACTCTCTTTCCTCATTCCCACAGGCAGGTCTTCCCCAGGCCCTGCCACCCACAAAGAGGCAGATCAGAAGTTGGCAACAGCTCCATGCCAAGGAACATTTTAAACATTTTAAAGGGGACGTGTGGTTTGGTTTCACAAGCAGATCTTGAGGAAGGCTCTTAATCCTTTGGGTAAGCAGGACCGGAGGTGCACACTTTTTCTCTTCTACTTTTGAGGAGCAAGAAGGAGGGAAAATTGGGCTACAGGAGGTCTCAGAGGAGTCTTCAAAAGTTCAGCAGGGGTCATGGTTCCAATAGAAGCCTGAAGGTGGAGTTCCTACTCAGATTTTTCTTCTCCTGCCCTCAGGCTGGTGTGTCGATCATTGAGCAATAGTATTACAGATTCATTGTTGACTGGTTACAAGTTAAAGTTAATCAGTGGTCTTATTACTTGGTTTAATAGAACACTACCCTTTGAGGGCCAGAAGAGCACTAAGAAGAATGTGCTTTCCTTGCTTAAAGGGACATGAGAAACATTTGCTGGAGGGTTTTATTGAGAAGGCTTCTTTCCATTAGACTCTTCAGCCTTTTCACTGCCAAGCCAAACACAGATAAGGGTTCACTCGCTAGGTAAATAAGTACTGTATAGCTCTTACTTTGTATTCTGGCAAGTTGTGAGACTACAGTGGTAGCCTGGCAATTCAGGAATGGGTCTTCTTACATAGTTGGAAGAAGGGAAACACAAGTCAGCTTTCTAGGAATTTAAATTTCATCTGGTAGCAATGAAGAGGACCCTTGAGAAGCATTATGACATGGCATCATTATGCAGGAGTCTAATAAGAGTGACATAACATTGCCTGCCTCATGTACACTTGTGATTTTTTGCCTTACTTAAAAATATGTAACAACTTTGTGTAATCTGATTTCTAAAAACTCTATAATTTCATGCCAGAAATGCCAGGGCTGTTTAGCATGCAATTGAATTTCACCTAAAATTTAGGAGGGCATTTTATTGAAGTACCTTTGCATTCTTTTTATGAAGGACTCAAAAGACTCAGAGAGAGGACAGTGGGAGATAGAAGTTAAAGGCCCCTGCTTGCTAGGGGAGGAGGCTGTCCCGTGCTGCAACCTGTGGTCTTCTCTGAGGAGATCTGAGAAAGATGTGGGACTAGTGATTGCGGATGGGGATTAACTATTTTTTCTTATTTGGTGCTTAGCCCACACATTTAAATGCTTTTGTCAGTCTCCCTTTGTGATGCTTAGAGGTCACTTTGATCAAAAGGCAAAATGGGGTGATTATAGCACTTTGACTCAACATGGAGACTTCTTTTTCCTTTTTCTAGGCTCCCACATCCTTTCAGTGGGTTTACCCTTTCCCGGTTCCAAGGAAAGTTTAATCTAGTAAGTCACAGTTTGGTTGTTCCTCTGTAAACCAAGGGCTCAACTCATATACTAACTCATTTTGTTTTGTTTTCTTTGATCTAGATGCTTCATGAAATGAAGTAAGATATAAGTATAAATATATACGCACGTATTTTCAACAGCAAATCCAATGAATAATCAGAGAAAGGCAAGATGGCCTGCTTCTTAAGAAAAGGAAAATCCTTATCTATCCTGTTAGCATCTCATTTTTTTTTTTTTTTACATTTTTCTTCACTTCATGTATCAAAACTACAGGAACTCAGCCCCAGAATTGCATTTTCCAGAGTTTATGTTTTGGCCAATATGTATGCTAATCACACTTGTCTTATGAGAATTTTAGTGAGTGGGAGAAACGTTCAGCTTGATAACTGGGCATGCATTGAAGGACAAAAGGGATTAATTCTCCTGCTAGATAACAGGGCTCTGCTCATTTTAGTCAACCTAAAATTCTGCCAGTGTCTGATTGTCTTCTAATGAGATTTCAGGTCATGGCTGACCGTGTTTTAGTACCATCGCTTCCTCTGAGTGACAGAACTACCCAGAAATTCCAGCATATAAATATCAAACTCTCAGCTTGATTCTGATTTTCTGTTATGACCACATGCAATTTGTTTGTAAACACTTACGGCCAATAAAGTTTAGGTAGCACTCATAATTACACAAACCCCTGTTGTTCACAAATCCTTGGGGCTCAATCGTAAAGTCAACCATTGTTCAAGGCATAAGTTCAGGTTTAGATATCATACAGCAAAGATTTTCCTTTAGGTGAAATATTGATCCTATCAAACATAATTTTTCTCTTGGCTTTCTATTTTACTGTCTTTCATTGCCTCTAGTTGTAGTCCCCTTAATTTCTGTTAGTAATCCCTTGTAATTGAAACATGAAAATAAAAATTCATACTTTCATTTAATTTTTTAAAAAAATTTGATTGAGGGATAGTATGACAGAGGAGGAAAGTTGCCATCAGTAATATCAGGGTGTCCACAACTTCTGAAATTAAGTATTATTTTCAGTTCCAGCAGACTTTCTACTGTAGTAACATGGCTTTTGCACTTTAAACTGTTGACAGGTTACATCTTCCAAGGGCTGGCTAAGTGGGTGGCCCAAGCCAGGGAAGTTACAGACAATTCCTACAGAAGGAAGAAAGGGAGAAAGTATTCTCCATCATATGAGAATGATTACGAATTTGGGATGTTTTGCTTCCATTAAATTCTTCACTTTCCATCCCCTTGTTTCTGCACCCATTTTATCTATCACTGAGTTATTTCGCTGATGCTGAATTATTCAGGTTTCGAGAAAAACAGGGAAGTAAGGGAAAAAGGAAAATAGTTCAGAATTCTAAGAGGAAGATCCCAAGGATGGAACTTAACAACCAGATTCCCACTTGCCTCAGGCTAGAAGTTTCTTTCTTTCTTTTTGAACAACAGCCACACTTCACCTCTTCCTCTCCTTTTTCAATCATACCCTACAGACATTCATGTTCATAAACACCTTGGCTGACTATAGCATCATCCCACCTTTTTTTTATAATAGCTCCAAAATGTCACCAAACCAGAGTTAACTTTGGTAACTTCTTACCACTCGATCGATGATTGTATGATGTTTTTAGGTTGTTAATTCTGTCACAACCCATAAACATACCCAAGACAGTGTATTTCAACTAGAGATTATGTTGTGTCAAATGTGGGGATATATATTTGGTTTCAAAGATGGATAATCTGGATTCCACGTAGATTATTGGCTACGGAAAAACAAAACAGAGCAAAACAAAAAAGAAACCCTCCAGGTTTCTAACTCTAATTCTCGTGTTACTGCTTTGTGTGACCTTGTGAAAACTCTCCAGAGCTCTTCACCACCTGTTGAAAAGGATTCGGTGGATATTAACCCACTTCATGCTGAAGTGTAGACTGTTAAAGAAACTCTTATAGCACATTGGTGATAATAACGTATTAGGCTGTTCAGCAATGACATGCTAAAACCTCTTGGGTGAATTTCTTAAAATACAGGTAACAAATACAACCATCGTATACTTCATGGAAGAGATCAACACTGATTGAATCCCCTCTGTCCCCTGTACATGCCACGTGTTTTCACATAAATTACATCCTTTAATGTCAACAGTAAGTTTGGGAGGTGGGTCTGATCTGAACTACTGTTTGTGGATGAGGAAAGTAATGCCCACAGAGGGTGAAAAAGAAAATAAACTTGCTCAAGGTCACATATCTGTTACTTAGGGAGACTGACCCACTGAAGCCAGGTCTGACCCCTTTAAAAGTCCAGTGTCTTTTTAGTTACCATATTTATTCTGTTCTGTGGCAGATGCCTTAGCACTCTGACCATGGACCTTCTGGAAGATAGATAAGCAGGAAGACCAGAGAAAATAAGCAGATTCCCTGTTAGTTAGCAAGTTGGGGGAGTACACAGGACGCCTAGTGAATGTCAACGGCCTTTCCCTGAGAAACCCCTCCTGTTCGTGTTGGGACTGTGATCTGTCCCTCAGCCAAGTCGGCAGATCTTTTTGTGTTTTCTTGAAATTTAAAAAGGAATTTGAGGTGATCTGTGTTCCCAAGGCCACAGTGGCCTGTGAGGTTTTTTTCTGTGAATTAGGGAAAGGTACTTCTCTGGGTGGGTACATTAGGAAAGGCACCCCATGTTGAGCAGATGAATTAGAAATGCATACTGTGGGGCTTGATGAATGGACTGCAAAGCGAGAGGCACCCCTTCCTTCTTCTGCCCACAGACTCAGCCAGGGAGCAGAGATGATTTCAGCTTCCTTCACCGAAATTGGGCAGTGATCAAACTGCACAGTCCCGGCCCTGCTTTTATCTGGGCACTACCTCCACCTTGAAGGTGACTGTGACAATTGGATGAAAGGTTTTTGAGAGTGCTTTGCTGACAAGAAAAGATCACACATGTTTTGAGTTTTGCTGCCATCATCCATCATTATTACTTCCTTCCAAATGTTCTAATTACAGGTCTTTGGAATTTTTTTTTCTTTTTCTGTTTCTTTTTTTCACCAATAAAGAAGATTAACATTTTCTACAACAGACCTAATGTGAAAGAACCAAACAAACATTTTAATCACAAAATAGCCCAATATCTGAGCTGCTGAATAATGCCATTCTTAGTGAATTGGATTAAAACACATGGATTAGAACATACTGATTTATTTACACATAGGGTATGCTCAGATAAATATAAATGCTCAGATAAATAGGGGGATGCTCAGATAAATATGCTCAGATAAATATAACAGTCCTGCCTTGAAGACACTCATAGACTAGTGAGGAAAACATCTACAGAAACAAATAATTACACAACAGTGCAGAGCATATTAGTATAGGAGTATACAAAGTGTGCTGGGAGTTCAAAGGCTGGAACAAGCCAGCTGGCTGGTCCAAATACTTTAAAGGAATCTAGAAGGGGACAAGTTAAAAGTGTATCTGATGGGTTTGAGAATTAGTATTTATTGGTGACACTTTGGGGAGTGGTTTAAGGGAGTGTCTGGGAGTGAGTTGTATTTCAGGGGTTATAAAAGGAGAGAAAAATAGTGCATACTCTTTTCAGAATTTTGGACAAGAAGGACAGAAAGAGGGGGAAAGAGGAGGAGGGAGGAAGGAAGAAGGAGAGGAGGACCCAGTAGTTAGTGTAGAATACCCAGTAATTTTAAGGGTCAGGGAGCACGTCCCAAAGGAAGTATCCAGAGATGGGACCTGGAGAACTAGTGAGAGCATGACTTCCTCCAGGACGGGAGGGAGATGTGGAAGGATGGATGGTAATAGTGTAGAGATTAGGGAGGTGGAAGGGGAGCCCGAGGTGGTTTTGGTCTCATAACCTCTGTTTTCTTTGGGAGGTGGCATTCTGGTACCTGTCTCAGAGGGAGGGCCCTGGAGAGGCAGGTAGAGTTGCTGCTTAGTCAGGCTGATTGTGTTTTGGGGATTCCGAGGAATGCAGACTTGATTTTATTGTTTTCTCCTTGCTAGTGGTGGAAGTTCTTTTATAAACATATTAATTAGATTGTAGTTCCAGTTTCATGACCTAATTTGGGGAATGTGAGATTTTATAAGCTGTCTGGCAAGAACCCTTGGGTGACAAACACAAGTTCGAAGATTTTTGCCTTGAATTTTATCTTCAAATGACTAAAAATCATAGGGGGAAGAGTCTGCAGAACGATTTCAACTTTGCTTACTTTTTAATAGGAAGCTACCTTTCTCTGGTTTACGTTGCAGTGTCACAAATCCATATATATAAAGCCTGCTTTTACAACGATCTCTTCAAAACCCTTCTGAAGATTACCTGAAAGTGTCACTGGTCTGAGAAACTTACTGAAAATAACAAAATGTAATATGACTTGAACCAGAACTGTTATAACCTTGATTAGATACTTATAAATTTAAATTATCTTTTATGTTTCCATGATACGTCAGGAGGGGGAAATGACAAATATAAGATGTAAATTAAGGGAACATTTTACCTAGCCTTGTAAATTTTGTAGACCGTAATTATCAACCCTGTTGTGTACCATGAGTTTGGGAGATACTGTGAATTCCTTTTATCTCTGCTAATTATGAGCATTTTCTCCCAGGTCAGCAGAGTTTCCTCTTTAATATCCTTGGCGTCCAGTGCTCACGATTACCTTGTACAGGGTTTCTTTGTGGGATTTCTGCTTCTGCTCCAAAGCTCTGAATAAGGTCACTTAGAAGGGAACTTCCTTCTTCCCTCCCTTTTAGTTCTTGATGTAGTTCTTAAATCTGAAGATGAGGAGGTTGAACTATATGATGGCTATAAAAATATCTATAGTTCTATACCTCACCTTATCAACTTACTCATTTCTGTCTTATTAGGCATGACTGTCCTTCAGTTAAAGGGAATGCCGAGAAATAATAAATTGATTGACAAGGTACCCAGGACTGAATTCTGATGCTTTTCTGAAGTATTTGGCCCCTCCTGTAGAGAACCCTTAGTCTCACAGCCTTAGGTATTTAGCTTAATTCCTTCAACACAAAACTTCATTTTAAATAGCAGCCTTTTTTTTTCATCGGGACGATGGCACCTTGATGCTCATGAATGCTGGTAGCAACAGTAATTGAGAAAATGTATCTCACAAACCATTTACGTGTCCCCTATGTCCTCTTGAACTCTTCTCTTGGTCGAAGGTCTAAAGCTTATCCTTGTTCCTCCAGCTTCCATCTCGTCTGACGAAATAACATGGGTTGAAGTTCTCAATATCAGATACATAGTCATTGGGTCACTTTGTGTTTGTGTGTTTGCTTAGTAAATTTAAAACAAATCACTGTCATGGTGATGGAGAGGCCCTTGCTGTTTTAGAGAAGAATGAAGAGCTAGAAAGTTGATAGGAGGCAAACTGGCAAAGCCCAAGGATTACTAAGGGCAGTGGAAGAGACCTCTCACAAGCTATAAAGTGTGGAGTCTTGGGTGTTTGAGTTCTAATGTTCCCCCAAAAAGTAAAGACTCTGGTTCTTGTCATACCCGAAAGACAAGTTTACAGTCGGGAGATGGTGCATTATTTTAAAAGATTTATTTTTAAAAAAAGGAAAAGTGCACTTCCAAGAATGGGAGGCAGCCTGTTTCAAGGGAGGAAAAGTGGTGGTTTTGGTCTCCCCTTTCTCTTACACCCTCGCTTAGAGGTGGTCTCTTGATAGATTGCTGGCTCTTGTCCCTGGAACAAGCTTAGTCATGTTTGTCCCCGTTGCGCATGTCCTTACCCATGGTGTACACAGAAAAATCCATGGAGTTGGGGGGCTAAACCTCAATGTTAATTATAATACAAGGAATATTGGTCGTGTCTGATTAGGTCTTTTCTGCTACTGCGAGGTTGTGGCTGTCGAGTTTTAACCAGTTTTTTTTTTTTCCCCACCTGTCTGCCCAGTGGCCCCACTCATCTAACTACCTAACACTAAAAGAAGACGACATTTGTTGAAAAGTCTCATTTTCTAAAGAATAATCCTTGCAAGGTTGATTTTCAAGAAAGGCGAAGTGTTCTGGTGCAGTAAGATGTCACCCTTTGAAAGACTAACTGCATTTAGCCAGAACTTCACTGCACATCTTGCTTCAAGGAACTTTCTATGACCAAGCTAACCTGTGAGACTTTCGAGTAACAAATCACATTCCACTCTGTTCATGAGAGTAGCCACCGTGACCACTTTTTTCTACTTCCTATCCTCAGTACTGGCTCCATGCTGCACCCAGAGGCACTCAATACATTTTTCCTCAATGAATGAGTACGTGCAAAGAAAAGGATGAGTAACAAAAATTATATGGTCGGTATTATTTAATTAAATATCCTTTTGCATCATTCAAATAATGTTATTGTGCTATATTTTGAGATGAAGCAAGGAAACTCATGCTATGAAAATAATAAAGATGATAATAATAATAATAATAAATATCACATTTGAGAGGTTATTAATGCCCTGTATAGGTCAGGCTTTTTATATACATTGTCTTATTTACTCCTCCCCACAATCCATGGCAAGGGTACATTACCTACTTACGATGGTCTGCAAACCTTGGGTAAATTATCTAACCTCTCTGTGTGCTTTGGTTTTCCCACTTGTGAAGAAGGAATAATAAATAGTTCTCACTTCTTAGTGTTGGTGTGAAGAATAAACAAGAAGACCTGTTAAGTGCTTGGAAGAGCACCTGTCACTCAGTGAGTAACCAGTAAATGCTAGCTCTTGTTACTGTACAGATTAGGAGACTAGACTGTAAATGGTTAACCAGATGGCCTAGGGTAATCTAGTTGTTTAGTGGCTGGTCTCTTCCAACCTAAGTCTTCCCATCAGCTCTAGATTGTTTGAGGACCAAGCTGCTTTTGCTGTGTCACATTCTTGGAACTTTTTGGTGTATACCAGAGACAACACCTTGGGTTCCTTGGGTTGAGTTTGAATTATGGAAAACAATGCATTTCTCCTTGTCTCTCAAACCTCAACCAGAATCACCTACCTTTAGAAAGCTTCTGTAAATTTCCATAAAAATTGTCATCTTGAGTGTAAATAATTCCCACACATCTTGGTTTCTGATATTCAGAAGAGTTTAACCCTCTTTGCAGAGGCAGCTATCCTGCTGCATTGTGTTTATCTACAAAATCCAAATGATGTTGGACTTGTTGGAATGAACTTGTTTATCTGTTGTATATATAGTAGTTAATATCTGCAAAACTCTAACTCTTAATTTATCCCTTCCCACCCATTTCCCCCCAGTAACCATAAGTTTGTTTTCTATGCCTGTGAGTCTCTTTCTGTTTTGTAGATGAGTTCATTAGTAAGACACTAATTATTTCTTTAAAACCAATAACCAGTTAATTCACTTTTATTTACCAGAATATTTCTTTCCTTGAAGAGGTCTATGTTTTCTCTTTCTGGCAAGACAATATTATGTAAATTAATCTGCAGCTGGTCCACATCTTCATTGAAAACATACGTCCATTTCTTCATTTTTAACATTTATGTGTCCTTTTAATTATTTTTTTGTGATACATGATATAGTTCTCAGACGTGGCTCAGCCTTTGTGTATGACTCTTCTCTCCTCTTTTCATACATCTTACACCATCAGACTGAGCTCTAAAAAGTCTCCTCCTTCATATCTCTTCTCTTGCCTGCAACAGGTCCTGTATTGGACACCATGGAGCATAGGTCCTGCTCACCTGGCCTCTGCCTTTCTAGTCTAATGCATACATGGCAGCAACTATTAGTATTGATGTTCCCTTCCTATTTATTCCACCATACAGATCCAATATTTGCGTCTTTAAATATAGCCATCTTTAAGATTTTTCTTCTCAAATGATTAGACAGTTATCAAGTACACTATGCTAGGCATATGGAATTTAGGCAGTAGTTTCCATCGTTAAACATCTTACTTGAATATATACCTAACTCTCTGTGTACAATTGTTTAATTTTTTTTAATCAGAAAATGTAGGACACATATTTCCTATGTATTATTTTTAGAGCCATGTATTGCTTTTGATTTTTGGCAAATATATAAAGTTGTATAATAATTACCCCAATTTCTTTTATACCCCTTGGCAATATCCCCTCTCCTGATTCCAGCCCCCAGCAACCACTGATCTGATTTCTATCTCTGTGTTTTACTTTTTTACCAAATGTCATGTAAATGAAATCATACAGTTAAAATGTGTATGTGTGTGTATGTGTGTGTGTGTGTGTGTGTATATATATATATATATATATATATATCTCCATCTTTAGTACAGAAGATACAAACATATGCTTAAGCTTTATATAAATGCTGTACTTTTCAAGAAGGGCTGGGGATGCTGGAGCCCAGCTAGTCCCCAGCCCCCACCATGACTCCCTCCTCCCCTTGATCTAGTGCCCCTGTTGGGGCTCCATGGTATCTGAAGTCACTACCCTGTTCATGATGGGTCTAAGTCCTGGGGAGCACTTGCACTTTCTTGCCCTTTGGCCATGGCAGACTCCTGCTGAGCCATCAGAACTTGGTTTGCTTGACCTTCCCTGAACTCCAGGTGGGGTTAAGCCCTTCTGTTCTCGTAGAACTCCTTGTCCTTCCTATAGCACCATGTGTGTTGCTGTACAGTCATTTATGTCCATGTGCAGAGAGATGGCCAATTCAGTGACTCAGAGCACTGCCTCCAGATCCAGAATGCCTGGTTCAAATCTGGATCCAAGCTTTCTAGCTGTGTGACTCTGGCAGGAATTGTTTAGCCTCCCTGTGCCTTGGTTTGCTCATCTGTAAAGTGGAGGTTAGAATAGTTTTCCCCTCCTGGGCTGTTGTGAGATTAGAAAGGTGTAATATATATAAAGTGCTTAGAAGGCTCTGGGCAGTCAGGAACTCCACCACAGTGAGTTGTTCCTGGAGCTATTTTGCGTTGCTGTCGCCCTCAGAAGCAGGCTCCGAGAGAAGGACTTGAGTGCAAATGTTTTATCCAGGGGGTCATCCCTGGAAACACCAATGGGGGAGTGGGAAAGTGAGACAGGAAAGGAGAGAAAGCCCAAACTGAGTGCATTAATGATCAGGTAGTGAAGCAGGCAACTGCAGCTCAGTGCTGCTGGCGACCGCTAGGAGATGATGGAGAGCTAGGTTCACAGTCGTTCTACCCAAGAGATGAGGACACTGCAGGATTTACCCTCCAGCACCCATTCTTCATTGGCTTTTGGCTGCTCCTAGGAGTGAATCCCTGGTATCCCAGCCCACCCTGCATGCAGGCAGAGCCATAGGTAGAACACAGCACCTGCTTAACCTAGGATGCCATCGGCACGTAATTGCTGAGGGGATATGGACACGGCCCTGACGCTGACTGTGACAGGACTGTGAACAGAATTCTCCTGGGCTTTCTGTTTTACTCTGTTTTCTTAATTTTCCCTGGCTCTTGTACCAGCATTCATAGATTTTGTGGAGTGAGGGAATGATGGAACACATGGATTTTTCTCTACTTGACCTTCAAAGCTCTTTGTAATTGTGTCTCACAGTATCTGTCTCCAAGTCTCCTGATTTCATTCTCATGGTTCCCGAACTACATTCCTCTTCTTTAATTATGTTGGTTTTCTTGCAGTTCCCAAACACATCCGATTCCCACACATGGGATGCTCTGCCCTCTGCTCTGTCTAACTAAGTTCCACTCATCGTTCAAGTTCCCCTCAGTCTCCAGCATTTCATCTCTTCCACGAAACCTTCTTTGAACTCAGAGCTTCACTTTTAATTCCCATTGACTCAAATAGACTGCATAATTTAGTGTTTGATTATCTATTGACTGTTGACATTCTGTAATTGATGTATGTTTCAAGGCTAAAGAAAAACATCCATGTCTTACATACCTCTCGTCTTTTTCACAAACTTGGCCACATCATACATAGTAGGAATAATATACTGAGAAGCAGCTGCGTGGGATTTGGAGTTAGACAACCATGATTGCATCATTATTCTTATGAACTCTTACGCCCTTAGGCAACTGTATAACTTTCTTTTTTTTCCCTTCATCTAGAAAATGTGGCTAATAATCCTACATCATATTGCTTAAGGATAAATGATATATTATATGTAAAATGCTTAGCACAGTTCTTCTCAAGAAGTCAATAAGTCTATGTTATTATGTAGAATTCAAGGGGAAAGTAACATGATTTTGAGTAAAATGTTAATTGTTTTTTCTGCATGATACCAATGAAATACATTTGAAAAATTACCAAAAAAAAAAAAAAAGAAAGAAGTAGACACTCAATCTACAGACTCTGACAGATTCTTTGACTCTGAAGTAATCGATATCTTCTTAGATTTTTCTCATTGTTATGCTTCTGAAGTTTTTCATTTTGCTCTTGCTTTGATTTTCAGTTGGTTTCAAAAGACATTAAATGACCTCTCAAGACAAAGATATTAGAGATGTGGAAAATATTAAAATTTTTTGTGAAAAATAATTCCTCAGTTGAACCTTTGAACAAGTAGGCTATATTTTTTATATTTCATTGAAAGTATCCATCATATCTATTAGCTAAAATGATCATTGAAATAAAGTTTTACTCTTGCTTTATCATGAAAGAAGATCAAGACCTCTTTTATATATTTGTAATTTTCTGATCAGAGTATACTCTGAAAACTTAAGTTCAGCTTTAACATTTTAAGGTTCTAGAACTGTGATTCTCTGGTGGAGATGGTGAGGGTGAGAGAAGGTGTCTGTTAGGAAAGATAATTGTATCATGTGTCAGAAATTCCTGCAAGAGTTTGTGCAAAACCCATTCATCTTAGTAACAAGAAGTATCAGAATCTGGGGGTGGCTGCATGAGGGGGAGGAGGAGGTGGCATGTGCATGTTGACAAAGCATTGAGGGGTCTTGTACCCATCTCTCTCTTAGCAGGAGGTACTACAAGAGAAGGAGCCCGTTCTTTACAGCCATATTGAACTAAGTTCAAATTCACCTCTGACAGTGATGGGCTGATTCTGAGCAAATGGTCTGACTTTCTAAGCATCAGTTTTGTCATTCATAATAGAAGAATACAATAGGAGCAATCAACCAGATTTGTTGTCAAGATTCAGTGAGATAATATTTTATTCATTGGTTCAAACCTTGCCCTGTTCCAGGCAGCATTTCAAGCAACATCCGTGGTGTATAACTATAACTTGTAGGGGAGAATGGTGAACACAGGGCAGAGGGAAATTAGGTATAATGTTAATACTCACGTGTCTATGGAATGAGGTGAGGAAAATTATGGTACCTTCACAAATGGTGCCAGAATCTTCTTGGGGAAGAGACATGTCTTTGCTGGAAGAAATACTTTGAAGATGCCCTTGGGGTAGGAAGAGAGTCCTTGAGAATTTGGCTGCTGGGAGGTGCTCAGGTCTCCTGAGGGAGAATTTGCAGAGCCACCTGGAATGGTGGAGAAGGGGAAGAGAGATTAGAAGAGGAACTGAGAAGAGAAGCCTAGGGAAAGCTGAGAACTGTGTGCACTCAGTCCATAAAGAGACCCCTCCCCAGTGACAGGAGGGAAAAAAAGACCACTACTGTCTGCATGTCTGATTTCAAGCCTCAGAAGGGCTTGAAGGAATTTCGGTGGGGCTGGTGGTGGGCAAATGAAAAGGAGTTGTGTAGTATTAGCAAGAGAGCAATGAGCCCTGCCCCAGGAAATGGTCACATATTCAAGGATTAAGTTTGGAGATTCTTACTGGTCATGAAGTTGGGAAGTTCAAATCAATTTTGTCTAGATCTCAAGGGAGACCGGAGAGCCCTCCACCTTCTAGGAGTTTAAGGGTATTCAGATAACATATAAAGTTCACACTAAGCTTCCTAGGAGCCAGTGTTAAGTCAGGAAGCTTCTGTACAAATCCCAGTGTCCTTGAGATATAAACAACCCTGTGGTTCAGGGAAAGCACACCTACTTCTGCTATTAAGATCGAAAGGAAATTTGTCCTAAGGATGTGCGTAAAGAGGAATGAGATATGTAAAAATCAGAGAACCTGTATACTTAAGATGTTTGATGCATTTTAGTTTCCCTCCTGTTTCTTTCCTTCCTCACAAATTTCAGTGCAGGTTGTAGGCTACTTGAAGGCTCTTTGGAAATTGTAAACAGTATGGTTAGTTAATAGTACAAGGAACATTATATACCAGGTTTCATTACAATTTCATTAAATACTATAGAAAATACTGAGGTGTTCATAAAAAGATACTGTGAATAAAAATATATTTTATGAGAAAAATGCTGTCTTTCCAATACTATCTTGAAGTTAAAAACATTCTCACGTACTTTGAGTTGTCTCACAGACCATCATTGCACCAGGTTATAGAGTTATGGGTCCTGCATTTGTTATGGTGACAGTCATACAGAATGAGGCAGCCTTGGCTGACTCTTAAGGAGATCTGCATCTCAGATGCAAGTGTTCTTGAGTCCATACATGACTTTCGTTGTGTAAGAGCAGATGTGTAAGTCAAACTTTTGAGTGAGGCTGCTCCTAGTTGGATCTGTTAATTCATGTCAGTTTACAAGATTGCTTCCCTGTGATCGATATATTTCAAGCACATATTCCTGTGTTTAGGACAATGGGAACCATGAAAATAATTATGAAATGACAAGCAGTCTGGAAGGAGAATGAAGACAAGTGCCCAGGGTTCTGGACATTATGAAATCCTTTACATGCATGAGCCCAGATCAAAGGAGTTGTTTTTTTTTTAAGAATCTCTGATATGACTGCCGTTTATTTTCCCTCTGAAGCAATTCTTCTTGGCAATTAAAAAAATTACTACATAAAACCAAAAGAGAATGGAATTCTAGAATACAGGACATAAAGGCTTCATGCATTTTTTCCTTTTTCTCATCCTTTCTTCATTTTTCACACTTATGTGAATTGGCTATTAAAAGTTGACCCTAAGAATTTGATTCTAATACTCGAATGTTTGAATTAGCCACGAGTAAAAAATCTTTGATTGAGTCCATTGGTACCAGACATCTTTACCTTGAGAAAAACCCACTACTTGGAAAGCAATAGTACATCAACAGAATTTTGAAGATTTTGGCCATTTTCCCCCTTTCTCTCCTCAGAATCTATTTTTATTCAGCCTCATCATGAGCATCTCCTTTGGGTAATCTGAGTTGCATGCTTTCCTCACTCCTTCTGTATCCTTAGTTTCTTCAGAGCTTCACTCAAGACAGACAAAAGATAAAAGAAAATAAAAAGGTTTTATTTGCAGAGAAATGGCTTTTTGGTACCTGATTCTTCATGCTCATTCATCACTGCTAAGTGCTCCAGAACTGAGGCCAGTGTTCAGGAAGCAACTAGTACATCAGTCTTATGACTGTTGTTCTTAAACTGAGGTCCCTAGTGCCTTTCACGTTGTGTTTTGTGCATCAACCAAGTGATGCCTGTAGGAACCTTTATGTCTAGTGTGGGGGAAAAAATCTCTTTCATTCCCATGTTACCTTAAAAAAAAAACCTCAGGGAGAAGCAAACTGTTGTCTCCTGTATGCTACAGTGCATAAGGATAGAAGTGAGTACCTATTTCTTGGACATTTGTATGAATTTGTCTTTTAAAAAACACCACCATTTCTCTTGTCAGGAGCTAAAAATTAGGTATTATTATGGCTATCTTTTTCCATTGCTAATTTATTCAAATGTAATCTTGACTAATCTATTATTTTGTTAACATGTCTACTTGATTAATATGTTTTTCCTCTCCTCTGATTCTGAGCTACAAATTCTACCCCTGTTAATTTATTATTTAACCCAAGTCCACTATAAATAAACTTCTTAAGATGAATGTAATTCATCTTTCTTGATTAAAGATACCAATAATATCACTAAGTAGCTTATTTCAGATAGAAATTTGGCTGGCATTTGTTACTTGTTATTTTTCTTCTTGGAGATTTGTCGTTTTGGGCATATTTATCAGTGTTGTTTATTCCTGAAAGCATTAATGTTTAAAATATCTGTATCTTAGTAGAATTGATAGCATTGAATTAGATGGATCAATAACAAGACTTTAAGTGCATTTCAAGGAAATTTACCATCTGTATTGTCCTTTTATTCCAACAGTTTTCACAATTTACGAATGGCATTTTATATATTATTTTATGTATTTTCTATAAAGATTAGAAAAATGTGTTCTTTGGCACCTGAATTTTAAAGTGTTCTTGAATTATTAATTGGTTAATTCTGTATGACATCATTATTTATTAGCCAGGCAGTAATATATATTTCTTATGGGGATACATGTACTTTGAGATATCCAGAAGATGCCAGGAGATTAAATATGGAAATTAAAAAGTACTCTCCTCCTATCATTATGTTCAATTCTGATTTTATACCCTTGTAGCTAGGACAAAGAAGAAGGTGGTGGGGTTTTTTAATCTGTTTTTTTGTTTTTATTTTTGTTTACTTTAGAGTAAGGGAAGGATGGAAGGTGTGTCATCTGAGGGTACCTCTAGCTGTGTCATCACAGGAGAGCTGTGATACATGAATACTCAAAGCTTCTGTCCGGGAAGCCAAGTATGATATTCAGGGACAAATAATAATGTGCTAACCTCGTTCACAGTAATCACAGATAATGTAGGACTTGTATCTGCTATCCAGGTTTGAAGGTAAAATATGGAACCTATTTTGGAGAGTTCACGTAGCAACTCAGGCTACATTAATAGAACTGGAAGGGCCCACAATAAAGAGGTAATGAGTCCACTTGACCCTGCAGCATTCAGACCTCAGCTGGAGTAGTGTGCTCACTTCTGGGCTGCAGACATACTGGAGAGGCATCTGAGGAGAGGAGGGATGGAAGCAGACTCATACCTTGTGACATATAAAGTGATTGAAGGACTGCAGATGTTAAGGAGAAGAAAGAAAATGATGCAGTAATGGAAGGACTGGTGCTTGGATGAGACTGGTTCTTTGTGGCTGCAAATATGAAATGTAACAAGTGGGTATACCTAGTAAGAGAGATTTAACCCCTGAATGGGTCTGGATGTTCTAATGGTCAGAAGAAGCATTTCCTGTGACATAGCCTGCATGGGTCCAATTGTGGAAGTAAGGATGGACAAATGGACAATATTAGCTAGGATCCAAAGTCCTGAGCAAATGATAACATCTTAACATCTTAACAATTTTCTGATATTTATCTTTTTTCTAGTTGGTTGAAAATGTTTGCTTTCTTCACTAGTTTTCCCACTGTTTTTGTTTGTTTGTTTGTTTGGTTTTTTTTTTTTTTTAATGTCTTAGAACACTAAGCCACTCTTGACTCTTTTCTTTGTCTTTTTGAAAGATACGGCCATATAGATAATGCATCTCACGTTTCCTTTTAGTAAACTTTTCTTTAAATAAGTCATGTATTTAGCAATTGACTAACATTCTAACCTGGCTTTAATTGATGATGTATAACATGACCTAATATTTTCTAAAGAAATGTGGAGAAAGCAATTAGTCATAGAGTAGTATATGAAGGGTACTATGTCTTTTGTTTAAGTAAATTAAATATTGGCTTATATCAGTAAGATTAGATTTGACTATCTAATTCTACCAGTTTAAATTAAATTTATAGACTTTTAGAGTTTCTTTAAACATTTTATTTTAAAAGAGTTTTAGATTCCTGGAAAAGTTGTAAAAATAGTACATATACCCCACACCCACTTTCCATTATTATTAACATCTTATATGAGTATTGAATTTTTGTTATAAGTAATGAACCAATACTAGGAGTATTGTTATCTGAAGCCCATACTTTGTTCAGATTTTCTTAGCTTTGCTGAATGTTCTTTTTCCTATTCCAGGGTCCCATCCAGAAAAGCACATTACATTTAGTTGTGTTTCCTTAGATTCTTTTTGGCTGAGAGAGCTTCTCAGATTTCCTTTGTTTTGATGACCTTGACAGTTTTGAGGATTACTGGTCAGACATTTTGTAGAATTTCCCTCAGTTGGGATTTCTGGTGTTTTTGTCTTGATTCTACTGGGGTTATGTGTTGCAAGGAGGAAGACCACAGAGGATACAGTGCCATTTTCATCACACTCTCAAAATGTCTTACTGTTACTCGCGTTAATCTTGGTCATCTGGTTGACATGATTTTGTCATGCTTTTTTTCACTGTAAATTTTTTTTTATTGTGTTAACTTATTATTTTTCCATATTTTCATACTATTATCTTTGAAGGGAAGCACTAGGCACAGCCCACACTTAAGGAGGGAGTTATGGTCAACCTCCTTGTAGGCAGAGTATCTCCATAAAGTATTTGGAATTCTCCATAGGAGATGTGTCTGTTCTCCTCCATTTATTTAATTGCTTATCTAATCATTTGTTTTTATCAGTATGGACTCATGAATATTATTTTATACCTATTATGTTTAAATTTTAAATTAAATTAATACTATGCTGAAGCTCAGATTTCTTCTGTTGTGGCCATTGGGAGTTCTTTCAGTTGGTTCTTGTGTCCCTTTTACATATCCCATCATTGTGGGATTTGGGGTTTTTCTTTTTTAGCATTTTCATTGTAAGATGCAGACTCGTCTAGTACATTTCCTTCCCCAGTCATAGATTCAGCCAGTTACCCAAGGATCCCTGGTTTCTTTCATCAGAGAATGGTACTTCAAACCAAGATTTTGGTCCAGAGTATTCTCATTGCTACTGGGTATGAGTGCTTCTCAGCCTTCTTGGCTGACAGCAGGGAAATACACGTGTGTATACTGACCTGTGTAACTATGTGTAACTATCTGTATATATGGTTAGACAGAGAGATAGATAAGTAGAAAAGCATGAGTTCATACTGATGTTTCCAACTATAATCCATTACAACCTGCATCATTCTAGCCTCTCCCCCTTGTTTAGACATAACCTCCCTTCCAACGGTAAGAAACTTCACTCCCACCATCTACCATTGTTCAGTTCCAGTGGAGTTGTTGCAGTTAGCCTGCCTGAAATTGAAATACATAAGTAAAAGTTGTATTTTTCTCAAAGGCTTAGAAAAATTCAATATTACTTTTTTCCAAAAGAATTTTTTTTTTATCCTGGAACTCATGACTTTAATGGCAGTTTCTTTTTATTTCTTTATTTATGGAGGGGTGGTAAATTAGGCTTATTTATTTACTTATTTATTTTTAATGAAGGTACTGGGGATTGAACCCAGGACCTCATGCATACTAAGCATGTACCCTACCACTGAGCTATACCCTCTCCATCTCTGGAACTCATGACTTTAAAATAGTGTTTGGGTTCCAGACATTTTTCTGTATGTAAAGATTGATAAAGTCAACTTTATATTGTTCACAATTATTTGGGTTATAGATAATGTAAATTCTCAGATATTTCCACAATTTAAATGTATCAGAGGGGAGGAAGGTATAGCTCAGTGGTACAGTGCGTGCTTAGCATGCACAAGGTCCTGGGTTCAATCCCTGGTACCTCCATTAACAATAATAAATAAACTTAATTACCTCCCCTCCAAAAATAAATAGCAAACAACCAAACAAATAAAATTTAGAAAATAAACTTATCTACTACTTTAACTTTCTTTTCTGACAAACATACTCCCTACATAATAACTATATCTGTAATAAGAAAATTGACTGATTTGAATTTTACCTTCTTTACCTGTAAATCTCTGCGCTTCCTGGGGAGATGCCAAGAAATGCATGCTGGCCATCACCTGCAGGTCGCTCAAAGAGAAGAGTAACTAGTAGGACCCACCATTAGCTATTCGATATTGGCTGCCTCTTATTTACTGAGAGTCTTTGTAATCACAAGGGGAAGCAAGGATTTGGCTTCAGACATTAAATCAAGTCTTTTTGAGTGGCTAGATGGTTAGAAACAGAGTGAAGAATAGATTTTCGATAATAAGCCATACTTTCAATGAATGTCCTAAGGAAAAATAAGGTTAAGATCTGAAATAAAATAGTTCATATGCCTCCAATTTGCATTTAATTTTGTGTCAGGGTGAAAGCTAATATAGAAAACTTCTAATGCAGAAATTATAAGACTCAAGAACACTTAACTTCCACTTAGGCTCTAACAGAAGTATACTATCCTAACAGTGTCTTTGTTTGTAGTCTAAGATTTTAGGAAATTAAAAAAATAATAATAACTAAATAAACTTTTAGGAGAGTCAGTGTAGCTCAGTGGTAGAGTGCATGCTTAGCATGCATGAGGTCCTGGGTTCAATCCCCAGTACCACCATTAAAATAAGTAAGTAAATGCATAAACCTAATTACTTCCCCACAAAGCAAAACAAACAAACAGAAAAGCAAAAAATAAATAGATAAAATAAAATATTTCTAAAAAATTAAATAGCCATATTTTCTCACTCAGTCCAGAAAGAAGAAATACCGTGTGAACATAATACCTAGGCTAGGAAAATGGTCGATCAGTTAAGTTGGTCTTTGACACCTGTTTTCAGCTTCAGCTCCCTCAACCTCATTACACCCTGTTATCTCCCCATGCCCCACACACTTATTTCCATTCGCTATCCATTTGTAGACATGGAGGGTAAAATGGCATGCAAAATCAGATACAGTTCCTGCCCACATGGAATTCATAGTCCTATGGGGCAAGGAAACATTAATCAAATTGCCACAGTACACACACGTACATGAAACTGCACCAGGGGCAGATGCTATAAAAAAGAAACACACAGAGTTCCAAGAATCTATGAGGAGGTTTGTGACCTAGTCCAGTAGATCAGGAATGGCTTCCTTAAGGAAGGATTGTTTACACTGTGATTCGAAAGATCAATAGGAATGAACCAGGAGAAGGAACATAAGAGAGAGAACTCTTGTGGTAAATGAACAAGTGGTGAGTGGTGAATAAGAGCCAGGGGAAGGTGGGCTCAGAGGGAGAGAAGAGGCTCAGCCTTCCTTGTCTGCCACACTGAAGATTCTTCCTTTATCCTGAAAGTAATGGGCAGCAACCACATTTCCAAGATCAGGAATGCGTTTCTCATCTGTGTGCCTCTGAAAGTCAAAATACGACCCGTATTTCCAAGGGGGAAAACCAAATCCCACCCACCCAAGCCTCTAACACTTCCAGTTCTCAAGGTGTGAGATGTTTCTGGCTGAGAGGGGGTGTCATTGTTTAATCTACACAGAAATAGGCGTGTGTTTGTATTTATTTATAAAATCTTATTTCTTCTGGTCATTTTGTTAGTGACATTAGCAAATGCACTGCCTGCCTCCTCGAGTCTGTTTTTAGGTATTGTTTTTCATCCCCTTCTCTCTCTTCTTGCCCTCTGCTGTCTTGGCTGTCTCCCCATGATTCATACGTTCTTTTCCATTTCCCATCTGTGGGAGGAGGGGTGGTATCCCAGAGGGTAGAGAAGGACCATGTGACTGGAAAAGAGAGAGAAAACTGTAGGAGTTGGGGGATAACTGCTCTCAGGCACTCTGGAGCTGAAGCCTGAAGCATCTGTCTAGAGTCTGTACCATCCCAGTCACTCTGCCAGTTTGACTCAAAGCTAAGGAGAGTCTGGTGCTTCACTTTTCCTCCTAAAGTTTATGCCATAGTCCATTCATTGAGTCCCTCCTTTTGTCACCCAATAATCCTGAAACCATTTCCCTCCTGCGTTTCAGGCAGTAATTTTCTAAATAGTGTACAGGCTTCAGTCTCGCCACCCACCCCATCCTCCTTGCCTCTTCTTCCACAGGGACCTCTCTAAAGGGCAAAACTCAGCCCATCCCTCTCCTGCACAGTGTTCCCTGAGTCTCCAGTGTCTTTAGTTTGGGATTTCTCAACTTCACATGCCTCACCCTAACTGCACCCTGTTTGTGGGAAGTGTTTTACAACTCCTTAAACACATCATCTTTTTTTTTTTTTGACTTTAATAAAACTTACTGGATTTAAAATTTGACTTTTATTATTCATAATGTCAAAATCATAGTTTTAAACAAGTAATTCTTAACTCCTTTTATGGAGGTAAAATTTGCATACTTAGCAATGCACAAATCTTGTGTACAGTTCAGTCATTTTCAGAAATGCATAGAACCAGGTAATCACCACCCCAGTCAAAAGAAAGAGCATTTCTATCATCACTGAAAGTTGGCTTCATGTCCCCCTCTAATCAAAACGCTCCCTCCATTGTTCTAGTTTCTATCACATAGTTTTCCACGTTCTTAAACTTCATAGAAATGGAATCATACAGTATGTAGTCTGTTATGCCTGGCTTTTTTGGCTCAGCGTAACATTTCTGAGATTTATCCATGTCCTGTACGTTAGTTCATTCTGGTGATTGCTGAGTAGTGTTCCGTTATATTAATACAATTCTGTCACAATATGTTTGTCCTTTTTCCGGTTGGACATTTGTTGTTTCTAATTTTTTGAAACATGGTGAATAAAGTTACTATAAACAAGTACTTTTGTGCACGTGTTAAACACATCCTCTTATTTCTTTTGTCAGCCTTTGACCAAGCTATTCCTTCCGATCAGAATGTCTCCCCTCCCCGACCCCTTCTGCTTGGTGAGACCTGTCCCTTCCTTTGAGACTCATCTAAGGCTTGTCTCTTCTTAAAAGTCTTCCGCTCCCGCTGTGTTACACCCAGATTTCTGTGCTTCCTCGGCAGCCTGTGAATTGCTTTTTGTTTTGTTGTTTTTTTTTTTAATACCACTTCCCCAGTAGAACTGTGCATGCTCTTTTCTTGTCTGCCTCTCCAGTAAGAATGAGTTTCCGGGGGGCTCCTGTCATGTCTACCTCATTCATTGTGTACCCTCCTCACCCCCAGAGTGGAGTTTGGCATCTGCTTTGTGTCTGACAAATGCTTTCTCGATTAATGAATTAATCCCATTATTTTCTGCCCTTGTGATCAGTCCTCTCAAGTGCGCCATGCTCATTTGGAAAAGTTGAGCTCTGACTGGTCAGCATCTTCTTGGCCAGCCAGTTTCACCACAAATAGAATGGGTTTTCCTTATCCAGGTGTCTCTAATGCTTCTCCTACACTCATGGGTTTGCACAAAGTGCACAGTACTTATTGGTCAAAGTGACCTCATGGCAACCCCTTATAGCATTGAAACCTCTCCTTGTGACCATTCGAGAGAGCCTCTCTCATTGCCAACCTCAAATCAGACACCCATCCAGCCCAACGCAACCCAACCCAACCTTGAGACTGTATTTCTGGTTTTTACAGATTCATTTCTTAGGCTTTTCCCTTCATCTGAAATCTTCATTCCATCCCCCGCAGCTGCATAATATTAAAAATATTAAGTGTTTACCTTGGGCCAGGCATTAGGCCGAAAACTGTACATGACAAACTTTGCTTTATCTTTGTGAATATCCTTGGAGATAGGTTTTACTCTCCTTGCAGAGAAGGAAACTAAAACACAGAGAATGCGGTAACTTACCCGTGCTCACACAGCTTGGGAGTGACAGAGCTGGGATTTGAACCCAGGCCCCTCTGAGGGGCCTTTCTCCTACTTCACATCCAATTCAAAGACCCACTTCTCAAGTTTTTGTTGTTGTTCTTTTTTTCTCCTTTCCCTCTTTTTTTTCTATGGACCTGTTTCAACAACTATGTATTTCTTAGCGTTGGGCATCTATCATTTTCTGCATCCTCCTGTTCATGATCTTTTCATGCATATAACTTGCCTCCTCTTAGAAGCAAAGATGGAAATTTTCTGCTTTGTGATTTCCTCCCTGAGAGATGGTAAAGCTTGGGGCTTCTGAGTGTGGGTTCTGGAGGAGGCAGGCTTCTGGGGTTCATATTCTGGCTGTCCTCTGTACCAGCCGTATCACCTGGGGCAAGTTCCCTCACGTTTCTCTGCCTCCATTTCTGCATCTGTACAAAAAGGCAAGTTGTACTCTGACTCTGAGAGTGGTTGTGAGGATGGAATGGGTTAATGCCCTCAGCACACTTACAGCAGCGCCTGGTGCATAATGGCTCCTCAGGGAATGGCACTTAGGCTCATTCCCTCACAGCCCGTAGGGGCCCTTTGTACCCAGGTGATGTCCCCACATCTCAGTTGGGTGACTGGTGCAGGAAGTATTCTCACGGGCTGCTGTGGATGCAGGGGATTGCACTCCTGTTGAGGAGTTCTGTTCATGACCATGGGCTTTGATTTGCTTCTCTCTCTGTCAGGGAGTCCTGCTGCTCCAACCCTGGGGAACTGAAATGTTGTGAAACCTCTTTCTGCTCAAATTTCTCAGACTCTGAGATTCCTCCGGGGTTGCTGCTCAGCGCTTCAGGTGGCAACCCTTCTCTCCTGTCCTCAGGCCTGCGGAGAGCAGTCACTCAGCAACCTGTCCAACACCTGTTGTCACCTCACCCACACTTCCTCAGTGCCTTGGCCCTGCCCACAGGGGCCAGGCCCGCTTGGAGCCCTCTGGTCACAGAGTTTGGAATCAGCCAACTGACAGCTCCTTTCTCAAAAATGGCCAGTGGAATCACATGCACATTAATATTTATCAATAGCTAAATACCATTGAAAAGTGAGGAAGAGCCCTCAGGTTAATCACTGTGTCTGATTTTACAAGATGGCTAAGTCGTGTATAAAATATCTCACAATGACAGGCCCTATTGTCCTGAGGATTCAGCGCTACTGAGATGCATTTACCATGTGAGAGAGTGGGAAATAGATTTCCTTTCTCTCTCCAGGACACAGAAAACGGGAAATAAGATGCTTTTCTTGGTCACCAACATCAGCTTCTTGTGAAGATCTTACTTTGGTTAAAGTATTTCTTAAAAAGGACTCAAACCTAAGTAGATAAATATACTTTATTTCAATGTGCAAGCATTTGACATAACTATGAGTGACAGAGAGAAAAAAACAGTTTCTTTTTTTAAAAAATGAGTTCCCTCCCAGTGGTTTATTTGAAAGTGGATTTCCATCCAGAACATCTTCATTTGTCTTCTAATTTTCATGCAATTTGAAAGGGTTAGGTTTCTTACCGTAGGGATCATGTTGATCAAATCTCAATGGATCGGCTGAGGCATTCTGATTTTACAGGCAAATTTATGTCTTGTCATTTCAGGAAATGTTTCAGGAAATGCTTCCTTCACTACCATCTCTGACGAAAATCTTATTTGTATAATATATGGACATAGTATATTCCTCTCCTGCAACTTAATCTGTGTAAAATTTTAGATAAGATAAATGATCTGGTTTTTTTAAGTGTAAGAATAAGCAGTTACCCTTTTGTGATATTCATTTTAAATTCCTACTGGTATGGGAGATTTAAATGCATGTCCAAAGAATGGCCTATCAATGAATTCTCCCCATTTTATCAGATGTTTAGATGCACCTTTGAGAAAGAAGACTTCTGGCTTCCTCTGCATTCTCCAACATTTCTAAACATCTATTGGCATGTGAGGTGGAGACAAATTGGTGCTAGGAAGCAGGCAGGAAGCCAGCAGCAGTCAGAAAATAAAGAATAAAGTAAACATTTACCATATTCACTTTACGGAGTTAACCTAGTCTTTTAAAATATTGTACTATTGATTCCATATCACTAATATATTACTTCTTTCTAAAAGTCATTAAAATAAATGCACACTTTTTTTTCCTTGTACTCTGCATTTTTCAAATTTCCATAAACAAAAACTATCAATAAATAAGCAGAAGCTCTACTGATTGCCACTTCTAAGATCTGAAAGGACTGATTTGACTTACCAGAAACTTACTTTGGGCAGGTGAGCTGTTCTAAGAAGGAGCATACTTAACTTGTTTTCATTGAATAAATTACAAATCAGGGCTAATAGTTTGTAAATTATAAAAATATTCCTCTTACTTGGGTAGGTGTATTAGTCAGGGTAGGTGAAGTTATACTGCAGTAACACACACCCCCACTATGAATTCTGGTGACCCTTCAGGCCAACAGTCTCCACCTGATTGTGCAACACCTCCACATCAGTCCCAGGCATCTATACTCCCCACATTAGGAGATACAGTTAGCAATCCAAACAATAGCAGTTAAATGCTTCCACCCAGAGAAAAAGGAATCCGCTTTCATTTTTTCAAAGCAGTGCGACTTTGTTAATTTCATGGAGGCAGGGAAGCACAGTTCTCCTATGGGGTCAGAAGGAGAAGAAAATTGGAAATTGGTGAATAGTTGAAAATATCCATCTTAGTTTGTGAATGAGGATCATAGTATTATCTTACACTGTCATATTTTTTCAAAATGTTTTACTGAAAAATTTTCTGTGATTTCCCAGAGCCCTGAAGATGAAACATAAATTCTTTAGTGGGGCCTTTTGGCTGTCAGTCAGTCACCCAGCACCTGCCTCTCTCACCATGTCTCCTTTATTTGCTGTGTCCTGTAAGACTCTCTCCAGGAACGACGAGCTTATTGTGCTCTGTTTCCTGCTAATTTTTCCTACCTTTGCAGTCTGCTTCATCTGCCGGGATCAGTGTTTCCTAACAAGTCTCACCGTCCATCTCCTTGGACAGTTCTGCTACTGTGCCACCTGCCTCCTCCAGGCACCAGGCCCGAGGACTGGATTATTGCTGTGGCTCCTTCTCTGAATTTCATCAGCAACCCGTGCAAACTTTAACATAATTCTTCCTGGGTTATGATAAGCTCTGTAACTATCTCCCCTCCCTTAAAGAGTGAAAGTACTAGAGAACAAGAACCAGGGCCCACTTATCTTGGTATCACCAAAAGAGTATCTCACCCAGAATAGGGGCTTAATGTATACTTGTTCAATGAATGAATGAATGAATGGGTTTTACCTGCCTTATTCTAGTTGATTGTTCATATTCTTCAGGGCAATATGTTTTTCTCACATCTTCACACAGGACTTAAAATGGGTATTTCATGGAGTAGTATACAAAAAGTGTTTAAATGAATTGGATTTAGTTCTGAGCTCTATCTCTGGGAATTGATTTCTGATCTCCATCACATTTAGACTTTATACACTACACTATGTTAGAGACGTGGAGTCACCTGTAAACCACATCTGGGACTCATTCTCATGGGTTTATTAAACTTGACATTTAATCAGAGTATCCACTGCCAAGGCTTCTGGTGCCATATCTTAAACCAAATATTTAAGAAACACTGTCTGCAAAACAAAGCTGCCCTTGTGCTTTGGAAACTCTTTCAAATAACATGCCATTTCTCTAACCTTGACTCTATTAAAGATTTAACATTGCAGCAATTTGTTGGATTCTATGTCAAGAGACTGACATCTTGAAAGGGTGGCCTGTTTCTTCATTTGTAGGTAAATTATTCCCATGTGCTTTGGATAGAGAAATGGAAATTGTGGGAATGGACTTAGCCCTTCAACAACGTGATTGATCCGTGGGGACATCATTCCAGAAAATAAGAACGAAGAAACAGACCAAAAAAAAAAAACTCTTCTTGAGTATTATTTGCCACTTTTCAAAATATCCAGTATAAACCTAGGAGAAGTTTTCTTTTTTTTTTCTTTCGCTTTCCTAATGAGAAAGTCTTTAAAGTGTATTTTAACATTATTTTGTATTGTGGGACTATGTTCACAAGCTATCAGCGATAGGGGACCTTTGACGTTACAGATGAACTTTGAGGATGACTTTGTAAGACATTTTCACAGCAGGAAGTGTCATGGAGAATAATCAGAGTCATTTACAGTCCTCCCTGCAGTTTAGGTCCAACAGAGCCAGTGGGGGCTTTGGCACTTTGAAGTTAGTAGTGTCAAACTTCTCCAGAATGAATATTTAAATTGTTTTCTATTAATTTTCTTAAACAAAGTTCATGCAATAAGTGAAATCATCTCTTCTTGATAGCAGTGAATCACATGTATCAATGGGTCCAGAATGACTGGAAATCATACCATGGCCCATATAAAATAAGAATTACATTATTTTAAAGTTTTCTTTTTAAGACTAATAATAAATAACATTATGGGCATATATATTCAGACTTCTTTTTTCTCAATGAATATCTTAAAATGTATTAAACCATTAAATAGTCTCATAAGATAAAGGGTAGACAGGTACCACTTTAGCAGTTTTACATGAGTTATTGATAATATTTATTAACATTTAGTGTCATTTACTGAAGGAGGTAACTGAAGTTAAGCTGTTTCCTGATGACCCAGAGGACAGAGCTATGGTCTTATTTGAATATGGGTATTTGGGGCTTATACTCTTTCTCTTTTCCTCTATTGCCATCAGTTAAGGCTGTACTTAGTTTTTTGTTTGTTTGTTTTTAAAAGAGTGACTAGCTTGCAATTCTGAAGTTCACAATCCTCCCACTCCACTCACTGATTTTCCCCACCTATGTAGTATGACTTTTCTCTACGTAAAATCTATGTGTTTTGTGTATTGCTTCTGAGACTGGAAACAGCACAGATGTTGTGTTCATGATGTCTTCACAGATAGTATGAAACATGAACACAGCAATCGTTAGTACATATCCTTAAATTCTCCTGACCTCAGTCATCATCCTAACATGACTCTCGCAGCAGAGAGATGAGAACTTCTCTAAATCTCCTGCTGGTACTTTTCATCCCAGAAGAAATTGAACATACACGCCTGGTATCTGGGGGAGCAGCCTAGAGTTATGGTGTCAAATACAATTTTTTTTTAACACCTCCAGTTTTATCTTAAAAATCTATGTCTTCTGATCTTTTACTTTTCTCTTATTTTTTTCAACATAAAAATAGATTCTTTTTCTCCAAATTTTTGGCTTTGGCTCTGCTTTTACTATTCTGCCATCTGAATGCACAGCCTTACAGTAATAGAAACTCCTTCTCCCACCCCAGCACACTGATATCCAAATGAGGCAGTGGTTTGCATTCCACCAGATATTTCCATGGCTTGCTCCCTTCAAGTCTTCACTCAAAAGTCACATCAGTGTAGCATTTTCTAGACAACAGCTTGAGAACTAGTCTTCTTCTAACTAGAACTAACTCCCACCCTTGCTATATTTGTCTCTGTCTTACTTATCACATTCTGATATACCTCATAATCCTCTTGGTTTTATTTCTCAAATGTCCTCTTTATTGTAATGTCCATATTCCTCCAACCAGAATGTGAACTGTGTAAGAGAAGTTTGTTCTGCTTTGTTTCCTGTTATAGCCCCAGAGCCTAGAATAGCACTTCATATATAATAGATGCCCAATTCAGGTTTGTAGGGAGAAAATTGGTGAATCTCTCTCTCTGTAAATCTGCAGTCATTGTTGAGTAGTAGTCCTGAAGTTTATGTTTCCTGTACAACCAGATATCTTCCCTCTAGAACTACCAACAGTATTCCATATTAAATGTCTGCCATTTTATAAAGAGGCAGAGTGTTAGTGACGGCTCATCCTGTCATTTGAAGTAAAGTACTTCTCGGCTCTTTCCCTCCATAATTTCTCATTCTTTGCCATGTTAGTTTACACTTTCCTCCCTGTAGCTGATGTCATTTGCAATATAGCAATATAGCAATGCCGTCTGCACTTAGCATCTTGTAGCTTCAGTGTTTGTTGTCTTTATGTCCACTTTGCTATTTTAGCTCATTCTTCAGTTAAATAAAATGCCGTGCTCTCTCAGGATGTCAGCAACTAAAAGAAGGATACACCAACTGTGAGGGTTAGTGTAAAATGCTTGTATTGACTCATAGGACATACATTAATGGACATAAACTTACTGACAAAATTACTTCTAAAATATATTCTGCAAACCATCATTGTCCTTTAAACATCTGACAAAGTGAGAAAGGCTGGCCTCAGTCTTCAGCTCTGCTCAATGACTCTGTGGCCAGTTTTCCACGATGGCCAGGCTGGCATGTAAAGAGTCTCAATCCCAAGGTGCCAACAGGACCAGGAAATGATACTCATGGTGTGATGTCATTGCAGTGAGTAGATGTCAGAGTAGGGAGTGAGGAAGGATAACAGAAATTAGAAATGGATGCGAAATCAGAGCATGTGGTGTTTTCAGTAGTTATTACGGCATTGCTTAGAATGGTACAAAGGATCTTACGGAATAAATTGTAAATCACAGCTATACAAAATTTTGCTTTATAGTAGTCCATTTTGTAAGACTAGATTTAGCAAAAAATCTCTTGGTTTATGTTTCTTCTTGGAGAACCTTGAGATGTAGGGAACAAGGAACATTAGATCAAAGACTTCTCTGCCTGAAAAAAATTACGGATTTCAGCTTTCTATTCTTATGCATTTTCTTATTTGACAAGTCTTTATGTAGAAGATTTCTAAAGATAATGATTCTGTGTAACATTTCTTTAAGGTTTTATTTAAAACAACACATCTCATCATTTGAAAATAGAAGTAACAGTCATTATATGTTTGCCTCCTTGACTGCCCGCCTGCCTGCCTTCCTTCCTTCTTTTCTTCCTTTCTTCTACCTTCCTTTGTTTTTTCCCCTACCTATTTATAAAAAAGACTTGCAGTATCCTACAAAGAGTACAAAGTCAAATAAAGTTTTGGTTTTTTAAATTCAGGACTTCAAAAAGGGAAAATTGGATGAAGAGAAAGTGGATACAATAGTCAGGGTCAGTGTGTTTTCTCTGAAGGAGCTCGGAAGTCTGTCTCACAAGTACACAGTGGCCAGACTTAGCAGCCAAGCAGGAGAAACATTAGATGCAAAGAACACAACATCCGTTTCTCAGGGAAGGCAAAGATTTCCTTGTACTATACCCTAAAATATATTTTCTTGGGGGCAAACCATTTGGATAAAGAACAGTGAGTGCTGTAACAGCCTGTGTCTACCACTGCTTCACAACAAAGGAGAATTCATTCCCAAGGTATGAATTCATTCCCAAAAGAGAATTCATTCCCACGGGCAAGTCACTTCACCTCTTTCCACCCCAGAGCTCTCTGCTTTCGTATTTGGAAACCAAAAGCATCTCCCTCATAGGGTTTTTGTGCTGGTTATAAGAGAGGCTCTTAACCCAGTGGACAGCTAGTGTGGGAGAAATAAAGAATGCAAGAGAATTTGTATAAAGTGTCAAAATCAGAACATTATGACATGGGTTAGAAATTCCATCACAGTTCTTCCAGGTGCATGAGAGGTCCTCTATCTCAGGTGTGCAAGCCTCTGCCCTTGTAATGTGACACTCACTGCCTGCCCCTGAAGAGAACTCAGCAAAGTCTGAAAAGTGAAGAATAACATTTGTATTGTGTTCTGTGAAAGTTTATTAAAAAATATCACCAAGGACAGGGTCCATAAACTCTGGAGAGCAGCCAGAAAGCACATACAACATTCAAGTAAGTTTAGAAAAACTGAGGAAACCTGAGCTGTATATTCACCTGAAGTAGGACCTTTCCACTTCTTCCAGCTAATAACCTGAGGTGACCAGGGTCCCACGGAGCACAGACTGTCACATCTAACGAAGCTCTTACTCACCCCGCAGTGGCTTGGAACTAGGTCAGGGTGTTTCATCCCTTTGCACGAGGAGCAAGGATGATGGGATATTCTCATTTGCCTTGGAATACCCTAATTACGATTGGGATAAACATGGCAGAAAAGACCGGGGTCACTTGCATACCCACCTTAGGATCCGAAAACGTCAGGGGTGCCAGTGGCGGACTCCTTTTGGTTCAGTCCCCAAAGGCTTGGATGGGAAGAGGGTCCACGGGGCATCAGTAATTTTACAGGTTTTCAACTAGCTGGGGATGAGGGGTGGCGAGCAGGATGACCTCACGAAAGGAGTTACACTTGTCGTCAGGAGACCGGTGTTTTCCTTTAGCTCTTTTCTCTCTGCTCTTCCGCAAGTGCTTGTACCTTTGCCCGGTGTGTTTCATCTTCTTACACCCTTACCCCCTCGGCAGTTTAGAATGAAAACATATTTATTCGGATGGTTACGTACCCTTTGTTTTTCTGATTTTTACAGCAGCATTCTGAATGACTGTGTTGCACGTAGAAACAGGATCCTAAAGTCTTTTGTAGTCAAGCATGACTGACCTCTTTCGGAAAAGTGAGACGGCCTCTGACTTAGGTGTGTACGTTGTTTCGTGGTTAACCTTTCTGACACAGTTTCAGTCCTGCTCCATTGTGTTCCTTCCTCCGGGGAGATTCAGAAGAATTGACGTCTAAGGAAAACTGCCCACCATAGAATTAGAAATCATAGCTGCCTCTTCGGAATGCTGATGTACTCGTACTCCTTTAGATTTTACAAATATTAATTCTCAAGTTCAGCCCTCTTTCTTAGTGGACTTTGCTGAAAATATTGTGGTGAGAAGCTTGGAGCTCGAATTAAAGTCTGGGTGCATATTCTGGCTCTGCCACTTACTAGCTGGGTGGCCTTGGGTGGGGCAACCGCTCTGTCTTAAGTCTCCTCCTCTGTTAAGTCAAGGTTGGGGTAACCGTGGTCCCTATTTTATAAGGTTGTAGAGAAGTTTCAAGAAGATGATGCAAGTAAATCACTTAGAACAGCGCTTAGCATGCTGTAAGTTATAAGTTGGCCATTATGTTAGCCGCCTCAGAAACAGATGGAGTCAGACTTGAAACAGTGGTGCAAGGAAAAGAACATGGACTTTGGCTTTATTAATGTCCACTGGCTAACTCTGTGACCTTGGGATCTGAGACTCAGTGTCCTCATCTCCAAAATGGGGACAATAATACTTGTTCTGTAAGATGGTGGTGGAAATGTAATGAGATGGTTCCTACAAAGGCCTTGTTGCCCCTGAAGCCTGGCACTTAGCAGGTGGGAGCTATGCCAGCTCTCCCGAACTCTGCTCCTTACCGCTGTTGGTTGCCGTGAGTGGTGAAGCCCATGTGTGTAACACCTGCCATTAGGCCAGCTATGTGGCAAGTGCTCAGAAAAACTGCAGCTATTGCTTTGTTCCATACTTTGCTTCATTTGTTATCAACTCGGTGAATAACAGCATGCTCCATGAGGGTCTGTTGGAGCAAAGGTTTCATTATTTTAGAAGCTTTGTTTCCTCCAGGTTTCGCTTTGTAATGCTTGCCTTGCCTTTTATTTTTTTTCAAACAATCGTTACTACACTGGTTCCTGAAATATGAAGGAGAGTTTATTACGCTCTGTTAATCTTTCTCGGGGGGGGCATAAATATATTTTCAGTTTCTATTTGAAAACTCACACTAAGCATCCATTTAAATTTTGTTCAGCATGTTATATAATATGAAAAAAGTACATGTTCTTTCCAAAATTGGTCCTGAAGAACTCCCTAGATCCAGAGCCAGGCAGGCAGTTGGGGTGGAGGCAAACAGCTGAGGAGCGTTTCTGTTAGAAATCTTACTACTGATTTTGAATTTTGTGAAACACCTGTTAAATCACTTAGTGGCTAGATTTGGGGGTGGGGCAGGGGGGTGGATCCCTGTTCACTGTTTTAAAGCTGGAAGTAGAAAATTACTCCCTGGTGATTAGGGAAAATGATCACAGAGGTGTATACTGTTGGCATGGAGGCCCATCTATGAGATGATGGTGTTTCTCCTGGGAGATGGCGAAAACTTGAGAGAGGATGCTTTATTTCTCACCTCCTAAAATGTCTTTCCCAGTTTTCTGTGGTGAGAGAAAATGAGACACAGTTATACCTAACAGTTGGTAAAATAGTTACATATATATGTAACTCTTTTATATATAGAGAGAGAGAAAGAATTGCATTAATTATATATAATAGAATAATATTTACAAAAAATCTTGATTAAATGATACCTTTCTATAAAAAATATATTTGTGTATGTATACACAAATGTGTATATATATGTATACATGTATATACACATTTATTTCCAAAATTGACACAAATTTAAGTGTGTAACCTTGATAAAGCAATGTCTGTTGGGAAAAAAAAATTAGAAAAGTTGCTTTTCCAAGAAACAGCTCTGCAGAAGACATCAGAGAATTTCTTTGAAAGTGTTTACAAACGTTGAAGAACAAAGAGTTACTCTGTTATTTAAATGTTTCTAAAGTTAGTGAAAAGAAAGTTGAGTTTACATTTATTGTTTGAACTAGACCTACCTGCAATAGAAAATCTCTAACCAATCTTAACATCAAATGAAGAGATAAAATCCCAAGTACGGTATTTAGGAAATTGAGCTGGGGCAGGAGAGGGGTAGGGAGTGGAGGGTATAGCTCAGTGGTATAGTGCATGCTTAGCTTGCATGAGGTCCTGGATTCAACCCCCAGTACCTCCATTAAAAATAAATAAATAAATAAACCTAATTACCCCCCACAAACAAACAAACAAATATTAGGAAACTGAATCCTGCATTTTGTTAACAGGTTCACAGACATCTGAAACAGAGCTGATTGAGTACATGAACGCATGGTTCTTTGTGTGGGAGTCTGCTCACAGGCTCCATCGTATTAATAGGTTAAAAGAGAGAAGGATTTGTAATGACAGATGTCGGAATTTGACTAGCATTGAATACCCATTCATTGTTTTAAAAAAGAAAACACACCAGTGAAATAGCAGCAGAATATAGTGTCTATCTCAACAGCCTAAAACATTTTTAGGTATGAGTCATTTCTGTTAAAATCAGTTTAATGATAAGTGCTGTCATGTAATATTAAAATATTTTTATGTTACATCATATGGAAGATTCTAGTTAGTACAGTTACTTGAAATGTAAAGTATAAAATGGAAAGTGTCTTTGCAACTGTTTGGGTATTTACATGGAAGAGCCAAAAAATTAGTTGCAAGATTATTAGAAATAATGCAGAGATTCAGTAAGGTGGCCAAAGACAAAAATACATATAAGAAAATCATTTGCTTCTCTACAGAAAAGTGTATCAGTTATAAATTATAATGGAAAACAATAAAATACCACTTAACTAACAGAAGATTTCAGTCACAGAAATCTCCTATACCTCTAAATGAAAATAACAAGAAATCAGAATTTTTTATAAGGAAAACAATAAATTGTAGCTGAAAGAAAACTTAGAGACATCATAATAATATCACACATGAATTATACATTTAAGCAACTTACAAATTGCATGTTAAATCATCTATTGATTTTATACAATCTTATGAAGTAGTTAGTGTTATTACCTTCATTTTACAAATTTTATAACTAAAATTCAGAGAAATTAAAGCCACCTGCTCAAGATCATAGAGGTGGAATGAGCTGGTTAGGATTTGAATCTATACAGACCATTTCTGCTCTTCACTCTTCTTCACTGCACATGGGAAGACCTATTTAAGACACTAAAACTGTCATTTCTGGCCAGTTAAATCTACACAGTTTATTCAGTTATACGCAATACCACTGAGATATAATTTTTTTATTTTGATGAAATGTTTCAGAAGTTCATCTAAAGGAATAAATATATGAGAAAGCCAAAAAAAAAATGAAATAAAAAACTTGAAGGACCATAGGTGAAGGGTAGAGAGATGGAGAACTCGTCATTTCAGAAGTTAGAACATGTTATAAAAACTAGAGGAATCAGAACAGTGGTTTAAGTGAACAATTAGAGATCATTTGAAAAGACTTTACATTCCAAATAAAACTCGTGTGTGTGTGTGTGTGTGTGAATACCCATACATATAAATATACATATGTGTGTAAAATTAGTGTTTTATTCAATGAGAAAAGGAAAGAGATAGTCAATAAATAATGTAGAGGCAATAGGGAAAATAATTGGGAAAATAATACAAACTAAGATTCCTTCATTATTCCTTATATAAAAATATGTATTAGGTAAGGTTTTAATGAAAATAAAATAATACTATTTTATTAATGTATAATATATAATTTTATGAATGTAACAACTAAAAAAGTATAAAATTTGTATAAAAATATAGGTGAATACTTATTTAATTTCAAAGTGGGGAGGTATTTCTAGGCATATTACCAGAGCCAGAAAACAAGAAGAAAATGTCTGATAAATATGTGTACATTAGAAAAATCAAATATGTCTGCGTAACATAATACACCATAAATAATAGGAAGGCATGTGACAAACCAGGGAATCTATTTCTAATACTGCTAAAGGGCAATAACTTTAATGTATTAAAAAATCCTTGGAAATCAATGATAAAAAAAGATGACTTACAGAAGAATCAACATACAATTCATAAAAACACACACACACACAATTTGCCAATAACATGAATAGAAGCCCAAACATAAAGAAATGCAAATTAAACAACAGTGGGGAAATATTTTCTCTAGTCAAAGTATTAAACATTAAAAAACAAAGTCAGATAATACCAAATATTGATTCAAGTTGGGGCATTTTTATTCACTAGCCGTAGAAGTGAAAATTGGAACAGCCTTTCTAGAAGGCCATTCAATAATAATTACCAAACACCTAAAAAAAAAAAAAAAAGCTCTGTGAACCAGCAATTTCTCGTCTAAGAACTTAACCTAAAAATAATTAAGCATATATGAAAAGATTTACCTACACCATTGTTTATTATAGTTGAAAATTGAAAATGGGCCAAATATCCAGCAATAAGAATTAGTTTACTATATCAAGATACGTGCATGTGATGGAATACTGATGTACAAGGATAATACCCAACATGATAGGTGTTCATGGTATATTGAATTGAAAAGTATGTAAACAATATATAAAGTGAGAGATTGCTTTTAAATACAAGACTTTTACATATATAGTTAAAATGTATATTGTAATTCATAGAGAAGCATCTGAAAGGATATCCCCAAATACCAACAATAGCTATGGCTCAGTTGGTTTTTTATATTTCTAGTGAGGTGACCTCTCTGACACTTAGTTTCTTCATCTGTGGAATAAAGAAATCATACTAGATTCATCCTAAAGTCTTTCAGCTGAAGTGTCTCATAATTCTAAGAACCAATGATAGTTAATAATCTTCAGAAAATAGGTTTTTTTTCCCCCATTGAACTTTGGAGTTAACAGAGTAAAACCAGGTTTATCTTGAGGTATCTCTTGCTTTAGTTAAAATTCAGATCCAGATGCTTGGTTATAAATTGTGTCCATATATACTGTGCTTTCTCTGATGACTGCCTTTGTGGTGTAATATAGAGTGGAGTAGGTAGAGAGTTGCATTGAACTTTTATATTTCCCTACAGAATTCTTAGAAACCCAAAGAAATCCTGTTAATATGTAATATCCATTTTAGTGTTTCATCTACCATTTGGAAACTTATCAACCATTCTTGTTTTGGGACAATTTATTTAATCAAAATTCACATTGAGAAACTATGAGAGAGTCAATTCTTTAAAAAACAAAATTTCTCTTGCTAAATAGAGATTTTTGTGTGCTCTAAAAATTGGTGGAAAATGATTCTTCTTTTTTTTTAATCTGATGACTAGTGCTCTACTCTTATTTCTGACTAATAGTGAAATTGCCTGGAAAATGATAAGGACTAATATTTCAAGTGGTTATTCAGAACCTTATTGTGCTAGTGAAATCAAAAACATGCTCAGTTTTAATTTGCTGTTAAACAGTCAACATTTCACAGGGGTTGTTTGGCGGCCGTATACAATAGTAGCAGAGGTGGCTTGCTAAAAATGCTTCGCCTCATTCTTGCTTAATCCAGGTTGCCAAGTGGTAAACCTAGCAGACGTCATGAACGTCCAAGAGGGAACATATTTTATTTGACTTGCACCCCCAGAGGATTTGGCCAATTATTGCTATTTGTTTAATGTCGGTGTTGACATAGTGCCTTTGCCCTGAGGAGCCCCAGGTGCTTTATAAAATTAGTCAGCAATTCACATCACAGCCTTTACGCCCGAGAGTGCACACTGAAAATAATAATGATTCATGGAACCTACAGCCATCCCTAACTCATACGTCTGTTTGCTCAGTGAAACAAAACAAATATGCCAGTTCCCTTGGAGAGCTAGCAACAAAAGGTTCCAGTGGGGCATCAGTGGGAGTTTCTCCCCTGTGTAAATAGGTAGACTCCTAGAAGGAGAATTTGCCATACACCCTACCAGTGAGCCTGACTGTACCCTGATCCAGGATCCATACCTTCCTTGGTAAGAAACTAAGCGTCTTTGGTCTTTGCTCAAATATTACCTTCGTAATAATACTTCCCCTGACCATCAATTTTAAAAACAACAAAACATAGCCAAACAAAACCCAGTGTCAACCTAGAAATTCTGTATTCTCTTTCTTGCATTAATTTTCTCTATCGCACATGTAGCTATCCAACATATTTACATGGTTTATCTCTTTATTTATTAATTGTTGACTCCTTCCCACAGATGATCAATATTGTGAAAGTGGACCGGTTGTCTGTTTTGTTCAGTTATGAATCTTCAGTGGCTGCCTGGCACAGAATAGGTGTGTGGGAAGCATTTGTTGAATGAACGAATGAATGAATGAATGAATGAATGAATGAAGAATAAATGAATTTGCTCCAATGGTGCAACAAGAAACAATTGGATTATCTTAGTGTCAATGTTACCAAGGCAGTGAAGAGAGGCATAAGGAAGCAGGAAAGCACCAGCATCGTGTCAGTAGAACATTCCTTAATGTTGAAGAGATCCAGGTGGTGAACCTGTATAGCAGTCAGAGTATTCTCCCTCATTCGTTGCAGTAATAGAAACTAAATTTATTTATTTATTTTTAGAAGTGATTTTTCTTTTTTCTGACTAATAGTGAAATTGCCTGGGGAAAAAAAAAAGTGTACTTTTTAAATTCTGTGATGCTTTACAATTTTCCAGTTTCACACACAATTTCATACAGTCCCCATAATACCCTTTATTTCCTCCTACCCCTCTGTTGCCCCTTCCCCTTCCCTCTTGCCACTGGTAACCACTAGTTTGTTCTCTATATCTGTGAGTCTGCTAATAGAAACTACATTTAAATATTTAAACAAACAGAAAGGTAGCTTATGGGATCCTGAATCTGGGAGATCCAAGGAGTGCAGCTGGTTTTCATCAATTCAAGGCTTGTTCCCTGTGCTCTTACAATGTGATGAGGACATTAGCCTCTGTCTTTCCCCGTCTCTCTCCCCCTGTGCATTGCTGGCTTTCCCAGGCTTTCCTGTTGTGGTGGCAAAGAAAGCTAAGGCAGCACCAGGCACGGCTCTGCCTATAGTAATTCCAGTGGCATGTGAGCATGTATTTCCCTATGGTTCCAGTGGAGACTCAGTGCTGACTTTAAATGGGGAAATTTGGGTTAAGGGATAGCCTTGCATCAGTCATGTGACTGACCAGCCTCTGTGCCTCCAGTCATGGATGTCAGTTCCATTCTTTGGAGGTGGTTCTCCAACAGGAAATTTGGTTTCTTGTATCAAAATGAGAAAGGAAAGATGTATGACAAGTATGCAGAGATGCACTATAACCAGAAGAGTAAGTCATATTTAAAGAATTTCTGATTACAGTGAGGCAGAATACAATTCTAAATCTTTCAGTGTTCTAATTTGATAATATCCAGTGACCATATTTTTAACAGCCTGATTATGTAAATTATATTTTGAAAGGGAAAAAAATAAACTTTTGCTTTACTTTCAGTGGGAGATCCTCTCTACTGGTCTACCTGCATGATAGTGAGAAATCATTCCTACCTTAATGAAAAGGAGATAAAAATGTGAAGAAAAAAGTTAAATTTTGGCTGTGCAATAAGCAAATGTTTATTTAAGGTTGTTATTGCTTATTTTCTTCTTTAATAGTTCTTATCTTATTTTGCCTTGTTAATCATATTTTATGTAGGAAACATGTTACATTCTAATTCTTTTCTGTGTTTGTTTTTAAAAGAGACTACTTAGAATATACTAGATCAGACAAAGACAAATACTGTATGATAAGTGGAATCTAAAAAATACAACAAACCTAGTGGCTATAACAACAAAAAAGCAGACTTACAGATATTGAGAACAAACTAGTGATTGCCAGTGGGGAGAGGGAGGAGGGGAGAGGTATAATATGGGGGTAGGGGATTAAGAGGTATAAACTATTAGGTATAAAATAAGCTACAAGGATATATTGTACAATATGGAGATTATAGCCAGTATTCTATAATAACCATAAATGGAGTATAATCTTTAGAATTTCTGAATCACTATATTGTACACCTGTAACTCATATAATACTGTACATCAACTATACTTCAATAAAAAGAAAGAAAAAAAAAAAGAAAAAATAAGAATATACTAGAAACCCTAAATTTTTTTGTTCCAAATACTGGAATTTCGATTGTTGATATACTAGTCCTCCGCTTTCCTATAAAAAAATTTATAGAGGGTCATGGATAAATGCAATTCACAGATAATGCTAAAACTTCATCTCAACCATTACTTCTTGCTTCTTTCCATGCCAAGAAATATTTAACCAAGACTCAAAAGGTGAAGGTATTTAACTTCCTGTCCTCATCACTGCACCCATAGTTTGTTCTGCAGACTAGTTAGAGCTAGAGGAGTAATGAGACAATATATAAAAATCAACATCCCATTAATGGATGAGTAGAGAAGTAGCTCACAGGCAGAGTGGCTGGGGAATCAAGACATGACCTGGTTGGAGGAGGGTATAGCACAGTGGTAGAGCGCATGTTTAGCATGCACGAGGTCCTAGGTTCAGTCCCCAGTACCTCCATTAAAAAAAAAAAAATTTTAAAAAGACATGACCTGGTTGCTGTAAAAACACAATGGCCATGTGAACTAATGTTGTTAGTAATGCCGTAGCATGTGAGAAAGACATTTCTGTTATTAGCTTTGACATCAGTACTAACTCAGTGGTTTAATATGACTATATACCAAAGTATAGTATCCCCCTCAATTCAGGAAATTACTCGGTTGAATCAGCTAATTTAGTGTTAATTGTGGGTAAGCATTTCTAAATTCATGTTTTTCTCAAGGCACAATGTTCTAGGAGGTCACCTTTGTTCGTTCCTCTGAATCTTTGATGATTTCTAAGTTGTTGCTTTCCAGGGAAAAGAGGTGAGATGGGGGAAGGAAGGCTTTCTTCAGAAATCCTTTTCTTTCACTGTCCAGTTGAATGGGATTTGCGATTGAAGCCCACTGATGTCCTGTCCATAGTGAATCCAACTGATAGGAATTTTCAGTGGTTTTTGAGGGATTGGTTTTTGTGGTGGGAGGAAAGAAATAAAAGGCACACAACATTCATGTGTCCCTAACATCCCAAGAGGTAATAATGCTGTAGCAAATTTATAAAAATTAAAAATAGCCTAGCTCGGGACTGTACCATGACTTTTGTGGACCCTATGCCCTTTGGGCTTTGTGGACCTCTTTTTCCATTAAAAAAAATACTAAAAATTAGACTTTACAAACTGCCTTGATATAAAGAGAAATAATCTAAGCTGGATTATATTCATTTTGTTTCTGATTTTAAAAGAAATTAAAACATTTTCATGGGCTCCTAAAAGTATTCTGGGCCCTGGACAGGGTACCTACTGTGCCTCATGTGAGAAGCTAAGGTGATTCTGTTGTAGCTAAATTTGATTACATTGTAAGCCAAACAACTGTTTTCTGCCTATTCATCTTTTTAGCTTAAATGTGTTTTTATTATTAACATTAGTTGCTGCAAGTGAGGTGGGAGCTGGGGGAGTGAGGGTTTGGAATAAGCTGATACTAGACTCCATCAGCATAGCTACTCGTAAAATTCAGTCTCGGGTGTGGGGCCTGCAGTCTCTTTTCACAGGATTTAAAGCTATTTTACTTAGTTGGTCAAAATCCTTGTTCTTCAAAGGTCTGCGTTTTAAAATGACTGATGCTGTGAAAGGAAATGCCATCATGATTCTATTTACGTTATGAATTTGTACAGGAAGGGAAAACTAGAATTTTTCATGCAGAGAGCACTTAGGGTTTTACTCAGTATAGATTTTCAATGCAAAATTGATGCTGGAATATTTTTCTTGTGATCCATGTGAAAAGGCAACCTATGGTTGAACAAAGTAAATGCTCATTCCTGTGCTTAATTAAAAACTCTGTTCCTTCCATTGAAGCTGACTTTTATCTGAATCTTTAGTTTGCATTTATCTATGGTTTGGGGAAAACAGCTAACATGGATACCTGAATCTGTGAAAAAGACTTTCTTGAGAACCTCTTGGTCGTTAGCTATCTAGAATGAAACTGGGTAAACTAATCTCAACACCCATTCTGCTGTCAAACATCAAATAAACTTCAACATTTTTTGCTTGGTAGATGTTGAAATTAGGCATTTCTGCTTTGAAACCCAGTGTTGTTGCTACTGGCTGCCTGGCTAACATTTACTCCTGACATTTCTGAATGTTCACCAGGTGCCAGGCACGATTCAAGGCATTGAGGGTGAAAAGGTGTATAAGATGCAGTGCCCACCTCTAAGAAAATCACAGTTTAAAAGGAACACAGGCAGATGAAAAGTTTCTGAAAAGAATGATGAGAAATGCAGGGATAGGGGAGGGTAGAGCTCAGTGGTAGAGCACATGCTTAGCATGCAGGAGGTCCTGGGTTCAGTCCCCAGTACATCCACTGAAAAAATAAATAAACAAACCTAATTACCCACCCACACCAAAAAAATACAGCGGTAAAATGAAGATATATGAGCATCTCTTAAGATAGGTTATTCCATCAAGTAAACCTTGGAAGACGTGATGTTTTGGTGCTTCTCTTTACCACTGAGCTTCCTTTGCTGTACATTTAATTGGACAGTAAGCTGTTCAGTTTAAAGATGAAAATGTATAAAAGTCATGTAGCATCAGGTCTGGGACATGCTTTTTACATTATAGTTTGCAATTCTATCATTACTTCTTTTCTCACAAAGAGTATGTCAAAAGGAAAACCTGAGAGAAATGACAAATCACCATTAGATAATTGGTCCCTAAGTGAAAGAGGTAAGTCTATAGAGTTCATATTATATGAACTATGTATATTCATGTTTCAATAACAGAATCTGTTAATACATCCAAAAGTATAGTTTATTCCAGGTATAGAAATATAGGCTCTGTTTCAAAACAGTGATGACAGAAACAAAACAAAGCTTTTAAACATTAACGATCAAAATGTTCTGTTTCCATTCATGTATTTGGCTGTGATAGAGAGAAGACTAGAAAATGAAATGCTTCATGTGAGAAGGGGCAGTTTGTTGAAAAAAATAAACTAATACTTGGGAGACGCTGTCATGCAGCACTTGTCCCTAGAAATAGTGCCTCTGTTCTGTCTGTAGATGTCTGACTTGAAAGGGAGTTATACTTAGGATGCCCAGTGACACTACTGATTACATTTGAAAAAGCACTTGTTAATCCAGCTTCCTAACAGATCACCTCCCCTAGCATTCACTGTGGGGATAGCATTCAGTTCACAGCTTGGGATCTCCCAGGCTAACCAATCACTGCCATTACAGGGTGCCATGTGATGGTAGGAATCTCTGCTCCAAATATAACAGTGATGGGTTTCTTGGCTTGCCCTTTCCTTCTGTGTGGCCAGCAGCAGACTGTTTCTCATCAGTCTCATGTGGCCAAATTAGGTTTCTCTCCCATGCTGATGGATTTAAAGAGTCAAATCCTAGGATCATTGTCCCCAGTGTCCTTTTCTACAATCCAAGTCAGAGTAGGGGCGCTCATGACCGGGGATGGTGACGATCCCCTTCTCCAGCCCTTGTGCGTGAAGCCTCCTCTCTGTCCACACTAGAGGCCAGAAAGTTCTGCCTCCACCCGGAGCAGCCGTGGCCTTTGGCAGTCTTGTAGCTTTTGCCCTCTGGCATGGGGAGGACGAGCGTCACCTGGGTAATTCCACCCTTGTCATCCTTCTTCTGTGAATGAGAGAATCTGAGAACCGGTTGCCAATGGCCTCTTCCTTGTGCCCAGTTTCCTCTGATGTGATGCGAGGCACTGATGGTGACCATCCGTTTCCACCCCGCCCCTCCTGCCCCGACAGGATTTATGGTCTGCATGCCCCAGTTGTGAAGCTGGCCTGTGGTATTTGCTGCCGCAAGCTTGTGAATGTTTAGAGTTGTGTGTTTATATTTCCAGGGCTACAGTTTGAAAGTCCAGGGAGCAAACAGATAGCAGAGAACTCACGGGTCAAGCTGCTGCTTCTTTCTCTTTGGTAGGCTTGCTCCCTGTCTGTGTAGTCCATACCTAGATTCCCACGGAGCCTCCATTTTTCTGACCCTCATTTCTTTGGTTTGATACTTTCAAGTGGGTTTTTCTGTAAGAAATCCCTGTAGAAGAGGTGTTTACATGATATGATGGGGAAGTGAGGTCTGCCTGACACATAGAACCTCGGAAACTTTCCCTTAATGAAAAGGTCTGGCTTGTGGGTGGGCGCCCTTCCATCCAGACAGACGGGAATGTGGCTGGGCAGCCAGGAGACACATGGACTTGTGACCACCGGGGCAGGCACCTCGCTAGAAAAATCCTAGCAGCTGGACCTATTCGTCTCTTCCAAAAGTACTTGCAGGCGTTTGACCTCTTTAAATCTATCAGGATTCTTTTTATGTCATTACAGTCATTATTTTCCCCCTCAAGAATTCCCTTTATGTAGATGCCCTTAATAAAACCCTTTCAGCCTGCTCCCCCCTTGACCTTGTGACTTGAATATGAATGTGAATTTCACTAATTGGTAAAAGAAATCAACATGACCTTGATGAGGCCATTTCTACCCTGTTTGGTTCCTTCTTTGACCTTGTGACTTGAATATGAATGTGAATGTCACTAACCAGCGAAACAAATCAACATGACCTTGACGCCATTTCTACCCTATTTTGTTCTTCCCTTCTAAGAGTTTTTTTCACTCAAACAAGCCTTTGAGCCTATTTGGACCCACTAGGATATTGAACAATTAAAATGAACTCAGTATTCTTAGTGTAGTTGCCGTAATTTGCTCCTAGAACCCAGGTAGTGTGATCTCTTCCCCTCCCCCTGCTCCAGCCTTGAGTGGATTAATTCACTGCATCACAGCCAGCACCTGAGTGCAGAATAATTTATTTTTGTGTCACTTCATGACGAAAGCCTAGCTAGCATTAGCTCAAGCTGTGCAGCTGGCTATTAATTGAAGAAAACGTCTCTGTCACTCCTTAGTCGAACACAGTCTGATTCAGCAGATCCTTTTCACTCTCCTCCCCCCTATTATACCAGAAGAACAAACGTAGATGGCTCCCACTTGGCTGAGCTTGCCGTAGATTGTAAATTAGCTGGCGGCATGCAGACTGATTGCATTAATGCTTTCTGGGCTGAGCTTCTCAATTGATCTTTATTTCTAGAAGAGGTTTGGACATTTCATTTCTGAGGCTTTCATGTTGTCCAGTGGAAGGAAAAATTGGAGGCTGCCTTTGTTCTTATGTCCTGCATAATTAATTTTCAAAGTAATTTCAAATCACAGCACCTGTCAGGCAGGTGCTGGGCTTCTGTGAGTTGATGTTCTGTTTTTCTATCATACTCGACTGTGCTTGTGGTTGTATTTTAAACAGAACCTCAAGAGAGATTTGTTTAGGATTTTAGAAATATATAAACATGCAATACATAGCACATGTGTGCCAAACGTTTTTGATGAGTGCATTTTATAACTCTTAGAGTATGAAACTACTTGGTGCAAGGAGATGATATAGTATGTGTAAAATCATGGAACTTTTCCATAAAAATAAAACTGTGCAGAAATGACATAGGAGAATTCTTGCAGGAGTGCTAAAATAGTACATCAATTTGATCATCGCTGGATATGAGAATTCACCAATTATATTATTCTGTAGAAATATGTTTCAGCACCAAGGACCTTTTTGGTGCCCTCTTTCCACCCCAGTTTCTATGCTCTCTACAATGTGCTTGTTGGGTCCCAAGTGACTAGTCATTATTATATCCCGATCCCTGAAAATGAAATTAGGACAGCAAATTGTACTTTGTTAGGACTTAGGGTGTCAAGAGGGGCTCAGTGGAATTTCAGCAACAGTGACTGGGAAAGAAATCAGAACTTGGCAGAAAAAACAAAAAAACAAAAAAACCCCAAAAAAACCAGGGCTCTGATGCTAGAAGAGATCTGGGAGAACTGCCTTGTCCCTAGAGGTTGGTCTTGTGACTCATTAAAGAAACAGTATCCAAAGGGCATCAGAGAACCTGGCTTGGATTAGGCTGTCTTGGGTTACAGGAAGGGCATCCAAAGCTAGAATTGGTAATAAAGCATCATGGTGTGAAGCTCTCCTAATCTGAATGTGTGATGGATTGTCTAGTGTGTTCATGAAGTAGACCTTAGGGGTTTGGGTAATCTGGGAAGAAGAGTAGCCTAGGCAGGCACCAGAGGTCACAGCTGACCTCTAGATCCAGATCTGAGTGTCATGACCTAATTGCAGCTGAAGTTTTTACAATGGCTCCCTCCCTGGAAGGATTCTTCCATGCACTCAGATGGGCTGAGGCTGTAGTGTGCAGATTCAGCTGAAGGGGCTGTAAAGCTCTAGAAGCTGATGTAACTGCAAAAGGGAGAAGACGCTTTGAGGAAACCATTGGTGTTGAAAAGAAAGGCAGTCTTATTTATCAATATAATAATTATATGCCCTTCCTGAACAAGTCTATGTTCCCTCTGTGAATGGGAGTTTCTCATGGGGAATTCCTTTCCATGTATAAACTGGTAAATGATTTAAATGAAAAATGTTTGACTAGTTTGGGCATTTTCTGAGTATAAAACTGGGGATTTAAGTCCAGAAATGTAAATGTATACTTATGTTGTTGCCAGAAGTCTGGTGATGGATATATTTGTAGATTGGGGGTTAGAGGAGGTTATAGTCAGTAAGACATCTTCTGATTCATTTCCTTCATTTGTACAAGCCATCTCTTTAGGTAATGTTTAATTTATGAACTTTGGTATCACATTATACTTATTTAATTTTTATTGTGCATCACCTTTAATGCTTATAGTAAAAGCCAGTCAGGCAACAAATGTAACATATTGTGTGCCTTCTATTTGGGGGGCACGATTTTAAATTCTAGGGACAAAGCTATGAATAAGATAGAGTCCCCACTCTAAAAGAACCTTCAGAGAGTGAGAACTTACAGAGTTCCTTGTAAGGGTCACAGTAGGGTGTGGCTGATTTCTTCAGAAGTCATTAGGAAGGGCATCAGTTTCTTTAAATTCTGGGACCCTTTAACGTGACTCTGCTTATGCCAGAACACATGAGAACTCAAACTCTCTCAGACATTCCTTCTTTCTAAGACAAAGACTGAAGTAACAAGTCTACAAAAGTAACTGTCCTGCCAAGCCTGACTCAAGCCAAGGTTTTCAACTGGCTCTTCTGGGCACAGTGATACAACAAAGGACCCAGAGAGAATGGAAGTCTTTAGAGCAAAGTGTTTAAAGAAGATGACTTCCAATTGCTCCATATACATAGTTTAAATGGGGCAGGATGTGACAGGATCGGAAATCTAGCCCCTTCCTTTGTGGCTCTGAGAATTCACAATGAGCAGCCACTATTTAGGTTGCAAGAGGAGAGAAGGAACTAGAACTTGGAATGAGCTTGTGTGGGCCCTCATTGTTCCCGGGTTCACAGAGGGCTCCGCTATCATCACAGTAAACAAATGGCTTCTCCTCCTTGTGCCAGCTTAATCGCCACCTTGGCTCCTGAACAAAGAAATCACGACTGAGGCAAAACATGTTTTCTGTTGAAGGTGACAATCTTAGAGCAAGCTTTGGGTTATTTTTCCATCTGATTTTTTAATCTTGCAGAAAGAGACCTCTTCTTTTTAAGAAAATGATGTACTCTTGTGCTTTTAAGTTTCAGCATTGAGTGCGTGCTTCACATATTCGGTGGTAAAACTAAGTTAAATACCGATGACCAAAAATAAAAAGGGAGAGTGGGGGAGGGCATGCCTTTCAGGAGCTTCCAATGTGCACTAATGTTTGAGAATCACGACTGCAAAAAAAAAAAAAAAAAAAAAAATACCACAAGGCAAATGTGGAACTAAACTGGTTCAGCATCTTTGAAAATGAATTATGATGATATTTAGAACTTTGAGGAAAGTTATGTGAATCCATAGTGTTACTTTTTCTTTTAATCAGAATTCTATGTTTGGAAATATGGGTTAGAATTTCTTTTACTTTTTTTTTTCATTTTTAAAATTAAGGAGTAAACAGAGAAGTACAGTGAGCTATTTATGTCATTATGTAGGAATAATGGAGTTTGTTCTAGTGGAAAAGGGTATCTCCTAGAAGAACTTCACTAATATTCTGTCTAGACACATACTCCTTTTTTGAGGCAGGAAACACAAAAGAAAATTGGCTTCTTCATCTAGTTCAAGGAAATGGTGTTTTAATTCTGTAGAGAAGTAATTTCATTTTCTTGGATAAATGGGTAGACCCATGTTAGTAATTTAATTTTCTGAAGTATAATGATGGTTGCTACAGTTCTTACCAAAGCTGAAAGAAGCAGAGTCAAATAGATTGAAATCTAGCAAGCGATTGAATTTTGGGGGTGGGATGGTGAAACCGTATAGGAGAGAGGTAACTTTATAATAGCTTATGGCTGATTATCGTGTGCTATTTCCTGTAGTACTCTGACCAGACAGCTACAGGCATAAACAGAAATCTGAACTCTGGTCTTTGTGCGCAACTCCATTCAGATCCATTCATTTAACAAATACTTGTGGAATACCTACCATGGTAATGCACCAGCTTTGGACAGATGAGCAAGACAGTCATAGCCATGGTTCTTGTGAAGCCGGAGGTTCAGTGGTAAAGCTAGATGATCAAACAAGAAATTACAAATGAAGTGTGCTAACTTTCAGGATGTGGCAGAATATAGGATGCTCTCTGTGGGAGCAACTCTCCTGGACTTGAGGGTATGGATGTGGGTGGTTAGGAGTGGTTCATGGAAAAGGCACTAGAACTCACTTGGCTGAGTAGAAATTAGATGAAGCAAGGGCAGACTGAGAGAAAAGCAGATGCAAAATCCAAAGGCAGTGAGTTTTTGGTGTCATCACGTGACTGATCATGGCTCCATCTGGTAGCTCTTGGAGGGCAGGTGGTGGCTGTGCAGGTTCTGGAGAGAGAGAGGAGATGAAACTCAAGACAGATTTTTTTTTGTTTTAAAGTCTTGCCAGCCATGCTAAGGATTCTGGAGTTTATCCCAACGAAATGGAAAGCCTTTGAGGTTGTGGGATTTGGCCGAATTCTAGAGACTGGATTGGGGAAGCACAGTGCTGGAGGGAGGGAGACCAGAGGAGACACTGCTGTGATATTTCAGACAAGTGTTCATAGCTTGGACCAGCAGCAAGGTGGAGATGGAGAGAGGTGAAAAGGTTTAGAAAGCAGCTATTTAGGAAGTAGGTTCAGTGGGACCTGTGATTCATTAGGTGTGGGAGCAACGAGAGTCATTCACTGAGCTAGTGCCACAGGAGCGGTAGCAGGTTTTAGGGTGAAATGATATGCTCCATTTGGACATGCTGAGTCTGAGAATTTCTTGGTTGTCCAAACAGAGATGATAAACAAACTGTTGGAGATACAACATTGGCCCAGAACACAAGTGATCTGGGCTCTTAAGCCGCTCTGTCCTCATAAACGTTTTCCATGCTTTATCATGCAGAAACTACCGCCAAAGAACTTTCTTTATGGTCTTTGGTTACTCCCATAGCTAGTGGGCACTACTCTTGATGCCAGTTTTATTTAAGTTCTAAGTGAAATTAAGAGCCGTAGAATTTTTCTGCAAGAAATCCTAGAAAGCAATTTGGTTTACTCAGTGGAACATACCTACCGACTAAGCACACATATTACCTTTCAGTTGGTGTTTTATTTCAACAATGAAAAATATGAGAGAATTAGAATGATCTAAGCCCAATTTAAATACTCTTATCTTTATTTACATTAGGGATCATTTCCCTGTAACAGCAAAATGTAAGTATATTTACTATAGATTTGTTGTTTGGTGAGAGCAACACTAAAATGTAATACCTAAAATGTAAAAATAAGTATTCACATTTTGAGAAAGAATTGTTTATCACACAACTCTCCTTAATTTTACAGTGTTGTAGCAGTACATTTTCAAATAAAGTATTTAAATTAGAACTCTAGAAGTGTCTTTTGCCGTATCTAAAGAGATTGAAGCCATACTATTTACTGAATAATGACATATTCAAGGGATGGTTGTCAAAAGCTAAGGAAGAATCTCATATAAATTTTGAACTACTCTGTACATTTCACCCAACAGTCTCTATAAAAATGGAACTTTGGAAGTAATTTTATTTCTAAGAAACCACAAGTTGTATGTATATTTATGATGATGCATTCTTTTTAACATCTGCATTACTTTGGTCTATTAAGTGGACAACTAAGCCTACTCTGTGATATACTAGATGTCAGCTTTTTCTGATTAATAATTTGGAGGCTTCTTGATATCACTTATATGTGGAATTTGAAAAAATGGCACAAATGAACTTATTTACAGAATAGAAACAGTCTCACAAACAGAGAACAAACTCATGATTACTAAAGGGTGGGGAGAGGGATAAATTGGGAGTTTGGGATTAACAGATATAATTACTATATGCAAAATAGATAAACAACAAGGTCCTACTGGATAGCACAGGGAACTATATTCAATAGTTTGTAATAACCTATAGTGAAAAAGAATATATACGTATAATTGAATCACAATGCTGTATACCAGAAACTAACACAACATTGTACATCAACCATCTTTCAATTTTTAAATTAGAAAAATTGAGAAGCTTCTGTTTAAAATTCAAAATTCTTGCTCATACAAAATGTAGATTAAAGCTGGACAGGTTAGGGGCTGATCAGAATTGTTAAAGTTTGTATTCTGGAGTCTCATTTTCTTTTCCTGAGCTCTTTGTCCTAATTCAGATTATCAGAACCCTTCTTCTCTCTAATAAATGTTTTATTCCAGCTGGAACAGTGCATATCCTCATATCCCATATGACTGTCAGAACCATTCAGCAAAAGGTATATGTGTGTGTGTGTACATTCTTCATATCCACATACAGATTTAACTATTCAGTAAACTCTGTTAAATCTTCTGTAAATTTAAGATAAGCCTGTTTAAATTTGGGGTGGATCTTTATTGCAGCTTACCAAATGGTCCATATACTATTTATTGGACATGATATATGGAACAGTATTTAGAACTGAGGTCCTACTTCATGTAGGATGTTCCAAATTTATGGCAGCAAACAGGTTAGATTAGCTCATTCACAAAGAATACAGAAATGCACAATTATCTATTTTCCCATAATGTCATTCACTTCAATTGGTAGATAGTAAACCTCATCTTAAATAGAAAAGAAAATTCATTTTAAAAAGCTTGCAAGGATAAGTTGAATAAAAGCCTTAGAAATGTGCCATATAAGTTGAAATCTTAAGAAAATGAGGAAAGTGGGAGGAGTTAAATATTATAAGCACACAGAGCCTAGAAATCTTAATTGGACCATGACCTGGGTAGTGCCAATATTTGTGTTGAAAAACTTAAAAGAGTAGGTAAGAAGCTACCCTTTCTAATCACATCCTGCAGATGGAATTTTGTCTGGATTGATACACTCCGCATTTGTGTATCCCAAATTCCCATGATCTATGGTTTTGTTTTGTATCTTTATTATTTCCAAATATAATCCGCTGAGCCCTTTGGCTTGATATTTTCTCTTTTTTATATTTCTTATTTTTGACTGCCACCATTTTTTTCTTCTTTTTCTCTAATCATTAAAAAATTACATTTATGTCAGTACCCTAAAGAAAGAAATTCATTCTTTGTTTAGGCATTTTAATTATTTAAGAGTGTGGTGGTTACATCTCTGCCCAGATTTCCCTGCTGCTGGGTTTCAGTCACTGTCCTTTAAGGCTTGGAAGAGGTCAATTTCTTCAGCAGAACCCAGCCCCAAACAGTGTAACGTTAGTGTAATATATTAACACCAAGCATGTGCAGATGTTGCTCCGGTACTTACAGAATCTTTATGGAGCATCCAGTATGTGCAAGGCAAAGTCAACTTAGGAATTTTTGAATTTACAGGATCTGTCATTTATAAGACAATTTTATGAAAAGTCAACTCCCCTCCCCCAAAATGAGTGCTGACATCAGTTTGCATTTACAGCTCCTCTGATGCCTTTTAAAAAATACATCCACTCATCATATGTCAGCAAAAAAGATATATTTATTATAAATTGTGATAGTGTTTATGAAAAATTTATACCCTCTATGCTAAAGATAAAAGTGAAGAAACTATGCCACCTTGGTGTATCTTGCCAGTGATTTATGTAAGATTTATTTACCCCCTATAGGAAATGTTTAAAACACTGGTGCTGATAGTAGGGCTCAAATAAATACCAGCTCAGTGTATTTTCACACATATTATCTTATTTGTTTTCGCATCATCCCTAGGGGGCAAATATGTAACACTTTGGTTTCATTAGCATTGCAGCAGATCGTTAGGCAAATCAACAGAATGAAAATTGAAAGCTACACTATCAGATTGAAAAAGCCTTCCCTTATATTTTCAAGCAGTAGTTCTCACCCACCTTAAATCACTTCAGGAACTTTAATAAAAATCTCGTGCCCAGGCCAGATACCGGACCGATGAGCCTGGAGTTTCTGGGGACAAAATCCAGGATACAGTGTGTATAACCATCCTCAGTGGCTCTTCTACATAAAAGGTTCACAGACCTTCACTCAGAACTGCTGGTTAAGAAGCGCACGCACCACACCTGCTCTGACTTGCAGTGATGCTACTTTCCACCTGTTCCTGTCATTTTGAAAAGTGATCATTTGAACCAGCTAGATCCGTGAGAGGGGCCACCCCCTGCCACTTCCTATCTAAGCCTAAAAGCCTCATTTAGCCTTAACAGTGTGTGTGGATAACTAATGTCAATAAGCACCACACCCAGTATTAAGAAATACTTAATAAGAGGTTCAAGGTTCTACCTTGTTTCTTATTTTTTCCTTTCAGTCATCACATTCAAACCCACCTCACAGGGTCTCTCAAGTTCTTGCCTCATCTCTGCCACCTCTGCTTTTGCATTGTATCAAGTTAAAAATTGCCAGTATTCTCTGACATCCTTCTCGGTGAGATTCAGTTCAGAGCTCAGGCTTTTGCCGGAGCCCATCTTGCTAACAAGAGAATGTGTCTGTAAATCCACAGCCTAGAAACTCTCATTGGCCCTCCACTGCCTACAAAGAAACACTAACCCCTGAGCTCAGGAAGTCCTGTGTGAGCAGCTTCATGGCTTTCGGGTTCACCCCACTTGGCCCCTCTGTGATGGGGTGCTCTGTGTGCACTGCTTCTCTTATGGGAAAAATCTTTAATCACGTTCTGTAGCCTGGAAACTCACATCCAAGACTTAGCTCAACAGTCCTTCTCCTGGGACACTGGTTCTCCAGGAAGAATTAGCTGCCACACCCTCTGGGTTCTCCCAGCCCTCTGGCATGACCTTTATTACAGCAGTTATTATGTGGGTAAAATAGTGTTTTCAGTTATTAGAACTATAGACAATAAATAGATGTGTTTTGTGCTTATTATTTTTTTAGTGAAGTATAGTCCGTTTACAATGTTGTGTTGATTTCTGGTGTACAGCATAGTGATTCAGTTTTTCATTATTGGCAATTACAAGATACTGAATATAGTTCCCTGTGCTATACAGTAGGACCTTGCTGTTTATCTATTTTATATATAGTGTGCTTATTTAACTCACAGAGGAAAATACCCATTTTTTTTTGACTCTGAAAGTTTTAAAATCTAGTTGCATAGAATATGATTTTGTTTCTTTATTTGGCTTTGCTTTTACATGTTTCTACCCCTCGGTTCTTTAATTTTGATTGAGAGAGGAAGTCAGTCTCCAGAAAATACATGTAAAGTATGAGAGAAGAATTCTGATAGAATATGCCCGATTCCTGTTAATATCAGAAAAGCATTTCTTAATATAACCTAGAATGCTTATTTTGCATGAGTGATTTATGTCAACTGTGGAAGAATAAATGAGACTTTGAGACTGGGTTGTGGGGGAGGCTCTAGGCTGTTTTTGGCTGATTCAAACAGCCAGTTTTCAAAATAATCTGCCCACGTATGTTTTAGATATCACTTAGTCCAAACAGCTAGTTGTTGATGCCAGTTTTCACCTTTTAACAAGCAGTTGTGCTTTTCCATACACACCATCAAAAAAGGAGTAGGGCACTACATTTTAGAGTAAGAAAATAAAAGTGTATTTGCTGTTACTTCAGCCAAGGAGTTCTCAGAACTTAGCGTCAGAACCACCTGGAGGGGCTGGTCAGACATATTACTTGGGTTTCTCCCCAAAGTCTCTGATCCTGCAGGTCTGTGGTGGCCCCTGCCCTCACGGTGCTCTTCTAACAAGTCCCCAGGTGACGCTGATGCTGCTGGTTTGGACAGCACACTTTGAGAATCGCTGCTTTATCTGAAACACTTATCAGTTGGGCTTTTCTACTATGCATACTACTATACTACTCTTGACTAACAGTGAAGAGTCTTTCACTAAGCATCCTAATGTTTCCAAATAGCCATATGTTGCCAGAGACCCTAGAAGCAAACCAGAACTATATTAAGACCGTTCTGTTGTTGTTGCTGTTTTGGCCTACTTTCATAAGTTTAATGAAATCAATCCTAGAGGAAAATAAATGTTTTCTAACTTTAGCATCACAGGTTTTAAAAAAAAAATAAATAAAAGATTCTATTTTACACATTTTGATTTTCTTTCTTCTAATTAATATAAGCATATGCATTCAGCAATCTCTACCTTTTTTAAAGGTAGATTGGATTTTTTTTTAAAAAGGATGAACAAAATTGGCAGATTTTGTCATTAAAGCTGAAGAGACTCATTTCCTCGCACAGATATTCTCCAAGTAAATGATGCATGTTCAAAAATGACTATTTTTTGAAAAATCAGCAAAAAAAACTTTACTATAATACTGGTTGTAAACTTGTGTTATATGAAGACAGTGTGTTAGGTAAATTATGTTCTGTTTTTATTGTAAGGAAGTAATATGAATGGTAGTGTCTTCTTTTGGCTCCATTGTGCTGTTTACCAACATCTTCTAGTAACATGTGACTGAGAACGATAGTCTGTAGGCAGAAGGGAGGCTTGGAGAAATTCAGTGAAATATCCTATGTGGTCAAAAGCCTAGACTAAAGTCTGGAGACTCCCCGTGTCCTCCAGCCATCTCATCACCTTCTAAGATGGTCCAGCACACTGCCCCTAGTCGGGGGCCATGGCCCAAAGGATGGCATGTCTGGCAGGAAGAGAAACCAAAGAAGAATACAGCCTCACTGTTGGATCTTCTCATATATCTCTTTTAGCATCTTGGATAGGCTTTCTGACTGTCTGAAGAGTGACCTTCTGACCAGAATTGCTGATATCTTGAGTTTGAAAAAATGTATGTTTTTTAGATGAGGATGCTAAGAACAACTTAAAAAGAACAGTGGTAATACTTTACATTTCTCTAAGGATTTTAAACCATTTCAATGTAAACCATACTCACCCCCAAACACTATGAAATGGACCGAGTAATCACCTCATTTTTCAAAAGAGGACTGAAGTTTATTTAATTCTAGTGATGCACTCTTCGAACACAGCTGGGAGAGGCCTGTGTCCTAGTCCCTACACTTCAAATACGGCTCGTCGTCAGCCAAATCTGGTTTTCATTCATTTGTCAAGTGTTTATTGAGGACATACTGTGTGCCAGATGCTGCTGTAAGTGCCTGAAATACAACAAAGCAAATGAAGTTCCATGACCTCACGGAATTGACATTTCAGCAAGGAGTATGGTAGGCAGAATAAGGGGCCCCACAAAGATTTCCCTGCCTAATCCACAAATCTTTAAATATGCTATCTTAAAGGAAAAGGGGATTTTGCAGATATGACTGAGACCTTGAAATTGTCCTAGATTATCCAGGTGGGCCCTCTCTAGTCATGGGACTCCTTAAAAGCAGGGACTCTTCCCTGACTGTGTTAGAGGGAGAGGTGATGACAAAAGAATGGTCAGAAGGATGCTAGCTTTCAGGATGGAGGAAGGGGCCACGAGCCAAGGAATGGGCATGACATCTAGAAGCTGGCAAAAGAATGGAAGCAGATTCTCCCTTAGAGCCTCCAGAAAGGAGTGCAGCCCTGCTGTTACCTGGATTTTAGGCCTATGAGATCTGTGTTAGATTTCCAACATACAGAAATATAGAATAATGAATTTTCATTGTTACACCACTATGTTTGTGGTGATTTGTCACACCAGCAATAGATAACTAATGCAGGGGAAGGTAGGTAATAGTCAAGAAAAACAAGTAAAATACAGGAGGTGAGAGGAAAAACATTTCAGAGAACAGGAGGCCACAGTTTCTCAGTCTAGGACAATGACCAGCATGTCTAGATCCTGAGTATGGACATCAAAAGAGCACTGACCATTCCAGATTGTCCATGCTTTCCCTAATAACCATGTTTGGTGATTAAGATAAAGGCTCAAAACTCAAAATATAAAAAAGAATAAAAAGTAACCTCAGGAGTGGGATTCCTGGGTCATATGGTAAGTCTATTCCTAGTCTTTTGAGGAATCTCCACACTGTTTTCCATAGTGGCTGCACCAAACTGCATTCCCACCAGCAGTGTAGGAGGGTTCCCCTTTCTCCACAGCCTCTCCCAGCATTTGTCATTTGTGGATTTTTGAATGACGGCCATTCTGACTGGTGTGAGGTGATACCTCATTGTAGTTTTGATTTGCATTTCTCTGATAATTAGTGATATTGAGCATTTTTTCATGTGCTTTTTGATCATTTGTATGTCTTCCTTGGAGAATTGCTTGTTTAGGTCTTCTGCCCATTTTTGGATTGGGTTGTTTATTTTTTTCTTATTGAGTCATATGAGCTGCTTATATATTCTGGAGATCAAGCCTTTGTCGGTTTCACTTGCAAAAATTTTCTCCCATTCCGTAGGTTTTCTTCTTGTTTTACTTCTGGTTTCCTTTGCTGTGCAGAAGCTTGTAAGTTTCATTAGGTCCCATTTGTTTATTCTTGCTTTTATTTCTTCTAGGAGAAAATTTTTTAAATGTATGTCAGATAATGTTTTGCCTATATTTTCCTCTGGGAGGTTTATTGTATCTTGTCTTATGTTTAAGTCTTTAATCCATTTTGAGTTGATTTTTGTATATGGTGTAAGGGAGTGTTCTAGCTTCATTGTTTTACATGCTGCTGTCCAGTTTTCCCAACACCATTTGCTGAAGAGACTGTCTTTATTCCATTGTATTTTCTTGCCTCCTTTGTCAAAGATGAGTTGACCAAAAGTTTGTGGGTTCATTTCTGGGCTCTCTATTCTGTTCCATTGGTCCCACTCCTGGGCTTGTATCCAGAAGGAAATCTACTTCAGGATGACACCTGCACCCCAATGTTCATAGCAGCACTATTTACAATAGCCAAGACATGGAAACAGCCTAAATGTCCATCAACAGGTGACTGGATAAAGAAGATGTGGTATATTTATACAACGGAATACTACTCAGCCATAAAAACTGACAACATAATGCCATTTGCAGCAACATGGATGCTCCTGGAGAATGTCATTCTAAGTGAAGTAAGCCAGAAAGAGAAAGAAAAATACCATATGAGATCGCTCATATGTGGAATCTGAAAAACAAAAACACAAACAAACAAACAAACAAAAACAAAGCGTAAATACAGGACAGAAATAGACTCGCAGACAGAGAATACAGACTTGTGGTTACCAGGGGGGTGGAGGGTGGGAAGGGATAGACTGGGATTTCAAAATTGTAGAATAGACTACACTGTATAGCACAAGGAAATATACACAAAATGTTATGATAACTCACAGAGAAAAAAATGTGACAGTGTGTATATGTCCATGAATGACTGAAAAATTGTGCTGAACACTGGAATTTGACACAACATTGTAAAATGATTATAAATCAATAAAAAATGTTAAAAAAAAAAGTAACCTCAAAGAATGACACTGATTTTTCTATAAGGAAGTAAACCTCCAGGTCTAAATAACATCATTTGCTCTTTCATATTCTCTGGAGAATACATAAAAAATGCAGCACTATTTATTTCACAGTTTTTTTTTTAAAGATACCTTAAAATTTAGCCTAGAGCAAACAACCTAGGGACATTCAGACTTGAGTCTTTTTACAGCATCTACTCAACATCATTATCAACCAACAACTTTCTGCATTGCAAAGGGATCTCAGACTATATCTGATCCTGGATTGTTGCTATAATACATTGAGGTACAGGGAAGAAAAGCTATTATTGTATTATAAGAGACTTTCACATCCTGTGAATAAAAGTAAAATTAGACTGCTAATTTAGTGCACCACTGACCGTTAATCTTAATGGACTTGTCCACTGGTGCTTTCAAATTACCTGATTAATCTGATCATGGAGGCCAAGTCAGTGATTTTGTATATTCTCTTAAGTACCTGGTATGTGTGGGGGAACCTTGCTGTCTGATTTATATTATGTTTTAGTATAGTGTATACTTTAATTTCCAAAGAAAGAAGAATAGAAACTATGATCTGTGTCAGTAAAAATGTTAATATATAAGATAAAGAAATAATTAGTGTACTAATATACATTCTGCAATGATGTTTCACGGGGAATATGCCTTACCTTGTTACTCAAAGTGTGGTCCATGAACCGCAACATGAACATCACTTGAGAACTTGGTAGAAATGCATATTCTTGGACCCCACTCCAGTCTACTGGGATCACGTCCTGCAGTTTGACAAGATCCTAGGTAATTCATAGGCACCTTAAGTGTAGAAAGCACTGGGTTGAGGCAGTATCTTGAACCCTCATTACAAATCATGGCACCAAGTATTTAATGTTCTTCAGATTCTGACAGGTCCAATGAATTCACATTATTCTGAATTCAATGCTTAGGGTATCATGTTTGAGAAGCTAATGAGCAGGGAGCATATTGTCTGATGCCCTGGGAGAAAGCTACAGGGAAGTCGGTAGTTAGTGTTATGTTTTTTTTTTTTTTTTGAGAGTTGAGCAAGTCTTTGGGCCGTATATTGTTTATATTTCAAAACCTTTAAGTGGTCAACATAGTCTAAAAGATATAATAGTTTAAGTAGAGTAGTGAAGGATCCAGAAGTTTAATTAATTCAAAGGAAGGTACATTGAAAATACAGAGGGAGATAAAGAAGGGTACAGACTTCTTGTTGAATCAGAATTCTTGAGTTGCAGGAAGACACCAATACCCTCTGGTTCAGAGCTAATGCAGGCAATGACTTGACCCTTCCAAAGCCAGGGCTGGCGGTCCTGTTGATGCTCAGACAGAGGACTCACGATTTTATGTGTTGGGGACCAGCTCTGCATCGTTAGCTTGTTCTTGCTTTCACTGGATCAACTTCTGCAACTTCGGAATCTTGGAGACACACAGGGCAAGTGAAATGCCACTTTCACTTCAGACTGTTTTGTATCTTTAACCATTAGGTCTGGCCCCTGTGTATTCTATTTCTTACACTAGCTTCCCATACACTCTGGCATCTGTCTTCCCACATCCTGGTCATTCTCCTTTAGACTAACTGCTATCTCACAACATCCTTTTTTTAAAAAATGTGTGGTCCAGGGATGAACAAATTATTTCAAATGTGATCCAAGTAGCTCAGAGCATCAGAGAGACTATTTTTTTTAACCTTATCCCAGTCATTATTAATGAACGTGACTTGAAATCACATAGACCCCATCCTGTTGTTGTATACTGACACACACTTTGCTAAAGGTGCTGGCTTAGCCACCATCTCCTGTCCCCTTGGTGGCTGCTCAGTTAGATGTTTTTGTACTCACCCAGGGGTGGACTCCAAGTGCATCCCTGTGTAGCACCATCCTGTTAGATTCGGGCCGTTGGCTCTGTATATCCTGATTCTATCATCCATTCTGTTAGCTATGCTTCCCAGCGTGAAGTCATCTTATTTTTTCCCTAAAACATGACCCTTTCTTAAAAAACCTTTCTCTACTTCCTCAATCCTTCTTAAGCAAGCTTTATCATATGTCTTTGAGGATCTCTGTAGCTGATGTTTTCTGGCACATGTGTGTGTGTCCTTAAAAATGTCACTTAATCACAATTTCTCTATTAGATTATTAACTCCTGTTGTCAAGAATCTTCTGCTTCCCCTTCACAGTTTTGCCTAAAGTATATACAAAAAATGTTACTGGCTTTGTATGATGACTGATGGTTAATAAAAAAGTGAGTTGGAGACAATGTTTCAGATGTAACGGAAGGATGCTTGGGAAATGCCTTTTAATGAATAAAACTCCAACTTTTGTTAAACTAAGAGATTCAAATAAAACTAGGACTGTATCAAAAAAAGGCTGTAGTTGGTTTATTCTCTTCAGTCCCTAGCCCATGGTGGTGGTATGTCAGCCAAGTATCTTGCATTTGATCTTAAAACAAATCAGAAGTAGATGACTCAGAAATGGGTGACTCAGTCAAATTATAGGCAAACCCCTTGCTACAGTGATTCTTGTTAATTAAATATCTATGACATCTGAATCAAAACAGGAAGAATTGTATACAGTTTAGAAGCAAGGCCATAATATTATTCCTTTCAGCTGGAGGCACCTTAAGTCCTTAAGCACGTAACATTTTTAAAGTAATAAGAATGGGCCTTATTCTACTTTGTAGAGAAGACTTGAATCTTTGAAGTTAGATTTCACTTTGTCTCATTTAAATCAAGTACACCAAGCCTCATCTGTCCTGGTATCTCTCAAATACTTGAATAACTTTCAAGTAAACTTTTTCTTTGCCTGCTGTAATATACTTTTCTTTAGTGGTTGAAAAAATGCAAACTTTGTGCACGTATTCCTGGAAAATGGATACTGTTTTGGATACTTCAAAAGTCTCGCAGGATTAAAAACAGGCATGTTATAAAAAGTATAAATTGTTGCATTTGTTTATTTACATATATGCTTATGCTCAGAGAGTAAAGGATATGAATACACGTGTTTGCACCACCATATCCCAAACCATTCAGTGATCATTTCAGAGTACATAGGATTGTAGAGATTTTTAAATAGTCACATCTTTGTTTTCCAGTCTTTTCTCTTATAAACTTTCATGTTGGCATAAGAAGAAAAATATAATTTTCTTGAATTAAAAATCTCCTCATTCGGTTTAATAGTGAAAAATGAAAATGAATAAATTATCTATCAATGGGAGTCTTGGTACATAAACTGAAAGGACAAATAAGAAATAAAATTAAGCAATGGGAAAAGATTCTTGTGGCCATTTTTAAAGGCTGATCAACATGCAGATTTTCTGTGGAATCAGACAGCAAAATAGGCTAACTTCTTGAAACAGCGATTGTTGTAAATAATAATATATAAATGTTTTGCTTTCCCTGACTTTATCTAAAATAAAAGTGGAGAGAAAAAGTGCATTGCAGCATCATACATTTATTTATTTTTTAACAACATTCCTCAATTTTAATGTTCTGTAGTCAAACCACCAAGAGAATGGTGAGTAGCAGACATCAGTCTCCGTCTTCCCCTGCCGGGTCCTTTCGCTGTCATCAATGCCAAGGACCAGATAGATAATTGTGGGCTTGAAAGAAAAATGCATTGATATTGAAAGTGGTAGTAAGTTCCTCCTTATTGCCTCATTGTGGTTTGTGTATCAGGCTGCAGCATATTCTTTTTCAAAGCTGTGCAGTCAGCTTCCATGGGACTGTTTGCCCTGTGACATTACTGGAGCGTGTTTATCTGGAGATGAGCAGGCGGTGGGTGAGGAGACGCGGCCCGCCCTGCTGTGTGACGCAGGGCACAGGAAGCAATGGTGGGGCGTTGCTGCTCTGCATCTATCTTTCATAGCGCTTAAAAATGAAAATGTTTATAATTGCAAAAGTTTATTTTTGATAAGGGAAGTGTATTTTTTTTTTCAACAAAGCAGTTTATTGAAGTTAGTAAGTTTTCTTAGGGGCAGCCTTTTTCCACTTTCGGATATGAGTGAATGATTCTCTGTGATCCTAATACAACTGAGGTCTTCTAAGAAAGAAGTAGTGCAAAATAAGATATCTCATCTAATCCTGTAAAAAATCCTATGCAATGAATGAACTCCAGGACAGATAGGGGACAACTCTCAGACTTGATAAGGGAAATCCTGATGTGTGAAATTCAGATGGAAACGGGCTTACTCTGTTCAGAGCTCATTTTATATAAATATCCTAGGAATGTTTTCATGGTTCAAAATTGATTTGATGACTATGTATAAACATGCCTTAGGTACCTATAAAGAGTCACAAAATATGTCTGTAATCATCAGGTACAAAAGAGCAGTATGGGTTTTAAAGTTCTATGTTGACCATAAATTTTGTGCTTTTGCAGATATGCTTTGATTTACATCTTCTCAGTGAGAAAAAAATGAGGGAGGGTGTGTGTGTGAATGAGTGAAATGTATGAATAAAGACAAAGGAAAAGAAGTGAGAAGGAGAGTGAGCTACAGACAATAATATTGGTTGGCATCAATTTCAAAAGCCAACTACCCCAATTTAGAGAATTTGCATTTAGGATGAATTAAATTACAAGCTAATTAGGCAGGAACAGAGTTAAGCCTACTGATGTTGCTTCATAAATATTCATATTAACAATGATAGAAGATGTTCTGTTCCAAAGCTAAATACTTCTAAGCTGTATGCCTTGTGAATGTTGGGAAGTCGGTGTTGTTCTGCTCTTGGTCTTTTCTGTCCCTTTAAGGACAGTTCTTACTTAGGCTAACCGAAGTACAGAACTGTAGCAGTAGACCCCCTCTGTAAGTTGAGAGAGTTCTCTGTGTGCAGCGCTCTAAAATGGCAAGCATTTCAGAATCCTTCATGTCAAATGGCATAAACAACTTCCCTGGACCGCAAGACTTTTTGCCTGGAATTCACACTTTAATTAGAGCAAATGTTAGAAATTGTTGGCGATTTCTCCAGCTCTTCTGGAAGCAAAATGGCCTTCTCAAATTATAGCTTTGGTACATTAAGAGTTACTCAGGTGGCCTAAGTGAGTTAGTTAATGTGCAGATTAAATATCTGACACATACCGGGAAGTAACTGGAGACCAGGGGGAATCACCCTCTCTGCTACTTGATTGCCCTTTGTGTAAAACAGTGTAGCGGAGCTGTTTGCCTGTGGCTAGCAACTGTATCTAAGACTTGGGTTTATAGGAGAGTAAAGTGCACTCCAGCTCCATGAGCACACACGAATGAGTATTGACCTTGATTCATAGGACTTGCTTTAAAATTACACTCCAAATAAACACCCTTTTACATTTAATCTTTCCTACATTTCTGCATGGGTATTCTTAATTCAAGAACAAATATTTAAGTGATAGCCATTCAATGACTATTTCAAGTGAATTTCATTTTTTCCCCCTCAAAGGAGCTAAATTGATTCTCAGATGTACTTTACATGAACTTTATTTTGGTTAAATTGTACTGTATTAATTTTTTAATTTGTAAATGTGGAAGGTTATACAATGTTCTATAATTCTAAACCTGACTTTTCTTTTAATGTCCATGAAAGCTTGTTTCTATTCATTTAATATTCTTTTTAATGTATCTGAGTGCCACCTGCACCTTATCTGAAATGTCAAGCAATATAAAAACCTTTTACATTCTCAAGAAGTGATCAGTTACTGTCTCCATATCTTCATGTTCATCAGTAGTCAACATTCCACCTTCAATGGTTAACAAATATTTAAGTACTTACTACGTACCATGCACTTTTTTCCTGCCTGGGATGACGGATGTAGGATTACAAATACATCAAGTATGATAACAGAGAGGTGGGAGGGCTGCCTGAGAATTAAATAAGAGAAGGATATAGTTGTAGAGGTGGGTAGGGAAGAGATGGGGGATGGTGTTATAACAGGTAATTTTCCAGAATTTACCAGGAAATTATGTAAAGTAATTTGGGTTTTGAGGGTGGGAAAAAGTGGGGATTATTGGGAAATGAGATAGAGCCAGAGACAACAGGATTTGGTATTTATCCGAGGAGAATTTTGAGGTCATGTGGTTGGCTGGGAAGAATGGGGTACACAAGGGCGAGTGACGATGTCTTTGGCCAGTTAGGAAGCCACATCTATAGCAAACACAAGGGATGGGGATGACCTGGATTAGGAAATAAAAACCATTCTGTATTTCACCTGTAAAATGGTTGTTGGCTTTCTCTCCCTTCTGTGCCAGTCTCGGGTTCCCCATGTTACAGATAAGAGATTGGACAGTCATGGGTCTCTTTCTACTTTTATTCTAACTTGGTTGCTTCATGCAAGATGGGCCAAGTCTCCCTGATAAACAACATCAAGGATGTATTTGTGTAAAGTCAAGACCCTTCCTGTTCCCTCAGGTCACCTCGCCTCCTGGTCCTCATGCCTCAGGTCCTCTCTCCCTATCCTGGCTGCACATCATTTACCATTGCTGTTCCTGTCCTGCCGTGGTTTCCCATTCACTTGGTTTTGCAGTGGAGATTTTTTTAGGAATGACCCTCATGGTTCCTTTGGATCCCTTGAAATACGCCTAGTTAACTGCAGTGAGCCCTTATGATGCAGGCATGCCTCTAAACCTTAGGAATATGAGGGTTCCTTATGTACCTAAAGGAACAATTCCATGACAGTCTTTGTAACTGAAGTTTCTCGTGTGTGTGTGTGTATGTATACATATACATATGTTATCAGGTATGAACAGTTCTTTTTACCTCTTAAAAGCAGCAAAAACTTAAAATATTGACATTATTCAGTAGTCTTAGTAGTTGAAATTTAAGGATTTAAGAGGCTTTTACTGATTTAAAAACAAAAGCTGTGAAGCAAATCCTGAGCCCTTTTATACTTTTTTTTGAATGAAAGTCCATGAAACTTTTCTTCTTTCCCTGTCATTTTATAGTTTTAAAAAAATTTTTATTGAAGTATAATTGGTTTACAATGTTGTGTTAATTTCTGGTGTATGGCATAGTGATTCAGTTTATATATATATATATATACACATTTTTTCTTTTCATATTCTTTTTATTACAGTTTATTACAAGATATTGAACATAGTCCTCTGTGCTATACAACCGGACCTTATTGTTTAGCCGATTTTGTGAGGACTTCCCTTGTGGTTCCAATTGTACAAGATCTTCTACCAAAGTTCAATAGATAGTCTGTTAGAACTGTCCCATATGTAGATGTATTTCTGATGTATTTGTGGGAGAGGATGAACTCCACATCCTTCTACTTTACCATCTTGAAGCCCCTACCCTTTCCTGGTGATTTTAAATCTACTTTCCTCTTTTGCCTCCCTCAGTCCTCCTTCTTTCATGTAAAATGCATTCTCAGATGAGCCTCAGTTTCCCTGAGAGGCACTCTCTCCAGTGCTCATGCCTCTTCTGCTCCGCTCACATGAGTCTTCTTGTCCCAAATCCCTCCCAGGGCCCTACTTGCCTCTGTGCCTTTTATTATTCCTTTCATTTGGGGTTCAATTCTACAGAACTTCTAGGCACCTTTGTCTTAAAGCATGTTTAGGCACTTAGGCGTGGTGGTCAGCGCTAAAGATTACAGAAGAGAAAGGTCTGATTGCTGGTCACTGGCAACACCCATGGGGTGTGAGTGTGGAGACCAGACCTCTAAAGATGTAAGTGCTGAAATAGAGGTTATATTGGGGAAGGGAGAAGAGTGGATTCCCTTTGCCCCCAATCCAGTTTGTCTGATTACCTTCAGTGCTTTCCCTCAGGACTAAATATTGTGTCTTACTTTGTTGCAATACCCTTGTCCCCAGCTTCCTTACTTGTTCTCTTGCCCCCCTGCAGTCTAATCCCCAGTGGTGGAGTTATGCTACAAAAACAGTAATTAGGTTACATCTCATTGCCTTCCATGCACAGACATCCAATGGCTTCCCATTATCATGTAGTCAAAGTCCACGTTCTTGCTGTGTCTTTTTAAAAAAATTTTTTTTATTGAAGTATAGTTGATTTCTGGTATACAGGATAGTGATTCAGTTACATATAAGTATTATTTTACATTTTCTTTTTCATTATAGGTTATTACAAGGTATTTTATGTAATTCCCTGTGCTATACCGTAGGTCCTTGTTGTTTATCTGTTTTTTATATATGGTAGTGTGTATATCTGAATCCCAAACTCTTGACTTATCCCTACCCCTCTCCTTCCCTTTTGGTGACCATAAGTTTGTTTTCTATGTCTGTGAGTCTCTTGCTGTGTCTTTTAGAAGTCGATGTAATCTGTTCTCTGCCATCTACTTTCCAGGGGTCTGACCTCAAGCCACTTTCCCCCTCATCCACTCATGCCCACCACTCTGTCTTCATTGCTGCTGCTCAAACATAGCAGGCTTGTTCTGCATCATGGCTTTTGCACCTACTGTTCCCTCGGCCAAGAAATCTCTTCCTCTAAGTATCTGCCTGGCTGGTTCCATCCTATCCTTCCGATCACTGCTCCTTTGTCACTCTGAATGTGTTTCTGTCCATGCTATTCCCATCATTATTTAGATTTTTCCAAAATTTTTTGTACCTTCTGTTCAAAGTGCAGATGTATTAATAATAAAATGTAAAGAATTAAAAGAAAACCCTGCTCTATTTTTCTTCATAGCATCTGTGACCTACTGTATCTTTTCTTGTTTCCCTGTATATTGACCATCTTCCTCCAACAAGAATATAAGCCCTTAGAGGGCAAGGGCTTTTATCTACTTCTTCACAGCTGCACCCCCTAGGGACCTGTTACATGCCTAGAAGGGTACCTAGCACATAATAGGTGCTCAATAAGTGTTTGTGAAATGAAGGAAGGAGGGAGGGAGGGGGAGAAACGGGGAGAGAGAAAAAGGAAGGTTGGAAAAAGAAGGGGAGAGAGAAAAGGAGGGAGGATAGTAGGGAGGAAGGAAGGGCGGGAGAAAGTCCATGTTAGTGTTACCAAGTCTCCAACTTACGTTAAACTTTCAAGCTTAACTCTGTGTTGCTAAGTCTCTAACACTTAATATCTGCTTAATATCTCTTTTAAACAAAGGCAAAACTGGCCTCTAGCCCAGGCCCTTTGGAAAGTAACCTTCTCTGGATAGAAATTAGTAAGATTGTTCTGTTTACATTGTATTTATTTTCAGATACCTTCCCTTTTTTTATGAGAAGTGGTATTGACTTTCCATTTATGGGAGTGCTATAAAGTTTCCCTTTAAATAAAAGCACTTAGGGTTTCCAAAAAGTATTCTACTTTGGAATTTTTAAATAAATAATGGCATGGGGAAACAAAGATAGAACAAACATCATGAAGTAAAAAATGCAGCTTTAGCAAAATATGAAGCTGGTAGTCCAGTGCCTGGAACTGGGGGTAACTGACTTACAAAAATTCTTTTCTTTTCTTCAAAATCCGTTGCAATTCCCACTTCATCCATAAAACATTCCCAGACTGCTGCCCTCCTCACCTCCTTGTCCTTTATTATTATTTTTTTATTAGATTCCTGTACACCGTCTTAGGTTGACCTGAAACTATTTGGTGTGGCTCATGGTTGTTTTGGGTCCTTTAATTCTGTCTCTTTCCATTGACGTGAGTTCCTTGATGTGAGTGATCATGTCCTGCTCCCTCTCCTCTTATGCAACCACCACATTGCACGTCCCAGCACTGACATAACAGACAGTTAATAACATTCATTTGTTATTTTCATCATGACTCACCTACGCAAGGGTGTAGGTTGGGCAGGGGTTTGACTGTTCTAACAGCAAAAATAATTAAGCATGCCTTAAGATTGCAAAATTTTTTTAACTGAAGAATGATAATAAAGAGCAAACATCATTTGGGCTTGCAAAATTGAAATCACTGTTTTGCCACTAGTAAAAATAATATTCGTATTTATTCAGTCTGGTAAGAGAAATTAATCACTAGGGCAAAATCATAACAAAATTGAAGCCAGAGTTCAGTTTCTCAATCTGAATGCATGAGAATTAAAATCTACTAATCTGACCAGAATAGATGTCATTCATAAATATATTAGTCTGGCACATTTTAATGAAAGTGGGAAACAAAAAATAATACTTAAACAATTTATTGAAGTGTAGTTGATTTACAATGTTATTTTCAAGTATACAGCATAGTGATTCAGTTATACATATACATACATACTTTTTCTTTTCAGATTCTTTTCTGTTATATGTTATTATAATAAATTAAATATAGTTCCCTGTGCTATATAGTAGGTCCTTGTTGTTTATCTGTTTTATAGTAATGTTTCTCTGTTAATCCCCAACCCCTAATTTATCCCTCCCCACCTTTTCCCCTTTGGTAACCATAGTTTGTTTTCTATGTCATGAATCTGTTTTTGGTTTGTAAGTAGAATTTGTATTTTTTTTTTTTTTAGATTCCAAATATAAATGATATCATATGATATTTGTCTTTCTCTAACTTACTTCATTCAGTAGGGTAATCTCTAGATCAAATAATACATTTTTTTAACTAATATATTTAGATATTCTGATTGTCAGTGAAGATCTTTGTTGTACTGTTTTACTGTTGTAAATGGAGTTAGTATTATATTTTCACTGGGAACTTTCAAGTTTAAAATGTTATCAAGAGCAAAAGCTACTTAGATTATCTGTTATAACCATTGCTTTGATGTCATTTCCTGCAGCATGAGCAATTATTAAATGTAAATAATGTAAATAATGATAGCGAACATCACAGATCACTTGCTATGAACTAGGCACTGCTCTAAGTGCTTTGTATTTTAACTCATATAACTGCCACAGTCCCATGAGATAGGTGCTCCTTCAGCCTCATTTTACTACTGAGGAACCCAAAGCTCAGAGGGGTACAGTTACTTACCCAAGGCCAGCACAGCTAGTAAGTAACCTAAGGTGGCTGTTGACATTCTGCCCTCTGGCACCCGAGTCCATACTTCTAAGTATGAGACCCTTGAATGCTGCTCAGTCCTTCCGGAAACTGGTGTTTCAGTAGACAAAGCCACAGCAAATGGGTCCCAGAGCCTAACGGGGAGTTTGAAAAGTGCTGTAAAAGTAAGCATTTGATCCTTCAAAATGAAGTGAATTTGACCTGCCCTTCTTAATGGCATTTGCAACCAAGAAATTTATTGTAATTCACATTAAGATTCTAATATCTTTCTTTCATAAAAAATGACTTTCAAGAAGTATGAAGGCATTTTATACAAGGTTGAAGAACTTTTTAATGATGGGCTGATAAAAAGGGATGAAATAACTTTCTATAATACCCTTTTAATTGATGTAATATTAAAATATGAAAATCACATGGCCAAGGATTTTTTCTTTTATAAAAAATATAATTATATTAACAATATTATAATATTATAATAAACAATATAATTATATTAAACTAAGAAAGTTAGCAGTTTTTCTCATTTCTCAATAACAATTAAGTTCATGATATTTTATATCATAAAAAGAGTTTAACATTTTACATAAAGAATCCACAATTATTTTTAAGTGACTTAGAAAACATTTACCATATTTAACCTTGAATGACTATGTACGTCTGTGTGTGTGTGTGTGTGTGTGTGTGTGTGTATGTGAATGCATGTATGTGTAACATCTAGTGATTCCCAGTGAGTGTCAGAGCAAGTGGGATGTGTGGTCATATGTAGTTTGTAAAAGCTAAGTGGTTCTTTTCTTGTCCCGCAAATACTTTCATTAATCTAGTGGTAATGAAATAATATTAATCGTGGCATTAATGTTAATTTCCCTGATAACTAACAAATTTAAGCATCTAAAATATGATTATTAATCATTCATATTTCTTCTTCTATGAAAATTCTGCCCAAGTCTTTTGCCCATTTTTCTCCTAGGCTGTCCTTTTCTGATTGATTTTTAGGAATTCTTTATGTGTCCTATTAATTCGCTTTTCATCCTAAGTGTTGGAAATCTCTTCTCCAATAAGTTACTGTTGGAGCCTTTTGAGAAACAGAAGTGGGTTTTTTATTGGTGGGAATTTCTTCTAAAAATGTTTCAAGACCTGCCTTTTACATCTGAATTCTTTTACGTACTGAATTAAATTTTGTTCACAGTGTGAGAAGTAACCCAATTTTATGTATGTTTTCTGCATCACTAAAGACTGATCAACTGCTGCATCTTTTCCTGCTGACTAGTGGTACTACCTTGATAGGTGCTGAGTTTCTTAGTACCTTTGGTCTATTTCTGGGGTTTGTATTCTGTTCCATTTGCCTGTTTTTTTCTATGTTTCAACCCTCATGGTGCTAATATCTTCAGTACTGCAATAGTGAATATCAGGTAAATAGTTCCTTCTGCCTGATCTTATTCTTTTTCAATTATATGTTGGCTGTTCTACAACTTTATCAGCTCCATAAATTTTAAGAAACAGCTTAAGTCCCTTGAAATAAGCTATCATGATATGGATGGAAATTCCTTGAATCTGTAGATCAATTTAAGAAAAATTGATGTATTTAAGATTTTGGCATATCCCCTCATTTGTTCATGTTTAGTATTTTTCAATACATTTTAAAATCTTTCACATCTTTTATTTACATGCATTAGGTGCTTCTGTTGTTGGAAAATGGCAACAATTTTCAAAATTACATTTTCTAAAATACTTGCTGCAATTATATGTAAATCTAATCATTTTTACATTGTTCAAATAGCCAAAGAATTTACTAAACTTTGTTATACTTTCAGTAGTTTCTCTTCTGATTCTTTTAGGTATTCTTTGTAGACAGTTGCATCATTTGTGAATAATAAAAAAGGATTCGTTTATTCCATTCTAATTTTATACTTTATATTTTATGCCTTTTGTAAAAATATGTTTTGTTTGCTATACCAAATTAGGTCAGTGCTTCTCAAACTTTGAAATGCACATGAACTGAGGAACATAGAAAAATGAAGTTCCTAGTTCAGTAGTAGGTCAGAACCTGAGAGTCTGCATTTCTGACAAGCTCCCAGGTGATGACAATAATGTTAATTCAAGATAGAATGTCATTCTAAATGAAGTAAGACAGAAAGAGAAAGAAAAATGCCATATGAGATCACTCATATGTGGAATCTAAAAAAAAAAAAAAAGAACATAAATACAAAACAGAAACAGACTCATAGACATAGAATATAAACTTGTGGTTGCCAAGGGGGTGGGGGGTGGGAAGGGACAGACTGGGATTTCAGAATTTGTAGATACTGACAGGCATATGCAGAATAGATAAACAAGATTATACTGTATAGCACAGGGAAATATATACAAGATCTTGTGGTAGCTCACAGCAAAAAAAAATGTGACAATGAATATATGTATGTTCGTGTAAAAATTGTGCTCTACACTAGAATTTGACACAACATTGTAAAGTGACTATAACTCAATAAAAAAGTTAAAAAAATAAAAGATAGCTAGATGTTCAGTAAACTTAGAAATAGAGATAACAAGGATTCTTGCCTTGCTTTTAAATTTAAAAGGCATATGCTTCAATATTTCATCAGTTTTTTATAAGTTCCCTCTATTCCAAATTTGTTGTAAGTTTTTATCATAAGTGATTTTTGCATTTGTCAAAGGATTTTCATCATTTATTGATGTATATGTGGTTGTCTCCTTTAATCTATTAATGAATTAGAGTCTAATGTTTATAGCTTTTCATATTATGCAACAAGCATACACACATATATTTATATTCACAAATTATGTTTATTGCTGCTTTCTTTATTAATATTTGGTTTTGAGTTTTTAACTGGTCTTTATGATTCCCTTCATTCCCTTTGGCTTTATACAATCCTTGAGGATTTCTTTTTTGTTGTTGTTCTTGTGTTTTATTTATCTGTTTGTTTGTTTACTGAAGTACCATCAGTTACAATGTGTCAATTTTTTGTGAGGATTTCTAATTTTAAAAAATACCCTTTTGAGTGAACTGGGTGTATACCCTCTTATTCTCAGCTCTTTCCCTTGAATTCATTTCTTATAATAATTTTTTTGACATACATTTTGTGGTTACCAGCATTTTATTAATGGTTCATACAGATACCGTAACTTGCCCAAAGTCACACCACTAATACGTGATGGAGCTATAGTTCATGACTTTGTCTTTAAGGAAGAGAATGATAAAGGGGAAAAAAAGTTATTGTGTTAGTCACTGATTGATTCACTAATTCAGTCTTGAATTCACTAATTCAGTTCCAGACAGTTTTCAAGGTCACTAAAAACATATTTAAATCCTGGTGAGTGAAAGAAACACTGTTGTCAGGCCACCTGCAAAAGAGGGGCCCTTGGTGATCTGTAACAGGTTCCCAGACCCTATGAAGCAGTGGGGCTAGACCCCAATTCTGAACTGAAGAATATACACTTTCCTTCGATGCGTAGCTTAACAGCCTGTGTCAAATCTTGATTTACTGAATGATCTCAGTGCAGGTGTAGACCTTTCTCTGAATTCAGCAGTGATTTAAAACAAATAATGCAGGGATATTGCTCCCTTTTTATAACCTTCCTTAGCCCTAATGTACTGATTTTCACTGTAAGGGCTTCTTTATAAATGAATCTCAGTCTCTCTTTCTGAGATTTAAACCTATCTCATTACAGTTAGCTTCAGAGAAGTTGGAAGAGAATATTATCACCTCTGAGGAAATCCTGTTTGTACACATCAGGGCACATTTATTTTGCTTCCACTCATTGTTTGGTTTTGGGGTTTTCCTATCACATGGGCTTTCTTAAATTCTTCATTTGTTGCCACACTGATAATGACTCAAGGAATTTTTTCTTTGCTACAAATTATGATAACTGAGAAAAATGCAGGAGACATTAATCTGATCATCAACAATTTTAAAATGATAGATTTAGTAGAGAAAATAATAAAATAATGCTAATTTCACCTAACAAAAGCAAATGTTGGGAGGTGAGTTTAGCTCAGTGGGAGAGCGCATGCTTAGCACACACAAGGTTCTGGGTTCAGTCTGGGTTACACTTTGACATGCTTTTCTTTTTGAACTAGACATCCCTAATTTCTTTCCAGAAACAGAAGTAGCTTTTTCTTTTTGTATTTCGTACTAATCATACCTGTTTGTTCAGTGACATTGCTATTCTGTGATAAGATTTTATTAGAGAAAATGTCCCAAACTATATTTGAACATTAACCTAATTTCTTTTTTTTACAAATGTCCCTTGATTTGACTTACATCAACTGGTTTCTGAATGAATACTATCTTTTTGATTTCCGTTCCTTTGAAATGAGAAATCTGATGTTGAATCCTTTGTAGAGATGAAGCCTACACCTGTGAGTCTAGAATTTTGGCTTTGCCAGTTTGGTGGAGTTGAACGTTCTTGAACTGAAATCGGAGAGATGTTTCAAAAACATTTACCTCGTGTTCATTCATCTAATCATCGTCTCTTTAATTATATCTGGTTGAAAAATTATTTTTGTTGATTGATAGTGGCTTCCTGGAATTTCTATGAAGATTATCAGACATATGGGGTTCTGAGACTCAGCAGAGAAGAGTTGGATAGATGAGTGATTCTGCAGTAGACATGCACACACTGAGTTGGATGTAACTGGCTCAAAGACTTGAATGGGAACAAAAGCAGACAAAAAGGCTTTAGGTCATTTGACCTAACCTGTTCCTTCCAGGAGATCCATTACCACATCAGCCAAAAGGGAGTTGTCTATAAATATTTTTAGAATGCCTTAAAATGGATGTTTTACAGTCTGATATTAAATACAGTGATTAATTTTTCTTTTTTCTCTCTTAACATTGAAACATTAAAATTTTTGATTTTATATGGCTATCAGCAGTTGAGCACACAAACTAGATGTTAAGACTGAACACAGTAAAAAATTTAGACATCCGTCCACACTCATCTTATTTTTTTTTTATATTCTGGAACACTAAACTGTCTTGCATCTTTGAATTTAATTTAGACCTCAAATTATTACATTAAAAAAAAAAAGCCTTATTAGGAACACCCCATGGAGTGCTGAGTCCATGGAAGAGACATCCAGTGTTTCTATATTGCTAATGAGAATATAATGTGGGAAAGTTCCCAAAGTTCCAACATCCCACTGGCTCTAACTTGGCCTGTTACCATATCTACTGAGGAAATTGAACTAACTGGACACTATTTGTTCATTATAAAGCCACATCAGATACATCATAGTAACTTATGCTTTTTTTTACATATTTGAAATTTACTGTTCACTTTCATATTTATCTAAGCAAAGTTGGAAAGTTAAATAATTGTTGTACTTTTAGATCTCTTGTAAAAGAATTTTATACATTTTTCTAGTTTAGTAAATTTCCTGTAAATTCACAAAAATAATAACTAATGGCCTGTCCCTACTACAATCATGCATTTAGTCAACAGGTAGAAGTAAAATGGAAAAAAAATGTAGTCCTCAGATCTATATACAGTATAGATTTTTTAAATTACTTAGCCATAATTCTACCACTAAAATATAATTTTGATTTTTTTCTTTCCCTTTCAAAAGTTGTCCATTGATATACATATTTTACGTAGCTACAGTAATAATCATATACCATTTTTTGTCCTACTTTTAAAACCTAACATTATTCCTTTAATGCTTTTATATTGTCTGATGCAGTCTTCACATATATCATTTTGATTGCCACATAATATTCTGACTTGTTAAAATTTTCTGTATTTTTTATGTTCAAGCATTTTCCCTCATTTATTTCTATGATAAGTAATAATTCTAGAAACATCTTTTGACATTCTGTTCATCTTTTAAATTATTTTTATTAGGCTAAATTCTGAGTGGTAGAATTATCAGGGTAAATCTCAATCTCCCAGTCATAATCTCCTGCCATTTTATAATCAAAAAGACGATGTTTATTAAGACCTGTTTGTTAACTCTTACTTTAGTCTTATTTTATCTTCCATCATAAATAAGTCAAATTCTGTCTTTCTCTAATTAAATCTAGGACTGGTAAGGACTCAGATTTAAACTTTATAATAAAACAGAAAGAACTGGGGAAAAAAAGACTTAAGTAATAGAATTTGTAGCTGTATTTTCAGACCTTCTCACCATATCTGTCAAATCAATGGTGACACCACTTTCCATTGTGCTCCTTTGGCCTAACTTAAGTGAAAAAGTTTTCACTGAGACCTTTACTAAGATGCATCACATTTCCCTGCTTTTTTCATATACGTGGAAAATGGTTCTTTCATTTACATTTCCTGTTGGTATATTTTTCTAGGTAAGTTATGCCTGCTTTCAGTTTTCACTACTACATATTTGCTATCTGTCTGTCTGTCTGTCTACCAGCATATCATCTGTCTTTAGCCCATGTATTTTGTCCATTCTTTGTCTTCCCAAATTTTCTTTCAAAATTTTTACAAAAGTTTGTTGTTTTCTGTATCCCTCTATTCTCGCCTTTTGTCAATTTACCACGCTACTTCACTACTCTATTAGTCTATTCAGGTGGCTTTCTTTTTTTTTAATTGAAGTATAGTTGATTTATAATGTTGTGTTAGTGTCTGGTGTACAGCAAAGTGATTCAGTTTTATACACAAACACACACACATATATTTTTTTCCTATTCTTTTCCATTATGGTTTATTACAAGATGTTGAATATAGTTCCCTGTGCTATCTGTACAGTAGGACCTTATTGTTTATCTGTCTTATATATAGTAGTTTTATCTGCTAATCCCAAATTCCTAACTTATCCCTTGCCTGTCCCTTTCCCCTTTGGGAACCATAAGTTTGTTTTCTATGTCTGTGAGTCTTTTTCTGTTTTGTAAACAAGTTCATTTGTATCATATTTTAGATTTCACATATAAGTGATATCCTATGATATTTGTCTTTCTCTGTCTAATTTACTTCACTTACTATATAATCTCTAGGTCCATCCGTGTTGCTGCAAATGGCATTATTTCATTCTTTTTTATGGCTGAGTAGTGTTCCATTGTATGTATATGCCACAACTTCTTTATCCATTCCTCTCATGATGCACACTCAGGTTGCTTCCATGTCTTTACTACTGTAAATAGTGCTGCTGTGAACACGGGGGTGCATGTATCCTTTCAAATTAGTGTTTTCATATTTTCTGGATATATACCCAGGAGTGGAATTGCTGGATCATATGGTACCTCTATTTATAGTTTTTTAAGGACCCTGCATATTGTTTTCAATAGCAGCTGCACCAGTTTATATTCCCATCAGCAGTGTAGGAGGCTCCCTTTTCTCCACACCCTCTCCAGCAATGATTATTTGTAGACTTTTTGATAGTGGCCATTCTGACTGCTGTGATGTGATAGCTCATTGTAGTTCATTTTTAAATTTCTCTAGTTGTATTATTATCTTTTCTTTGTTGTTAGTGTCGGTTCTTACCATTATTTCCTTTCTTCTACTATCTTTAGGTTTATTTTTCCCTTTGTACTAGGTTCTTAAGTAAATTGCTTTGTGCATTAATTTTTAGATTTTATTTGTAATATGTTCATCTAATTTTACTACTTTAGCTGCATCTCACATATTTGATACACACTATACTTACTATTCAGTTTTAAGTATTTCTTTAATTCTGTTATGATATCTTCTCTGAACCAAATTCTACTTAGAAGTTCTTTAAAGTCTTTTCCAAAGGAAAGCGTTTTTTATATTTATATAAATAATAATAATTATTATTTATTATATCATATAACATACATGATATGTGTTATTCTTTTAAACTTCATTCCATTGTTAAAAGAGAAAGTATCTGATAATACCTATTTTCTGACATTGGTAGAAATTTACTTTAATTGGAAATATTAGTTTATTCATGAACATTTGGTTAATTATAATTATAATATTCAAAAATACTATTTTAAGCTTTCTATTTATCCTATTTCATGTTTGCCTTCTTTTTACTTCTTTTGTTTCCTTGCATCATTTTGAATCAGAGTTACTTCTTTTTTCTCATTGTATATTTTTCTTCTAGCTTTAACTTTTGTTCTCTATTATTTTAGTAATAACCCTAGAAAAATTTCCCTGAATATTTACCTTAATAAAGGCTAAAGTTAAACAATGTTTTACTCTCCTCCTCAACAATACAAGGAAAGTGGATTTAGTTTCTTTATATTTAACCTCACATTTTAGACATTTTTATCATAGTTTTGGTTAAGTCCATTTTTGTCAATATTTATTGACATATTTTCTATTTTCTTGGCTCCCTATTGGTTGTCAACATCTCAGACCTTCTTTGTTCTTAAAATATGTCTTTCAGAAGTTCTTCTAGTGCCCAATAGTAGAGAATTCTATTGTTTGATTTTCTTAAGATCTGATTTTGCACTTATACTTGAAAGATAGTTTTGTTGTATCAGTATTTCTGGGTTGACAACTCTTTCTCTCAGCACTTTAAAGACATTATTAAATCGTCTTTTAAGAAATCATCTTTCAGTCTGATCAGTGTTCTTTTGTTCTGTTTCTTCTCTGTGGATGCTTTTAAATTCTTCTTTTTATCTTTGTTGCACAGTTTCATTCTAATGGATCCAGATGTTGATTTTTTAAAACTTTACCTTGCTGAAGACTCATTGGCCTTCCCATATGAATATTGATGTCTTTTGTTAATTTTGGAAAATCTTAGCAGTTATCATTTTAAATATTTCCTTATTACCATTTCTTTTATTTTCCTATGAAACTCTAGTGACATATGTTGACCTTCTTATTTATTCACTTCTTTTAACTTCTCTTTGTATTTTCCATCTCTTCTACTTCTCCATTGTATTCTGAATGTTTCATTCATATATGTCTCTGGTATAATAATCCAGCCTTCAACTGTGTCTAATTTATTGTTTAATCTGTTTATTGAACAATTATTGGATGTTCAATTTTAAAGATTCTAGTTGTTTTTATTTTAAATATGCCAGGCAAGTTTTTAAACAGTGCCTTGCTTATCTGCTGAATTTCGTATCATTCCTTATATTTCTTTAAATAGATTGAATGTATTATTTTGTATATTTTGTAGTTTCCATACGTATAATCTTTGTCATCTGTTTCTGCAGTTCATTATTTCTGTTGATTGTTTTTCATGGGAGTTTGCTTTTTCATTCATTCAGTGATTTTTCTGTTTTTCTGTGATTCTCCTTAGTATTTTATCTGTATTTACAGTGGTTTTTTTCCAGGGGGAATTTGCTTACACCAAGGAACTGCATGATCTATCAGCCATAGACCTACTTTAAACTAAATGTTCACTTCCAGGCCAGACAAATACCCAATTCCATTTGAGTATGTGCCTGTGATTAGAAATTTTCAGGAGAAACTTTTTTAAAACTATGCTACCTGGAAACAAGGCAAGCCTTGTTCTACGTGAAAAGTTTTATTTAGTATACTCTCTGGGTATTGGCTTTTGGTTGTGAGCCTCCCGTGGAGTCTGAATGTGACTTCCTTCTCTGTTTGGGTGCCCAGCTTTGATTCTTTCCCTGGTACCTGAAGGATTGGCAGATGCCTTCAGGATGACCATCATCTCTAGCGCTTATCTTCTGTTGAATGATGCTTTCTTAATTTCAGGCCTCACATTATAACTCCTAATTGAATGCTTTAAAAAATCATCTAGTATACTATCTGGGGCAAATTTTGGTGAATTATATCATAGATGAATTTTCGTGAAATGAACTTACACATGTAACCAGACACTAGGTCAAGAAGCAGAACGTTACCAAATCGCAGCAGTTCCCTTTGTGTGCTCTTTCAGATACCGTCACTCAGGAGCAGCTGCTATCCTGACTTCTAACGCCATGGATGCCTTTATTCACCAAAGATGATGTACCCGTTAGTGTCTGGCTTCTTGTGTACTGTTTAGTGTCTGCATTTTTTTTTTTTTTGGTCAACATTAGGTTTGGAAAATTCATCTGCCTTTATACATCTAGTTGTATTTCACTTTTATTCTCATATAAATATGCCATTATTTATCCATTTTCTAACTGTTGAGAAGCATTTGTTTTTATTTGAAGTTATTACAAATCATGCTGCTATGAACATTATTACGCCTATCTTTTTGTATATATACACAAAGTATACATTTATGTTGGATATATAGCTAGAAGTGAAACTGCTTGATGATGAGGCATGAGTATTTTTCAGCTTAGAAGATACTGCCAGCAGTTTTCCTAAGTAGCCTTTCCATTTAGATTTCAACCAATACTGCCTTGGTTTTCTGTTTGCTCCACATTCTTGCCCACACCTGTTGTTATGTATTTTTTTTTCATTTTAACCTTTCCAATCCATAAATAGTGGAATGTCCTTGTAGTTTTAAATTTGCATTTTGTGATGTCTAGTGATTTTGTGCATGTTGATTTTTTTTTTGTCTGAACCATTTTTATCCAGCCTTTTGAAGTGTTCTTTAGTGAAAAGTGTTCCTCTGTGGAGTTAGTTCACTATTTTGCTGAGAATTACTTCAGGCTGTATAAAATACCATCTAAGAATTTCACTAGGCATCTCTGTTCTTAACTTCCTTTTTCTTCTTTTCAAAACTGTCTTAAAATATTTTTTTCAGTTCTCTAAGTAAAGCCAGTCTTTAATTTATCCAACCTGTCTTTGAGCTCCCCCTGCTGTTTTTCACTTAAATTATATACCTATTTGTTGTGCATAATTATCTTTAAAGTGATGGCTTCTTAGGCAATAAGCTATTTTAAACAAAAATATTTCCTTTTTCCAAAGTCAGAGGGTGTCAATCAATTGAAATACTAACTTGGGACAAAAGAAATTTTAAAGTCATACTTAAAAAGTAGTACTTTAAAGATCTTGCTTGTCACATATAACCATTTGTATTAATGTAATGAATCAACATTTCAAGTTATTAAAAACTAGGCGAACTGCTGAGCCATGTTATCTTCTCAGGTATACCATAAACTTGTTGAGGTCAACATCATGACTTACACCTCTTTCTGCTTTTTCACAGTTCCCAGAATATTCACTTCGACATAATTCAGTCATTAACTGTTGAAAAAATCTAAAGGCTTTTATTCAGTTGTCTTGCTACATCCACATTCATGGTGTACATTTCTGGAGGCCAATGGTGCTGAAATGAGTAAAGCACACACACCATGCAATGTTTATACGTGTTTCATCCACCAACTGTGACAGATAGTGTCTCCTTACATTACAGTATGATAAAGGTTCTCCTTCTCAAGCTTGCCAGTTGATTAGCTTCATAAAGACCTATTCTATTTTTAAAAATTACCAGGAAGCAAGGAAATTCATAGCCTTATCAATGTAGATTTGAAGCCATATAATGAGTACATGAGATTATGGACTTTGTATGTGGGTAAATCTCAGTAATAATATCTAATCCATAGGATTTTTATAATAATGAATACAGTAATGTGTGTAAAATGCTTAGCACCATCCTTGGCACATAGTAAATTCTAAGCTGTATTTTAAATGGCTATTGTGCTATGAATAAGCCATAAATTGGCATTTTCCCCTCTTGAGAATGTGCTATTTAACTGTTGAAAATCTGATTTTCCCCTGTTCATGTTAATTTCCGTAACATTAGCTTTGCCGATGGTGCCACATACCCGTATATTAATGCACTGCAAGAGGCCAATCAAAGGTAGGCGTAAAAAGAGTAATTTCCTGTGCTCTCAGCACCCTCTGCTAATAAAGCTGTTTGAACTTATTCTAGAAAGACTGTTGATGCCAGAGCCAGTTGAGAATTGCACAGGTGGATGGTTTTAACTTCTGTTAATAATAATATCGCTTCTGCACCCTCCCTAATTTCTTGCTGTATTAAAGCCATGGTTCCATTTGGCTAGCTTTGGCATGTAACCTGGATTATTTTAGCTTTTTGCTCCCCTCCTGAGAGGAGCAGAGGAGGAGAACCAAGTAACCCGAATCGATGCAGTTAGACTCTTGGAGCCATTGTTTGGGATTCAGATGAACCCCCACCGACATTTGGTTTGAATGTACCGATTAATGATTACACACACACGCGCGCACACACACACACACACACACCCCAAGGGATCACGAAACATTTATTACCTACGTGATTGAGACTTTTCTGGAGCTAGCAGGACAAGCTGACTGGCTGGGGGATTTTAGGGTTTTTAGGGGGTGAGGCCCAAGCTGAGAGAGTGACTTGGTAGAGCCTTGTGGGACCTCAAGTTCTCACCAGCACCAAAAGAAAGAACACCTGGGCTTTCTTATCATTCTGCCCAGATGTGGGGGAGAGGTGAAGAGGGAGGGGTGAGATGTAAGAACTACTAGTAAACATCAAAAAATGGAGTCAGACTCCTTATTACAGAGACCCAGATGTATGAGAATAGAGGAATGGACCACAGTGATACACTACCAGTGTTGTCCAGAACTGAGAACTAGAGCTACTTTATAAAGCATGTGTTTCTTTTGATTGGCACACAGTATATAACTGAATTTTGTTAAATGGGGATGTTGGATTTATATAACTTCAGTTGTACAAGTAGAAGGAAGGCTGTTTGCTTTAAACTGCTTAAAATAAGATTCAGTTTCTTCCTAATGCAAAATGCATTGTTACTAAGTATGCATATGTATATAACTTGTACTTGGTCCAATTATATTATGAAATAATATGGTTTGTAACTTTCTTAAATAAATAGGATGACAAACCAATACTGGGGCTCAATATTACTGTATGTCTCATAGCATGATGTCAAGTCCGGACACTTGGCAACCATCACATGTCATTATACTTACTGGTTGCCTATTTTTTTATTCATTATTTCTTTTGTTCATTCAAGAAGTGTTTTACTGTTCCCCCAACATGTCCCAGGTCCAATATAAACACATATTTTGTCCTTGTCTTAAGAAGTCTGTAGTCTTTTGGAGAAATAGGAACAGAGAATAATATAACAGATATGCAATATTATAATGTCTCTAATAGAAAAGTATGCTTAATATGCTGGGTATGTTGATTGACTTCTGGAATGTTAAAAATAAATATATGTTATCAAAATAGTTACATTGTGATGGTGAGGAAAGTCATCAACTCCTTATTTGTTCCTTGTTTTATCGTCCGTCACATACTGTTCTGTAGAGTCCTGACCCAAAGAAAGTGTAAAAAACACTTTCATACCAGGAGAGTAAATCACGTCCTGCTTCAGGGAGGCTGACCCAATGACCACTGGAGCCACTTTACTGCTCTGGTTTACTGAAAGTTACAATCCTGGATGAAACAAAGCTTGAAAATCACAGCGAAAAAATAGTGGAAGAATTCTGAGAACTTTTCCTCTAAGGTTTTTAGAAAGCTAAGAAATAAAACCTCCAAATATATGTATGTATATGCATGACTGGTACATTGTGCTATACGCTAGAAATTGACACACTGTAAAGGACAGTACTTCAGTTAAAACAAATACATGTCCTTAAAAATAAAAAACTAGATGGGCTACTCAAACGAAAGGACAGAAAGAAAACCTCAAGTTAATTGAACTTGGAATAAACCCTACTCTGGGCGTTCCAGTCTATTGGGCAGTTGTCAGTCATGGACAACCATGATCCTAGTACCTCAGTACTTTGCACTAGGTGTCCTCATCTAGGTGTGTCACTTGCAGGATTTCGCTGGATCTGCAGGACTGCCATTGTGTTGTGCAGTCCTGGTTTTCATGAGAACTTTTGTTGTGTACCAATAGCGAGAGCGCTTCTATTGAGATAAACTTGCCCCCAGCTATCCAGCAGTTGCATTGAGTTATTTTACCATTTTCATTTTTCTTTTACTTGAAGGCACAAGTTTCTGAGAATCTAATAGCAGTTTCACCTATGATGCTTTAGGAGTGGTCACAGATAATGGACCTATTGAACTTTCATCACTTTGCCACACTCTGTAAAATTACCTAAGAGCTCCAGAGCATGAAATGAACACTCAGGAATATTGTAGTCTAGACTCTTTTTTTCCTATTCAAAATGGTACTGAAATAAAGGGTCCATAGCAGAATCCTCTTTAAACTATACTTTCAAATGCTATACCCTTGTCTTTAGATCCTTCTGGACTCTTTTCTCCTGATGTATAATTTACATCATATTTAAATAATAGTTAAATGTCTGAGATCACATCTTCAAAAACAAATGAAAGAAGCCATCTCAGCCAAAAATAAAAAAAATATTAAGGCCTGTTAATCTCCTATAAAACATCTCATTAGTATATTATGATTTAGGATTAGAAATTGTGTGGAGTCAGATGTTAGCTTGTCCTTTCCAGCCAAATTTCTCCAGTTTTTAGTTCCTACATCAGCGTAAAGAAAGATAATTCTTACAACATTTACTAAGGAGTGTCTTACAAGATAAAAAACAATAACAAAAAAACTCTCCCCAAAAACCCACCTTTAGGAATAAAGAAGTTATCTAAGTGGAAAATAATGATGCTACCAATGTCCCTAATTGAATTCACATAATTATCTGAGTTTAATTTGTCTTGTTCCCAAAGTGAACAAAATGTTTCTGTCTTTTCAATATTCACTCCAGGGTTTAATTGGGTGGAAATATATAGAGGAAACTCCTATTGCTCAGAGCCTAAGTTTACAGTTTTCTGAATCTCAGTCACATTGCTTGAGACAGACCTGACTTTCACAGGTTGGAGTCTGATTAAAAAGATATCTGTTCTTTTAGGCAGCTCCTTGGGTGGCTTTAAAAGTCATGTCTTGCAAGTCTGACCCTTTTCTCTTTACTTTGGATTCCAGTCTCAGATGGGCTTCTTTATTAATGGAACATATGCATGGAGGCATTTTGTTGTTCTCAGAAATTCCACATAAATTTAATGCAGCCATTAGTTACATGTCCTCCATGGACTGAAATGGTATTCTGTGCTATTAGGGACCTTTTAATTTAATAAACTTTTATTGTGTGGTCTCTACTAAGAGTAATACACCATGCTAGGAGATAGAAGGGATATAGAAAGGAAGAAAGCATAGCCTGAATCCTCAGGGAAATTATAATATGGAGGGGGACACCAGTGCAAAGAGACAAATGCATCAATAGAACAAGACAGCCTCTCTAGCTCTCCAAAGGTAGTTTTAAATTTTCTAAACTTTTAAAGTTGTCTGGGGGAAACTTCATGTAATTTCAGAGTTTTAGCTGTCAAAAACATGTTCATACTTCTTCAAGCTTTATTTCCATTTCCAAGATCTCTCTTAAAATTTGGACTTCCTACTATCTATTCCACTTGACATTCCAGTTAGCAACTCAACCTCCACCTGTCAGAATCTGAACTCACATCACTTCCCTGACCTCTTGCTGCCCCAGTATTTCCCCGGTGTAGTCAGCTAGTGCATCCAATCCGCTGTCGAAATATGTCGATGTTGGGTGCTATTTCTCAAGTCTTTCCCTTTTTATCAATTCTACCATGACTGCACTTGTTGAAATCCTTGCTGGCTCTCACTGGACCCTTGTTACAGCTTTCTCACTGGTTTCCATTCCTCTGATTTTCTCTCTGTTTAAACTCATTGTTCACACAGCCACTGGAGAGACCTATCAAAAACATAAATTTAGCCAGGCAACATATCTGCTTACAATCTTCAGGGATTTCCAGAAACTACAATATAGGGACCCCAAATTATAGGACGGTTTACAATAACTTTCCCAAATTAATTATTTTAATTTTTTTCTTTGAGTACCCATAATGTGACTTAATTTATTGTTGAAACAGGCAGCTTTTGAGAATAAATGAGGGAGCTATTCATTCTTATGTTGAGAGTGCAGGTTCAAAAAGTGACAGGACATACTCTTTGCTGTGTCTAGCTGCCTTCATTGTCCTGTACACAACCTGCTGTTTTCTCTTTCTAGAACATCTACTCCTCTCTTTCTTCCCTAGATGCCGCTTTTTAAAGACCTTTTGAGATTAAACTTCATACGCTGCTAGATGCATCCTCTCACTTTCCTGCCTTCCAAGAGGCACTTAATTCCTCCATTGTGCTCCCATTTGCTGATACACATTATTTGTGTATGTGTTTATTTTTCCTCAAAGCTTGCAAGTTCCTTAAGATCAGGAGCTATTCTTTTACATGCCCATGCTACCTAGTGTATTTGTGTTTAACTCATGTTTGTTGAAGTGACCAGATTTGAACTTCAGATTTATCTATGTGATCTCCTTGTCCCAGCACAGGTGAAGGATATGCTACTGATATTTTTTTAGGGGGAGATGAAAGTCTGACAGATTAGGCTACCCCAGTTTTTAAATCATCAACTGCATGATCAAGAATAATCAAAATTGGAAGGTAAACAGAGTGAGGAAAATATGTCTAACAAGTATTCAAAAATAGGATTTTGTTATTGGGAAGAATGCTCTAATGGAAAGAGGGTTTGGGTTTCACAAGGTGGGACTTGTGGAGACAAAGGATAAAAGAGATTCAAGAGCGCTAATGTGAATATGGTTGGAAAACTGAATTCTGGAATCTAAGCTGAATAAAGAAGAAAGTAAGTTGTTCCACCATGTAATGCTGTAATATGGAAAAACAGGAAAAGAATATAGTACTAGAAGTGGTAGTGGGAAAAGACAGATCAGGAGGGGTGAACAAAATGGGAGGGTTAGAATTTATGAACTTCATCATAAGAAGTGATGCAATGACCAGTCAGATCAGGCAGGGAGAAGAGTCTATACTTCTGAAGGATGGAAATGCAGGTGGAGGTTCAGAGGTGAGGATCTGTGGTGACACTTGTTGAAGTTTGATGATAAATTTCACCAAGAAAGTTAACAGAAGGATCCAGAGGTTGATAAATACTGGACACAGAGACGGTGTTCTAAGTAGTGTGATGTATTTGCAAAGAGGGAGCCTTGTTGAAAAGTGGAGGTAGGCTAATGGACTCCGAGAAGCGTAAGACACAAGGGAATCACTCTTGGTAGAAAAAGCTTTGGAAGTTAGTGACATCAGGAGAAAGCCTGATTTCAGTGTGGTTGCAGAGCCGAACAAGTTATCTTCGGAAGTGATGGAGGATGTGTGTGAGTTTGCTCACAGTATCACAAAGGCTAGACAATACCCACAGAAAGCTCATGGGAAGGTAACTGTTGCTTGAAGAAGAAGTGCAGCCAAACCAGGCTGGATAAGGCAGAAGGAACGTGTGGACAAAAATAGCAGCCAGAGATTTCTGCCTTGGTTGGTAACTGCAGAGAGTTGCCTAAAGAGGGCTTGAACATAGGAGCCTGCGTTAGAGACTAGCTTTTTGCTACCGAAATGTAAAGAACAAATCCATTCATTCCAAATGTGGCTCCAAGTGATAAATGAGGTTTAGGTGCACCTCAAAGTCTTCCTCAAGCACTGAATGATAGTTTTCTGGGCTTGTTGCTGGAGGGGGCAGACTGCTAGGCGGGCTGCTTCAATGTCCTAATGCAGGTTCATGGAGCCTGTTGCTAGACATTAAGAACTTTCTCTGGTCTCTGGGAAGATAGAGATTATGGGTAGTTAATAATAGTTTAAAAGATGTTTGTGCAAGCTTGGTGACAGTTTTTGCAATAATTAATGGAAATCACTTAGAAAAAAATTTTGCAAAAGCTTGAACATAGAAGAATTTAAAGCCCCCAATCAAATGAAAGCTATGACTAACATTTCAACTTTCTCCTGATGTCTCACTTTCTGTAACCATTAAGTGGACCAGGAAAGAACTTTCCAGGTTTTTCACTTGAGTTTACAGATCTATCTCCATGTCAAATGAGGATGGTGACCTTCCCTAACAGATATTCAGGAGCTGAATGTGTAGCCTAATTTTAGCATTAATAAATGTGTAGCATTTATTCTTAGGGTCTATAATCCATCATTTTACTAACATGGAAATGCTTCAGAAGTCGAAATGGCTGAATGGCTTCTAGAAAGTTCATCTGTTGCCTGTCTGACACATTGTGATATTCACGAATGCAGCACAAACAACTCTGGCAGCTTAGATGGTATTTTCCCTGCTCATGTTGTTCTGGACTCACCAGGTAGTAACACTCTAAGCATTACATTGTCTGTCACTGGGTTGCAGTGCATTTTCGATATCATGCTGCAGGCTATTAAAGGAACTATTTCTCTAATCTTAATTGGGGTTACCAGGGTCAAAGCCAAGTTCACAGAGCTCGTGTTGTTTCTAATCTTATTCCCTTGCTTGTGTATTAAGCCATTTAATTTTTGAAGTAGTCTTTTTTTATAACAGGAAAAAACCTATTTTGTAATGTGGTCAAATGTGACCAGATTTATGCCCAGATATATATATATTCCATCTTTTTCCATAATGGTTTAATATCCGAGTATGGTGTACATCATTCTGGGATTGTGTGGCTTCATGAATCTAACATAAACAGTACTGTATTTTCACAAATACATAACCAGTCTTCCTGCCTATTGTGATGGATCTTAAAATATCCTGCCACGTCCATCTCTAGTTACTCATTCTGCTTCTGTTCTAGTAATTTACCCATACATTAAAATATGCAATTATGTATTTGTGTGTGTGTATATACACATATGTATATACTATATATATAATTATATATATTACAATTATATATTTAAATCATCAGAATGTCTATCATTTGGAGTCCATATCATGAATTGTTCATTAGAAAAAATTACTTAATTTTTGTTTGTAACTGGATGAGATTCTGGTCATTTAAAAGGCAGTTTAACTTGAGAATGAGAGAAGAGGAGGAAATATGAGACCTTATCATATTTCAACAATTTGTCAGTAAGTTTTGAATCTTTACAAAGGATTTTAGCCACCTGAAAAAGTTTCTCTTCTTTTCCTGATAGTCTTTTTTTTTTAATTGTGCCTAAGGCATATTTTGCATTTTTGCGAAAATGACTAAAATAAATTACTGAAGTAAAAAAAATCATGTTTGGAACCAATCTGACAGTCATTTTTTTTAATATTTTGTTTATTATATATTAGTATTAGCATTGTTAAAATGAAAGTAATTAGATAAAGTAAGAAATAAGGTGTCTGAGTTCCTTCTTGGATCTGTATGGTTATACATACATTTAAACAGAGATATTGAAAGAGCTATAAGCTTTTATTTCATCTTTCCAGAGAAATATTGAGAAAACTATGTGAATTTTATATAACCTAGTTATCAGTTACTATTCAAAATGAGAGTATAGGGGTTTGCTAAAATTTTTAAATAAAATTTGCTTTTGATGTTATATGATTTTCCTGTGTAGTAGATACTTAATATTGTATCAGTCACTACTGACATTAGTACTTGCTTCGTTAGGAAGTCATCATTCAATCTCGTGATTGGGGTCAGTGAGCTAGAAGGTAATGGTGTATTGCCAAGAAAATAACAGTAAGGGGAGAAGGGAGCTAATATTTGAGAAGTACCTTCTATATGTTATCCACTTTATAGATGATATCGAACTTAAAGTTCACCTCAGCCCTCCCTCCAGAAGTAGCTATTATCAACTGTCAAGTTGTTTATTAATCTGTTTTATTCTTTTATTAAATGAGACATTTCCAACATATAGAAAAGTGCAGAAAGCAATATAAAATCGCATAGGTAACCATTGCCCAGAAGTAACTGATCTTAACTCTCTCATCATAAAGCAAATTTGCTCCAGATAATAGAAATAAATAAAATGTTATAGATATGCTTAAAATACCTTTTGGTCCCTACGTGTTCAAGCTGAGGAAAGGTGAGCTTAGACAGGGATGAAGTGACTTGCCACGTTCACCCGGCTAGTGCGTAGACCCACGCCTGGATTCTGCATGAGTGGGCTTTGGAGCTTGTATTCGTTTCCTCCATTAAACAGACCTTCTCTGTGCTCTTTAATGGACTCACAACCCCAGCAGAGACACGTTTTGTAGAGCTGCTTTATGGTGGGAAAATGACTGAGCCTTTTACTCGTGTTGTACCATAATCAGTTGCCAATTAATTTTGGCACATAATGAAGTGTTATATTTTCACCTGTTCAATTATTTTTTTTTTGTTCCACATCAAGAGGACAAGATAATTTGGTTATAACAGCTTCATTTACTTCAACTTAATATTGTTAGTCATTATGCTGCACAACTGCCGGGGTATAACAAAATGCACAAAGATGGCAGGTGTAGAGTGTAGCAGATAGACATTTCTCAGTGATTTAAATTCTGTGTCTGAGTATATCCTCTCTGAATGGAATTTATTTTTAAGATAAGGAACCATTTTTAGTTGGTTTTAGTTCTTTCCCACATCTGTCATTTACCTCTCCTTAATTATCTGTGGGGATCACAAAATATATTTCATGGGACTCATATAAACAGCTGAGACGATGTATATGATGGCATTTACAGAGTGATTGTCCTAAAGGAACTATTCAATACTTATTTGATATGGTGTCTTGAAAACAAAACTATTTTCCACGTAGTGGTGGGGCTGGGAAAGAACCAATATCTTAAATATTTTTAAAATAACTTTGTTTAACTGAATTCAACCAGTTGCTATTTAAAAAACTAGTTTGTAAGTGGAGACCTATTTTAAGAGGATCCTTACTCCATAGTTGATTTAGAAAAGAGAGGGAAAAATAAATCTACCTTCTTGTAAGAGTATTTCCCTGTTGTGGTTTATGAAAGTTCAAGGAGATACGCAAATGTTTGAGAAATGGTATATTGCTACACTGGCAGTAATACCAATTAAAATGTTATTGTTATTTTATTAAGGTGATGATGTTATTATCATTTCATTATCTCTAGAGAACTACTAGGAATTTTATTAAAAACATACTTTTAAAAAGTTGAAGTCTTGGATAATATTATCATTTCTATATATGTGAAAAAACAGCTGCACTGGGAGAGAAGTGTTGATAGGTCATAAAAATATAATGCAATAAAGAGACAACTGAAAATTCCATGATATTGTCAAGGCTCTCTTGAGACTCAGCCATGAAACAGTTCTTTTATTTTAAGAGATCTTTCTCATTAATGAGTCATTTTGAGCTCTTTTTTTATGTAGGCACAAGGAAATTAAGAAGAATTCATTGCCATTGCTAAGGCACCCTGAATCTTATTAATTCAAATGTTGAGAGTATTGAAGCAATGAGAAAAAACAAATACTGAAACTCCATATATCTTCTTTCATTTAAATAACAAGTATCTCAGATTCTTACACCAAATAACTCTGTGTTTTCTAACCTGGGTTCCTTAAGATACGAATTTTAAACATTGCATGTGATTCTCCCTAGAAATACGGAGGTCTGAAAAACAAAGTAATTCCATTTAGCAACTTAAATTGCATTTAATTAAAGAATAGTTCTGACATATCAAGAGAGAGGCTAATTAATATTTTCCAGAAGCTTTTACTTTTGTAACCAAAAAAAGAGCCTAAGTAAGTATAAGCCTCAGAAGGAGAATGGCTTTGCAGAGTGAGCAATAGCAATGGTTCTTATTAATATTAAAATAAAGAAATTGGCTTGGATTGGAAAACAGCCCAAAGCTTATTTACCACAGAAATTTGGTGTTTTCTTCCCTTTTTGACTCATCTTTGGAAAGCACAGATGTTCCCTACATCTGCCTCTCTCTTACTCACCCTTAGATTTTATTTACCAGCTGAACCATCAATCCTAATACATCCAAAAATATTTTATCATGCTAATAATTCAACTGTTGGATTTGAATGCATGCAAATTTCCTGAAACCATAGACATTCCAACCATACTTGGAAAGCTCTCTGAAGTCTCTCCAAAAAAATAAATGATTGTCCCAGTGGTTACGTTTTATTAAAAAGTTTATTGTTTTGCCTAATATATACCTAGTGATTTTTTTTTTTTTTGGTGGTGGTGGGGGAGGTAATTAGATTTATTTATTTATTTATTATTTTTAATTTAACTGACTTACTGGGAATCGAACCCATGACCTTATGCAGGCTAGGCATGTGCTCTACCACTGAGCTACACCCTCCCCCCTTAATCACGCTTAGTGATTTTTTTATATGAATGCATCTTTGAGCAGTGTGCACAGCTTTGCACACATTAATGCCATCATTATCAATTTCATTAAAAAGCCACAATATAGCAAAGAGAAGAAGAAATGTTCCCGGTAATGGTATTTCAAATGCATATTTAAACAGCTTATCTACTCTAAATTCGTTTCTGATGGATTAAATAGCTGTATTTCACATTTTACAAGATGTACATCTCTTCACTGTTTTTTTTTTTTTCCTCAGCTTGCATCAGCTGAATAGCTCAAATTATTTGCTACTGGTGAGGCATGAAAATGTGCGATCAAAAAGGAAATGAAAGCTATAGACTGAGTGGTCTACAGGGCTTAAAAATTGTGGCACTTTTAAATCTGTTACATTTTACTTTGCCTCAGCTGTTAAACTTTTTTTTTTTTTTCTCTTGCTGATGTCATAAGATCTATCTGGGTTGTATGTTCACTGCTTAATGATGACCTGGCTAAAGCCTGAGAGAAGCACCCAGAGTCAAGTCTAAGTAATTAGCTCAAGAATCCTTCCCACAGAAGGGCAAGGGCAGTGTGGATTGGAAGAACGAAGGTCACTGTGGGTACATACAGTGTGTGTATCATGGACAGAAAAAGAGGAGGGAGAAGTGAAGGAGCAGAAAACGCCTCTCATAGTTCTCTAAAGAGACAGTCTCCATAGGCTTCCTTCCCTACCAGCACCTGCACTCAGTGCTGTGGTGGAGAGCAGGGGAGACAGATGGAAATTAATCAACACTTGCAGGATCTCACTTGACCTTACAATACAGGAGGCAGATTTTTCTCCTCTTGAGTTGTGCAACTCACCAGGTTTCACTTGTTCAGTGGTTGCTTTAAAGCTGAGAGTTAAGTTCATAGCAAAGATATAATTCTTTATGACTGGCCTTTTTGTATTAGCCTAGTTCTGGCTCTTGTTCCTCTACTTCCTGATCTACTTTTTAAAATGTTACCTTAGCTTATTTGCAAATGATATGTCTAATAAGGGGTTAATATTCAAAATATACAAAGAACCCCTACAACTCATTATCAAAAAACCCCAAACAATCCAATTAAAAAATGAGTAGAAAACCTAAATAGACATTTTTCCTAAGAAGAAATACAGATGGCCAAAGGCACATGAAAAGATGCTCAACATCACTAATCATCAGGGAAATGCAAATCCGAACCACAATGAGATATCACCTCACACCTGTCAGAATGGCTATCATCAAAGACAAAAAATAACAAGGTTTGACAAGGATGTGGAGAAAAGAGAATCCTCATACTGTTGGTGGAAATGTAAATTGGTGCGGCCACTGTGGAAAACAGTATGGAGTTTCCTCAAAAAAATTAAAAATACAACTACTCTGTGAATCAGCAATTCCATGTCTGGATATTTATCTGAAGAAGATAAAAACACTCATTCAAAAAGGCATATGCACCCTGTATGTTCATTGCAGCACTATCTACAATAGCCAAGTTTTGGAAGCATGGAAGCAACCTAAGTGCCTGTCAATAAAGGAATGGATAAAGAAGATATGATATATATATATATATATAAAATTCAGCAATACAAAAAAAAAGTGAACTCTTGTCATATGCAACAACATGGATGGAACTAGAGGGCATTATGCTAAACAAAATAAGTCAGACAGAGAAAGAGAAATACCATATGATTTCACTTATATGTGGAATCTGAAAAACAGAACAAACTAACAAACATAACAAAACAAAATCAGACTCATAGATTCAGAGAACAAAAAGTGGTTGCCAGAGGGGAGGAGGTGAGAAAGGAGAATGGGGCAAAATTGGTGAAAAGGACTGACCACAAACTTCTGGTTATAAAATAAATAAGTCACAGGGATGTAATGCACAGCATAAGAAACATGGTCAATAATATTGTAGTAACTTAATATCATGACAGATAGTAACTAGACTTGTTATGATGATTGTTTCATAATGTATAAAAATATTGAATCACTAGGTTATACACCTGAGGCTAATATAAGTCAATACTTCAATTTTAAAAATGTTATCTTAAAAAAAAGTTATCTAAAAAATGTTATCTTGGCTTACATAGCCTTAAAAACTGCTTTTAACCCTTTCTGTATATAATTCGACAACTGACTAGCTAGGAAAATGATACAGCTGACAGCACCATTTTATCCATAAGGAAGCCCAAGGTCACAGAGTGAGCCCCTCATATGAGGGGGTGTAAGTCTGGCTCCTGACCCTTCCCTTCCAGTCTGTACCTCACAGTTATATTTACTCATTTTGTTGGGAACCAAAACAAGAAAGTGTAGTAATTATTTTTGTAAAATAAATTTTATTTATAACAGTAAGTTCTCAATTCAGGGAGCAAATTTTTTATTTACCTTTTATTTTCCACTACAACACAAGTGTGTCAAGTATTGACTTATAATAAATATTTAATAACCTAGTATTTTTAGGCAAGTGGCCAAGGCATTGGATATTTAATTCTTTAGAGGTTTACAGATAATTTCTTACATGTGCTTTCTATGCTCAGAAGGTGGAACAATATATATTTACTAATGGATAAGAACATGGACATTTTAACATGAGTATTTGATTAAGCCTCAGCTCTAATATGTACAAACAAATCAAATACAGTAATACGGTTCCCTTGACGATGCTATTTTCAGAATCCCAGAGGTGGTACGTGCATTATGGAGTTCACTACCAAGTAACATTCATGTACCTCTAGGAGGTCAGTTTTAACAGGGCGCCAAATGTCTCTACTCTAATTCAAATTATGGAGTCCAGAAAAAGTATGTTCTATCCTGACAGTAATCTCAGTTGAAAAGAATAGGAAAGAGTTGATCATTTTCTACAGGCTTGCTGTTGGGTGGTGAAAGGCATTCAAAAAAGCTTAAACTCTTTTGCCAATATTTCAAGTAGTTGTGATGGTATTTAGATGGCAGCCTCATTTTAAAGAGAATTGGTTTCTCACAGAACCCAGGAGAATCAAGCAGCTGGCATAGCCAGTTCGCTGAATTTGATCTGAATTGACGTCAGGGAGCTGGGAATGCCTGAGGCAGTCCTGCGTTCCTCCTCATTGTGCACTATTTTGACAGTGGTGAGAATGTCTGAGTCTTCATCATTTTCTGACAGTGTTGGCTCTGATTTTATACAAAAATGAAAGCATTTAGAAACTTTACTTTCTTAATCTTCCATGAGGGCTTTTTTTTAATCCTAGGAAAACTGTTCTGCAGGAAGATTGTCTATTGCTATACAATAGGTATCTGTACCCAGATAATTTAAAGATATGTAACTGCAAAGTTTGGTTAAAAAAAAAAAAAAGTCTTGCTTCAAGGCATCATTCTTGGGGAGAGAGGTTATTTTGTAAAATTTTTTGGTAGAGACTTTAAAAAAATTTAAGACCGACTTTATGTCCAAATAGAAATGTTAATTTCTTGGGTGTATCTTTTTTTTTTAAACTTGTGGTATGGATATTTAAGCAGGGCCAGATGTCTCAGGTTTAATCATTCATGCTCTTTAATAAGTAACGACATGCAGTCAGAATAAAGCCCAGATGGCTGACACGTTGCACAAGTCATTGGATGCACTATATTGTCATTCCTTAGTTTCCTGAATGCTAATCGATAGATAATATTAGATTATCCAAGTATCTATTTGACAATTAAGTAACAAGTAATTACCATGTCTTCCATGAAATAAGCTAGGTGACTTATAAAAATGCACTGCCAGATATTACCATAACATCATTTGCTTTTATTTCTATTATTCTCAGGCCCTAGGCTTCCCTAAGAGACTCAGGTTTCTGGAATTCTTTTTCAAGAGTGCTCCAAAACCAGAGCTGAGTTTGCCATGATGGTTGCTGAACTAACTGGTTTCCTAGGTTGGGCCTCATGCATCATGGTGGATATTACTGGTTGTCAAGGAGTGGTTGATGAATCATAGAATCATACAATTTTAGAATTCTCAAAGAAATTCAAAGCTGACTCAAATTACATTTTACAGAAGGGATAATGTGAAACAAATGAGTAAGTGATTTCACTAGCTCCAGGCAACTAGTGTCAAAACTGAGCCTTAAACCATAGGCTGCTAACTTGTGATCTGATGTTCTTTCTAGTGTAACCCATCGCAGAAATGCATGGAATTAAAAGTGCCATCATGGGAATGAGGGTGCAATAACTTGGGTTTTCTCCTGCCACTGACGAAGGATGGGATTAAGGAAGAGGCACAAAACTTTACCAGTGGACCTACTTCATTGATGTGTTCTCAGCTGTTAATGGGGGTGTGGAGAGTAAGAAAATGCAATCTGGCTCCACAAAGCCTCAGCAGAGGCTCTGATGGGTCTAGGATTACCTAGACTTTGTCAAAGTACAGAACTCCATACCCACAGAGTCATTTTCCTAGGTATGATATCTACAGGGCCAATGTGAAAAATAAAAATATGCTGAACGGTTGGCTTTAGACAACCACAGCCTTTTTTGGGGAGGGCATAAAAACACAAACATTATTCATCAGTTACTAAGTGGTGAGTTATTACTGGTATTTGGTGTAGAGTGTGCAGATGTGAAACCCCAGGAGAGCCACAGCTTGACTTGCCATTTAAGAACCTGGCAGTCATAGGGAAGCCCGGACCCCAGTGGAATTCCCCAGAGATGTCTTACGTGATTGGGATTCTCTGTATTTGATGATGTTGGGGAAAAGAACAGAGCCAGGGGAGACAGCAGAGCTGTAAATCAGGACTGTCCCGTAAGAGGAAAAAGCCCACGTGAAAACCAGATGTCCCTGTTCCCACCTCCCAGTAAACTGCATCCTTCCTGTTGAAATGTAATGTCCTCCCTTGAACAGAAACCGTAAGACTCTTTGCTACATGGGTTCATTTCATTTATACTGCTGATACTGTTGATGTTTGCCCATTTAGTTAGTGATCATTAATATCAGCCTTTAATGAGGAAGACGAGGGCACAGTTCTTTCTAGTAAACGTAAGACCCAGTCTCAGAGGTAAAAGCGGGTGCAGGTGTGCTACTAAAAACCAATAAGCACTCTGAGCCCAGTGTGGGTGGAGGCCACTGTTGCCAAGGAACCAGCCTTAATGGGTCATGCATGCTGGTGAGCTTTCTGTGAGGTTGTTTCAGCATCAACCAAAATGCCCTTCCCACTAAGTCCTCCAGGAGGTGGAATTGAGCCACTCAGAACAAAGGGGCCAGGATGATCACCCGCTCAGTGACTGTAGAAGAACTCTGCTGGTCTGTTTTCTTAGAAAAATGGTAAAAAACTTAAATTTTACAGAATCTAGGTCTGCCTGCTGTAGGCAGGCCCTTGGGAATGGGAAAAGAGTTTAAAGATTATGAATATTTTTATCTAAGGCATTTTAACAAGGGGATGGACTCAAGTTTATAGATGTGAGATGCTCACATATTTTCTTGTTTAAAAGATTTCAAAAACTTACTTCCAGGTATCCATATTCATGTGTGAAATAATGATTGAGTTCATATAGGATATAAGAAAATACGGGGTTTTATTAGAGAGGAATATAAGGAGGTAATTGTCATTAGAAAGACTTCTTTGCTGATGACCATTGAACCAGAGTCAAAAAAAGATTGCACTGTAATCATAAGGATGTATGCACACTTCTAAAACCAGTCTGTGTTGCCAGGGACATCACAATAACTTCTGTGGGTCTGTTTCAAAAGAGCAAGAGAGAATCACTCATTTTTTCTTTTATTTCTTTGACTTAGTTTGATGTATTTTTATGAGCAATCTTGAATTTCTGAGAGCATATCCTCTTATTCCTACAAGGATGGTTTTGTCTCAATATTCTTGAAACAGCTGTGCAAAATGGTTTCCTGGAGAGTTTATCACTGAGGCAGAGGTCATTTTAAAGACAGTATTTTAAAGAACAATGTCAAAGAAAATGGCTTCTGTTTCTGCTCTTAACACTCATTCCCTAGAAAGAAGAGACCAGGAGATAATGGTTGAACCAGCATGTTTCCATAATCTTTCCTAAGGGAGTTATGTTTTATATGAACAAAGAATAAAAAGAAAAATCATGTCTATAAACCAACGAGTGGTTTCGACAAAGAGTTAACCATTGACCGTGATTAGAGCACCACAATGACCAAAGAGCCTTACTTTCAAAAAAAGTCAAAACATAAAATTGTAATGTTGGGAGAGACCAAGCAAGTATTCTGGTCAAGGAGTTTTCATACTGTGTCCTTTGGACAGCCTTTCCCACCACCACCCAGAGGTACCCACAGAACACAGAAGAGGGGCCAGAAACTATATGGAGAATCCCAAATGGAGGATTCACAGGCCTAATTCAACTCTCATTTTAGAAGTGAGGCAGGTGTGTCTCCGAGAGGCTGAGATGCATTCAGACACACAGCTAGTTGGTGACAATTCCAGACTAGACTTCCTGATGACCACTGAACCAGAGTCAAAAAAAGATAGCAGTGTAATCATAAGGATGTATGCACATTTCTAAAACTAGTCCATGTTGCCAGGGGCATCACAATAACTTCTGTGGGTCTGTGGTGAAAAAAGCAAGAGTGTGTGTTTGTGTGTTTTGTTTTGTTTTGTTTTTGGTTATTAGCATTTATTTGCCTACATTATTTTACTTCTCCATCTATTAGAAAACATAACTGCTGTGTTGAATAGGATTCATGGAGCACAGTCAGAAAGCATTTGTCTTTCCCCCAACACCCTTTATGCCCAATAGAGAGGTGAGACTCAGAACACTTGCAACTCTCCCAACATAAATCTCTTGAATGTCCTGTCTCTCCTTTTTCAGTCCTCCTGGCCTTTTCTAAAAGCTGACTGTGGGATGTCAGCTAGGTCAGAAAGCTGCACGTTGGCAAGTCCTACGAGATGGTCTAGCAACTCCACGGTGCTGGATGGTTTGCCCTCTCTTGTTTTGTCTTTGACCTTCTTAGGGCCTCTGGTGAAATGAGAGAAAGAGCCCCACGGACACCTTGGTACACAAGCAATTGTTGAGTTCAAGCACACCGTGTGCGGGCTGCTGCCTGGCCAGAGCTGACCTGGTTGCTTTATAAACACTAAAGCCTATAGGCCTTGACTTTAAATCCATTTCAAGGGAGAATGATGAATTATTTTAGTCAGGGCAATGTGCTTGTAAGGAAGTGGACTCCATAAGGCAGGAGCCACCCTGCCATGTTGATTATTATTGCCTATCCAGCACACAGTAGGTACTCAGTAAGTGAATGAGTGAACAGAAATCGATTAAAATTAGCTCAAGTAAAAGGAGATTTGTTGGAAAGACACAGAATAATTTCAATGAAATGGCATGCTGAAAATTAATGTCTGGCTTCATAGGGTGCCCCATTCTTGCGTGTTGGTTCCAGTAACCTCTCTGCTGATAAATCTCAGTGACCCAGTACGGCCATGCGCCAGAATGATGCAAATACAGTGCCCAACGTGAATGAAGAAAAGTAGAAACGTTCTTGAGCAGCCTGGACTGGACCAGAACGTGAGAGTTAGGTGACAGTGGGAAATGAGGGAGGTAATCTGTGACATTGACAGACAACATTTTTAGTAAATCTTACACCATCTGGAAAACATAGGGTGGTATTATCTCCACCGTTACACCCTACAACCTTAAAAGATATTTGTCAGAGAAACATGTACTTTCCATGTACCTGAAAAATAATATTGCCACAAGAAACATCATTTTTTCTTATGTTAATTATTCCACCCTTTTAGATAACTTGGCAAATTTTAAAATATCACCAAACAGTTGAGTTAAAAAACTCATAAGCTTTCAACTACTAGAATATTCATGAAAAAATCTTGGAAAATTTCTCCTTTAATGAGATTACTGAAGTGTTAACGCACATTTTAGGTATTAAAAAAACAAAATTTAAAAAATACGGCTTCCAAAAAATGTCTCCTGTGAGTAGGAAGACCAATTTGTATGGCATGAAGTATTAGTAAAATAGTTAGAGAAAAAGGCAAGAAAATTCTCAGCAGTGGAAATTAAAAATTAATTTGCATACGCTCCCTACCCCTGTGTGCATTTATAGGATATATACCATGGTTATTCTATTAGATGATATTTTATGAGTTTAGTATTACTTTGATTAATATCATCACTGGACGAACTCTTACTTTTCATGACATCATACAGGTTTATCAGTTTTCTGATGGTGAGAAAAGGATAAGTAACTAAAATTGGCCAAATGCCTGACAACCTACTGCAGACGTAATTTTACTTTACCCTCCAGCATATGTATTCACACACACGTGTATGTATATATCTAACTGAGACAAAACATTCACAAAGTTCTACTTACTCTTACTACGTGTGTTGAATCTAATCTATTCCATTGGTCATAACGTTTGTCACAACCCATGCTGTGTTTCACAACCTTCCCATTGGTCATGCCCCCACAGTTTGAAATACACTGACCCAGGTTAAACGTGTAAATGGGAAATTTGAAGATATCATCAAGGATGGAAGGGTTAATAAATAGAACATTTGTATTATTTCCTCTGAGGACAGATCAGAAGAAATGAAAGCATGGTTAGATATTGATCTGGAATTGTTTAGACTTAACCATGGCTAGTAAGGGCAGACTGTGGTATCTACCTGAGAGTTGTTGTGGTGTGAGTCTTCCAACCCTAGCTGTGCTTTAGAATTACCTGGGGAATGTTGAAAACATGTGGATGTCCAGGCCAGTTGAATCAGAATCTCTGAGTACAGGACCTGGGCATCAGTATTTTTAGGAAGCTCTCTGCGTAATTCTAATATGCTGTTAGGGTTCAAACCATCACCCAGAACTTTGAGTCCATGCTTTTGTCTTGTGCATTGAATACACCTGTCATTCTAACAGTTTTTCTTTATGTGGTATTTTATGGGATGCTTTATGTGCGTCAGCCAAGAGCAGTAGATATTACAAAATTACAGAGGTTAGATTGAGTAAATAATTGTGCACGTCATTAAACCTGACATTTTGAGATACTTATTACTAAAGTATTATAGCTGTAATTTGGTTATTAAAAATCTTATAAAAAATCCATTGACAGGAACAGGTCACATGTTAAGTACTACTTTGCTAGTTGAATATGGCTTAGGAGAAATGAATTAACTAATTGAATCAAATGGATAGTTTTGAATATTTATATTTATTCAAATAGTGCACTTAAATGATACTCAGATATTTTATCTATTATCTTTAAAAATCAAAAATGAATTCTTTAAGTTTGTCATAGATTGTAAATAAAACTGTTATAAACACTCATGCACTGTAGTTTTTAATCTCTATGGTATCTAATGGATGAATTGTTTTCCACAGTGTCTTAAACATTTAGTAAACTAATTTAGAGTTTTAAAGTACTAACAAATGGAGAATCTTTCTTTACTCAATTTAATACTAAGATAAAGTCATTTGTAGTTAGCATACCGATTTTTTCACCTCTAAACAGACACTTAAGTAGTTCTTAAAAAACAGGTTGTTCTTTTATGTAATTTTAACATTTCTTCTTCAACCTTATTTCTAAATTTAGTTGAAATGTTTTTAATCTATTTGAAAAAAGTAATGTGACTATAAACCTTAGCTCCATTCTTATATAGATTGTTACCATTTCTAATTAGGTGAAACTGGCAAAATTTACTGATATCTTAAAGAGAATAAGAACTGGATACTTCTGTATGACAATTTCTAAATGTTCTCAACTAAATCCAGTACTTTTAAATTTTTTAAGTATTATGTGAACCTAACCAAATCTGTTTCTTTTCATCTCACTAAATTATATGGTGATAGCCTTCACTGATTTGTTTTATTGAATGTGTGCATATTTCTTCCTTAATATCTTTATAAAATTAATAATCTATCCCTTTATTTTTGCTTTTCAAAAATATAACACATTGAATCATATGAACTATATTCCTATGATTATTTTATGAGAGTAAAATCAATTTAGTAGCCACTGCTGCTCAGTCAGTGGAATAAATAAATTACAGAAGTGTTTATCTTAATATCACTATCAAGTTCTTTTTTTCTAAAAACAGAACTAATATTCTCATTTTACTTTTGTGTAGGTGATTTTAACAGCTGTCTTAAAATATTCCCTGTCAATTGTGAATAGAAATTCAAATTCTTTAATCAAATAATGGTGTAATTTTTGTGTCCCCTAACATATATATAGACCAATGGTTCTATTGTTCTTTTTTATGTGTTATTACTACCTCTGAATATATGTCCGTAGATTGCTGAAACTTATTGTGAAATTTAATTCAATTACATTTTTAAATGATCTGTTGTTATATGTCATATGCTATTAAGAAGTGTAGTTTGCAAGCAATATTTCAGAATTTTGTTAATTTAAAATGTAGTGCAGGATACTCATTTTGTAATTATCAGCTACATAGATTCTCTATAAAATCTCTTCCTTTTCCCCCTCATGGAATTAAGGCTGAGTTGATATTGAGTCCAGTTATGGTGGTTGGGAAAGATGGACATTTGACCACATGCAGTGTGCTTGTCCAAAGTTTGTAACCCAGAACCGTATTCAAAGCAAATACAAAGCCAAATGGGCAGTGCTTTATACAAGATTATATTGTTCATGAACTTGCCAGCCAAAGACAACCCCATCTCAGACTAGCACTTACATAAAAGTGCCAGAGGAGAATAATTCCAAGGGGGGTAAATTTGAACATATTCAAAATGGCCAAAAGTTAAGTTTCTCAGAGAAAAATTTACCTATATGCTTGCATTTTGTACATGATATATTTCCAGACATTTACCAGGCCAATTACAATCAGTTAACATTTTTATTAATAAATATGTTATTGAAATAAAACCTACATACATATAAGTATCCAGTTATAAATATACAGCATGATGAATGAAATGAACATATCCATGTAACCATCATCCAGATCAAAAAATAGAACACTGTCAAGTCTTCCAGAAACTCCTGGTCACCCCTCCCCACCAGCAAAGGTAACTCATAATTTTGGTTTAGATTAGGTTTTGTCTTTTTTTTTTTTTATATATATATATAGCTTTTATGTGTTCTTGATTGAAGTGTTGCTTTTTTGTAAGCTATTTTATCTTAGCCAGAAGCAGAACTCAGTTAAATTTTAATTTTACCATTTTCTCTCCATAAAATGGAGGGAAGGAAGGAAGGATAGATTTCTGGAAAGAAACTCCTGCTCCTCATTCATTCTTCACCCTATGACATACTTAGCCAGGCTTTAAGAGCTTTACTTTGTATCTTTGTGATATGCTTGGCAAAGCTTTTAAAAACGTCAAGCTTTGGTTCTTTACACATTTGTTGTATAATTTATTTTGTGTAGTTTAAAAGATAAAATGGAAGCAGCCATAAATGTTGGAGGGATAAGAGTGTTTTTAAAGGACTCACCCACCCTATAATTTTCTTTTGGTCTTGGGTGGCCAGTGGGAACACCCCAGGAGGTTGGAGCCACTGAGGTATACATCAATCAGCAAGCCCAGTCCCACTGTAATTGAGTCTGGAAATCTTTAATTCTGACAATCAAAAAAAGAAAAAAAAAAAAAAAGAAAAGAAATACTGTCAAATCAAAAGCATGGTGTAGGAGGTTAAGCCAACCTTTCTTTCTTCCTCTTTTTAGAGGAAGACATAAGTAAATCTTAGGGATTGGGTAGAAAACTGAAACTCTTCAGCCCCTGTAAGACCTTTTCAGCAAACCCTTTGAAATCTACTCTAATTAACCTCTTGGTTAGAATTCAGCTAAGGGTTCCTGCCTTGCAAAACAAATTTACAGTTTAAAATGGCCAAAGTAAAAATTCTTGCCATCACCACATTGATCTGAGGGTGAAAGTAAGGCTACAGATTTCCCATCCACAAGAAAGTTGTAGAATCATATAAAGATTATGGTTTACCTCCTACACTGTTGGTGGGAATGTAAATTGGTGTAGCCACTATGGAAAATAGTATGGAGGTACCTTAAAGAACTAAAAATAGAGTTACCATATGATATAGCAATCCCTCTCCAGGTCATTTATCTAGAGAAAATTCTTAACTTAAAAAGATACCCAACGTTCATAGTAGCACTGTTTACAATAGCCAAGACATTAAAGCATGTAAATGTCCATAGACAGATGAATGGATAAAGAAGATATGGTATATTTATACAATGAAAGGCTACTCAGCCATGAAAAAAAGAATGAAATAATGCCATTTGCAGCAACATGGATGGACCTGGAGATTATTATACTAAGTGAAATAAATCAGACAGAGAAAGGCAAATATCATATGACATCACTTACATGTAGGATCTTAAAAAATGACACAGATGAACTTATTTACAAACCAGAAACAGACTCACAGACATAGAAAGCAAACTTATGGTTACCAATGGGGAAGGAGGGTAGGGATAAATTGGGAGTTTTGGATTAGCAGATACAAACTACTATATATAAAATAGATAAACAACAAAGACCTACAGTACAGGACAGGAAACTATATTCAATATCTTGTAATAAGCCATAATGGAAAAGAATATGAAAAAGGATATATATGTGTGTATATACATATGTGATGTGTGTATATATATAATATATAACTGAATCATTTTGCCGTACACCAGAAGGTAATACAATATTGTAAATCAATTATACTTCAATCAAAAAAGATTGTGGTTTATAATTTCCTTCTTCAAGTAGGGCCAGTGTTTAGCCATGGTTCTTAGCCTTATTTTGGATATGAGAATCCTCTGAGAACCTGATTAAATTTATAGGCTTTCTTCTCTGAAAGTTGCACAGAGGTATGTGCAATTTAGCTATTTGCTTAGTCAGTTCACAGAGCCCCTTAAAGTAATTCATGAACCCCTTTGGGGTTCTTATTCTACATTCTGAAAGTTAAAGTTAATCAGTAGGAACAGTCTGTGAGTGATGGAGGTGTATCCTTTGTTACAGTTCTCTAGGGAAGGAGACGCACAGCCTTCATCATTTTCCCCTTCCCCAGTTTCATCCTTTTTCCCTATGATCTGAAGATTTTTATTTTCTTCTTTTATTTTCTCTTATTTCCAAACCAAAATCATCCTGTTTCCAGCTAGTTTCTTTTTGTTAAACAGCAGTATATTTCTTCAGAAAAATTAACACCTTTCTAGTGGAAAGAAAAAGACATAGTCCTGTTTCTATACTGGAGGATAGTAATTAAGTCAATCCTCAGTTGCTTTTCATTCTTGAACTTAAATACTGGGAATCATTAAGTTTTTTTGTTTTTTTTTTTTTTTTTTGCGTAAAACTCTTCATGGCTTCATTAATGCTATGGCTTTATTAACATTTTGCTATTTTGATGACTCATTGTACAAGTCAAGTTAGGCTAGGTTATTCTGCAGTAATCCAAAATCTACATAGCTTAATACAACTATACTTTATTTCTTACTCTTCCTACATATCCAAGAGCCATAGATATATCCATAGGTTTGCAAGGAGGCTCTGCCCATTGTAGCCAATCTGGGACCCAGGGTGGCTGACCTTCCATCTCAATACAGGCTTCCAGTTACCTTAACAGGGAAAGAGAAGGTTGTAAATCAGGCACAAGATCTTAAAGCCTTCACCTGAAAGTGGCACGTATTACTGCTGCTCAGACCCCCTGGTTAGAGTACATCACATGACCATGGTTGACATCAAAGAAGGGGGAGGGTTAGGATAATCCTACCATGGACCCAGAAAGAGAAAAGCTACACGTATTTGGTAGACACATTAATAATGATTTCACTCTTTTCTGGACTCCCCTCCACTTTCTGTAACTTTTTGGGGATTTGGTTTCAGTTAAGCAGGAAAAAGGGGCTTAAGTTATATTTTTGGTGGAAAAAATACTCCATGTTAACTATATTACATAATACTCCGTGTTAACTATATTACATAACGTACCTGAACTTAAAATAAATAGGTACACATGGCATACAATGAGCTCCAAAGAAATAAAATACAAGAAGAATTTTTTAATTGAGCTTATTACTAAATCACTTTTATTGGTATTATTTCACCCTAGATCATTGCTAGCCTAGCCCTTTTTTATAATAATATATGCACTGTGATTTAAATTATATAGGCATTGCCCCTCTCTGCTTACCTTTAAAATTCTTAGCCAAAACCAACTTTTATGGCAAAAATAATTAAGAATGAATACAATATCCAGAATACATTCTGGTTTGTCTATAAATTCTAATCTCAGCTCTATCTGGGAACTGTCAAGGAACAATTACGGTGTTGCTCCATTTTTTTTCAGCAGAACTGATTCCTGTTGTCCCACTTGGAGTGACATGTTGAGTGATGAGAAACTTGGCAAATCTCCTTGGTCATTTTCCTCTAACAGTTCACTTTAGGGCATCCTTATTGGTCTGCACCTTCCTTTCAGCCTGACCATTTGCTTGAGGGTGATGAAGAGTGATGATGACAGATTGGATAAGCTCTAGCTTCACAGATTTCTTAAACACATGTGAAATAAATGCAGATCCATTGTCAGGAATAATACCATCTGGAAATCTGGACAATGACAAGCCCTAATAACAAAAAATAACAGAGCTGTTTTTGTTGAAGCAGAGGTATTTTCAGAAGGTAGCTGCAGCAAGCACAAAATTTGTGTCCTTGCAAAATAAATAGGAGTTCTGACCAAGTCTTCTTGACTATTTTCCATGAGAAGGAAATGTGTCATTGGTGGATTATATGGTGTGGTCTGGCATTGGCTAAATATTTAAATATTGCAATTAATTAGAGGCTTTAGATATTAATTGTTAGTATATAAATCTTCATTCAAAAATTCCTTGGTATTGCATATATTAATGCTGTAATAATATGATGAATTATATGAGGTCTCTCCTCTGGTCACTGAAAAGTAAGAAACAAAGAGCTTTGATTAGAAATTGGGGTCTGAACTGTATATTTGGGAGGTATTAGCATAGTTAAAACTATGAAAGTAAATTGGCTCCCTGAGCTAGGTCATGTAAAAAGACAAAAGATCTAGAACAATCTTGAGAATGTCCTCAGCCAAACTGAGGAACAAGAGACAGACACATAGATGGATTCAAAATGCACATCCCAAAAATAATGAAACAAAAGAACCGGGTCTCACACGACTGGGAAGCATAGGTTATAAGGAAGTGCTCTCAAATTGTGGGAACTAACAGTGAAATGACATATGTTCTAAAGCGGTAAACTCCAAATTAGTGGTGAGTAATCACTTGTCAGGGAAAAGGTTTAGCATGGGGTCTATTTATACTTCAGATTAGGGACTATCTCCAGTTGCCTATGAGGAGTGCTTCAAAGTTATGTCAATTGCCTGTTGTTTCAGAGACTTCTTTGATCAGGTTCAAAGAAGTCTCCAAACACTGCAGGAATGGACAGACTCTTTACCAATTTTTGTCCTTCCTTAAAAAACTAAAATTTTGACCTTTTGACTATTTTTAGACCATTTTTGGACACACTTTGTACTTTGAACTAACTTTGCCGCTAATCACTATAACAAATACAATTTATTTTCTATGTATCATATTCTAGGCTTTCTTCCAGGTCATGCTTTATTTCTTTCCTTCTATATTTTTAGTTTTTTTTTCCCCCATGAGAAAATGAAGTGATTTGAACTAGATGTAATTAGATTAAAGGTCATGAACCTAGCTTTCTTTGACAAGAAAATCTACACTCCTGTTACTGGAGTTGACTTACTCGTGTTTTTTGTCTGGTGGGAGTTGGCATCGAATGTAAGCAAGAAAGTAATCCTTCTCCTACAAGCTGCTTTTAGTCTTTATTTTCCATGTATGTTGAGAGCATTTCTAGTTAGAGTTCTTTTTTTTTTTTTACACTGTTACCAAGTAGTGCAGTCTCCAGTAACTTTTTAATTAGTTTGTGACATATTCGCCCTTTAATCAGGTCTACCTACAATGGCCAGCCAGCTGTCCTCAGTGTCAGTTTTAGGTAGGCATTAGTATGATAATATGGAACTGGTTGACAATCTTAATTTTAAAGCATTTTGGAGGAGATATTTTATGAATGGTGTTGAGGGACTTATATGACCTGTCAAAACAATTCATAAAATTCCTATTTTGAAGGGGAAATTAAAAGTCAAGGTGATGGAAAGGTTATATTAGTGCATTTGCAGGAGATGAAAGATGTAGAGAGGATGACTTTGAAAGCTAATGAGAAAGAAGCTACTTGTCAGGCAGTCTGTTCAAGAGCAATGTCAGCAAGTGAAATGGGTTGTTGCCTTTGGGGAAATGATTCACAGTGTCTGAAAACGATGAAATCCATATTGGTTTAGGAGCTGGATTGACCATGGCGCCTCTCCTGACTTTTCGGCTCTCCCTTCCTTCCTGTTTCCAGTGCAAAATCAGCTTTTGCCTATGAAGTGTGCGATCCATACTTGGCTTCCACTCATGTGTGTTCTTGATATGATTTAAAATAATGAGATTGGCATTGGATACTTCATTAAACAGCCGTATTTACTTTAGGTCGGTATTTACCTATTCTTTGTAGTTTAGCTGGCTAAACTCGGACAGAGTCTTCTGAATTTGAGCCCTAATCAAGTGTTGTGCTTTCGAAGAGAGTATGCAGAATTAAAAGAATATACAGTTCCTCTTTGTGTAAAAAAATAGACTTTCCTTTTTCTTTTCCTGTTTTTCTCATCTCTCTGCTGTCGGACCTGCTCCAGGCAGGGACACTTAGGTCATATCCCTAGTATGTATGTATGTATGCATGTGCATATATGTATGTGTAGTATGTATGTGTATGTATGTGTGTGTGTTCCATTTTAACATTGAATAAAGGAACTTATAGTTTTTTAACCTTTTTTTTTTCATAAATGCAAAAATAGAATCTGTCCTGGAAGCAAATGATCTTGAACCCAGAGTAGCTACCTCTGGAAGTTTGGCTACTTGGTGATAGGCATGGGGCTCTACTGTGCTGTACTACCACCTAAAAAAATAAAGACAAAGGGACAACACCCTGTGTGCTACTAGAGAAAGGCCACAGTCCGAGCCGAACGCTTGTCACTTTCTATCCTTCAGGCTTTTTAAAACTATCTTCCTTTTGGATGATGCTTTTTGTATCTGTTGTCACTTGTGCAATTGGCAAGGGAAAAGGAAATGAATAACATGATTGGAAGGAGTGTAGAGGAATCGGAGTCTTAGGATGATCCTTAGGGTTTACAGAAGCCTTTAAAGCTATTTGTGCTGCTTTGTGGTGCTTTGTGCCCTGTGTCAGCTCATATTTCATCTTTACTCCATTTTTATGTTCTCAGATCGAGGACATGTTTTAAAAATCATTCTTTTGACCTCCTTTCCCAGTCCACCCCCAAGCCTTCCAGCTTCCGGCCAACCCTATTAGCTTCTCTGATTGCATCTCCATGGTCCTTTCACTTGGTTAAGCAACACATAGTGGATGCTTCAATGCCAAGACCAACACGTAAGAAATCTTTGTAAATGGCAGCACAGGTTCACCTGCAAATATGAAATGTGAAGGAACTTCCATGTAACCTCTGATGAGTGTAATTATTAATGCTGAAGTCAGTTCACAGTTTGCTGATACTATAACGAGTTTTTGAATTACATTTCACTTAGTTGTGGAGCATTTTAGTCTGGAAAAAAAGCTTCATATATAGTATGACATTCGATATACTCCTGTAAAGCACTGTTTCATCCTTTTAAATAGACTACAACATCCTGGAAGTGAAATCAAGATTTCTGAATGTCTAAAGCAAAGGAATACTGGAATGTAATCAATACATTTTCTAAAGAAAAGAAATAAACTTATTTTACATGATTCAGACTAAAATAGCTCAAGGGTTAGCTAAGGAATAGTAATGAAAATCTCATCCGTCAAGAGATACTAGATAAATGAAGCTATATTAAAGTCCTCTCAAGTACACAGGAGTCTGCACTAAGGAGATGTTGCTATATACTGTGTAATGTTCAAAACTATTCCTTAGATCAATTCACTGATGAAATTGTGGGGGTTTTGGGTTTGTTTTCTTTGTTCTTTTTACCAACTGCCTGCCAGTGGAATGAACTAACAAGAAAATAGCGCCCTCCGTCAGTGGGAGTGTAGAATGCATCTTACTAGCAAGAATCAAAGTCTTGTAGGAATGAAAACCAGCACAAACCAATTGATGCATGTCATGCTAGTTTTTTTTTTTCTTTTTAAAGCAGTTTGTTGGTGAATAAAAATAAAGAAGAGACATATTCCCTACCTCTGTTCTTGATGTTTCATTAAATCATGATGTTTTATTAAATTCTGACATAATGATGTAGCTTAGTCACCTCAGGGAATGATCTCTGACAAGCAACACTTCAAAAAAAGAGAGAGAGAGAACCTGCTAGTATGTGGCTCCTAAAACAATACAAGATAAACATATAATTCACCAGGGATGCTTATTTAAAATGGAAATTCCAAATCTCACATCCGGAGACAAATTTGATAGGTCTGAGTAGGTTCTGGGAATGCCATGACTTTTACCAAGCAGCCCAGGTGACTGTCACACACTGTGGGCTCAAAAAACCATGTCTTTTGGTGCCCCTGCCCTTGGCACGTCTGTCCTCGTTGTAAGTGGAGCTCTTCTACCTCTCTCTCCAAAGTCCCATTTGCTCTTGGGACTCTTTCTCTTGTTTTGCTCCTTTGGTTTTTGATAACTGAGGGAGGGAAACAATTACTTGTATGTCTTGTGCTTTCTACCACTTATTCCAGAACTTTAGTCCCTAGAGCTATACCAGGCACATTTCCTGCCTTCCGCCTGTAGAGGCTTTCTGGGATCAGCATGCTGTCCAAGGCATCATACCTACATGCAGCTGACACACTGCAGATATTTGGCATTTATGATTTAAATGTAACTTTCCCTGAGTGCATATAAACACTCCTGTTCTCTGCTGTGTGCTACATCTGACTATGTGTGTCAGCTCTGATGCCATCTCTGTTCATCATGCCCTGAATCACATAAAGTGGGCCCTTCTGCCAACATTATAGTGGCTCCTATTAAAGGAGGCTCATGGCCTCATAGTCATGAAGATAACTGTTAGCAAAGCCTTTGTTCCTCTCATCACCTACCAGTGGCAGGCCTTTTCCTGTCCTCGCTTCCTGATACTGTTGGCAGACATGACATTGAAGCTGTGATTTAAAGGAGATGTAAGGTCTAGAATCAAGGTCTTCTGGTTTATAATGATGAAAGCATTAAATATAGGCTGTTAACAAAACCTGTTAAAGTACAGAGACAGATGATAAAATTAGTCTCCCTGGGGTGAAGTCTATGATAATGTAAGCTGTTTAGAAAATTGAGGAAACAAAATTAAAACTTTGCTTCACCTATTCTTTAAAAAAAAAAAAAGAATATCCCTCTGCCTTTTTAATTTTCAGAAGAGTGTACATCTTACATGTGCGTTTCTTGCTGCTTCATGTGCTTTATTTGCTGGATGGTTCAGCACCATTAGATGCTTTAGTTGTTTTTATCCCCACCTTAGTGCTTTTGCCAAGCAATCAGGCCTGTCCATGACTTCATTTTAATCCTTTTCTTTTTGTGTTTTGTTTTTCAGGTAAGTACTTTTGGTTTTCCTCTTCCTTAATGCTGAAAGAAAATGCACCTGCCTGATGTAGAACACATGGCTTATGAACAGAACAACCAAAAGATAAAAAATAACGTGAATAGTAAAGCAAGCTCCACTACCTGGTATCTACCGGTAAGAATGTTCAGTGGTGTGCCAACGCTCCTCTCTTTTCCCAGGAAGGGGACTAACAGTGCAGGAAGATGGGGGTGGGTTTGTTGCTGTTCAAGGAGGGAGAAGATTACAAGGAATGTTCATGAAATATTTATTCACACCTGCTTATTGGGTAGATGAACAGCTGATGGTTCTGAGCCAGACTACCATTTCCCAGATTGGAAATTATTCACCTAAATGCAGCTTTTAAATATTTCCAAAAAAAAAAAAAATCCCAAATGGAAACGGAAGTGGGTGATACTGAGGAGTTTTGTACCTGTCTGTCAGTTTGTTTCGAAAAGAGACATAACAGTAGAAAAAAATATTTTTATTACTTGATTTTCGTTTGTATTACATATGAAGCTGTCTACTTAAGTGCTTCAGGAACATACGATCATGAATATATATACATAACCTTCACCCAGAAAAATCCTTAAAGCTTTTGATAATAAATGTGCATATTCTGTATGGTGAGAGAGAAATACCGATGCACTCAAACATAATTTATTTCACATAGTGCAGGTACCTTCTCTTTCTCTTTTAACATGTACACCCCCTGTACATATGAAATAACACATCAAATACAGTTGAATTTCAATGCTTCCATGATATTTTGCCCATACCCACAGCCATTCTTTATTTAGCTATGGATTTCAAGATTTACACAGATATGGTAAATAGAATACCTTCATATCAATGTCAGAGTAGCCCTTTCTATAATAACATATTACATTTAATGTAAATTCAAATACTCTTCCAATATAAGTGAATAAATATATTAATATAAATACACTAACATTTAATATAAACCAACTGCAAAGATTCAGGTTTTAAAGACTGCTGCCTGTGACTAAATTATTTTCTCTACCAATTACTTTGCTGGCCTCATAGAATTTTCTCCTCTCCTAGAATATCACCTCTCTGCCTCTCCTTCACTTCATTTTTGTCTGTGTTTAATTCTGACCCCATGTCCTGCACAAAACCTTCTTAAGTACTCCAACACATACCACAACTCCAAATCTAACCCTAACCTTCCCCATAACCCTACCCTAAGCATTATCCCTGCCCTAACATCATTCCTCAGTGGAGTCCCTGTATGTTTGCTAGGGCCACCATAACAAAGTGCCACAGACTGGTGGCTTAAACGTTAGAATTTTATTGCCTCATTGTTCTGGAAGCTAGACGTCTGAGATCAAGGTGTCGGCCGGGTTGATTTTTTCTGAAGCTTCTCTTATTGGCTTTGTAGATGGCCATGTTCTCCGTGTTTCTTCACATGGTCTTCCCTCCTTATGGGTCATACTTTCTTCTTAAAGGGCACCTGTCACATTGGAGTAGAGCCCACTATAAAGACTTAATTTTAACTCATTACCTCCTTAAAGACACCATCTCAAATACAGCCACACTTTGAGATACTGGGAGTTAGAATTTCAACATATGAATTCAGCTCATAAACATCTCTGTTACAGTTTCTCAATTATTTTTCTAATCACTTCATATAAATTAGTTCTGCCTTCCCCAGTTAGAACACAAGTCTCAAAGATAAGGACTGGTCATCTTTTAAATTTTATTTATTTTATCCATAGTACCGAGAGAGCCAGGTGCATAATATTAAATAATATATATACTTATTATCCAAAAATGTTGGAAGGAATAGGGTAAGAGGACTGAGTGAGAGTCCTTTTATCAATTTTTGCTGATTTCAGCTCCCTTATCTTGACAGAAAGAAACCAGTACCATAAGTCTTGGGGTCAGGCAGTGGTCAGGCAAGTGGTCAGATGCAGTGTCTACTTCTTTCCTGGGAGTCTCATCAGCATTCCGGTCAGCAGAGGTGATCTGGTGGAAGGAAATGCTGATCTCTGCAAATAGGTAAACGGGTGTTGAACCCAGGCACATACCACAGAAGACAAGTTGGGCTTGTGGAAAATAATTACCTCTTTAAGAGCCTTTGGAACTAGAGGCAGGTTTTTGGAGGGTAGAACTGTGAACACGTTGATGATCCCAAGGCAGTAAATTGAGTGAAATCACGTTTTAAGTTCTGAAATCCTGCTTAACTCTTTACTAGTAATTCTATTTGTATGTATATGCTAATTTATATGTAAAATTTAACGATTACCTCGTTAAATTTCCAACACTAAAAATGAGGGTTCAATTTGTGTACTCTCTTCAGTTTTTGTTATATTCCATTTTCCACAATTTCTAGAGCCAGCATTCAAAAGTATTTTCAGTGCCTTAAAATAGAGTCATCCTAAATTCAAATTATGCAAATGCTCATTTAATGCAGTTATAAACATGGCTCCATATTTCATAGAAAATCCTAAGAAAATAGAAAACTCTCCAAACTTCAGCATAACCATGTTACTTTCTCTTACTGGATGTGTGTCCTTGAGTGAGTTACTCAAGCCTCAAGTGAGTCTGAGATTCTCCAGCTCTTAAAAGGGAATCAGAATACCTACTTTACTGGGCAGTTGCTGGTATTAAATTAACATGTGCAAAGAAGTTGGCCCAGTCCTTGCAAAGTAGCTGAGTTCAACAATGTTCCTTCCTTTTATTCCTCTTTCAGGTTGAATTTTGCTCAGTAGATTAACCATCTACATAGAAAAGAGATGTAAATTTGATTGATATGATTGACTTACTCATTCTCTCAGCAATGTTTAGGTATTAGGATCACTGTATCTTGGTTTCTTGCTAGATGCGGGGTGAATAATGATGAGAAAGAAACAGAGTCCCAACTTTCATGGAGAGATGGGCGTTAACGAAAAGATCCAAAAGTACATGTAAAGCTAAAGTAATGGTAAGGGCTGTGCAGTGCCAGGAGATTTTGTAACAGGGAGCGCTTTTTTGAGGGCATGTGGAAGATGTCAGAAATATTTCTCTTTGAATATAAGTGAACTGAGTTTGAAAGTGGGTGTGTTTCTGTGTGTGTGTGCATGTGTGTATTCCAGTAGAAATAGTGGTTAGAGTGATGACAGTAGCAGTGGTGGTGGTGATGGTGGTGAAGAGAGGATGAAATAAACAAAAGATAAGTGTCCAGGGAACAACATGTGCACGGTCCAGACATGGGAAGCAGGGTGAAGAGTGTAGTTTCCCAAAAGAAAGCCAGTGGGTCTGGGACGCAGAGAGCTAAAAGGAAGATCATAGCTTGAGAGGAGGGTAGGGACCAACTGAGGCAGAGCCTTATAGATTACATTAAGGAGTTTGTCTTCTATCCTAAGAACGATAGGAAGCCAATAAAAGGCATTAGTGGATGGGAATGTGAGATTTATAACATATTTAGATTTGTATTTTGAAAAAATTCATTTTGTCCTCCAGTGCTTTTGCAGGAAGATCGAAATTCAGAATGTGTTTATTTACAGCAAACACAAAGAAGTTTCCCACCTTATGGGTGTGCTTTAATTGCATTAATTTTGCACGTGATTCCTGAATGACCTGAGATTCTTTAAGGTCCCAACACATTCTGTTTTCTGAACCAGTGACACTTATAAAAAGGAATGTTGATTTAAACTTCCAACTGCAGCTGCTAATTTGACCCAATTAGCAGAAAAATCTTCTGGTAAAATCTTTCTGCTAATTTCACTGAGCAGTTTGCATGGTCTAGCAATGGAAAATTCAAACCATAGAATGATTGTCATAATTCCCTTGGAGCACCTTTGTTATTGGAGATAAACCTTTAGCCACCTGGTTTTGGTAGAAACCTTAATGAGTGTGAGGTTAAGTGAGGGAACAAGCACCCCTCTTGATCCTGGAAACATCCTGTGAACCAGGTTGACACCAGTCATAGATTTTAATAATGAGAAACTTATGCTTTGTTTCACTGGCAAGAACTCTTACTTGGGGATGCTGTGTATATGTGAATTTAAATTCATTTTACATTTCTTCTTAAAGCTTTCTATGTTAACTGTCTGAAACAATAAATTAGTATAATCAGTAAAGATTCATATCAAGTGTAGGATATTGGAAGATTCCCACATGATACATATGTTTTCACAACAAACCTTATTTTTTCAATACAATATGAATGCATCTTCATCCTAACTATCATTTCAGCTGAGTCCTTCCCACTCACCCCCAATGTAAGTAATCCACGTAGTGACACAACATTTTATCCAATTTCTAAAATGAGGCCCCATGTTAACCTTGAACTATGACAATGCCTACTGGACATGTATTAAATGTAATTGAATTTAATGACTAACCAAAGAGACTTTAGTGATTACAACTACTTAAACAGTTGTGTGGAAAGCGTATAGGAGTAAAGGATACAGGTATCTCTAAGTATGAAGTTTAAATAAATGCTTAGTGATGGAAGAAAAATAGTGTCTGCTGGCTGCTTACAGTTGCTTTATGGAAACTGATTTTCCTGCCTTTACTCATCTTGCCTCATTTGTTTTTAAATACTGTTACAACATCAAATTAGCAAGGATGGAATGTCAGAAAATAGTTAATTCCATGTACTAAAGGTGCAGGTTGTTCTACTGTTAAATATAACATTATTGAAAGGTTTATATCCAAAGACATATTCCTGGGGTACCAGTCCAGGTTCCTGTTATTTGCTCTGTGCCCCATTTAGTAGATTTCATGCTAGATGTTGACCTAAGCAAGTCAACATATGCAAGTGAATTTCATCCAAGGGCAAAAAAAAAAAAAAAGTGTTGTTGGTGGTATATGTTTAGGAAGAAAATGCATCTGTTTCACAAAGACTGCCTTTTGTGTATGTGAAAAAAAATGATGATAAGATAGTATAGGATTGTACTCTTTCAACTCACAAAAATCCCAGGATGCTCAGAACTATTCTAGTATGCTGGATGTGCTACTTAGGAAGTTAGAGGAACAGCATGCATGTTATTTGGCTGATGTATGCCACCCAGAGTCTGCTTACCTGGCAACCTGAGTAGGACACACCTGGGATATATCTTGGTACCATCTAGAGACACGAGCTGATCTTGCCAGGGTAAACTGCAGAATCCGAGGAAATTGTTTTGTCAAGTGATGCAGTTGCACAGATGATATAGTAATATAACAAGGGCTAAAATAATTTGGGAAGGAGGTACGGAGATAATTTAGTTGAAGTTGATCTACTTGCTATTCTCAGAAGTGGTTTTTGTTTGTTTGTTTGTTTGTTTTTTATCTTTAGAAAAAGAATAGAGTATTAAATCATTGCCTTAACTAGTGTGGTAATTTGGTCTTTCTAAACAATTTTTTGAATGCTGTCTTGTTTATCTCTATTACTTAACCTGACCTTCACAGTATAGCTAACCTCTTATGAATGAGAACTGGAAAATACCAACCACAAAAGCCACTATCTTTGTTAACTATATACTAGTAATTTTTGCATTAAATGCCAAATAATCTATTTTTTTTCTATTAAAAACTCTTAAAATGAGCAAGAAAGAGGGACTCAATATGATCATGGGTAGAAGATTCTATTGAGAGCCTTTAGAAAGGATCACCAGATTCCAGAAAAATCCGTCCAATTTACAAGGTGGTATACTCAAAAAAATTAATTGGGGATCTAAAGATCAACCCTTTGGGAAAAGTCTGGTTTTCTCTGAGTCAAGGATTAGTAAAGGCCTATGTGTATATACCAGTTTTGACAGAGCTGAAAAAATCAGGAAAATGGCCATTTCAGTGGAAAAAATATAAAGTTCAGCCTGTACATTTTTCTATCACTTTGCATTGTTCTGAGCTGAACTTAATGCAGGCAAAAGAGCCAAAACATTTTGGCCTAGTAGGTATCCAGAATATTCTAGACAGTAATTTCTTAATTACCAAATGACTCTATTTTATGTCCTTTAGGAAACTAAGTTTCAAAACTTTGTCTGGAAGAAACCTAAGAAGTTTTAATTTTTTTAAGTTTATTTTATTTTTTTCTTGATTATAAAACTTTTGTAATATTTTATGTAAAAAAATCCAAGCATTGCAGAAATGCAAGATTTAGATAAAAGCATATGTTTGCCACCTTCCCTCCCATCCCCCTAGAAAACTGTTTCTAAGACTTGCATAGCTGGGTTTTTTGGGTACATGTATATATTTATATAAGTTTTTCCTGAAATGGAAGTTTGCTACATGCTTTTCAACAAACTTTTTTTTTTTTACATAAAATATCTTAGTTGTTTATCTACACTAGGACACATTGCTCTATCTATGAAGCTATAAACAGAACAAAGCAGTTTATTCCCCAAGAGAAGCCCTAGATATCTGAGAGTGTATCCACAAAGGCTGAGTCAGTTTGTGCCTGGGTTTGCCTGAGAAAGTTACCGTCATCCCCATCCCCATCCCCCGTTGAGAGCAAGCCGGTCCCTTCCTGGTCGCCACGTCCCTGGCCGAGCTCATGTGCCACAACATCAGGCAGTGTGGGTTAAGGAACAGGCTTCCAGGGACTGAGTGATGGAGGGCTGGTAAGAAGAGAGAAGGCTGTGATCCCCTTGTTCCTGCATCATCCCTCTTTCTTGCTGTCCTATTTTTTAGGGCAGCTATAGAGAAAAACTTTGCCAATGGGGGTTCAGACAACCCTCCAAGTTATTGGACTATCTCAGTTTAGATGCCAACTCTTTAGAGGAATTGTCTAACAAAACTAGCTCCCCAGCCCTGAAGACCTCAGGGAAGCATGGCAAGTCACAGCCCCTTCAGCCAGGAAACGGATGGGAGCTCATGGGAAGCTGAGTGTGGGTGAGGCCTCTCCAGATGAGAGAGGGGGAAGCTGCCAACAGCTAGTTCATTGTCTAAACAACTCCATATGAGCTATCAAGTCCATTTTGGGCCATACCACCCAGGATGTTCTCCTGGTTAAATCATTATTCCTGGGTAGGCTTGAATAGTAACAAAACTGACATTGTGGCATCCTTCGTTTGATGACCTCTGTTTAATTTTCTAACACAGTTGGTTTTTGCAATACCTTCTTCCAGGTAATTTGGTGGTGTTTAATCCTGCCATGTCCTCTACAAAGGAAAGATAATAAAAATCATCCTGTTAATTAGCATAAAACTTGCCTATTACATTTTTATAGAAAATGTGTTATAGTTTTATTAAAAGAATTTCACAATAAAATACTATCCATTTTCATATGGATTGTTCAATATTTAATATTCCTTTCCAATTCATATCTATGTAACAAACATGTTTAATCAAAGCATACATATAATTTTGTTCTGTACTTTTTTCATTTATGTTTAATTTCTAAACACTTTTCTGTAGTATTTCCACATTGTCATCATTTTCCCCATTTAAGGCCTTCTTTATTTAAGCATTGTATATTCTAAGGCAGCTCTAATTGTTAGAAAGCCTCCCTTATACTGATTTGAAGTTTATCTGATTGTAAGTCAGCTATTGTTCTTAGGTTTGTGCCTTAGAGAAATCAATGGCTGACTTCACATGGTTTGGGGACACCAAAATTGTATGTAAAATCTTGTACGAATGTGCGGTCTTCTGGAGAACGTGTCCTTAGCTTCATCAGATGGTCAGAGATGTATGAGTAGCTCAGAACCACACAGGACTGAGTCAGCTCTACTTTCACAGCTAGAAGAGTTGAATAGACTGAATAAGTTAACTGGGCACCTAATTAGGACCATAAAATTAATTAGATTTTTGGACTACTAGAACTTAATATCCAGCTTTGGTATGGTTTCAGTATCATTTGATTATCTGACAAGCCAAACTCTTTCAAATTCCCGTTAGATTGAAACCTTAACTGTACATTAGTTGCTTCCAGGTAATGTTAGAGATATTGATGCCTGGCCCCCACCTAAGAGATCTTGATTATATTAAATGGTTAGGGTATGGGTCAAGTCTACAGCCAGAGATGAGAACCACTGGATTTGAAGCCTGCATGAACATGAGGTAGGTAAGTGCTGTTGGAGCTATTCAGATAGGGGAAAAAAAGAAAATCCAGGCACTCACCTCTATTTTACCTCTGTAGGAATATTTTACCAAACCAGAATGACAACCCATCCTGCTAAATGAATTCTTTTAAATTTTAACTTGGTCTTTTGAGACACCATCGTTTAAACTTTCACGGAATTTTCTTCCTCAGATTACTTAGGGATAAAGTAAGTAATCTTTCTGCTGTGTTAACAGTGAAACTAAAACAAGAGAATCTAGCTTAGAGGGTCATTGGAGAAGAGTTTTTATTCTAAAAGAATAAATTAAGCAGAGACTTAATTCATTACAAATTCAACCATGAAGGAAAATATACATTAATTATTTATATTAAGATAAACATAAACTATTTCTAGCAAACAACTTTATAGTTAATTTTTCTAATTTACCACTTTCTGAATCTTATGCAAAGTATGTTGCTCATAATACCTATAAAATATGATTGGCGAAGGACACTGTGATCTCAATGAGAAGTTTCATGTAAATGAAAGGAATCAGATTTCATTGAGGACCTAGAATATTAAAGCAGGCAGAAGTATGTCAGTTAAACTTTCTGCATTCTTTTAATGCGTGACATTTTATTTTGGCAGGGGAGAGATTAAGGATTTACCATGTCCAAAAATAATTATAGATTAACAAATTACCAGTTGGCTTTTGTTTTCCTTCCCCAGCTTAAGTAACTGACCCCTATTTTGACTGTTTTTAAAGCTGATCCCTATTCTTCAGTTCCATGGGACACTTTCGGTCTTATTTTCTCAATCAGGAAATGAGATACCTTAGGTTCAGTCACAAGGCACTCTAGCAGATTGTTACTATTTTATCAATCCATTTTCAATTTTTATAAACCTTTAAAATTAAATTGATTATTATTTTTAAACCTATAAGTCTCTATATAATGAAAAGATAAAAACCAACAAAGTGGAAAATTTCATCCAAATTATTTTAGTAGTTGTTGGCATACCAAGAGTATATTAAATTTAAATCTTATATTTGTCTTTACCAACAGATTTATATTTTGTGTGTGTGTGGACTCAGATAGACTAGACTTGAATACCTTTTAGCTTTGGGATCCTGGGCAGTTACTTTCCCTCTCTGAGCCTCATTCTTCCCATCTGATAAAGTGAACAATAGTATTATGTTCATTTGTTCATATAGCCAATTTTTACCAAATGCCTCTTGAGTGTTATTTTACTAGAAAAAAGGGAAAGCATAATAAATTAGGTCAATCAGAATCCTTGCCTTCGTGGACCTTCCCTTCTTTGTAATGGAAGAAAAATTTTTACTCCACAAAATGTGTTGAATGTTTTTTATGCCGGCTGTTGGCCTCTTGACTCTCAGATCCATTTTCTGCACTTCTCTTCCTCTGCACTTTGTCACAGGAGGCTAATCCCTGAAGGCATAGTTCCCAGGTGGCTATGTCTGTTGGTTGGTAGGTGGATTCGGTACATAGGAGACACTGAGCAAACATTTGGAGAGACAAGAAAAGCCAGGATATTTCCCTCTCTCTGCCTACAGCAGTATCATATGCAATAACTTGTCTCCTCCATCGCTCCAGCCGCAGCCAGGTGACCCTCAGCCCTGGAAGCATCAGCCCTTCTCGCCGTCCTCCAGACCAGAAGTGGTAGTAGCTTCCTTTTGATACAACTTCTGAATTGCCTCACAGTCCCTATCTCACCTCTTTCATCACCTGTGTAATGAATTATACCTATTACACTCACTCCTTCTGAAATAGGTAGTATTTTTCTTTTCTTAGGTGAGTGCTATTTGCTGAAGTCTTGATAAGAGTGATTGATAGAGGAAGACCCTATGTTAGAAGTAGTCAAAAAATATTTACCTATGAAAGAAAAATTTAGGTGAGAATCTCAAGTATAAGTAGGAATGTATCAATGGAGAAGAGGAAAAGTGTTCTAGATCATGTCATGAAGGGAGAAAAAATGAGTCACATTTGAGGAACTAAAGGAATGTGGTTGACTGGAGTGTGAAGTATGAGAGGGAGGAAGGGAAAGAGTATTAAAGGGCTTTCAAGCCTTAACGATTTTGAAGGCAAGTCAATTAGAAGACATTGCAGGGGAGTGATACGGGCATCTGTATTTCCTAAAGTCAGTGGCTACAGTGTACAGCATTGTTTGGAAAGGAGGCAAAGAACCACTTAGAAGACTGTTGCAAACAGTGATGGGGTGGTGAAGTAGAAGGATGGCATGGCAATGGAGAAAAATGAACCAATTCGAGAAACAAAGATAAGAAGTGGAGTCAGTGTGTCTTGATAATTGATAGGTTCTTGGAGACAAAGTTGAAGAAGGAGTTAGTATTGTTCCCAGGATACAAAATAGGGCAACTGGGTGAATAAATGGGTTACTAATCACTGCAAGAGGGGATACTGGGGGAGATATTTTGAGCATGACTGAGCTTGAAGTATATGTGGGGCAGCTCCAGATGGAGCTATCCAGGAGCTAGTACAATCTATGTGTCTGAAGCTCAGGAGACAGAACTCAACTAGGGAATTTGATTGGGGTCTGTCCATCCATAGACAGCCATGGAGGGTATTTGAGTCAATGAGACGAACCAGGGGATAGGCAGGATTAGGAGAACAAAAGAGCCAAGTGAAAAAGAAGTGTTTCAGAAAAGAGGGCATGGCCAGCAGTTTTGGAAATATTTGTTGGATGTAGTGAAATGTAAGTCAGATGGTGACCTGGTGAGATAAATTTCCATAGTGGTGGGAGCAGAAACCAGACTGAAGTGGGTTGAAGTGAAAGTGTGAAAGAAGAATCAAAATAATCTACAGAAAGAAAATTATTTCAAGAAATTTGAATGCTCAGAATGAAGAGATGTGGAGGTAGCTGGGTGAAGTAGGAATTGAGCAAAATTTTATTTCAGATGGGAAATATTGATTCCATTTGCATTTTTATGGGAAGGATTCAGTAAAGAGGAAGCAAATAGGAGATAACTGGTGAAGCTGGGTTTCTGAAGATGTAAGAGGGACTGAGATCCAAAGCACAGGTGGTAGAGTTTGCCTGAGGTAGTAATGGGAGGTTAAAATGGAAATCATCAATGTGGGTGTGGGTGCGTTTGTCAGCTGGGTGGCTGGACATGGAGAACGTTCCTTTTTGATGGTTACTATTTTCTCTTTGAGGAGGAAAATCATCTGCTGTGTGTGGGAAGTGGGGACTCAATGCTGGAGAAAGAAGAAGAAAAGACATTTGCTACCATCTTTAGGGAAAGTGAAAGAGCTGATTAATAATTGTTAGAATTTTTAAATGTTTATAAGATGCCTGGGTTATAGTTGTTTAAGAAGTATTAGCAGCCTTGTCTCTGCATTTTATTGCCTGCGCTGCTAAACCTCAGTCCGCAGTCACTCTTTTGACCACTAGATGGTGCACTCCGTGCTGAAATGCAGACCTGCCATGTTCTTTTTGTTACCAGCCAAGACTGACAGATGAGTAAATTGAGTTGTTAACTTCTTGATAGGAATTAAGATGTTTTTCTTTTTAAAGTATTTCTCTTAAAAACAAAACTTAAGCAATACATCCCTCAATTGTATGTTCAGTTTATGGGGCAGAGAATGTGGTGCCACAGAAACCTTAGGAAATGCATGATTTGCTTTCACACTAGGTGTAATATGCATAACGTACCATCTCTTCCAATTTTTTTGTCTTAAAAATGCTAATCAGTTGGCACTAGGTGATCATTTGCATAGTCAGAATAGAGCTTTGGGCTTAGCATTTTATCTTAAAATAAACCAGAAATTGCATTGCTGTGGGTATCAGTATGGTACATATAGCCAGAACGCTGAAGAAATCCTGCCAAATGGCAAACACCGCCCAGAAACTGAATTCCATCAGTCAGTTGCCATTTGGCAAATGTGTGTATGCTCTTGGGTAAGTTAAATGTCAGTTATTGGTCCAGATCTTTGTTTTTAAAAAGGTCCTGCTAATTGTGCCATGTTAGTTGAAGTGATTCAAGGAAATCAAGTCATTCTAAGGAATTTCCTCACTGCTTCATAATGAAAGTTGGAGTGGGGGTGACCATGATGCAGGTGGCCTTTTCCCGCCCATGTCATTTTTTTAGGTAGGCCACCATCCCCCAAGATAAGATGTTAGACTGAAAAAATCTGACACAATTTAACCAAGTTAAGAATATAGGCATTTTAAAAATCCCGAAAACAAGGTTGTTCTTTTGAATCTCAAAACCCAACCATTTCACATATGTCTTTCTCCTTGCAAGGAATTTGAGACATAAGAAAAGGGAGGTAAGATAAGAGAGTTCAATAAGAATAATTAATATAAAGTCTACAATGTTAAGTAGGGGATACTTTTATCCAGTAGGTTCAAGATTTTGTTAGCGAGGGTATTTTTAAAGGTTTTAAAGCACATTTGGAGGGGGAGACCTGGGAAGAAAACTGCATAAGCCTCGTACAAGAGAGTGCTGTGGAATATTCCTGAAACAAACTTTCCTGGGTCTAAACACTCCTTGATTACAAACCAAGATTTAGAGTGACCAAAGAATTTGCTGTCTAAGAGTAAAAGGGGGACTATTACTAATTTTACAGGAAAACAGGAGCAAACCCAAAAACAGGTGCAAAGCAGGGCTGTCTCAGGCAGACCAGGGAGGTTCAAGGTGAGATGGAACACTCTTGAGTAAAGAGCGTTGAAAGTCATTTGAGCCCATGGCTGCAAATAGAATTAGTATTTGTAGGACTTGGTGCATCCAGAGCATAGTTATGTGATCAGTAACCTTTGACATCTGTAATGTAGGGCCTCTCAACCTCTCTACCTGGAATCAGGGACCACAGACAACATATGGGTGGGAGATAGAGGATTGTAACAGATTCCCCTGGGGAAAGACATTTTTATTTTTTCTTATCATTATTTTTGTTCCCAAGCTAACAACAACTCTCCCTTTTCTCTCTCTGTTGGCATAGGACAAAACAAACAAACAAACAAACAAACAAACAAAAAACCCCACACATTTGAGAATCTCCACTATAAAGATGGTTCTTTGAATTGTGGCTGCAATTGCTTCTGTTGTAAATTTCCATGGATTATGGTTATAATGATACTGGGAATGATACCCCGGTGTGTTGAAAATTCAGGGAACTTCATTCCCATTCAACCAGCACTCCCCAAGCGCTCCTTACCAGTGAAATGCCTGAGGCACTTGGGAGAACCGAGCTGGAGAGCAGAGGGGGGAACGAGGGAAAGCCTCCTCTGTGTGGCTTCGGGAGTGCTGGAGCTTGGCTCAGAGCTTCTTGCTCAAATGACAGCTAGCAGGTCTTCCTAGAGTTTCTTGTCAAAAACCTCATGACAAACTCGAGAAAGGACCATTTCATTTAACAAAAATGCCTTTCCCAACTCAGACTCCCTTGTGTCAGCTGTCTTTGTATAGAGAAAACGAAATTGTCTGCCAACAATCTATCCCTGACAACTGTGAGCTCATTCGTCCTTTCAGTCAGTTGAGACCAGTCACACGGAGGTAACGAACCACTCTGATACTGCAGTGGCTACGACCATAGTTTTATTTCTTGCACTTGTTAGATGTTCTTAGCTAGCCGATGGTACTCTGTTCCTTAGCCTTTTCATTAAGGAGCAGCCCATCCTGAGAAAGCAGAAGAGACGGGGAGATGGCAGGACCACATAATGGCTTTTAGAGCACAGAAATGCCATAAATCTCTTCCACTCACAGGCCATTGGCCAGAGTAAGTCACATGGTCAAGCTTAGCATCAAGGGGCAGCAGTATAGCCCTTGCACAGGAATGGGTTTGGAAAGCCACTCAGTATTTTGACAATAGTATAGTATACCACATTCTTGCAAGGAAATCATGGAAACTACTTAAAGTTTTAACATAGATCCTGCGTGCTACCCCCTGTGCTGTCCCTACTGTTCCTTTCTCCTTCTGACAAATTACTATTCTTGTTCTTCTTATAGATGTTTCCAAACCCACACAAGCCAGTAGCACTTAACACACTTGAGCTTGGTTTTCTTGTCTGTCTCCTTTACTCAACTGTGGGACTTTGAGAGCAGGAGTGATCTGTGAGTCCCCAGGGTGGGGTTGGCACATAACAAAACCTTCATTAAGCATTTACTGACTACTAATGAATTAATGTAAAAGGATGGAGTGTTTGCATTGACTTCTCCACCATCACACCCCACTCCCTTCCAACAAGCAATCTTGTAAAAGGAGTAGAAATCACAGTGGAATCTTGAAGAATGGCTTCATATTCACTAGATGGAAAAGTACGGGGAGGCAAATCCAGGGAAAAGGAAGTTAGTGGATCCAGTTGTAGTCTTGTTGAGTGAAGGTCAAATTCTTGTTGGATTTTACATCCTAAATGCAAGAGTCCATATATCATCAAGCTTGGTCGCTGCCAAGTCTGAGCCATCCCACAGCACTGGTGTGGTAAACTGCCAGTGTAGGGCCCAGACTGTCTGACCCTTATTAGATTTCCCCCCAAAACAAGTCTTTACTCCACCTGCACAGATGATGCAAAGTCATTAAAGGAATGTGTAAATCAATAATTATTTTTCAACATTTCATATGTGACATTTTATTAATTGCTTACTCATTAATTAAAATCTACCCTAGCATAACATCTAAATACGGCATTGACATCTGACATTGACTCCGGAATTTTGCATTACTGTTTTTAAAACACATATGAAGAGAATAGAGGGAGAGTGATGGATTAGAAGATACCAGAGTTCATGCATTAATTTAATAGAGACTGAGCTTTCCTAGGTGATTCCTGCAGGAAGCTCTCCACTTCTTCTAGGGATGTTGCCATTACTCTCATGTTTGGGGGATTCCCCTTTGAACCACCCTTTAGAGTCTGTGCTACACATTTTTAAAAAAATTCATTGATGACAAATTTCCATGCGCTGAAGGTGGATCTGATTCTAAGAAGCTGCCAAAAGCCCTTTGGCATTAAGTGTGATGATTAAAGTGGATAATCCAGTTAGCTAATGTGATTTGGGTCAAATGGGAAGTGACTATAAAATCAAGATGCTGTTTCCTTATGCACACAGGAAGTGGCTTGTAAGGATGGTTCCCAAAGGGACATGCCAAAAATGTCTTCAGCCCTAGTGGTGTTCATTCATTTATTCATTCAGCAAGCAGGCTTTCTTTTTTCACTGAAATAAGTCATTTAGGAAACATGAATTTGAATTTGCATATGGTGTATGTGTTTGAAAAATCACTCTCATTACTTTATAAGCAGTTTACTTAGTAATTACTTAAAATGAATATAAATAAAATGATAATTTATAATATCAATATAATATTTGCATACATAAAGGATTATATGTTAAATAATTCATATATAATACACATATAATATATATAGCACAATGACCAAATTAAATTATTCTTTTTTAATTGTATTATAGTTGACTTAGAATATTATATTAGTTTTAAGTGTACACCATATGATTTGATATTTGTATACATCCTCCATTATATGAAGTTATTACAATATCATTAATTATATTCTCTGAGCAGTACATTACATCCCTGTGGCTTGTTTATTTTGTGTTATTCTTTTATAGTTTTTTTTTCAATTTTTAAAAATCCACATATACTTTTAAGCAAATGCCTCTGTTAGATCAGAAATATCAAACTGACAAATAATACTAGATAAATTATTTAATTATTGGGAATTCTATCTTAAAACCAATGGGCTTCCTTTGTACCTAGCTAACACTCAGCTCTATATATTACCATATGGGATAGTGACAAAAACTACTTTAAAATATACATAGTGTGCTGTCTATCATACTTTCTGTTCTTTAGCAAGTCCAGCAACTGCAAGTGAATTTTATTGTAGGCAGAAGGAGATATATTTTCCTAAAGTGATGTAAGTCTTTTTTGCACAAATATGTAAATAAATTAATACACGCATGCATATGTAAGCAACATAAGCATAATTCCCAAACTATGCAATTTTCCTCTAGTGAGTCTGAACAGCATTTGTGACTGGATTTAAGCTGTGCCTGGATGTCGTTTGAAAGTATTTGAAAAGTTTCAGTTTGTTCACTATATTATTTTGTCTACATGATCTCACATAATTTGACTATATCGGTTGGTATGCAGGCCGTGTAGACCTGTAGACCATCTTCTTAAATTCTCGTTAAGTGATTGGCTATCTTTACAATTGTACACAATTGCAACAGAAATCTATATATTCAGGCAGTTTAGTCTGCAATTTAATGGCATGTAAATGTTGAGAACAAAATTACTAGAAACTTCAGCTGTGTCACCATAAACCAGAACAACAGTACATGTCAGTCTCACTGAGTAAGTATTACCTGGCATAAACTCAGTGTTTCTTGAGTACATGAAAAATGTGCTGTTGAATGATTCTTCCTTCACAGAAATTGACTATATGTATTGATCTTGGTTTAAATACAGAGTTCTATTGGTAAATGAAAACATTGTTTCATAATATAATAGCAAGTTGCTGATACATACTCATGAGACAATTTCAGAGCAACAGTAAATCTTTGTAAACAGTAGAAAATAGTTCCGGGAAGTGCTAAGTTGTGGTAGAAAGGCCAGTACTTTCTCTAGCTGAGTGCTAATGTTTTGATTGGAATTTGATCAGGTGATAGCAGATTTACTTCTTTCTCAGCTCAAAGTTTCACTTGAAATGTCTTCAGGTCAAATTCTTAGAGAAGTCAGGAGGAAATGAATTTGAGCTAGGTAACTTGGGTGGGGATTGTGTCAAACTGAAGAATGCCTACCCCATCTACAGGAGATAGCTGATACTCTGTCTCAGTTTTAAATCACTGTGTAGGAAGAAGGGCTCTGTGTTCTAGACCTTGTAAATTTTCAAAAGATGTTCAAAATTCAACTTTAATATGACAGACGTATCCTGTATGCTTCAAATGTTGGATCCAAAGGAAAAAAAATAACAGTGTGTTGGTCAAAGCCGGTTCTGTTAGCCATGTGTGGTCCAAGGACAGCCAGTTCACCTACTCTATCCTGCATCTCTTTCCTGCCATTATGTTTATCTTCTTTTCTCTTACGTAGAATTGTGAATATTATACTCCAGTTTGTCCACAGTTATGAGCAAAGCCAAAGGTCTGTAGCCAAGCCCTGGATGTGTTTCTGATATCTTTAGAAAACCTCCAGAAGGATTCTCCTGTTTTTCTCACCATGTTCTAAGGATAAATAGCCCAAAACAAAAAGACAAAGTACCCTGGCTACTGTGGACCTTTAAGCATTCAGGTCACTTGCAGAAATGGGAGTATTTTCTATGTGAAGTTGTCATGAAGGGAAGTTACTAGAGTTTGGGATCAGGTACTTTTTTACTTGACCTTAACAAGTTTAGTTCTTAGCAACTTACTAAGAAAGATTGCTGCTTCCTTGTTACCCTGCTGTGTCACCCAAGAAAACATTTATATTTCCTCTTATTTCTCTCTTGCTTGCTCTTGTGCTTGCTTGCTCTCTCTCTCTCTCTCTTTCTTTCTCTGTCTCTCTCTCTCTGTCCCTATGCTAAATTCTAGGATTTTTTTTCCCCTTTACCTGTTTTCTGTCACTTTTGTATCCAAAAGGTCAAGAGAAAGAAAGGGCTGCTCCTCAGTTAACTAGGGTTATCTCTGAGAACAAACAAGGGCAAAAACCTAAGGAAAGGTTAAATGCCAAATGTATCCACTCTACTAATACACATTTGTGGTTTAAAAGGCACACTTCATTGAATAATTTAAAATATGCTTGTACCATCTGTTCTCTCCGAGATTAACATTGTTCATGATAGCAAAATAATCACATGTTAAATAAATTCTAGATACTGTGTTCTACCATTTGTAATAGCAATGACATTGGTAATTCAGATGACCTAGTCCTTCCTTTCTCCATGTAACTGCACTATTGATTTTCCCATATGGGAAAAGCGAACAACTATGTACATACTTTTTTTCTAAAATGGAACATGCAGTTCAGGAATTCTGTCATTTCTTGTATGAAAATAAAAAATAAAGTGTAAACATGTGCCGTCTTTGATGGCAACATTATGTAAGTGTTTGGGAATAATATTTGCTGTCTTTATCTACTTCTTTGTGTAGATTCATCAGAGAAATGGTAAGATTGTCATATGCATCTTTTAGAAACTATGCAATCAGTTTTACCCAGGGGTTCTGTTGTCTGTCTGGAATGATACAGGGTGAGAGTTTCTATGTAAACTGAACGGGTTTACTCCAGGGTGGATATTGATTTTTTTGTCCCTGAGCTCTTACAACATTTCGTGTTTGAGCCTCATTGTAGGCTGTCTCATACTACATGCAAATTTATCCATGTGTTTAAGTCTTTCTTTCCTCAAAAATATTGTAAGCTTTGTGAGAATAGGGGCAGTTTGATTCTCCTTTTGTGTCTCTCAAAGTTTCCCACCTGCTGGGTTTTCCAAGGGCAAAATAAATGATGGGTAAATGATTGATTTTAATGTTGTAAAATAGGGGGAAAGTTAAAAAAAAAAAAGATCGTTGCTTCTGATAGCACATATTCAAGATGATTTGGGTCAACGACTTCTTCTACCCATGCCTAATTCAGGTGTGTAAACTGTTCTTAGTCTGGGCTCTTCCTATGTGAACCTCTATGATAGTAGAATATGGATGAAGGGCCCTTGAGGACATTTCAAAAGTCTTCCAAACAAATACCCTCTGCTTAATAACCATCTTCTGTCAGAAAACCTCCCTGTGTTGCTGCATTCTATTCCCTCTGCTTCTCTTTAAAACCACATCTTATTTTCTGAGAGAGGATAGAATATAGTAGGCATCATTATTCTTTGTAAAAGGTCTTCGAGTCATGTCATTAAATCACTCTTGTCTTCTCATCTTTAAGCAAAATGGTACCAATTTATTTAAACATTCTTTCTCAGTCCCAATATATTCTCTTATGAAAGTTCTTCAAGAGTCACTTTTCAAGCTGAGTGAGGTCTCTCGTTTGATCAAGGATCCTATAAAAGGCAGAATAAATTCAAAGGCCCTGATGTTGCAGTCCTTTTTATCATCCCATTTGACCTTGCTTTTGTACTGAGCTTTAACTGATTTGTCACTAAATTATCTGTTATTTATGCTCAGTATTGCCAAACCATATTTTCATTCCCCATTTCTTTTCACTATCTGGTTTCATTCCCCTTTTGTGTTCACTATTTGGTGTTCACGTTATACTGCCTTGGTCTCAGTTAAATTGTTTTTTCATATTAGGAAGTCAATTTAATATCTGAATGATCTTCCAAGATTTGCCTACTATTTTTTTTTTTTTACTTTTCTCTCACAAAGCAGTCTCATTGATAAAAATATCTAGTTCCAAAGCTCATTGTCATTATTTGTGTCTGCCAATTCACACAAAATTAGTCATAATCTCACTATCACTTGTCTGGTAAATTGGGAAAATGCTATAGAAATTGTCCATTTTTATTTTGATATGGCATGTGAGAATGTCTCTTGTGGTATAATTGTAGATATAATGGATATATGGGCTGGGTGAAAATGCAGTTAAATAGTTAAATAGATTTATTACTAGTTGAAAACAAGATGAAGAATACTGAATCAAGAATAGAAGATTATTTGTTCAATCCAACATCCAGAAAAATGTACTTGAAAGTGACAGGGAACAACTGGGATGCAAAGTCAGGATCAACAGTTATTTATGTTTGCTAATAAAAAATTACTGTAGTTTCAAGTCCGCAATTAATCTGAACTGGATTATGGAATCCTATGGAAGATGGTACATGAATTAAGAGTTTGAGGAGACTTCTGTCTTAAGCCTCATTCATAGATTTATAATGAACTGAGAAGTGGAGATGACTGTCTCTCTCTGCCCCATAATAGTTACATCATATCTGGACTGTTGGTTTAATTGCACGTAGGACACTTTAAGAGGAATCAACAGGCAGGAATAAGTCCAGAAGCACGTTGCCAGGATGGTGAAACATCTGGAAATTATGGCATATTGGGAACAATCCAATGACCTGAGAGTGTGTAGCCTAGAAAAGAGAGAGTGTGAAAGCTCTCTTTATGTCACCACAGAGTTGTCATAATGACAAAGAGTCAGGTTTGACTTTGGATGACTCCAGATCTAGGATCATGAGATAGTATTTATCAAAAGTGAAATTTAGTTTGTTACAAAGGATTCTACAGTTTTTGGATATGCTCAAAGCTGAGCATCCTGCCCTATGAAGCAGATTGGTCCTCATCCCAGGAGGGGCCTGAGCAGGACCAGACACTTGCTTCTCCCTGGAGAGTGTTCATGCATTAGAAGGAGACTGCATTTCCCAGTGCTTCTAATAAACATTCCAATTATGAGAACTTAATGCATGAAAAGTTCTCAGCACAGTGCCTTTTTATAGACTCCTTATCAAATACTCATGAGATACTAGCTATAACTATTATTGGTAGTGACTAATCCATGACTTTCTAACATTGTTTGTCTCAGAGGAATACATCAAGAGAAGGTGACTCTGTTTAAAATTTCAGCACCAGCTTCTGTTGCTAAATAATTAAGGTAGTTAACAAGGGCCTATGATTCTTATAACTGATTTACTCTTAATTTATTACCTCTTTATGTTTTCTATAATTGCCTTTATGTCTTATGTTGCCTGGATTTGGGATTCATTCATCACATTGAACAGGAAAATTTTAAGCAGTTGCTAAATCACAGTTGCCTATATAAATTTATCTAATGACTCACAATAGCAGTAGTTCATCAACAAAGGAATAAATCATGACAGAAAAACATGGATCTCTTCCACTGATTAAAAGGACTATTTTAGTTTAGGGATTTGTAGAATCTTAATACAGTTATGTTCTGTGTCATGTTAACTTCATTGGATTTTTTTTTCCTCAAGTGATGGATTTATCTCTCATCATTGCAGTTAATATTTATTGAAGGCATTCATTCATTCATTCACTTACTTATTAATTCAACAGATATTATACCAGACACTGCCTGGGCCTTCATGTCTGTATAGTCTCCTTTCCCCTTTATCTCCCTTTGAGTCAGTCACCACTGTAAGTCTGGCGCCTCCACAGCTCACATCCCCTAGACCCTGCCACCAGGGGCTCCATGGCAGTGAGGCAGTCCGCCTCTGCACCCCATCCCTGAACTTCTTGTGTCCCTTCCCCCACTTACCGCCTCATATATTTTGCTTATTTATATGTCCATCTACCTTCCTCTACTGGAATGTCAGTTTCATAAAAGCAGGCATACATGTCTGTTTTGTTTGCTCCTGGATTCCCAACACCCAGAATAGTAACTTGACAATTATTTGTTGGATGAATAAATAAATAAAGCTTCAGTGTCTTGGAAACTGATACTAGAAAGGTGTCATTAATCCTCTAGGGTTACCTAACTCATTTTTGGTGGTACAGGGTTATGAACCCAAGTCACTTATCTCTGAAACCAGCATCCTCATTCTCGATCTCGCCTTCATTTACAAGTAACTCCTGAATTTCGCTGTATGATCCTAGGAATCTAGAGGTGTCTGACAATGGCAAAGATATTTCACTGCTATATGGGTTTGAATACAGGGGGATAACTTTTTTCTCATCAAGATTTAGGAGACCATCCAGGTCAATATTTACCTGCCTCATCCATTGCTATATAGATCACTCCTTTTATACTTTGTTTCCTCTCTGGTTTTATTCAATTTGTCTATCATGAGTTTTTCTATTATCTGTTATTTTTCTCTTGGGCCATCAGTGCAGACCCTAGACAAAGTGGGATATGGTTTGAAGGAGCAATTATGAATAAGACTCAGTCTTTGCCTTTGAGCTCAATATAGAGACCAAGGCAGCCTTGTAAGTCTGCAGTTCCACAGTCAGATGATAACCAGATCATTTATAATCCAAGCAGTGGTACCTTTGAGATTAAAAGAAGGCACTACTTAATAATCATACTGGGAAAATGGCTAGTTTAAGGAGTTAATGAAGATAAAACAAGGGTACAAGTCCTTCTTATAACAAGTATTTACTGAGCACTTATGACACATAGACCAATGTACTAGGCACTGAGGATAAATCAAAGATGAATAGTCCATGAATCTGCCTACCTTGTGGTTTATAATCCACTTGAGGAGAGAGAACATTAACAATACAATATAGGGAAGTAAATAATAGTATAGCTGAATATAAGTTTGATGAGATGTTAGCCAACCACACAGTTTCAAATAAGGTCATTGATGTTGTGCCAACTTTTTATTTCTATCTTATAATATGATCATTTGAAATGAGTCCTGCCATGATGCATGAATTGGACATTAAATGGATTTATGACTTTCTTCCCCTGATAAGAGTAATGCCATTCACTTCTTTTGTGTATATATAGATGTTGAACTCATGCTGGCCAGCTGTCTGGCTGGCTGGCTTGCTAACTGACTGAGATAGAAGAATGAGTTGATGTATTTAAAAAAATATCATCTAGCAACAAAATATTGAACAGTCTTTGCCAAAGACACCTCCTCTTTGCTTGACCAACTAGTTGACAGTGTTACGAACTTACAGCAAGATTATTTTTCGTCTTCAGATTTTATAATGATAGAAGACCTTTGGTTATTTGGAAATAACCTTAATAGTGTTTTAATTTTTTCCCCTGGTTCCTACTGTTGGAAGTTCTTTTGTTGTTGAATATTGGCAACAGTTTGTATCTTGGCAAGTAAAACAGTGCTTTTTAAGGACGAAAGTGTAGGAAGGACATCTGTTGGAGAAGCCATGTTGTCAAAGCCCATTATGTATATTAAACTCACTCGTTTCATTTTCATACATTCTAAAGCAAAATGTCACTCTATTTAACATTCAAACAATTTATAAAGAGCCTAGAGATATAAATTGTGTGGACCTACCTGAAACTTCAATGAATGAGCATCATTTTATTCAGTTGATTTTATTGCTACTTTATTTGCAGAATTGAATCATGCTAATAAAATTCCCAAGAGGCTAATTTATACATCAGAATGTTAACACTGTCATTTATAACTGAAGATAACTGGTCTAAGAACACCAGTTCCATGTGATACCCATTTTCTAGATAATTCTAATCAAGAAGCCAAATTCTAGATCAGAAACTGTTTGTGAATATCGATCAGATCAGGAAAGTTGGAATCTCTTAAGGAGATACTTAACTTTCACTTTCCACCTATTTTACTTTATAAATTATTCTTTAAGGATTTTTTCATGTGAATAATACAAGTTACCTAGATTTAGAATATGCAATGCCTTTGTTATTATAAATGAGTTCTTTTTTAACCTCAGTGAGACTTGCTGCCTCCTCTAATCGCAATTATAATTTTTCCTTTTTTCCCCTTCATTTTAGTATATTTTCAAAGTACTAGCATTACCAAAGTTTATAGATTTTTTTTTTGTCGAAACATGTTTCCTGATAAATAAGGAAGCAGCTTGACTGCATGAGTTTTTAAAAACAGTTGTATGGTCTGTGAATCTCATCTTATTAGCTGTAGTCCCAAAGGAAGCCCAGATTTCGGGGCTTCCCTTACCTATAGAAACTATATTTTCTTTCAGTTCACTATTCAAGTCAGAGTTCTTTGCTAGTTCTACAGCTCTACATGAAGACACACCAGATACCACAGACACCAAGTGAAAAGAAATCAATATTTCTATTATTTTCCTGGATGTAATTTACTAATTGATCACAATCAATAATTTCTCCTTTTAGTTGATGGAGTCCAGATTTTGAAATTTAAATAGAAATTTCACTTTTCTTATTTAAATAGTATCACAAGAAACTTTCTAGAATGTTAGCTAATATATAGAGAGGATAAGAAGAAAATTAAAATCATCCATTTCTTCCCATCCAGGTAGTTTTTATATTCTGATGTATATCTTTTTTATTAGTATTGTTTATCAATATATGAGTATTTTTCCTTTGTTAAAAACAGTATCATACTGTTATACTGTCTTATAACCTAGTCTTCTACTGAGTCAATGTCGTATGAATTCTTCTCCATATCATTAAGTGATATTTTAAAAACATAGTTCCCACAATGTCACATGCGATTCTTTGTCCTCATAGGTTCCCATGGAGAATGCCCCATGTTCCATCTTTGTTGACAATTGAGAGCAAACATTAGAATAATAAAAATTTTGAGAATTCCTGCTCCCCACAAAAAGCCTATATAACTTTGTTTAACCAAGAATTTCCCAAATGTTTGTGGCTATGGGGTTCATGTGTTTGTGTTTATGTATTTAATATACCTATTAGTGTATCTTAGCGTACTATGAGAAAAGCATTTCAGCACAGTCGTTTTAATGGGTTCATGGTATTCACATTGATTGGATATTTTCCACATTTTATTTAAGCATTTGGGCATTAAGGATATTTACATCTTATTCCTATTTTGGAAAACACTGTGACGACCTTCTTGGTAGTTAAGTCTTCATACGAACTTGTGGTACTTCCTTCTGATTGGAGCCACTATATACAAGACTGCATGAAGTATGCTATGTGGAGTGTTTAAGAAGTAGATTATCAGAAAAGCTAATACTTAATAGGAGAAGAGTGATAAATTAATTGATTAATTTTGAATTTGCCAGTTGTGTTCTCAAAACACAGTACATGATTAAATGAAGGCATAATACCATGATTATTTAAGTGGTTGAATAACTACTTTGATAATTTTTATTTATTAAACTGAAACTGTCAGCCCAGGCAGACATATCTCTATCATCCCAGCTAAAACCCATGTATGTCCCTCAATCCCTGAGAAGAGACATCACCCTGCCTTTGTATTACAGTGGGTGCTCTTTGCAACATATTTCTGTTTAATAGAATACAGTTACTATTTCTACTATTTCCAATGTATTTCAGTAGTTAGTAATTTTATTATTAATCTGAAGGAGCAGCTGAGAATAAGGGAGTTCAGGAGAGAGTTAAGCAAATCTTTGGGATATTCAGGACCTTACAATTGCAGCTACCTCATTTAACAAGCCAGTATTGTTTTAAGTGCTGGAGTTGCAAGTCAAATAAGGCAGAATGCCTGCCCTTAAGAAACTGTGGTGCCACAGGGAGAGTTATAAATGCGTGAGCAGCTATGAAACGATGTGCTAGAGTCATATGTCAATGGGAAAATAGATGTATGGCATCGAAATAAAACTGAGGAATGGAGAATGTGTTTTGGAAGAGATGGAAGAGTCAGTCAGCCAGAAAAGCAAGAGAAGAAGAGTTCTGGTCAGAGGGCTTACCATCTCTGAAGGCCCAGTGGTGTGAAAGAGCCAGCTGTTACTTATCACAGACATAGGAGAGGAAGTCAGCACAAAATTACAGGGGATCTCTGTGCCAAGCTTTGGATCTTCAGTTTTGTTCTTGATTCCCATTTTAAAATGGTCCAAAGAAGATGTGGTATATATACACAATGGAATATTAATCAGCCATAAAAAAGAATGAAATAATGCCATTTGCAGCAACATGGAGGGACCTGGAGATTGTCATACTAAGTGAAGTAAGTCAGACAGAGAAAGACAAATATCATATGATATCACTTATATGTGGCATCTTTAAAAACTGATACAAATTTTATTTACATACCAAAAATAGACTCATAGGCAGAAAACAAATTTTGGTTACCCAAAAAGGAAAGGTCAGGGGAAGGATAAATTCAGAATTTGAGATGAATAGATACACATTACTATACATAAAGTAGATAAACAACAAGTACCAACTGTATAGCACAGGGAACTGTATTCAATGTCTTATAATAACATATGATGAAAAAGTATATGAAAAATATATATATATGTATGTATAACCAAATCACTTTGCTGTACCCCTGAAACAAAAAATAAAAAGTAAAAAAAAAAAAAAACAAAAACCACATGGCATTCAGTAAAGGATGGAATTAAGGAGAAAAAGACTGGAGATATTAACTCTAGGCAGATAAATAACAAACAGGAGACATATTAAGGAAAATATGATCTGGAGAGAGGAATAACCCAGGCCAGTCTTTGGAGCCAGATTAACTGGTTCCTAACTCTGACTCCAGTTAACACTATTTGACCTGTGGCATGTTATCTCAATCCTTCCATGCCTTGTTTATATCATCTACAAAATGAGCATAATAATAGTGTCCAACTCATATAATTTTATGAAGATTAATAATTCTTACCAATAACAGTGTCTACCACATAGAAATCATCTAATCAAAGTTAGCTGTTATTGTTACTATTAATATAATTAATATAATATTGTTATAATCTTATATTATTATGTTGTAATAATATATTATTTAATCCAATACACTAACTATTTATTATGTATGTCTGTAAGATTTGTGGCCTATTAGAAGGGATTGGCAGTTGCCTGGCTGAATGGTGACAGTGCCAAGGAACACAGGAAGAAATGTGCTTGAGGGGTAGGGAAAGGGAATCGGTGTGAGTTACATAGAAGATGCTGGAATGAGGTAGCTGTGGGACTTCCAGATGGAATTTTCTTATGAACAGTGGATTATAACAGCAGAAAGGTTTGGACCCTAGAAGATGTGAGAGTTTTTCAGCACACCATGGGTATTTGAATCCACTGAGTAGGATGCATTCACCAGAAGTGTGTAGGTTAGAAAGTGAGCAAAGCCTGGAATGCTGAAGGCAGATTTGAACCCCAACAGCATTGCTTGCCAGTCTCGGTGTGGCAGAGAACACAGGATCTGGGCGGGAGGGAGTCCTTCTAAACCACAAGTAAGGGAAAATGATTCAGCTGATTCCTGTCATGATTCCTGTCACAGGGTCCTGAACAGATAGATATCTAGGTGTCCTGAAAGAATCTCGTCAGCTTTGTGGGTTGCGAAACTCAAGACAGGGTAGAGCTAAGAGCTGAAAGAATCTTCGTTAATAAATATTGGAATTATTAGAAGTCCTGTGCCCTCAAACTGTTACTTGCTGGCAATTGCTGTTAATTGCTGTTAAGGGTGTTACCATCATCGCAACATCTAGTATACTGGAAAAAAAAACAACTGATGTTCTAGATACCCTTATGTGATTTCTGCCCTTGTTTTAATGTTCTCAAGAGCTTAGAATCATGGGGTGGTTGAGTGAGATTTGTGCTAGATTTCCATGCCCGTCGGCCACAGAAATTCCAGTATGCCAAAACAAACAAAGTGTAAATGGGTAAGCCTGGTCATTCCTTAGTGATATGTGAGCCCTATTTTGCTGTAAACTTGTTAATCTGTAGATAAAATAAAGTTCTCCAGTGTGTTTGTATTCTCCCCCAACTACCTCTGCCCAGACTTGGAGAAAGGGAACTGTGGAAGAAAGGAAGATTCGATTTTTCCTCAGAGGCCACCCCTGCTAATTGGCCATCATTCTCACAGACTCTAAATTCTTGGCGGGTTGGATTTTAGAAGTAATCCTGTCTCATCCCAGTTTGAGTGCAAGTAATCCCCAGGAAACCCTGCCAGCCTCATGGTAAATCATGGCCCAGTACAAGCAAAAAGTGACCCTGCTAAGAAAATCAAGGAATCTTACCTATCAGTGGATACTTATTTCCCTCCTATAGAATATTTATGTCTTACTCTTCAGTTTTTTATTTCTACCCCTTTTAGGAAATTCTTATGTGAAGCAAGTCTTATCCTCTAGTACTGGATAAAGACCCCTAAATCAGCTCACAGATAAAAAATACTGTGCATTTGTTCTCTAAGATGGGGCAGTAGGTCCAAAGGGCCTCTTCAATTTGAAAACTATAAATTTTACACAGTTGTACATCACAGTTTGTTGATAGTCATTAGGCACTACCTCCACATTGCAAAATTATATATTTCCCCAATTATGAGACGTTATCCTGATTAAGAAAAACATACTGAAGGGCGGGAACATAGCAGGAACTCTGTGTTTTATCTCCCCTTCATTATGCAAATTAAGCAAAAATTCTTTGTCACTCAACATTGCTTGGGTGTGTTCTCTCATTTTGATGAGATTCCAGACTTCCGCCTAGTAGATCTCTGTTCAGGGAGGCTGCCCTTTTCTTGATAGGCACCTTAATAACGATTTCATTTTCACAAGGAATCGTATGCAATCACTGGGCATTATGGGGAAGTAGCTACCTTATTTTTCTGCTGTTAAGAAACAGAGTTGAATGTCAGTAGACAGTGTTTCAAGAGCGTGGGGAAATGGACAATGGGCCTCTTCCTCCATGACTTTTAAGAGTATGGATTGCTTTAGGCTATTAAAGGGAAAACCACACAGGATTTGGGATCTAGCAGGAATCCCACTTGCAGGAATAAAAGCATCAACCGGTAAGAATATATTAACAAATGTATTTGTTGTTTATAGAAATCCAAGATTATATGTCTGTCAATAGAGAATGGGTTGAATACATCATAGTATATTTGTTCTATGGAATCGTATGTAACTATTTATGATTTTTTTTTTAGTACAAAAGACTCACAAATAAAGAAAACAAACTGTGGTTACGAGGAGGGAAAGCGGGGAGAGGTTAGGAGTTTGGGGTTAATAGATACGCATTACTACGTATAAAATAGATAAACAATAAAGACTAACTGTATAGCACAGGGAACTATATTCAGTTTCTTGTAATGAGCTGTAATGGAAAAGAGTCTGAAAAAAATATATGTGTGTATGTAAAAGAAAAATTTATAGAAGACTACATATAGTATAAGCCCACTTTACAAAAACAGGACAGGGAAGACCTATACATTTGTCAGTGTGTGTGTGTATGTGTGTGCATATATGTATATGTCTGTATATACATTGATAGAATTAGCATAAAGAAAAAGAGTGAGATTAATGGGTAGGAAAAGAGAGTAAGGATTTTATTTATACACCTCTGTGTCATTTGACATGTTAAAATGAGCATGTGTCATTTTATAATAAAAAGTATAAAAAGGAGAATCATTAGACTGAAAACAGTTACTGTCAAATGGAAAATTATCTTCCCTTTCAAACTTTAAAATATTCTGAATTTAAATGATGCCTGTTATTTAAACCCAAACAGCGTCTGAGTTTGGCCACACAGAATAAAATATAGCTTTCTCTCCACACACACACTTTGTGTTTGCCCAGGTCCCAGGACTCTTAAATAAATAGGTTGTGTGTATTCAAATCCTGGATAAGTAATCATTTTTCAAATATAAAAATTACCCTGCACAGTACTGCGAACTCCTCCTATCTTTAGACTGCACACAAGGGGCTCCGTGGTTTTGTTGCTATGACACTAGGAAATGAGGTGAGGACTAGTAAAAGCTGTGGCTAATGAAAGCTGCAACTTTCTCTGAGATGCTGCTGCAGTAGGTAGAATTCTGGAATTATTCACAGTTTCTCCAGTTTGTCTTTCACTGTCTAAAAAAAATTCCTATCAGTTTTTCAGATCTTCATCCAATGAGCAGCTGGAGGTTGCATTTCTTATTCTCATTAGAGTATTTCTAATAAGAAAAAAATCAAAGTCCAAGTTAGTATACAAAGGCCTTTGCTGACAACGTTTTTGTTCCTGAGAGACTGAGTTTAATTCTATTGTGAACAGTAATTTATGAACAAGAACCCACAATTTTTTAACCAGCAAATTGGAAAACCACCATAATCATTTCCATGTGCACATCTCATTTTCTAAAGATCTATAATCAGTTTACCAAACATTTTTCCCCTTTTGAAAACATCCCAAATAATTGATCATTTCCTTCCTATCAGATGTATGTTTGGTGTCTCGGTAAAGGACTGATTTCCCAACCACTGTTTCATTAGACTGATGTTCTTTTAGACATTAGACAAAAATGGATTAAACCTTGCTGCCTGCTCAGAGATTTGGTGTGAGTGGAAATAGGTTTTTGTGGTGCCACAGAATTTCTGCCTCATCTACTCAGCCAGTAAGTGGTCAGAGCGCTGACTCTGGGTAGGAATAAGCAACAAGCTGCCTGTATCCATGAACAGAAAACAAGAGAGTGCATGTAGCCTCAGAGAAACACGCGTTTACTTTTGAAGCAAAACGGCACCCAGCGACCAGTGAGCAGCATATGTCTGAAATCCATTCTCTGACAAGGTCTTTCCAGCATTCCAAGGAATGCCGGTCTGACGACTAAGATTTGTTTTTTGCTTCCTGCCTTTTGGATAAAATGAGTTTGCCAACCGGCTGTGAGTACCTGACCCCGGGGAAGGTGGCTAGGTCCCGAAGTTCTGTTTATGTTCATGGATCACCTTATGCAATCAACAAGCCAATTGACATAAAGCCACAGAGGAGACGGTAACTGCTTTCCTTTCTCCTAGTTGTTTGTCCATGGAAATGTGGTTTTTTGGGGGGGTTTTTTTTTTTTGTTTGTTTTTACCCTTTGGCTAAAATGCTTTGGAGGTCTGTTGAACTGGGACGGTCAGGGTGAGAGGTTAGCTTGGAAATTCAGCATACTGGATAGTTAGGAAAAAACTAGTCAAAGAGGAGAGCTGGTAAATACCCTTAGCTTAAATAGCTAGTTAGCAAAAGCCGATCTGGTTTCAGAGGCTGTAGATTTTAAGAATTTGAGAGATTGCTAGTGCTTGTGTTACCTTCAGAATCACCCATAATGAATATTTGAAAGAGGATTTAGCCAAATAATGGATATATTTATTAAGGTCTCTTATTACCAGATTTCCAGTATCTCATAATCTATGTATAACATTCCTTAATGCCGATGTGCAATAAATACGTTAAAATTCTATAAAAAGCATTTATTTTCATGTGGTCAGTGTGAAGGCCAGAATAGGGTTAGATATTTTTCCTCTGAAGATGTCATTTCTAGATCAATGTTCCAGAATTCTGCTAACTCAGTCTCCACACAGTCTCACGCCACACACATGCCCCACAACACATACACACTACACAGGCAAAGTCACACTGTAGAATTAGGAATTTCAAAGTTGAGCTCAGTGTTTTCATGACAAGGAAAGAGGATGTACAGTAAGTAAACACTTTTTATCTTCTAGCTTCTTTATTTCCGTGTCAGAATAGGGATGATACAGTTGACTAATGGCTCCAAGAAATCATACCTCAGCTTGGGTTTTATACGAAGTCATTTTATTCAGTATTTCATAATGAACTTGAGAAGCATTTTACAAATATGTTCTATTCTCTGTGAAAATTCCAATTCTCCATAATTCTATGAATTCTTGAAATAAAAACCCACAACTCTAAAAGCAACATAATTTACTGGAAGACAATCATTATCATCTTAGGCTTCTGCTTTTCCCTTTCTAATCACACATGTGCAAACTCACGCATAAAGCATACATTTTGCCAGATATGACCTTATTTGTAAACACGAAGGAAATTTTGGATTTTAAGTGATTTCTCTTAAAAATTTTGTGTGTGTGTGGGAAAATAATTGATTCTTTTCCCCCAAGTACCAAAGCTCTCCCTGTGGAGCTCCAGCACCATTTGAATGGGTGGTAACAGGCTGGCAGCAACTAACTACACCAAGGTCCATTCAGGAGCATGTGTCCTGAGATCCTCTACACGACTCGGTGGTCGTCAGTATATAATTCGTGGTGTGATACTACAAATGCACACGAGTTGCCAAATTGTTAACGTATGGTCATGAAAATGCAAAAGTTCTTTCAAATCGGTGATGTTGCATCTTGAAAGCGTAGTTGAAATGGATATACCATACAGCTATATAGGATTTTTGCCTATAATTAAGCTTTGACAAAGGTACATAATCTTTACTAGTGTCTCATTCACTGAGAAAGACATGGTGGTTATGGTATTGGCTTGCAAATAGTTGAAGAGGGTTCGATTCCTTCCTTTCTTATTTTAAATTTGCGTAAGTAGGCTCTTCAGAAGTATCTATGCCATGTCCCTATTCACATTACTTAATTTTTTTCCACTTAAAAGTGATCAGTTTTTTGTGTAAGTCAGCAGAATCAAGTGTTTACATAAGCTGATGTGTACATGCACAGAGTGTGGACTCTTCATATGATGTTTTACATCCAGACAATTTACCCCCAATTATTTTACATTAGGCATCACCATGTCTTTTGCAAGCAAATATTCTTGCAAGGCATTTGACAATAACCATGATTTTGTAGTATAGACCTTGAATTTGTAAAAATATCAGATCCAACTTGTCTTTTAGTGTAATATATTGCTTATATATAGCAAGTAAATCAAACAAATGGCCTTTTGTTGAAAGATGAGGAATCATTACATCATTATATCTAAAGCTTTTATTCCTAGAAGAATAAATATGACAACAAACATGTAGTGAAAACAACGGTTAGAGGAGGGTGGATGAATGGATGAAGGAAGATCCAAATCATAGGCAATGTCTTTTTATTCCATAACTCATTTTGTAAATTTTAAAGTCTTTATTTGAGCTTTTTTTTTTTAATCTGCTCAGAAAACAATACATCTGGACTCGTGGTAGGTCTCCATCCTAGGTGCACTAAAATCTGCCCCAAATTAAATGGTTACGGTCTCAGGATGCTTACTGGGACTCACCTAAGATTTGTCTAAAACACCATGTTTACATTTATTTTCATGTAGTTACGATTGTGCTCTTTGGAAGAAAGGACACTGCTTTGATAATTACTAAAAGGGAGGGAGGGAGGGAAGGAAAGAAAACATCAAAAGAGGAGGAGCTGTATGTTGATGCTTTGACCTGGCCAATGATGCCTAAGATGGAGATGGTAGAAAGAAAGTTTTCTTTCCACTAAATGGAGAGAATAATGTAGGAAATCTAATCATACATGCAAAATATAGCTCAATTTGAATCCAAGTCATTATTTTATATCCTTATAAAATAATGAGTTCTTGCAAGAACAGCTTGTGGTCTTGGAACACAAGGAAATAATTTCCAAGTTGACAATTAGCAGTGTTAGACATGTGACCACTTGGTCATTTAATTGTTCTGAATTCTTATTTCACGAGCAGCAGTGAAAAGATTAACAAAGCAGCTAACACTCCTAAATCTTAATTCAGCTTGATGGTGAAGAGGATGACAGTCCCACCATCTGTGATCCTCATAATTTTCTATATTCATGATTTAAAAAAAAATTCCCTTTAAATACTGTGTAGCTGCCACAAACTCTAAGACTATTTTTACTCTTGCAAGAAAAACAACTTCCTTTTAATTGTGTGGTACCTTGATGTCTCAGTTGTAATCCATAGAGAGTAAGTAATCAGGTTTAATCTGGCTCTTCCACCCCCTCCTCACCCAGGGAAGCTACAGGGTTTTTGAGTGTGCGGACTATGTCCTGTCCCTTGTTACAGCCTCAGTGCCCACCACAGAGCCAGGCACCAATCAGACTAGAAATGCTTGTTTGATACATAGAAGATGAGAAGGTGCGCCTCACCCATCTTGGCATAGGTGTATATTTCACTTCCCTAGATTCCACTATACAGAGTCTTTGGCAAGACTTTTGTCTCTGCTTTTCTCCTGAGACAGCTGAGTTCCCTTCCTCATTTCCCTATGGAATCTGCATACAGCACTGACTGACCTCAAACCCCTGGCTTGAGTGGTTGGGGATCACAGCTTTTGTTTTTCTCAGGTCAGCAAAGCATACCCATTTTTTTGCTTCACCAAATATAACCATATAGTACAAAGGAGAAGAAAAAGCTACTGTAAGAAGAAAAAGCTACTAAAGCAGAGGAAAGTTCCTAGAGGGAAAAGATATTGCTACTGTCAGAAATGTGATAGACACGCACAAGTTTATAAAATCAGTTACAAAAATTGTGAAGTGTCAGCCCTAGTTCTGTTTGTCCTGCTGACATGTAAAACTCACAAAAACATTTTTTGAGCAAAGCAGAAAGCAAAAATTGGGAGCAGTGCAAGAGGCGAGACAGGACTAGTCAGCACCCTGAGGTACAGAGCGCATCTGTGCTCTAGAGCAACACTTCTCACAACCAAGCACAGGACTGCACCTCTTCCCAGCACCTCTGGGTGCTCACACATCTCAGAGGCTCAGCCCCATGTCTCTGTCCTGCTCTGTCGTCCATCCTGCCCCACCTGCTTCTCTCTGACACTGTAGCCTGTTTTCCTAAATACTGTAGGTAGGCTCGCTCTCCCTGTCATCTCTGGGATCAGAAAACAGCACAATACAAAGAGCCAGGAGACAGCAGAGACTTCCATGGGCATATGTTAGTGAGTCTATGTTAATCAGGATGAGTTAGTGAATATATGTTAATGGATATATGTTAATGAATATATGTTAATCAGTATGAGTTAATGAGTATATGTTAATCAGCCTGTTTTCTCCATGGGGAAAAATGACAAAGTTGCACACTTAGATTTCTAACCAATCATCAAGCTTTCATTTACTCAAATTATTGCTTTTAGTTCATTAGTATTATTAGTAGCATTCTTGTAATTTTTTATGAGTGTGAGTTTGCTAGGGCTGCTACAACAAAATACAACAGACTGAGTGGCTTAAACCACAGAGATTTGTTTTCTCACTAGAAGTGCAAGATCGAGGTGTGGGCAGGTTTGGTTTCTCCAGAGGCCTCTCTCCTTGGCCTGCAGATGGCCACCTTCTCACCATGTCCTCCCCTGCTCTGTCCTCCGAGCAAACATCCTTGGTGTCTGTGTGTGTCCAGATTTCCTCTACTGATGAGAACACCAGCCAGATTGGATAAGGGGCCCACTCTCACAGCCTCGTTAATCACCTCTTTAAAGACTATCTCCAGACACAGTCACATTCTAAACTACTGGGGGTTAGGCATCAACACGAAGTTTGGGGTGACACAATTTAGTGCATAGCAAACTGTGCCCATAGAAATGCTGTGCTAGGAATGACTGTGGAAGGAGATAGGAATTAAGCTGTGATTCTTCAATAATCGGTGATCTTTCCATTAAAATATATTCAATGAGTCTGAACTTGCAGAAGTGTGGCATTGCGGAGTATAGAGGAGTACTTTCCACTTTCACAGTTGCACATTGTGAACCATAAATCTTCATCAAATATAATCTCTTTAATTTGGAATCTACACATTGTGAACACTAAATCTTCATCAAATATAACCTCTTTAATTTGGAATCTATAGTCATTCAAACGTGCTTTTCTAGAGTTCTTTTTTAAAAAGTGGGATAATAAATTAATTATCAGTGTAAACACTAGTTCTCAACTAGGGCAGATTTATCCCCAGGGAACATTTTGGCAATGAATAGGCACATTTTTGATTGTCTCAAGTTGGGAGGGTGGCTAATGATATCTAGTAGGTAGAGGAATAAGATGCTGTTAAACGTCCTCTAATACGCAAGACAGCCCCCACGACAAAGAATTATTCAACCCAATATTTCAATAGTGCTAAGATTGGGAAACTCTAATATAAACAAATTGGACTGGGGAATACTTTGAAGCTCTTTAAAGGCCTTTATTTATAGCCAGACAATTGATATTATTTATGTATTCATGAAAACACTTTCATCTTCCTCGTGGTAACCACTGGATAATGCTCTCTTAGCCTTGTTAAAAATAGACAACGGCCGTGAGGTTCAAATGGTCTAAAATATTCAGTGCTTCAAACCGTCCTGTCTTCTGATTTGTCTGAATTAGTGGCTTTATTGCATTGTCAGGGCCTATTATTCTTTCAGTAGGGCTACTCCCAAGATTTCATTACAGAAAGCTGAATAAATGATCTCATCCATTCTTGTAGCTCCAAGCTAGGTACTAAACATTAATCTGCTTTTCAAGGTGAAGTGAAAAATACTAGATGAAATTACACAGGAGATAGCAAATATTGAGCGACTATCCCATTGGCCTGGTGGATCGATGCTCTGCTGGACTCTCGTCACCCGTCCCCATGCCTCCATGCCTGGGCACATCATTTGTGAATGTGTGAGCCATGTGTGGGTTTTCATCAGAACCAGCTGATTCTCATAGCAGAGGGCAAGTTTCATAAGGGGAGAAGTCTGGGAGAAAGGGGAATACTTTCTCTAATAAGAGGACCTTCATTCCACTAAATAAAACTTCTAATTATCATCAGGATTTCTTTGAACACTTCCCACATCTGGGTAAAAATTATTGGCTGTCACAGTTCGAACTAGAATGTGTATTTCCAGCTCCTCATTGCCTCCTCAAATCCAGAGCAGCATATACAACTGTCTACTATCGAAGGGTCCTCAAGAGAACTCAGACTCAATATATTGGAAATGAAAATTACCTAGGGACCCTCACCATTTTACATTTCCTCCATGATCCATGGCACTTACCAGAAAGTCATCCCCTCCCTCAGCCTAACCACTGTCCCTGTCTGGTATCAGGGATGTTCTTTCTCCTTCCTTTTATTGCCATCCCCAGGGCACTATCCTGCCTTAAGCCCTTGTCCTCTTTTGCCTGGAAGTTTCCTAGCCTCGTCATTGACTTCTTTATTCTACTGTCATCCTCCTTCCTATGGTCATCCACAAATTAATTCTCTAAAATTGCATCATCACACCTCCATGCTTAGACCAGTAGCTTTTTTTTTTAAAAAATTCTTATATTTTTATTGAAGTGTAGTCAGTTTACAATGTTAGTTTCAGGTGTACAGCCAAAACAAATCAGTTATACATATACACACATATATATTTGTTTCCAGATTCTTTTCCATTACAGCTCATTACAAGAAATTAAATATAGTTCCCTGTGCTATACAGCAGAAACTTGTTGTTTATCTATTTTGTATATAGTCATGTGTATCTGTTAATCCCAAACTCCTTATGTATTCCTCTCCACCTTACCTCCCTGGTAACCACAGTTTGTTTTCTGTGTCTGTGAGTCTATTTCCACTAGTAGCTTTCTATTGCCTACAAAAAAGCCTCAATGCCAAAGGTTTGTGAGCTGCTCCCCTCACATCCTCCATCCTTGTAAATCTCCCTTATCACCCACATATACTCTGCATTTTAGGTGTAAGAAACTACTAAATATACCTATTTTTAGCCTGGAGTTTCTCTCTCCCCCTCTTTTATGATGAACCCCAGCTCATCCTGCAGGTCTTTTTCGTTAATCCTTTCCTAATGCCTTATTTCCAAGTGGAAATTTCTTCTTTAGGGAGCTGCTGTTTCTTTTATTAGATGTCTATCAGGGCATTACACATGCATCACAGTTATTTTTACATGTGTGTGTGTGTGTACATGTATATATATTCTATCTTTCCTATCTTCCTGTTGAAGAGTGTCATGATGGCAAACAGCTGTTTAAGGAAGAATAATTTGACAATAGCTTGCAGCATAAATTGAAATGGAAAAGACTGGATCTCTGTCCTGATAGAAATAAACAGGGTAAAATCCTGACAGAAACAATTTCATTGTGATTACAAAAGACAGAAATAAGTGATTACAATTGTGAGAACCACTAAAAAGGAGACAAGGGCCCAATAAGAGTATATAAATAGGTACCTAACATAGTCTGAGCATTTGGAAAATGTTTCCCTGGAGATGATGAGGCCTGAAGATGAGTAACATGTTCTACAGAGAACTGTGTGAGTAAAGCCCTGATATGAATGTCAAAGAAACTAAAAGGATAAGATGTCTGAAATATGATGAGGGAGGGTGGAGAGTGGCAAAAATAAAGTGAGGGAGATTGCTCTTAAAAGTAAATTAACGATGACTATAACTCAATAAAAAAAAAGTTTAAAAATAAAAGTAAATTAACGATAAGTGAAGTAAGTCCAACAGAGGTAGACACATATCATGGGATATCACTTATATGTGGAATCTAGAAAATGACACAAATAAACGTATTTACAAAACAGAAACAGACTCACAGACATAGAAAACAAACTTATGGTTGCCAAAGGGGAAAGAAAGGGGAGGGATAAATTAGGAGTTTGTGATTAACAGATACAAACTACTAGATATAAAATAGATAAACAACAAGGTCCTACTGTACTGTAGCACAGGGAAATATATTCAATCCCTTGTAGTAACCTATAATGGGAAAGAATCTGAAAAATAATACATATAAAAATATATAACTGAATCACTTTACTGCACACCAGAAACTAACACAACGTTGTAAACCAACTATATTTCAATTTTAAAATGATAAAAGTAAATTAACAAAATAATTCTTAATTTCATTTTGGAGAGAAACATTAATGATTATTTAATGTGCTTCACTCACTGGAGATGCAATTTGAAAACATATCCTTTATGTCTTATTTATCATTGGGATTTTGAAACACTGAAATGAACAGTAGGTAATGTTTTCCAGCTGATATTAAAAAAGGTATATTTTCCAATCCATTGAAAACTGTTAAATATTAATAAAAATTGAAAGTCATAAATATTAACCTTTGTCCCTTTACATCAGCTTAGAATTTGCTCATCACCTAACCATACAGCCTCTCCTTTGCCAAAAAGAGTGAAATGAGACTATTTAGAATATTTAGAATGTTTACTGCCATGAAATACAGGAGACTGTAGACTATCACAGTGACCTTCATGTGTGAGTCACATTTCTACATCCAGTTAGAGACATCATATTACTTACTCACTGTTGGAAACTTCTTTCAATTTTTTTCTTTTTTTGTTGTTTTGTTTTTGTTTCCCATGGATTTTATCTTGCACTGAACATGATTACTACATAGATAAACTCATACTATAAAGATAAGGCTTTTGGTGAGAGAGGGTAATAGCTCAGTGGTAAAGCATATGCTTAGCATGCATGAGGTCCTGGGTTCAATCCTCAGGACCTCCATTTTAAAGAGAAAGAGAGAGAAGGCTTTTATTATCACCCTTTATTTCACTTTGTAAGCTGTGATAGATGAAGTAGTGAATTCTGACAAGCATTCTAGGCTTAGGATAGTACCTCACTATCAAACAGGGTACATATTGATGTAAAAGGTCTGAAAGAAGCAAAAATAAAAGAAGGTGAGTGTCCCCTGACAGGCTTTGAAATAAGAGTGATGACTTTGAACTTGATCACTAAGGCCCTGTTGTCTGCAGCCCTAAGAGGAGGACGGCTCCAGCAAAGAGATAGTTGTGCCAGTGGTGATAAGGAGAGGTGCCCTGGAGAGAAGACGTGTGTTGAGAAGGAAGTTGCAGGTGTCCAAGGGAAAGCTAATCAGCTTCCCAGACAAGATGGAATGTGTTCTAAATTTCAAAAGACAGTCAGGGCTTCATTCATGTGGTTTTCGGTAGCTCATGATGTGACTCATCCTTTAAGCCTCGTCATCCCCAGGGAAACATTCCCTAAATGCCCAGACTGTGTTAAGTACCTATTTATATCCTCTTATTGCACCATTATCTTCCTTTTTAGCAGTTCTCACATTTGTAATCCCATATTTATGTATTTTGTTGTCTAAGAGCCTCCTTCCATCTCCAGTTATGGGACCATGAGAACAGGGTCTAAGCCAGCGTCTTAACCCATGGTGTGTCGAGTGCTTTGTGCAGGGCCTGGAATATAATAGGCATTTAATCAATGTCTATGAAACATATTATTCCAACTGGGAATAAGAAAGTAATCAGACACAGTAAATAAACATGTACCTTTTGGAGAAAGCTTAAATTCATTCTAGCAACTTCCAAACGTACATCTCAAGCCCCGACCACTCTTCCCATTTAAACTTGTATCATTCTCACTGCTTAAAATTATTATCAGAGTGTTCTCATGGCCAAAATTGAACTCATTGTCTTACTCTTGAAGTCTGTTTCTTTTCTTCTATTCCTTGATTAGAAGGCCTAATGGATTACTTATGCCCCAATTATCCAAACTAGAAATGTAAGAGTCGTCTTACTCACCCTCCTTTATTTCACCTCCCTCCCTCATCATCAAGTTCTCTTTTACCTACTGTTAAATTCTTCTATCAGTCACTTCCACTCTGTCTTTACTAATACTATTCATTAATGTGATCTACTATTAGAGCCTCTTAAATGGTCTGTGCGTCGCTGATGTCTGTGTAATCCACCCAGAACAGCTTTGTGTGCATTGGTTTGTTTTCATTGTTGTAGTGACACTTACTTTTCTGCAACACTAGTAAATTACACCAAAATCCTCTGGGTGATAGGTACTCAGTTCCAAAGTTTTACGATGACCCCAAGTATAAAAATAGAAAATTCTACCTTTGTGGTGTTTCTTCCTGAGCAATGACTGAGTTTCGAAAACAATGAATTTGCCTAATTTGCATGATGAAAACATTTAAAATTCCTCTAAGACTTCTTAAAATCTGAGCTTATGATTGTATGAGAATTCACTGTACATCAGCTCACAAAACATATAAGCTTCAGCTTATCATAATAGATAAAGAATTAGTGGCATTTAGTTACTGATTTTTAATCCAGGTAAAAGGTGGAAAACTATATATACATATAGCTACAGAAGTCTCAACGTCTGTTGAATAGTCAAAATTATTTAGCTCGCCCTTATGATGGGTATACAGTTTTTCTAAATTTGCAGCTGCCCTTCTGGACCCTGCCACCTTGACTGAAAATACATGCTCTTGTTTATGCTGTTATTTCTCAACAATGTATACTGGTATCTGATGTATGATGAGTCATATGGTAGTGGTGTTGCCGTGGTAATTGCTCATGCAATAATGAGAACATCAAGGATACGGGCAGCTTTCTCTTCTATCGAGTTTCTATTGTCTTCTCTCTCTCTCTCTCTCTCTCCCTTTAGGAAACCAGTGGCTATGACACCAAGAGTAACACAATCAAAATTTCCCTTTCTATTGTTTGTTGGTAGAATTCATCCTCTGCTAGCAAGGGAATTCTTGGACATCCTGACTTGTAAGAGATTTTGCATCTCCTTGATACTCTTTTTGTCACTAAACTTTTCTTGCCTCTGGAGGAAAAATAATTTGAATCCTAAGGCTGATACGTGCCAGAAGTCCAGTATGGAAAGTTCTGTGAAAGCAGAGCATTCCAGCCCTAGGGTTGCCATTGTCTCTGGCTTCAGTACATGTTCAAAATCACCTCAAAAAAGAATTGGAAAGTGAAAGTTAACCTTCACATCCCTAGCAGTTTTTACTGTACCACTCTAGACTCTCCATGTCAGAGTTGGATTTAAGTTACCACAGGGATGATTGGAGTTGAGTTACTCAGGGGCTAATGATATTTATAGAGATTCATTCCTCTTTACAGGCTACTGAAAAAATTTTACATGTGCTGTGACTAAGGAGATGCTGTAAAAGAACAATTCAGTAGAACTGCACTGTGTGAGCACTTAATAGTGCAAGTTCAAATATACATACTAAGCAAAACAGGAGAGAAAAAGGAGAGAGAAATAACAGTTTAAATAGGCAATTCCACCTTCTCCACCTGCCACTGCATTGAATGGATCTATGTCCAAAAGTAATGGTAAGGGGATTTGAATCTTCTGTTCTCACCCCGCCTCAGTTCCCTAGGGTCTGTCATAGTGTGACCATCTTGCCTTACATTTGGGTGATTTAAAGGATTCTCCATGGTAATATTGACTAGACTAGATTCTCGCCACAAAGGGTGATGTTAGAACATAGCTTAAATAAGATCTGACCCAACTGAAGTTTGTATTACACCACCATCAAAAAGTGTATCTCCGTTTACAGACATTCTTATATTCGATTTAAGAAGGAACTCCAACATTGATATTAAGTATAATTAGCCTCATTTGCAGAGTTAAACAGATACTTTAACAGATAAAAGATCGCATGCACACCAGAAATAAAACTGTCATACAGGAAAGTCTTGTATGCGTGGGCATTTTAGTTCATGATCCAGCTGAGCTGAATTTTCTAGTCAGCTTTCTGTAAGTGTTCATTCCATGTCATGTGCATGGAACTGTATGGATACAAACACAGAGCACACAGAGCCTGGGCTCAGGAGCTTATAGTCTAAAGAGAGAACACAAGTACAAAACATAAATAACTGATTCACGAGATCCAAGTATCAGTAAATTTTTTCATTTATTTATTCATTCACTCATGTATTCACCCAGTCAAGAACACTTCCTGAACAGGCATTGAGTTCAAAGTTCTCTGCTAGGATTGTAAAACTGGGTAAGATGAATTTCCAGCCTTCAAAAAGATCACAGTCTAGCTGCTCAGGCAAAAATTCAGATTAGAGGGGAGGGTATATAGCTCAATGGTAGAGGACATGCTTAACATGCCTGAAGCCCTGGGTTCAATCCCCAGGTACCTCCATTAAAAATAAATAAATAAGTAAACCTAATTACCCCCCCCCCCCAATTTTTTTTTAACAAAGAACAATTCAAATAAAATAAATTGAATTATAAACACATAAAGACTTCAAGGATCATTCCCCAGAGGCACATAGGTCCAAACACCACCACCTGCTCAGGGAAGGTCTTACAAATTAAATCATGAAAGAGAATGAGGCTTTCTCCTGAAAGGCAGTGCCTGGCAGAGGATGAACTCACTAGCTAGCACTTCGTAATTTACAAAGTAGATTTCCATGTATCATCACCTTTGGTTCTCATATCAACTATGAGAAAACTGAGACCCTGAGAGTTCAAGGGTCTTGCTCTCACAGCCATAGACTTAACTTAAGTGCTAGAATTGGTACTTGAATCCCAGTCATCTCTCTACATTTCGTAACTGTATTCATAGAGAAAGCAGAAGCAAAACACTTTAATCGCTCCGAGAAGGGAGAGTTTAGTTGCAACTGGGGACATCGTAGAATTAATGCTTCGTGGGCAAAATGGCATTTTGTCTTGAGGTTTGCACTTAGTTTTGTAGAGTTGAGACTCTGGCACAGGTATGGGTATGGTTAAAGTAAGTGAACATTTATAGGGGGAAAAAAACTACAAGTGTGGCCAAAACTTAATGAACTTGAGAAGTAATCATAGGAAATAAAATTGGAGAGAGTGAGACTATATTAGGGACATAAAATCAGGCTAAGGAATTTTTCCTAAGCCAAGGTGAGTTGAAGGTTGAACATTTTTGAACAGGAGAATTCTAGGATCTTAGCTTTGCTTAAGAAAGAATAAAATGGCATCAATGAAGAGACATTTTGGAGCAGCAGAAAATAGAATAAGGAGAGCAGCGAGGGGAGTTAAAGCAATAATCTACTCTAGAGGTAATACTGATATTACAAGATGACATACAAGATGATGGATTAATATTATTTTTTGTTGTTCTTTTTGTATAGTTTATATTTTCTACAGTGACTGTACAAAAATTTGTGAGAAAAGTGGTTTTTTATTGAAGTATAGTTGATTCACTATGTTGTGTTAGTTTCAGATGTGCAAGGTGATTTGGTTATACATATATATGTATATACCTATACTCATTTTTAATTTTCCATTATAGCTTTTTATAAGATATTGAATATAGTTCCCCGTGCTATACAGTAGGTCCTTGTTGTTTATCTGTTTTATATATAGTGATATGGTGATATACATCTATTAATTCCATACTCCCAGTTTATCCCCACCCTGTTCCCCTTTGGTAACCATAAGTTTGTTTTCTATGTCTAGGTCTCTTTCTGTTTTGTAAATAAATTCATTTGTACTAATTTTTTTAGAGTTCACATATAAGTGATATCACACAATATTTGTCCTTCTCAGACTTACTTCACTTAGTGTAATAACTTCTAGGTCCATTCATGTTGCTGCAAATGGCATTATTTCGTTTTTTTTTTTATGGCTGAGTTATATATATATATATATCTCACATCTTCTTTATCCATTCATCTGTTGATGGACATTTAGTTTGCTTCCATGTCTTGGCTGTTGTAAATGGTGCTGCTGTGAACATTGGGATGCATGTGTCTTTTCAAATGAGAGCTTTTGTCTTTTCTGGATATATGCCCAGGAGTGGGATTTCTGGATCATATGGTAACTCAATTTTTGGTTTTTTAAGGAACCTCCAGACTGTTTTCCATAGTGGCTGCACCAATTTATGTTCCCACCAATGGTGTAGGAGGGTTCCCTTTTCTTAACAAAGTTGTTTTTTTTTTAAAGAGAGCATATATTTAGGGCCTAACCTGAAGTGGTACATGTAGTAATAAAATGGGTGTGAGGGAGACATATGGAGGAAGGATCGGCAAAGACTTGAAAATCTGTATAAGAAGAAAAAAGAGGATGCTGTTTCTGTGATGATGCGATACCTGGACACCACAATTACTCTGGGATTTCTGGCAAAAGACTTGTAGAGTTAACAGAAATAGGGACTAGGAAGAGGAACAGCATGTTGGAGAGTAAAAACAGTGGCTTACTGATGAATAAACTGATTTTGAGAATTTTTCAGGACAAATAGATGGAGAACAGCAAACAAATATCAAAGAGTGAAAAGAAGTCAGAGTTGGGAACCAAGGAAGGCTAAGCATAGATCCTTGGGGGAACATCTACATTTGTGAGTTGGACTTTGCTAAATTTAAGTTTAATTTTTTTTTTCTTAGAGTCAGAGTCAGTTCCTTTTTCATTTATTTGTTTCCACTTCAGAACTTTACTTTCACCCTGCAATTTATTGTGCAGACCTCTAAATGCAGCTTGACTAGAAGATAAATAATTTACAGAAACATCCAAAATACATCAGACTTTGTTCCTAAATATTTTATTGCTAAGATCACCTAGATGTTGGCTAAATTGTAAGACGCATAAATTGCAAGGGCTTTGTAAAATAGCATTCATTTTTAAACTGACCGTGAATTTCAAATCAAATTGTCAAATTGAATCCTGAACCTTTTGGTAACCAACAAATGCTTTCAAAAAGTAAATATTAACAGCAAGACACAGATGATCCAGTGCTGATCTGTTCTACTATTATTATTTTCTTGGAAATAAATAGTAAATGAGAATGTTGAAGTGGCATAGTTGCCAGAAATCAACCCAAATTGGCCTGATGGTTAGGGATGTATTTATCATGGATAGAACTACATAATTTTGGAATTATAGAGGACAACAGGAAGGAACCAACAAAAAATAACGTGCTATTACCCAGTCCCTGGAGAGAAGTATGTTCATAGCCACAGGGTGAGAATTAGCTGTGAGATTGTGTTCTATCATTTTCTATTGTATTGGTTGTAAAAAAAAAAAAAAGAAAGTTAAAATAACCTCTTGCTTTTAACCAAACATTTCTTACTGGAAATTCAATAGGCACACTTTTGTCTTGTTTGTCCAGATGTGTGTATTTGTGTTACTCCTTTTTAGTTGTTCTGAAAGCAGTTTTATCAGTACTTAGGTACATTCTTTTCCCAGGAGCTTGGGTATTTTATTGAGATTGTTTCAAATGCACTTAATGTCCTCTCTAGTGGATTTATTTATCTTTTTCCCAAAGCCTTCTTTTCGCTTGGCCAGAGCAATTACTTTTCATGTACCTTATAATGTGAGGACCTCATTACTATAACCTATAGATTATGGCACTTTGGTATTTCATACGTGCTTTTAATATGATATGTATCATATATAACTTACAAGTAAAAATCTGTGAAGAATTTATTACTTAAGATTTCTTTTATAGAGAATTGTTATAAAGGATGTATAGTCAATACTTTAAAATAATAATTGGAAGAGAAGGTATAGCTCAGTGGTAGAGCATGCATGAAGTCTTGAGTTCAATCCCCAGTACTTCCTTTAAAAAAAATTAAATAAATGAACCAAATTACCCCCATCAAAAAAATAAAGTAAATAAATAAATAGTAAGATAATATTAGAAAATTTAAAAGATGAGTAGATCAGTTTGCCTGCTATGCTGTGACTTCATAGACAATATTCTCAAAAATTGGAATATATCCTGGAGGTTAAAATATTTCATACAGATATCATATAAATGTAGAAGTATAATTTTATCAGAATTTCTAATAGTGGTATTTGGCTACAGATCCACTGACCTGAAGTATTTTGCGGGTAGATGCTAAGTATGTCAAGGCAGCTGGCATAAAGCGTAGGAAAAAACACTACTCCCTTAGCTGGCAAGTAGATGTGAATTTCCTACTTCTGACTTTGGTCATTCTGTAATGAATCAAATGTTTACTCTGACCTACTTAAAACATCTGGATAATTCTAATCTGGGGACATATTGCTTTAGATATACTGAATGCAGAAAATTGGTAGAATTTTACATTTCTTTTGATAAATGAGATTGCCTTAAGTTTTGTAATACACAAAGATTCACGAGTGCTTAGCTCTCCTCCTTTGTTTTTCCATTTAGTTAAAATCTCCTACTTTCTATCTATCACACACATAATTCTTAAGAGAGCAAACATCTGGATTATTATCAGCAGTTCTTGAACAGACCAAGGTTTCACTATCAGACTACTATCCTCCATAAAAAGAAACCCAGGCATACAAGCTATGCCTTGATACTGAATAACTCCTAGTTTTCTAGTTACTATTTTCTCAGAACAGCTCCAAGCAGTCTTGTTGGGATCTCCTCTGGGGCTCTTTGATAAATCAATTCCGGATTGAGATTGACATGAAGATAGAGCTTGGGGTGAAAGACAGAAAACAGCTGTGAACAAAATGATTCTCCTTTGAAAGGTAAACAAGTACAGGACATGCCAAGAAAAGGTAGCTGGAGTTGTTATTTTCCCTGAAAACTGTGAAAGACTTGACCCATACAGAAGAGTGGGGGATTAACCTGCCGTCACACCCAGGGCTCATTGTCCCATTAAATTAAGATGACTGTTCTATTCTTTACAGACATTCTTAAAAATCAGTCATCCAGAATGGAAAAGGAAATTACCTATGTTCCCTTAACTCTGTCATTTGTCTCATTACGCAGTTGATCTCTCATTTATTTATTTCTCAGTTTTTAGACCTGCACTTGGCCAACAGAAATACTGTGCAAGCCACATTTGTAATTTAAAGTGTCTGGTACCACATTTAAAAAATAAAAAACATAGATAAAATTAATTTCAATATACTATCATCAATATACAATCAACCATTATTATTGGAATCAGTATATCAAATTAATAATGTAATATTTAAATTCTTTCCTCCTTCTAGGTCTTTGACATCTTGTGTGTGTTTTATATACATAGCAATTTATATGCTAACTTTTTATCAAGCATGCTTGATCTGTAGTTTTCGTAAAATTTACAACTGGAAATTTAGATTCACTTTCTCAAGTTTCAAATATGCTTGAAAGTTTTCTAATAACTGAATCAAGTATTGGCTTTTAAATTTTAAATATTAATTACTAATAATCAAATATAGTTCTTCAGTCGCACTAGACCCCTATCAAGTCTGCAGTTGCTTGTGGCTGGTGGCTGCCATATTGGACAGTCCATATTTAGATTGTCTGGTTTGAACTCAGACTCTGCCACTCGCTGATTGTGTTATCTTGAGAAAGTCAATTTCTCTTTTTGTGCCTTAGTTTCTTCATCTATCAAATGGAGATAATAATAGTACCCTCATAAGAAAGTGGTTTTGAGGATTAAATGAAATAATACCAATTATACATGTAAAACACTTAACACAGTGCCTGGTATATAATGAGCTCTCAACAAATACTAACCTTTATTATTACTGTTGTTTTTTTATGTGTATATTCTTTATTTTTCTTAAAGTATAGTCAGTTTACAATGTTGTGTCAATTTCTGGTGTACAGACTAATGCTTCAGACATACATGAATATACATACATTTGTTTTCATATTCTTTTTCACCATAAGCTGCTGCAAGATATCGGATATTGTTCTCTGTGCTATACAGTATGTAAACTGTTTATCTATTTACTACTGTTTTTATTAGCATGTATTCACTTTTATGACTTATAAAATTATTAATTCTAAGTGTCTGGCAAAAGTGAACTTCTCCTCTTTGGGGTTTGTAAAGCAGACAGATGGTGAGCCAAACGCAGAAATGTAAGCTCTTTTTGCTCCACATCTGTGTCTCTAAGTGCCTGGATGTCCTACAGTGCAGCTGTCAGCCTGGCTAACCTGAACTCATCATTCTTCCTGAGTCACCTCTCCTGAATAGAACTTACTTATTCCTCTTCAAGACAATGCTGTTTTCCTGTTTACTTAAACTCAGAACCTTGGAGTTGTCACCAAATCCTCCTTTCTCTCATCACCCTTGTCAGTCAGTCATTATCAAGTCCCTCAAGATTTCCAGTGTAAAAGCTCAGGCTTTCCTCTTGCTGGAGAGCTGCAGTAATTTCCTGTTTAATGAATGGGAGTCTCAGTTTCTGGTCTCTAAACATCATATTGTGCCTGTTGTATGCTATTGAATTAATCTCCTGAAAATGGTATTTTTATCATATGATTCCACTGTTCAGATCTTTTCTTCATTGCCATCACCTCTAGAATAAATTCATCTCCTCTATGCAGCTTTTTTTGACAACCGCTATACCATGATAGCAGATCCCAACGATGACCGCTTCCTTGTGTCACTGTGTCCTCCACCATGACTTCTGCCACAGCCCCAGAGTATTATTCCATGTACTAGGGTAAATGTACCCTTAACCCCACAAAGCTATTTTGTTGCCATATTTGTTTTTTAGCCCTTCCTTCCTTCCTTCCTTCTTTCCTTCCTTCCTCTCTTTCTTTCCTTTATGTCTTGTTATCTCCACAATGCAGCACAGTGGCTCCTTAATAAATTCTCATTTTTTGTATGAGCTATTGAATGACACTCCTGTGTCTGGCATTCAAGGTCTTTAAAATTAGCCCCAACCTAGTATTCATGGTCTTGTTTCCTGCTTCTCACCCACATAGTTTATCTCTGGACAAGCTGGTTTGTAGCTGTCTCACAGATATGCCTTCTCTGTTTCCATCCCCATGCCTCCACTCACCATCCCCTCTCCTGAAGTGTTCCTTTCTCCTCTTGACCTGCCCAAATTCTACCCTTTTTTCAAGAATCATGCACTCTACCTTGTTGCAGAGTCAGCATTGCATGGCCTCATGGAAGGAGACCAGGCTTGGGGTCCTAGTGGGTCTGTTTGTTTCCCTGACCAAGTGGCCTACTTTCTCTGAACTTCATATTCTTCCTCTTTGTATTTAGAGTAACAAAGCCCAAGTTTCAAGGTTGTCTTGAATAGTAAGACTGTTGTGTTGACTGGTATGCAGTGTGGATTCAGACAGAATATGTGAGTTCTGTTATTTTCAGTGTGATCATGGGACATCTAATCATGCAGCTTTTTAGGTATCTCTTCTTGTAAAATTTCGCTGTCATTTGAATCGTGCTGCAATATACACTTTATTCCAAACTACACTACAAGTTTCTGGGCTACAACTAGCACTAATTGAACTGCAGACACATGTAGAGCAAACATATACATGTGTATATTAATAGACATCAGAAGAGAGAGGGAGGCTTTCATGTATATTGACTCATTTAATCTTCCCAAGAAAGCACCATTCTATGAAGAAGTTAATGTCCTTATTTTATCCATAAAGAACTGAGACTTGGAGAGTTTGAGTCCTTCCCAAATCAACCCAGATCTTAAAGAGTTAGAAGCAGGAATTTCAAACAGTGTTTACACAGATTCCCCAAATCTGTTTGATTTTATTCTTTCCCACATTTCACGTCTGTGAGATTCTCTGCCTCAAGCAATATGTATGCTGACCACCTGTCTATTTTGATCTGCACGCAATCACATCCAGGTTCAGGGATTGTGTAGGGAGGGAGATAGCTGTAAAGGGTGCTGCATAGCGGGGGAGGCAAAGGAAGGACGCCTCCAAAAGGACAACTGTGGTATTTTTGTTAGGCCAGTCAGCATTGCTGTCAAGAATGACAAATGACGCTTGAGTTCCCTTTTTCCTGAAAAAGAGTAAGAACAGCCTATTAACAAATACAATTAATACCCATGTACATAATATATAACAAGTCTTTGCTGCAAGCAATGGTGTTCTGATTGGAAAACCCTAAGATTCAGCTTATTTTTACCCAAATGCTTCCTAGTGTCAGCAAAGTTTAAGATTGGCTGAATTTCACATCTGGACCATGACATGACATGCCAAAGTACAAAAACTGGCTGTGAAAGCCACAGAATAAAGACGACCTGTGTAAATTATCTTCTTAAGGTTAATCTTACACACATAGAAAATCCCCTATAGCCAATGGAGGGGCAGGGAAATATATGCACAGAACTTTCTAGAGATAGCAGATTATGATTTCTCATTGAGGAATTCCAGATCTCCCCCAAATTGGTCCTCATATTTTGGTAAAGGACTGGGATAGCTTACTAAAAAGTAAAATATTTTACTTATCACTTTATACTCACTCTGTGTGCAGTTTGTGTGGATGGTCAAGGCAGAGACTGCCAGTGCAAAGTAACACCTCTCATTGCTTAAGTTTAGGTTAATCATTAATAGTTTTCCATGGATCCAATACCCCTTAGAGCAGGAGATGTAGCCATGCTCCTCAACTCATGTATTTGCCAAGTGTGAAAAGCTATGGGCCAGACCTGCTGGAGGTTTGTCGTGTGCAGCTTTGTCATGATCTCTTCTTAGCTCTTCTCTGTGAGCAGTTCTTCCCCTCTCCCTTCCCCAGTGCTCCTCAGCCAGCCCTAAGAGGGTAGATGTGGGTGTGAAATGGGGGGGGGGGGAATCCTTTTAATACTATTCAGTTCTTGACTTAAGGCTCTTCTACAATTGAAAGTTTAGCTGTTATATTCCCTGACATGAAATGGTAGTCAGCAAAAGTAATAACAAGACAACCTAAGTGTGTGACTTTCAAGTAACAGAAGTGATTTTTTTTTAAAAAGTGTGAAGCATTGCATTTAATGTGAAAGATGAGAGATGTTAGTATCTCCTTGAAAACAGCCTGTCATGTTTTTTCAAAAGAATCACCATTAAGGAGTTGATAAATATTTAAAATTTTAAAGCATCCTATTAAAATGCATCACAGGAATATAAAGCCTCCTATTCTTATCCCTCTCAATGAAACCCCATTATATTCAGAGGTTGGGTCTGATTTACCTTCATGTCCCTTGTGTTCCTAAACCAAAAACCTTACAAAAATAGATGCTCGATAATTGTTATTTGGTAATTGAATGAATTAATTAATGAAGGGTGTGCTGTTTCGCAGAGAACACTATTTGGGAAGTTGTGCCTGGCATCTTTAAGTAAAAGAGTACAGGGTATTTTCAAGATGCTTTGAGTCGTGTTAAGAATTTTTTTAAATTTTAAACATTATCTTTGTGACAGACTGAATTTTGTCCCCCCAAAGTTCATACATTGAAGTCCTAGTCCTCAGTACTTCAAAAAGTAACTGTATTTGGAGGTATGATCTTTAAAGATGATTAAGTTAAATGATTAAGTTAAAGCCAATAAAGTTAAAAGTTTAGGGTGGGCCCTAATCCAATATGACTTGTGTTCTTATAAGAAGGGAAAATTTGGAAACACAAAGAGAGACACCATAGATGTACACATGCAGAGGAAAGACCATGGGAACACACAGCAAGAAGGCGGCCATCTGTAAGCCAAGGAGAGAGACCTCAGAAGAAACCCACCTCCTGACACTTTGATCTTGGACTTCCAGCTTCCAGAACTGTGAGGAAATAAATCTCTGTTGTTGAAACCACCCAGTCTGTAGTGGATGCAACGGGAGCAGGAGACAGCAAATACAACCTTTTTAAATTTCTGCCTTTGAAAATCCTCTCTTAAAATGATGGTAGAGGAAAAGAAGTGTATCAGTCCCCAAGAACAGAGGGATGAGAAAGGAGAAAACTGGAGATGAGCGAGGAGTATTTTAGAAATGGGTAATAGAGAACTGAGATTAGCAAGGTTGAGAATGCTAATTACAAAGTGTCTGCAGAGGAGGGTATCAGGAGAAGCAAACAATTCCCTTTGTGGAAATCTGGAAAGACCTGGGAATTAAGGAACCAAATATGCTTAAAAATAGGTGGAGATTGATGGAAAATTTGCATCTAAAGTGGGCTCTTCCACAGACCCTCCTCTCACCCTGCACAGCTAGGAGACCAATTCCACTCCAACCTCATCAGATCATTGGAAAGATCAATAAGTAAGCAAAAAATTATTATTAAAATTTAAAACAATGATAGATAAATTAAAAAATTCAATGGAAGTGCTTAGGGAATACTAACATAACTCAAGATTAAGAAAGCTTCCAACAAAAAGACAAAAAGATGGGCAATAAAAGTTAAGAAATTAGACAAACGATTCTATGGCTAAGCTCTAACTAGTAGGAGTTTGAGAAAGAAAAACTGAGAGAGGGAAAAATAAAGGGAATGAGCTTATCCAAGAAATAACACAAAATTTTCCTCAAACTGAAGAACACATTTTTCTTCATTAAAAACACCCATGAATGCTTGGAACAATGAAGGAAACAGACCCATACAAAAGACGTATCTTGACATTTCAAGATGCAAATAGTAGATCCTAAAAGCATCTTGAGAAGAAGGAGGGGAAAAAGCAAAAAACCCATGAACTATATTTCTGATAAGGGTTCATATAATACTGATTTTATCCTCTAAAAAGCACATTGATGATTAGGAGACAATGGAACAATGCATTCAAATTTCTAAGTGAAAATGACTTGCAACCTGGAATTCTAAACCCAGCTAAATCACCAATCAGGTATGAGGGAGCTGATAAAATAATTGATGTGCTTGACCCAAGCAGAAAATATATTACAAAGAGCTTTTTAAAATTATTTTGGAGAGTTCTGGAGTAACTGATGATAATCCCACATAAAATTAAGCAGATAAAAAAGGACGCAGTTTATAACTCCAGAAAAAAAGAAAGACTAATCAATCAATAAATGAAACATAGTCATGTGACACTATTTAGCTTATCAGTAAACATTACTTCTCAGGAATTAAAAGATAAAACCTGAATATCCATGGAACCATCAATTGTTATGTAACTACGCTAGGTCAGGAGGATACAAGGAGGGAAGTGGGGAAGTGAGATGGTGAAAGAGTGAAATCCTTATTGTCCATAATGGGAAGTCAGTTAGTGGTATAGAGTTAAATAGCAGAAGAAAGGACTGCAGGGATTTCAGAGGGAGTGACAGGGGTGGCACAAAGGACCCTGTTTCTAGATCTAAGCTTTTATAGTACAATTGGGGGGGTGGTGGCAATTAGTTATTAAATGATTCTTTTGTAAATTTAAAAGGAACCAAAGTGACCAAATTTCCAAATATGATAAATGTCCTATGTTTATTAGCATGATCACAGTTAAATATCTTGGGTAGGGATTGTTCAATATCTGAGTGGGATATTTCGCTTCCTCCTTAATATGTGATGGATTTAATAACATCATTTCTTACTGTAGAGCAGGGACTGGAGTACTCTTCATTGGCAGATGTGAGGCTGGCTTCCTTGACCTTTCAGGAGAGAGGAGACAAGAACATCTGGCCAGTCAGACCAGCAGACTCAGTGCTGGTTGATGAGTGAGTTTTTAGACATGGAAGGGAGTATGTTGTTCAGATGTTAGATCATCCTACTGCAGCTCTCTAAAAATGATTTCTAACTAACACTTTTTACTTCCAGTCTTCTCATGAGTGTACAGGAGATTAATGTAAAACAATCAGGATAAAAAGAAGTCACTTCATCAACTACGAGTTGTTGAATTCACACTTACAGGAGGTAATCCTCCTTACAAAGAGTAAATAAAGCTTAAGGAAGTTGGTATTCTGTGCAGGGCTTTGCAGAATACATCTGACTTGTTTACTGTCACACCTTCGGTCTCAGAATTACCATGAGTCAAGCTGTTCCTTGCAGATTTAGAATTTCCTTTACCTCAAAAGCATCCAGAAAAATTGTTTGACCTTCAGCATGGGTGGCAGAACAGTGCTTTGTCCAAAGGAAGGACTTTCTAGCACGGGATTCACTTGGGTTATTGAACTGCCAGGCTCCCTGAAAGACAGGTATGTTGGGAATTAAGTAAACAGAATCTCACGATGTCAGAGTTTTCCCTCTAGAGCAGCACAGTTCTGTTGCTGAGCAGGAACAGCCAATGCCTTCTCACTCTCCCCTCTCTTTTCTGTAAATTGAGAAGCTGGGTAGCTGCAAGAGTGACATCAGCAGAGCTAAATGTAAATGGAGTCTATAAAGAGATGAAGAGCCCAGCAGAAGCTCGTGTATTTCAGTGTAATTCTCCAGAGTTTCATACTGTATTCCAGAATCCATCTCTCACTTGCCCCTCTGCCAGCTCTGCCCCTCTCACTTGCTCTTTTGCACTATTCATGTCCATCTTTCTCTCCCCTGTGGGATCACAGGTTCCTATGAAGGTGGGGCCCATCCATTGCCTCCACCTTGCATTTCTCCCACTGCCTAGTGCACAGCTTGGCACGTAGTGGACCCTCAAAAAACGGATGTTAAATCCCATTTTCCAGTTGACGTCATATGTTGTAAAACACCCTTCACTCAGTGTTAACTCCTTGTGATCACAACCTGTCTCACACCTGCGTTTCCAGAATGTTTTGTCTGTGATCTGGTATACTGGTGAAGGGGCCGAGCTCTGAGCTCAGTATCTGAGTTAAAAACCCCAGCCCTCACTTATTAGCTGTTTGTCCTTGGATTCTTAGCGTTTCATCATCTCTAAAATGAGGATGGCAATCTCAACCTCTGTGAAGACTAAATGAGATGATAGCTGCAGGGCGGACATTAATGTGCTGGCACATATTAAGGTCACAATGCTAGCTTTTATTACTATGATTGGTATTATCCATTATTACTGTTATTAGTTTCTTCATTTCTAAATGAAAATAATGAAAATGATAATGTCAAACTTACAGGGCTATTGTGAGAATTAAAATAGCTTATATAAATGTATATATATGTATATATATACACTATATGTGCATGTATATACATACACATGTATATGTATATACACATACATATACACATATGCACACATACACATATACGTGTATAATAGTAACTAACACACAATAACCACTCATGTTAGCTTTTATTACTCTAACTATGAGTAGTAACTATTATTATAGTTTTTTCTTATATCAAAAATGAGGTTGTTGAAAAGATTTTAAAGTTAATATATTTTAAGGCCTTGGAACTGTGCCTTGTTGATGGTGAGCCCTATACAAGTGTTTACTTTTACTATTTTTACTGATAGTAATAAAAAAGATGATCATAGAGTAAACATGTGAGATAGTATATGCTCAGTAAGTTGTTAATTCACATTTGTATTCATTTCCTGGTACACTGATTGTACTAATGAAATGAATATTAATGGCAACACATGCTCTCAGGGTAACATTAATTATCTTTCTACACACTGGGGGTAAAAAAAAATTCAGGATGGTGAAACATCTTAGCCCAGAATTCTGCCCTTGGCCAAAAGATAAGATGTGAGTGAGGAAAACATGCCTACAGGAATTGTGAGGGTGGCATTTTGCCTGCTATGTATAGTGACTTGACAATTTCCCTTTCACCGACTCTGACAGTGACACTGATGCTAGTGGAGCAACCCGCATCACGCTGCAGGGGCACATCCCTTCTTCTGAGGCTGCAGGCTTGCCGATGAGACAGGATGTGTGCTTGATTCCATCTGCTGTCATTTATCTGCCAGTACAGACAGCGGGCCTCTCTGGGTCTGTTTAGCAGCCAAAACGACAGTCTATCTCTTAGCAACTCAAAGGAAACCACCTCAGAGCATTAAAGCTGGGAAACACCTTATGATAACTTCACTCTAAAGAAATGAGTATACAAAATTTGAAACACTAAGCTCCCTGAGCAATGGCCCTTAATAACAGAATAAAAATGCTTACAGCTTTTATAGACTGAACTTGTTTTAAAGGATGTGGAGAAACTTTTCATCATGTTTATCTTCTACTTTTAATTAAAGTACATATTTTCTGGAATGATAGCACTTGAGTTTTCATCAAATTTCAGAGGAAAGCTGCTCTCCGTGGTGCATGCCCTTTGTTGAAGAAGATGAATTTTATGTGGCATTTGAATTAAAAATAACCGGTCTTATTTTTAAATTAATATTCTACAAACCAGCAGATAGAACCATCTTTTCTTTACTCAGACATTTCCACAGAGTATATATATGTGGTCTGAAAATACAAAGTCAGGAAGGGAAAGGAGGGAATCTTTTCAAATATTCATGGTGCCATTTATAATTTTTCTTCACTAGAATGAGATTAGCTTGGGTGCAGAATGGGGACAGCAGGGACATACTGTGAGTGTGGAAGCAGCCAGTTTCAATGCACTAAATTATGAACACTTCTGATGGCAAAAGAGAGGAGTTTTGACTTTGAATCTCATCCCAACGACTTGACCTATAATTGGAAATCTCTTTCATACTGTATTATTATCTCTTCTTCTATATATTCTGTTCTTGAGATGGTCTTCAACATAATGTGCCTTTTTCATAGGCAGTGTATAAACACGAAGCAAAATTGAATCCTCATCTTTGGCATTGATCCCAAAGTCCTTTTTTGTTATCAGATACCTTCAAATCTGTGTCTTCAAACTCAACGTTTATTCATTGAGATTGGTATATTTCTTTCCACATGTAGATCTTGTGATCTCTTAGGTTGACTCTTTCCCAAGTTCTCTTTTAACATCAGGAATTACCATTCTTCTAATCAACCAGTCCAGAAATATCATCATTACTCTTTTCTTTCATTTCCAGGATCCAGAGTATCCTCGGGTTTTATTAATCCTTCCTTCAAGCTCTGCCTCCTCTGTCCTTCATTCCCCAACATATTAATCTCACGCAGTCCTCATCTGTTTATACCTGGATGTGGACAAGAGGTATACATACAGTATACCTATATATACTGTCTGCATATAGGCTCATTACATCAGTCCTACCCACTACTCACTCCCAGGTGACATAGTGAAAGCTCTCCTTTGATCCTCTTACTCTCCACTCAGGGCTCTCCCAGCAGAGATCACAACTTACATATCAACAGGGGTCAGGCAGGTAATACAAAGGGAGAAGGCAGGTGGTGATCCTGCCCAGAGGGAAAGTGTATCTTCATCTGCCTGCACAGCCAGGTCTAAGTTCCTAACAGTTGTTGCCATGTGAAAACATAGGCCAGTGTGGGCAGACTTTCTGATTTTTCTAGGAGAACAGAGAAATCAAGACTTTAAAAAATTTTTTACTCAATAAATACCTATCATAGGCATATTAAGTTCCAAACTGTATTCTGTATGTTGGGGGAGATACAACAGTGAAAAAAAACTGACTAAAATTCTACCCTCATTATGCTTATATTCTTGTTGAGGGGAAAAAGATAAAAAAAAAAAAATAAGAGAGAGAGAGGGAGGGAGAGAATTATTGCTTTTATCATCAATGCTATGAAGAAAAATGTATCAGGAAGAAGTCAGTTGAGTATATGTGTACGTGGTGGAAGTTTTAAGAAGGGAGGTTAGGAAAGATCTCATTGAAAATGTGGAATTTCGGCAAACCCATGAAGGAAGTGGATGTGTGAGGGAAAAGTATTCCAGGCAGAAAGAAAATAAGGAGTCTTGCTGCCATGATTGAGGAACAATTAGAAAGCCCCAAGGGCAGGGGCGAAGTAGCAAAGTGGAGCACAAGAGGAGACAGAGTTGGAGATGAAACTTAAGTGGGTGAAGGGGGGAGACGTGGGGGTAGATCAGTGGCAATCTATAAAGGCCTTTGTGGCTCTTCCTCATGACCTTGGTCTTAATGTTGAGTGAAACAAGCAATAAGCCAGCGAGGAGCTTTGAACAGATTTTCACAAGAGGATTCTAACTTCAGATAGACTTTAGAAGGATAAGGAAAGAAGCAGGGAAATGAGGGGGACACTTCATCATGAGAAATGATGGTGGTTGACCACAGTTTAGGGCTGAGCAACTGGAAGGATGGAGTTGCCAAAAACTGAGATGGGATAAGACATCAGAAGAAGGAAGCTTGGAGAGGGAAGATTAGAAACTCTGTTGTGAACCTGTTAAAATGTTTATAAGGGGATGTTGAGTAGATAGTCTGACTTGTAAATTTGAGGTTTAAGGTTGGAATGGAGGAAAATTCTCAGTTAGGAGTGAGACAGCTAGACCACATGCCTCAGCTCTCTTTCTCCTAAGATGAACCATTATTTCCTGGGTTCTTTCTAATTTTTGTTTTCACTAGCATCATCCCTTGGAGAGGCAGAGACTACTCCTCTTATCCCAGTTTATCCAAATATGGGTTAAAAAAAAAAAGCCCTCATTTTTTTTGAGTCAACAGCTGAGATAAAGCAGAAATTTTTAAACAAGTCTTTACCGACAAAAAGAAATATATAAAAGCAAAACAACGTGAGACTAGATCTTTGACTTATTATAGGAGATATTTTACTCAAATTCAGTCCCATATGAGAAAGCTTCCTCCACCTACCCTGGACAGCAGAGGTCTTACCACAAGAGAGAGAGCTCAAAGACAGTCTTGTTCCAAGAGATAGAGAAGCATAATGGAGATGCTTTGTCTCCTCTTATGCTTACAGCTCACCTTCCTAATTCTGAGTTTATGAGAACCTTTCTCTCCCTCTGGTGATTGTATGCTAGGATTTAGTAACACATTTAGGAAAGACGCCCCTGCCATCAAAATACCCAAATACAGCACCAGAGTTCCAATACTTTAATAGGAGGCACAAGCATATATCATTAAGGTAGAGGAATCATTTAATCACAGCATGAATCATAGTATGTCTTCAATAAACATTAATTACCTTTCCTTCCTCTGGAAATGACATTCAGTACTCTGTAACTCGCCTAAGGCCTTAAGTACCTGGAGGCCATTTTCTTGCATGCCAGGACCACATCATTCCAAGCTTTTTCTTGTGATATTTGCCCTTCCTGGAATATTTCCCCTTACCTTCTTCTCATACAAATCTTGCAGGGATTTTTTTTTTTAGGTCAGACCAACCCCACAAGATCTTTTATCTAATTGAACCCCACGGTGATGTCACCTCTTCTTTGTATGTCTATGATTTGTCTATACCAATCATTTTTTTCAATTAAATATACTATAAAATGTTTTGGTATGGAGGTGTTGTCTTCCCTGAAAGAAAAGAACCATGATTTTCTCTTTAAACTTAAAAAAAAATTCATCACCATGCATAATACAGGGCTATGTATGTAGGAGACAAAGAATAATACGGTAATAATCTAGTAAATAATCTGTGAATGTCTGAAATATCTGTTCATTAATCCATTCACTCAAAAGACATAAGCACCTTGTCAGGCATTGCTAGATATTCAAGTACAGAAATAAAACAATGATAGAGAACCACTTATTGTGAATACGAAATTTTTAGATGAAGAAGAGGTGTTAGAAATAGCTTTTTAAGAAATCGGTTTGGTAAACTCACATATCCAAGATTATAGAGAGCCATCTTGTGGACAGTTCAGCTTCTCACCCAAAAAACATCTTTAGATAAAGTCTAGCTGCAGACCTAGCTGCAGAATTTTTTTAAAGTATATTAAAACTGTATATAATTAAGTATATTTAACCAATTCCCATAAATTAATGATCTTTACACTGTTTATTTTTATTTCCTTAGCAAAGAAATAATTGTCATACACATGATTTACAACATTTTACATAAAACATCTTTTAGAATTGTGGTCAGAAAATAAGAGTCCTTATAGATTGTCTTCTCCAATGATCAGTCACTTGGGGCTTTAATGATGCTTTGAAAATCTGATTAAATCTATGGTTTGCTCCCTCGAGAAATGCAAATATACACACAATTTTTCTTTACCAGCTCTCCACAGTTTACTCATGAACCTGTTCATGGACTTCATATTTTAAACTCCTATATTTTACCGATACACAAGAAGGTATAGAAGATTTTGGGGTGAAAACAAAGATTTGATACCATTATTTCTTCACCCTCAGAGGCTCATCGTCATACAACTTCATAAAATAGATGAATAAAATCATTATGAAATATTTTTCCTATATTGAGTCCCTCAGCTAAGTCTTAATATGTATAGTTTTTAGTTTCTTAAAGTTCCTGACATCAACAAAGGTATAATTTTAATATTAGGTTCATGTCATTGTGTCAAAATCCTTGGTGTTTCTTCTCTCCAAAATAAAAGATGTGTTTTGGAATTACACTTAGCCTTGAACCCACATTCATGGGTAGATGATCCATGGCAGTATGAGGTTGATACATTTGGGGAAAAAGGTCCTTTTTTTTTTTTGTATATACATATGTTACCCTACATATAGACATACAATCACACTGCTAGTTCTCTGTTTCCTCTTTCTTTCTCATTAGGAAACCAGGTGCATTCACAAAAGTCACCTCTTTTGGTTGGGACCATTGGAGCTGTTTTTTTTTTTTTTTTTTTCTTAACATTTATGAGAGTTTATGTTTCCTTCATCTCTTTCTCATCATTAAGAACTCTAGTAGCCTAAGTCAGTACATCCCCAAGTAAGTCCTGTGGGGTGCTAGTTCCATATAATATCAACAGGTGCTGCATGCAATATGATTCTATGGTCAAATAAGTTGTGATTCACAAAATTAAACTGATGTGTAATGTAAGATTCCTAAAGTCTGTAACAAATCAAATAAGTATTTTAAATCTCCAACAGAGACACCATGTGCAATATTCCAAACTTTATAAAATATGGAACTTACCTGTTTCTCTGTTTTCAGAGTATCTAATGGGGTTGATGTTCCACAGAAAACATTTTGGAGATACAAAGATAGATTTAAAAATATACAGAGATTTCTTGAACAAATTTCAGGATGGTGAGAAATTGACTTATAGTGAAAAATATTGTGGAAGAGGAAATTTTACATTAAATGATCATAATTCAAGTATTTGTAACCTTATTTTAACTTAGCAGGCAATTTGATCTAACAGATAAAAGCACTTACTTGAAAGTAAGTTGACATGGTTTATTCCTCAGTACAGGCGTACTCTTTTTCAAGTGATTAGCAGTTATTTTACTTCTCCAGTTAATGCAAAACAATTCTTGTAGGAGCAATAGAAGCACTATGACGGGTATAAAACTCAGTTTAAGATGCCTTATGCATCAATTCCCAAGTAGTATTCTGAAAGATGACTTACTCTGTTATTAACTGATGTCCAGAGGGAAAAGGTTCAATGATTCTGCAAATATTCTCCATCTTCTAGGATAGACACATTCGAATTATTATATCCAAAGCTCTTAGAAGCCCTGCAGTAAAATTTTTTTTCTTTAAAATTGTCAAGTCATACCTTCCAAATTATTCGACTCTCTAGTCGTTTCCTTATTTTTATTATTCAACTGAACTCTTAAAATTTCAAAAATGAGTGTTCCAGGCAACAGTTCAGGAAATGTTCTTCTGCCCTTTTCTGTTTTTAATACATAAAATTATTTTTAAATCCACATTAATAGAGAAGAGCAATTGCATGTATAATCTAAAAAGTATGGAAGGAGGGTATAAATCAGTGACAGAGTGTGTGATTAACATGCATGAAGTCCTGGGTTCATTCCCCAATACCTCCATTATAAATAGATAAACAAACAAACAAACAAACAAACCTAATTATCCCCCCTAAAAAATAAATACAATAAAGTAGAATTTAAAAGAAATAAGTTTAAAAATTAAAACTATGGACTTCTGATTAATGGTGGTGAATTGACTATATGCGTTCATGTCATCTACAATTAAATAGAGGGATTTAAAAGAAAGGGCATGAGGATACGAAAGAAGATTACTTTGTCCCACCCAACCACCCATTCTCATCCTCAGCTCCTGCCACAGAATACTAAAGGTTAATTTTCCGAAGAAATGTTATTGAAAACACCCAGCCCTCAAAGAGCAGATGTGGCAAGTGTCTGGTTGTGATGGACTGAAACAAGCAATGAAAGGAATGCCTGTGTTGTGGTCTGATTCTCCGGGAAGCAGGCTCTGAGACTGATGTGTATGTTGTTTATGGGGATGTACTCTCAGTACTGACACTTCCAGGGTGAGGAGGGGAAGAGGATTAAAGCCTCAGTGGAGGCCTCAGCTGACCCAATGGCAAATGTGAGCTACCATTTGGAAAAAAAAGAAATTAATACAAAGAAGATTGCACAGGTGAAAAAAAAAAAGAAAGGCAGTTATTGACTCCAAGAAAAACAGAAGTTATACCATAAGGGAAATATAATCCTATTACATATGTAGTAAATAAGATTTATATAGTAAATATATGCAAACCGTGATTATAAATTTAACTGAAAACTGTGATTTAACTAGATGAAAGAAGGGAAGTGGGGTTAGTATAAGAGAATTAAATATATCTCTAACATAACAAGACATGAATTGATAATAGCTAAAAATTTCAAGACCATGAAAGTACAATATATGCATATGGCTTAGAATTACAGAGTTAAGTACCAACAGAAACAAAATGATTTGCATAAGGGCATTCAGAGTAGGCACGATAAATTTTTTCACAAGTCTTTGAGTATAATTTTTATTAATTTGTAATTTCTCTATTCACCACGATGGGTTGAGTTAAGCTGCCTTAACAATCAACCTCTGAATCATATAACAAAGGTTGACTTTTTTTTCCCATACTACCTGTCATCACCTGGGAGCTATGCTCTGTAGCTACTTTACTGGTATGGAGGCCGACCAAGAGTTGGCATCTCAGACTTTGCTGGTCTCTCTGGCAGAAGGAAGAAAGAGTGGAGGTTCTCACACCAGCAGTTCAATGTTTGTCCACACATGACTCATGAGTTTGGCTAGAACTAATCATATGGCCCCATTCAGCCACAAGAGGTTTATTAAGTGTTCCTGGTAGAAGGACAGCTGGAAATATTAGCCAACAACTCTAATGACTACCACAATTTCTCTCACCGAAATTAAGTGAAAGTAAAATGACTTACTTCTAGCTAAAACAAATTCCTTAAATATTAATTCATATATGTGATCAAATACACAAACATTTGTATAATAAATATATGAAATAAATATATATATTAAATATATTAAGTAAAAATGTGAATAAAATATGTAAATAAAAATACTTACAATTATCTATGTATAATTTATATTTTTTATATTTGGCTCTTCTATGAATGCTTTATTTATTTATTCCTTAAACAAATGTTTTTTGAATCTCTTCCATTTATTGGGCATTATTACAGGTCCCAGGTATTCAACGTGTGAGCAATGCAGACAGAACCCCCTGTTTTTATGTAGTTTATATAGGGGCAGGGAGACTCAGTAAACATAAGTTGCATGATGTTCTGTTGTATGTTAGAAGGTTACAGGTACTGGGGAAAGACAGTGCATAAGAAGGGGAGCTAAAAGTAAGACCAAAGGTGTATGGTTAGAATTTTAAATAGGGAAGTCAGTTAGTCCTCACTGAGAAAAGTGAGGCAAGGCTTGAAGAGCATGAGGGTTGGGCAGTATGGATCCCTGGACAGAGCAAGCAGCAAATGCAAACGCCCTGAGGCAGGAGCACCCTGGCTGTTTCCTGGAAGAAGAGGAGGCTGGTGAGACTTCAGTGAGAGAATGAAAGGGACAGTAGTAGGGGACCTAGTGCGCATCTATGGGACATAGAGGCTGTACTAAAGACCTCTATCCTCAGTTAATTATTTGAATTTTAGGTGAAATGCTTCAACTTCTAATGGAAAATACATTGCTCAGTATTGGATGATGACTAATATTTCATAGAAGCCAAACTTGGTCACATTATGAAGAAGACAGAAAAATGTAGAATCTATTTTTTCGATTCATTTTAATTTGACTAAGGCTCTTCCATGCTCTATATGCTGTACCAAACACCTATCCTTCTATAAGTACAGGGCATAAAATGAAGTTTACAGAAAGTCAAGGAGGCAGCTAATATTTACTGAGCTTCTACAGCATTACCTCATTTAATGCCTAGAATAGTCTAACTAGGTAAATAGAATGTCCTCATTTTACAGATGAGAATACTGAGTCTCAAGGGTATAAACTGACTTGAATTATCAAGCTATAGTAGAACTGGGATTTAATCTCAGGTCGGCCCCCCTGAAGCATTTTTCACCATTGTTTATATTTGACTCCCAAAAATATGTTTTTCAGTTCATTGATTTCCTGGTCCAGGGAATTATTTGTGTTTTTGTTCTAAAACTCATCTGCTAGGCTCAGACTACCCATAGAGAGAATTGGCCTTTAGAGATCATCACTGCCACCCTATTGCCATCTACAAGAACTAGATAGCATTATTTACAGAGAATAATCCACACAGTGATAATTAAGTATTAACTGTATTTATGATGACAATTTTGTCTAATTTACTAAAGAAAAAAGAATTAAAATGCACTCAGATTTGAGATTTACTGTCCTTTTTTTTCCCTTTTCTTTTGCAGGTAAGTTTGGAAATTATTTTGCTTACTGGAGGAGAGGTATGGTGTCACTCTTTTTCTGAATTTAATTTTGATTGCTTTTAACATTGGGTTTGAAAGATGATGCGTCTCACCTTGCATTTTGTTGTGGTTGTGGTTGTTTTGTTGTTGCAAATATTTGTAAGTTAACATTGTGGATTTAAGTTATTCAATTCAACAGTTTTAAGTATGTGAGTCCATAAAGTGATCTATGCAGGGTTTGTATTTGGGTTTGTATTTAAATAATTTCTATGCCAGATACAAGGAAAGAGATTGTATTGGGAGGATGAGGGAAATACAAGAGTAGATAATATGAATGCAGTGGGAGTCTGTAAGGCTGAGAAGGGCAGCAACCTTCAGCTCTGGGCAGCATAATCTACAATGGCCATGGCTGTGTGTCAGAAAAATAAATTGTCTTTTCATGAGCAGAGGTAATCAGCCAGAGACTGCTTTTTAAACCCCTGGTTTCGTGTTTTCTTCTATTATTTTACAACATATCTGACCAGGGTATTGCTGATGCGTATCTTTGAAAAAGGAATGGCTGCAACCATTTTGAACTAGAAGTCAGATTTTAAGTTAGAAAGCAATAAAATAGATTCACTTCCTGAAAGCCATCTGGAAAAAAGCAATAATGAACTATAATTAGCTATTTCAGATAAGAAGAAGGATATTTCAGTAAACCTTCTAGAGATACAAAAGAGAAGATAAACTATCAGAGAGGTTTAGGAAGATGTAGGATTTGTACTGAGGAAAGAAAGTAGCCTGTTAAGTGTCCCCTGCACAGGACTGTGGCTTTATTATTGTGCACTGTGTTTTCATTCACGTAAGAAAGAAGTGATTGTGTGGATCTGAATCAAGCAGAAAACTGAAGTAAACTCTATGCTAATTATAAATGGTGTGTTTACCTTATTCTAGAAAGAGTGTATGGGTTTGTAAAAGTATTAAATGTATAAAAATAAAGAGAGACAGGGGCACTAAATCTACTCCTAGTCTAAGTTCTTCCTCATCAGTAGGAGATGATGTAGCTCAGGAGGCAAGAGAGTTCTTGGGCCCCTGGTCCTGATGGGTAAAGAAATTTGATCTCATTCTATTCTCTTTGATATAATTATAACAATAACAAATTCATCAGGGTGGAGTTACTGTTATCACTCTGAGTAAATTTACAACAATCAAGGAGTTCAGATGTTTTCACTGAGAAAATACAGATTTGGTATTTGAACCACAAAGTTCGTTGGCCTGCAACTCTCTTCATTTTAACTAGTATTCTAGTGTTTGATGGATAGGAGGGGAATTAAAGGATATTGGCAAATGTCATGACATCTTTGGAAAATACATGTATTTTTTTTTTCCTCTTCTAATCTAAGTGTCAGAGAGATTCTTTAACCCAGGGAGGGATCAGTAAAATTTTTCTCTGAGGAGCCAGATACTAAATATTTTAGACTTTGCAGGACATAAGGCATCTGTGGTACAATTCTGCCATTGTAGAACAAAGGTAGCCATCCATAGAGAAAATGTAATGGATTAGCATGGCGTGTTCCAATAAAGCTTTATTTACAAAAGCAGGTGGTGGGTAGAATTTGCCCTGTGGTAGGTGTGAAATGACATGAAAGATTTTAAGTCATCTTTAAGATTTTGGGGACAGCGCATCTGTTGGCCACCTTCTGCTGTAGATACACCTCTGGTATAAATAGGAATGAACTGGTGTTTGTCTCTCATTTAGAAACAGGTTAAAACCTCTCAAAAGCTTTGATGAATTTAAACACTAGAGGGCACAAAAGGATATTTTTAAGTCAGGGACCTTTGGTAAACAGAAGTCTGCAATTCTGAAAAACTGCCTCAAGTCAAGTGATGTGACCTCAATGTGCATAATTTGTCAGAAATGTTGGCCTGCAGTTGCAGTGACCTCACCGGCCACAAGAACTTGAAGTGGCTGACCAACTCTGTGTTGCTATAATAATAGCCATATGTCCTTTTTTTTTTTTTTTTTTTCGCTTGCTTGCTTTTGGCCTTTTCATAAAATGTGGACAACACTGAGAATTTATGTGGTAGAATTATTTTCCACTTCATAAGAGAAGAATCATTTTTTGATTGCTCTGGGTTCTGACTAATTTTCATGAGGTAAAAGTCTTCTCTGTAGTAAGGAACAAGCTATTTTCAATTATCTTATGTTTTCCAAATCCTTAAAAAAGTCATAAATAAAACAATGCATATAAATATAGTTTTACTTTGATTTTTGAAATCAGTTGAGGGTTCTACTTGAGAAAAATAATTAAAAATCATCAGGAGCCTTAAGCCTCAAAAATACTCCTATCCTTTAATCCAGTAATTCTACTCGTAGGTATTTGGATTATGAAATTAATCTGAGATATTAAAAAGATTTATGTTCAAAGATACTCACCACAAAAGTACTTACAATATTAAAAACCTCCATATAATATAAATCTGCCACAGTAAATATTGAAAGAAATTTTGATATTAGACTCAGATAATAGGATCTTATCAACCATTGCAAATAGTTTCAAATAACTTTAAATATATGGGAAATTGCATATAGGATAATACAAAAGGCAAAGCAGAATCCAAAATCATATACCCCAAAGTCTCAATTGAATATTAAGATCAGATGCATATATATGAATGTACACATAAAAATAAGAAAGAAAATGATCCAGAGGACTTACCTCTGGCTGTAGATGATTTTTGTTTTCTTTTCACTTTTCTTCATTTTCCATCTTTTCTGTAAGGAATATTCATCATTTATATAGTCATGAAAAATAAATGTTTCTCGAACAGAAAACTATTTCAGTCTTCTTATACGGTACATTTTTGGATATGGTTTTTAGGTCAGTGCTGGTAAAAGTCAGCAAGTTATAAGAAAAGTATATTATTTTATGCATCAGAAAATCCATTTAAATTAATTATTGATTGTTAGGCAGACGCATCAACAGAGTCACCTTTTTAGGCCTGCAGGACAGACAGGCTTTCGTGTTGCGGTTGAGTTGCCATGCACTTGGCAGTAAGAGGGCACAGAGGCAGGGCGGAGGAGACCAGCGAAGCAAGGACTTTCTGGAAAGCCTGTGGTGCTGAGTTTAGCACAGAAATCCCCTGTAAGTTCCTGCACTGTGGTAAATTAGGACATTTGCACCAGGCGCGCGTGCGCTCACACACACTACACACTCCTCTGGTCCTTCACAGTCTGCCTGGTGCCCTGGCCTTTTCTTGCTATTGAACTTCACAGACTGTGTAGGGGGAGGGACTAGAGACAGAAACGGGAGATTGAAGGATGTTAAACTGGACTGTGCCCTGAGCACAGAATTTCTTAGAAATGGCTTTGCATAGCATATTAAAGGAAATCCCATAAATAATAGTGGCAAAAATACCACAATCATGGTGCAAAGTGAAAACTTATCACTAGTGTTCAGTTGAGCTTTTTCTCAAGATATTTTTAATAGCATGAATTATTACTAAAAATGTAGTTTTCTCTTTCTTATTTTATAAAAAGATACCTGGTTGTAGTATGGTGACTACAGTTAATAATGCTGGAAAAAGAGAAGGTATCTGAAAGAGTGAACATAGCATGAGAAAAAAAGGCACAAAGGTTGAGTTGCTCAGAGTAATTGTTTTCATAATTCACTGTGGGTTTTGTAAATTTCCTTGGAGCTCTTAATCTCTGGTACCTAGGAGACTGAGAACCACATCCACTTTTACCTGGCAAATAATTTGATGAACTGAATGAAAAGATGGAATTGAGATAACCTAAGGCCATCAAATAACTCTTTTGACTTAATTTTCTCTATATGCAATGTTCTTTTTAAACAATTTTTTTACAATTTTTTTTAAATTTTTTGGAGGGGAAGTAATTAGGTTTATTTATTTATTTTTAGAGGAGATACTGGGGATTGAACCTAGGACCTCATACATGCTAAGCTCTACCACTTGAGCTATACCCTCCCCCTACAATGTTCTCTTCATTTTTAACTTTTGAACCAAACTGGCTTTTAACATAAACATAGATTCAGTCATTTGGAATTATTCACAAAGATCTGTGAGATATTCTAAAGTTGACTAGTTTATATTCTCAAATGATACTTGTTTATATATATGTGTGTATATATATGCAATGTTCTCACACATATCAAGGTCAAATAAAGCTGCACATTAAGCACTAGCTATTGTCCACTGAGGAGGTGAGGAAATGGATGATGTGGCTTATCTAAACGAATTACCAAAGGAAATACGGAAGCCTTTAATCCTTTTTTGAACAAAGCAGAATTAAATATTCATTACAAGAAGGAATAGCACAATTTAGAGCAAAATAATGAAATTTCCCTGGAGTCTGACTTCTAAGAGGTTTGAGGGATCCGTTTAACATACATTTATTTAGCTCCTACTGTGCCGGGCAGTCCCAGGGATATGTGGCCCCAGGAGGTTCACAGCCAAGTAGAACGTTGAACACACAGCACTCTTCTTGACAGCACATTCTCAGAAAAAGGAAGACTGCAGTATGCATTAGGTCCCAAAAAAGAAACGAATTAAAGTGAAGAATGCTTCCAGTCACTACAGATGCCTTTGACATGTTTATTCCCATGTACTCACACCTGTATCTCCCCAGCTAACCCACAGCACAGTCCACCCTTGTCTTTTTTTCACTACCTTGTTTATTAGTTCTCAGATAAACTAAAGGAGGATGAATCTGAGCTTTTCACACCTGTAGTAGGTTCACTTTCCATTCCAGAGAAACTATAGACAGACCTTTTTTCAGCTAAAGTGTGTTAGTTAATATTCACAGTAAGGACACACAGCTTCCTGAACATGAGAAATATGAAATAATACAGTTGTTGAAAAACTATGTTGAATAGATGAATAAGTCCTAGAGATCTACTGTATAATATGGTTCCTATAGTTAACAAATACTGTATCGTGCTCTTAAAACTTTCTTAAAGGGGTAGATGTCATGTTAAATATTATTCACACACTCACACATGTGCATGCGCAAATCCAAAAACCAGAGACTCAAGAAAACTTTTGGAGGTGATGGATATATTTATTACCTTGACTGTAGTGATGGTTTCACGGATGTAAATTATGTACATTAAATATGTACAGGTTTTTGCAAATTAATTATACTTGAATAAAGCTGGGTTTAAAAAAACCTATATTGATTATATATGCCAGTGTCTTGGATATTGAAAATGTGAGGGGAAAGAATTCATGACACTATCTCCCTGGCTCCAGTCTTCACTGCTCCAATCCTCGTGGAATAGAACCAAACATCAATTGTTCTAAAATTCTACTTTCATTATTTTGGTCCCTTGTTTGGAAACTTTTGATGATTTTTCACTTCTAAATGGAACAAAGGTACCACTTCTAAAAGAACATTCCAAGTTTTGCACAGTCCAGTCTAAACCTGTCCTTTGTACCTTGAACTGACTACCACTGTTCATGGTGTTCTCCCCTCTGAACTCCAGTGGCCCCCCTATGCATGCATGCAGCTTGTCTCCTAGAGCCTTAGATAGATCATGCTTCTGAAGGGCAGCGACTGCTTCTGCTTGTTACAGGGCAATGCCAGCCTCAGTGTTTAGGAAATCTTTGACTAATAACTACCAGTATTAATCTCATATGGCTATAAGACGAGTGAATTCATCCACTAGCAAATGTGTGTTGAGCCTCTACCACTAACAGACCCTACTTTAGTTGCTGGTAAACAGCAGTGAACAAAGCAGAGTGTTTTCTAAAGAAACTTTCATTTGTGTGGGGGGTTGTGGAGACAGACAATACACAAACATGTAAAATACACAAACGTGCAAAAGATAGAGTATGTCATGATGATCAGTTTTATGAGGAAAAATAATGCAGGGTGATGGTGGTTCTATTTTAGATTGAATAGTCAAAATAGGTAGCGCTCTCTTTTAAACTGACATTTTGTTCTTAAAATGAAAGGACTATGCAGATACCTGAAGCAAGAGCATTTCTGGAAGAGGAAAGAGTGAAGTGCAAAGGTCCTGAGGTAGGAGCAGGTGCACTGTTTTCAAAGAATGGAAGAAGACAAGTATGAGTGGAACCGAGTAAGCAAGGGGAAGGGGAGAAGGGAACAAAGTCAGGAAGACAGGAAAGGGCTTTTGTCACCCATGGTAAGGAGTCTGGATTTTATCCTCAGTAGAGTGGGAAACTAGGAGAGGGTTTTGAACAAAGAAATGGCATCTATTTTCAAGGGAAGGATCACTCTGAGTATTCTGAGCCGAATAGACTTGGAGGGAGGGTGGAAGCAGGAGAAAATGGTTAAGAATTCACTTTCGTAGTCTGGGGAAGAGAGATGGTGACCAAGGTGGTGGCACTGGAAGTGGCGAGTAGTGACCCAATTCTGGCTACAGTTTGAAAACAGAGCTGACAGTATTGGATGATGGATTTTCACATGGGGTAAAAGTAAAAGAGATGAGTCAAAGATGATTCAAGGGCTTTGGCCTGAAAAAATTGAAAACTTGTGTTTTCATTTGCCGAGTTAGGGAAAGACGAGGGAAGAGTAGATTTAGTGGTGGGGTGATGGAGACCTAAATCTAAAATTCAGTCTGGGCATCTTAAATCTGAGAGGCCTCTTTGTGGGAAAGGCTTCAGGCCCCGCCCCACTTCCCTGGGACCCGCCCCAGAGTCCACCTGCGCCTGTGGTGGGCAGATCCCGCATGCTCAGTCAGCTGCTCATCTGGGCAGCCGGGGACTTTCTCCATTCAAAACGGCTTGCTAGGCTGTGTGCAGGCTGCCCAGAGGGCTTGTGACTAAACACTCCCAGGGGCAACCCTCAGACATTGAAGGACCAGGATATACTTACACACCCCACGTTTCACATGCTTCAGTAGGACAAACCCGGTATGTGTATATATTCACTCAAAGGGTCCCCAAGAAGGTTGAGTTCCATGTGCTCACAGTGGTCACTTGCTCATTAATGTACATTACACTGACTCTTGTCCCTTCCTGTCCCACTTCCCAACCCCTAACTTCCTACAGTTACCTCCCTGCCTCTTCTCCAAATAAAAAACCCACACCAAGACCTTGCAGGGTCTGCCTGGGAGGAGTTCAACTTGAGACTAGTCTACATCCAAATGTCAGTGTCCAAGGAGGAGGTAGATTTGCTATTTTGAAATTACGAAAAATGTCAGGGATGGAGGTATAGCTGGGAGGGATTAGTCTTTCACAAACCTGCATGAAAGCACAAGATCTAAATATGAGTTGGTTCACACATGTATTTATTTCTTCCTTCTCTGCCTCATGTTCTTTTTTCCATGTGAACCAGATGATGCTCATCAATGAACAGTCTGAGCTTTTGGCAGAGGCCACAGTGGGTTTCTAGAGAATAGTAACCTGAGTAGTGATGACAATTTGATTGGAAAAATGAGTTTCTTGAGAACTTCTCTTAAATCTGTATTTTCATAGAAAGCACATTGTTTTTACTTTCCTCCTATGTTAATTTGGAGTGGTTTTGGAAAAACTGGTGGAGATTATGGAAGGCAATGCATGTCATCCTTTGGTGTTGGCATTACTGTTTTTTTCCATTTTTTTAAATTGAAATATAGTCAGTTTACAATGTTGTGTCAATTTCTGGTATACAGCATAATGTTTCACTCATATATATACATACATATATTCCCTTTCATTTTCTTTTTCATTATAGATTACAAGATATTGAATATAGTGCCCTGTGCTATACACTAAAAACTTGTTTTTTTATCTATTTTATATATAGTAGTATCTGCAAATCTCAAGCTCCCTTCCCTCTTCCCCCCACAGTAACTATAACTTTGTTTTCTATGCCTGTGAGTCTTTCTGTTTAGCAAATAAGTTCATTTGTGTCTTTTTTTTTTTTAGATTCCATATATGAGTGATATCATATGGTATTTTTCTTTCTTTTTCTGGCTTACTTCACTTTGAATAACAATCTCCAGATTCATCCATGTTGCTGCAAATGACATTATTTTATTGTTTTTAATGGCTGAGTAGTATTCCATTGTGTAAATATATCACAACTCTTTATCCAGTCATCTGTTTATGAACATTTAGGTTGTTTCCATGTCTTGGCTATTGTAAATAGTGCTTCTATGAACATTGGGGTGCATGTATCATTTCAAATTAGAGTTTCCTCCAGATATACGCCCAGGAGTAGGACTGTTGAATCATATGGCATTACTTTTTAATGATAGTTTATGCTCAGCCATGCTTTTTTGCTTGCCTGGCTCAGAAGCATGTTTTGTATGATGATTTGAGCAGGAAAACAAGTAGAGGTGAATGAGATCCTCATTAACTAGGTAGGACAGCCAGCAGCAGGCAAGGTAAACACCATACTTATTTCCAATCTGTTGTTCAACTGAATGTGAAAACAGATCATTTTCTCTCATTCTGACTCAGAATATCAGGTAAAACACAACTCTTTTTGCATACCCTATATCACATTCCAGAGTCATTTCAATATCTCATTTCCAGCAAGCACGCAGAATTTAATGTTTCCTGCTGAGCAGTTATCCAAATCATTGTAAATCAGTGGAGTCACTCACATAAATAAAATTTTTATTCTAACTGAAGAGTTAATTCAAGCACATAAAAATATCCCTAACTCTGACATAATTAAAATGGTAATATTTTTATTAGTTACTACCCTGTGAAGTTTCAGGCGACTAATACATTTCCAAATGGCCCTCACAGCCATACTAACATTTTTTAATGAAATGGTTCTGTATCATTAAGCTGAATGGACAATATTTGATTTCTAATATATTCTCCAATTTTTAACTTATTTATTTTTATTTATTTTATAAGTTTTTGGGGGGGAGGGGTAATTAGCTTTTATTTATTTATTTTGTTAATGGGGGTATGAGGGATTGAACTCAGGACCTTGTTCATGCTAGGCATGCTCTCTACCACTGAGCTATACCCTCCCTCACCCTCCAGTTTTGAATATTTAATTTTCTTTTGTCAAATGGAAAAACAGTATTTATCAGAGCAAGTTTCTGAAGTAATGGGGGCAAACATGGTTGCTAATATCCTCCTATATTGAGGAAGTTCTTTTAAAAACATTCCCACTAAGAAACACAACCACGTGGAATATTTATGTACACATTTAAAAATAGAGAGGTAGGATACCAGCTCTGAGAACTGCCCTACCCACACATGCATCCTCCAGAAGTTTTAGGAGTCAGTCCCCAGATGATGAAGGCTAAACAAGTGCCCTGGTAGGTCTAGTTGAAGCTCTTGGCTCTTTCTTTGCGTGAAGCTGCAGTCCTGAAAAGCTTTCTTCACAAGGGGGAGCTGTGCATACATCTAGCTTTTTCATAGAATTTCCTTGCAGACTGGCATGAAGGGGGTCTCTAAATTTCCAAAGAGCTTGATCTCTTTCTCTTTTTGCTTTTCTTTTTTTCTGGCCACAGATGTTCTACCTCTAGGAGGCAGACTGCTCTGTCTTCTCTAGTTAAATGTCTGCAGACCACATCATGCTGCTTCCAATTTGACTTTAAATCCTGTCATCCTAGGTGTTAAATGATGTGTATGCTTTCTGGCTTCCCTGCGTCCTCTCTGACCCTTTAATGTCTCATCAACATGAAAACTATGAGACATATTTAATTTAACATGGATTCAAAAGTTTGTATTCTTGACCTTCGATTGAAATTTAATCAAACTCAAAACCTAAAACTCCTAATGGGAAAAAAGAAATTTGACTATTCAAGTTTTTTTAGTAACACATGTCTAGTTTTATTTAATTATAAAAATAAAATTTTTCAATGTGTGGTAGAAAATTTGAACATTACAGAAAAGAATGTTTAAAAAGACCTATGACCCCTACCAGCCAGAGTTAACACTGTCAACATTTTGGTGTATATTTTTATTAATTGGAAGTAATTGATAAATGCTTTTCAGGAATAACTAATTCTATTTAGTATCAGCAATTATAATGCACCTCTATCATGTCACATAATTATTATTTCCTTTTTGTGATGGGAATAGTTAAGATCCAGTCTCTTAGCAAGTTTCATGTTTACAGTGCAACATTGTTGTCTGTAGGCACTGTACTCTGTATCAGATCTCCAGGATTTATTTACCTACTAGTTGGAAATTTGTACTCTTAAATAACATCTCTCCCATTCCAGAACCCCCCAGTCCCTGGCCACCTCCATTTTACTCTGTTTTCATGAGTTCAACTTTTTTGGATTCCACGTGTAAGTGATATCATTCAGTATTTGCCTTTCTCTGTCTGACATATTTCACTAAGCATAATGTGCTGAAGGCCCATCCATGTTGTTGCAAATGGCAGGATTTCCTTCTTTCTCATGGCTGAATAATACTCCATTGTGTGTGTATGGATATCATACACACACACACACAACTTTATAATGCATTTTTAACAAAGTATTAACACTAGTGTCTTCTTGAAAATGCTAGTCTATGATTTTTTGCTATTTTTGCTATTTTCTCTGAACTGCTGTGATAAGTTAGTACTAGAGTTGCAAATATACATTTTTAAATGTACCTGCAGAGTCATTCCTCTGAACCCGAGATAATTAACAGTCCTTGGAGCACTGAGAGCCAAGGCTCCTGAAATGACTCTGCAGGACTTACTCCTTCCTGGTTGGATTCTTTTTAAGCATCCAACTCCAAACATGAGCTGAGACTGTTCAGTAATTATCTGTATGAGTTCTTCAGTTTCATGGAGACTAAAATTAGGTTTCCTCTGTCACTCTTGTGATGTCATTTCACCTTGACCTGCATCTCAAATTGCTGAGAAATTCACAAGCTTTTTCCAATAGGCACATCAGAAATAGTAGGTGAAAAATAGATTCATTGATATTGGGGGTTATTTTTGCTTTTTTTTTTTTTTTAACAAAATAAAGTCTCTCTTGTCCATGACAAACTAGGCCCAACATTGATATAATATCCATTTAAAATATAACAAAAGGAAACAAAAAATACAACCCAGAGAAAAGCCAAAGTTCCCATTTATTGAAACAACTCCTGATTTCATAGATTTTAGAGGATATTTTGTATAATATCAGTAACTGTATAAAATTCCCAATCATCCCATTCCTAATTACCTGGCTAACTCATAAATTACTAAGAATTACACAGTATGGAAAAATTTAGAAAACATATTACCTAGGACTAAAGTGGAATAAGACCTCATGATTGGCAACTTTTATCACTTCATGGGTATTGATTTTGATAATTCATAATCTTTGGCAGATCTTAGCATTTACTTTGTAATCTAATGTACTTCTGTTAATAAAATTTAGGAATTCAAATTTATTATGGTATTTACCTTATATAGAAAAAACACGTTGAGTTTACCTGTCCAAAGTTTACCCTTTAAAATAGACTCAATATGAACGCATAGATTAAATTTAGGTTCATCATAATGAATTAAGGCATACATGTTATTCAGATGAATCTCATTATAATAGTCTAGTTCTCATTGTTCAAGTCCAGTGTGATAATTACCTGTTCAAAAGCAAGTTCTTAAATATTACTGGCAGAATCTAAGTGGTGTTCACTATAAAATTCTTTCAACTTTTCTGAATTTTTGAAAATTTTCAAAATACTATTTTGGAAAAAAATCTCTTTTTGGTATGGCAAGAACCACATTCTACATTATTTTCTGAAACAAGTTTAAACGCCCCATCAAGTTAGTGTTTCAGGCATCTGTAATTCAGCTCATTCTGGAATATTCCAGAGCTGATTGCAGTATTTATGGCATTCTTTTTTTTTTTTTCCTTTACTTGTAAGAGAAAAATGCTGAGGGACGGTTAGTCATTTTTAATGTTATGCTCACTATTGATACATTTTATTGAGAAAATGCTGACCGTCATAGGTTACAGAGATATTTTTATGAGGTGAGATGTTTTCCTAGTCCCAAGCTTCTATAAACAGAGACCATTTTTCTTTTGTATCCTTAGCCACTTAGCACTGACTTAGACCCACATGCGGCACTAAGCATGAAATAAGAACTTCTTTATAAATGTCTCTCTCCTGCACCCTTCCCAGTTTAACATAGCATTAAGACTAAACTGCCAGAGGAGAGGCGTTTCCCCTGGGCTGGGTGCTGTGAAATATGTTTTACCAAAAACATCTTATTTGATTTGGTTTTAATGTTAGTCATCTGGAAAATCGCCTTCTCCTTAACTATATGCATTTTTCATAAACAAAAGCTCACATCATTATCCATTTCTAGAAATATTTTTCATCCCTTCTCACCCTACTTCCCTGATACTTTTTGAAAATGTAAGCCCAGTCCAATTTTTCATAAGCCTTGAGGAACAGTTTTTGGTTTATTCAGCTCTAAGCTCCATTTAGACATAATTGTGTTTGCCATTGGTCACCAGATGCATCCCACACAGCACCTGACACATAGCAGATGCTTAATACATATTTATGAGCAGGGGAGAAGGAGGGAGGGAGGGAAGAAAGGAAGGATGGATTGGCTGTTAAATAAATTGTTATATGGAAACTAGCTTACTGGGCCATGTGTTTGAGGGTTTTGTGATTTAGTTAGGTTCACTCTTAGAATGTCTACAAAAATACTTCATGCTCCCAACATTTTGTTATATAGTGCCCAACAGACCTTACAAATCCAGTTATGGTTTTGTTTCTTTGACTGCAATTTATTTTCATTTCAAAGTAAATCCAATCTCTTGAGTCACCATAAGTTGGATATCAAACTAAAAAATGTCCAATTTATGCTGTACATAAATGATTTTTTAATTGAAGTATAGTCAGAATGTGTCAATTTCTGATGTACAAGATAATGACCCAGTCATGCATATATATATATACATATATTTGCTTTCATATTCTTTGTCATTATAGGTTATTTTAAGATACTGACTATAGTTACCTGCGCTATAGAAAATAATTTTTTTACACACATACACATATATATAATTGTATGTGATGTCACCTGAGCAACAAAAGAACAACTGTAACTTCTCAAATTTACTTCTACATTTTCAAGGTAATAAGTTTACTTGAAGAACTCCCTAATTTAGAAATGGCTTATTCTCTAAAACATAGAAGTAAGCCAGTGTTTTACTCAAGGCCACATTATTTACCACTTACCAAACTTGGAAAAGTCACTTAACTCCACTGAACCAATAGAAGTAAAATTAGTGAAGCAGTGGAAGGGTCAGAAGGTGCCTGATTGCCTTATTAATAGTCTGGTTGTGTAAATCTCTATTATAAATTTCTTAGGTGGTTTGGAGGGATAGCTAGAAAATGGTGCCTTAAATTGTATGCATCCTGTCACAACACAAAAACTCGTAACAAAAATTAACTCTTACTTTCTTTCACTGCTACTCAAGCACCCAGATTTCTGTTTTAGCTCCTAAAGAAATGCTACCATTGGCTGAATGGACTGAAAAGTGTTTATATTTCTCTTCTGTTTAAAATTGACAGAGAGTAGACAACAAGGTCCTACTGTACAGCACAGGGAACTATATTCAATACCTTGCAAAGGCTTATAATGAAAAAGAGTATGAAAAGCAGTATGTATATATGTATACATGAATCACTAAGTTGTACACCAGAAATTAACACAACACTGTGAATCAACTATACTTCAATAAAAAATTAAATTATTAAATTAAGTTTACAGAGGAAAATGGAGAGTGATACACAGTGCTACAAACACTGACGTTGTATTATCGCTTTTCCTTAAGCCTTACTAAACCCTGCCAGGCCTCCTCTCTCCGCTTCTCTGTCTCCTTATCACAGTTGAGTCCGCTCAGCCTCCAACTGCAACCTCAGTTCCAGCCCAGGCCCACAGATCAATCTTGTGCCTACAATTAGGAATCTAAACAGCTTGGGTAAACCAGCTGCTGTGAAGACAAGATCTGAGATAGTCAAAACTGACTCAGACTCACATCGCTGTCAGAGATTAATTTTGTGATGTCAGCCAAGTTGCTTAACCTCTTTGATCTTCAGATGTCTCATCTGTAAAATGGTACACAGTAATGTCTACCAGTGAGTTGGTGAAGACTAACTAAGATTATGTAACTATTATATCTGTTATCTGTTCTTTCTGTGATAATCCAAAACTTCCTCATGGCTTAACTCTCCAAAGAAGGGACTCACCCTCATTCATTCCTTAGCTCACTTACATTCTAGGCATGTGCTGGTTCACAGCATAGGTTTTACAGTTAGAGCTGAGTTCTCATCTTATTCATTGAATGTGTCATCATAGGGGCAAATTAACTTTTTAAGCCTCTATTTCCTTAGCTGGAAAATAGAATAAAAACAAGACAAGCTCATAGGTATATTATTGTGAGGATAATGTAACTTATATTAAGCCCATATCATACAATAAATATGAAATAAGTGGTTGATACTATCATAGTAAAATAAGGAATTAGGAAATTACCCTGACCTTAGCATGATGTTTGCTTCACAGAAACAGGGAGTATCAGGGTGAGGAAGGGGTCTGGGGGTGACAGGTCAGCAATAAGTCCCCAGGAATGGGACCGTTTATGGGTGTTGGCTTCAATAAATGGATATCCAGATTTAGTGAGATACTGAACAATGTCATGGAAAAAGTTCATGGTGCCAAAGTTGAAGGCACGAGATTGTTGTTATTTAGAAATTCATGGTATTTGGGGTCTTTTTTCTTTCTCCTGAGGGAGCAGTTTTTTATCTCAGCCTGGTAATTCCATCACTGCTTTTTCTTGCTTGTTAACATAGTTCCAAGAAGCTGAAGAGGCCATTTCTGCCCTTATTTGGTGCATGGGTGACAAGAAGCCCAGCAGAAGCTGAAATCAGTGCTGCAGATGCTTTTCCAATTAAACAACCTGTCTTCAGGATCCCATAAGTTTTCAAAAAAAAAAAAAAATGATAATGTTCCTATATTTAGGCAAAGCACAGGATTTGGAATAATGGAGAAAAATTCCATCAGCTAAGTTTAGTAAAATCCCTTGCCACTTAATTTTTTTCAGTTCTTGTAAACAGAACCAACAGACGGTTTTCAATCTGCAAAGAAAACATTCAGCTTTTGTTATAGGATTAACCTTTCAAACATAACAGCTTGACAGTCTATCCTTACACACTTGGGATAAAAAGATTTCAAACAGAGGGGGAAAAAAAAAACCCAACAAAACTAAAGATTGGTACCTTTTTGAAACTGGTTAAATGATATGCCTATGTACCTTGCTCGTAAAGTAACCCATTTTAGAGGACAATTCTTAAAACTGGCAGTGTTTCTAACAGTATAAAAAATAGTTGTCCTTGTTCCCCAAAAAGCTTACCAGCATTAGCAGTAGTGTCTAAAACTTGGGATGGCATTTGCCAAATGCTTTTATATAAATTACCCTATTCATTCTTCTCAAAAACTCTTTGCAATGGTTTTCATTTGGACAACGTACTGAACTCAACAAGGTTGGGCAACAGTGCTCAAGGTCACATGGCAAATTCATAGCTTAACTGTGGCTCTAATTCCCTCTACCAGGGCTGCCCTGAATATTTGCCCAATGGTGTTTCATTAAAAAAAAAAAAAAAAAAAATCCTGAGGACAGGCCTGTAATTCATTTGGTCATAACAGTACGGTGGTTTTTCTGGTTTTGTTATTTTATTTTATTTCACTGATTAATTGCTACAATTGTGGCTTTGTCAGAGGCGTCATCTAAAAAAAGAGAATACAGCAGTCCCACCTAAATTACCCATGGAAAAAAATTTTGCCCCTATTTCAGAACATAAAAGAATATAATGTAGGTGATGCTCTTATTTTCAAGAGGTCCTGAGATAACTGGTTTATTCATTCATTAAGCAAAATTATTATGACTTATTTTTCCAAGCCATTTGCTAGGTACTGGGGGTCTAGTGGGAAAGCAGACACAATTTATGTCCTCATGATGTTTAGGTCTATCAGGGAAGCTAGACATTGAAAAGATAATTACAAATGTGCTGATAGTGACAAAGAGGAAGTGCAAACTGCTGTGGAGACATCCCTTGGTCTGGGAAAGCAGGAAAGCTTCCTGGAGGAAGTGGCTTTCAAGATGAAATTCTGTATCTACCCTTACACTCATCAGTCAATAGCTAAGGAGGATTTTTTTCAGTCTGCAATCATGAGTACAATAATGAAAAGAAACTTTCTGACTTTTAAAATCTTCATATACAGAACATTAGACAAACATTTATTGACCCCAAAAGACTTTTACACACATTTCAAAACATCATGCTTAGCTGTTTATTTCAAGTGATTAGCCTAGATTAATTTCAATTTTTTTAAAGTATTTGACTCTAGAAATATTTCCTGTTGACTACTTCTAAAAAGTCTCCTAGGACTTTGTCTGTCACTTACTAGACACTTAAGAAATATAAAATATCTTTCCCTTTCCTCTTATTTCTTCCCCCCTAATCTCTTTCTTTCACCCTCCATTTGCCCAAGTGTTTAGAAAGAACTCAGTGCTTTATTGGAAAGAAGAGGCTTGACCTAATTATTTTCCAAATTGCTAAACATTTCTGAAACGTGTCGATAGAAACTTTAAGTGTAGATCAAAGCACTTTGATTCACAATCTAGTTTTATTTATCTTTTATTTGTATTTAAGCATGCCTCTTGTCATTTATTTTATTCTATGTCTTAATAATTTTAGCTCTTGAATTACATTTTATTTCTATTTGTGTCCTAGAACATACATGAATAAGAGATGCATTAGAAGCAGCTTAAAACACAGATGCTTACTTAATGCTCCCAAGACTGTGGGATACTATCAATTTCTTCTGGTACTCTGCTGGGTTACAGCTGATAGAAAACAATTGTCCTCGACTGTGGAACATGGAATAATTGACCTCTAAGTGAAGTAGACACGTATAAGATTTAGAATGACCATTTGAAGGCAATTCAGAGAAAATGTGAGCATTATTTTGCAGCATTTCCATTTGGAGTCATAATTGATAGCTGATTATGATACTATGTTAATATAATAAAAATTGTTTAAACCGCAATTACATATACTGAATGAATACTAGTTTTTGAAATGCACTAGTCCGGTTGTTGAATTTCCTTTCAGCACACTCTTTTGCAACAGATCACCCTGAAAATAGAATTGTTATAATGAAACTCTTATCAGAGGTAGCTGAATCACGAACATGAAATGATAAATGAAATGAAGTTGTTTGCTTCCACCTTAACGTCTGCTGCCTTTGAATCTGCAACCAGCAGCTATTTCAAAATACAGCATTATCCTGAACCCATATCTCTGCCTGCTCTGGTTTCCTGAGGCAATGTATTTCAACATCATGCAACCCCTCTAATGTAACTGTTTCTCTGCAGTTTAGCTCAGACTTTCCACTTCCACTTGTCAAATAGTGACTTGATGTATAAATAAATGCTTATGTAGATTATGTTTAAATTCTCCTACTTATATATTTTTTAATTTTCCTCCTTTAAAATTGGGGCTTTTCAAATTTATTTCATAGTAGCAATTTCTGAGGAAATTCTGAGTCTCTGTGTCAGACACCAAAATCCAAGCTTGCCATTTTAACATCTGGAATCTTGGAACCCAAATCCCAGAAATGTTCAAGATGCAAAGACGCCTTATTTAGAGCTCTGCAGAACATGAAATCTATGTTATTGGCAGGAGGTGGGCATTTTCTTGCAATTTTAGGGAGGTTAGGAATTATGTGAATAAGAATGAGGTGGAGGCAAAGTTTAGATTTCTGAATCTGGTTTGCCCCAGGATCTAAGCTTAGTTTCCAACTTGTAGAAGAAGTGTTTGTCTCAGAGATGGAGCATCTCTCTGTGCCATTCAATCATGCTTTTCCTAAAACTTCTTCTGGAAAATAAATGCTTCATAATATGACAGAAATTAAAATATCCAAAATATCCCTTCCCTACCGTTTAGTAAATGTGAAGTGAAAGTTATAAACAGCTACTTGAAATATAAATATAAATGACAGTGAAGGTTCATCCTAGTATACATCTAATTTTTTAAATTTTTTTCTAGTTGTCTAAATTCTCATGTCTGTGAAGTACTAGCCAGTCCCTCAAAATAATATTCATGTTTATACTTGAAATCAAGGCTTAACTTTGCTCATTATTCAGCTCAGAAATATCTTATTTCTGTGAACTTGCTGAAACCTGGTAACCGAGGGGGAATTCAGTGTAATTGTACAAAAGAAATGGGAAGGAGGTGATAAGTAATTATTTAAGGAGAAAAGGACATTAACATTTGCAGATACTTCTTGTGTCTGTATCCAATTTCACATTAGGAAAAGGGACCAAAGTTTCCATTTTCCTAGTCATAATTTCACAGTTGCTCCATTGTTTTTATCTTGCTTAACTGCTCTAGATGCCTGCTTTCAAGAACTGAGGCTGGGAGGCAGAAGGAATATTTTGGCAATAATGAAAAACACAACTTTGCATCTCCTTCAATGTACATTTCTTTTAGAAAAATGTAGACATTCTGTAATATTTTCATTCTGTATTATTATTATGCCTTTGTATTTTATCAGTTAGGTATCAATTAACAACATTCTTTTCAAAATGTAAATTGGCATGGACAATGACAAGTGTTAGTCAAAATGCCTGTTGCTCAGGGTATGGGGGGCTGTGTAGTTCAGTGGTAGAGCACATGCTTGGCAAGTACAAGGTCCTGGGTTCAATCTCCAGTGCCCCCATCAGGGGAAAACAATGTATTTTTTTAAATGCCTGTTGCTGGCTTTAGCCTTTCTAGGAAGCTAGAGTCATTCTTGCCGTGACAAGAGCAATTTGGATAACTATAAAGCAAGCAATATTTTTCTGCTTCCAATGTAGTATATATGGACTGTAGCTTTCATTTTTAAAAACCGGTGATGCTATTTGACCTACAAAATTTTAAATGCCACCAGGCAAAATGAGAGCTCTGTATTGCACGGGAGCTGAAAGAAGTAAATCTTTGTCAGTCCTTTCCCTCTTGCTCCCTTGCTTGACTCTGTGACCACCCCTTCTCTCCCTTCACACCAGTCTTCCCCCCTCCCCCACCAGCTTTCAGGGACATCCCCTCTCTTCATCCAGACCCCCAGTTCTTTTCCACTGTCTGGCTTCAGTCTCAGAGGATGCCATTCTCCTAAACACCAAGTTGTTCAGCTCTGTGTCAACTCTGCCAGGCCTGTGTACATTGCCCAAGAGCTGTCTTGACACGGAAATTAACTAGAATAACGGAATGAAGTGCTAACTGTGGAATTTCACGCATCAGGAAGTGCAGGTTGGTGTAGGTCTGGGCACCTTCTCAGTCCTTTCAAAGAACACCAGGAGGGGGACCACCAATTTTGCTCTTGTGAAATGAGGCTCCAGACACAGAAGCAAAAATGTGGAGTTTGTGAAGCATTAAAATATTGCTAGTTGGTTCAGAGAGAACGTGTTTATTTTTGAACTCGTGGCTCCTCCGAGGTCGCTGCCATTCAGCCAGCTATCATCACTCATGCACTCTTTTAGGCCATCTGTCAGATAACGAAGAGGTGAAACCATAGAAGTGTTTTCTATTGCTCACTCCCAAAGCTGAGACAGAACGTGTGGTGTTCTCGAGAACCCCTGGTGTGCTGGATGATGTTGTGAAAATAAGTGTCCTATTTACTGACTTGAGCTTTTACGGAAACTCCATGAATACTTTGGACCCCTTGGGTATATAAGAGGTAGATGGGCCAGAAGGGGTCTCAAAATTTGGCAGATGTGCGGATCATCACCAAGTTCAACTTTTGGCCAGTTTTGCCCAGTTCAGAGGGGGTTAAATCATGGTTGGGCACTCCAAGCCTCTCTAATCTTATCCTGGAGAAGTGGAGTTCTGCCTTGGTTTACAGTTGAGGTCGCTGGCGGGGCAGTGTTTGGACAGGGACTGATGGAATTATGATGCGTTGTTAACATTAAATAGCACTTGGTGGTGAGGACCGATGACGGCATTGGGGTCCTTTGACTCCTTGAGTACAATCTTGAAATATATGCCTCACCAAAATGGGAAGGGCTCAGTTTGGCTTTCATCATTTATTTGATTTGAAAGAAGGTTGTTTTAAGGGACTTATCAGAGACTTAAGAAATGTTTCTAGGGAATAGAAAATGGGCAAGAAAATTGATCTGTGCTGTCAGAGTCACACATTATAACTCACCCTCCAAGGTGACGCGGCAGCTCCTTGAGGGAGAAGCTGCCAAAAGCACTGAAAGTGATCTGCCTGTTTTCTTCTCACACTGACTTGCAGGGAATGCGCTGCTCTTTCAAGACCGTTAAATCATTATGGAAGGTCTGCTAATAATGATGTTCAACTTTGTGTCTAAGAGCAGTTGAAATGAGGAAAATGATATTTGGCAGCTGAGTTGTGTGAAATTTAGAAATCTTGGTCGAATTTCCCAGACCTGGGCATGTATTTCCTTTTTCTAAAATAAAGACCCTCTGTTTACTTTTTTTTAACTTCACACTTGGTGGGAAGTTTCACTCAATTCAATCATACTTTTCACCCTGTGTGTGTTTGTGTGTGTGTGTGTTATGCTGTTCAGGAGTGGCATGTGACTGTGTCGTTTAATTGGGGCTCTATTTAAAAACACATTTGCAAGGGAGTGTTTCTCACGTTATTAATGAGATAAGGTCGGAGTGAAGCAAGCTGTGTCGTAAAGGGCAAGTGTCATGCAGCAGGAAGTCCTGGCCATCCTTCCAGCCCGCCTCAGCCAGCCTGTCCCCTCCCCGGCCGCACTGAGCACTGCACAGAGGAAATGCCCTCACTCAGCCATAAGTGCCTCCTGCTTCGTGTGGGGCCCTCCAGCCCCAGGGCCCTGCACCCACTCTAACTTCCCGCTGTTTCCAGCCGTCGTGGCATCTCCTTTACAAATGGCATTTGTCTGGGATCCTCGGGGAGCCACAGTGCCAGGACCCTCAGCACGAGTCAAATCAAGATTGCGTTTCTCAAAGTCCTACAGGTATCACTCTTTCCTTCTTGTGGCTAGGAAGAATCTTTGTCCATCAACCTCTGTAGCTTCAGGCCCCTTGCAAATAATCCTTTGCCCCTTCGCGTTGATCTATGCAACTTCTATTTCTTAAACTGTGTTACGCTGGCGGTATGAACTGGCAGTGTGCAAAATAGGAACTAAGAAGATGTGAACCTTAACATGGTTGGGGGGTATCTGGCACTGGCAGAAGTAGAAGGAAGTTGGCTAACTCTTGAAAGCTGATTTGGGGAGTTAAAGAGTGAACTTAAAAAAGCATTTCTATAACTGGCGTCTGAAGACGAGTGTCTTAGCACGCCTAATGGACTTATGTAGCCAAAATTGCTCACACTTTCTGTTAACCTTTTAAATGTCAGGAAAGGATTCTTGTTTGGTTAACTGAGTAAGCAAGCAAAAACAAAACACTGTGTTGTTTCAGGTCACATTCCCGTGGAAAAGTGGAAACTATCTCTATGGTCCAGGGGGCAATTCAGAGTTTTAATCTTACCCAGGAGAATTAGACACCATGAAATGGAAGTCAATATGTTAGTAATCTGTTCTTTCTAAATATTGCTGTAGAAATCATATGAAAAGTCTTGACCTCATGATCTCAACAATTTGTCAGTGACACCTTTGCTTTACATCCAAGTTAGCCTATTTCAAACAAATAACTAGAAAAAAAATGATGACACAGAAAAATCTTTGATTTCCTTCTTCGCTTCAGGGTTCTAGATATTTACGTGGGAAAGACTGATTCTTCACGCATTATTTGTCTCTGATGGGTTGGTCTATAGCACTGCAAGCTATTTCATCAATAGCAAGCGGAGGTGAAACTGTCTGCAAAATCTCAAGAAAATAAGGTCTTTCTTATTTAGACCAAATGTAACGTATCTGGAAACTATCAGGCCTATACAGAAGTACGCATTATGTTTGGAGTAAAATGTTTTCTGATATATTTCCATGGAAAACATTCCAAGTTTGGATTCAGAAGAATTCACAAGAATTATTTGTCTTAATTGTGAGCAATACATATATATTAGCTTCTTAAAATATAACAGAGATAATTTTTTAAAAATGTGAGCATTAATAACAAGTGCAGTATCCAGTTGTAGATAAGCTCCTAAGTAAATTAGTGGCATTCATTATTTGATGTGGAAATATTTAGTGCTTAAAATAAATGAGAATTTATATATTTTAAAAAAAAGAATTATTTGTCTTAGACTGTCAGAAAGAGAGTGCCTTTGGAATTTTTTAAGGAAGTCTAAAATCAGAGATATCAAATTATAGACTTCCCTAGTGCATAAGCAAATTTTGACAAGGGAAAAATAAAAGTTGACAGTTAAAGGTGTAAGTAGCACTTCCATCTACTACTTTTTCAAAACAAAATAAACATCATTTATTTTTGTTAATTATGTTAATTTGTTAAAGTTAAGAATATGATTCAACATTAGAAATTAAATGCCTACTGTATGCTTTGCCTTCTACTGCATGCACATCTCAGGCTTCTTATGTGCTAAGTTGTATGCTCATCAAACACTTGTAAATATTACTGTGCGTGTTTCCAACGGGTGGTGGCTTCTAGGCTCTCCTCATCACTGAGATCTGGTATCAAGTTCCTAAATACGTAACTGCTGGGTACGGCGAAAGCCCTAGCACCTTGGACTAAAGAATTCCGGAAATGTCAAGAAATACAGAGTTTAAGCCCTATGGGATAATTTGCAGATATATTATAAAACTTGCCTTCTTGGTCTGCTGAAGGTTTTTCAATTTCCTTTGGTCCATCAGATCCTTTCCAAAATACAACAGGCACTGGAATGTCTAAGGATGTATTTTCTATACATTTAAATGCCTTGCACAGCTAGTTTTAACAGGCTTCTTTCCTAACAAGTTTAAGAGGTGAGGATGACATCTTGAATAGCCATCATGGGCCAGTCTCTTTTGAAACTTGAGAGACTTTGTCACTCATTCATTTGCTTTTAATCTGAATATGAATTGCCCATATAATGGTCAATTTAATTATTTTTATGTACTGTCTTTACTGTTCTGGGGGTCCTGTTTTTGTCTCCCCATTTGAACTATACATTTTTTGAGGCCAGAGGCTCCCTTATGTGCCACGGGAATGTTATTAACGCATCTTTGATGAAGCATCTTACTACACTTTCTTAGTTGGTATGACCCTTTTGTTCAAAAAAGCAGCTTGCTGATAAGATCAGGGCCTATCACGGCCGAGAGTCTGGTGGAAGATTCTGGAGCTGGGACAGCACGTGGATTCTCTGATCTCACATTTTCAGTGGTTTCTCTGTGCTCAAACGGATTATGCTTTCAGCCACAGCACCGTACTGACAGTAAAGAAAAAGGATACTTATCATATAGCTTTAAACTTTTAGCAGATTATATAGCACAGGGAACTGTATTCAATATCTTGTAGTAACCTATAATGAAAAAGAATATGAAAAGGAATACATGTATGTATGCCTGAAACATTATGCTGTACACCAGAAATTGACACATTGTAACTGACTATATTTCAATTTTAAAAAAACAAAAACTTTTAACAGACCACACCACCTCAAATGCACCATGAGTCAAAGTATTTATGTATGTACACACACACACACACACACAAACACACACACACGCGCGAGCGCGCATGCGCACACACGCTCTTAAGTTCTGCAGTTATCTTTTGAATGGCACGGTTTCATTGCATAGCATTCCTGGAGTTAAAAGCATTAAGCTATTTGACGTAAGCATTTAAAATATCCCACAATTTGGCAACCCAGTTTTTGTATTTCTTCATTTCTTTGTTAACATCTGAGATCCTTAAAATGTGGAAGTCACTTCAGCTTATCTTGACCTTTGAGAGGTCTTAGAAAGGGGGGAGGGTATAGCTCAGTGGTAGAGCACATGCTTAGCATGCACAAGGTCCTGGGTTCAATCCCTGGTACTGCCGTTAAAAAAAAAAAAAGAATAAATGCAAGGCCTTAGATACAATTCCACTATTGAAGCAACTGGAATACTTGGGCATTAGCCAACATTTCTGTATTGAATTTCTCCTTTACAAGTTTGTTTGTTTAAGAAAAATAATTGTATATTCTGTAAGATCCTCACACGTGTCTAGGATAGTGTCATTTTTTTTTTCCTTTGGAGATTGAATGGTATCCTGTGTGATCCAGGTGATACACGTGGCTTTAAACTGAAATGTTTTTCTTGGCATTGTTTTCCCTCCCTGGGAAAGGATGAAGGAAAGCCAAGTCTGTAGAGAGTCTTACTGGTTAAAGTAACAGCAAATCATATACATTTGATGAATGTTGATCTCTGAGAAATACCTTGGGAGTTATACAATGCTTACAAAAGAGTTGAAAGTGGTTTTTTAGCAGTGATGAGTTTGTATGTTTTGTGGGTAAAGTACACTTTTGGAGCGAGCCAAATAATGATTAACATATAGCTTATTAATCCAAATTTATTTTGATGTAGAAAGGGAGAGAGAAAGAAAGAGAGGAGAGAGAGGCACAGGTACAGAGTCAGAGACAGGAAGAGGATTACATAATAAGAAGACTGTTTTCCCTCCGAGGGCCTGGATTCATTACTTTAGAGCCACACCTCTCATATCTGTTTTAGAGGAGGGAGGGGAGTGATGTACTCACATCAGATCTGAGAAAACAATGTGAGTGAGTGAACTCATATTAAAGGTTTAAATATAACACCTAAAAACAAACAACCAAAAAAAAAACAAAAAAAAAGGAAGAAAATAACCTGGGAAGCAAAGAAACAACAAGGAGCTAAGACTTAGCAGGTTGGTGGACTCTGACAGCTCCCCAAGGGAACGCTGGGATATTTTGTCTTTTTAAAGACATTATTGTTTAAAATTGTAGTAATATGCAAGGAAACTTTAAATAGGAAAAGTTACTCTTCCAGAGATGCTCTTGTCTTCCAATCAGAACAAGTCACACAACTTTTTCCTGTCTTCTCAAACAGGCCTGTTGAAAGGGACATTTTATGTGATGAGCATGGGGTGGGCGCTATACAAATAGAAAAGTGTCCATCCAGGACACTTTTCAGGGCAGGTGTTTCACTGACGTCCCACAGGCGAGCAGCAGAAAGCACATTTTTCTTGCCCCTTATACTAATAGACGTCATGGGATCTACTACATAATTGAATATGTGCTGGAACAAAAATCCTAGATAACCTTAAGTCCTCCCCTGTATTTGTCTTAGAAAGTGATGCTCAAATCTGCTATAGATCTACTATCTGGAGATTTTATAGTAGCAGATATGAGCAGGGCCCATAGGAGAATGCAGTCTCTTAGCTCTCTTTGTTCCTACCAAAACCAAAGTTTTGCACATCAGTGGTTGTCAAGTTAAACGTCGAAATGCTCACTAGAAAATGCTGGCTAGAGCTCAAGTCTTAGAAAGAGAAATGAGTGCCACCCCAACAAATCAATACACTGGAATGTACCTTTGTAAGTATCATATGAGTACCTCCTATTGTATAGCATTTTCTAAAAATTTTTTAAAGCTTTTCAGATGTAACAGATATTAATAACTGCTCTTTTTAGTGTTCTGTTCCATAGCTCATCTCATTCAATTTTTTAGGGTAAGTGAAGAGGATGAGTGTAATTATAAGAAAAGAAGAATTGGAGGTTCAGGGATCAGAAGTTACACAACACACATGTGGTCGGAAGTCCTGAGTAAGAACAAGAAGATCTAATTTGTACTGAGAATTTATTTTGTGCCGTATTCCCAGGGCTGTACATATGTTATCTCATTTCATCCCGCAGAACAATCCCACCAGGGAGACTAGCAGTGCCTTTATCTTACAGATGAGGAAGCTAGGCAGAGAGAATTTACGAAACTTGCCCAAGTTTGACCCCTGGCAGTCTGCCGTAGAGGCCAGACGTCTAGTTACTCTCCAGCCTCCCGTTTCCTGGCTAGATCCTCTCATCACCACACAAGGAAGTTCCATAATTAGAGGTGTCATTCTAATACACTGAACTGTCCTCATTTACTTAACTCAGAGTCTGCCTCTGAAAAAAGAATACCTTGTAATTTGATATAGAACAGGGCTTAGTGATCAATCAAAACATAAAATTATTAAATAATGTTTAAACAGTCTTCTTACCTGATTGAGATTGGTTTAAAGTAGTGTTAAGCAAAAGTATCCAAATGTAAGTGTTTCTCAAGGGAAAGAAAAAAGAAGCTAATCAATGATTTTTGTGGCCAGCTTCTGTCTTCCACCTGGGTTTTGCTTCGTGGACTCCCATCTGGCTCATTTCATGTGGCCAGAAACACTGGTCGTGTGGTTGTATTTTACTGCCAAAATGTTGCTCCTTGGCCAGCTGTTCGGAGGAGTCAGAAGGTTCTCTGAGCTACAGAGGTCAACTTCATCCCATATCGTGCCTATTTATTCCTCTGCCACCGTTTTGAGTATTAAGATGGCATTCTCAATGACATTCCAAATTGTGAGTAATATTAGCCACATGGAAAATGAGTAAAACAGTTCCGTTAATAGGCAACACAACCATCATATGAGAATAACAGTATTGGTTACCGAGCATGGCACAGTGTGAGAGAGGAGGGAGACTTTGGCTTTAGGGCCAAACAGATCAAGCTTGAATGGCAACTCTGCTGCTTTCCTGACTGGACAATTTCCTAACCTCCATTAGCAGATTCCTTGTCTGTCAATGGAAAATAAAAATGTCTACTTCAAAGGGCTGGTGTGCCCTTAAATGAAAAATGTACCTTAAAGTAGGCCTGCCTGCCACTTCTTTAATAGCATTGTCTCCATTTCCAATTTTGTGATGCTTCTTTTGTAAATTACTTTGAGGTTAGCTGTTATCATTGGAACCACTCTTGGTTACAGAAGAGCACATAGAGCTGGCCTATAAACAACTCCCTATAACTAACTTGCCCACAGAAAATGAAGCTCACCTTGACAGGTGTGGGGGGTAGTGGTTGAGAGCTGGTTGGCTCTCCATTCGCATTGCTGAGGTCTCAGTGTCCACACTTTCACTTCCAGCTGTGAGACACTGGTCAAGCTATTTCACATCAGTGGGCCTTAGTTTCCTCATCTGTTAAATGGAAGGATGTGAGCATTGTGTGTTAGTCGTATGTCATGCCTGGCACATAGACAATCCTAAAATTAAGTTACTTATTATAAATACATACTAGGATGGAAGCTCCATGTGGCAGCAATTTTTATATATTTTTCCACCTCTGTATTGCCAGTGCCTGGATAGGTGTGTGGCATATGGTAGGTGCTGGCTGTCTATGTATTAAACGAATGATGTGATCAGCCGATGTATTTAGACCCCCGACAAGAGTGAGGATGCTCTACTTCCTCTCCCCATATTCATGGAACAGAAGGTTAAAGCTGAAGAGGCCCCAGAGCTCATCTGCTCAAACCCATCAGCCAACATTGAAAAGCCCTAAGACCTCTCTAGCTCTTGAGTGTGTGAAGTAAATAGAATGCAAAAGACAGACATCCCCAAAACAACAAATGTGTAAGCCACCTTCCCAAAAGAAAGCCTGGCAGTGAACCTGAAAAGAAGAAGCTCTGTGTGGGGCTAGAAGAACAAACTCTGTAAGAGCTAACGTGACCATGAATAAAACACTCGAATACAATCAGAATTCAGACAAAAGATAGATGTGTTCATTCAGAGACCATTTGTTAAACACCAATGATACAGATGGTGAATGACATGCTGGTGAATATTAACAGCCATTTCTCTTTGAAGACATCAGAAAAGCTTGTGTGTTGTATCTGCTGAGTTCTGTGGCAAAAATTCTCCCACTAGCTCATGTCAAGCCACAGAGGTCACTAAATGTAGAGTTGGCAAAAGATGCAATAGATGTAAATGATGCACAAGAACATAGATAATAGTAAAGTGCAGTCAAAATATTATGAATGATGAGTTTTGAATATTTAATACCATTCTTTCCAACATAATTTCTTTATTGGTAAGTTTATATAATTTAATTTTTAATGATGGTGAGGTATGACAACCAACTTAGAAATACTCCTGAAAATTTTACAGTCCACTTTTGCCAACTAGTATGTATGGCTCCAGCATTCACCTGTGCCTGGTACTTTATCAGCCACCTAAAAATATTTACCTTATATTAGGAATATAATGAGGAGGAAAATGGATGGGTCTCTGCTCTCATGAAGTTTACATTCTAGTGGAGGAAGGCAGAGAATAGACAATTTAACAACTAAATAAAATAGGGACTGGGATAGGAAATTCTTCTTGGGAAATCCAAAGGAGGCTTCTTCATAGAGAAAATAACAATTTATTTATTTGTAAGTTAAAACATATCCAATCCATACATCCATAAGTACATCTGTAGTCCTAGGCAGACAAGATGTAACTCAGAATTGTACCAAGTTGATGGGACCATATGTATGGGTTGTGATGTCATGACTGACTGTGCTCTTGGTCAGATCAGACTCCTAGTCTCTTGAGTGAATTTGCCTTTGCTTCACCTTTATTGTAAAAATATAAGGAGGAAGAGGAAGAGGAGGGGCAGTGTACATAGACCAAAAACCTATACTAGATACACACACACACACACACACACACACACACACACACAAAGGAATCCAAACATAACACTACAGATGGTCATCAAACCACAAGAGAACAAAAGAAGAAAGGAACACAAAAGATTAACAAAACAATTAACAAAATGGCAATAAAAACGTACATATCAATAATCACTTTAAATGTAAATGGACTAAATCCTCCCAAAAGACATAGAGTGGCTGAATGGATACAGTATATTTTGAATTACATTTTTTTCATCTAATCCTCAAAAAGGTTCATATGTAGACAATATTAAAGTGAAAAAATTGAAATTTAAAAATTGGTAACAGTATTGTGTCATATAGTAGTACCTTTTCTTCCTTGGTGTATCTGTCTATGTCTGCCCCTAAAACAGAGATGCCTTAAGCTAGAGGAATTATGTGATGAATTTTCAATTTCCAAAAGTAATCATACAAATGTAAAATCTTGGATTAGAAGGAAAGCTAGCCAGACCAAACTTTTCCCTAACACATAAATTTTTAGGACGATGCCTGTAAATATTAGGTTTCTGATGCTTGTTGCTTGATCCGTTTTGGCAATTAACTTGTCTTTAATTGATTTGTGGATCATCCACTGAAAATTGTTATGGATAACAGAATGTGGTGGCAGAATTTGTTTACATAGGATAACAAAATAGATTGGCTGGAAGGAGAGGTTTAACTCTAAAATATCCTTGGTTTTCAGGGATTTTTCTTTTCATATATGGCAGTGTTTAGATAGACAGAGAATGAAAAACTAGCTGAATCTGATTTGTGTTCTCATCCAAAGGGAAGATTTATGTCCTGTTTAAGAATCCCATTAGTTCGATGACATAAATACATTCTCTAATGAAAGGGTGGTCACTTTAGGGGAGAGAAAAACATAACGAAAAAATGCTTCTGCCATCTTTGGGTTGTACTTGACAAAAAGCTCTCATCTGCGGGTTCCATGCAGTATCACTGCCCGGATCTCAGACAAACTACAAGAGGAAAACATTTCATCGCTCACATAACCGTTTTATTTCTGTATCTAACCGTTTCCTGGAAAATGACTAGATATTTCCCTGCCATAACTCTCCTTAGCTCTTTGTCGTAAAGTTCAAAATGCCTTGAGCAAAGGTGGTTGCCCGTTGCCAGTGGTACTGCTGCCAGTGGGCGTGGTTTTGCCTGTCTTCCCTTATCAAGGACAAAAATAACCCTGTACGACTTCTGTTGTATGTGCTGCTTTCCTCACCCTTGGCTAAAATACTCAGGGACAAGGAACATCAGATTTCTCCCCCTAAAGAAATCCGTGTGAGCTGAGGCAACAGAAACGTCAGGGAGATCTGACTTGCAGAAAGAAGTTACTGGCTGGGGAGACAGATTATCTCTTGTTTGGGAATGAACTGAAAAGGCTTAATGTTTGTGTTAGCTCTATATGCCTTTAAAAAAATGTATACTGAAAATTAACACAACATTGCAAATGGACTATACTTCAACTGAAAAAAAAAAAAAAAACAACTGTATCTTGCCTTCCCAGTGTTGGTAGAAAAGGAAGGGGCTCTCTTTCTTTGTTAAATTATTTATATGTAACCCTTGGCACTCTTTGAGAATCTAATTAGTATATGATGGATATGAATTGGCTAGTAAGTGAGAAAAAATGCATAGCTAATTTTACTCATGTAATCAGTACTCAGTTCCCAAGGATACTAACTCCCAACTCATGCTTCCCTCCAGTCACTATGATTCCGAAGATAACCACTGTCTTAACTTAGAAGAGCATAGATTTGTTTTGCTAGTTTTGTGCTTTTTATGAATGGAATTATACAATATAAACTCTTCTGTTTTGACTTCTTTTGATCAAAAGATATTTATGATGGTGATACATTATGATAGTGAGATTCGTCTACATTGTTTTGTGTGGCTGTGGACTGTTCATTCTAATTGTGATAGTATCACATCGAGTAAATATACTGCGAATTCTATTGGTGGTGGACACCTGGGTATTCCAGTTTGAGGCTATTATGAAGAGAGCTGCTCTGAACATTCTAGGATGTCATTTGTTAAACAGATGTGCATGTAGTATGGGTAAGTTTGTGTGCATACACTTAAGTTGGGTGTAGTCCAAGGAGTAGAATTTCTGGGTTGTAGGTTATATGTATGTTTTCAGCTATTGCCAAATAGATTTCCAAAGTGATCGTATCACTTACATAATCCCCAAAGCAGTGTTCCAGTTTTCCACATGCTCACCAAAGTGTAGGCCATCGAGGTCTTCCATTTTCAATGACAGCCTCTTAATAAATGATTACTTAGTAACAGCAATGTCATATAATGTGTCTTATTTATGGAGATGGATCTTCTGATCAATAGGATCTGTTTTTTCAGGAATAACATGGGTAATAGTGAGCCATTCACACTCTGTTTCACATCGTGATGAGTAACATAAATGTGAAATGAGTGACTATAGAAGAAAACTTGGCCAGTTGTGCAGAAATAGAACTTTCTCTTTGACCCATATTCAGTTTAAATCTATGATCTTACCCTTACATATTGTCCATACTCATTTGTCAAGAATCATTGTTAGCAAAACCAATTTGTGATCTTTTAATTTTAAAATTGCCATCTCTACTTTAGTTCTAGTTATATATCCTGTGCTCAGTTTAAATCCTATTTTCTCTTCCATAAATTATTTCTTAGAAACATTGTTTTGGACTTTTCCTAAGTCATTGTAACCAGGTTAAACACAAAAACAAGTACATAGGCAATGTAAGTCACGATACAGTAAATATGGATTGCTTTTTTAAAGATTTTTTCAGCTCATGCACTTAAGTCAGTTTATTCCTTTGTTCTCTTTCCTCTTTGTCATTACTTTTTTTTTTTTTAATGTCAAATTCTGGTGACATATAATCCTCTTTTGTATGTCATCGCCTCTAAAGTTTATTATAAACTGATGATATCAGTCTGACTTCTGGTGTATCAAGTAAGCAGGCTGACCCAGGTTCAGCTTGTACTGTGTTAAAATGGAATCATTGATTTCTAGATGATGATTGGAGAAATGCAGCATATGTAATAACTGTGGGTCCTAATTCTTGAAGCTTTCAAAATCCAATCCTAATGCTCTCTAATTGGTGGCATATTAGGTAGAATAATAAAGGAAAGTCAAGGCAGGAAAAACATATTCTAGGGGTTTCATGACATGAAATAATATATACTTTATTACCAGACAGATACTTGAAATCATGAACTTTGAAAAATAAGTGTCAGAAATTGGGAAAGGAATTAAGAATTTATAATGATTTTCTTTTAAAAGTTTAATCTCTACCTTAGTGGGCTCTGGATGTTGTTATATTTGAATTTTAGATTCCTTAGAAATGAGATTTTCCTAAAAATATAATCCTCAGAACCAACATTTCTCAGTGCCTAAATAATTCCCTGGGTCTGGCCAGAAGTTGTATTAATTTTTTCAGGTGGCTAAAATACTATTTCCTCTATAAACCAAGTAGCATCTTAGAATAGCTCGTCGTTTGATCGATGATAAATTAAAATTTATTAATGTGGCATGGTAAATTAAAGTTCCCAGGATTCATTTTACCCAATATTTCAACCCAGCAAATGTTTCAGCAAAACTACTGAAGAAAAGCAGAATGACTGATTCTTGTTTTCAACTCCCTGTTGTCCTGCTGGCTGCCACGATAAGTTATGAAACATCCAAATTCAGAGAGAAGGAGGGTCACTAGGGATAAAGATCATCCTCTAAGTAAATAATCAGCCCCATATTCATTGAATACAGATTGATCCACTGGCATAATGAAGTTCAGCCTCCACTGGGGGAACTTACTCTGAGAAGGTGCCTTATGGAAGAATCTGACAGCAAAATAAAACTTGGGAAAATAAAGTAAACAAAGGACATGGTACTTTTCAGGCTTTATTCTTACCATGGAAATATTTTGCCTTGCTTCATTTTCTTTCCTGATCATTTTACTATATTCGAATGAATATCTAGCTTAAGTCCAGCACCAGAAATTGAAGAGAACTTCATATTTTTGCTGAAAAGAACAAGGCAATTTATAATCACATACTAAATAATATGGCTTAGGTCAGTGTCTCTCAAAACTGAAGGTACACACTAAACTCCTGGGATCTTGTTCATATGCAGGTTTTGATTGAGTAGGTCCAGGGTAGGACCTGATATTCCATTCTACATCTCTAACAAGCTCCAAGATGCTGCTGCTAATCCTTGGACACCAGGTTGAATAGAAAGGGTTTATGAGATAGATGTTAGAGTATATTTTTCAGATAGAGTAAATTTTGCAAATAAGTGCAAGTGTCTTACTCCATGTGAAATCAGTTAAAAAAAAAAAAAAGTCAGCCTTTTAGTAGAATCCAAAAGTAATACTAATTCTTATTAGTATAGGAGAGACTTCATAATATAATCAACTGGTGCAAGAACAAAATATTTAGACACTGAAAATAAATCATGAGGACTTTTGTAAATACTTCAAATAACTACATATCCACACATATCCACAGCTTTTATTAGTTTACTTCTGGCTGACAGGAATAGTCTTAAGATGACACTGTTGAGAGGAAAGATGAGTATGAAAGGTCATGAATGTAAGCTATTTTTTCAATTGAAGTATAGTTGATTTACAATGTTGTGTTAGTTTCTGGTGTACGGCATAGTGATTCCGTAATACATATATATTCCTTTTCATATTCTTTTTCATTATATGCTATTGCAAGGTATTGCATATGGTTCCATGTGCTGTATATTAGAACCTTGTTGTTTATCTATTTTATATATAGTAGTTTGTATCTGCTAATCCCAAACTCCTAATATATCCCTCCCCTTCATTGCCCTTTGATAACCATAAGTTTCTTTTATATGTCTGTGAGTTTATTTCTGTCTTGTAAATAAATTCGGGTCATTTTTTTTAGATTCTACGTATAAGAGATATCATATGATATTTGTCTTTCTCTGTCTGATTTACTTCACTTAGTATAATAATCTCTAGGTCCATCCATGTTGCTGCCATTGGCATTATTTCATTCTTTTTATGGCTGATTAATATTTCATTATATGTATATACCACATCTTTATCCAGTCATCTGTTGATGGACATTTAGGTTACTTCCATGTCTTGGCTATTGTAAATTGTGCTTCTGTGAACACTGAGGTACAGATATCTTTTCAAATTAGAGTTTTCTCTGGATGTATGCTCAGGAGTGAGGTTGCTAGATCATGTGGTAACTCTGTTTTTGTTTTTTAAGTATCCTCCATACTGTTTTCCATAGTAGCTACACCAAACTACATTCCCACCAGCAGTGTAGGAGGGTTCCCCTTTCTCCACACCCTCTCCAGCATTTATTGTTTGTGGGTTTTTTAATGAAGTTTATTCTGACTGGTGTGAGGTGATGCCTCATTGTAGTTTTGACTTGCATTTCTCTTATAATTAGTGATATTGAGCATCTTTTCATGTGCCTATCTGCCATCTGTATGTCTTTGGAGAAATGTCTGTTTAGGTCTTCTGCCCATTTTTAGATTGGGTTGTTTGTTTTTTTGATATTAAGCTGTAGGATCTGTTTGCATATTTAGGAAATTAAGCCTTTGTCAGTCACATTGTTTGCAAATATTTTCTCCTATCCTGTAGGTTGTCTTTTTGTTTTGTTTATGGTTTGCTTTACTGTGCAAAAGCTTGTAAGCTGATGAGGTCCCATTTGTTTATTTTTGCTTTTGTTTCTATTGCCTTGGGAGACTGATCTAGTATAACACTGTTGTGATTTATATCAGAGAATGTTTTTGCCTATGTTCTTTTCTAGGAGATTTATGGTGTCATGTCTTGTGTTTAAGTCTTTAAGCCAGTTTGAGTTTATTTTTATGTATGGTGTTCTGACTTCATTGATTTACATGCAGCTGTCCAGCTTTCCTAGCACCACTTTACGCTGTTTTTCTTATTGGTTTTTTTTTTTTTTTTTTTTGAGACATTCAGAATGAGATTGCCAAGACATCTTTTGCATCAAAAGCTTGGTTAATGAGTCGTCATTTTCCATGAGTGATTTAAGCCACTGAAAAAGAGCCTGGAGACATATCTATAATAAGACTTAGAGAAACCGAGTCTGATATCTAGCCCCATCCACCAGTAGGGTTTCCATTCTTGGAGAAAAGTTTGTATTGCTTCTGAGAAAGCTGACTACCATCCTATGCCACTAGAAATATCAGGAAGTTTGTGTTAAAAACTTGATGATCACTGGCCACTTTTCGAGCATTTTATTTATCCTTAACTGTTGGTGACAGTGAACTAAGGAGAGGGGAAATCATGGGCCAGTACATCTTTTAGTTTTCCTTGTTTAACAATGAAAACTTAGGGGTGACTAGCTATTATATATAAAATAGATAAGATAAACAGCAAGGCCCCACTGTATAGCACAGGGAACTATATTCAATACCTTGTAATACCCTATAATGAAAAAGAATATGAAAAGGAATACATATATATGTATGTATATGTATATACATATGTTTATATATATAACTGAATCACTATACTGTACACCAGAAATTAACACAACATTCTAAACTGACTGTACTTCAATAAAAATTTTTTTTAACTAAGGGATGATTTAATAAATGGAAATCATTTTTTATTTTAACACCTACAAGAAAGTCCTTCCCATAAGTCATTTTGTATGTTGTAAGAAGACATAATGTAGGTTTTAATATTCAAATCCAATCTCAGACTGCAGTTATTTACTATTTATTATATAATTTACCATGCAAAATTTAATTTCTTATTTTTATATAAATTTTCTTTATTATCATAGTGATGAAGTCCCAGCAAGCAACATTTCTCTGGGTCACATTTACGTGGTGATCAAAATTTAAGCTATACAAGTTTTGCTTGGAAGACCAGCAACCAGCTGAACTAGATTTCCATTCTCATCTTGGTTCAGTATACATCAGGCAGGTTACTTAACTTCTCTGGGCCTCAGCTTTCTAATGTGAAATTCAGTGTATAGACTATATAATTACTATATTCCTCTAATTTTATAGAAATAGTGTTATGGCGGTGTATGAAAACTATGACCTTGAATACATGCCTAAATATTTCTCAGTACATCAAGCATGAATTCATTAAATTAGCGCCAAGCCCAGGTAAGATTGAAGAATAGTTTGATGTCCCTCTGAACTTATAAGCAATTCAATGTTCATTGAACAAATGTAAATTGAGAACACATAATCCTCTAGATATATGAAGTCTCAAAATTTATGCTCTCAACTCTGATATATGTTGTTTCAATCAGGGGTTGGCAGGCTTTCAAAAGTGACCCTGTTGCTAACATTACTCTTCAGAATTATAACTGCTAGTAATAGCTACTATTCAAAAGAATAATAATTTTTATTCTGAATGCTAGTAAGTATAAGCAAGAGAGTGAGTGTGAAAATGAAGACTGATTCTTACCTGATGTTATGTATTCTGAGATTCCAAAGAAGACACCTCCCTAATCTCTACTCTCAAGTGGATTAATGTGAAATTAATGGATTATTTACTAGTCCAGTTGGCTCAACTGGCTTATATGCAATTACTAATAATTTAAACTCTGCCACGTTGCCAAATTAAAATTTAGGTGCTCTTAAGTTGAACATGATAATCCTAAAGTTTCAATTTAATAAATGAGAGGATTAGTGAAAATTATATGGAGAAGCAAATCCAAATATGGTAATTTACATTTCAAAGGGGAAAGGTATTTGTCATCTCTCAAGAGCCACTAGACCACAAAATATCAACATTAGAGATGAGTGCAAGCACAGGGAGAAATGATGCAGATAAGAGACGCCATGTGTGGTAGATTCTGGAATTTGTCAGAGATAAGGAGTGAAGCTTAGCCTTTTCTGGGTTAAGTCCGGGATGAAATAAAATGATAGGCAATGACTATATATTTACAAAGTTCTTTCCTGTCAAGGTCTCCAGAGATATTCAACATCATAAGATATATCCACATTGGTTTTAAGTACCTAATTCAGGTTAGATAACACATTGTTATCTAGAAAGAGAGTATGCAGAACATCATGCATTTAAAGTGAATAGTTTATATTTTTAATTGAGCAGAGATTCCTTTAGTTCAAATTGTAGCTCTTCATTTCACCAGTGTATGACATTTTTTAAATTCCTTAACTGTACTCGGTTTCAGTTGCCTCTGCACCTACCCCATTTACTGCTATGAGGATTGAGCGGGATAATGCGTGTGTAGCCCTCTGACCAGTACCTGGCATATAGTGAGCCATCAGTTTGTGCTAGTTATCATTACTAACAATAGGCTACAAATTTCTTTTCATTGAAGATAAATTTGAGTGTGAGTAGGAAGTTCATTTATGGAGCAAGTCTGATTCTCTGCTTTCTTTTCTATGGTGCCCATTATTAAAAAAAAAAAAAAAAAGAAAGAAGAAGAAGAAATAACAATCACCAGCCATTAACCCTTTAAAAGTGGGTGGGATTTATGCTATACATACATACAAGCATATGTGCATATATGTGTATGTTTGAATATATGTGTGTGTACATGCGTATGTGCCACTCCTAGGAAAGTTGGATTTCTCATATTTAGTAACTATTCTGAAATGTCTGTGTAGACCTAGCCAAGAGTCATGTATACAACCGATGTTCAACCTGTATTTACAGAATTTAATTTTTTTACCTTTCAAATCACAATTATTGCTTTTTCTAGTTGTCAAATGATGACAATAACCCCTTGACTTTTGTGATTTGGGCTATTATGAGGAACCCTGGGGCTTCATGGCAGGTAGTGATTTGATCCCACATACAACCAAGCTCTTCTGTGAATGTAAGTTACTTAACTACTGAATGAGCCTGTCTATCACACAGTATCCAGGTCAGAATGTGGGTTCCTCTTTGTCATTCTTCCCTGCAAATGCAGGAACTCCAAAGTCATACACATTGAATCTGTGTAGAAAAATATCCCCCAGAAGAAATCTGACTGCTATTCTAGACCTGTGCAGTCCAACAGGTGACCACAGAGCACTTGAACTATGGCTAACCCAAGTGAGACATGCTGTAAAGTGTTTAAGTTTAAAATGCACAGAAGATTTCAAATACTTATGGTGAACAAAAGTAAAAAATACCTTACTAGTAATTGTTATATTAATTACATGTGTCAATAATAAATTTTGCACATATTGAGTTAAATATATTATTAAAATTAATTTCACTTGATTTTTCAGAAATCTGTTTGTAATGTGGTTTTAGAAAATTTAAAATTACACATATGGCCCCCATTCATGGTTCCCATTATGCTTCTGTTGGACAGCACTGATCTAGACCAAAGTAACAAGAAAGAAAACAATAAAGATAATGATAATTCTTAGAAAAATGATAAAAAGTATGAAATTTAAAGTGATTAATAAGATCAAATTCTATGAATCAGTTCACCATAGTCCACCATATGTTTGTTTTCAAAAAAAGAATAACTGGGGGATTTTTTATAAAGTGTTCTAGTCGGTGCAGAATTGCTCAGTAAGAATTAAAACATTGGCAAACCAGGGCTGTGAATAGAAGTGAGATTCTAGGAAAGGCAAGGAGACTGCAGACATTTCTATAAAGTAACAAGCAGTAAAAGCACCAATGAGAATGTTTATTTATTTCACCAAACTTTCTAAGGGAAATTATGTCCTGTAGTATTATCAGCAGATTCGGGGGTTTGTGAAGATCCTAGATGCATTTGAATGTCAAGGATATAATGCAGTTTCCCCTGGGATTCTTACACTTAATGATCTCTTGTTAACCCCAAGATGTCGAGGCTTGGAGTAGTTCAGTAACTCTTTCAAGGGTGCACAGCAGTTTTGATCTGTAACTTGCATTCAGATCTGTGTGACTCTCAGCTCACGTGACAAAGTGTATGTGCCCTTGAGACTTTGGTTTCTGGAGCCACTCTGCTAAATAATGCTTCTATGCTCAAATAGTTTTAAGGAAAAAAACTGCCTATTCTATTTGCCCTTCAAACATTATCCATTCATTAGCATACTAAAAGCACTGGGAAGTACTGAAAAACCATTTAACTTTGTTATTTTTTTTTCTCAAACTTATTTTATGACACAACACCTCTTCCCTTCCACGTGCATCTGTGGATCACCGATGTATTCTGGAACTAACCTATTGGAAATCTAGAACACTATGTGGAAACGCTAGAATATTTTCAACTGCCTGCTATCATCTCTCATTATTGATTACTAGGGAAAATGAGTTTGAGAAAATATAAAATATTCAGGAAAATGTATACATTAGTGTTCAGATGGCTCACTTCTAGCTTGATTAGAGTACCAAACCTAAGATGTAAAAATATGCTTGGATGTATTGCTTGGTTATTCATATATCAATAGTATGTGATCCAAAGAGATTCAAAGAAAGCTGTGTTTAGACCCATCACTGTCTAGGAGTCGGCTCGCCATGGGCAAAGAGTAGGCCTTGCATCTAATGAAGCTATCCTTCTGAGTAAGAACTTCCTGAGATTTGGAAAAGCATTGATAAGATAACAAATACATCATCTCCATCAACACATAAACGGGTGCACAGCTGGTGCTATGGACATGGTGGACAAAAGTTTCATAATGTATTTCTTATTTTACATTATTTTTTTAATTTTTCAACTTTTTTCTATATATTATGCTAAAAATGCCATGGAGGGTCATGAAAACAGACTGTTGTTAAGAGTTGCTAGAGAAGTGATACATTTGCCATAGTTTAAGTCAAAAATAAAAGCTTGTTGTTATTTAGCTCTTCTGTATTCTGAAATTAAGCATTTCTCAGGGGCACTTCTGCCCTCAGTCTGTCCCCTGAGGTCTTGGATGCTTATACTATATACTTATACTGGAGTTTCCGATTAGTATCCTGATCACACTCCTTTTCACGTCTACCATACTTTGATTATCTTGGATTCAGAACATGATCCTCTACCTTCTTCATGGAAGAAACAATTTGGGAGCATGAGCTCAGTGGTAACAAGTTTTAAGAGCCAATGGCATGTGCATTCTTTCAGCCCTGCTTAGCCAGACATACTTTGGAGATAACCAGCCCCTTTAGATTTGACACTTCAAGGAATCCTAAAATAAACAAGGATATGAGATTGTTTGGCCCTTGGTTTCCTTGTGCAAAATTTAGTTCACTGAGGAGACTGTTTTCACCAAGTCATAGGCTACACAGTATAACAGAAGACCTTTGCGTTGATACAAGTTATTACTAACGGGGATTGTGGACCGAGATACTAGCTCTAGGTTCTGTCCTGACCATTCCACACAGCTTGGGCTCCCTATCTTCGCCTCTGTAAGGTAGGGCTGTTTTTCTCTTTCCTGGTCATCTCATAAGTGTGCTATGAGATTCAAAGAAGATCATGCTTGTGAAATAACATAGGCTTATCATGGGAGGCAACATTTGCTGGCGAGCATCATGATTGAATGGAACCTTAAAGAATCCTTAAGAGTCTGTCTGAAACATTCACATGAAGTCATATATGAAGCCAGTGGTTCTTTTGATTTTTAACCTATGAACTTTCTCAAGTCTCTTCCCACAACATCCCTCCCCATTACCAAAGAAAAGCAGTTTACAGTCATGTGTTTTGTAACATGAATGAAGATGGGAATGAAAGTAGTCAGGAAGAGGGCCCACGAGATGGAGAAGGATACCAGGCCATTCCTAGCTTTGAGCTAATGCCCCTGTGACCTCTTAAAATTTCTTCATAACCTCTCAAAAGTCCCCAAGAATACCTTGGAGGCAGAAAAAATGACTTTATGAAATCATTCTGAATGTTCTAGTAGTGCTGTGTGCAGTTGAGTTCAACTCAACTTCTCATCCAGTATAATCCTGGTCTACGGAGTCAGACGAGGTCAGTCTACTGCCTCCTGGCTGATTCTACCACATACTAATTGTGTTCTTTATCTCTGCTCCAGCGTTTTTATCTGTAAATGGAAATAATAATAGTACACAACTCACTGGGTTTTTGTAGGAATTAGTAATATAATCATGTCAAGTGCTTAGTGTAGTACCTGGCATTTGGTAAATACCCCATAAATGTTAGACATTTACTTCTGCTGCTGCTGAGATGCCCAGCAAACATCATTAAAGAGGGGTATTTATGAATGCCTTTCGCTTGTACTAGTGCCTTTAAAGATGTACCAATAGTGCCGTTAAGGGGGTACCAAAGGGGTAATAATGCCAAACTACAGTAGGCTCCTGGCTACCAAATTCTGTTCTGGCAAAACTACAACTTGTTTTAAATGGTTCTATGTTTTATAAAAATGAATTTAGATTGAATAGATGCTATGATCCCTTTCTTTGGCAAGCAAACCCTTCAGTTTTCAGGGTTAAGAGAAGTTTATATAGATGTTAGCTTTTCAAGACACTACTTAGGAAACAAAACAGTTAGCTTTAGCTAAACTCAAGATACTAATTCCCAAGTCTGTGACTGTACTTGAAGAGAGTGACTTAGATTCTGAAGGTCTTAAAGCTTCTATGTTATCTTTTTATGCAAAGAATAATAATCAACCATTAATCTCTGGAGTCATTTTCAACACACACCTATGAATGAATAAAATTCATACCTTCCTCTTTACTTCTCAGAATACTAAGATGAATTTCCTTGATGACTAAAAGTGCACTTTTATCAGATTTTAAGCTTTTTAATTGTTTTAAATGTTTTCTTTAATAACACTGTCTGAATACATAACTTTAACAAATAAAATTTCCATGGAATGTATTAAACATAGTCAGTATCAGGAAAATATTCCACATAAGTCATGTAAAACTTAAAAGATATTACATGCCCAGTTCAAATATATAACAAAGCTTAGCTACATTTTAATGGAGGAGAAAATGAGGCTCTTAAAATCTATAAACCACATCAAATCAAATCATTGATCTGCTTGGCCACATACAGGTGTAAAGTTGTCCGACCCAAATCCACGTGCCAGATGCTATTACAGGGTCAATCAAGGAGAAACGGTGGCTCATGCTCCAAAGAACCAAACTCCTGATGACTTTCAAGGAAGTGTTTTTAAAGGCAACATTTAGGATGAGGGCTGCAGAGTGCACAACTTTCTTCTGATTCTGTTGAGGTAGTGGGTGATGTTTCAGGAATCTTAATCTACCTTCTGGCTCCACCCAGTCTGGGGTCTCCCTGTTTCTGTTCAGCAGGTAGTCACCATCCTCCACGTGGGTAGGGTCTTAGTTCCTGCAGAACAACCCAAAGATATGCATCAGATTATAATGTGTATCCCTTGAGGAGGAACTTGGACTCTGCTTTATCACAGACCTTTGTTTCTTGACTGCTTTTCCTTTCAGCATTCCCTCATTTCCCTATTAGTAACTGCTTGAATCTGCTCTTTGGAACTCAGGGAAAGCCTCCAAAATGGAAGCCTTTTTCTACAAATAAGAAACATGGGACTTAGAGGGGCTTTTCTATCCAGCAGGACCCTGCTAGGTTTCAAAAACATTCTAAAGATGCTGGCAGTAACTATCAACTAATAGTCTTTTAACAAAAGGGAAAATATTTCACTTTAGCTGCATTTTTCTGGGAAATATCTTAGTGTGGGACATTCTAGACTTCAACTTTGGATAAGCTGCTAGATTTTTAAAAATAAGATTCTTACTGTTTTTATAGATCTATATTTGAAATATCTAACTTACTGCTCCCATTTCATGTTTTTAATTTTTACTATAGCTGCCCATAGACTAGTGCAATATAAATGCACCAAACTGTGAAATGAAGTTTCAGAGAATCCCATATATACAAGCTTTTGGTAATAGAGCAAATTATTATGACAGGCAGGACTGAGCTTTAATTTGGGGTTGTTTGTAAAACATCCCCTTGTGTTTTCACACAAATATTAGACCTAATATTTGGGCTGTAAAATGTGAAAAGCCAACAGTAGACAATTTAAGAAGCACACAGGCTTGATTTACCAAAGAATTAGGCCAGGGCAGGGTGGGCTGGTTCAACAGAGGGACTGATGTAGGCAGCTTGTCTTTTGAGATCTTCCTTCATCCTTCTCCCCTTCCTGTGACCTCTTTCTCCTCAAAGCCAAAGCCCTTGCTTGTTCTATATTCTCCTTAGTCGAATCTGCTCACAGTAAATTGTAAAAAACAAAGACTCAGAGGTGTAAATAAATAGTTAGACGTGAATGAATATGTTTTCCACCTCAGGGACTTTTGCATTCTCACATGAACTGAGCATTGAGTAGGCAGACTGAATCCCTCATGGGGTCCGATCCTGTGTCAGGGACACAGAACTTCTGGATGGGCAGAGGGCTTGTCAGGCACTCCAGGTAATCATTTGCTACCACGGCTTATAGGCTGATGATGGAGAAGAGGAAGAAGAAGGCCGGGAAAGAGGAAAGGATTGAGGTTTAGATACATTAAAGGATACGGACTATAGGCCTGGCCTCGTGCTGGCCATTTTCAGTACTTAATTTGGTTAACCCTCTCCACAAATCCAGGAGGTGGGCATTATCATTACATAAACACCCCCTTTTGTGTGAGATAATTGCTTTGAGAACAGAAGTCATGTGATTACCTGAAAATTGGGTTCACCTTTTTGTGGGAGTCAAGCCGAAAGACACAACCACACCAAAGCGCGGGAGAAGGAAGCATTTATTATTATTTGCAGCAAATAGGGATAACACTGGGGATCTTTCCCAAAGCAGTGTCTCCCCAAACAGCAAAATTGGGGAATTTTTAAGCTAAGGGTATATGCATATTCATGAAGGGGCTAGAGCAGGAGATTTCAGCACAGAATTGGGGCAAAGGTCAACAGAGTCCAAGTCTTAGTTGTTGAAGTCGAGGGTCCACATCATCATTCCTTCCTCCATCTGAGTGAGAGCCTTAGTTTCTGCAGGACTCAAAGATGTATTATTACGTACATCCCTTGAGGAGAAACTAGAACTCAGCTTTATCACTATTTTTGACTGCCTTTTCTCTGTTCATACATTCTGTATTTCCCTTAAGATCATTAATTACTGAGACCCGTTCCATAGACTAATGCAATGTATGGTGGCCAGGTTTAGACCACAAAATGGCTTAGGCCAAAAACGGCTTCTCTTATGTCAAGAAAGCCATTCCTGGTTCTCTCTCTCCGGGAACCCCCTAACCTATCTGCTTGCAACGTGGGTAAGCGGCTTGCTGAAGGTCATATTGCTGGTAGACAGCTAGGAAGCTGAGGTGTGAACCCTGGGCTACCTAGCTCTGCAACTAACCTTTTTTAAACTACACTTTCTAATAACATGAACCAAAAATGCCTTTCCAAAGATACGATAATCATCGTAAATAGGAACAAAGGGAAATCATCCAAAAGCAGCTCAGCTGAAGTTACTGATGGACAGGAAAAAGGAAATGCAAACTTTTTTCTACAAGCATTTCCTCTGAGGATCACGTTCCCTGGCTGTCTGGCCTGGTGAAATTATACCTTCCCTGATGGCTTGGAGCTGAGCGTGCCCTTCTTTCTGTCAAGGGCAGCTTAAAGTTCATGGAATAGTTTGCTTGATGCTTGTGGGTACCAATTTCAGGCAGCAAGATGCTACTTTCAGAGACTAAATTAGCTTTCATCAGAGTCCCAGCAAAAAGCGATACAACTAAATTGATTACTTTAAAGTGCCTTCTCAGTTATTTTATTGCTTCTTGAGCCAATTTGTTCTCCCAGTGGTGTCACTGTTACAGACTTAGTCTATGACTGTATTCTCATTTTATGAATAGGAATCATCTGACTATGGCCATAGACATCTCGTCTAGACCATTTTTCTCAGAGTTACAAAGATGGGGAAAATTCCAATCCATACTTGTTCCAAATGGCAGGGAGTGGCTTAAGAACTTATTTCTGTAATCTTTTGAACTGTTTATATTATTTATATGAATGCTGCCATTGGTTGTAAGCAGGCTTGTATCTAGTCATTGATAAGGGTACGGGAAGTTGTGATAAAACCAAGGCAATCTGCTGCCATCTAGCTTTTTCTATTTCCATCTTAAGGAGTTTCCTTCATCATTTTACAAAAAGATAATTTTTTAAGGAAGCAATTCTTCTTTCATGCCTTAGAGGGAGACACTTGTAATGGTACCAAATAATCTTTTTTAAAAAAATGTCCTTATTTTACTTGCGTCTTTATTTTAAATTGATCCTTGCGTAAAAATGATGGTCTAAACTCAGTACAATAACTAAGCATCGACCCTCCCCCTCCAGTAGGGACTTTTTTTTTTTTTTTTGGAGCAAAAATTAATAGCCACCACCATGACCTTGGGCAACGCTGTGAAGCCAATGCAATTCTTTGTTGCTGTCTTCCTTTTTTCCAGAGTCTGGGCACTTTTCAATGTCTGCAGCTGTGTACTCTGCAAAATGGGCACTTTGCTATCTGAAGATGCCTACTGTTGCTATTCTTCAGGGCCTGTTCTCCTGCTCTGAGACCAAGGAGGCAGGATGAGCTTTAGCACCAATTCATTTATAGAGCATTTAGTCCATCATCTGCACTGGACTGGGCTGGCTCTGAGGAAACAGAGGTGGATAAAACAGACATGTTACTGTCCTCCCAAGTCTGACAGTCATTGAACATGGCATCCCTAAATTAAATGCATAATTTGATAAAGGGACATCAAAAGAGAAATAAAGATCCCAAGAAGATATTATAAAGGGGAGAATCAATTGATATGGGAGTGGGAAATCAAGGCTTCTGGGAGGAAATATGTAAGAGGAGAAATGAAGTGTGAATAGGAATTAGCCAAGTGGAAAACAAAGATAGCATATTTTACGGAGAGGGAAAAATATGTGCTAATAACATTTCAAAAAGAGGTGGGAAAAGCCAGAAGATTTACATCATTTTTACTAATGAGTAACTGGCTGACTGGTTTATCTCTTCTGTGGATGCTATGCATACAGTGTGATTAATTACCAGGATATAAGAAGAAATTTATTTCCAGGAATAGGGAGGTGAGGAGGAGGCCTTGTTAATGTTATGGACCCATGTTTATATAGTTCTGCTTTGCCTGTAAACCTCAGTAAAACAATAGTGATAACCAAGGGGTGGTACCATATGCTTTCCCAGTGTACTCACAGCTAATATAAAATCTAAATACCATGTAACCACTGTGCTTACTAAGCAAACACAGTATCAAGGGAAGTCCTCTGGATCGATCACCTTCTCCAACTTGTTTCCCCTAATTCCTTCCCATTGAGTGGCTTTTGGCAGACAAATTGCCAATCCTACAAAGGCTAGCAGATCTAGAAAGGACAGTATTAAATTTGGAACCACTCCTTGATTCTGTATGTTTTGTGTGTAAGGTTTGTATCTATAAGAGAGCCCTAAAACTTAGCATGAAACAAACAGGTGAGGGTGTGTACTATTCAGCTAAGCAGTAATATTCTATTTTAAGACTTTAACTTTGGATAAGCATAAACAAGGCCTTCAGGTTTAGAGATTTGCATACGTTCTTTAACAATGTATTATTTGCATTACAATACATACAATTTTGTATATACTTAACGAGATTACTGGTCTGGGGTTTCAGGATGTATATGAAATACAATTAAAGTGTTACAATTAAATCTAAATCATCCCCACAAGAAATAACCCTAGCTGGTTATTTACTGAAGAATCTTGAATCTAGTAGTAGATCAAGGAACCCCCCCCCCCCCCCCCCCGCCAAGGAGACTTTAATTAGAACTCTTTAGGACTTAGCAGACCTGGAACCAAAATCTCTCCATAAAAGTGAAAAATGCCGTGGGCTATGTGAATTATAAAATTTGAAGCCATAAAAGCACTACAACAGCTGATTTTAATTGCTCTGATAATGAGATGGAGAGAGGCACACTCTGCTTCCTGAATTTATGTTAGAAATAGATGGGATTCTTGCCAACGGTGTATCACAGTTATGAGGTATTCTGCACGGGGAATGTAAAAAATTTTTTGAAAAATTTTTAAAAACAGGTGGACAACAAACATTCTATGCCATTCTATGCCTTCACTCATGGAGAAAGAGATTACAATAATCTTTATGTGAAAGTTAGTGGATTTCTCACAAGGTCCCTCCTTTTCCAACTAATTTTTTTTAATTAGAAGTATAGTCAGTTTACAATGTATCAATTTCTGGTGTACAACATGTTTCAGTCATACATATAAATACATTTATTCATTTTCATATTCTTTTTTAGTATAGGTTACTACAAGATATTGAATATAGCTCCCAACTAATTTTTAATTTAACTTCTTCCCTTTCTTGAAAAATAGTTAATAATAATTCCTAAGGGAAAAGAAAGAGAACAACAGAGAGTCTCTTACTGATCAGTGATTTCTGTGAAAACAGCCAACTTACTCTCCCTTGCTTTTCTTTGACCTAGGGAACTGGATGTGTGGACTTGTACCCAGATTTTGATTAGGGAGCTCATTCTATGGTCATAGAAAAGCTTTTCTTAGTGGAAAATTCAAACGGTCAACATTGGTATATTAGTTTTAAATGCTATCAGCAGTAAATAACAAGAAACCGGAACTAAAAATGGCCCAAACAAATAGGAGTTACTTTTAAATAAGTGGCCCCTGGAGGCATTTCAGCTGTTGTATGGTATTATTACCATTTACAGAAGGTCAGCATCCATGCAGTGTTCCTGGCCTTTCCCTCATGACAGCAACATGGCTGGTGCAGCTCCAGACATCAAATCTGTGTTACATGCAATCAGGGGCAGAGGGGATGGGAGAGGAATGGAGGGACAGCTCTAGCTGTATCTACCCAATTACCAGAAACACAAAAGCCTTCCCCAAAGCCTTCAGAAGACTTCTGCTTGTAACCCAATAGCCAGAACTATGCCATATGGCCATCTCTAATGGGAAAGACATTGGAAATTTAATGTTTGCTTTCTTGTATCTATAACAGATGCAGCAAGGATGAAGGGAGTTGGAAAAGGCTATGAACTAGACTATTAAGTATTTGGCCACATTTGGCCTATATTAATATATTGTTTTCAAAGGGTTAAATTAACTTGACAAGTTTTCTCAAGGACAAGAGGATAGGGAAGAACTTGTGCCAAATGCAGAGTAGACCTTGGAAAGAGTAAAGTGGAAGGGAAAATAAAGCAGGGCTAATCTAAAAGTTCCTTGATGTCAGATCTTATGAAACTTTAGGCAAGCCAGTCACTGACAATAGACTTTAAGGTTCTCTAACCCATAGTGTAGATAATAAGAACATTTCTACTAATTTTCACAAATGTCATCAAAAAATTGGTAAAAAAAAAAAAGTATGTGTGCTATATATGTATGTGTGTGTGTGTGTGTATATATATATATATATATATATATATATATATATATATATATATATATATAACTATTTAAAGTAAAAAAGAAATTATGTTGCTTGGAGAGAAAAATAACCAAAATAATCATTACTGACACTTAGTCATCAAGACATGATTTAGGCATGATTTATGCATGTCTATAAGATGAACAAAAGAATAAATAATAATTGATAATTGTTTCAGGTATTTTAATCATATTAACCCCTGAAACAACTGATATCAAGTAGGCTGGCTTTAATCAACTCAGTAAATGATTTATTCAGTACCTGTGATGCTAGGAGCCCTCTGTTAAAGGGGTACCTAGGATTTAGGGAGCCAGGAAGCTGACAGAAAAAGATAAATAATATAAGAGAGGGTCAGGCACATGGCTATGGCTCGAGGAACTGGGAACCAAGTTGTTTGGAAGGATGTGTATGTGACTGAGGAAAGGTGATGCTAAAGTAGACTAATACTTGCTTACAGCTTTGAAGGATGATGCCATTCCTAGAAAAATATAAGTGGAAGCCACAGAAGTAGGATACAGAAGTCTATGTTTGAGTAACCCAGAGTGATTGTGTTTTATTGGACTCAGAAAAGGAAATTTGAAAATGGTAATTTGGATTACAGGGGGCCTTGAAAGACAGAATGAGGAGATTAGCGGACAGTGGGGCTTTGGATTCTGAAGAGAGAGCCCCTGTTTAAGGAAGTGTCTGTGGTTGTGAAACAGTTTTTATTCAAGACTATCAAAATAACTCTGGGGAAAAATAATATGGCTTTCTGAGCACGTGCCATAGTGTTGCAGGAAAGTAAGGCATGAGAGGATGGTTATCTCCCAGGTCTCAGGAAAGTCCCTGGGATGCACGAATGAGGGTCCTTGGCTTTATACAGGAAAGAACTCAAGATTGAGCCATAGTAAAGTCAAATGTAGGTTTATTTAGGGAGATACACACTCCATAGACAGAGTGCAGGCCTTCTCAGAAGATGAGAGGCGGCCCCAGGGTATGTGGTTGTTAGTTTTTATGGGCTGGGTAATTTCATAGGCTAACAAGTGGGAGGATAGTTCCAACTATTTTGGGGAAAGGGTGGGGATTTACTGGAGTTGGGCCCCTGCTCACTCTTTGGCCGTTTATGGTCAGCCTGGGAACTATTGTGGAGCCTGGAGGGGTGTCATTTAGTGTGCTAACACATTACAGTGAGTGTATAGTGAGGTTCAATGTCTACTGGAAGTCAAATCTTCCACCGTCTTGGGCTTAGTTGGTCCTAGCCAGTTTATGTTGTATCTTCAATTACTGTGTCATTTTTTTTAATGGTTGTGCCTTGCCCCCTTCCCTACTGTCTCAATAGGAAAAATATGAGGGTTATGGACTGAATTGTGTCCTCCCAAAATTTATATGTTTAAGTCCTAACTCCAGTACCTCAGAATGTATTTGAAGATAGGGCCTTTAAAGAGGTGACTAAGGTAAAATGAGGTCATACAGATGGGCCCTAATCCAATTGGACTGATGCCCCAGTGAAAAGAGATAATTAAGATGCAGACAGGCAGAAAAGACCATGTGAAGACAAAAGGAGAAGGTGGCCATCTTCAAGTCAAGGAAAGAGGCCTCCAGAAGAAACCAGTTCTGTCCACACCTTGATCTTGGATATCTAGTCTCCAAAACTGTGGGACAATAAATTTGTGTTGTTTAAGCCCCCTAGTCTGTGGTGTGTGTTGTGGTAGTCCTAGCAAACTAATACAATGAGTGAATATTATTTTTGTTAAAGTAATGAGAAAATAAACTAAATTCATGAAAGTGGAACTAGAAAGATGGTAGTTTCTGGAAACGTTGTATAGGTGTAACACTGAAATTCACAACTAATGCAATGGGGTGTGGAGATGAAGTCAGCCATGACTTAGCTCTAAAGACTGGGAAATGGAAACGTCTAGAAGGACAGTGGGTTGATGGGAAAAAATGATGGATATAGTTTTGGCCATGTTCCCATAGAGGGGATGCTGGGTCCTCGGGGTAGAGGCATTCATCAAGAAGTCAGAAATGTGTGTGAGACATGAAGACACTGATGAGATGTCCAAGGAAGCCAGTGTTGATTATAAACAGAGAAGTAACACAACCTGAACAACCAATGAATGAATTGTGTAGTTCCCTTTAAGTTGCTGAAACTATATGATTAAATTGGCCAGTTTAGTCTGTATATGTAATTTCAGTAATAGGCAAAGTTCTTTTTATCTTAAAACCAAATAAGCAAGCTATGAAACTTTATCTTCCTAGTGTCCAATGCTTAAAATTTCTTTTGAAAAGGTAAAAATTTTTTTTGCTTTTTTGACCTTTTTACACAGAGGTAAGACCAAAAAGGCAAACACTTCATGGAAAGGTAAAATGATGAGTTGACTTTATACAAGTATGAATATCTGAGATTAGGTCCTTTCCCAAGAACAGATTTTAATTGGCATTAGTAGAAGGTGGGAGAGTCTTAAGACACACTTCCCCTCCTTCTGCAGGAGAGCCTGGTGCAGGAGGAAGTGATGTGAGTGCCACAAAGAACAGGTTTGTCTGGGGTCAGTTTGGGGACAGCATCCAAAGATCTCACAATAGTGAAAGGATCATATTTTCCTGCTCGGGGAAAGTTGGCTTCAATTATACATTTCACTTCTGTGCCACATGTTGCTTAAAAGCTAGCCACTGGGAAAGTCAAGAAATTTAGAGTCACTTTTCCAAATCAAGAGAGTGCTCCCTGCTTTTAGCTTTTATTCCCTAAATGTCCCTCTGGTCCTCCAGAGTAATGCTTGGCTGACGTGCTTGCATGAATTGTTCATATTGTTCGTTAATTAACGTGACGAACATATTAAAAATAGACTCCCAGTTTTCATCTTGAAGACTTACACATAATAGCAACAACCTTTAGCAAAGTACTACATTATTCATTTATAGAATGGCTTTGACTCATTTAATAACTGTAATTAATTTGTAGATTACTTTTTGACTTTGCACAATTATAATTTAGCAGTATGTTCCTACAGAGGAAAACATTTTTGTTGCTGTCATTTAAAATTGATCAATTTCTCTTAATGTGTTCAAAACCATTGTGTCTGTAGGTAAATAAAATATTAGTGTTGTTAAAGTGACCCAAACTTTCCAGATATTCATTTATTTCATAAATATTTTTGAATAACCACTATGTTTTAGTGCTGTAGGTGTTGGAGGGATGATGTTGAGGAAGTAGACAAGGAGAGTATTCCATGACTTGTTTTATATTCTTTCACATTCTTGTTCAACTCTTGAAGTTTAAGTACAAATTGTAGGAGGAAGGACCAAAATCAAAGAACATAAGATGATGAAAAAAATTTTAAACCATCTTGTTTTGTCCTACAGTGAATACAGATGTGCTCAATTTTACATTCAGTACCTAAAGTCTTATCATGGTTGTTAATCCAAATCATGACCTTCAGGTATTATTAATACACTATACTTAATGACAAAAGATTAACCTGTGTTTGGTATATTTCATTGTTATAATATATTTAAGGATTTCAGTAAGTATTTAGACGAAAAAGAGAAACTTGATCAGACAATGCAATTTCTGAGAATGGTTTCTTTCTGAAGGAAGCATTTCAATTAGATTTAACTGGGGCCTTACAAGATGGTATATGTTGATGCTTTTCTCTTGGGGAGAAAGGGGCAGTTTCCTAGCAAACAACTCCATAAAAACATTGGCATGGAACTCTCATATCTGCCATATTTGCCTAATCTTGGAGCTGTAAATCAGCACTGCCGATATAGCAGATTGTCCAGTTAGATAAGAAACAGCAAGACTTTCCTGTCCGGTAGGTGTAGTCTCATGGAAAATCACCTCTGAATCCAACGAATAGATGCAACTCGACACAGCCTGTGGGAAAATCCTAGCGGAAGTCCCAGACTAGTCAGTCTCCTTTTCTGCCTCACACTCTTGGATTTGGTGAAGCATCCAAAATGGCTTTCCTCTCAAGGAAGCTGCAGCCAGTGATCCACTTGCTGACAGACAGCAGTTTGTGGAAGGCATGGCGCGGCTGCAGTTCAGGGGCAGCAAGGTCTGCTGAACCCAGGAGATGCCCCTCTGGCTTCTTCCCGGCTTGAAGTTGGCTCAGATGAAAAGCTCAGGCTTAGAAGCTGCCAGAAAGTATTTGGCAAAGAGCCTACCTTTTTTTCTCAAGTACAAGTATTCAATTGACTTGATTCCTCAAAGAGATTTGTGAGGGTGAAAGTAAGTTCACTGTTGATGTTTAATGGCCCTGAACTTCTAATGAGGTAATGGATGTGAAAGTGATTTTTAAAGTCACAATGCAAATACAGGACCTTCCAGTTGTTATTTCAGCACCTGAAGAAAACGTCAAAATAAAGAGGACCACAAAGTTTACCAACATCCCATATGGGCATACTTTGTTTCACTATTTCAGCCCTCTAAAAAGTATGGGCTCATCTAGATTGTCATTTTGTGAATTATCTCCTGAAGCTGTTTTTATTTGTTCTCTCAGAGTGTACTTGTGGCACCTCCAACATATGATGAGCATGTCAGAAATCTCTGCTATTTTTCAAACAATATAAAGGTCAGCCTAGAGTTTAAAGCATCATAGAATGAATGCCTGAACAACAGCTGCATTAATATAATACCTACTATGTGCTAGCACCATTCTAATGTTTTATATATATTAAGTACTGTATTCCTCACAATAAGCATATAAGGTCTGCATTATTATTACCCCCATTTCACAGATTTGAAAACCAAAGAATAAAGATGAAATGATATGTTTCAAATCACTTAGCTAGTAAATAGTAGAGTCAGAGCACAAATCTACTACTGGTCTGTCTCTGGTCTCTGTACAGTTAACTATTGCATCATATCCTTTTAAGTGTTAGTTTTATAAATATTGTGCTATTTCTAGTAAGAGATATAATATTTTTGTTATATATGTTTCTTCTTTGTCTTCTTCTTTGGATCTAGGATCACATGTAACATGACCAGATTTTACCTCATAAAAGACTTCCATGATGATTATGTATGAAATAGTTTACATTTGTAGAATACTTATATATTGTTAAATATTTTTCCTTACCATTATCTTATTTGATCCCCTCACTAACCTTTAGAATACATAGGGCTTTATCCTTATTTTTTCAGATGAAGAAACAGATAAGAAAGATTAAACAGTTTGTTCAATTTCACATCACGAGTTTGTAGCAGTTCTAAGACTGTAAATCAAATTTACTAGCCTTTGGTCTTCAGCACTCTTTCCAGTATATCAGACTGTTTCCTCACTTCTTTATCTTAGAGTTTGAAAAGAAGTTTAAGAAGCCCAATAAGGGGGGAAGGTATAGCTCAAGTGGTAAAGCACATGCCTAGCATGCATGAGGCCCTGGGTTCAATCCCAAGTATCTCCTCCAAAATAATAATAATAATAATAATAATAATAATAATAATAATAATAATAATAGTAATAATAATAATAATAATAAATAAACCTAATTACCTCCCCCCCCACAAAAAAATAAAAAGAAGAAAAGAAGAAGCCCAGTAAAATTGGAGAAGCATTTTTTGAGAAACATTTAGAATAATTTTAGCATGCTCCTCACTAAAGTAGGTGAAAATACATTCCATAAACAATGGACTTGGTTAAGTAAGTGCACACAGCTAGGTTCCAGTTTATTAATTTTCAGTGTCTCATGTCTCGGCCTGCACAATGTGAACATTTTGACAGGACAAGTCTCAAGTGCTCTCTTGCTTTATGCTACTGCTTTTTTAAGGCAGCTCATTTGTGCTTGTTCATCATCCTCTTTCTTTGCTCTGTCCCAGAAGCTGCGTTGCTAATTATTGACCCAGGCAAGCCTCAACGAGGACAAAGACGGCTAAAATTGGAGTGCTCTTGACATAGAATCACAATGCGTTTTCCATTTTTCAGAAAGAGCATGGCATTTTTAGCTGTAGGGTTCAGAGAACATTATATGGGCACTTGAGTTTCTGCTAAAGAATTACAACTCAGTTTTTTAAAAAAAACTTTTTTTGATATTTTCATTCACAGCCAGTTTTGGGGGGACAGAGAGAGAGAAGAGAGAGAGTTGTTTTTTTTCTTTCTGAATTAACATGTAAGATAGGGAAGAATAATATTCATTAATTCCATATTTATTTCTGGAAGACTTGCCAAGAGTAAAGAATAGTACTGAATTCAGTGGGAGACATTTAGATGTCCAGATACCTTACCACAGGATCTAACACATGACAGATGCTCTGGAGATATTAGCTAAACTGAAATGAGCTATCATATGAACTTGGAATCTGTTCAGGAAATGATGAAGTCATTGACTATATGAGAATTAGAAAGGAATTTAGGAATCATCCCATGCAGCCCTTTTATTTTAGAGGTGAAGCAATGGAGATCCAGATAGTTTCTATGAATTTTCCAACAACATACATCTATTTAGAAGGAGCATCTTTTTTTTTTTTTTCATCATAACATGTTTCAGAGGTTACACATGTGTCAGTATCTACAATGCAGGGCACCAGGTGAGAGGATCTGATGAAGGTTCTAGAACAGTGCTACCCAAAGAAAATATAATACATACCACATATATAATTTAAAAAATTTTAGTAGCCACATTTAAAATGTTTTTAAACTTAATTTTAAGAATATATTTTAATTCAATATATCCCAAATATCATAATCTCAACTTGTAAACAATATAAAAATTGTTAATGGTTATCTTATGTTTTTTTTGCATACTAAGTCTTCAAAATCCGAGGTGTCTGTTATAGTTTTGACACATCTTGATTTGGACTAGCCCAGTTTCAAGTACTTAATAGCTACATGTGGTTTGGGGCTACCTTATTAGACAGTATAGCTCTAGAATGACTGGAAGAAAACAATTATACATTTTTGAATCTGTAGTGCTTTTATTACTGCTTATTTTTAAAGTTTGATTTTGATGTAAAAGCATAAAAATAAAACTTAACCCAAACTGACTCAAGATATAAACACACTGGAATAAACCTATAACAATTAAATAAACTGAAACAATGCTTACAGTTTTAACCCCTCCCAAATTAGTAACTAAACAAACCATCAAAAATATTGGCTCAGATGCCTACATACTTCTCCCCAAATTTCAAGGAAGATATAACTTCTACCTTACACAAATTACGTCATTTTACAAGTAACTGTCCACAAGTATACAATCAGTTCCATTTGCAGCACTAGTAGAAACTTTGTTAACCAGTTTTTGTTCTGATTGTGATCAAGCAATACTCTTGTTCCATAATATGCAGCAATGTCCAAATTCATTTCCTTATGGAAGTGGAGAGTTGTTTCTCATATTGATAAATGGCAAGGAGCCGCTGTTTAATAAACAGCTGTATTCATCCTCCCTGCCATGTACTTCATATTAAATGCAGAAGAATGAAGGTAGGAAGAAGCTTCCTATCATAAGAATCTAAGCTCACCAATTATTTTTAGAGATTTATAAGCCAAAAATGGAGGATATTTCTTTCTTGTCAGTCTCTAAATTTCTGTCTCTAACAAGAAATTCTGCAGAAGCAAAGAGACTACTGCATTGTTCGGTGTTCAAATCCACAGAAGTGACTATGGGTTTGAATATCACCTTGACCCTTTCTTGGATCTTTTTTGAGCCTAGGTGAATATGTTGGTGGGATTGTCCCCTTTTAAGTTCTTCAGCTTTTGAAGTAAAACCAGGGCTGGCATGAGAAAGAAAGGGGAAAGCAAGGGGCTGAACAGAAAAGAAATTAAATTAGGTCATATTTCTGGAGGCTTCTGAATTTGGTACAATACGGTCTCTGTGATCACTTCATACTCAGCTTTTCAAAGGACTGTTACAGGTTCACTTTATTCTCTGGCCTAGGGAATAAATCAGCAGACTTCTACAGCCTTTTCCTTAAAAGCTGATTCTGATTCTCTGTGCAGTACCACATTGCTAGTAGTTTTCCTAATCAATCACCATAAGGCCATGCAGCCTTCTAAGATGTTTTCTTTAAATTCTTAGTTCTTTTATAGTTCCTATTTATGAGCATGAATTCTTACTAATATCAGTACAGTGGCATAATCAACAAGGAACTATTGTATAGCACAGGGAACCAAATTCAGTATCTTGTAATAGCCTATAATGAGAAAGAATATGAAAAGGAATATATATATGTGTATAACTGAAACACTGCTGTATACCAGAAAGTAACACAACGTTGTAAACCAACTATATTTCAAAAAAAAAAAAAAAAAATCAGTGCAGCAAGGAGATAAACGAGTGTGTAAGGTAGAATGCTTATAGCTGTAACAGAAAGCTTTAACTTGGCTGGTTTAAACCATAAGCAATCCTGGGTGGGGAGGGGCCGAGGACAGCTCAATTCACTCAGTAACTCAGTGACTTAATCAAAGGCCTGAGAGTCTTTTCCATCTTTATTTTTTTGCCTTCCTTGAGTGTCGGTGATTTTTCTGGCTTGTTCCGCTATGATCTCAAGATGTCTGTCACAGTTCTAGCTATCCAAGGCAGAAATCCATGACTAGTGAATAAAGAATGATCTTCTTTTCTTTTTATCTTCTTTAAGAGGGAGAAAAATTCTTCCCAAACAGACCCCTCCGTGCCCACCCCACACACCCTGCCCACCCCCTCATCTGACTTCTCTTCAGCGTCTCATTGGTCAGAATTTCATCACATGCCAGTCAATCACTACTGCAGAAATGGTACCTTCATAATTAGCTGAGACAATCAGCTTTCCCTCATGGGCCCTGGGGCTGAGGCTCACCTCCTTATGGGTCCATGGCTGTGTGGATATTTGAATCACATTAAGGATCTAGTCAGAAGATGAAATGGCTCTTGGTTAAGCCGCTTATACAGTCAGCTACGAGTTAATCAGAAATTGTGGTATAGGGTTTTAAGTGCTCTAGGGAAGCATGTAAGTCCGGGACGCCATAGAAACACACAAGAAGAGCACCTCTCCAGGCCTGCCAGAGCAGCAGGGGAAGGAAAGAGAATGGTCTTCTAAAGAAAGTGTTACCTGATCTGAGACATAAAGGACAAGAGGAGATAACCAAGGAAAGAGTAGTGGTGAGGAGGGTGGAGAGAGGGTATCAGATGGACAGAATACCACATGCCAATGACTGGGAATAAGAGAGAACATAATGGGTTTGGGGAGATGCAGAAAATTCAGTTGCATAAAGTAAAGAGCATAATGTGAACATTAATCAGAAACAGGCTAGAGAAGTATCCTGAGGTAGATAATAAAAGATCTAATTAGTCAAATAGAAATTTATACTTCATTCTGCTGCAGTGGGGAGCCAATGAAAGATTTTAAGAGCAAATGACATAATCAGATATGCACTTAAAACAATCTCTTTGGCTGTTGTGCAAAATTGGTTTGCACCTGGAGGTAGGTAGAACAGATGAGAATTAATTTCCGTCAACCCATGGGTAAATGATGATGGGGCTGCAGAGAGGTGGGTAGATTTGATTGGTATTTAGGAGCTTTGATGAAATAGGACTTGGTTAATAGGAGGTGAGAGAAGTAGAGAGCAGTAATCACTCAGATTTCTGGCTTGGGCAACTAGGAAAATGGAGAAGACATTTTATTGAGTTAAGCTCCAGATTTGGATGGGAAGTAGCTTGATTTAAATTGTAACCAGTTAGTTTGAGGGGCCATTCTTTTTGAAATTCGAGAGAAATATTCCTGTTCTTAAAACACTTTTAGATGCTGAAGGCTGTATTAACCAAAAAGTGATACAGGAGAGTACTAGAGGAACTGTGATTTGTTGTTGAAGGTGATATGCGAAAGAAGAGACTGATACAATTGAGACAAGAAAGTGCTTCTTCTTCTTCCTAAGGGACAGAGGAGTGGGAGAATCTGAAATTCCTTATGAAAGATAAAAATTATAGGTTGAGTTGTGCCTGTAAAAATTAGACAAATGGGAATTGCAGAGGAGTGGGGCGCTATACAGTATGTCAGGCAGGTTTGAGGAATGGTATTGGCTGGATTGCTAGGGCAAGTTGACTGGGTTTAATAGAATATAAAGTTTGTGGACTGACTGAACTGGCCAGAACTCTTGGGATCCCAAGAGAAAATAATTATATGTATTAACTAGAATGATCTTTCATTGCAAGGTGTGTTACTTAGTTGTTGATACAGTAATGCTACCTAGAAACCAACCACAAAATACCAGTAGCATTGAACAATAGGCATTTTGTTTCTTGCTTCTAGGTCTGCCAGTGGGCCGGGGTGGCTCTGCCTCAGGGTGCACATTGCCTTCATGTTTGTTCTCATGTTTCTTCTTCTTGGACCAGTTCCTTGGGCCTGTTCTTGTCATGGCATAGTTGACAACTCCCAGAAGTGGCAAGAGGAATCACTTTACAACTTGTAAGGTCTCAGCTTGGAACAGGCAGTATCATTTGAGCCTGCATTCTGTTAGTCAAACCACATAACATGGTCAAATTCATTATTATTCAGGGAGTGGGGAGAGTAGGGCAGAAGGACAAAGAAGGCAGTGACTGATGAATAACAACCTCATCCATGGTGCAAGGATAGACAGAAAGGCTGAGATAATCATGGAATTTGACCCATCAGCCACAAAACTACTGGAACATCAGGGTTCTCAACTGTGGAACGCCCAACGGGTTTCTTAAGCATGCTGAGGAGAGCAATCCAATTTGAAGCGACCTCATTTTTTGCCCTACACTTCTGCTTTCCAAGGAAATGTCATGGGCTCATAAACTGCTCATGGAGCTGATTAATTATTGGTCAGAATCAGAACCAAATACTCCATGACCATCTATGGTCATGACTAGTTTCCTTTGGGCTTATGCAATATTATCAATCCCTTCCTCTAAGACTAGTTAGAGGTTAATATGACCTCCCTCACCAGCACTACTGAGTGAGTGATAAGAGCTAAAGTAATTAAAAAAATGATTGTACTATTTTCCTTAACATGTATTTTTTGGACCACTTCCACAAGTCCAGCACATTTATGAAAGCCAAGCTAAGACATTGTGCTGGTTATTATACCAATAATGTGTCTCAACTTAATTATCTCTGAGAAAATATGCGGCCCATAGAAGTGACCTAATTTTCCCAACATTGCAGAGCTAAGTGGCACCTGAGACTTGAAGACGTCCTCAAACTATGTTATCTCCAAATCTCTGCTTAACTGCTGCATAAGCAAGAGATTTTAACCATTTTTTGAGTTCCCGAATTGAAGATATATGACTACAACTGCATTAATCAATCTATAAATTCTCAGGTCCAAAGAGTCTCTTGGTGCTTGAGTAGAACCTGTTGTATATGTGTGTGCATGTGTGTATGTCCTGTTCTTAGAAGATCTTTTAATACGAATACTGGTGATGTGATCATATAATACAGCAAGGGAACTCAGTTCCTGCTGCCTGTACTTCCCACATTCCACCCAGCACTTCTCTCATTTCATCCTGTGGCTTCTGTGCCACTAGCAATGACCTGTGACTCAAAAAGGCTGCATACAGAGGAAAAAGATTTCCTTTCCAGACATAGTTCTGCCCTGACATGCGTCTTCCCACCACCAAGACGAAAATGAGTGACTCTTCCTCCTCTCTCCATCCCATAGACATTTCAGAGCAAAGCTGTGGCTTCTCATTCATGATTACTTTTCCAGTGCAGACTCTCTTTGATGTGGAAGGAGGCTTTTGAGAGAGAGGGAAAAAGAGCAGGGAGAACCTGAAGATAAGAAGATGAGCGAGAGACTCAATGTAGGAAGTATATTCATGTTTAATCCTTTACAGCTTAAATCCTACTGAGACCCTCAAGTATTAACTGTCACAGGGATTGTGCTTAAAAATCTGATTCCAACCCTAAGCATAATTATCTTGTCCAGGCAGAGCCGTATATCTGAGGACTTAACACTACACCCGTCATAGGAGTGAGGTCTCAGCCAAGGCCAGTTTCTAGAAGTGCCTTCCCGGGGAGCAAGAAAGACGTAGTCTAGGTAGCATAGCAGGTGCACTGTGAGAACCCGTAAGGGTGCCAAGTTGAAGGAGTAAGACTAGAGGGCAAGTCAGAGAGAGGGTTTGGAAGCTGTATAGACATAATAAACTGAGACTCAACAAAGTACCGATAGAGTTAGATCAAGTTTAATACGAATATTAAGAAACCCAGTGTTCCATCCCTGGGTTAACTACTTTTCTGCTGGAGTCAGTTCTTAGAGCAACAGACTTTCAAAATTAAGTAAGTTATTCTGTTTGCTATAAGTAAAATTATCAATTGAAAAAATAGTAGACTACTTAAGTGATTTGTCTTAATGAAAAATAACAAAAGCCTTAAACAAATCATTGTTTGGTTGGTGGATTGAATGAATGAAGAGAAAGTGAAGGAGAGAGGGAGGGAAGGAAGCAAAGGAGGGAGAGCAGATAGGGCAATATGTCCTCTAATTTCACTATTTTTAAAAGCCAGTATTTGTTATTAATAAATTATACTCTCTCAAATTTTATACCAGTTTTCAGTCTTCACAACTCAGATGTCACATCTCAATGTACTATGTTCATTAAATGGTTTTGAGATTTTAAAGAGATAACAATGTTGGCAGCTCAAAAGTTTTTTAATAGACTGCTAGAGATAAAATATGGGTAACAATCTATATCAAATAAGTATAATTACAAGTAAATGCTTCTAAGTTAAAATTCAGTTAGATGTTATGATTAAAAATATTTCACCCTATTTTCCCCCAGTATAAAGATTTCTCCTACATAATAGCTCATACTACAGAAAGTGTCTGTAAATTCTGGAAACATCGATAATGTTTTATATTTTAATACGCTAAAGATGTCCTTTTTGATTTTACATATTGTCATCTATGTTTCCAGACCAGGTTCCAGGCACAAAGTGTTTACATGTATTCATTTAGGCTGCTTGGTTGGTATTTCTCTCGCCTTATCACCACCTCACCACTAACAGGTGAGCTTATGTACACACACACACACACACACACACACACACACACACACACACACACACTCTTGGTGTTAGAATTCTGGCTATCATGGAATTCTAGAACATGAAAGCACATGATTGGCTACAGAGACTCTAAAGGTGGGACTGGGGTTGTGACCAGCACTATTCCTAGCATTTGTGGGTGTGGGCCGGGTGGCTCCTCCACTGACCGTTGGCCGTAGTTTTGCTACATTGCTTTAGAAGAGGTGTGGGGAGTTTTATTTTATTTTACTTTTTGGTATTTCTCTTGGGTCCCACAGAACTGGCTCAAGGTTTAGAAGGTATCCTCCCATCTGCGTTTGGAAAAATACATTTTGAAAACTTTTCCTGATATGGAAATGTTAAAGTCATTGACAAACTTTGACTATAGCATTTCTAGAAACAATTTCATAAGAGTACTTTGTTGCTTTTCCCAACAGAATTTTAACTGGGTATAATGCATAAAATAGATCCTCACTAAATCTAAGAGGCAAAACCACGTACAGATATTGTAATTATAGGTCACCTTAAAAATATTAGTAACATCTTTTTATATAGACTCTGTTGATAACCTTACGCATGCGAAAGAAAAGAAATGCAGAATCATGGCTGAAGTTTCTAGGGGACCAGACTAAAGCCAGCCATCACCATGTAATTTCCATGACTTTCTCCCCATCAATGGAAAATTACTGTCTGCTGAGCCAGAGTCTACAGACTGTGCGCAAATGTCTGTTTCCTTTGCACAACTGAGTGTTTGAAACTTTTTTCAATTGGTAAAATTACCGTTAAAGGTCAGAGATTCGTTTTTCATGCGTGATAGATTCCATTTGCCTTGAAAGTATTATACCAGGAGGGTAGAATTTTTTTCTGACTTTTGAACCAAATTGGAATTCTAATATTCAGTTTTGCGTCAACCCCAAACCATTTCCTTTCGTTTTTTCCCCCCTTGGCAAAATGGTACTTTTTTTTTTAAATGAGGAAGAAAGACTTCTGAAAAAAGTATCTATGTATGTATGTTCTGCCGTATTTGAAATTAGCATACTGTCTAAGGATACTGAGCACCAGTTCTATGGTTAAGTTTAACTCATCTTTCATTAGATTCTAAACACTTGGAAAGCAAGCACTCTTTTCTAAATAAATACCTTTTGCAGTTGATAACCTATTTTTTTTCCATGTGTTGTCTTAACTAATGATTACCCAAAATGAACATAAAGGCTATGTTCTTCCTTCTTAAAGGAAAATTTTCCCTAGTCCATGGTTGGAGATAAAAGGTCTTAAAAATTAATCCACATGTAGATTGAGCTAAAATGTCAGCAGCCATCTTGTGCAGAAGTAGGCTATACTTAGGTAGCTTATTTCTTTAACACACTGCTGTTAATTACAAAAATAATACATCCAGAAATTGTGGCGCAAGAAGTAAAAAATTCTCACTTATTGTTCTATGACAATAACACAATTATATTTTAAAATTTTCCTTATTTCTTTACATATTTTCTCTTTCCATAAATTATAATCAATTGGTACATGTACTTTTTTGCTCTGCTTCATTGACTACAAGGGAAATTCTCCCCTCTTTCAGAACCTTCTTTTTTTCTCTTTTTTAATGCTTTCTTTGGTGCTTTTGAAGCAATTTCAACTTAACATTGCATATACAGCTCTTTCTCGACTTAGGGTGGGTTGCATCCCAATAAACCCATCGTAAGTTGAAAATACGGAAAATCGAAAATGCATTGAATACAACTAACCTACTGAACATCACAGCTTAGCCTAGCCTACTGTACACATGCTTAGAACATTGACATTAGCCTGTGGTTGGGCAAAATCACCTAACACAAAACCTATTTTATAACAAAGTGTTGAATATCTCATGTAATTTATTAAATACTGAACTGAAAGTGAGAGCCAGAATGGTGGTGTGGGTTCAGCCTGGTGGTAAGTGTACTGGTCGGTTGTCCTCATGGTTGTGTGGCTGACTGCGAGCTGTGGCCTGGCATCATGAGACAGAATCCTACTACATATTGCTGGCTCAAGAAGAAGATCAAATTCAAAATTCCAAGTACGCTTTCAACTGAATATGTATCACTCTTGCACCCCTGTGAAGCCGAAGAATCCTAAGTTTTCTTACCTTGTACGACCTTGTAAGTCAGGAAACTTGTATTCTCTATTTATTTACTTTATTTGGGGGGGGAAGTAATTAAGTTTTTATTTATTTATCTTTAATGGGGGTACCAGGGATTGAACCCAGGACCTCCTACATGCTAGGCATGCACTCTACCACTGAGCTATACCCTCCCCCCTGAAACTTGTATTCTCTAAGCAGCTGCCCTTCAGGGAGTACACAGGTTTTTCTTTCTAAAACTCAAGGAGAATGCAGAGAATTTTGTGATTTTAATTAATTAATTACTGCATGTCAGAAAATTTAGTCTCAAATTCTTGCCCATTTATAAGTGTGGGGAATAGCTGTGTGGCCTAAGCAAGTTATTCAACTGTTCTGTGCCTCAGTCTTCTCCTCTGTACATGGGGATAACTTCCAGGGTGGGTAATGGCAAAGTGCTTTATTCGTTCTTGTTGGTACAATTTTTCAGTCTAATCTGACAGAAAAGATCAATTTGAAACAATTCACTAGGTTTGTCATGAACTATGTGATATTTATTTAAATGCTTCCCGTGTATTCCCCAGCAGAAGAAGCTGGGACTTACAGTCGAATGTTGATTATGTATTCCGTCTCAAGGTGCATGCCGTGAGGTGATTTAGAAGTTCATCCCTTTCTCTGTCATTTGTCAAGGCTCTATTACTCCAGGCTTATTTTACATAGAAAGGAGAACTGTCTCTGAAGGACGAAGCGAGATCAGTGACAACCCAAATGCCAGATGTTCTTTCGTCTTGCTGCCTTCTGAGACGTCAGGATTGGGCAGCACCAACAGGCATCTGCCTTGGTTTGAGGAGTAACTGGGAACTGAGTCAACCATCAGAGCAGAGGGCCTGGAAATACCAGAAGGTAAAATAAAGAGTTTACAGTGAGCTGTCCACTCGTAGCTCTGAGAATATCCAGCTACGTAACCTCAAGGGAGCTGCATGGAAAAAATGAAGGAAATGCTTTGGGCTTTAGAGCTTTTCATTTCCTGTGAGCAGTGCGTCTCCTGCCCTTCTCTCACCCGCACCCCCATTGTCCTCGCGTCGTTGTCTTCCTGCTAATTCCCTGCCTGGGCTCAGTGAGCCAGAGCCTAAGTTGTTTATGAGTATAAAGAACAGATGAAGTCAGACTGAAGTTGACTCTGTGCTGGGAGGGGCTGTCATTTGGGGTATTGTTATGCTGCAGAGACGTACAGTGGGGTGGACCTAAAATGTCTCCTTAATGAAAAGGCTGTTGGGAAAGCCTGCTGGTCTCCTGCCGGGGTGCTACTATCTAACTATAGCACTGTGTTAACGGATTTCAGCAATGAGCTGAAAAAAACCATTAATCGGCCTCCCTCCCACTGACCGATGAAGGCAGATGACACATGCACACTTGGTCCTGTTTACCTCCTCTAGTGAGTGGTATGAACGCAGCCGCTTCTGGAGGGCCAGAATGGAGTCTTCTCAAAACCTTCTTTGGCTGGGGTTCTCCCTTCTTGCCAGTTGCTCCCCACCAAGCCACTGGGTACTCTCAAAGTCGAGACAAGTGCCAGAAACATCTGCGTTGGCTGAGATGTGCCCTGGCCTGCTAGAGGCAGCTGGTATGTGAAGAGGGACTTTCACCAGCTGCTAGGTCTCAAATTGTCAGCCTGCTTTGACAGCTGGGGGGGATGGTACATGCCTGTCCTGTGGCACTGAGGCCATGACCAGTGTTTGTGACCACAGTCTCGATCCCTAAAGTAGACTTGGAAGTACTCCACTGAGACAGGAAGGCAGTCCTGGAACCTAGCATCAGGTTTGGGAGTTAAGTGTCTAAAAACAGTGTCTTTCTCATTCCTCTGCCTCTGCCTATGTGTAAAGCAGGTGATTTTTTCATGGAACTGAGAAAGATAGGTATTTATTCTGGCCAGTCAATATGCCAAGTTTCACAGCCATCATCAGTTAGGTTTGGTAAAGATTGCTTCCTCCATCCACAAGTGGAACTAACACCACATTCTAGAGTTCATTCTGCAGAGCTGTTCCGTGGATAAGTTAATAGTTATAAAACATTATCTGGATAGAGCCTTTCCTCTTCCACGTAAGTCAAGATGACTTACCCAGTCTCCTTCTGCCCATCTGAGTATAGTTGGACTACAAGTCAGCAGCACGATGGAAATTTACTCTTAGCTTTGTGATGTTTTAACCTGCTGAAATATCTAATTCCTTCTTCCTTCTTTCTAACCCAAATCACACCTGCACTCACTTGCTCTAGAACATGATCATCTATTTTGAAGTAAACTAACAAGCAAAAAATGTGTATATTTAAGTGTACAACAAATTGGCATGATATACATATACATGCTGAAATTATTACCAGTCAAGTTCATGAACACTTCCATCACCTCACAGGTACCTTTTTTGTTGTTGTTGTTGTTGTGTGGTAAGATCACTTAAAATCTATTCTCTTAGCAAATATCTAGTATATAATACAGCATTTTCAACAGTCACCATGCTGTACATTAGCGCTCCAGAACTCATTTATTCTATTACTGAAAGTTTTTACCCTTTGACCAAAATCTTCCCATGTTCCCTGCTACCCAGCCCCTGATAACTGCTTTTCTACTCTCTACTTCTATGAGTTTGGCTTTTTTAGATTCCACGTATAAGTGAGATTATACACAATTTGTCTCTTTCTATCTGGCTTATTTCACTTGCCTAAATGTCCTCCAGGTTCATCAACATTGTCTCAGATGGCAGGATTTCCTTCTTTCCTTCCTGGCTGAATTATATTCTATTGTGTATATGTGCCACATTTTCTCTATCCATTCACTTGTTCATGGACACTTTGGTTATTTCCATATCTTGGCTACTGTGAATAATGCTTCAGTGCATGTGAAAGTGCAGATATTTCTTAAAGATAGTGATTTCATTTCCTTTGGATACATACCCAATAGTAGGATTGCCAAGTCATATGATGGTTCTGTTTTTTTGAGGAACCCATACTGTTTTCCATAGTGGCTGCACCAATTAACATTCCCACCAACAGTACACAAGGGTTTGCTCTTCTCCACACACTCTCCAACATTTGTTTTGTTTGTCTTTTTGATGAAGGTCATCCTAACAGATGTGAGATGGTATCTCATTGTGGTTTTGATTTGCATTTCCCTGATAATTAATAATGTTGAGTACCTTTTTATGTACCTATTGGCCATTCATATGTCTTCTTGGAAAAATGTCTTTTTAGGTTCTCCACCCTATTTTTAATCAGATTATTTGAGATGTTGTTTGTTTGTTTATTTGTTTGTTTTGGTTTTTGTTTTTTTGCTACTGAGTTGCATGAGTTCCTTATATTATACATTTTGGATAGTAACCCCTTATCAGGTATGTGGTTTGCAAATATTATCTCCCATTCTGTAGGATGCCTTTCCATTTCATTGATGGTTTCCTTTGCTGTGCAGAAGCTTTTTAGTTTGACATAGTCTCACACATTTATTTTTGCTTTTGTTGCCTGTGCTTTGAGTGCCATATCTAAAAAAATCATTGCCAGAACCAATGTCAAGAAATTTTTTTCTCTGTCATCAGCTACTTAAACTATTTCTATAACATAAAAAAATACATTTAGTGTTCAGAAAAGAAGCCCAGATAGTATCTTTTTTAAAGGACTAGTTTTAGTATCAGAAACATGTAAAGAAAACAGTAATTTTCAAAATTTCATAAACCTTGTGGTTATACTGATTCCAACTCCAAATTCTGATCTCCAGTATGCCTTTATGATTGCAAAGCTACAGGCACTCATAATGTGGGGGGTTGGGCCATCAGTTTTATTTGTCTTTGGATCACATATTTAAGTGATGGTGAAAAGTCTAGAGAGTTTTTACCCTTCTTTGTTCTTTGTTATCTCATATCTTTTCTCATCCTTTCTTTCTCTCTCTCTCTGTTTTTAACATTCAAAGCACCCCAAAACTGCTTCCTAATCCTACTCAGCAAAATAGACATCAAAATCATACCAAAATGTCTATTAACGCCTTCCCCCCACCTCACCATTTCACAGTGGGCTTTTTTCTTCCTAAGCTCTTAGGGAGGAATAGAGTTTAAAAGGTCCTTCACTGGCCTCAGACATGTGAAAAAACTCTGTCCTTTTTTCTTTCCCAAAATTAAAATACTTGCTATAAATAATTGGAGACTCAGAAGCCATTCTGATGTATCTGACTTTTAAATAGTGTTGACTAATGACCAATTAATATGAATGCATGGTGGCGCCAGGCTTTTTTTTTCCCCTAAGACAGTTAAACCTTGTTAGAAAAGGGACATGGCATGAATGACTGAAAAATTGTGCTGAACACTGGAATTTGACACAACATTGTAAAATGATTATAAATCAATAAAAAATGTTAAAAAAAAAAAAAAGAAAAGGGACATGGCTCAGTCATTAACAGTGAATTTAAGATTAACAGTGAATTTAAGATTTACTGTTGATTGATTACATCTTTAGTGTATTCATTTTATTAAGGGATATGTCGAGTGTGCACACACACACACGTGTGTGTGTATTTGTGTGTGCTGGTTCACACAGTCAGAAAATATACTGATTTCAGACTAACATTGATTTTGACCCAGGCAAAGAAATTAATATTTTCATTCCTTCTAGAAATGACATTCACCTGCCAACATATGACCCATCATATTTGTATGACTCCCTAACACACACAAATAATAAAGTGTATTTTGATTCATGTAGTAAACACTCTGAAGCTGTGAGCATATTTTTTTAATGCCACTGTTTCTCATTGACCTACCCCCATGGCATCCTGTTTCATGTGTGTATGCCAAAGATCGAAAAGGCCAAATGGCAAAGAAGAGCAAGGATATAAAGAAACAAAGGAGGATCATGAGAAAACTTGGCAATTTATTAAAGTAAAATGATAGCATTTCCGTGCTTGACAAAGATCAGACAAACTTAACAATCTCACTTTAATCTATTTTCATTTATAGCTTCCAAATCTCGATCAAAACTCAAAACTCTTCTTTGGTGTCACAAAATAATGGGAGAGGCATGTCCTGGTCTATGTTTCCCCATTAAGTAAACCCTGATACAAGGAATTCAAGGAGTTTTAGATAGTCCACCAATTGTAAGTGAAGGAGTGGGCAAGTGAGGGAATAGGAGGACATAAATCCATCATCAAGCCAGTTACTCTGTTGGAAAAGTGGAGATAAGTCCCACTGGGACTCTACAAGACACTATGTTTGGAACACTCCCCAGAGTTATCCCATCCATGGGATGAGGAAACTGGAGTTCTTATCCATCAACTTGCCACCCATCACCTGTTTCTGGGGATCATTAACCACCCATCACTCTAGTTTACCCATCCATGGGCCAAACATGTAACTCTCGCCAGAAAACTAGCCCTTAGGCAGAGACGCACAGATATTTAAAAAAAAAAAAAAAAAACTTCAGGCAGGGATCTGCAAGTTTTTGGAGTAACCAGCTTTGAGAGGTAGGTGTTCAGAGGCTAAAGGCAGCAGTGCCCTCCCCTGTGAGGGTCATAGACACAGAGTTAATTTCATCTGCATGTCTATGCAAGTATTTTGAATTATCCTGTGTATTTGAAAAATTTAAACAAAACTATTATTGTTTTTGTATTGATACCTTGTTATTTGAATACATGACATCAAAGATGATCTTAATAAATATAAAGCAAATTCATTTAATTTATCACATCATCAGATGGATGGTCATCTGTTTAATTGATGTCTTCTGTAGACCACCATTTGAAATAAGAGCTTCCATAGGATGAGATTTAAAGATATTTCTCTACAAGCTGTTTAATTATAATAGGCATTTAAAACACTTTATCACATCATAAACCTTCAAAATAAAATGATTGCTTATCTTCTAAAATCCATAGAAAATTTTTCTTAAACGTCATTCTCAATTACCACTTTCTCAGCAAAGATAAAACAATTGTTTTATCAGCTGAACTGTGATTTCGTCAAGTGTAAGATGAAGTAAACCAGGTGGTACACTGAGCTTTCTTTTGATTTAGGAAGAAAAAGGCAATATTTTATTTATGACTAATTCAAGAATTTTAAGAAGTTCTCCTAAATCATGGCAGCAACAAGGCAAAAACAGAAGCCTGGAATCCCAAGCTTCGAGCGAACTTTAAAAGTCGTACCTACTCCTCAGGGCCTGACTGCCCGCCATCACATTTCTGCTGTGTGGTCTTCTACCCAAAGCCCCAGTACCTCCCCTCACACAAACTGCCTCTTCCACCGGCTGCAGGGGAGCCTATTCTACTTCTGTTAAAATGTTCCTCTTGAAAGAATCTCAAATCTCTTCATCAAAATTTCCCGGTGGAATAACACTTCACATCACTGCAGGTGTCTCTGAGGCCTTGACTGTCCTTTGTGTCTCTATCATTCCTCACAAAGGAATGGCCTTCTCTTTTCTACCAGCTTTCAAGCCCCTATCCAGGATCCTCTTTCCTTGAGATCTTCTTTGACTATCCATCCCACAAGGATTTTTCCTTCTCTACTTTCTTTTCATAACAATCATGATCTGTATCATTCATTCATTTTTTCAATTGCACAATATTTATTGAGTGCTTCCTACAGGCCAGGCACTGTTCTAGTTACTGGAGATATAGGAGGATGTAAGACAGGCAATTCCTGGGCTCATGGAAGTTATGTTCCACTGGGTGAGACCCACTGTAAAGAACACAAGAATTTCAGATCTGATAAGACCTGTGAAGTGAATGAAGTACAATAACATCGTATTTTTCAGGGGTGTGACTTTTACCAAACATCCCCTCTTTTTATTGGAAACTCCCTGAAGCAAGTACTACCTCTTATTTATTTGTATTTACCATAGTGACCCCAAAATACTTACTGATCCATCTTCGTAAGTATGCGACACTATTCTAAATAGATAGTATTTAGTCATTTGGGATTCATGTGAAGTTGGATTAAGTTGATCATATCTTAATTACAGTTGATATTGCTTAGAAAGACACATTTTACACTTATGGAAGCCTTAACAGATGTCACAGTGTTGGTAGGTTCCATTATAAATCGTTGACTGAAGCTGTTTGGAAATGTAAGAACTAGTTTCACCTTCAACTCTCTACCGTTGACTTCAGGTGAAATCAAGACAGATTTTGCGAGCCCTTAATCGTCCCCTTAATCTCTGTGGACCCTCCCACTCTAACCCCATCAGACTTCCACTTCTCATTTAGAAAAATCTGAAAGGTTAGTCATCTACTTACATTTAATAACACACCCAAACTTGTGTTGATTTTTGTGATAAATATGAGGAAGCATGAAATCCCAGTTAATATATACTCTGTATACAGTGCCTAACAATGATGCATGATGACTCAAATTAAAATAAAAAAGGTCCTATTCATTGGTACAGAATTCCCTTTGAATTTTTTGACAGCTGATCCTGTCTAACTTAGTGTATTTAACCTTGTTTTTAAATGTTGGGGTGTGTATGTGTGTGTGTGTTACTGATTGCTAAAGGTACCAGATCCTGAATTAGTACTTGGCAGCATCAGCATTCATTGCATAAAATAAGTGTGTGGTCCAAAGGAATTAGGCATGACCTTTCTAAACATCAACTAACAGCTACAAAATAAGGAGTAATTACAACTACCTTAAGGGATTGTTTTTAATATTGGAAAAGAAAACATAGATAAAGAACCAAGTGAATAGTAGGCCTTAAATAAATGCAAGTTTCCTTCTGCCTTCTCTTGAGTAACCAAATTATTCATTCAACTGGTCTCTCAGAGTTTGGTTAATGATTATTAGCTAAAGAGTAACAATGAAGATTTTTATTTTTTTCATCAAGTCCACTAGGATTGGTTTCATGGTTGGATGGAATAAGCGCTTGCCATTTCATCACAAGTAATTCTCCAAAACTTTTTTTGTTAAAGGCCTGAAATGTCTACCATTAGAAATTAACCCCACTGGGTTAAGTTATTGCTGTTTACTATACCTACTATTAAAATGTAAATAACTGCTATTTGCCGCCTGTTGCATTAGCCAGTCTATATAAAGGAGTTTCTTAGAAGTTAGTAAAACAGTGAGTCAGTGAGTCCTAAACGATGGTTAAAAGGAAATCTGGTACCTAAGTAGTAGATATGAAATAGATAAACAAGTTCATACTGTATAGCACAGGGAACTGAAACTGTATTCAATATCTTGTAGTAACCTATAATGAAAAAGAATATGAAAAGGAATATATGCATGTATATGTATGACTGAAACATTATGTTGTACACCAGAAATTGACACAACATTGTAAACTGATTATACTTCAGTAAAAAGGAATGCAAAAAAAAAAAAAAGGAAATCTGGTAACACAACCAGCACCCTCACGTCAAACTTACTTGATTTGGCTTCACAGTGTTGGCCAGAGAGTATTTTATAAATTTTGGATTAGCACCAACATTTAAAAAGGGGAAGATCTCAAACGATTCCAAATTTCTTTACAAATGAAAAAAGTTGATCATGTCAGGATCTCATTCCTGGAGGACAAGTCACTCTTTAAAAAGGAGTGGCTTGTTATGGACGTCTGATTACTCCAATAAAAATCTTCAAATGGGTCAGTGACCTTTGCCATTGTTTTTTCATTTTCTCCCAAAGCATCCTGTTAAACTGTTCCTAGTTCTCAGCCTTAAAGGACAAACAGAAAATGGTCCCTCTGGAGTCATAAATACTCTTGAGACAGAATCATAATACAGCTGTAGTATTTTTAAGATTTATTCCAGAATCCTAACAATTGAAAAAAAAGAGAGAGATACTATCTTCTTTAATAGTAAGAGTTGACATTTATTGAGTCATTGACTACATACTGAGCACTGTTCTAAGCATTTTACCTGCATCGTCTAATATAATTCTCCCAACCACCCTGGATATATTCATTTTACAGTTGAACAGACCGAGGCATAGAAGGTAAACCAAGGCAACTCAGGTAAGGAGCCACACTGGGATTTACACCTTGTCACTCTGACTCTGAGGTGTTCCTAACTGCTGTCTGATACTGCTTTTGTTTTGCCTAGTGTGTTAGCCTCAGTGCTTCAACTGGAGCCGTTGGGATTTATTCAAGATGGAAAATACTGTTGTATTGTCTCATCATTTAAGAAACAGAAAGATAGGACCACCACGTTGCAGGCCTCCAAAGACACAGCTCACATCATGTTTGTGTAAATGGTTCCCCCTGGAGTCGTGCAGCATACAGTCTGCACAGACATACCTAATGGCCCTGCTAACAGGATTCCTCACACAAAAGGTTTTACTTTTCATTACTTTAAAGGAGTTTCAGTGAGACTGGCTGCCCCCAAAACAGCTTCTACTTAGGTCTCTTCTCATGCTAGGAATCAAAGATCATTATGGTTTCCACAACATTTTTTTATATAATCTGAAGTCATCCAGGCATTTCTTCAAGGTGAATTGAAATTCTCTGTAGCCATTTCTTCTGCTGCAAGTCATGTTAAGCAGTGGTTGAAGACATATGACCTCAGAAATAATCTCTAAGGAATTGGATTCAGGTTGCTCACAGATTATTTCTCCAGGATAGGCAAGTATGGTGGTGGGCTTTTCTATGCTGTTATGGAATTTAGTATGAAATGGCAATGACCCTGCAGCCAGATTGTGCCCAGTGGTGTGTGATTCCTATTGAGTCAGGAGAGTCACTCAAGCATTAAAATTTGACCTCATGGCCTACCTGCACACGCACCGGCCAGTTACAAAAGGGCAAGAATTCCTCAGCATTACTGAAGCCATAACATTTCCATCATAGGACCGAGTTAGGTAACAAAGACAAGAAGGAAGAAAAAGCACTTGGTTATTGAGGCCTCTGCTGAATATTTGTGCTACTTCAAGAGAATATGTTCCATTTATCCTTTAAAAATAAAGTTCATTTCAGGGAAAAAGAATATCAGTCATACCCACTGGGCAATCGAGCAGAATGAGAGCCAGAGAGTTAACTCAGATAAACCTGTTTCACTGTGGGCTGAAATCTTGCCTTCCTGTTTCCAGTTTCTCTAACTGAAGTAGAAACCTAGCCCCAGTTCAAAACTATATCCCTGGGCCTGAAAAAAAAAATTAAGCTGACCTTCAGAGGAACTCTCATACATCTTCCTTCACTGTGGGGGGATGCTGAGGCCCCAGCAGTTACCTTAGTGCATAAGTCACTAGGAAGGTGACTTTTTTTTTGAGTTTAATGTTTTTTTTAATTAAAGTATAGTCAGTTTACAGTGTTGCGTTAATTTCTGGTGTACAGCATAGTGATTCATTTATATACATATTTATTCCTTTTCATATTCTTTTTTATTATAGGCCATTACAAGGTACTGAATAGAGTTCCCTGTGCTATACAGTAGGTCCTGGTTATTTATCTATTTTATATATAGTAGTTAGTATCAATAAATCTCTAAGTCCCAAGTTATCCCCTCTCACCCCCGTTCTCTAGGCAGGCGATTTAAAGGACAATTTAACAAATGATTTTGGTACAATTGACAACAGTATCGTTTTAGTTTGGTCATTCAAGCACCCAAACCCAGATTCATCACCTCACAATCTCATATGTTCAGTTATTATAGAGAAAACCTTAAGGAGAATAGTATTTTTCTTCCCAACTAAACTATTAGATCCTTCAGGGTGGCAACCACATCTTATGCTTTTTTAAATTATCCACATGCCTAGTGAGCTGCATCATGAGTAAGTCCCTGCAGTGAAGGCTGGGTGCCTTACTTCACCTCATTAGCAAAGTAAAGTATAACTCCTAATTGTCACTGTAGTGTGCAGGAAATAGCACACTATCTGGAAATATGAAATATGTTTCCTTGCATGAATCACTTCTTACCAGAATTCTGTTTCCTCCTGGGGCTCTCTTGTCCATGGCACGCACCATGGGCCTCAGTGTCTAGAGCCTATGAGCTTTTTATGGGCCCGTGAAAATATTTGAGAACTGAAAAAATGAGGTAATTGACTCCAAAATACAAAAAGAAAATGGCAAAATCCTGATTAAAGTTTAATTAAATGTCCAAAAATGTAACATTATGTCCACTTCAATAACTGTCAAATTAGTATTTATAAAAGCTTTATTACATTTGGAAAAAAAATTTGTGGGCTGAATTTATTTTTTTTCATTTCCCAGGTGTTCTCGAGTCTGTTGGATAATTGCAAAGAAATCAGGGTTAGTCGTTAGCTAAATGTGTTTAATAGTAGCCAGATAATTTCAAAAGGAAAATTATAAAGATCCTCCCTAATTTTTCATAACAAAAATATTGTATAATGTGGTAAGTGAGTCCATTTTAATATACTGGATGTGATGTGTAACGGGGCTTAGGAAGGTGTTGAAACAGCCCTACTTAAACTGCTATCCATTTGCAGGATTTTTTTTTAATAACTTCTTTTTTATTAATTTTTTAAATAAAATGGTACTTTGATGGTAATTTTGAGTTACCATAAGGTAACTCTTAAGTAAAAGGTTAACTATCTGCAGAGAAGTCTGTGTGTCAACCAGGGACTTAGTCCTGGGAGAACTAACTCACGGAAGGACTGTCTCTGAAGGAAATCTTCAATTTCATGGACTTGGAGGGGAGAGCTTTTCCTCTTCTCTCCTCATATGGAATAACAATGTGCTCTGAGAGCAGAGAGCATTGTGGCATTATTTCTTCTAGCTCATTTGCCTTTGACTTTCCATAAAGCAACTTCTGCCAGTTACCAGCTTTAAGACTCAACTTTATCGCAAAAATATCAGACAAGCAAACTCTTTAAGAACATAAGGTACACACTAGAGTAGTTCTTCTGAAAATCATAGTTCCATGTTGTATGCAAGAATTTTTGTTTTAGAGTTCACTGCCTGCCTGGAATGACAGCCTGTCTTTCTCCCCAGAAGAGCACAGGTTGATACACAAGGTCAAGTTAAACAGTGTCTAAGTCTGTTTTCCTATCCCTTAGATAGGAATTATCTGTGCTGAAAGCAAAATTTAGCTGCAAATATAATATACCTATAGAAATTGTCCTTTGAGTAAGGAAGGAAAGTTAGTCTTCCTTTTGAGAAAAGGAGCAACATAGAATAAAAAGGCTTTTTTTCCCCCAAAAGTTACTATTGACGAGCACATTTCTACATACACCTATAGTCTGGTATCTAAATACTTGAAATATTTCTAAGTTTTAATTCCTACAATGAAAATAATGATGAATTCTAACCATTTCAATGTCATGTCCACAAAAATAACTCTCACCAGGAGTGAAAGTTTATCCATCTCATCATCTTTGTCTTGGAATTGCTTTAAAAAGTTTAAAATTTTTTTCCCTCTTGAGATGCTATCTGTGATACTATTTGTTTAGTTCTTGAAGTCCTAGTTTTCCCCAGGTGATGGCTCTCCTAAAAGACAAATCTAAGTCCCCGCCTACCAAGGCCTTGCTCAAGCTGCTTCACCTCCTCCAGTTCTGTTTCCTCAATTGTCTGGTGGAGAAAACTATAGTACGTAGCTCGTGAGTTTGTTTTAAATATTAATGAGGTGACATACTTGTGTGAGCATCTTACCTGGTGCCTGGCACATGGTAAGCCCGAGCTCTGGCCTCTTCTTCCACTCAGTTCTCTGGGGAACACTCTCTGTACTTTAGTTCCCTCATCTGATAAGTAGGTATATAAAGGCTTCACGTGGCTGATGTAAAAGTAAATGTGTGAATAATGTAAAACACTCAGTGACTCCAAACAGGTTCTTTAGAGCCCTGGCCAGAACCAGCTTCCCATCCAGAGGCCCAGCTTTCTCAGTCATAGGCTGATGGGTGGCTGGCTTTGGCAGATTTAATGGGTTGCCAGAAGTCTCCTCTCATTTTCCTGCCAACATGTGGTGAAACTCTTCCTGGAAAAGTCATTTCTTTGAATTGAGCTTTCGAAAGATGCCTGTTAGAATTCAAATACTTTATCTGGATTTATAGCACATGACATAATCACTTCTCCAGATGAAGGCTGTTTCTCCTAAGCACATAGGAAAGACTCTTTCAGGGGGAGGGTATAGCTCAGTGGTAGAGTATGTGCTTAGCATGCACGAGGTCCTGGGTTCAACTCCCAGTACTTCTATCAAAATAAACAAGTAAATAAATAAACCTAATTACCTCCCCCCAAAACAAAAACAAGCAAAAAATCCAAAAATAAATAAATAAGATATTAAAAGAAGAAAGAAAGAAAGACTCTTTCTCTCCTTAAAAATGATGCTGGGGTCAGCTCAGTGCCTGCCTAAGACTTCTCCCAGCATATGTTTTTACCCAGCTCTTTTTCCTTTGGGAGAAAATTTTTACTGTAAAGATGTAGAAACTTGTTTCGGCAAAGAAAGTGTGAAAAGCAGCTTTCAGAGATAGAAGTTATGAAAAAGAAGACAGACAAGACTCAGTTTTTGAAATCTAATTCCAACCATGAAGCAAACGCCACAAAAGGGCACAGGAAGAAAATCTGTAAAAGGCTTATCTGCCCCTATTGACCAAAAATGTCCTCTGTGGTTAAGCTGACACCTCATGAGCCAGATATTGTGCTAGGTACTGGGAATACAAAGATGTATTGGGAATACAGAGAACAATAATCAAAATCAACCCAAGATGTTCACCAGATTGAAAGGAACCAAAGAAACTGAACTCTTTCAAAGAGTTGATCTTGGAGGCAGCTTGCCTTTACTGCTTTTGTTAGATCTTGAAGGGAGACGGGGGAGAAGGTGAGAAACTCACCAGGCAGGGGAGACGGCATGGACAGACTCAGGGCGAAGCATGTGCGATATGTGTGGATGCCATCACAGGAGAAGCTGTCATTGATTCCATAAGGAATAGGAAGCTCTTGAAGGTTTTTAAGCACGGAACTTAACATTGTATGTTTTGTGTCTTTAAACGATAACCCAAAGAATAACCCTTAGACGTATAAGATGAGCGGCAAGACGCTATTCACAATCTGTTACATAAAGGGAATCAGGGGAGGGTCAAAACTAAGACGGAAACAGAAACATTTTTTTTAAATCAAAGTATTATAATAGGAGCATTGTATACTTTAAACTTGTAAAGCTGCTTTCCTTCAAATTTATTGAATTCTCTTTTAATATATTTTTAATGGTAGGTATTATTTATTGAGCCTTTACTATATGCCAAATACTTTGCCAAGGTTTTACATGTCTCATTTAATCCTCACAAAACCTTATTTTATCTCCATTTTTCAGTCAAGGAAACTGAAGCTTAGAAAAGATTAAGTAATTTGTTCAAGGTTAAACGTTAGTGGAGTTTGGATTCATACCCAGGCAATCTGACCTCAAAGGCTACTTTTTAACTTGTTTCTGTATATCCTCCTTAATTAATAGATATTGTCTCAAGGAGCAGACCTTTTACATTAAATAGAATTTACTTGTAATGTACAGTCAAGGGGAAATTACTTTAGTTGCCTGAATTATTTTACCATTATTAACAGGGGCAAGGGAAAATGTTATCAAACAAATGTAAATGAAATGAGCTCAATAAAAGTTTGCTTTCTAGTAAATCAGTTTTATTCATTGTCTATTGCATCAGGTATTAAATTACCACTAAAGCACATTCTATGTGCATTTACTTCTGACAGATTAGTTTCCGAATCCTATCTTAATGAAAATCTCAATTCATCTCACAATGTTAGAAACAAGGGCCTCATTTGGTGATGTGATTTTTCCAGTTATTTGATCTCTTTCAAAAAATCTTTTAAAAATTATTTTCATAATATAATTTAATTTTAGAATATAACAATTATCCCTTGAGATAGGTTGATAGAGATAGGAACCACTTGATTAAACAGAGGGTCTACCGTGAATCTGAAATCAGAATTAAAGATATAACATGAGCTGTAACTTGATAAGTGCTGATAACGTTTGTATACACTTAAACAAAGCAACAGTTAAAAAGATGATTTAAAAGAAAACACACCAGACATTAGTCGAGGCAATGAAATTTTTGCTCTTGACCATGCCTATGTAATAGCAAGTGATGCTTTATAAACAGAGTCAGTAATGGGGAGAAGGTTGTAGCTCAGTGGTAGAGTGTGTGCTTAGCATGCATGAGGTCCTGGGTTCAATCCCTGGTACCCATTAAGATAAACAAGTAAAGAAATAAACCAATATTACTTCCCCTGAAAAACAAAAAACACAAGCAAAAATAAATTAATAAAATAAAATATAAGAAAAAAGTCAGCAATGAATAAAGCAAGTACATTGATTTCTCAAGGTGAGAATTGTTACTTAAACCTTTTATTTCCAATGCTTTGCTTTTCTCTTTAAGAACAAGACTGGATATCAGATTCTCAGTGTAACATTAACCTTTAGCCTTTTTGATTCCACTTATATCAGTATTTATATTCATGGAGACAGAAAGCAGAATGTGGTTGTCAGGGGCTGGGAGGAGTGGGGGGTGGGGGGCTATTGTTTAACCCATAGAGTGTTGCCATCTGGGAAGATGAAAAAGTCCTGGAGATGGATGGTGATGATGGCTGCCCAGTAGTGTGAAGGTACTTAATGCCAACGAAAAAAGGTTAAAATGGTAAATGTTATGTTATGTATATTTTACTACAATAAAATATTTAATCTTGACCTATCCTTATAGAAGGTCAAAATATATTTAGTCATTTGATAAAGAGAACTTTTAAATATTTGGGCTTAGATAGGCATAGCTAATTCCTTCATTTTAAAGTAAAATCTATAGATTGCTAGCTTTAAAATTGTGACTAAAAGACCTACCCCATTTTTCTCTAAAAACATCCCTCACATCAATGACATGAGGGAGCTCTGAATATAGGGATTGTACAAAGATGTGTATAATGTACACCCATCTACAAGTCCTCACTCCTTTTCAATAGTCAGTATACTCCACATCCCTCTCTGTGGAAGACAGAGATTCTGGAATAATAGGCAGAGAGAGAAGGAGGGATGGCTGTAAAACAGGAGAATGAAACAAACATCTGCACCTGAGCAGTAAGACCTCCACCTCTCTTCTGTGCACGCCAGAACACGAGCAGGCAGATTTACATCCATCCCTAGAAAAAGCAAACTTCCCCAGAGGAAAAAAATCTTACAGTGACATTTAGGGTGGCCAAATAAAATGCCTGCTGGGCACCTAAACACATTACAGTAAGTCTCCTGGAACGCAAGCCCCACCCATGCACCCAGAGTCTCCCATCCCCCTTCTGGGGTTCCACCTCATATACGAACTGGTGTCAAGGATCAACGCAGGAGTTTAATGATACTACTCTCACCCCGTTTGAGGAGCTATTTGCATGCATTTGTTTAATATCATTTGAATACTTAATTAAGAATGAGGTGAAATTTGCAAAGATGCACTTAAGTTGAGAATAAAGAACATAAAGAGTGAAAGATAGAGAAGAGGGGGTAGAATACAAAGGAAATACAATAGCACTTATGAAACTTTCAGTGAAATAATTTATTTGATCCATACAATGTGTTTTTAAAAAAAAAACAATATTTTGAATTAGTGCAGCATTCTGAAAGTCAATTATAAAGTGCATGTCTTCTCAACATTACTGATCCCATGCAGAAATGTTGATTCTAATTTTAAAAACTAGTTGTCTTCACCTTTTAATGGACAATGTAATTTGCTGACGAATGTTGAAATCTATACATTATCAGAAATCTCACATATTGTTCCCTTTTTAAATGATCATTTGCTAGCCAGTATTCCCAACAGGGCAATCAAAATGCCATCTGTTGTGTAAATAACAGCAAACCACCCTTATGCACTGTATGGCTAATGACCTTATCACACTTTACAGCTAACAGACTAGTGATATTGTCATATATACCCTCATCATACTGTTTATGAGCCTAAAAATTAGAAACAAGGACAGTGAACTCAGATTGTTTAATCCTGGAAATCTTGAAGATCTAGGATTTACTGGCTATTAAGTATGTCCATCGTTACACCTGTGACATGCACACGTACACTATTTACACTGGGTATGTATTCACTGCCACTGTTGAGCTAAGGAGGGTGGATGGCCTAAAAACAATTCCCAAAAACACAGTAGCAACTTTTAATCTTCCTCTCCTCCTTCCCCCACCCACTCCTCTCTCTCAGACACACGTGCCAGATACATCTGGATCTAGTTACTTTTTCTGCCGTCAGTGATGTGACTGAACAGATCACTAGCTTTCTTTATTCATAAAATTTTCACCCCTAACTTGCAGAGTAATTATGATGAGTAAATAAGACAGTATATATAATGTTCATAGTAGGTGATTAGTAAATAATAGTGATTATTATTTTTTATTTGTGAAAGCTTTATTGTTTTAAGCTTTGTTTTGTTTTCCATTTTAATGTTTGTTTATCTTACAACAGTAGAATAGTTTTCTTGATGACTGCAGACATATAAGGCTGATTGGTAGTATTCAGAAACATCACAGTAATAGTTTCCTGATTGGTAATGTAATTTTCAGTAATTATAAGGAGTTATTTGTATGTAACTGCTATCAGACCAGTAAGACTGCATTTATGCATCCATCATTTTCAGGATTGTTGGTAACCTGGGCATATTTTCCCCAAATGACCTTGCCTCCTTGTGTCACAAGGCCTAATTCGTCACATTCACCCCGATGACAGTTCCTTTGGTAATAACACCCAAAGTTGTATATTGTGAGGATACAGGATTGTTCTTTACACCAAGTATTGGCAGGCAAAAGGTAGCTTTCAGTTCAGGATGTGTTAGGTCAGCCTTCTTGAAACGTAAGCCCATTGGCCTAATGAATCTTTCATATTTAGGTGGTTTTCGAGTAAAGCCATCTCCAAGAAAGTTGACTTTAGTTACTCCTCTTAACAGGCTTTCTTCTTTCTCTTTCCTGTTCGAGTAACTGTTCATACTTCTGTTTCTCCCTGGGCACGAACTTTGGGCAGCGGGACTTCCCATTTCCCCGCTGTCTCTTTTCGTTGTTGTTGTCATGTTGGAAAGTACTTTAGCTCGGGACTGCCCCTCTCTGTCCATTAGATATGCGGGTACTGCTCCTTGCGGAGTCTTTTCGTCCTTCTGTTTGGTGTTTCTCTTTCTGCGCATCTTGATGGTCTTTTCCATTTGTATTTTCTCAGCGTGGCGCTGTTTATGGTAGAGCTTAGCTTTCAGACCAATCATCTTTTTTACCTTCTTTGAACGTCGAGCCTCTCGGCCTTCCTTTTTCCTCTTCTTCCCATGGTAATCCAAACGGTATCCATAGCGCTCACGGTGTAACACAGTACATTCGTTCTGCGGCCTGGTGGCAGCCGCGGAGCTGCCGGGCTCAGCCGCTGGGGCGCGAAGCAGCTCTCAGTTTTCGGGTCTCAGACCCACCAGCCGGCTCCACGCCACCAGCGATAGGGAAGGGACGCTTCCAGCACTGTTTTAAATTAATTTTTAAGTACAGACTCGCTCTCTAATCAATGTAGAATGATTTAGTTTTTCTATTTCCTTTGTCAATTTTATTAGTTGTGTATCAAGTATTTCCCCCATGTTGCTTAAATTTTCAAATGTATTGGTATAAAGTTGCCCGTAATATATTTTCATTAATTTTGTTTGTCTATAGGAACAGATTCTGGCAATCTGTGTTTTCTCAGATTAGTTCTTGATCAGTATTCCTAGGTGATTGCCAATGTATTATTCTTTATAAGGCACCAGCTTTTGGCTTTGATGATTTTCTTTTTTATATCTTTTTTTATGTCATTGTTTTGTACTCTCATCTTTATTTTTTTAGTTTATTCTACTGTTAAAGTATAATTAGCTATTATATTTCAAGCTTCTTGATATTATATTTTATAAAATATTGTCAATCTTTCTTCTTTTCTCCTCCCCCCAGCTTTACTGAGGTATAATTGAAAAATTACATTGGATATATTTAAAGTGTACAGTGTGATGATTTAATATTTGTGTACATTGTGAAGAGATTACCACAATTGGATTAATGAACACATCCATCACCTTACTTAGTTACCATTTTTGTGGTGAGAATGCTCTTTTAGGAAACTGCAAGTGTACAGTACAGTACTGACTAGTCACTATGCTGTATGTTGGACCCACCAGACTTGCTCTTCTTGTAGCTGAAGGCTTGTACACTTTGACCAGCCTCTCTCACTCTCCCCTCCCACCCATATTACCATTCTACGCTCTGTTTCTATCAGTTTGACTTTTTTTTCTTTTAGATTCCACATATAAATGAGATCATACAGTGTTTGTCGTTCTCTCTCTGGCTTATTTCACTTAGCATAATGCCCTCTAGGTTCATCTATGTTTCCACAAATGGCAGGGCTTTCTTCTTTCTCATGGATAAGTAATATTTATTTTATGTATCTATATAATATATGTCATATCATATCAATATATATACACACACACATATATATACATATCATCTTTATCTACTCATCCATTCGGGGACACTTAGGTTGTTTCCATATCTTGGCTGTTGTGAATAATGCTGCAGTGAATATGGGAGTGCAGATATATCTTTGAGATACTGATTTCTTTTCATTTGGATGAATGCCCAGAAGTGGAATTGCTAAATTAAATGGTAGTTCTATTTTTAATTTTTTGAGGAACTCCATTTTGTTTTCCATAATGGCTGCACCATTTTACATTTCTACCAGCAGTGCACAAGGGTACCATTTCTTCACATCTTTGCTAGCATTTGTTATCTCTTGTCTTTTTAGTTAAAAAAAAATCCTAGTAGGTATGAAGTACAATCTCATTGTGATTTTGATTTGCATTTCCCTGATGATTAATGATGTTCAGCATCTTTTTAATGTACCTGTTAGCCATTTGTTTGTCTTCTTTGGGAACATGTCTGCTCAAGTCCTTAACCCATTTTTTAATCGTATTACTTGGGTTCTTTTGCTATTAAATTGTATGAGTTTCATGTATATTTTAGATATTGATGCCTTAACAGATACATGGTTGGTAAATATCTTCTTGCTTTCCATGGTTGCGTTTTCGTTCATCAATATTATGATTTATAAAAAATATATATTTGGTCCTTCAGATGACTGAAATAAATTTCATATATATATATATAGTCTTTTTCCTCTGGTTTCTAGTTCACCCTGGAATTTTCTGTGATAAGAGCCATAAAGATGTCTTTTGCTGTGTTAATGGAATAACTTTTGGAAAGCCCCTAGGTAACTTAATGATGGGGACTGGTTGCTAGGGGAACCAACCAATTGTTTTGAGGGCTGGAACTTTCAGTCCCACATGGACCTGGGGGTGGGATGGGAAAGTGGGGCTCAATGTTGAATCAGTTCTCAAAGGCCAATGATTTAATTAACTGTGCTTATAATGAAGAAGCCTCCATAAAAACTGGAAAGGATAGGGTTCAAAGAGTTTCAGAGTTGGTGAATGTGGGGAGAGGTGGGCAGAGTGGTGAGCTAGGAGGGAGTGTGGAAACTTCGTGCCCCTTTCCCAGACCTTGCCATGTGCATCTTTTCCATCTGGCTGTTTCTGAGTTATATCCTTTTGTCATAGACTGGTAATCTAGTGAGTAAATGAGTTTCCTAAATTCTGTGAGCCACTCTAGCAAATTAATCAAATCCAAGGAGGGGGTCCTGGGAACCTCTTATTGATAGCCAATTTTTCAGAAGCACAACCAGGGCTTGCAGCTGACAACTGTAGGAAGGTCAGAAGGCAGTCTTGTGGGACTGAGCCCTTAACCTGTGGAATCTGATACTATCTTTAGGTAAATGGTATCAGTATTGAATTGAATTCTCAGACACCCTGGTGTCCAAGAATTGCTTGTTGATATGGGAAAGCCCTCCACACACATTGCAATTGCATGCAGAACCCAAAAGAATTTAGCTGAATGGCTTCCTTTGCTGTGCAGAAGCTTTTTGGCTTGATGTAAAGGTTCAGTGCAATACTGATCAATATTCCAATGACATTTTTCACAGAGATAAAAAAGACAATCCTAAAATTCGTATGGAACCACAAAAGACCATGAATAGCCAAAGCAAATCTGAGATAGAAGGACAAAGCTGAAGACATCACATTTCCTGCTTTCAAACTATATTGCAAAGCTATAGTAATCAAAATAGTATGATACTGACATAAAAACAGACCCATAAATCAATGGAACAGAATAGAGCCCATAAATAAACCCATACATATATGGTCAATTAATCAACAAAGGAGCCAAGAACATACATTGGGGAAAGGATAATCTCTTTAATAAATGGTGTTGGGAAAACTGGATAACCACATGCAAAAGAATGAAACTGGAACCCCTGTCTTAAACCATTCATTAAAATTTACTCAAAATGGATTAAAAACTTAAATATAAGACCTGAAACTGTAAACTTCCTAGAAGAAAATAAGGAAAAAATGACATTGGTCTTGGCAATAGTTTTTTAGATATGACACCAAAAGCACAGGCAACAAAAGCAAAATTAAACAACTGGGTTTATATCAAAATTATGATCTTTATTGTTCTAACCTGACATTTTATAAAAGGCAGGAAACCTGAAGGTCAGAAGCCTTCAAAATATAGTAATATTTAGCTCAGAAGTTAAGGAATTTAGCTCCAAGGAGGTTTATGCTTATAGAAAAATCCTTGAATCCAGTTGTATACTTAATGAGTGTATTGAGGTAAGAGAAACAGCTCAAAATCTGCTCTAAATTCCCCTCCAGATAAGGGAAATACCACATTATTCCTCAGTAACATGGAAATGCTATGAGAGTTCAAAGTGTCTTGCTCTTATTAATAATATTAGAGTACAATGTAGAATGCCAGGAAACTGTAAAAAAAAAAAAAAAAAAGAAAAAGAAAAAAAACAAACCCTGCAGCTCCATGGTCATTTTTTCCTAAAAAGTTATTTGACATTTATGCAGTCCTGAATTTAAGCACATTTGACAGGCCTGCATATTTTGTTAGATCAGAGCGTGGCTTTCAAAAATCTGCCCATGACAGATCAGGAAGTGTAGAGTATCTACTGTAATCTGAAAATAAGAGTTTATTCAGAGGACAGGAGATTTGAAAGTATTTCAAAGTGATAATATCGGATAGAACTTGAATTCCATAGTAAAAGCATTCCTTAATATTTCATTCAGTTGGTTCCTGTTACTGGTTTATGTTTAATTCTTGGTTTTTGATAAGTATCACTAGTCCCACAAGTCGTGCTCACCACTGAATGATAAGAGGGGGGGTGTTATGTTTTAGGATGCCCCCAGTCTACTTGCATGCAATTGATGCTTTCCATATGAGTGTTGCCTGTGTTGCTTCGTGGCCACCATTAGTATGGGAGAGATTTTAGGTGATATTTGGACCCCTTTTTTTTCTATTAATACTTGTATGTTGGGGGAAAGTGTAACCAGCATATCAAACCCATTTATCAAATAAATATAAGGTGTCTTTTAAATTTATGTCATTTAAGTTAAAGAAAAAAGTGAGTCAATGAAGAAAAATATCAAGTAAGTAATGGTACAGATTGGATGCCAATATGGCAAAACTAGTGGAGTTGTGTCCCAAAAGACTGAAGTTTAGGAAACATCATACTATACAGTGGTTTGATTTAACCCAGTTGATACAGTTGGATGGACCAATGAACTTACATATGTGTTACAGTCCTTTGAAGTGTTGTGGTGACAGCAGTCCAACAGATGTCTGTACAACACTGTGTAATTCAATACATCAGGGAAATGCTAGAAATCATAGCAACTTCTAGATCAAATGCAGTTTCTCTAAAGCCCTGCAGATAAGGGCCAGGTGATTCCTAAAGTCCAGTTTCTCCAGATTTAGGCATCCTCATTAGCGATCATGGACACCATCATATATTTGTATGATAACAGCAGGGGGTGGGAGGGTAGTGTCATACCTCTCCATTCTGAGAAGCTTTTCAGAGGAAAAAATATGCAACACTCAGCTTATAAAGCATTACTGCAGAAATTTTCCTGTGAACATTACCTTAGAATGAAGAAAACACTGTAATATTGAACAAGTACTAATAGGGTTTTTAAAAACTATTATCATTTTGTCATCTTACATGTTAGGGGTAGAAGCAGAAATACGAATGTAAATCTCAGTGGCCTGGTAGTGCTGTTCATCTCTCTTCTTCTGTGATGGCAGCCTCAGGGTACCAGTCCAGGAGCTTTGAGTATTCTGGTGAGTTGTGTATGTTGTCAGATTCCCCACTTCAACTTGTTTTCTTTGGGGACAAAAATGATATATTAGTCACTATGGGACTGTTGTATAGTGTTTAGGAGATACCCAACACATGGGCTAGGATTTTCAGAGACAGATTCTTGGAATATGTGTAACATGAGCAGCACACAGGGCAGTGCTAATCTAGAGGTTAAAGACGTGTTTGTGATGGGAAGGGCATGGCAGTGAGCGACATAATCTCACTGGGACAGATTTGCCTTCTGGGGGATGGTAGAACACAGGACCAATTCTTTCAGGAGAATTTAACACACAACATTCCAACATTACAGTTTGCAATCACGATCATTTTCTTTCTAAAATGGCAACCAGAAGATATTTGCTAGACTTTACATGGAAGAGGACAGAGCTTCAAATAAACAATAGCAGTTGGTTACTTTACTCAATTTGAGTATTTTTTTGTCCCGCATTAAAATTCCAAGAAAAAAGATAAAGCTCTTGTTGTAAGCCCCCTCCCTCCAAAACATGAGTAGTGGTCTCTCCAACTTTCGATTTTCTAAAAACATGTGTTTGGTTAACCTGCTTTTAAGTGGCAGGAATATATTTAACATGGGACAGAGCCAAGAATATGTGAATGTCCATGAACAGTCATCAGAAAACCGAACTGCTTAAGCAGATAAGTATATGGCAAACAATTTATTGGCATTTACCTTGAGAGGCCTGTGGGTCACTAAGAGGAGACTAAATCATAAATGCACCTTGAAGTGTGACCAGGGGAGGAGCTGAAGTGTTTGTTGTAATAAGCAGCCGGAGCTCTGGCGAGATGCCTTACTACATTAATTTTCCAAGTCCTTTGGGTGGGTCACAATTGCACTTTAACATCCTGCCTGCAAATGCTAAATAAATACCACTTTCACGTCAGACTAGAGAGCCAACGTACTCACTAATGTCATTTAAGGAATCAGAATGCTGAAATTATTTTCATTTGATAATTTACGTGTGAAATAACTGAAGTTGACACTCCCAGACGAGAAAGTCTAGCCTTGGTGCAAATGTTCAGAAGGATAGGCAAAGGAGGTCATTCTCTTAGAAGCAATTCGGATCAGTTTAGACTATGCCTACTATAAGAGAACAGTTTTTATTTCAGATGTAGGAAGTGAGGCAGGGATTGGTCTTCACAATAAGGAGAGATGTTGAGGTGGTTTGATACAAGCTTCATTCCTTACTGAAGAGCTGTTAGGAGTTTGCAAACCCAGAGTCTTCATGTATAGAAATTAGTGAAATTTGCATATGATTTTCAAAAAAAAAAATAAGGTTTAGAAAATGTTGTGCAAGGGAACAGCCTCAGTTCGTGTAGCCACTTGTCCAGCAACAATACATTAGATTTTTCAGTTAAACATTGAAGCAGGACCTGATGTAATTATGCCTGCTACATTCTGTTGAATTTTTAAGAGGCAGTTTGCGTCTCTACAAACATCCCCAAAGCGTAACATTTCATTAAATATGCTCAAAATGAACTGCTGCTAAGTCCCCAAGTCCTCTCAACTTTGCTTTGGACTAGAAATTTTAGTTCTCAGTGTAGTACTTGGAGAAAATGATTCTTTCTTTCTTTTCTTTCTTTTTTTTTTTTTTTTTTGAGGGAAGATAAACAAGTCTATGGCAAAGGGGTGTGTTCCTTATAAAGGTGCCCAGGGAAACTTACCCTGAATAACATAGACACCTCATTTCCCACAGGAGGAAATGGTTTTGTAAGTTTCGAGATGTCTTCTGTCTGCTTGGCTGGTTTACACTCCTGGTCTCTGGCTGGAGTCAGCTCCTAAGCTTTGTAAGTTTCAGCAATTGACTAGATCGGCTGGGTGCCTGTTTTTTTTGTTTTTTTTTTTTTACTCTCTCACTTCCCTGCTATGTTTTGAACTGCCTTCCTACGGACGGACGTCATACAGCCCTTGAGGAATACTTTCTGCCTGGTGAGATTGAATGATAGTTCTCATTCACAAAGGCTTGGAGTCAGATTCTAAGCAGGGGACACAACAGAAATTACATTCACAGGTATAGCAGTGGGCCCAACCCAAGTGTGGAGAGCTTTGTTCCTTCCCTGACTTCTTGGCTCCCGGAGAAGAGTGTTTTCCTGTGGTCGCCCTGAAATGGAACTTCCCTGACAGCTCTCCGGTGTTACAGCACCTCGCGGTCTTTTTCCGTTTCCTTTCTGTCTACCTGAGCACTTTTAGAGTGTCAGAACCCTTTAAGCCTGTTACTATGGAATTGCAGAAAAGATGAGATCAAGTAGCTCTTTCACTGTGTTGGTTGCCCTTGTGACCAGTGAAGAATAGATTCAAAATCCAGTTCCTCCCTTGGCAATGCAAAACAGAAAACAAACTGTCACTTCCGAACTGCCTAATGCTGGAGTAAATTCAGTATGAAAGAGGAAAACGTTCCTGTGTCTTAGAAGTTTCCCTCTGTGCTGGACTGCGGACAGGAGTTGGACTCTGGGAAATTTGGATTTCTTCAAGCAAGCCTCCCTTGGAAATGGAATATATTTCAAGCCATCTTTGTAGAAACACAGCTGAAATGTATTAATCAAAATACTAGAAGATTTTTTTTTCTTTTTCTTTTTTTCCCCCCAAAATGAGCATTATTATGAAGCCAAGATCCCGGTCTACAAGTTCCCTGAGGACTTCAGAGGGAGTGTGGTAACGTGCTTTTCTCTCTTGCTTCTCCCTTTCTTTCCTTTTAAGATTGACGTAATACTGGAGTATTTAGTAATTGCTGACGAGGTTCAAGTGTTAGGTGTGATGTTTGGGCTTTGTGAAAAAGATCACAGTGTTAATGACACTTTTATTCTCTATTTTGTGCCTGATTTTGTCTCCTCTAAAAACAGGGGTGCTCTCACTTTTTTTTTTAACTCCATGTGGACTATGGCGATTCATCTGGTGACAATTTTTAGAAGAGGAAACTTGCAAATATGTTGGGAGTTTAGAAAATGAAAACTTACCATTTTTCACTGTCTAATTTGGTTGCTTGTTTTCTTATCTTTCTTTCCTGGTGCAAGCAGACTGGTAGTTGGCAGTCTTTGTCGTGGTCTTTAGAAGTAGTACCTTGGCTTTTAGCACAGATGTGTCAGAGAAATTGATAATGTTGTAGATATTAATCATACGAACCAGCTTGAATTTAACTATATGGCTAAATGTGTATCAGGTCGCTTATCATCCAAGAATCTCCTGTGCTTTATTTTGTTACTGTAATGTCCCCTGATAATTACATTTTTTGGTAATTTTACTATTTTCATCCTAATGAAAAGTATGTTAATTTCAATATATTCTAATATTTAATTCTACCATTTCTTCAGTATTGTTTGATATGCTCATAGGCATATGGTCCCTAAGGAATATTTTCTCAATAAAGTAACTTTTGTGTCTAAAATAGTTATTTACAAAATATTCTTTGGCTGTTTCAGAAGTTAACTTTATTTTATCTTAGTGATTGTAAATAACTAAGCTCACCTCTTTGGAGTGGAAACAATCCTTTTTCAGACAGGAGAAATAAAAGCAATGATTGAAGGTAGCTGTAGGGGATAAGATGGAAGCAGGCAGGCAAAATATATTGTGTATAATAATCTAAGCAGGCAAACACACAGATAAATACTCACGTTATTTGCATAAGGAATTCAGCCCACATTTAGTGGTGGGGCTATCATTTGCTGTTATTATACTAGTGTTTTATAGGAGACTAGAATTGTCCCTTCAGTGGTATTTCTGTGAGTTTTCATAAAGTATAGATCCACCTCTCATCTCTTACATCAGTTGTGATTTTTTGTGATAAAAGAATACATGCAATAAATTCTTCCTTGAGTTTATTTAAAGAAAAGATTGCATCTCCAAATAAATTTTGAGGCTATTTTATGCCAAATAATAAATACTGGGAAATAGGTAGAATCCTTTTATTAATTACCATAGCTAGTATAAATCTTTAATGTAAATGGGTAGTCAGAATTTATAAAATGAGAGAATTTTATTTACTTGTGATTTCTATCCTGCCTACGTGGAAAAGGCTCTTATACTTAAGTAAATAATATTTAACGAGCATACTTCCCTTTTTGCCTAAAATTCTGCAGGACTTATTTCCAAAGTCAGGGTTCAATCAGCAACAATTAGTTCATTTCTGGAGAATAGTAACATTGACATCCTTTACTCCTCTGAGATTGTTATAGTCTATTTTTATCCACAACTATTCTATTATTCTTAATTATAGAAGGTATTTTCATAAATAAATAGGGCCACAATTCAAAATATATTTTTAGTGTTGATTTATGATTGTGTATATTGTTCCACTTGATTTTAACTATTTTGCATAGTGTTTGGGTCAGAATGGTGTTTATATAAGAGATAAATGTCTCCACGCTAATGATTCCTAACAGCACACTACAGAAACCTTCCCAGTTATTAATCTTACATCTGACTTATTAATAATACAACTATTTGGGTGCATCACTGCTGCCTTTAAATCATTTGACCTAAGGTTGTAATTGCTGTAATTACAGTTTAACAGTTTTCTTATCCCGTTTATCGTTCAAATGCTATACATACATTTATTTATTTATATCTATATATAGTAGAATCTATATAGATTACAGATAAGGTATATAGAGGAAATATACCTGTGTATCTGTATACATATAGATGCACACACATATATATGTTCACTTGGTTACCAAAAAAAGCAGCCCTTTCTCTCCCTGTACATCTACACGTACATGCCCCAGAGAGTTCTGTGGGACAGTGTCCTCTCACCAGCTTTTCTGTTCTAACTTCCCCACCCCAACCCTGATTCCTTTTCAAAAGCGAAAACCTACTTCATCCTCTTAACAGCTGACTTCCACTTGAGAGACCAAATAAATATTCCTTTTTCAGATGATTTTATTTCATTCTGCACTTGAGAATACTTTGTTTTTGGAGAACCATCTTTTGCCTTTACCATCTTAATTCTGCTTATGTAAATCTATTTTCTGTTCCATTGGCCCATTTTCTCTAAAAAACTCTCTATTTTCCCCTTGGATGCCTCCAAACTAAATGCTACCTTTGCAAGTTTGCTAACTACCTTCTGCAAGAATCCAATGCTTCAAATTACTTTTCCCTGTTTCTCTCCAGCCAGTACTGTAAAAAACAGTTCACATTAACTTATAGTTTACAGCCCTGATTAAATCCCTATGAGATAGTCCCATTTTAAAAAGGAATTTCATGGCATATTCCTAATGAATGATATTATATACCTTTCCTCTTAATTCATCTCCTTAAAAAACAAGTTTTATTTATAGTTAAAATAATATGAATTTCAAAAAAATTAAATAAAAATAATCTTGAAATTAATGTTTCCTTGTAATATAGGTGTCACAAATTTAAAATATTATATAATAAGTATAAATACTAGGTTACTTTTATCTATTCAGCAGATATTTACTGAGTAACTACTATGTGCCAGGTTCTAGCAGAATGTGACTATGCTATTCATCCTTTAGCATTCTTTTAAAAATCTGCATGAAATTGATATATGTGTTTTCTTATGTTACAAAGATAATAAAATTAGCAAATTCATTGACTGGGGAATCCTGTGCCTTTCTATTTCAGTCATTTCAGTAAAGAAACTCTACCTTTAAATTCTAAATGAGAAAACAATGAGGCACTTACATTAACATAAATATTTTAATTTTACATGTCTTAAATTTAGATTTACTCAGTAATTATATATTATAATAAAATTATAATCCTATAGCATTTTACCATTTACAAACATATCCCAGTGGTACGTCTCATTAATCTAACCAAGATTTCTGTAATTCAGTTTAAGTAAAAAATAATTAGCCTTCTAAACGTAAATATAAAGAGAACTGTGGTCAATAAAACTGGACTTTGTTCTTTTCTACTGCCAGACATTCATTATTTGACATATACTTGTGATATTTAAGATTGTTCACTATGTAATCCGGGGGGAAAAGGAGATGCTACTGTTTAAAATATGACTGTGGGTTTTTTCTAACGGAAATTTTGAAGCAGATTATTAAATACGTAAAAATTGTACTTAGGCTTATAGACATAGGAAAGAAGTCTGGAGGGCCCTGTCCCAAGCCTTTGGTAGTGGTTACCTTTTAGGGTAAAAATGGCAGGAATAGCGGTAGAGAGATTTTCTCTCTTCTTGTCACTGTACTATATCATATGAACTTTTTCATCGAGCAAATATTATACATGAAATTTTAAATGTTTAAAAAATATAATTACAATTTGCCTTAGCAAGCTTATCTTTATATGTGTAGATACCTGTTTACCTGGTAAACAGAAATTTGCTCAGTGTCCAAAATATGGCCAATAGCATTTCAATACTGAACAGGTACGATTTTCTGAATAACGTTGCTTCTCAGATCAATAAATGATTTCTTTTTTCCATTAACTCTCTCCTCCTAAGGTTATAAAAGTTCAGGCTGGCTGAGAATTCTTGTTTTGGCCTCATGATCATAGTAAAAATATTTGAGCAGACTACTAGTTTTATAATGAAATATAAAACAATATGTAACAACAGTCATATTTTGGAGGAAAAATTGCTTATAACCCCCACTAATCCCATCCTCAGCTATTCTCATTTTTTTACCTAACATGTCTTAAATGGCCCTCAGTACTAGTTCTGTGCTCTGCAGCTTCATTTACATGTCAGCATTTCTCTACTTTTCCAGTAATAATACTTGTGGCTTTCATTCTATTGAGTATCTTTTACGAATGAGAACTCTGTGGAGAATTTTACATACAGTATCTTGTTTAGTTCTTATGACAACAATGAAGGGAAGGAGTTGTTCACAGGTTACAGAAGAGGCAGTGAACCTAAGAGATGAAGTAACTTGAACAAAGCCCTTTGGCCGCCTGGGGAGGGCCAGGATCTGAACCCACATCGGTCTACTCCAAGGACAGTACTCTCCTTACTTCCGCGTATTGCTTCCCTCTCCTATCTACATAATTGTCATATCTAATGACTGTGAAATTGCCTATCTTGTGGATATATCTAAAGGCACTAAAACATTTGGTTAGAGATTGGGCGATTCCAGAAATAAATTGGAAGTTGTCTTTTTAGAGGTATGGTAGCCTATGAAGTTTAAGGCTGATGTTGGGTGTTGAAGAGTGACTGTTTGACTTTTGTAATTGTAAACTCTGGGCCAGTATATTCTATGCTGGTAGCAAATAAGTTCATCTCTTCTCTATTATCGAGAAATACAGAGCAAAATTCAGTGCTTCCCACTTCTGAATAGATTTTCTTTCCAATTATGTTGGACAGTTTTACTTTGTTCTCTATAAGCTCTGTAAGGCTTAAGGAAAGAAACAGGTACTATATCTCAGACTTTGTACAAAGTTTCATACTGTTTTAAGTAAACTTTGAAAAAGGTACAAAATCTTCCTTCCTGTATCTTTTATCTTACCAGCTTTTGTAAATGGAAAAACAAATGGAATTTGCATACTTCCTGCTTGTTCTGTGTACACTGTAACTTGGCTTAGGGAAGTGACTGTTTTCAGGATTAGTTTAGAGTTTTAAACATGCAGTTGACATTTTTGATCCTATTACCTACCTTTGTTTCATATCTGTTATAGGTCTGTTCATATAGACCTAAACAGCTCTTAAGAGAAGACATTTAAATACCTTGAATATTATTTAAAACATGAATAATGTTTTAATGCCAGGGAAACAAAGAGTGGATCACAGATAGATTTACTCTTTAAAGTCATAAATTATGAAATTCTCTGAAAAAGTCATTTGTCCATCCTACTTCTCTCTTGCTTTGTGTCCCTGGAGAAGCCACCTAGTCCCTCTCTAACCAGGTTTATTCATCTGTAAAGTAAAGGGGATGAGTTAGGTCAGTGAACTTCAAACATGTATTTTCAATGAACACTTTTTACAAATGCTATGCTAATATACATAAGGGAGTGTATTGTATGTATGTTTGGTATATAAAGATAAATTTATAAAAAGATACATATGTATGGTATATATGAGTAAAAATACATAAACATACATAGAACAGTAAAAGAGCCACTGAGTTAGCATCTTTACCCTCTCCCCCACCGCAACCCAATCCCCATCCTTGCAACGCCTCTAAGGAGCTCTAGGTTCCAAGGACTACTGTTTGAAAGCCACTTAGCTAATAGACCACTATGATCCTTTATAGGTCTACTTTCTATAGGGCTGCCCTACCACTAGAGTCATGTGTATTTTCTCTACCCCTACGTGGTCTGGAATAAATTTGGTGGTAATTAAACTTCCTGGGAAGTTCAAATAACAACAGTTCAAAGACTTGAAAGACTTCAGCATTATGGGACAATTCTCACTTCCGGGAAATCACAGGAGAGTTATAATAGTCAAGATCCTTTCGTTTTCTTTAGCATATTCTTATTTTTTACAAATTTATTCTAAACTTATTTTGGCTGGGAAAATCATCGCTTATTAAATATACAGATAGCTGACCAGTCAGGAATTCAATATGGCAGTTGGTAAAGAAATGCTGAATTAGTATTGAATTCTTCAGAAGAAAGGTTTCTTTAGTTTGGGTATTTTTAAATGGGGCTCTCAAACCACTTTTTCTCTCATGTCTCTGCTGAATAAAGTTCATAGGTAACATTGCCCTGTGAAACACTCTTATCAGCTCCCATGCACTCTGCAGGCTCCACGTGGATAAAACTGGCTGTGATCATGTGTGCAGCAACATTTAGTCCCACCTGGAATCTACTCTTTTCTTACATGGTTTTGGCCCCATCACTGAAACTTGCCTTTCAGCATAGGTCTTTACTGAATAAGCTTGCTTATTAGTCCCTCTGTTAGTCATTTCAATCATGTAGTGAATTTTATTAAATCAGAAGGAATGAGGTCATGACGTAATCATGGGTACAGGAATGGTTAGTCACGGATCCATCCGACTGCCTCTAGCAAGACTGAGAAAACTAGATTCTAAGCTGAAGCTGAAGAGGCTCAAGGAGATTTTCCTTAGGGAAAGATGCCTGAGAGGGATGTATGAATATTCTGAAGAATCCTAATACTAAACATACAGAATTGTGAAAGCCTGGATAAAGGTAGCAAGAATGAAATCTGGAGGCTGTTAACTAGGCTAGTGAAGACTGTAGTCACAAAGAAAGCACAGTCTTAATTGAAAGCCAACATAGTTTTTTTTAAAGGGGCTTTTCCGGAGATTATCCGGCTTTTCTGGAGATTTTCCAGCTTTTCAAAAGATAAAACAGAGGTTGAAGATGTATTAGAAAATGGATGGCAGAAGTAAAGGATGCTCTAGCCCAAAGTACCAAGTCTCTCCAGGGATCAGGGCCCACAGAAAGCCTGGGGAATCACAGGGGCACAAGATAGTGAGCCTGGATAAGGTACCATTAACTGTAACCAAGGAAATATCACTAATGGGAGGCTATGCCTGTAATATGTCTCAGCTCTCAAATTGCCTTGCTCCATGGTCAAGTTCGGCCTAAACTAGGAAGTCCTTCAGAAGTATGGAGAATAGGGAGAATCCCAGAACCTAGGGATGCGCTTCTTAGCATAACAGGAGAAATAAGAATGATATGTATTTATTATCTACCTTCAACCTTCCGAAGGTCAGTTGACTCTCCTGGGAGCATCCTGGGTGATGGGTGAGGATGTGGATTTGGGGAAAGCTAAGCTAAGCTGATCTTCAGAATAAAAGTGAGAAACAATAAGGGCAAGATTGTGGAAAAGGGCTGAAGGAGCAGCTACAGAAGTAGGAGGGAAGGATAGAGGGGAGGCCAGTATAGAAGAACCGCAGCCCATTTGAATCAGACATCTACCGTTTAGTGCGCAGCCCTGTTTAATCACACTGCCACCTTCTGGCAGAAGCTCCAGTAAAGGACTTGAATGTAGAAGATGCGGTTTTTTGTTTTTTGTTTTTTTCCTCCCCCTCATCTCAGCACTAAGAACTTCTGCCAGAGGATAAAGTCTACTTCAAGTCTTTCCAAGGGAGAGAACAAGAAATGAGAAAACTAGAAACTGAGCGTAGAATATACACACACTGGGATTATAGCTTCCAAAGCTTCCTTCCAGGAAAGGTCCTGATGTTTTACAACCCACACAATTAACGTTTTGTTTATATCTAATACTAATCTCCCTTGCTTAAAATTTAACCCATTTCTTCCTATGGTTTATCAGTGGATATAGCGGTAGTGAATCAATAGATAAGTAGATTTTCCTTTATGATGTTTGAAAACTGCTAGTAAGTGACTTCTTAGTCTTTTTTCATTTTATATTACATTTTGAACTGTAAAAGAGATGGAACCGAGTGTGACTTGTTAAAAGAAATGTTTCCTAAAACATAGTTTCAGTATGTAATTGTCCTTCACACAGATGAGCCTTTGTTCCCATTGTGCCTAATTCTCTGTCCTGTTTAAAATACATTCAAGATGAGAAATTCAACTTTTTAAAATTAGTATGTGTGAAGTGTTCATGTGTATGTGGAATATGGAAAATAGTAATTCCTCACATCCATGATTTCATTCCATTGCAATGTGGTACAGAATTTATCCTTTGTATTGAGGGATTTATATGATTGAGACTGTTATAGTTAGGAAGAATTATTGCAAAATGTGTCAGCTTTTAGCCAGTAGCATTCTAGCAATGTTTCTTCTGATGTAACTGTATCGTGGAACAGCAGGTAACTGATTGGCAACTGGACCACCATCTTGCTAGGACAGCAGCTCCTCAGTCTACAGTGATAGTCTTAGGAGTGATAGGCAGTGATAGTTAGAAGTGGCAATCCTTGTACTGGTGATAGCTCAGTATTGAGACATACTCTTTGTCAGACATTGGACTTGATGCTCTACACGATTTAGCTCACAATGACTCCATGAGCTAAAATTGAAGTCACACAGTTCATAAATCACAGTGCTGAAGAAAACATGATCTAGTTCCAGATCCCACATTTGTCATTGTTACTATTGTTGTTCTTGTTTTATTTGCTTTTCCCTGCTTTCTCCACTGCTTTGGCAACACATGGTTTGGCCTCGTGGTGTTCAAAAACTTGATCAGCTTATGTCTTTCCTTCCTTCCCTGATTGTTCTATGTTTCTCCTTTTAACCTTGTGCATCTCAAGAGAAAAGAACTTTTTTTATTTGTCTGCCATCCTTCTTGAGATTTGCACACAAGCCTTCCACCATGGACCATAAGGATGGGTGAAGTAGAAAGTGGACTTTAACCCTGCCTTGTTCTCTAGAGATCTAGCTGGTTCCTGATATGGTCACTTTATTGACTCTCTCCCCCAGTCAGACCATAAGTTGAACTGTCTTCTTCCTCTCTGGCATTTGACCAGTGAGTAGAATCATAAAAATCTTTGAAATGAACCAAACCACAGAGAATAACATATAATCTAATTCTTCCCATTCTTGACCCCATTTTGGAAATAGGAAAGTTTTGCTAGTCTTTAACATTTCTAGTCAAATAGGAAAATTGTTAGAAACAATGTCAGTGCTTTTGTGGTGACAGGTTTTGTTGGAGAAATATTTTTTCAAAACTCAAACCTGAAGTTTGAGATCAAATAGCCAAAACTTATTCCATCCATTAAATGGGTGAAAGCAGTTCTAGTTATAATTTGTATGGGAGTTAAATGTAATTCTTAAATTTATGTCTGTGAAGTTAGCTCATACTATGGTAATTCTGTTGTAACTTCTCAAAAAATTGGACTGGATGAATATGCATGAAGAGATGTGGAGGTTGAGGCCTCAGCATTCTCTTGAAGGAAATTCAAGACATCGCTTTGACCGGAGTCCTCAGATAACTGGACTCTGATCGTTCTATTTTTTTTTTTAAAGTCACCTACCTAATTAAGTTGCTAAAATTCATGCCTTGAAATTCTCACTTTACTTCTCTCTGTTCTCCCAATGGAGGCTTCACAGAAGTAAAAATAACTGTAATTGCTGCTTTCTGAGTGCTTACCCTGTACAGGTACCAGGCCGTGCATTTGACAAGAATTAGCCCATCAAGTCCTCATCATAAATCCTCTGAGTCACCCATTCTTATTATTCCTCATTTGATAGACTAGTGAAGTAAACTCACTTACCCAAGATCGTATGGCAAATAAGAGAATTTCATGAATTCACATGGCTTTTTAAAATGATTAAATGTTACATTTAGCAACTTACCATGTCACATGGGTTAATTAACTTAAAATTCTTAGCACAGTAGTTGATTCCTTGTGAGTGCCAGGAAATGTTAGCTTATATTATGCATTTTTCAAGTTTGTACATTAGTGAAAATTTTTAAATAATCAAGAATTATTTCACACACACACACATATATATATATATATATATATATATATATATATATATATATATATATATATATATATATGAAACTGATTCAGTCTATAAGGGCTTATTTTCCATAAGGCGGGCTTGTTTTCCATAAGGCAGTCTTCTTGGACACCAAACTTTTCTACAAAGCTAGGTGTTCTGGGTAAATCACATTAACACTGTGATTGAAAGAAGACATACTTCTATTCAGGTGGATCAGAGAAGTAAACCACATAGAGAAAGTGGCAGAATAAGAAGTGATCAACTGAAAGCTAAAATGCCTCTGATTTGGTTATTTAACAGTTGCTCAGAACCCCCTAGGGAGGCAGTCCTAGGCGGGGGTTTAATCTGAAAGAAGGGGCTGGGAGGCTGGACTTTATCCATAGATGCATCCGTGTAAAGACTTTCTAACCCTCCTACTTGGGATTGCCTGGTGGTTCAGCCTTACTGTATCTCCCTGCCAGGCCTTCCCTACCTTTCCAGATCCCCTCCTCCTTTTATCCTTACTGCATCCTGGGTTGTATAATTCACAGATTGTTATCTCTGTAGCCTGAGTCTCATCCTCCTTAGCAGACCCCAGACTGGGTAGGACTTCGCTTTAATTGACCCTGACATCCTAGTTCAGCAAAAAGGGCTTAAGCCTCTTTCACCTTCTGTTTCTAGAAAGACAGCAGGCAAAAAATGGGATCTGGATGGAAGGTCTGTTCCTGTGGCCCAAAGTATTGCTTCAGGATAAGCCGAAAAGCATAGAGGCTAGAAATATAATGAATGCAGTGGTTCAGTAAGCACAACCAGTTAGCATTCCATTGTCTCTGATGTCCACTTATTTTACTATGAGTAGTTACCAATAAAAATGTGTAAAAGAATTACTTTATCGTGATTAACAACTTTGGGGGAAAGATTGGGCCATAAAGATTCCCTGAATCTGTGCTTGGGAAAAATAATCCCTATTGTTTTTCTGAGTCCTGTTGTTTAAATTGTGTCTAATTATATATGAATCAGTAATTGTTTCTATGGTAATCTAAAACACAAAAACATAAAACAGGCTGTTAGCAAACATGACTTTATAAAGGTGTTATTATAATTGGGAAAATGATTTTACATATATAGGTGTGAAATTATACCCTGACCTGGAAATATATGTGAAATTTGTCCTTAATTGTAAGGTCTTATGTAAACAGCAAAAGAATTAGTCCCCATTGTTTAAAACCAAAATGGCTAATCATTTTCATCTGTGGTCAGCTAGCAGTAGCCACATGGAATAAAGTATGGGGTGCTGCACTGGGACTTAGAGAAAAACAGTGCTACCATCAGTTAGTGATGTCCACCAGAGAAGAGAAGACAAGTGTCATGTGACTACTTGCCATTTAAGTGTCCCTGGTGGTCTCATAATATAATTCTTGATATCTAAACTCTGCCATGAAATGTGCATACAAATAAAGTTGTGGGAAAAGTAGGATTTATACATACATACACATATATGTGTATACTTTTTAGAAATGTTTGACATGTTTTTAGTAATTTATCACCTATGAAGAATATGTGTGCAAATCAGAAACCATAAAAACTCTTTTGGGTTATTGAAAACCAAAGAAAGGAAGATAAGTCATTCTCATTATCAGTGGCCACCCTTGTAGTCACCATCCAGATTAAAATAATGCTACCAACAGCCCTAAAGCCACCTTTGTGTCCCATTCAGCTACTCGCCACCTACACCAAGTATAACAACTATCTGAATTTTAAAAATCACAGAAAAATACTATTTTCTACTCTTGAATTTTATATAAAAGGAGTAATACAGTTTGTAATATTTTGTAGCTGATTGTTTTTTTTTCCTGGCAAATTGATGTTCAAGAGTTTATCCCGTGTTGATGTAGTTGTATATAGTTCATTCATGCTTACTAGTGTATAGTTCATTAAGCAATTTGTTTGAAATATAAATCCAGGGTAAAAATTATTTATGCTAATGGTTTAGATCATATTTGGTGTATTGGACAATATGAGCAATTAAAACTGTTGTCAATTTACAGTAATCCTTTGAATATAGTTTAATGTACAAACTCTGCTTAGATTTTTGTTTGCTTACATTCAGCCTCAATGGACTTTTTTTGGGAAGCCTCCCTAGACCTCCCCAGTCAGAATTAAAACTCCCTTCTCTGTGTTCTCTTGAGACCTGGTACATTTCTCTGTCACAGCTCTAGAAGTGTTGCAACAATTGTCTGCTGCCTCGCCTGCTTCTCCTCTGGGACTGTGAGTGTGTTGAAGGGGGTAGACTGGGTTTATCCATCTTTGTACTTGTGTGCCCAGCGCAGTGTCTGTTACGTCAGCAGTATCCAACATCTGTCTGTTGCTTGAAGAGAGAACGGGGAGTTGTTCTACATCACAAAGAAAATGTTCCAATCTGCTTTTATTTTTTATTTTTTAATTTTTAAAAAATTTTCTTTTTTTTTGAAGTACAGTCAGTTATAATGTGTCAATTTCTGGTGTGCAGCACAATGTCCCAGTCATGCATATACATACATATATTTGTTTTCATATTCTTTTTCATTAAAGGTTATTACAAGATATTGAATATAGTTCCCTATGCTATACAGAAGAAACTTTTTTTTTAAATCTATTTTTATATATAGTGGCTAACATTTGCAAATCTCAAACTGTCAAATTTATCCCTTCCCACCTCCTTTCTTTGGTAATCATAAGATTATTTACTATGTCTGTGAGTCTGTTTCTGTTTTGTAGATGAGTTCATAGTGTCCGTTTTTTTCTTTTTTTTTTTAGATTTCACATACGAGTGATATCATACAGTATTTTTCTTTCTCTTTCTGGCTTACTTCACTTAGAATGATGATCTCTAGGTCCATCCATGTTGTTGCAAATGGCATTATTTTATTCTTTTTATGGTTGAGTAGTATTCCATTGTATAAATATACCTCTTTATCTAGTCATCTATCAATGGACATTTAGGTTGATTCCATGTTTTGGCTATTATACATAGTGCTACTATGAACATTGTGGTGCATGTATCTTTTTGAATTAGAATTCTCTTTGGATATATACCTGGAAGTGGGATTGCTGGGTCTTATGGTAAGTCTAGTTTTAGTTTTTTGAGGAATCTCTATACTGTTTTCCACAGTGGCTGCACCAAACTACGTTCCCACCAGCAGCGTAGGAAGGTTCCCTTTTATCCACACCATCTCCAGCATTTATCGTTTGTGGACTTTTGAATGATGGCCATTCTGACTGGTGTGAGGTGATCCCTCATTGTAGTTGTGATTTGCATTTCTCTGATAATTAGTGATACTGAGCATTTTTCATGTGCCTCTTGGCCATTTGTATGTCTTCATTGGAGAACTGTGTGTTTAGATCTTCTGCCCATTTTTGGATTGGGTTGTTTGTTTTTTGGTTATTAAGTTGTATGAGCTGTTTATATATTCTGGAAATTAAGCCTTTGTCACTCGTATCAGTTACTGATCATTTTCTCCTATTCCATAGGTTGTCATTTTATTTTTCATTTTCTTTTGATAAATGGCACTCTGCTAGGGACTGTACTGAGTGAGCACTGTAAAGACAGAATTTACTCTCTGTGGCAAGGAATTGTAAAGTATCAGATCAGGGAGAACTTTTGCCTGTTTCCTGTGGCTTTCACCCTTAGTTTACCAACTTCACTGATAATTCTGGTCTCAAAACTTCTCATCCTCTCATGAGTCTCCAATCCTAGAATCTATGCTTCCCAGTTTTCCTCAGCCTTTTCTCCTTGCCCGAGTGACTCATCTCAGTACTGTCAGCTAGTCATGAACAGAAGTGCTGATGTGTGATGCCTGCATTCATTGCCCAGATGACATGGCTGATCTAACTCCATCAATGTGGTGGTCTCCCAGTTGAGAGATCTGCTGGGAGAAGTACCAAGACCCCCGCTTCGGGCTTACTCCAACTTCACTCTCAGCGTTTTGAAGCCAAGCACAGCTGTCGCATTAGACAGATCCCATAGCTGGGATGCTGAATCTGAGAGCCAAGCATGACCTAGAGTCCTAACAAACGGAGTTGACCTCTGACCTCCAAAGTCAGGGTTAGCATTCCTGCTCGGAACCTTTCCCACTATTAAGTTGCTTTTAGCTTTACCATACTTCTAGACTGAGATTTTTTTGGAATGCTAAAAAAGCAAGGCTTAATCCTTAGTAATTAAGAAAGTGATTTGCTTTTAGTGTTGTACAAGAACACTTTTTAGCCCCTTGACCATTTGATCTGATTCTATAGCTTAACATGTAGTTTTTAAAGTAGAATTTTGTTTCTGTAGCTCTTTTATTAGTTGCAAAATTAAAGGCATATTTTTCATTGCTTCACTTAACAATGTTTATTAAATCAGTTCTGCCCCAGGCACCCTTATGGCTGTTAGAGAGACAATGAAGAAATATTAGCCATCATCACCTTCATAAAATTTCCAATTTAGTGACTTTCTAAAGTATTCCTTTGTAGCAGAGGATTTCTACTTATACGTTTTACTGTATCTCTAGGATATTTTTTACTTTCATGATAGGAGATCATTTATAGTTTCAAAGTGGTTCCATTGCTTTCAGAAATCTAGGGGTGAACAGAATGATTTAAAAACCTCTCTACTTGAATTTGGAGTGGGGTACTATGAGATAAATCTGGAATATTTGATTTTTTAACCAAAATATTTTTCTTGGGCTAGAAGGATATTTTCATTCTAAATAAATTGTTTAATCACCTCCTAACAAGGCTCTGTCAGCCAAGTTAAATATTTAAGGTTATTTTATTTAAATAAGCTTTAAAACCAACAGATTTCTTTCTTATTTAGATGAATTTAGCCTTTAATTTTTCAAACGTAAAATATAAACTAGGCAATTTTAACATCTATAGAGAAAGAGAACACAAGAAGGGAACATCAGAAAAATAGCTGGGAAGAAGTGAAGTTTAAACAAAAATAACTCAAATTAACATTTGACATAATTTAACCTTATTGCCAAAATGTCTGTCTTCACAGATAATCTCCAAGCGACTTTCGTTTTTATAGGTCCCAGTTAAAAAGTCTGAAAAATGTTGGAGGGCTCTGTTTCACTAATAAGGGAAATAAACTTTTCCTCTCCCCAAAGACTGCTGCTAGCTTGTTTGCCAACTCTCTGAATAAACTCATTTTACTATTACCATGGTTGAGTGCGGTTTTATTCCTTTATAACATCATGTCTAATCCATCACTATAACTCCATGAATCTAAGTAAGTTTGTTTCATCAAATAGGGATCTAAATAGGAGCTTTGAACTAGCAAAGACCAGTTTCCATGTAGAAAATCAGAAGAAAATGACATTCATGTCCCACTGTAGTTCTGTGTATAGGATTTGTCCATAAGGCTTACAACTGCCACACAAGGGTACCACACAACAATGGAAAACCTGTTTGCCAACAAAATATCAAATTATTATTATCAGACTTTCACAGTGAAGTATGTTATTACACGATTCCCAGTGATACATCTGGACTACTGGTATTTTTGTGCAATTATAACAGCTCCGGCTCTATATTACTAGTTTTGAACTCAGTCTGACATCAAAACTTACCTCGGTTAGTAAATCCTAACACTTCAGTACATATTGTGGGCAAGTCCATAAATAGCATCTATAGTCAGAAAACTATAAGATTGTGTTTATAAATTTTATAAAGTTTATTTTTAAGATTGAAATTGAATTACAAATTAATTTCTCACTTGAATCTCCTACTTCTTCCAGCATTATGCCTTTGTCATCCCTTCTAAGTAACTAGCTTTTGAATTTTTTTTTTCACTTCTGGTTTTGTTCTGTTGGTGATTTGACTTTCTTTTTAAACGGCTGGTAATTTCATGTATAAAGTACAGAGGTTCATTGTTTTAAATTTCACACATGGGTCATTTCCTAATGGTCAAAAATTGCCTAAATTTCTAATACATAAATTAGAGTGTTAGATAATTTACTTCAATAAACTGGATAATTTGTTCAAAGTACCAAACGTGTTTGCTTCCATAATTCATGCCATTTGTGTGTTATTGAATGTATACACAATAGATGGGTGAAGTATGAATATGGACCTACACATACAAACTTTTATTTAAATATTTATTTTACATTTATTAAAATATTTAAATTACCAAATTCCTTTCATGCCAGTCGCTCTAGGCAGCTCATGTCCACTCAGTTGCTTCCTAGATATTGTGTAGGTGTAACCAACCCAGTAAATTTCAAATTCACATAAAGAAGCTCTAGCCCTCAAAGTAAGACTTAATTGGATACCAAATGAAAACCTTAGTGTCTTCTGAAATATTTATAAATAAAAGTTGCTTTAAAGTCTTCTTTGACTTCCTGTATTCTTTAGTGCCCAAATTGGAATGTCAACCTGTTTGAAGAAGAGAAAAAAAAACCTCTCAGGACAATCTTTTTAAGTGGATGACAGTCCGTTCTGGCTAAGATGGAGTACATTCAGGTAGTCAGATAAAAGAAAAGGTAGTTGGGGGAGGGTATATAGGTCAGTGGTAGACTGTGTGTTTAGCATGCACTAGGTCCTTGGTTCAGTCCCTAGTACCTCCATTAAAAAAAATAATTAATTAAACAAATAAATAAACCTAACTACCTCCCCCCTAAACAAACAAATCCAAAGTATTTCTGTTTCTTAAGACCCTAGGAAAATGCAAAAATGTAGAAAAAAAGAAAAGGAAAGGTAGTGCTTTGCATCTCAACCCATGTTGGAACTTGAGATTTCCTATAAAGTTTGTTGAGAAAGGAAGTTAAATCCATTAAAACTTCTATAGAATTCAATCTCAATTCTGGTGATTTCTGCGTTAGTATAGCATCCTGAATAAATTCATTTGTACTGGTGGGGAGAAATAAATGTTCCTTGTAATATAAGAGTTGTAAGTAAGAGAAATAAGAGTTGTGAGTAAGAGGAATAAGAGTTAGAAAATAAGGGGTGGTCCCTCAAAATAATTCTGATGACTTAAGAGAGATTTGAAGAGGGATTCTGAGTAACTCTGAGTTGCTTTTACTAGTAGGTGGGTAGGTGGAAAGTTATGCTGCATGTAAAGAGATTTAATCTGGAATCTTGGTGAGAAAGTCAGTTCTTTTTTCTTAGTTATCTAAGAAAACCTTTTACCATTTTACAGAGAGAAATCAAAAGCACTTAGAAAGTTTGATGTAGCCTGTTTAAGCTTTCTGCACTAGGAGTAGGCCAGATGGTCAAGTTCCGTATGGCTTTATAGATACTCTTTTTTGTTCCATGTGAAAATTAATGGCTAGTTTTAAACCTTGAGATCACTTTGATGTCAGACCTTATTTGTTTGACTACATTCAAAGTATTTCTATTGCTTTAGACCCTAGGAAAACACAGAATGGGGCATCACAGAGCTGAGCTCAGAGGCGGTTTGAAAAGTGCCAACAATAGGTACTGGAGAGATGGGGAGGGTCCTGAAGTCAGGTCAAGTTTGAAACTAGGCTGCTCCACTTACAAGCTGGGTGATCTTGGACAAAGGGAAAAACTGTCCCTGGAGTTCCTAGAAAGGTTAAATGAAAGAATACATGGAAAGTGCTTGCTTGCACAATGCTGGCCACACAGCAAACCATATAAGTGTTTGCCAGTTTATCATTATTAGGAGGGAAAAGACTCCTCATAGTATTTTCTTGTTTATGTTTCTATGTTAGTTTTGACGCAGGTCATTCTTTGATACAAGTTATTGCTTTGAAGATGTAAGAATTTTAGCCGTTTAACAAAGTGGTATATGATATGACAAGTACATGATCTTTCACAAGTGAAATGATAATGGAAGTTTTACTGAAAAAAATCATAAAAGCTCTGGGTAAAATCTAATTATTTTTTGAAGACTAGTAAGTGTGAATCTTGGCTTGATATAAACTTATTATTCTATTAAATAAATTTACATGAATATGGAATACCTCAGCTTCACTTCTAGTTAAATCTAGACTGAAACTTTCTTTGACATAGCCCTCTTAAAAATATGTTATTTTCTAAATATTATAGTATTTAGAAATACATTGCTTTGTTCTGTTCCTAGACACATATAAATTACATTTTAATAGTAGCTTACAGTGATGCCACAAAAGGATAAGAGATATAAAGTGCTCTTTTATAAAAAAAATAGTTCAACAAGATTTTTTGTTTAGGACAGTTTTCTATAGGTTTGTATACATTTCTTTTTCATTTCTTCTTCTTGTTAGTGGAGGCACTGAGTATTGAATTCAGGACCTCATGCGTGCTAAGCATGTGCTCTACCACTGAGCTATAACCCCCAACCCCCACCCCATGTATTTCTAAATAGACAAATACGTATTTGGTCTCTTCTTTGTGCTAGGCCCTGGGGATACATTGGTGCCTCCCTCCCTTCGTGGAGCTTATTGAATAAAAGTGATTAAAATAAATTGAATAAAATGATTCCCAATATGGTAAGTGCAGTGAAAGGAGTACTACACAAAGGACTGAATTAACGTGTGCATGCACGTGTATGTGTATGTGTGTGTGTGTATGTGTGTGTGTACATGTATGTATGTGTCCTGGAGATGTACTTTAGTTTGCTGGTCAGGGAGGCTGAGGACTGAAGGAACCAGTCAAGCACAACTTGGCAAGAAGAGAATTATAGCCAGTACAAAACCCTTGAATATCCAACTATATGAAGAGCAGGAAAAAGGCCATCTTTTTCAATTATTTTTAAGAGAAAAGAAATTAAGAGAATGATCTTGAAAGACCCTGCATTTATATGACCCTCACATTCAGATTTCCAGTGAAAGTTGGAAATCTTAAAATGATGAGTTTCCCCACTCTCAAACCTTGGTGTTGGTTTTCTGCATGAACCTGAGCCCATCCTCTGGTGCTAGAATGTTCCTAAGAGTCCTGGTGGGCCGAGGACAGAGAAACTGAACTTCACCTAGGGATGGAAGGAAAGCCTTCTGGAGTAAAAGTGCCCCCTGGATTCTATGCAGCTGCAGTTTTCCTCTTAATGAAAAGTTTAAGAGCCTCCTAAGGGTTGACTTGCTAGAATTGAAAAACATTCTTATTAGGCTTTAAGATTTTCATTGATTGTCAATGCCTCTCTCAGCCCAGGGAAATACAAAAATTCAAGAAATCACTAAGAACTACTTAGCTCTGTGATCATACTTAAAGCATAACACTAGCATCTGTGTTTCCTCCTGGTCAATTTACCGCTATTTTAGGTAACAAGTCGCCCACTAGGCAACCCATGTTGAATTTTCTCTTGCTGTGAGTACATAGATTTCATTGTTCTGATACCTCTATGGGCTAAATTTAAAGTTTGAATTCAAAATGTAATTAGTAAGTGGATATATGTATGAGGGAAAAAAGAATGATTCTAGCAACTGGCTGGAGTAATCTTCCAAAGGATACAATGTTGGTCTTTAGCTGATAAGATGGTGTACTCACCGTGACAATATGAATTCTGACTGGCAAGACTGCTCAGGACATGTGCCATATTCTTTTCCCTGCCACAATTAAGTAGTTCATGAATGGGTTCTCTCAGCTTTAAACATCCAATATACTTTGGACTTCTATTAACTGAAAACCATCACAAATCATCATCACAGTCATCTTGTGCTCAACCTACCAGTTCTCCAGTACTTTCTGGATTAAAAATAACAAAATAATGACCAAAGCAACAGTAGCAACCAAAAAATAAATTAATTAAGGTTTTCATGTGAAATATATTGCACTCTAATTCTTTTGACAGCTTAATGTTTATTAAAGATAAGGGTATAATTCTTTATTACTCTGTCAACCATAACAGTTTGTTGGTATCTACCATTCGTTGATCATAGTGCATAACAGAGTTTCCCTTTCCCAGATATGTGTAAGTAGAGATGATAAATAATGCAGCTAAGGAGAACTGCTCAAATACAACTCCAAAATGAGCCTGAGAGAGTGGAAGGAATAAATGGAAGGTTGCATCCCAGCATAGCCCCGTGTTCCGTGGACGCTCAGTAATACCTCTTTGCACCATCAACACTTCCCAGAATTAAATTTTACCCAGTTTACTGCTGCCCTGATGGTTTCATTTCTTTTGGTGATGGTTTTGCCTCCATAGAATTCAAATGGTCTTCATCGGGTCTTGACCGCTAATGTTTGTCTTCATTGAAACTGAAATTGTCTTCATTCCTTTGCTCAGAGACTCCTACTTGGAGGCTGAAAGGTCACTTTAAATGTGCACAACATTTGGGAAACCACGTAACGAATTCAAATAAATTCATGCCTATTAAAAGGAGGCTTCTCTTGCTCAAGTTCCAGAGCTTGCATGGAATAAACCAGTTGGCTTTGGTCTGAATATCTTTTAAAAGAAACTTGCTGTGCTTCTCTTTGTGCTCTTGTGACACAAAATGGGAAAATCCTAAATTTTTATTTAATCGTTTTCAGAAAAATATAATTTGTTCAGTGATTGTAATTAAACTCTATTAGAGTTTTTACAGTTGCTACAGCTGTCAACAAATTTAAGAAGTATTTTTTGGTTGCATTATTTAAGGATGTCTTATATTGTCTACCTTTGTTGTAGCAACTCCAGTTTTTAAAATTTGCTCTGCCTATGTGCTTGGGCTATAGGTACAAAAATATATGTACAAGAATGTTCTACAGCAGTTCTTAAAATAGAAGACTAGAAACAGCCTAATTGTTCATCAAAATTCAACAGTTTTGTCCGGCAACAGTGGAATACCGTGTAGTGGTGAGGAAGGTCTCTTATGTACTGGTATGGAGTCATCCGCAGGCAATATTCACTATTATTATTATTATTGTTAATATTTGAAAAGATGGTTCTCAGACTTAGAGGTCTTCTCTTTCAGTAGTTTTCTTTGTGTGTCCCTCAGAGTTTGTTTATGTGAGTGCAAACAATGAAACTATAAATTCTATTCACTCCCCCTTTTTACAAACTAAGAGGCATTCTCTATGTTTTCACTGTCCTTTTTTCTTCTTTTTTTGCCTTTGATGTAGATTGTTTGTGTAAAACAACAGTTGTTTTTCCCTTGACAATGTGTTGGTTCATGAAGAGGCTTCTGGCTCTTTTGGAAGGAGTTGTATTGAAATGTAATTCACATACCATATTATTCACTCATTGAAAGCATACAATTAATCAATTTGTAATATATTCACACAGTTGTACAGCCATACCATGATCAGTTTTAGTATATTTTATCACCCTAGAAGCAACCCAGTACCCTGTAGCTATCCCCCTCCAAGGCCCACATAGCCTGCCCCACTCCTGACCCTCGTCAGCTGTTAATCGAGTTTTTGGCTCTATAGATTTGCCCGTTCTGAATATTTCATTGACACAGAATCATGTAATATGTAGTCTTTCATGACTGGCTTCTTTCACTTAGCACAACATTTTCAAGGTTCATTTATGTTGTTGTGTGTATCAAAGTATTTCATTCCTTTTTATGGACAAATAATATTCCATTGTATAGATGTACCACATTTAATTTATCTGTTCATCAATTGATAGACGTTTGGGTTGTTTTCACCTTTGGGTTATCATAATGCTGCTATGAATATTTATGCAGAAACTTTCATGTGGGCAAATGTTTTTACTTTCCATGGGTATGTACCTAGTAGAAGAGTTGCTGGGTCCAATGGTACATTTGTGTTTAACTTTTTTTTTAACTGTTTTCCAAATTGGCTATATTCTCACTCTTTTTTACAGCAGAAAGTTCTTCTGTTGAATAATTGCACCATTATTAATTTAGTCTGAGTGTATTTTTCAATGAAAAAGTCAAGGTGCAATGTTTCCATTTATGTAAATATACAAAGACTTTCCACACACATGAAGATGTGTTCACCTGCTGGTGTATTTCTGCACGTGCGCTCCAGGCAATGATAATTGCTGCTAGTTTGGAGAAGAGGTAGCTATAGGCTTGGGAATTTGACTTGGAAGGGGGTTAAGGACTCACTATTTTGACTTAGGGGGATTTTTACTATGTGCACTAATTCATTTTTCAAATGCAAATGTGATTCATTAATTAAAAAAATATATATATTTTCTGGTCACATTCTGACAGATGTTGGTTAGGACAGAGGTTTTTTCATCTGGGCTTGGCATCAGTCATCCTGCACTATGAAGTGTCAGTGCTACACGACCTGTCTCTTTGCCGTCTGCTCAGTCTGATGTCAGTTTTAGTCATTAGGGCAAAAATACAACGTCTGCTGTTCTATCTTTAGGGGTCATGGTATCATTTCAAAAATTAGGCATTATTTAGCTCTTACTCAGAAGTAATGTCTCCCAAATGTTTTATACAGCCCAGTCCATATCAAAGGCAAAAAATAAAAAAAAGCTAGGGTCTGGGTGAATTCTGGGGTTGAGAGACAAGAAGAGAGGTAGCTGAAGTATCCACGACAGGTGCAGCGGGTGCTGACAGGCAGGGCTGGTCAGTGCGGAGCCCTTCACAGTTTCTGTACTGTCGGTCCAAGTTCTGTGCATTGGTGACTGAAGAGGGAACCCTTACTTGCTCCCTGCACGGCAGCCATCACGGAGCTCGGAAGCGGCTCTGTGTTTGCTTTTCACTGTGCTTGAAAATCCGCTTTTTTAATGTGAGTTTTTCTTTTTTTTTTTGGAGACAGAACTTATAGTGGTTTTTTTTCCCCCTCTGTTTAATCTACTGGTGCTTAAATACACCAGTGGATTCTGATTTCTGCTTTTGGTTAAATTAGCTTGCCTTATTAAATGACAGAAACATGCCTGCATTCATTTGCTCGTTGATTTGTTCATTGTTGCATTCACTCATTTATTCCTTAAGCATTTATTTGTTCTGCACTGCTCAGACCACTCCTCCATGAGCGAAGGTTCCTTCTATGGTGCTGGGAGGGCGTGATTTGCAGCTGGAGAAGAATAATTTAGCATCCTTTAACAATCAAAATCCTTAATCCTTTTTTTTCAACATATATTAAGCAAACATGATTTTGAAAACTACCTGACTTTGGTTCACTTAGTTCTTCTATCAAATAAAAAAAGATCCTGGCAGCAATCAATACAAATTAGTTTAAAAATACATCAAGAAAGATATAGAGAAGAGATTCCATAAACATTCAACCTGTAGGAATAATGTAAAATAATTTGATTTTATCAGAAATTTATAAAACGGATGTCCCTTAGAGCTAAAAAGCCTGTTTTTTCAGAGAAATAAAACCATGGGTGAAGAAATGAATACATTGTGCTTCAGTCATTGTCTCCATCCTGATGTGGGAATGAGGAATATGCTATGTGTTGTGCAACTGTGTTTGGGGTGGAAAGGGGTTGAGTGATGGAATTAACAAAGATGCCACCAGAACAAGTATTCCATCCAACTAACTTCCTATTAACAATTTATTCCTGAAGAATTCATTTATGAAGATGATTGTAACTAAAAAGAAGTCTTATATTTCATTTTATTTAAAAAATGCATTTATCACATTTATTCCTAGCAAATCATGATACACTTTCCCTTTGGCAGGACTATTGTTTATTTTTAGATAAGAAGATACTGATTAATCACAGCAGTTTTTCAGAAATAAGTAGGGATTTTCCTGCCATGAGGCAACTAGTAAGTAATTCATTTACCAAATGTTAACAGAGCTAACAAAGAATTTTGTATCATAAAAACCTCACAGTTGCCGATTTTTCTCTCTCCTATAAAAAAAAAAAGCAAGATTCTTTGACATTTTATGTGTAACATGACAAGAGAATGTAACCGTACTGTTGATCATGATCTAATTGCAACAACTAAATACACCAGTAGATTCCTATGGCTGTAGCTGAGCTGGTACTGTTATGCCCATTGTTACACTAGGAGCCCAGGCACCCAGTGAAGCAACTGATGGAGAGTTTACCCAGGATCACTGTGTATTTGTTTATTTCTGAGTCTCTTTCTATCCATCCATACTGTCACTTCTCCATTTACACTTCGGATGACGTTGAGTAGTCCTATTAAGTCATCGTTCAGTTATTAGAACGTGGGGTTGATAAGGCGTCTGTGTAAGGGACACAAGGATGTCTGGTTAGTCCGGCTGAGGCTTGCAGAGGAAGAGTCACCCATGTACTGTCCCTGCACTCTGTGTGGTGGAGTAAGAACTCCAAGCCAGGCTGCTGGACACCCAAGCCTACACCCTTGACCTCTGTCCCTCTAAAAGCTTGCCTTATGGGAAACTGCCTTAGTATAACTGTTTAAAATAAGGCATAGCACAGTTGTGGCTTGCCCCCAAGTTGAATATGAAATGAATAATATTTCACTGATTCTAACCATGTTCTGTTGTTGAGGACACCTTTACAGTTTACCCAATTAGGAAAGCAGTACTAATTTGAAAATTCTTGCCATACAATCTGCAAAATATTTAGGATCAAGGCACAGTAACCCCTACATATTATCTTTTTTAAAATAAGTGTTATAAAAGCAATTCATGTGCACTCTAGGATCTTTTAAAAATATAGAAAAATACAAATACAAATTACTTACCTCACCACTCCTCAAAATGACTACTGTGAACTCTTAGGTATTTTCTTCCAACCTTTTTCTAAGTAAATATGGTACTAATAGCAGTCATATGTTCATGCACTTTTACTTTAGTTTTTTTTAAATTTAACATTTTATCATGAGCATTTTCCCATATCATTTAATATTATTTGGGATAATATTTATATGCATGCATATTCTACCTTAATATATTTTATAATTTAAACATTTACCTGTTGTCAGGCATTTAAGCTGTTTCTAATTTTCCCCAAAGATTAAAGATATCAGCCATTCTGTAAATTTTCTGTTTGCCTATTAGTTGTTTTTCTATTATGGTTGTATAGTTTTTCCTATTGATTAAAAAAGGTTCTTTACATATTAGGTAAGAGTCTTTTCATCTTACATTTATTGTAATTATATATTCCAACTTTAGGGTTTTTTTTTTTACTTTTGTTTATGGTGTTTTATATAGTCAAATCTATTAATTTATCTTTGTACTGTATTTTTTGAAGTAGATAATATTTTGATACAGTAATACAAGAATATAACTTTTTAAAAATGAATACCTGATGGAGGTGCTTGCAGTTAGAATTATGCTATCCCATAAGATTGGAGATCACTGGTCTAGATCATGTGACCCCAGGAAGGTCTGTATACCAGCTTGCAATTCAGGGATGGAATAGGAACAGAGCAACTTAAGTCTACACCTGAAGATCATATGAACTGGAGTCTCAGAAAAGAAGATAGGCAGAAGGAACTAAGGCAGAAGCCAGGAAAAGAGATGGGGTGGATTTTCAAAGCAACCATGGCAAAGGTGGTGTGATGTGGTCTCCAGAGTGATGCTGAAGGACTTCTAAATTTGCTTCTGCTTAAAATCAGAATTATTCCTAGAGAACAGGGAGGAGCAGAGCAACAGGTGAGGTTCAAGTGACAACACAGTGGGGAGAGCAGGTTGCAGAACCGAGATACAGTTCACCTGTTCAGCAAGTTTCCATTTTCAAGCAAGTTTCTAGTATATAACAGAGGGAATTCTTGATCAATAATGTAGCCTAGGGCTACATTCCATTTTTATTTTAAAAATGTCCATCAATGAAAGGTTGTACAGCAGACTTTATCAATGTAAAAAGCCATTGTATTCAATCCAGGCAAACAACCCAAACCCTGAAAGTGTCCATTGTTGAGGCTCTGGGAAGCTGAGACTCTCTTAGCCTTGTGTGACTGTGGGTGGGGCCCCCTTATTTCTGTTTTACTCAGTAAACTGCTTCTGCATTAAATGATGCCCACAAACATTGAAAATACTAGCCCACCTCCTGAAAATCAGCTCCTTACTCTGCTTCCACAAAAATTCTGCCCAATATTTGTCCTAGTTTTAAGAAGATAACCATCATAGAGATTATATCCTCTAGTGTCCTTACTTAGCTGTTGGTTGAAGGACTTGATTTTTTTCCCATTTTGATCTCGTATCAATTAAGGGTAGACTTTGAGCTACATGATAATATATTACAGGAAAAATCAAGTGCAAATTTACCTTTAAAATACAGAATCACATGTCTGCTTACTTAGAGTTCAACTTTGGAAGTATTTGATCATTATTGCAGATTGATTGTTAGTAGGAAGTGGATGAAAACTTCAGCCTTCATTCTAAAGTCTTCTAATTTCTCTGTTGAACAGCCAGTGATTCAAACTAGAGCTACCACCATACACATGTCTAATGTACATATCGTGAGAATAGCTCTTGAAGAGAACAAAGTAGAAAACCCCAAATTTTCACACTTTGAATTGTTTTTGCTTTGTATAACTGTAGAGGGAGAATTAATATTTTTAACTAAAATGGTGAATACATGAACATTAGTTCTTTGCTTTTTCTAGACTTTAACTACATAAATATTTTACTGTAAGAAGGTAAGGTATTTATTTCTACGTTTGTTTCATTACTCATTAAAACTTTATTGAACAAATGCTATGTGCTAATATGACATGAGTTCTGCATAAAAGTAAGGGAAATGATCTGCTCATTTGTCTTTTGTATTTGAGTGAAATATGTAACCTATCACAACATTGCCCTTTAAAGGGACTGTTTACTGTGTGCCTTTTAATAGAGGAGCATTTGCTAATTTAACAAGCATTGCACGACACATGCCATTAATTAGCTCTGTTAGCATGGCCGTGGGATAGATGGTCCTATAAATCAACTGCTTTTACAGTCACTAATTAGCTGACTTAGTTGCATTTATTTCAAATAGACTGTGGTTCCTGTTATGGTCAAATGAGGTCAAGTACACAAAGTAATTTAAAAAGACATAAAATAATGGCTCATGGGTGTATAGGTATGCGGGTATAGGTGGTTTTATAGACAGAATCTGGAATACAGGTATTATGGCTTGTAACTGAAATAATTGTTACAAAACTTAATTGGATTCTCATCCCATAACATAGGCGTATGTGTGCCTGTGTACACACCCACTGTGAGGGAGTATCTATCTACGTGTTTGAATGATAGAAATATTTAATTTGTAGAGTTCTGGCAAAGAAATAAAACAGTCTTGCTTAATGTGGGTAACGATCAGTGTCTGAAACTATGAAAATGATCGTTGTTGACTAATTTGATTGTGGGTTTACTTTTTATTAGTAAGTTGACTTGCATGTAGATCAGGCCTTCCTTTCAAGGAGGAAACAAACATGTAGAATCTTCCCATAAATGGTCACTCCTCTCTCAATAAGAGCACTCACATAAAAATTATAGAACTATTAGTCATCATGGTTGAAAATATCACGTAAGGTTAATGTAGTCCCCATCTGGTGATATCTTAAGTCAGATTTATTAAGATCAGAGTTGGTTTTGACCAGGGCTGTGACATTAACCACTATTATTTAATAAGAGATGGGAAGCCTAGTGGATAATTGTCTATTTCTTTTTGGACATTTATGTGTTTTTCTTAAGATAATGAATGAATACAGAATTATCATCATTATTCTGTGGGATTTTCTGTTTGTTTTAAAATAACCTCTGTAATATCAAGCTCATTTTTATTACATAACCTAACCAGACACAGAGCCTACAGGGAAGCAAAACAGAGGTTGAAACATGTTTATTGCCGTTGACTTTTAAAGAAACCTCTGAGGGGTTTGCCTCAATATTTAAAAAGAAAAATGATGGATACCTTTCTGAATAGATGCCATTGTGTGGCTCAAACAAAGCTGACTCTGTTTAAGAGAAATGGATTGTTTTGCCTTTGACCAGTGAGTACTGTCACCTGAACAGAACTCACCAGGGACAATAAAGGATTATCAAAGTGTTAGTAGTTGTTTAAGTGGATATTAGTTATTGTTCCAGCCTTACAGATAATCTAAAACATCTATGTTTGTATGTCTTATCACACACACACACACACACTTGTTTGACTGCATCCCTTTATTCCTTGAAATGCTTTTTTTTGAGAGTCTTGAAATCATCCCTCTGTAACTCCAGAAGGGCCTGGGATCCAGTTGACAGATATTCAGTCTTTGCAACGTGCCTGACTTTGTGCTCTGTACTTAATTCTCACTTTCTCACCCAACCTCCCTGAACCCTGTGTGGCATAGATTGTCTGCAGTTCCAGATGACGAAAACAAGATGTAGAGAGGCTAAAAAATCTGCCCAAGGGCACAAAGCTATTGTCGAGCCAGGTTCTGAGGCAAAGTCACAGTTCCAGTACACACACACACATACATGCAAGCATGTGTGCTCAAACTCAGGTGAAAATAGTGTTAATGAGGCTAAATGTGACAACTACAGAGTAAGTAGAAGTTTAGGTTTGTTAAGATCTTTCAGAAACTCAGAGGGTTTATTGCCAGTTTTATTTTTCTCTTAAAGGAGCATTTCCTCCTGTTGCTGGCATGTGCAGTTATGAAAATCAATTAAAGGTAAACAGATAACAGTTTCCTGGCTGCCTTCATGTCTGTGAGCCTGACACAGATCCCAGAAGGAAAACTACGCTTACATGATATTGCTGATTTAAGGATCCTTTGACCACTTATTTACAGTATCCAGTTACAGCCACATTACTTTCCTTTTTGGGCAAAAGCACACATTTGCTTGACCATTATTTTGGCGGAAGCCAACATCGCCTGCCACTTCCAATATGTCCTTGAGTGCCCAAGCTCGTAATTGCAGTGTTTGAGTTCAGAGCTCCCCGGACAGCACAATTAGCGCCAAATTCACCGCCTTCGGGAACATTGGTGAGGCCTGCCTCAGAGACCTCGTTGTTGGCCAGGAACGTAATGCAGAATGCTTCCCTTTGCATCATAAAAGTATTTCTAAAAGTAGTTTCTTATTGAATTATTTTGTAATAACACATATTTTTCTAAGTACAGAATAAACATGTTCCTTGTAGACAAATTGAGAACTAGCAGAAAATACATGTTATAAAATGTAAATAACCTGCAGCGACAGTATCCAGGGATGGACATCATTCAAACAAGTTGGCTTACTTCCTTTTAAAAGCATACACACTCACACATCCACACTCACACACTCACTCACACACACACACGAACATATTCAACACATACACATATATAAGTACATATAATTAGAGAATGCACAAAAAATTTGGGTCACGGAGTTGAATATTTGAACACGTTTATCGCTATATAAATCCTACTATGTGTGTGCAATGACTCTCAGGGCAGTATATATCTTTTTTTTTTTCATTCTGCTTTTATCACTTAACATTTTAAATAAGCATTTTCCCAAATCATTTAGTATTCTGGGAAAACCTGGTAGTCTGGTGGTGGCATAATCTATTTTACATATAATAAAATGATTTATTTAGCCATTCTTTCAATTGTTGGGCATTTACATTTTCTGCCCTTTTCTCTGTTATAAATAATGGTTCATTGAACATCTTTGTAATAGAAATCTGAATCTGTATCTGTGATTATTTACTTAGATAAATTCTCGGAATTCCTATTACTGGGCCAAAGAGCTTAAATGTTTATAAACCTCTCAATGTGTACTGTTGTATTGCCAGATAGTTTTAAAAACACATTTTAACCCTACTTAAAGAAAACTGATCTTTGAAGAAATATTACAGTGAATTCTCTTTTTTTTAAAGAGTCAAAATTTATAATTGTTATTTAACAAAATCTGAATTTTCCTAACATTTTATTTAGTCAGACACTTTTGTTTTACATATGGGAAGTTAAGGTTCAAGTTCCATTCGAAAGACAGAAAAGCACAAAGATCTATCTTCCAAGCCTGGTCAGAAACATTTTTGTTATCAGTTCTGGAGAGAAACAATTTGGGTTTCAATGGCTGAGACAATTTTTGGTGGCAGAATATTTCAATGCTTGCTTTAAATGTGGTGATATGTTTGGACTCTTGTAAGTCAGGCTTCTACAGTAAAACAAGAATCATTTTATTCCATGTGGTTCATGCAGCAACTGTGTTCAATGGAATTCATAGGCACAGAGAGTGGTTCCCCAACTGTGGTGTGCTTAAGAAACACTGTGTGTGCATGTGTGTTTTAAAATGCAGTTCTGCCCTTCATCCTTAAGGCTGATTTAGTAGCTCTGGATAAGACTTGGAACTACTCATTTTAACAAGCATCCAGTTAATTCTGGGGCAGATAGTCTAAGACCACACTGTAAGAAATATTGGTATGATGAAGAAAAAAATCTGACCTGGGTGCTTTGACACTAGCTTTGCGTCTGTCTCTAGTTAAGTTCTCTCTGCCTCAATTTTTTTTTTGTATCTATAAAGTGGATAGGAAAATACTCACTTTCTCCATCCAGGATTGTTGTGAGGATTAAGTGAAATAAGGCATGCCAAAGGTTGTAGCACAATCGTTAGTGCCTAGTAAATACTCAGTAAACACTAATTCACTGTCATTGTCCTTGGCATCATGTCTGTGTCATTATTCCTGCACTGGCAAATTGAAATGGATACTTTTAAATGGTTGGCATTGTTGGTGGATTATTGATTGTGATCTGTTTCATTCCTTCTGACATGGCTAAATTCTGTTTACTTAGATATTTCCCTTATTTTTCTCTTGTCTCCATCCATACCCACCATGACAGTTGAAGCTGAATTGAGATCACAGGCAGCAGGACCTACCCAGAGAGTTTGGTAGGACCAGTTGGAAAAGCATCAGTGAGTTTTGTTGAAAATAAACTACTGATTCTGCTACTCATCTGCTCAGAGACCCCGTGTGTGAGGAAGTATTGGTTCTCCAGACCACTGGAGAGCTGTAATTTGCACATCATATCAGCCATGGCCTGTGTTTGCGTAGTTAATTCCCCTTCAGCTGGTTCAGCAATAAAACCTGTGTTAAACAGAGAGATTCCTTTAAGCGGATGTTGAAGTCCACGTATAGCAAACACATTTAATAAATAGTTATTAGGTTCCTATACCTAGTGTCAGAATTGTGTTAAGTACTGGGAATACCGGTGTGAATATATTAAAGTAATTTAATTCAGTCATTTTCTGGAGCCATCTTTCTGAACAAAACAACATGATAGGCACTATGCAGTTCGTGGCTACTTCCTACTAAAGATTAATGTGTCTGAAATTGCTGGCTGCTAGGTATTCCAAGCATTCCCAGTAATACTCATTTGACTAGAGAGTCCCCTCTGTCTAAAATAAGGTCCCTTAAAGCACAAGTTAAAGTCTTAAGAGAAACTATCACACCAGCAAACCCTCTGTATAATCCCTAAAGAAACGGCCTCTCAGAAGCCTGCTTACTTCAGGTCATATCTAGTTAAACTGCATAACTCAGACATTCCCCTGAGTGTCAGTGGGATTTCTCCCAGAGCTGTGAATTTGTCAGGTTAAGTTACCTTCTCTCCTGATCCATGGAAAGCGACAGCGTTTATTGAGAGGTCATTGTACGTCGGTCCCGAAACTGGGTACTTATATATTCTCTTGTTTAAACCTTCTAACAGCCCTTTCTCATACCTGAGACCTTGTCAAGACTGTGTCAGGAACAGAACAATAGCCCTACAAGGTTCAGGTAGCCAACAAGCTGTTTTGCTCAAGTGCAGAGAGAAGCTATGCTTGCCGAGCTCTCATGGCCGGTACAGGCTGGTGTTCCTTAGAAAGAACCGGGGCCATGGCTGGACCTGTTTTCCTGCCGACTTAGGGCCAAGAAGGGTAGCAGACCTAGTTTAATGCCTTTTTATTGGTATTTTTCTTTAATAGAATCTTGCTGTTTTCGTGGTAGGTGGATTGTCCTTAACTGGTTTTAACCTGGTCCCCACATCTTGGCAGAAATTCTTAACCCAGAATCCACAAAGAGGTTTTAAGAATCTGTAACCCCCTTAAAATAATAACAATAAAAATGTACAAAGCACTCAGTGTCCCACTTCACATGATTGATCTTATTTAAACCTCATCCTGGCCCTATCAGATAGGTATTGTTTGTCTTTTCATTTTGAAGATGAGGGAAATGAAATATCTTCCAGAAAAGTCTCTAACGATACAGCAGCAGCGTAAGGGTTTAAACCAGGCTCTCTGACTCCAGAAAACCACTAGGCCATACTGAGCTTTCTGGAATTTCTGGTGTGTATGTGTGTGTGTTTATGATTTTTTCAGAAGGCTTACATTTCTGAAGATTTTCAAGTCATTTTGATTCTTAAAGAGATCTCTGAGCTCTAAAATTTGAAACCCTCTGCTGCAGAGTTGCTGTCTGTATGGACGTTCATTAGAATGATCTGAACAGAAACAATCTGCTCCATACCTTTGTGGAGACCATACTTGTGTTATCAGTTGAAGCCCTTGGTTCATTCACCAGGAAGGAATGCAGGTTTTGAGCTTAGAGCCCAGTGCTCCACAGATACGTGCCATTCCTTCCCTCTACCATCTGGCCGCATCTCTCCTTGGAGCACACTACCAGGTTGAAAGTAGCTTTCCAAATAAAACATATGCCACTCATCAAACACCCAGAGAACTAGGAAAGCTGCAGGGGAGCTCAGGGGCAAAGAGATCATCAGTCTCGGACCCTCTGTTTAGCTTTATCATATCTTGCTAAAACTGGCATGTTACCCTAGGCGTGGAAGGCAATATGCTCTTCAATAATAAACAAGTTTCGACTAGTTTCTTGTAGTGAAATTTGCTTTTCTTGGAATTTGGATCCAGGTCACATCCTTCCTCTGCTCTAACAAAGGCACAGTCACATAAATAAGGCAAGTCTCAGAGTCACAGAAATAACAGGATTCTGTTATGATAGAAAATGTGCACGTACCAAAACCCCCTTTAAAAATATAATTGGACCGTCTTAAGCGAGGAGGTTGTATGTCGGGCATTAGTTTCAGTAACCGGAAGGGTTGCAAATGATCATTCCATTAGTGCTTCACTGGCCTCAAGGTGCATGCAGTGAGCCAAAGTAAGACCATCTTATTAAAATGCAGGAAATTTCAATGTATTTAAAGGAGAAAGAATAAAAAGGGAATTAATATTTGTTGAACACGTACCACTTTCAAAACACTGTCTTGAGTGCTTTAATGTTCGTTAGCCAATTTTGGTTTTCTGCATGTGAGTGTCTTATAGTCCTCTTTCAACACGTGTGGAAGCTCAGGCTTGGAGAGCCTGGGGAGCTTTGCTTAGGGTCCCAGAGCTGGCAAGGAACAGAGCCGCTTCCAATCCAGATCTGATTCCAAAGTCCATGTACTTGGGGAGCTAAATAACATTGGGGGACCTAGTTTTTATTAACTGCATCAGTATTTTAATAGGGACCGCTGGATGCTAGAGAAGCAATGAAATATAATGGATAAAAACATGAACTCTAGGCAAGTTACTTAACTTCTCTGAGCACTATTTCTTTTTTTTTTTCAACTTTTTTATTGAAGCAGAGTCGGTTTACAATGTGTTGGTTTCTGATGTACAGCATAGTGATTTAGCTATACGTACATACATATGAGCAACCTTTCTTTCTCCAGCATAATAATAAAAATCAAATGAGATGATGGATATAAAATGCTGAGAGTTGTCTATTCTGTATTGTTACTGTCTATTGTTATCATTCTGTTATCCTGGGGAAAAGGCCCACTGACCAGGGGCAGGAGGGTCCCCCTGGACCGAATCTCCCACTTGAGGACCATCTGGGAGGGCTCACCTTTGGGAGCTGCTGGGATATCAGCTCTAATTCTATCCGGGATGCAGCGACAGAGAGCAGGGTTGAGGAGAGCTTGACAGACAGTCGGGTCTCCAGTGCGGAGACTTGTTAGAGTAATCAGTGCTACCAGATACAAAAGATGTCAAAGACCACGTTGTCTCCCAGGGACATCAGCCAAAGTCGAAAGCACCCGGGAGAAAGCATCAGTGTAACAGCACACGACGGCTAGAGCCCTGATATTTAGACCTCGTATGGTAGATTTAATACCGGGCTCCCAAAATTGTCTGCCTGTTTTACTTTATCAAACAGAACTCCAGCAAGGAGATGGGGAAAACCCTTCTTCTGTGGTTGCTCTCTTGTGTTTGCCATTGCTTAATCAGTGTTTATTTTGGTAACAGGAACACCTAGCCTTCCAGAAGCAACTTAATCTCCACCATTCCAAAGATAAGCTTTCCAGGGTCATCTCAACATCAGTCACGGCCACAAAACATTATGTCTGTGCAATAAATAGCTCAGGTTTCTGGGTATTCCCAAGGACACTGATCTCACATTACTTAACTAACCATCTTATAGTCAAAAATGTCTTAGCCCTTACTTTACACTATATACAAGACTGGAGAGTTAAAGAGATTATTACATTTTGCTTGATGTATTTTGGCATGGCAGGTAGCCTGCAAAATATTTTATTACAATTTGAATGAACTATGGTGAAACAGGTATGAGGTTTTTCAGGTGAAAAAAAGCCCATGATACAGTATTCAAAAGGAATAACTCTGATTCAGGGAAACACTTTCTAAAGCATGGCCCTCTTTTTATTCCTTCCAGTTCTCTGTTTGGTGGTGGGGCCAGGAAAGGAAGAGGCAGGTTCAGTTCTTTCAAATGAGAATCAAAGGCAGTGACTTGAGCTGTTCAACAAAGGTCAAATGACCTTTTTTCCTACTCCATTCACAACTGTGGGAGAACTGAAATCTCATTGTGTTTAAATTCAAAATGCACACTCCCATTTCTTTTTTTAATAGATATGTGAGTTCTCACCTGTTGTCCAAATGCTCACCTAATTACCATTATCTACTAATCCAAATAGAAATGACAAAGCTACAGTGTGACTTTTGCTCCTATTTTACAAGAATTACCAATACATTTGGTTGAGAAGCACAAAGGGCAAATATTCTCTCCTTGTGATAAGCATAGTGCCTCCCTGACACAAGAAGTAGCCAGCACTGACATAGCTCTGATCACATGCCAGGTCTTACTCTAAACGCTGTTTTCCCGCTACATCACGATGCCACCTCTCCCTAGTCATTAATTCGTTCAGTCATTTAATATGCATTTACAGAACACCTCCTACCTGCCAATGCACAAGATTTTTTTTTTCCCCACACCTTTACTTATTTACTTCCCAATAACTGTAAATCCTTGAGAGGTACAGCATCACATGGATTCTGTGTCCAGTGGCCTTAGCATGAAGGTTGCTTTGGAATTTGGCACAAACCATGCCACTGTTTTCATGAGCATGAGTTACCATTCCCCAGATGGCTCTGGTTTTGTTCGGTTTTCCACTGGGAGTTACTGTGTTGTTCTTAGCTTTGTACACAGAAGCACATTTCTTGCCTAGATAGAATTCAGTTTCATCTCAAGCATAAACACCTTCAATTTTAAGAAGACCTGTGTGCTCCCTTGGGTTTTGGAGACCCCTCTTAGAGCCAGCAAAAAATGGCCTTCCAGATATATTTATCATTTTAGAAGTCCTGTTCCCAGCAGGCCTCCGCAGGATCCAAGGTGGCTAAAAGAAGATTTAAATTCACAGGATCTAGGTTCAAATCTCAGCCCATCATTATCCAGCAAGTTATTACTTTTCTCTGAGTTACAGTTTCATCATCCATAAAATAGGGAGTGACAGTAATATGTATCTCATAGAAATGTTATTGAGAGTGTCAACTGAAATAAAATGCACAACTTAAAGGCCGGAAGTTAGTTTTATTCGGCAGACATTTCTGAGAACGTAAGCCTGGGATGACAGCCTCTTAGATCGCTCTGGGACTGCTCCAAAGTGGCAAGGTAGAAGCCAGGATATATGAGTTTTTGCAACAAAGACCAGGTATCTCAAGTTAAGGAATTTAGCGCTTTTCAGTGTGTGGGAAGGTGCGAGAGTCTGGGCTCATTGAAATCATTCCTTTGATATGCACCTAGCTATCTAGGGCCAGTATCCTGTTCTTTCCCATCCTGAGTTGCCTCAGGAGGCACCTTTGGGGATGCCTGCTTGTCTGCATCCTGAGTTCCCTCTGCTCACTATCGGGGACAGCTGCATTAGTGGCTGATGACTTGAAGGCCACAGCATCTTTTGTTTATTGATATGGCTTGCAATATTTTTCATTCACAAGAACAAATGAAATAATAGATACAAAAGCATTTGGTAAATAGTAAAGCACTATGTAAATGTTATTTTTATTATGATGGTTAAAGTAAGTCGTATGTATGCACTTTCCCAACCTCAAATAGCTAGGGAGGGGTATCTGGTAAGGGGAGAGATGTTTCTGAAGCCAGGTGCAGTACGCCAGAATAATGCTTTATTGAGGACCTAAGTAAGATGTTCGGAATTGCAAGAGCAAGCATTGGAGGCTTATTTGACATTGGTTAGTACGTGTGGAGCTTTGAAGAACAGGAAAGATTTCATGGGTAGAAATAGGTGGGGCTGGGATAAAACTTCATTGTCTACTCTGGATACTGAGAACAGCATGAGCTAAAGCATCTTTGAAGGGGCCAGAGATGAGATTTAGGAGGGAGAGGGGACCAGATTTTAAAGTAATTTAAATGCCATGATAAAGAATTTTAATGTAGTTTTGTAGGCAAGAGTGGTTATTCAGAGAAGTAACATAATCACATTTTCCCACCACTCCAGGTTATCTCTGGTCCCCTTGTTTCCTTCCCTCCTTCCTCCCCTTTCCCTCTTCCTTTCTTCCCTTCTTTCTTCCCTCCACTCAACCACACACAAAATCCCAACAGCAGTGTAGGAAATGGTGTCCCACAGTGGGCCAGTGGTCAGGGGCGCCACCTAGGAAGCTGGTTGACAGTTGAGTTAGGAACAGCACTAGCTCTGGGTGCCCTGCCTCCCAAGGGAGTTTGAAGTAGAGGAACATGAGCTGAGTTTAGTGCTGTGCAGTTGAATGTGTGCAGGAATATGAAAGTTGAAGGGCGTCTTGGAGACCAGTCTAGTGTTCCTAACTTGCCAATACTTCAGACAGCTTGGACAGCTTTGTAAAAATACATATTCCTGGGTCCAACCCCAGGTCTACTGACTCAGAGTATCCAGAAGGAGAACTAAGAATCTATATTTTTAGAAGTCTTTCCAGGGTGTTGTGCAGACCAGTAATTAGAAATGACTGGTAGTCGGGCTCTTTATTTGATTGATAAAATTACTAAATCCCAGAAAAGTCAAGAGCTTGGCCAACGTCACAACTAGTTAATGGTAGAGTTAGAACTCAAACTCGGGGTTCCCAATTCCCTACCCCTAGTATAGCCCAGTATCAGTTCTTATCTTTCTGCTAGAGAGAATTAATTTAATTTTTTTTTGTCCTGAGGGTATGAAATAGGAACCCCTTTGTCTTGCAAAGCTGGTCTATAATGTATTTAAATAAGTTTAACCACATGGCATTTGCTAGATCTTCCCTCAAGGATTATTAAACATTTACCAAACATTTAAGGCATTACAATGTGGTTATGATAATTAGTGAAGTTGCCAAAGTGGAGCACCCTTACTTTAATTCCTTCCAAGTTTTTGCCATACTACTATTTAGACATGTAGACACATTCATTCACTTCAGCAAAATGTCACGTTCGACGCAAAGATTTTGAACATTACATTACAGGCCGCTAGATAATATCTCGAAGTGAGTTCTACTAGGGGACATTCAAATAAGAATTTGTCTTTGTTTCAAGCTTTATGAAATGAAAACTAATCCAGTTGTTCAATCCTCCATTTAAATCTTTAGTCTGAAGATCAGAAGATTTTGATTTGCGTCATAATCCAGTCACTTAACGCAGTGAGACGCTGGGCAAACCATTGCCCTCCTTCCTGAGCCTCAATTTTCTTTTCCCAAATAAGGATAAGCATCCACGCCACTCACCCCCACTGCCGTTGCACGGGGTCACTGCGTAAATTCCACTAAACCATGACCGTGAAAGGGCTTTAGAAACAGTGTGGGACTATGACGTGAGAGGCACAGGAGGGAGGGGGTTTTGGGAGAAATTCTTTTGTTTCCCCCAGACAGGTCATCCTAGTCCAGCTCATCAAGAGGCGCAGATGCAGTTCATGGACATGGCAAATGGCTAAAGCACCCGTGGCATCCTCAGAGATTATTTCCATGTGGCCTGAGGGGCCAAGTCCTTTAGTGGGATTAGTGGCAAACATAGTATTCAAACTCACAATTACACTGCAAGTTTAAAGGACAGCTGTGTACCAAGAAGCCAAGAACAGAATAAGCATAGAAGTGGTTTGGATTTTTTTCCCCTTGTCAAATTTAATTTCTAGGTCTAAACTTGAAAGGAAAAGAAAAAGAAGGGTAAAAAAAAAAAAAAGCACATTTTAAGCTTTTTGAAAGTACTAAAGTTAGGGAAAAAAGAAAACAACTGAATAAATGCTAATAAAAACTCTAATTTTGATTTCATGATGTATAGGCATCTGTAGCCCTATTTTCAAAATTTGGTCAAAGTTAAATTTTAAAGATCAGCAAAGTATATAATCATGTTTGTTTGTTTTTTTCTTCCAACCTAAGTTTAAACAACTGACAGCTATTTATTTAGTAGCTTAATGTATGAAAAACAATAAAACTTACTTTATGTCTTTTTTGTGAAGGTAAACACATTTCAAATTAGATAATCTACCAGCAGTACTGACTTCGTATAGTCAGGCTGGAAATTAAGGTTTATTTACATATTTACATTATGGTGGTACAATGTAGTACAAAATATTTTACATGCCAGGAATCAAAAGAGTTACAGTTCTGGGGAGGGCATAGCTCAGTGGTAGAGTATGTGCTTGGTATGCACAAGGTCCTGGGTTCAATTCCGAGTACCTGCATTTCAGTAAATAAACAAACTTGATTACCACCCCCCAAAAAAACAAATAACAAACAAACAAACAAACAAAAACAATTACAGTTCCTATCAGGAAATAATTTATCTGAGGATTCTGGCATGACCATCTTTAGCTAGTTAGAAAAAATGTTGCTAGATTGAAAGGCTGTCCCATTACAGAAGCCCTTATTTATATTGTACTTCAAGGTCTTGTACCATACTCATTAAGAAAAGCATAAGTCATTTTTTAAAAAGGGATATAAATGGAAAATAATCCAAAATGGGAGACAAGATTCTACAAAATAAATTCCACAAAAAAGAAAAAAGAAAGACAAAATACATAGAGTTGAATATCTGAGTCCATCCAGAAAATAGACCAGTTGGCACAAATGGATGCTTCTATCTAAATATTTGAGATATATCATTGCATAAAAATGAAAGGAATTTCTATGGCTAACAAAGTAAAACTTGACTTTTTAAAAGAACATAGTTAATGTCAAAGCAGAGGAGATCAGCAATGATCAGTTTTCCTAGCTTTGCAAGTCCACAGGATTCATGGACTGTCTCACCATGAATTTGGTTGTCCTGGAGGAAGGAAATCCCATTTTAATTTAGGGGCAGAAATTCACTGCAACCACTACAGTCCTTGTGTCTCCTCCATGAACTCCATTCCTTTCCAGGGGTGTCTGGCAAGACTAGGTGGTCGATAAATATTTGCAGAATGGATAGGTTCGTTTCTGTACCCACTTCATCACCTTCAGGATGTATGGATCATTAGAGTTTGATCTCTAGGGTGACAATGACATATTTTTCATACCAGAAACACACTGCAGCTCAGTGAAGGGAAGGAGGCACCGACTGGGCACCACTCCACTATTTCAGAAGCCATAGAGGCAAGAGTAAGCAGTCCCAGGTAACCTCCTTTCCTCCTTCTAGAGAAGCATATCTGACTCTAAAAGGGCATTTAGTTTATGAGTTCAGAAAAGGAAGGAAGGCATCTGATTCAACCTGCATCTCTTTGAATCTGAAGGACCAGCTCAGCTCTGATACCATTGCAGATGAGCTAGAAAACAGTGAACTGTGGTCGCTTCTAGATTTGGGTAAGGTATGACACATTTCTAGGATTGTTTCATAGACTCTGGCCCATCCACCTAGAATGGGCACATTCAGAATGTCATTTTAGTCTGGAGTCCCATTCTAAACAGGGCAGCCTGGTTTGATCTGGTGTTTCTGAGACCTCATTTACTCCAGAAAAGCATGGATCCAACTCCCAAGGGACAGCAACTCCAAGACCTGTATCTCTTCTGTGATAGAGAGACAAATTGATGAGCCAGCCTCATGTCCCAGCTGGCCCTCTCCAGCTCTCCTGACTGTGGTCAAGGAGGAATGGAAGAGGACTGGCTTTCGCTCTTCACGGACCAGCCACAACTGCGTGTAATGGTCAGAAACTTACTCTCTAACACTTCTTCAGTACTGGAGGATAAGAAATGCCTTCCTGAAAATCAGTGTAACCAAGGAAGATTAAGGGGAGGGAAATCTCAACCAAGTGTGAAAATGGTAGAATTAAAGAGGCAATGAGTTTTCACTGGGGCCTTTGTAGGGGCGCTTTTTTTTTTTTTTAAGTCCAGAGGTAGATCTAATGTGAATTTGACAGTTTAATACACTGTTAGTGCTGCCAACTTAGTTTGGTGTAATAGACTGTATTAGATGTTATTATAATAACAAATACACCCTCCAAATTAGGTGTTTTTTTTAAAAAAGTTTGTTTTTCATCAAGCAACTGTCTAGGGTGGTGACAGGGCAACTGCTCTCATCCTTGCTGTCATTCAGGGACCAGGCTCCTTCCATCTTGTGTTCCCACCACTCCTGGTGGCTTCAGAACCCTCAACCTGCAACTGGCAGAAGGAGAAAGAGGGCACAGCCAAGCATGTGGGAGGAGTTGGAGCCCATCCTGGAAGCGGTGTGCAGTATTTCTGCTCGCATCCAGTTACGTGACCAAGTCTAATTGCAAGAGAAGCCTAGAAACCAGGACTTCTTGTCTGCCCAGGAACAAGCAGAGAGTGGAATTTGGCAGTCGCCAAGCATAATTTGCCATGTTCATGGTCCCAATTATGAAAGTCTATGCTTTCCCAAGACCGTTTTCTCTTTAGTCAAGATTATGTACAATACCATTTCAAGGAAATACACAAAGTATCTTTACTCTTCAAACTCAATGTTGAAGTGCATCCTGCAGCAATTTGACAGTCCATCCCAATGTCTTATAACATTTGAAGGATAAGTTACAAGCATGTGTAATTTACCCAGTCTAAGAAATCACAAAGGAGAGGATCAATGGGCCCATAACACAATGAGACGTGAGCTGTTTAGTGTGGGTGTTTACATCTTTGTTTTTATTCTCTGATCTATTTCTAAAGAATTGTGAAAGAATGTGATTGTCTATGACCGTCATAGGCTAATGTCTTAATCCTTGCTTTATCCTGGTAGAACTGAAGAAAGGGTATCTATCCAGGCCACATGGCCCTCTGAACCCCTCCTCTGTTCTCGTCCACTCCCATTAAAGTAGAAAACCCTCTGTTTGGATCATTGAGGTTGGAAACTGAGTGATATCACTTCTCCAAAATAGATTTAATAGTATGGCTTGGTGAGTTGTTTCCTGACCTGTTTGAGGAGAGTCCAGACCCAGAGAAAAACATGATGTATGAGTTTTCGTATTCATTAGTGGAAAAGGATCAGATTTAGGTTATATTTTTAAAGACAAATTTAGTAGAGTTATTACAGCTTTTGTTTTCAGTTATTAGAAACTTGCCTAGACTTAATCTACTTAAGATATGATATTTATTTTTTATTTTATTTATTTTTTGAGGGGGAGGTAATGAAGTTTAGTTATTTATTTTTAATTAAGTTAATTAGTTTTTTTCTTAATGGAGGTACTGGGGCTCAAACCCAGGACCTCATGCATACTAAGCATCTGCTGTATCACTGAGCTATATCCTCCTTCTTAAGATATGATATTTAAATAGTATTTTCACAAATAATTTATTATTCATTAATTCTTATTCATTCAGTTAAGCCATTTGGGAATCAGTTTTTAATAAGTCTAAATACATAAATAGCCGGAATGAGATTGAGAACCACATTTTAAAAACTCACCTCTCAAAAAGGAAATCATAGTTTCCATAGAGACAGGTGTGGTTTCAGGCACACCCCTCCCAGGCCTTCAAAGTGATTCTAATACCCTGCCTGGCAGAATCACTTATTTGGAAGGATGAACATGTGCAAATAGCAAGAAAAGTTCTGAAAAATATGAGCAAGCTTTGGAAATTTGGGCTATTGAAAAAAAAGAGAGAAAAAAATAAAGAAAAAACTAACCTGTAATAATAATTCTCCTTTTAGGAAAATATATGGTACTCTGTTCCCATTTTTAGCCATTCCATTTGTTTTTCCTGTCCTGTCCTGTTCTATCATTGCCTCCAATGCAGGTTTACTGTGAAGCTAATGGAGATCAAGCTTAATGCCCCTCACTGGCCTGTCCTGTTCCAAGTTATAGATGGGAGGGCTGCTAGCCATTGCACATAGTCATAGGTTATGTAAAATTTGCAAAAGGAAGGTTTTTTTGATACTATTTTTCTCAAAGCAGACTCAAAATTGTATAAACTTCATACGCCACAAAGTCTGGATCCCACCCCCTGATTCTATGGCTGATTGGAGGTCAGACAGGGGGATATGTAAGATAACTTCTATTAAAAAGTTTTTTTTTTTAAGTCTTTTAACACCCTAGCCTTTTAAGTGTCTTTCCAGATGATTCCTTCAAATGAGCTAATCAACCTCATTAGTTCTTTCTTTAAAAATATGACTGATTCCTGGCTGAAATAAATAATAATAAAAATAAAAGTTCATTTGGAGTAGAACCACACAGGTAACCATGGTAAATAACAACCAGTCTCTAGTAAGTGGCTCTGCATCTAAAGATATTAATACATTCATAATATAAATATTAATTTAGTAACTACTATGTGCCAGACACTATTCTAGGTGCTGGGGATGTGTTAATGAACGAAGCAGATACAAATCTCTGCACTTATAAAGCTTACATTCTAATGAGGAGAATAATATAAAATAAGTGACTCAAGCTGATCAGAGGCAGATGAGTGCTATGCAGAAAAAATAAGAAGGAAAGGAGGCTAGAAAAGTCTAGGAGATTAGGGCGATGATTTTATCTTTTTTTTATGGAAACTTAATTTTTTTCTAGCTTTATTGAGATATCACAGACATAAAAACATTGTGTAAGTTTAAGGTGTACAATATAGCGATTTTATATATGTATATATTAAAAAAGGTTTACCACAATAAGATTTTATTACATTTAGCACCTCATATAGTAACAGCTATTTGTGTGTATATGTGGGGTGAGAACTTTTAAAATTCATTCTCTTAGCAACTTTCAAATTTACAGCATTGTGAACTATATAATGTTGTAAGTTACATCTCTGAACTTACTCATCTTATAACTGGAAGTTTCTACCGTACCCCTCTGTATCTATGAGTTTGTTTGTTTAGATTTCATTTGTCGTTTGTGGACTTCTGAATTATGGCTATTCTGACTGGTGTGAGGTGATACCTCATTGTAGTTTTGATTTGCATTTCTCTGTTAATTAGCGATATTGAGCATTTTTTCATGTGCCTATTGGCCATTTGTATGTCTTCATTGGAGAATTGCTTGTTTAGGTCTTCTGCCCATTTTTGGATTGGGTTGTTTGTTATTTTCATATTAAGTTGTATGGGCTGTTTATATATTCTGGAAATTAAGCCCTTGTCAGTTTCATCTTTTGCAAATATTTTCTCCCATTCCATAGGTTGTCTTTTCGTTTTGCTGATGATTTCCTTTGCTGTGCAAAAGCTTATAAGTTTAATTAGGTCCCATTTGTTCATTTTTGTTTTTATTTCTATTGCCTGGGTAGACTGTTCTAGGAAAACATTGCTAAGATTTATGTCAGAGAATGTTTTGTCAATGTCTTCTTCTAAGAGGTTTATAGTGTCTTGTCTTACGTTTAAGTCTTTATGGTTTACTAAAGTTTAGGTCTAATAAACATCTTTCAGAAAAATCATCCTTTTGCCATCTCGTTTGGCAAAACCCTACTGAACAAGTCCAGCTTGTCCCGTCTGGCTTCCAGTCCAAACATCAAACTCATGCCATCATTTTCATTTTGAATCTCTTTATTTGCCCTCTGTTACCTGGGAGTGTCAGTGACATGTCAGAAGCAAAAGCTGTGTTACCTGAGATCACCTGACGTTTTTATTCATGAATAAGCATATACCTTTCCCCTTTGTTCCAGGCTTTTGTTTATAAAAATCATCTGTGAAAACAAAGGATAAAATTGCAGGTCCTCCATACAAATATATATACTATGCAAAATAACATGCATACAGTCACTTAACACTATAATCCACTAATGTGAACTTGCTAAATAGGCTGCATTCTCGGGGTGTCCTATTTAAATGCGAGATGCAGTTTTTTGATTGGGAAAGATCACCATACGTGTGTATCACTGTAAAGTCCTGTTTTCTGCAGTCTCATCTGATCTGAGCAAAGGATAGAATAAAATGAGGAACTCTGGGCAGCAGTATTTTCTTTAATCCAGAGAAGCTCTTTGATCTGCAGGGAAACCTTGAATGGAAAATATCACTGGCATTAATTAGGAACAGGTTTCATAGCCATGTGGTATTAATAACATATTAATAATTAATATGATATAATATTTATCATAGAAAGAAAAAATATTTTTGAAGAAATGATCCAACTCTGCTTACACTTCATTAAGCTTGAGGAGAAATCATCCCCCTCATCCTGAATGGTAAAGCACCAAAATGGATTCCATTGTACAGCCAATGGCATGGGCTGCCATATACACAGAAGAGTCAGGCACAGGAAAATAATTGTGACTCTAGGTCACCAAGGTATACCCGGTGGCTGGGGACCTGAGGTCTGAAGGACTGTTTCTGCTCATTATATTCAGCTGGATCTCAGGTTGTTGGGATCTCCATGCCTTCCGCGTTCCTAACAGAAAATTGTTCTTTCTCCTTGGTGAGGAATATCTAGAGAAAAATCAATAGTCTCCACCCTCTCCCTGGATGTTACCACACTGGAATTATAGAGTGGGGTGGAGACAGCAAGTTAAGTTGTAAAAGCAGCTTAAGTTGTAAGAGCAGCCTGGCTCCAGCATCTGTCACCTTGTTGATTGCCAAGGTTGATTCCAGTGGTTTGACTGATTAGCCCTTCAGTTTCCTTCCTCTCCCATCAGTCCCTGTAGGTTCTTCCCAACACAGTGTGCTCAGGTACGGAGAACCTCCTGGATGGAAAGTCCCCCTCAAAGAAGGCGAGTAATAGCAATAAAAATGACAAGAGCTGCCAAATATTGATAACGTATTAGCTGCCAGGCAGTGTGCTCATTGCTTCCCAAACATTTTATAGGGCATTATGATGGCCCTCAAGCCAGGCCAGGTACTGTAATGATCCTTATCAGGAAGTGGAGGCTAAGAACAGTACAGTAACTACCCTAGAGTCAAGTGGCAGAACCATCATTTGAAATTTTAACCACATTTTCTAACTCCCAAGTGAATGTCTTAGGACTGTTTGTGGTATCTCCCCACCTCCCAGCGGAAAGATCTCTATGCACCATTGTTCTTAATACACAGAGACAGAAGCAGCTCTCAGATGCTCCTGGCATTAGTGAAGGCTTCCAGGGCTCTCACCAGCCTTCAGCAGCCGCCATGCTCTCTCCAGGGTCTTCCCCGTGGGAGTTCATCTCAGATGCTTTGGTGATGACAACTGTTGATTGGGGCTCCCTGCAGCTGCTCTCCTGGAGTCCTCATGTGTCTCGCCTCCATCAAGCTCCACATTGGGGGTCAGTGTTGAGTATGAGGTCCTGGCGGCAAGGTCAGATGAGATGAGTTTTTTACCCAGGACAATAGCAGGACCATGGCTCAGGAGAGAATCCACATCATGGTTAATAAGAAATGCCAAATGTTTAAACCAGAGAAGCGGGGTCTAGCTTCAGCGCAAAAGGATGAGAAATGACCCTAAGCAGACAGATGATTATGGAGTCAGTAGGCACTGGGTATAGGAGCAGTGGAGGAGGCTGAATGGAAGGTGAACCAGAACACATAGTCCAGTGATTCCACTGACTTGGAACAGCGTGGAGAGCTGGGGAGCAGCTTTGTTGGTTTTGTCAGTTTGCCTATTTTCTGTTTGGTTTTTGTTGAGGGGCAAGTTCCACAGAAAGGGACACGCCTGTGGAATGAATGGTCCTGAGAAGTGCCGGATGCACACAGCCGCAACAGTTCTGGTTGCACTGGGCTGGCAGGACCATTACTCTTACCACCCCCATCGGGGACCATGCATGATTGCTTTTCCACTAGTGCCTTTGGGGTGAAAGCCAGCTCAGTTCAGGAGAGTGTGCATCGGTGAACTGCATTTAGGTCAGCAAACGTGTGGAGTAAAGAAGCATCTCACTTAGTTCCATTTGCTAAGACCTTCTGCCAGCTCACCAACCCTCCTTATTCCCAGTGACTCTCGGACTCTGTGAAGAAACCCACCAAATGGGTCGCAGCAGAGGCTCCTTTGCACCTCATCGTTGTATTTGAAACTGGAAAAATAGGGGATTTGGCAAGTGCCAAAACTTGCAGTCATATAAAGACCAAGTCCCAGAAGTAGCCTTGGCAGGCCTGATCCATAAATTAATCAGAATGTTACCTTCAAACAGTTAACATTTGAAGTTCTATCCAGGTGAAGAAGCTAAGAGGTATCTTTTGTATTTTGTAATGAGTAATAGGTGGCTTGGCAATAGGGACATAAATAAAGAGGTTATTCTCCCAGACTCTGGAATCAGACAGCTTGAGTTTAAAACCCACTGACAAACTGTCGAACTTGTTACTTTACATAGAGCAACTTCTTTATGACTCTGACTCCTCAATGGTCAGTTGGAAAATATGCGCTAATTTCAAAGGGTTATTGGGGGGGACTCAATGAGATAATGGTATGTAAAGCACACAGCACAATTCCTGGCACATGGAAAGTGTTCCAAAAATTTTATTATAATTATCATCATTATACTTAGACATTATCACTCTCCCCAATTCTTTCCTTACTTTCCCAGGCTTCTGCTCGTCTTAGACTCCATGTAATTGACAGTGAGTCAAAAGAGTATTCACTTGTTTGCCAAAGAATGTGTTTGGCAAATTCACAACTGATCTGTTTGGTACCAGCGTCTGACTCCTCATCACCTTCTTGTTTTATTAATAGTTCTGTGACATTGACAGTTTCTCAAGTTACGTTTCAAAAATAAGTAGCTTATTTGAAGCCATCCATATTTTCAGCCGAAACTCTGTTAATTTACTATCCACTGAATGAAGAAATACTGCCTTGATTTGTCCCCAGTATAACCGCTCCCAAGGGAAACTCCTTAGTTCTAATATTTGAACTGAAGAGTTTTTCTTTTTAAGTAAATATCTACACTTTGACATCCTTCTCAATCAGTTCGTAAAGCAAATACTAATATTTCTTAGGCTAATAGAATTTTAGCAATACTTAGTAATCATTTCCTGTAGATGGTGAGGTTTTATTTTTTGGTATAGTATTTAAGAGGTTGTTTTCATGAGTATTTAAGAAAGATAGTTTTGGCCTTTTAGTCACAGTGGATTTTCCTTAAGAAAATGATCTCCATCTAGTGGACAAAGTATTATAGTGCAGCCTACGAAGAAAAACATGAAGGCCCGTAAAGCGGTCCTGGATCAAGCATTTTATGACCTATTAATAAATGTTTGGCTTTAATAGGTACTATTACTGCAAAAATGTTAAATATTTTAAGATATTTAGCAGTATTCGTTCCAAAACTAATAGCGGAGAATATTTTTAAGACTTGCTTAAATTAATTGGGAAGATTATAATAAATAAAAAATAAAAATTACTGATTTGGGGAGTGCTATTGGTATTTCCTCATTTGAACTGAGAAAAACTAAACCAAAAATCCTGCTTCTGTATCTCCTATATTTTTGTTTCTGCATAGCAAAAAAAGCATACTTTTTTTTTTTTGAACAGTAAGGCCATTTTGATATTGAAGGGAAATCGACATGAAGACTTTTTTATGTGTTCACATTATGATGGCCTCATGCTGAAGAGCTGTCATCACTGTCTCCTTGGAGCAGAACTGTCCCCTTATCCTCCCCTTATGCAGAGGTCTTTAATGTCTTTCAGAGGTATACTGACTGCCTTCAAAAGCCCTTTTAAAACACTATTCTTCCAAGAAGATTTCTCAGCTATCGCAGTCTAGATTAATCTCATCTCCTTTATTTTCGTGTCCCAGTGTGCTCATAGTAGGTGCTTAATAAATGCATATTTAATTAAGCATATCCAAGAAGAGCTTGCTAGAAATCGGGAATAAGTCTCTTTAGTGAGTAAAGATCCCTTCCTTCCGGCCTTCCTCAGGATTGCCAAAAGTCCCAGATGCATGAAGTGGCTGTCCGCGTGAAACAGATGTCCCCTGTCTGGTGTCACAGTTGCTAACCCACCTTTGTGGTTCACATACTTGTGCTTTAGAGCTGAGAGAACTTCAGGAATAGTAGACGATTAAATCCAGTGAGCTCAGTCCCTTTGGTCAGTTAACCTTTCTAGGAGCTGGTATCCTTGTCTGTAAAATGAGTCTGTTTAAGTAGTTCAACTCTCAATGTCTTTTAAGAGCCAAATGAATACATCTGTAGAGTAACAAAATTCTAAGAAAATTTTAAATTGAAAACATGTTTATGACTGGCCAAGCTAGAGTTTTTCCCTTTCTTTTCTCTTTCTTTTTTTTTTTTCTTAACTAGATGGATTGATTTGGAGTCAATGTTCTAATCTGGCCAAACATTCATAGTTGACTCGTGAAACATCAAGTCTCTAGATGATCCTTCCTCTGTGACTGGCAATCTTTGGGTCATAACATTATTTATTAATAACTCCAGTAGAAAAAGTAAATGAATATTTAAAAGTTAGCTAGTTAATAGTTTGGATAAAGGCTGTAATGGGGAAAATGTTGATAACCACTGAGCTTTAATTCATTTGTTTATTTATTTATTCAACAATCATAAACCACAGACTTGCTGAGCTGTCCTGGGCTGTCACCCTCACCCTCCTCTTATAAGAACACAGGAGAGTTGACTTTATTTTAGTACTCGTTGATGTTTGACTCAAAAAGCTCTTCGTAGAAAGTTTACCTGGATTATAAAGACTGCAATGTTAAGAACTGCATGTTTGGTTCTTTTTGTCCCAGAAATCTAAAATCTGTATCGCCAAGCATCATGCCTTTCATTCATTCGCTCATTATTTCGAACTGCTTTGTAAAGTTTTCTGAATTGCCATGTAAAGTGCCGAGAACACCCAGAGTCTCCATTCTCAGAGAGCTCACAGTCTAGGATGGAGACCAAGTGGTGTGCATTTCCAGTTCATTGTAGATGCTACCAGTCGGGAGTGGGGAAGTATCTTGGGAGTACAGAGAAAGGGCATCTCATAAAGCTCTGGGTGTCAGGGCAGCATTTCACATGAAGGCTAAGTCCTCAAGGATGAATAACAATTAGGTGGGGAATTGGGGGGTTGAGTAATTAGGGAGCAGAAGTTTAGGTAATGAAGCCCTGAGATAAGGAGATGGTGGTTCATCCCAAGGGAGCATCAGGTGCCTGATAGAAGAGTGTTGCATGTTGAATTTGGGAAATGGGTTCATTGCAATGCGAATGGATTCTTAAGATTCTCTCAGTTCAGCCAAGAAATTTGAACTTTATCATGAGGACAATAGTGAGCTACTGAAAGGTTTTAAACTGATGAATTACATAGTCAGGTTTATTATATTTTAAGAACAATCACTCTTGGGACAGGGTGGAAAATGGGTTCAAAGGACTAATTTAAAGGCTCTTATAATAACGTAGGTGAGAGCTGGTAGAATCCTGAACTTAATATATTGGCAGTGGGGATAGAAGGAAGTGGATACAACAGAAATTAGTGATTGATAGATGTCGGTGGGAATGGAGGAGTCCAGGTTTTGGGAAACAAGGATATTAGGCATATAATGGGCACCTATTGAATTGAACCCAAATATTTAGTGAATTGCTATGTAAAAGGAAGTCTATACTTAGGAAAACTAGTCTTTGCAGAATGGCTCCTTTTTAAGGAAGCTTGAGTTCAGAGAGTCCTTTGTATTTTGTATCTGGTGGATTAAAAAAAGTACTCAAGAGCTTAGGAAGACAAGCCAGTGTGGTTTTTTCCTTTTGTGTATTTCGATATTATTGTTTTTTAACAGCAGGAATCAGTTGTATGTTTTCCTACTTTCAATTCCTGAACTGAAATATCCTTTTTCTAAAATATCAACATACAAAGGTTCACAGCAATGTCTTTCCTTTTCCTTCATTTACAGTTTTGATGTGGACAATGGCACATCTTCGGGACGGAGTCCCTTGGATCCCATGACCAGCCCAGGATCTGGGCTAGTTCTCCAAGCAAACTTTGTCCACAGTCAACGTCGGGAGTCCTTCCTGTATCGATCTGACAGCGATTATGACCTCTCACCAAAGTCTATGTCCCGGAACTCCTCCATTGCCAGTGACATGTAAGTGTAAGGGTAAGCAAAGAAAAGAGGGTGCTCTTAGAGAAAATCAAGTAAGTTTATCTCTAGAGATGATAAAACCACTGATATTTGTGCATTCCAATGATGCACAATAGAGATTAAATATCTCCAATTTAAAAAGAAGGGTGGCTAAAATTATACAGGCTGAAGATAAATGGTAGATTGAATTTGAGTACACTGTCACTCTTGATAAGAAGCATTTATTTTCCCTAAGAATACATTGCCTGGGAAAGTGGGAATTAAATTTTTACTGGAGACATTTACACTTAAAACATTAACTTGTATCTATGTAGGACCTGAGTTTTAGCTACTCAACCTCGTGAATATTTTCTAATATTTTGAAAAGCTTTAAACTCAGTTGGAGAATCCCTGTGATATTGGCATCAGTAGCACTTTGATTATGTCTCAGTTAATGTACCGTGCAGATGTTAGCGCTGGTTTGCCAGATCATTTGAGAGATCTTTGTGGAGGTTTGCCTAAATTAAACCATTTTTGGAATATTAATCACTGGAGGCAAGCACAGAACACATTAGACAAACTCGAATATCATTTGAGACATGGCACAGCTTGGAAAATAATTAGAACTGATAAGTAAGTTCACAGATCATATACCATCACTAGCTCATTTTCTCAGCACATTCCATTCTTGTGTTTACTGTGGTGTTCATTAGTTTCCTAGTTTCTGGTGGTTTCTATATAGGACCTCTTATGCAATGCCTGGGCTGTCATTTGTGGTAACTCTGCCTCTATGTAGACTTAGTCACTCCTGCCCTAGACATTTGTCCAATAATATCACCATCTTCTCATGACACCAACTCGAAGACTCAGGACAGGTTGCTGTACATCTGCTAGGAACTGTATGGGGCTCCTGCCAGTCCAGTGTTATTCCGGATAGTCTAACAGATCATCGAAGTATCCCAGTGAGTCTCCGTGGGACTCTAGAAACAGAGTTGTGCTTTACTTGTGTTCCTAACCTGTAGTTCTTGGCTGACATTTATTAATGGTTATAAAATGATAATACTCTCTTCTCCGTAGGAATGAGCAACTAAAGTACAATCATTTTGATGCAAATGCTGAATGATTAAATCCCATTGTGTAGCTGCCCATGTTTGAAGCATGGCAGGAGATACAAGAAAATTCTAAGACAGGGTTCTTGATCTCAAATAACATAGTCTTTTGAAATTAAGTCCTCAGATCAAATAATTAGTGGAAAAGACAGTATGTAAGTCCTAATTTGCATCCTTGTGGGCTATAGGTAAAAGCTTCTCATCACCTACCCCTAATTATGCACAGATCTACACCATTTTTCTAAAACTATCCAGTCTACTCTCTTTTTATCTGGTTTTTTTTTTGAGGTGGGGGCAATAAAACTTCTTCCATAATTTTCTCTCTCCACGTCCTCCCACCTGCACCCCAAGATCTACATCTACTATCTGTATTTCTTTACATATTATGTTGCTTTAGCATTCTGAAATCTATCTTCAGTTTATATTGACCTCTGAAAATCCATTAATTCAAGGACTATTTATCAGTCACCCCTAAAGAGGAAGACATAGTGCCAGTTATTAGAGGAAAGACGAGGTGCATTTCCTCTCCTGGCGGTCACCATTGTTGTGTTCTTCCCTCCTGCTCACAGACCTCTTCTCACCAGCTCCTCTGATCACCCCTTAACATATTTCCCCAAAGTATAGCCCCTGACCCTCCAGGGTTCGCTTTAGAAAACTTTTTTGTATGGGTTCAACCATCAGCTTTCATCAGATGACTTCCTGCTCAGTGTCTCTGGCCCTGCAGCGTCAGTTGAACTCCCGATCTATAGAACTGATTTGCCTTCTGGAAGTTTAGACTTTCTTGTTCAGCTGTTCCTTCACTCTCTAATTAGTACATAGTCATCATTAGTTCGTTGCACTGATGGTTTCCACTCTTCTTCACTCCAAAACAACTTCCTTTTCCCATTGGCTCTATTTCTGGGTTATCTTTATTCCATTTTCTTAGGTTTGAAATATAAGAGTTTCATTTATTCATTCACACATAATGAAAATACTTAATGAGCAGCTACGGTATATTCAAAGCTCCCAATCTATACAGGAAGGGGGTGGGGGAGGGGGAGAGCTGACACTTTAGACCCTTTTAATAAAATGTGGTGAGCACTATCCTTGGGGCATTTACAAAACCATGAAATAGAAGGAGAGGAGAAGGAGAGTTTGCCAGACAGGGAGCAATATTTGGATAATGTGAGGTAAGTAAAAATCATGGCTCAATTAAGGAATGACAGTCTGGTTGGAGTGGGTAGGGAAGAAGATTGGAACACAGTCTACAGGACCTGAGAGCCACAGAGGATTCTAGCTGGGATCACATGATCACATTCTTCTGTTTTGGGGGGAGGGGTGCTGCAGGATTTTTTGTTGTTGTTGTTATTTATTTGGGAGGAAGGGGTGGTAATTAGATTTATTTATTTTTAGAGGAGGTACTGGGGATTGAACCCAGGACCTCATGCATGCTAAGCATGTACTCCAGCACTTGAACTATATCCTCCACCCACACTCTTGTTTTTGTTGCTTCTGATTACTCTGTTGTTGAATGATTGGAAAGAGTGAAGTGATTATAGGAAAATAGATTGTGTTGAAATTCACAGAAACAAAGCAGGCTAAATAGGGTGGAGGCTCAGTCAAGGCAGTGGTGGTGGGATGATGAGGTTGGTCCCAGATAGTAGAGGCAAGAGACTTACAGAAGTGTGTGTGTGTGTGTGTGTGTGTGTATGCGTGCGTGCGTGTGTGTGTGTGTGTGTGTGTGTGTTGGAGGACAGCCAGCAGGCAAGGAGAATCAGAGAATGCTGAAGTTTTGACCCCAAACAAGTAAATGAACAGTGATATTGATGTGAGGAACACAGGAGAGAGAGTGGACAACATAATGACATGATGAATTTGGCTGTTACATGATGAGGCTAGAATTCCAGGAGAAACAAGACAACAGTTAAAGGATGAGGACAGAGAACAGAAACAACAGTGAGGAGAAATTTGAAGAGCCAGTTGCCTTCTATAATTAATAGGTTTGGGATGACCACTGGGAAAAGGATCTTAGTGGGGTAAATTATTAGAAGAATTAGTGAAGGAGTGAACTGAAAGTGGAGCTATCAGCAAGTGCAGGCATCTCTTTTAAAGGATAGTAAGTTAAAGAGGAAAAAGAACTAAAGCTGCTTGAGGCAGAAGTGGATTCAGGGAAATTTAAAAAATTTAGGACACCTAAGCTGAGGGAAGCAGGGGTTATGTTGGAGCTGTAGCTGCTGACAAAACTATGATCATGAGTTCAAGTAAAGCGACTAACCTTGGAAAAGTGGTAGGGACAAGTACTGCATTCTTTAGAACAATGAAAAACAAATGAAAAGGAGAAATATAAATTTGGAGATGGAGGGGTAAAATGTTTTGAGAACTGGTGGCTAATGGTCTCTACTTTTTCATGCAAGCGGAAAGCTTAGCCATCAAAAACTAAAGGAGAGAGGGTAGGGCAGCTTGAGAACTAGGGGGAAGCTTGAGAGCCAGACTGCAGATCACAAAGAGGACAGAAGAGGGATGAGCAGAAAAGCAAATTGCTGAAAAGCCCTGTAGATAATAATAAATAATGCTGAATGGATGGATGGATGAATGACCAGGCTGAAAGTCATCTCCCTCAACTTCATCAGAGGTGAAACAACTTAGCTTGAGATAGAGACCAGGCACAAACTCTTGGTGAGCTAGTGGACCCGGTTTTACAATGGTTATGTATTTTGTTTTCTAAAATTAGAGAAAACTGGTTTTTGGATACCAGTGTGTACCCATGCATTTTATGAAAAGTCTATAATATTTCACATTTGAATAGTGCTTTTGTTTCCAAAGTAAGCTTAGCGCAAGGATGGCCTCGTTTTCCCCCTGCACCTAGTCACGAGTTTCTTTATCTGATCAGACTCCTGTAAGAGTGACAAATCTAATTAGACTGTGATGCAACTCTATATTTTGCTGAGAAATAATGTCTTGATATGTTCAGCTTTCCCATTTCTCCTGGGTATTTATGTTGGAGCAGTAAGGTTTCCCTTTGACACTAAGTGGCTCCTGGAAAGCATTCTTTCTACCAGGGAGATGAAATTTCTCTGAGAAACAAGATGAATAGAATAAGTAACTACCATTTCCATCTTTAATCTGGTAATACACATACCACTACACATAAAGGATCTCCCCTTCTCTTATTTGACATCACATCTGGCCATCTGTAAAGCTCCATTTTCTAACCTACTTCATGACAATGCTGGGAAGTTTGTTCAGTGTCTGTAATTCAACTGTACTCTTTACAGGGAATGATAATATCACGTATTTTAATTGCTTTTGATGATTTTAGACTTAACTGGTCTAGTTAAGCTTTCCTACTGAGAAGAGCCCTTAGAAATTTCAGATACAAACAGTACCAGTGAAGGTTTGTAATTCTCTGTTTGATGGATGAAATATTTTGGAAAACTCCTCTTTAAATTGAAATACAATTGTTTAATTCGTTGATATAGTGAAAAGGAAAATAATTACCTCGCATAAGACAGGATATCATTACCTCATCGTCTATAAATAGATACTAATTAAATAGCTGAGACACAAGAAGAAAATAAGAGCGATAATGGTAGTGATCAGTATTATAGCACACATTGGGTATGTGTGTCAGCCTTCATTTTTCTAAGTATTCACACCTGCGATCTCATTTGATACTTTCCACAGCCCTATGGATAGAATTATTGCCCCATTTTATAGATGAGAGAGCCAAGGTCCTGAGAGCTTTACCTTTTTAAAAACACAACAAACATTTCAATCATTTCTAAGGGAACATTATTTTGATAATGCCATTATAAACAAAGTGCTGTGTAGCAAAACTGATGAGAAACAGAAGTACCTGTGGACCAAATTCATTTGACCAAACGAATTATTTGGCACTATGGAAACTTTATTTTCAGTCCTTAAGGGAAACAAAGATACAAGCTCAAACTGGTCAGAGAAGTAGTAAAGAAAATATGCAACTGACTCTTGGAAAACATATACAAGTCTATAGACCAGGGTGAACTCAGCTTCTAAAAAATTAGCTTACATGAGGCAGAAGAGAAGTCCCTGGCAGCCTCTGCTCAGGGGACTGTCACATAGTTTGTTAAGTGTATTTCCAGTAGCAACTGAATTCTCAAGAATAGTAAGAAATACGACAACTGTTAGTATTAGCATGAGCACAGTAAAGAAGTAAATGCATGAAAAGTAAAGTTGAACTGTCACTAAGGGCAAAAAGTCTGTTGTAACAGTAGAAATAACTAGATACAGAAGGTGACCCAAGTGCTTCATGAAGAAACAGGAAGAAAATCACAGAATCAGTGAGTAATTACACAAAGCAGATGAAGGTTTTTTTTCCCCTCTAAATTCTTCAAATGCATTGAAAATGATTTTAATTTCTGGATAACAGTTTCTTCTGTTGTTGCCCTTTATCCAATAACAGAATGTTGTTTGTTTTTACACGTGTGCAGATATAAGCCACTGGGAAAATTATCAGTGACAAGACCAATCGTGTTTTAGTCATAAAACTGCAAATTTATTGAATACAAGTGCCTGTCAAACCATATCAGTTAAAAAGACTTTTCAGTCCATCTGGATAACGGGCCTCCAGTCCCCGTCGTCTGCTGAATAAGCACTAATGCACCGAATCCCAGGATGATCCAAGCAGCTCTTTATCACACGTACAGCAGACCAATCAATATGGGGGAGGGCATGGAAGTGTGGAAGGGGCAGCGAAGAGGAGGTGAGTGGACAGAATGCACCATGAAAAGCTGAGGCACACTTGGCCGTCTAGCTAGTTGGTCCTCCCCACCATGCAGAAGTATAGGGCGTCATGGATCAAGACTCTGGAGTGCCCCATGTGGGCATTCTGTCCCACCCGACACACCCCTACCCCACCCATCTCAGATTTATACGATTTCTTTAGTAGTTAGCAAGTCCCTCCCCACTTTTAAGCCTTTGTGAGTCTTCAGTCATAGCCATTCCTGGCTTCCTCATGTGACTACTGAGTAGAAGATGGTGTTGCCTCTAGTCTGAAAAAGGAGGAGTGACCACCTTTATATCTATTCATCAGTTCTATTACAGGTTACATTATTCTTCCTTAGTCTTACTAGGGTATCTCTAAAAAGGATGACATAAAAAGATACGCTGCGTTATGAAAGTTAGTTCTCACTAGATGGACATGAAAAGTTTGTAGCCACGCCTTCACAAGATTTTTAGATCTCTTTAGCACTAAAGAGCATCTGCCTCTTTTCTAATCTCAATTTGCCATTTGAAAGTCCTCTAACATCATCTAAACACAGAAAGATGCTGTGATCAAATAATTCCTTCCCTAATTCCTGAATTTTCCCGACCAAGAGGGTGTCCTCACTTCACCACTCACTCACTGGTGTAAGAGTAATGAAACTAGGGCCAGGCTTCCCAAAGCATGTGCTGAGGTGGCCTGGGCCACCACAGGGAACTCACACGGGTGAGCCAGGGTATTTTTAATTTTCAAGGGAAACAGAAACATCTGGCAGTCAGCTGGAGGATTAACAGCTTGAAATAGTTCCCAGTTTCAACTTTGGATCATTACTTTCCATGACATCATAACTTTGCACAACAGGGTTGTTGACAGTTGCTGTGATAAGAAGCAAGTACTGCACAGAAGTCCACGTGGACCTGGAAGTGAGGGAGGGAGAGTCCAAGCTCGCCACCAGTGAGAAGTGGTGTAGGACTCAACAGGTGCTCAATGTGGAGATGAAACCTCATTGAATAGTTTGGACTAAATTCTTAGTAATTGCAACTGTTAGTTATTTCTTTTGGCCACTGGGGTGCTGTAAAAACAATTACTGAGATGCTAAGAGTGTCATGAATTGAGAAAGTTTGAGCACCTCTGGATTAAGGTGTTTATTCATGTTCTTAGGATCGGAGCTGAATCAGATCTCTGTGTGAAGAGAAATTTTGTTAAGAGAGAGAAAAAAATCAGATTCAAAGCCATGAACATCTTGATGAGCTCTAGAATTGAGAATTTATCCTATTCTTAGTTCTGTTAGGACCCTCACACAGGCAAAATACTTTATTATTATCAAAAGCAATATAATTTTGGTAACGAGCCAGATAAACCAGGCTTTTTCTTCCGTTCCATGGGGATTGTCAAGTTACTATTATTATGATGTTGTAGTATTGATGCAGACACCAAACTCACAATAGCCGTTAAATCCCAAGATGGCTCTTGACAGAATACTCTAAGGTCATGGGCTACTAAAATACCGTTTTGCTGCCTTTTTTCCTTTTACTTTTTTAAAAATTCTGCTTTTTTGTCCAGTCACTGGGGTCATTTTATTTCTAGCTCAAAAAAAAAAAAAGCAGTTCCATAAATGATAAAATAATACTTATAAATTAGGTAAACATACTTATTCAATTTTTGAATTGAGAAATTAAATATAGCAGCTGAATACACATTTATATTCCTAATTCCATACTTAAAAATCATAAAAGGGAAGTTCTAATATTCTCACATGTTAAATGGCCATGTTTGTTAACACCACAGGGTAAAAATAACCAATTTTAATGCGTTACTACAGCGTCTGTTTGGGTGTTATTGCACGGTGCTCCAGTAGTTAAAATAACAAGGGAATTACGTTATGTGTTCTAATATCCCTTGGTTATCACTGCCAAAGTAAAAGATAGATCTTTGGGGTCTCAGGGGACATGGAGAGATGAATATTAGTTAAGAAAAGTTTCTAGAGTAGAGGGGAAAAGAAATGGAGATTCACCAAACATATTGTCATTCATTATTTTCTTGATAAGACTACTGCAATTCTATTACATCTTTAGGAGAATCTGCCCTAATATTTAGCACACAATTTTCTTTCCTGAATTTCCTTAATGCCCTGTATGCTCCTCAGTGTTTGGACTCTCATTTTAATTGTGAAAAGAGAAAAATACAGAAAAATAGTCACCTGAGTGTTCCTCAACTCTCATACCTAAGAGAAAAGGGCAGGGTAAAGATCAACTATTTAAACCTGTAAATGACTGACTGTGCAGTTACACTTTAACCTCAGACTTAATGCTTTACAGAGGGTAACATCTTTTTTAAAAATGTGGGGAGAATGGTAGCTTAATAATTAAAGTGATTACCCCACAGTTTTAAGATATTAGATCCCCGTTAGAGAGAAAATTTGAATCAAACTTGATCAAGGAAGAGCTGGCTTATTTTTCAGTGTATACAAAGAATATAATCTCTAAGAGCAAAGAATGAGTAAAATTAACTACCCAACTAAAATTAGGAAAATTTGAAAACCATCTTCAATGAAAAAGGCTAGCACAGGGACCTGCAGAGTGCTCTCAGGACAATGTGGTCCTCAATGAATGAGCTGAGTTGAAAATTATGGGCGCTTCCTGCCTTCTTGACTTGTAAGGGACAGATGGCCATTATACAAGAGGGTCTAGTTATGTCAATTATAGATACTGTGCCTGAGGGCTCTCACTTGCTTGTTTATCCCAGCACTCTTTCCTCTATGTCTTAAAGAGAACTAAAATCAAAACTGTGTTCTCTTTCATTATGCAATGAAAATTTTCTGAACTTCAAATCTTGTTAGTGGGTGGTAGGAATGGGGAGGATGGTGATAGGTCAGGGGAAAGAAGAAAGTTGATTTCAAATGGAGGTAGCTTTTTTCTTCTACCACATTCTAAATAAGTGTGTTAATTGGCTGCATTCTTGAATGAGAGTGTCATGTTTTTACTCACTCAGCAAATATTGACAGTTACCTCCTCCATGTCTAGGTGTTGTTTGAAGACACCATTGACCCATGAAAACAAGACAAAAATTTTGTTTGGATCATGCATTCCTGTCATTTTTTTTAAATGTCTAAATACTTACCCAGATAGAAAGGGAGACTTACCCAGTCAATACTGAGATTCCTGTATGAATCCCTGTTTCCACTTACACATCAACCACTTTAAATATTTGTGAGTCTTAGATCCTTAGTGAGGTGTTCTCAGTGTCTCCTCCCCAGTTTTATGAGCCACATGAGGAAAAATGATCACACGACTGGAGCACTTGGTGATGTGCTTCTTGAGATAAGATCTACTAGGGACATTAACACATCATCCTTCACTAAATCCCTGTAAGATGAAACGTTGAAAGATATGCTGTTACAAATATGAAGAAAGGGAGCCTTCAACCAGACCCGTGCCTCTTCTTCAGAAAAATTCTAGTTAGGAATATTGAACACTGAGCTTTGCTATGAGATTCCTGGCACTTTGTGGCATGGTTGAGGTGAGAATTACTGAAGAAATATCCCCAATTATTCCATCTGCCCATGGCAGAGGTTCTCGGGCTTTGTGTCAACTTCCCACTGTCTTGAGACTTCAGCTTTTTCTTAACCTTGGATGATGAAAACGTTGTTGTCATTGACTACCATATAGTTATGTCTAGACATATGTAAGGCTTTAATTCCTACAGCCTCTCAATGAAAGCAGACAAATTAAAAGCAGAAATAGAAAGGACAGCTGTTTGCATCTCTGCAAGTGTGGGAGGCTGCACTGTGCCAGGAAATCATTGAAGCAGTTCAGTGCATGACACTGTGTGCTAGTAAACGTTATGCGTGGTCCCAAGACCAAGACCTTTTGGCTCATTGTTTCCCCTCCAGGGAGAACAGGGCTGCATGCAGATCTCATGTGTCCTTGTCTCTACATCCATCCCTCCTTTGAAACTTAGAGAACATAAGACTGAATTTGTTCTATCCACCACGGTCAGTTTTGTTTGTTTGGTTATTTTTTGTTCCTTTGTTTGATTTTTTTTTTTTTTTTTTTTTGCCAGAAAAATCAGAAAACAAGCATTCTGGTTTATATGTTATCTAAAGGTCCCTATGGTGATTTTTTTTAAGTGCAATAAAATAAAACTTTCATCCAGTCACTATTATTTACAATTATGAGTACAGTTTTACAGAAGCTAAAAAAGAAGACAGTTGGTAAAAAGAACTCTTTTACATCAAATCATGGGATTAATTCCATGTGTCGACAACACATTTTTATTTTATGTCCTTTCATGTGCATTCTTTATCTTCAGTACATTGAGTTTCCATTCACTTATCCCACCTACTATAGAGATTAGGTAAAACTTCCTAACATGTTTCACTATTTTTTGGTGTTTTGTTTGTTTGTTTGTTTGCTTTACATTTATTTAAAGGTAACCCATCTTGTACTGTTTATCCAGGAAAGGATAAATGATGTTTCCTAGACAGGTGGCTTGTCTATAACCCAGCTCTCCAAACACAGGAGCACTTAGAAAATAGTGAAAGTATGTCTCAAAGGTTCACGGACAGACCTCGCAGTCATCAGTTCCAGTTCAGGATATTCACCAGGTCCACCCTGTTTCATCCTTTGTGGCTCTCAGTTTTTGTAGACTCACTGGGGAGTAATGTATATAGATAGGAATATATTCTTAGAATTGCCTGGCATCTGTATAATCTTTATAGTTGACATGAGAATCCTCCTGTGAAATTTAATACTTGATTCTCAAAACAAACATATAAGGAAGCTAGGGAAAATATCATTAGCTGAGTTTTAGAAATTACAAAATTCTGCTCAAAAGATCTGTCTCATGTGCGCTCACAACACATGTGCACGCACGCCATGAATCAGAATTCAGGCATCTTGACCCTGAATTTAGTGATTTCAATGAACAGCTGCTGCTAGACCGTATCTTTGGCATCTGTTGGCAGGTACAGTAGCCTCTAGATGAGAATATAATAAATAAGTATAGCAATTAAGCTAAAATCTTAACTTCCCTTTAAGGTGAAGAACCTTGATAGGCATCTGGGCAAATTTTTTCTACTCAGGGTCTTTGCCAAACTGTCAAGTTTTTTTTTATGTTAATATATCAATGTTCTTTTGCCCCCAAGTTTAGAGTAGATACTTTTTGTTCATTTGTATAAAACGTTGTCTTCCCTTGAAAGACTTATAAGTGAAGTTTTGCATAGATTGCTCAAGAGCTACACTGGTCAAGATGATAGCTACTAGCCACAGGTGACCTTCTCTGAATTTAAATTAATTAAAGTTAAAAAGATGTAAAATTCAGTTTCTCAGCTGCACTAGACACATACCCAGTGCCAGGAAGCCACTGTGGCCAGTGGATACTGTATTGGGCAGCAGAGAGAGAGAACGTTTCCATCATTGCAGAGATTTCTGTTGGACCATATTGTTCTAGAGTCTAGAATATGTACTTCTGTGGAGCTTCAGAATCATCTGAGTCCATCTGTGCGTGCAGAAAAGCAGCCTAGTGCAGTCGAAACAGCCTTTAAAGCCTGGGTTTAAATCCACCTTCACTGCCCATTCCTATGCCTTGGAATTTCATGACTCATTAAGACTTCAGAAACCGTCTGGGGGATGGACGCAGGGTTACTCACTGTTTATTTTGCCAGATAAAGGACTTTATTTATTTAACAAAGAAATTCCCATCAATATACACAGTCATTTTATTTTTAAAGGCATTTCACTTCATTTTTTTAAAAGGGGGAGGGGCATATTCTCAGAATAAGGGAGAATTTTCCAAAGGAATATGATTAGCTTTAAAAAAAAATCTTTTATTGTTTATATTTTTTAGGGGGGAGTAATTAGGTTTTTTCTTTTTGAATTACTATTATTTTTTTCAATGGAGGTACTGATGATTAGGACCTTATGCGTGTCAAGCATGTGCTCTACCACTGAGCTACACCCTCCCCTGGTTAGCTTTTCAAAGACCTCACTCCATAGTTCATGTCTATTCTCGCCTTCACAGGGACCAGTGAAAATTCTGTTGGGCAAGCACCAGGTCTCAGCCTGGCATTTGGAAACTGCTGAACTCTACCACTTGCCAAGGGCATGACCACCAATGAGTTACTTACGTTCTCAGAGCTGAGTTCCTTATCTTAGAATGGGAATATGAGCATCGATTTAATGCAGAGGCAACAGAATTAAATACCCTGTGTCAGTAGAGCTATGTCTGGTGCATAGTAGGCAGGCAGAAAATATACTGCTCTCACTCCTCTCCATTTGATCACACCCCTCCTTTTCTAGCTACCCTTAAATCTCTTCCCTGGGAACCCATCCTGGAGAAAAACCAAGAGGGCAGAGCCTTATGCTGATAAGGATGATGGTGGGTGTTCCCGCCTACAGTACCTTTTCCCCCCTTGTTTGAAATACAGAGGCAGAAAATCAGAATGCTTTCCCTAGGATTACATGCACATGCACACACAAAATATGTGCATAAACAAATTTGCATATAGATATTTGTATACCTATATACAAATATATCTATATAAATTCCATCTATATATATCTATATAAATATCTATATAAATTCCATCTTCCGAGGCCTTTGTGCCACATAACATGCATGCAATCTTGCTACACTCTGAATATGGATATATGATGTTTAACCATCAGCCAGAACTATCACCTGGGTGGGAAACCAAAAATTATTTTGTTTCAGTTTATTTATTATTTTATTTTAGGTTAGAAGGACATGAAAATCAGTAGGTGGACAAATTGTTTTGTTTTTTAAGTCATTTTGGTAATTTTTTTTTGCATTTATATGTAACTCTCCGTTAACTGTTGTCTTTTATTGTACATATCACCTTCATGAAATGTAAAATGTACTAGAGACTGGGCATTGTCTTGCATGTGTTTTTAGCCTTGATAAATGCCATGATAGATGCCAAATTGCACAGTGTTTAAATACAGACCCAGCAGAGTCATACCACCTGAATTTGAATCCTGGCCCCACTACTTAATGGGCGTGAGACTTTTTTGTCCTTCTTGGGCCTCCCATTCCTCATCTACAAAAAAAAGAAAATGTAATAGGAGATAATCAGTGTCATGTGTTTTGCACAGTGCCTGCTATGTTTGATCATTTGATAAATGTTAATTATCCTTATTGTTTTATAATTATTCTAATTGAGATTATTACCATTATTATTTATAAGTTAGTTGGATATCTGTACTCTGATTTTTTTTTAAAATAATTATATTGAAAACTCATTTAAGAAATAAAAAATAATGGGAACGTATTACAAGGGCCCCCAGTGCTGAAAAGAACAAAACATTGAGTGACCTTACTGGGCATCAGTGAAAGAGGCATCAGGGTGAATTGCCACTCAAGTCTATTAGGAAGTTAAATTCAAGGGCAAAGAAAGTGTTAAAAGTACACAAGTTAAGCTGTTTCATCATAAAGTTAAGAACTTGGATGACCTCTTTCACCTGTTCTTATAGAATAGGTAAAAATTAGACTATTTGTTAAAACTGAGGAAAGGGTAGTGACTTGGTTTCTCTTTCGGTGCTAGTATAGAATATAAATACAATGGTGCTCTTCCAATGAGGGTGAACATTTCAACTTGATGACTAATAACTATAGTTAGCATTATAGAAAAACCGTCAGAGCTGTGTATATAGACACGCACATGTGGCTTGGAGTTTGACACTGAAAAATTTCAGATTGGAAGATACTGCCTTAAACAATACCGAACTGCTTTAATTTTAATCTTATTAAAATGTTGTTGGACATTCCTGCCAAAATGCAAGTTCTGGTAGTTGTGAGTTTGGCCGCAGGACCCAGCTTCTGTGTTAAACTGATTACTTTAAGTCTAAGTGGCAATAACGTCAAAGAGGAGAATCACTTTCAGGTGTGGCCGAGGTTGGCTTTGTGATCTAGGAACTTTAGTCCCTGGGGTTCCATAAATGGAGATACTAGTTAATTTTTTTTTCTTTTGATTTACAGTGGAGCTAGTTCTAAATTAAAAGGCCAAGCAATGCAGAGAAGCCAGATCCTCAGGTGAATCTGGTACCAGTGAAGCAGAGCATTTCATTTGGTTTTTGTTTGTGTTAGCAGTATGCTGTCTACTGGGAGTTTATGGAAATCAAAATGCCTCCTTCATAAGTAATTTTAAAGGGTTCATTATATTCTTAAATGTGACATTTATAATTTTTTAGTGCCCACATTATTTTTTGGAAAAACATCATTTTACAAAATGATATCTATGGAAAAATATTATTTGATTTCACAAAATGTACTTTGGTAGCCAGATTTTCCAGAATACATTTATTGTCTGAAATCATAGTGTTGTGATGTTCATTAAAAAGGATAGCAACATAAAATATTTGATATAGAATTTAGTACTCAACAAACCCAATTTCTCATACAGTATTTTAATATTTTAGCTTTATCTTATGAGCGTTTTATCAAAATAAGCATGTTTCTTTTACAAGGTTATTTTAAAGAATGAATGAACTAACATGAATTTAAGTAGTTCATACAATTTACATTTTTTAAATTTTAAAATAGAATTAGTACTTACATTTTAATGCAATTTGGATCGACATCTACTTGAAAATTTTCGAGATTACTAACATAGACCACAATCATTAAAAATGATTTAAAAGTATAAAGGCATGTTAAATTTTATCATGATTCAATATATTTAGTGTTAAAAGCAAGATATTAAATGGAATATACAGTTTGATCCTAACTGCATATGAAATCATGGAATCCATGAGGGTCATATATAACATTAATACGTGAGCTTACATACATCCAGAAGGAAAATGTTGCCAACAGTTATCTTTGGGTGGCTTTTTAATTTTTTTGTAGTTCCCAAAGTTTCTACAGTTAATGTACGTTTTACATTATATACATATATAAGCTTTTTAGAAATTCAGGTACATTGTGTTATGTATTTGCTTGTTTATTTTCTATGTCTGTACTTCTGTGAACATGGGAGTAAAGAGTGGTGAGTAGGGAAGTCCCTCCTGTGGTTAATTCTGGGGTGTCAAACAGGGCTATGAGAAGCATTTTTATGTTTTTTATGCATTTTTTTATGTTGGGCTCACTGAAATGTTTTTATTCACACAGTAAAAATAAGAACGTACTTGTTTCTCTAAAATTCTAAAAGAGGTGGATCAAAAGTGAATTGATGAAAAGGTGATGATTTTGAGTCTAAGGGAAGAAAGACACCAGGATTTCAAAATACCACTCTCTGTATGATTATCAGTTCCCAATCCTATTGACAAATTCCAGAGGAGAATGTCTTTCTGGTTTTGTAGCAACAGAGCGTGAAACAGAGGAGATCAAAAAGTTTGCACAAGATTCAGAAAGTAAGCCTCAGCCCGTGACCCGCCTTCAAAGCACCGGTTTATGCAGCCTCTTGTCATTTTGAAATCTGCAGTGTGTGGTCTTCAGAGGCCGCAGCTACTTTGTGACCGCTGATGATTTTTAGCATCTTAGGATTGGAAGTCTTCGCTCAATAAAGTATGAACTTTCTTCTAATTGACTGCAACTCCTTTTCCTTCTGGTTTGAAAATAATTAAGTGTGAAAAGTCGTTGACTAATGTGTTTCAAACACAATCTTGACATGAACTAGTTTACAAAACTATTTTCAGGTGCTGCTGTTGGTTGAACTTATTTCATAAGAGGGTAAGAGGCTTTCCCACATTTAAGTGCCTGAATCGTTTCTGGATCCCAGTGAGATCTGTGTGAGGGTTTTCTCTTTGATTTCTCTCTTTCGGTTTCTTGCCAATGTTTCTCGCTTCTTATTACAGACAGAATGAGGGCAGAAAATCAAGTACTGCAGTAAATAATACAAAAGCAGTGGAAGGATGGCCAAAGGCCTAGGGAATTGTTCTTGACTCAATATTGTCATTCCTATCTGGAAAAACAGAAACTCCAGTCGTGCACTGTTGACCGTCGAGTTCCCATGCCTCCAGTAGTGCTGGCCCAGGACTCAGAGAGCCTTCTCTTTGAGGGAGGGGAGAGGCTCCTTCCATCCCAGGGACTGGCGGTGGGGAGCAGGGCCAGTGACTCTGCTTCAGTCCACGGTAAACCAGGGCAGGCGACCTATAAAGACTTAGACAAAGATTTTTAAATTATATATTTGTTATATATTCAAAGATTTTTTAAGCCTTACATAATTTGACAAGAAAAAAGGATAGAATATTTATTGAGGACACTTGCCACTGAAATGCCAGAAATCATTTTACTGTGATTGAAAAAAAATGAGACAATCTTGAGATTTTTGGCAAAAACAAATTCTGAGCAATTGAAGAGTGAAATATCCCCATCACTAAAATTATAATTGACTTTCTTTAGGGTTTGACAGGGAAAGGAATCAAGACAAATTATCCTGCATATTGTATATTCTAAATGTATCTTTCACCATGCTTGGGAATGAAATACAACCAAGGATAGAATTCACTGTTTTAATAAATATTCACATCCTTTTCAGTTTAGAGTGATTCAGATCCATTCTAATTTGTGTGAAAAATTAGAAGACTTATTTCCAGGGATTAATTTCTGATAAATGATGTGCCTCGGTCAAGATGACTTAAGTTTAGAAAATAAACTTTGAAGTTGGGCAATTGTAAAGGAAAAAATGGATGAAAAGACTGTAATCGGGGGAAAATAACCCAGGTTTTATATTACTTAAATTTTAGCTATCTGAATAATCTCTCCAAAGAACAGATGCCCCTCAAAAAAATGTAGCTCTGGAATGAAGAGGGTGGAAAATAACACATGTTTCCTGGAAAAGGAGTTCCACCCTTTTTTTCTTTTTTCTTTTTTTTGCTTTTTATTTTCCCACACTTAGAATTTCAAGATCTCTGTAATTTGCCGATGATCTAATTATTGGTAACAATCCGTTTACTAACGTCATCCATAGGCTGCTTGTGCTCAGGCGAATTTCATGAGTGTTGTTTTAGGTCACTCAGGGCCTTTCCAGAATTGTTCACGAATGAGTGAACGGTTCCATTGCAATGTTCTCAGTGAGGGTCATGTCCAGAAGCTTTCTGGGTAGAGTAATTCCATTCACTTTTGATTAAAGAGCTCCAGCTAGCTAGATCAAGAAATGTCCCATGGAGATTATGGAAATTCTTTTCACGAACTAGTCACACTAAGAAATACTATGAAAGAACTCTGGGCTCCAGTTTCTCACTTCATCCAAATAGAATGTTGCACAACTTCCCTTGCCTTTCCCCGTCCCTCCAAGACGCGTCATGCTGACACCTTGCTCCTGCATCCTCGGCTCGCTGTAGCTCAGGTTGCTGAAACAACAGCACACACGGGGTAACATTCCCCCGTAACTACGGCGGCTGGGACGTGAGTCAGTTGAAAAGTTTCACTGGGTTTTTATTAGTCCATGATGTAGTCCCATGTCATCTACAGTGCCAAGCCCATCGAGATTCACACACGATGATGCAGAACACCCAATGCTCATCACCTTTGCGTGTTATATGGTACAGGGACCTCTCACGGAAGCCACTGCCATAGCTGGCTCCTTCCACGGTGCCCCTCAGTAATACCTACAATAGGCAGCCAAGAGTAAGACTCAGGCCCTGCTGCTGGCACTGCGCTTCTACTGTTGTAAATCCTGTGTGCTTAATAAGAGCCAGTGACTTTGGTTGATGACCAAGGAGCCCCTCTTTTCAACCCAGGAACTGGACAATGGTTAACACCCCAGAAGACACATCTTCACCCCCTCTGTGGCCAGGAAGAGCACGTGTTGAAGAATAAAGATGGAATTATTGTAATTCTCTCTGGGAGTTTATGAATGTGGAACTTAACTATTTACTATTGATTGAAAGTGGTTCTGGAGTGCTCAGTGACGTCTCACCTGGGATTTGGTTTGTTTTTCAGACATGGAGATGACCTGATTGTGACCCCGTTTGCACAGGTAAGCACAGCTGGGTCACTGGACAGCTTTCTCACTCCTTTGAAAATTTCATTGTGGGGATTAGTTCTGGTTCTTAATGTCATTCTAAATCAAACATAAGTACAAGTACAAATTCTGTGGTTCATTCAGTAATTTAAAAGCGGTGCTAGAGAATGTGATCTTGGCCATGTTGGTCTGTTTCCTGTAAACCCATAGACCCAAAGGGTGTCTTTGCTTCAAATTACAAATTATCTAAGTGACTTGCTTAAACGGGACCATATTTCCTTGTCTGACATAAGCACTTGAAGAGGAAAGCTATATCACAGATTAAATTACATTTAGTATAATTAGGTACATGATCAGTGCTTGAAATTCAGTATTCCAATTCAACCTGATGCTTTATTTACTCTTTTTTTTTTAACATGTTATTTGTCTAAAGATTTAACTGAGTGATGTATTTATGCTTATTTGTTCCTTTTAGGTATACAAGTCATGAAAATACTTAACCACATGACAGAATTGCTAGAAGGTGAAAAAACCATCTAAAGAAATCTGGAATATATATAAAGTGGTTGATAACCAGATATTTTTTGTAGAGGCCAGTGCTTCTCAACCCTAGCCACATATTAGAATCACCTAGAAAGTTTTTATCCCATGCTGCACCTCTAATCAATTGAAAGGAAAAATCTGGGGTTTGGACCCAGGTGCCTGTAATTTTTAAAGGCCCCAGTATTTTCTCAAGGATAGTTGAGAGCCCCTAGTATCAACAGACTAGGGACGGAATGGGACAAAACTGATTTAACCTGGGGCATGAACCAAGTGTAAAGTCAACGCTGTTAATAAGAAATGTGAAACACTGGAATATAAGTGATTCAGAAGGTTATAAAATTCATAATCAAGGCTATGTCAGAACTGCCTCTACTACCTTGAGCCACTCACTTAATTTCTCTAAGACTTCTTTTTTCAGTTGCGAAAATTGGGGGCTCAGCTGGATAAAGATAGGCAGGCCCCCATCAAAGCCCATCACCAACTCTGACTAAGTGAACGGACTTGGACAGGCCTGGTTTCTCCCTCTGCCCAATGACAGTTCCAAGACTACCCACCTCTGAGGTTGTCACGAGACTGAAATAATACCAAGCTCCTAAAATGCCCAGCACAATTTCTAGAAAATAAAAAGCTTAATGAATTTTAAGCATTGTTATCAGGAAAGGTCCTTTCAACCTCCAAAATGTCAAAAATAGGCATCGGTTTTAAAAGCTGCATAATGGCAGTATTCGGATAGCAGGGTTAGGTATGCTTCTTCCACTTTTTCAAGTTTTCTGAAATTTTTTAATTGTTATACCTTAGACCAAAAATTTAATGAGTCCATGAATAACAAAGTGTAACAGTGATCACTTTCATTAATGCAGGTAATTAAAAATAGATTGCCATCACCATCCCCTTCAGAAGCTTAATGTCTCACTTAAGGTCTTGCTAGAGATCATGAATTTTTTCTGAAAGCTGTATTTCTTGTTCAAAAAAATTAGTCTTTTATGTCTTAATCATATTTTGTGATAGCAAAATCGTATAAAGCTAAGGACTTTTAATTGGTTACTATTGAGAATCCATAACTTTATACCTCAGAGCTGAGAGCTGAGTAGATACAACAAATCATGCAAAATAATATATAAATCACCACCACCAAATGTAGAAACAATCATTCCAACTTGAGTTTATTTAGGTAGCTATTCTTCCTTCTGACTAAAATCTCTAGGTATTGTTGTAAGAAAAATATATGTGAATATATGGTAAATATGAAAAATTAATCTGTGTATACATTATCTTTTTATTTCAAATAGTATTTATTAATCTCCAACTAATTGATCAATAAATTTGACTTGGACCTTGCTATTAGCTCCCTGAAATTCTAAGGATATCTAGTCTTTTTATGTAATTAGACACTTTCTGTAGTATCCTTATAACCTCTAAAAATCTAATAGAATTTCAGGATACTGAGAAACATATATGTAAAATATCGTTTAGTCTATGTTAGTAAGCTGTTTAATTAAATAAGTGTGTACTAAATAACCCTGAAATTGGAACCTTGAATAAAAACCAACTCTGTGTAATTTGTAGGCACAACGTATGATGCCAGAAAATAATCCTCGAATCTATTTAGGAAAGTTTGCTTATGATTAGCTTAATGACTCATAACACCTTGCAGAAGGTGGTTATTGCCCCAGAGGCTGCAGATTTTTTTTAGTGGCTTCATCACAGTTTTCATAAGTAGCCTTTTACTAGGGTATATGATCCGGAAAGCTCTACTAGAATTAAAAAAAAAAAAAAAAAAGCCTGTTAAACCCTGAACAATTTTGCCACTAATAGAGCATCTTCGGGGAAGCAGGTATAAAAAAAAAAAAAAGTCCAATAAGGGGCTGTTTGTTTATGGCCTTCTCTTAAGTCCAGTTGGGTACCACAAGATTATTTTGTTGACCTGACCGATAACTCCTCAAATGTTTAATACAGGCTAGAACATTCACCATTTAATGCTAAATATAATGATGCTTAAACTAAAAGACATTAGACATTAGATGTTTATGTCCCTTCAAGTGATACCAACATTATGTGGTCGAATATACCATAATTGCTTTCACCAGTAAGACAGAAGACAGTTGACGTCAGGGAAAAACGTTCATATAGCCCAAAGAATTCCCCCTTTTCCCAGAATGCTTTGGGGTTTGGAATTTCACACTAGATTCTTCTAGTGAAAAAGCCATAGCACTTTCAAACTAAAATCTTTTGCATAAAAAGTTTAGAAATGAAATGTAAGCAAAAGGAAGTAAAAGAAAATTCCCTATAATTCCAAACCCCAAAATAGGTACTATTGACATTTTACTTTAGACCCCTTTAGACTTATTTTTCTGTGCATATTTTCCTTCCCATAATTATTAAAAATGAGCCTCGCACCGTCTAAAGTGGTCAGAGGTCTCTTCCCAAGCCCGTCTCAGATTCTGCCCCTTTTTGAGGTCTCATTTCTTTATACCTGCATTCATCTCCAAAACATGAAAGGATCCCTCCCTGTTGTTTCCCAGTCATGGTTTCCTGTGAAGCTAAGATAATACAATCTTAAGTTATAAGAGAATTCAGAAAGACATGCAAGGTTGTATTCCACTTTGATGGACAGGGCTGAAACCTAAAATAGCGTGCATAGATGTCATCTTCAGCAAAGATCCTACATGTTCTATTCCCAAGTCTAAAACACTGTCAAGATGAGACATTCTTGACACTTTTCCACTTCCAGTTTCTTATTTTTCCCCCTATAAGCTCAGAATCTTTTTGATCTCCAGAAAAAATCACAGCTCTAAATATTTTATTTGTTTCCATTTTGAAATCTCTTCCTGTGTTTATGTTGAAATCTTTGGGTTTGGGTATTTCCTTAGTCTGGGTGTTGAGAAGGGATCTGAATGCCACGCCATTCCAACATGATGCCACTTGGCAACTGGCCTTTTCCTCCCAAAGGTGTAGTCACACTTTGGCCAGAGTTCTTGAGGGGACCAAGAAACACCGAGGAGGCACCACACTGATGAAGTTCAGGAAACCCTGCTTTGTAGTCAGTTGCCTCTAGCCCTGCCTGTCCCATTATTTATGATACGACTACCTTGTAAAAGTCTAAGTCCACTAGAATTCTCACCCAGAGGTGTGCAATGTTAAAAGAAGTGGACTCTTTAATTAAGAAAGAGACAGAAAATATCTAAATACTATCTTGGATCCCTGGAGAGACCTTCATGTCATTCAGACTAAGGAGATACCCCTAATTTTAAAATGCAGGATGGGGACAGTTGAGTCATTTCACCCTTACTTTTACTGAGATACAGAACCTGGTGTCATTTTAGGGAAAATGTACTGGTTATTAACCCTGTGGAACATTACGATTCTGCGGTAATTGGACATTATCAATTTTTTTGAATGCCCCTGTGTGTCTCTTCCTCATGTCACCCAGAAGAAGCAGTCTTTGGCCTCATCACTGAATCTAACGGGCTCTCCTTGCTGGGCTAGGAAAGAAGGAAATCATCACATTTTGGTGGCTTCTGCCTGTTAGTTTTTTGTTTGTTTGTTTTGTTTTTTTTAATCCTTCATAAAGTAAATTTCAGTAGCATATTCTATGAATCTGAGTATTTTTTAGGTTGAACTATATGAAATCATCAATATTAAATCTTTGTTGATACATAAAAGAGCAGTTTCATATGGTTTTATCCAAAACATAATGTGGAGAGGTTTTCTATCAAAATGACCTCTCTATCTTGTAAATAATCATAATTTGGCTCCAGGTTTTTGCTGGAGGCAAAACCAAGACAAGGAATTTTTTCTCCCTCCCCATTTCCCCCACTCCATCCACCCCAAGGCCTGTGGCAACTCATGGTCTGTGTCTTAGTGCCATCTAGTGGTGTAAAGTGTATTTGGCGTGAAAAGCCTCAAAACTGTATCTTGTTATTTTTTAAGCAGGAGTTTTTAACAAGAATGTTATAGCTGCCTCTTTTTCTTAAAAAAAACCCAATCTCCTCCTTACATTTTTTCAAGAATTTATTATTGTATAAGTGTACATTTCTTTTAGGGTAGTATGTTCAGATGTTTAACTTTTTAATGAAGCTCACATTTTCCTGCTATTTTCAGTGAATCTTATTGGTTAATAAATGTTTAGAAATACCTAGGATAATCTTAAGATTACTGTGTGTAAATAGCATTTAATCCCTCTCATGGGCCAGTACATCTCTGGGCAAAAATTTTCTATTGCAGTGTCATCTTTCTTTCCTAAAGTGTATTATTTTTCATTGTTTCCAATGTATTTTAATCTTGACTGATTATACTTTTGCTTGGAGGGGCAGAAGAAAGAGAAATGACCTTAATTTTCTAACCATTGAACTGTGTGGGAGAAAACCTCAGGGACCTTTTTGGTTAGCAAGCATTAAAGAACGAAGATTATAGGCTCATGAGAGCTCTGACTACAGCTCTTGAAGGGTTGAATGTGAGGTGGGAAGGAGGTGAGACTTGCTCTATAATAAAAGCAAAGAATAATTGAACGCTAACTCAGGGGCTTATGTAAAACTATTTCTAGTTCCCCACCCCCTCGCCCAGCCTGCAGCAGCGGGTGCCTCGCTCTTTGTGTCCTGCAATGCAGGTAAGGGTAGAAAAGACTGACACAGTGCATTCATGGTGTAAACGCCCAGTATCACTCAAACTCGGCCCAGGGCAACACCCCCTTGCGACATCTGGTTGGAACTTTCATTTTTCCCTTCTGCCCGTATCATGGGTGTCATAGTGCAGAAGGTAATAGTTAATACTTAATATAACATTTACAAAATATTATTCATCCTAGCATCATGACAGTAGTGTAACACTTATGCACAGAGGGAATGGTACATTCACAAGGCTATTTACTACAGCAGTGTTTGTAAAAGCAAAACGTAAAAGATCATCTAAAAAGTCAAATGGATAATGGCAACAGGACTGAGTGGAGGAGGAGCTGAAAGGGAAATTTCTTTTTCCAGTTTTCATTTGGAAATATTTCATCGACATAAGAGACTATCTCTAGCAACTTTCCAAAATATAAAGAATAATGCTAATATCAACAATTTAAGAAATAGAATAGGACCAATATTTTAATGCCCCTAAGTGTCCCTCCCCAATGTTGTCTACCTGCCTCCTCTCAGAAATAACAATAATTTTGATTTTGTATTTGTTATTGAGGGAGAGACCATTTACTTTTGTTTAAATTCTATACCATATGACGATCTTGATTAGGTAAAAATAAATGTAAAGTTAAAAAATTAAATTTAAATTAAAACCCAAAATGAAAGACTCTAATTTAATATCTTTATTTTAACAGACTCAAAAACCTTTGTAGAGAATAACCGGGGGGGGGGGGGTGTATATCTTTCATAAAGTCATGCTGCCTTTCAGATGAGTGTAGAACATGAATTACCCCCGGTACTGTTTCTACGTGCCCAGCTGTCAGATGTAGTGCACTTACTCTAATTTATTAGAATGAAGTTCTGAGAATTCTGAGGTCAAAATTTTGCCTAGAACAAGGGTTGATTAGAGGGTGCAACAATCTTATTTAAAATGCTTTAGTAGCGTATTTGACATTCACTTCTTAAAGCATAAATTCCGCCTGCATGATTTCATGACAGTGGATCGTTTGTCAGATTTCTTTCTGCATCATTCAAGATTTCATGCCCAGTGAGACATCGTGGTTTGATGTCAGCAGTTGGCTATTTGAATACTCCGTCATGGGCAGCGTGACCTTTCCACACTGTGAGCTGTTTATATGTGATAATGAGCCAGGTTTTTCCAGTGACTGAGCTAATCATGGTTGGCATTTTAGGAAACACCGTTAACTCCTTCAGGGGAGAATGCTGTAGGTCACTGTCCTTGGCATACTCAGTACCCCAGTGACTTACCAGAATAAATGCCAATTTCAAAAATGTCAGAGACATTTTGGCCTTAGAATAAAATTTAGACCGACTTCAGTCTAGGTTGATGCCCAATAAAAAAATTCTGAAAACAGTTCTGGAACCCTTGAAGCAGTTATAACTCTGACACCTCCTCCCATATTCTCAAAGAGAAGTAAATTCCTTATGCACGTGCCACATCATTAGTCCTGCAGGACATCGCTGTAATGGGCTAATATTCACTGAGTGCCATCGGTTTGCCAGGCACTCTTCTTGGCACCTGATCTGTCATTTCCTCTCATCTTCACAACAAGCCTGTCAGGTAGATGTCAGCTCCCTGGTTTACAGGTGAGAAACTAAGGTTCGGAGAGATGACGGCACTTTTCTGAGTTCACGTTCACACGTTGAATATGTAACAGAGCCAGGCGGTCTGGGTTGTTATGTGGTACCTAACAAAGCACCTGAGATCTATGTTTGAGGTCAACGTTCTGGTGGTCACCCAGATCACTCATGATCTCACCTAACGCAGGTCCCCCTCCTCCTGGGGGGAAACTTGCCCATTTTAAGAGAAAGTGAGTGGGGTAGAAGGAGATAGAGCTCTTGTAATTTCTCTTCCCCAGTCTTCTGATTCTTTGCCAATTTATAGTTTCACTAGAATTAGAAAAAGGAAGGGCTATAGAGGTAGGGGGACTCATGGTCCTGCCCTGTGTCTGTGGAAATGTTGTGTCTTTGTGTCAACAAATTTTTTTGAATGTTTTCTAGGGGCCAGGCTCTGTGCACATACAGGGTGGTCTCATTTTATTTGTGACCTTATAATTATTTTTTTAACTTTTTATTTTGAAATAATTTTGGATTTACAGAAAACTTGCTAACGCAGTACAGAGAGTTCCCATATGCTCTTCATCCACCTTCTCCTAATGCTAGTATCTTACAGAATCATAGTGTGATGATCAAAACCAGATAATTAACACTGGTGCAATACTATTAACTGAACTTCAAACTAAGCATTATATAAATTTCATCAGTTTTTCCACTAATTTGTTTTAACTTTGTAAGTGACCTTATAATTCTTGATTCAGATAACCTTAACAAAGAAAAGGATCTATTTAGTAGCTAGAATAGCCATGTGGCTAAAGTGAAAAAACAATTAAAATTTACTTAGCTTGCTGACTTCAAGATTATGACATTCTTGGTGAATTTTTGAAGAGAACTTGAGGGTAACTTTGTTTTCATATTGCCCCCAAAGTAAGACTTGCTTACTATTTTATATTACACTATTTACATTTGCACAAAATGCAGCAGCACTCATTGTATATTGCCAGGGACATGTAGTGGCTGAGGAACCCAGGAATACTGTGGAAACTGCTGCTACTGTCACCTTGTTCATAGACGTTGAGGAGAAATGTCTGAAAAATCCTTAAATCTGGCCTCTCTGGATTTCAAATGGATACGTCTGAACTGTGCTAGGTGCTAGAAGATTCTTCAGTAGTATATGAAACCAAGTTGCAAGCAATATCAATTTTTCACTTAACAAACCATTTTTTACAATCACCAAACCATTTCAAATTCCATTAGAGAAGGCCCTATTTCAAGAAGTTTAAAGAATTCTTTTCTTTGTTGTAGGTCTTGGCCAGCCTTCGAACCGTACGAAACAACTTTGCTGCATTGACTAATTTGCAAGACCGTGCACCTAGCAAGTAAGTTATTTTTTTTACCCCCTCCTTCTGGCTGACCTTTCATACAGTGTTTCCTGAATTTGATTGAACTCAAGGCAATATATTAGATTTCTCTGAATCATCGCCATGTTCTCTAACCATTTACACTAAATCATATGATGTCCTGTTAATTTTCTATAAATACTTTGCAGTGATGCTTCTAATATCAGAAGTGAAACAGGATGACAAATAAATATGGTGATTCCATCTGTCAGAAATCACCTGGTGTAATCAGTCCTCTGCCCAGTTATTTACACGCAGGGTAACTTTATAGTTTTGGCTTACTTCATAAAGCAACCATGGGCAAATAATGTCTTCAAGCCATAAAGCCAACCCAAAGTCAACCTCTTAATTCTAAAGCAACCATTACTTGGAGAAGCGTCATATCATAGCAAAGGTCTCTAATTCTCCTGCTGTTACTGACTCAGATCAGCAGCATCATGGAATAATTAACAAAATTGGAATTTATGGAATAAATTGGGATTTATGGAATATCAGAGACTTATGATTGGAAGTTATGGAATAATGGGAAGCATTTGAAAGAGAGAAAGCTGAGATGAAAAATAATTATCACTTGGGCATTCTAATATAGGTGGAAAATGCAAAAAAAATTAATTTTCCAAGATTAAATGGATGACTGATTCGTCATTCAGATGCAATTATTGTGACAATTTATTATGAACAATAAAATATTATCATTAAAATACCAGCTCCAAAGAATTTTCCAGGAGAAAAGAAAACACATTTCTTTAAATCTGTATTAAGAGGACAGTGAATAGAAATTTACTTGGAATTATAACTTATCTAAGCATATAAAATTTTGTTGTAGCTACAACTTCTTAAAGAATGCAAAATCTAAACTTTCCATCCCATGATAATAGAATTGACCTCCCGAATTCACCTTTTCTGTGATTAAAAAAAAATCTCTGGTCATTATGCACACACTTCCCCCCCGTGATAGAACAAGGTTTGTTTGTTTTTTTTAATCACTATAAATGCCGCAATGCAGATAATCTGAATGGAACCCAGAAGCTTCCGTTGATGGTCTTGTTTTTCAGGTAGTGAAATTTTGCAGTCCTTCCTCAGCCTAAGCATCTCTCACTTTCTTCTTCCCCTCCTCATCCACCAGGTTAACTGCAATTCATTCTTTAGGTCACAGTTTAAATATAATTTCTTTTAGAGCATTGTCTCTAAGGCCCAACATGCACCTACACCCACAGGTTGGTGGCCCAACCTGGGTGGTATCCCTTTACGTCACCACCTGATTGCATCCTGTGCTTAACCCCTGTTTTAGCACATTTCTCTCTGCGTTCCAGTTGCCTATTTGCTTATCTGGATGCTCCTTAAGAATGACGGTTCCCAGAGAGCAGGGATCGTGTCTGGTTTACATTTGTATTCCCAGTGCCTAGCATGATATGACCCCTGCACAGAGTAATCACTGTACGCGTGCATCCTGGCTGGAAGGGTGACGTGGTGATGCAGCAGGTGAAACTGAGGCTGTGCTTTGAACTGTTTGTTCATTACCAAGCATGTCTTCTCTGTTCAGTGGCCTCTTTGGGGCATTTGGCATTTGTAGTCCAAGGTGCACTCACCTCCTATGGAAAGTCTCAGCCCTGCAGGAGAAATGAAATGACTGATGTCCCTTCAAAACTTTTTTAGCCTCAATTTTTATCCAGGAAATTGAGATTTTTGTCTTTGAAAAGTAAACAAGAAACTTTATAACTCATTGACTAGTTCTTTTTACACTTTCTTCAGCTTTGGTCACTTGGGTGCCAGCATCTATGTCTGCGGCAGGCAGACACTTGTTCAGCAGGTGGGAAGGCATCAGACTGGCCTTTCTGTCTCCAGAGAGACCATCTGAGGCTCAGTCTACGTGAGACAGATATTTTTAACTGACTTACTGGGACAAAACAGATTAAAATGGAAAAGAGCAACTAGAGGAGGATAGAAAATCATAGTTTGTGCCTGAACTTGACTTCCTGTATTATGCCCTGGAGACATCTAACCAGATTCTGCCAGGGTAGGTTTGTACCTCCATTACTGATTCAAATCCAGTCAACCTCTTTGAGTATCAGAACAGTAGGACTCAATCTACAGACAAACTATTCTGTTCTGTGATAGTAAAATGGATATAACTGGTGCATCATGTGATGACCCGAAGAAACCAGAATTGCCCTTCAGGCTACTCCCAGTGCCACTAGAACACTCCCAAGCTCACCCCTGGGCTTCGTGGAAGGCACGTGCTATCTTGCACAACCCGCCCTTTCTCTTCGCTGCAAGAGAGGAGTCTAGGAAGGCTGCTTCTGAAGCCCCACATTCCCTGCAGGTCCTCGCTTGCCCGCGGCTGACATTTATCAACTTGCTGCCGGCTCCTATCCTCTCGAATTTTCTTGCCCTTGAGATTTTCCATTCCAGAAGTGAGTTCTGGCTCATTCTTCATTAAATGACTTATCGCTGAAGCCACGGATCAAACGATTGATATTTTCTGCATGTCGTTACTTGTTGAAAATACCAAGTTCCCAAGTGCCAGTTGTAGGATTGATGATAAAAGATTAAGCGGAATGAGTCAATGGTTTGGTTTTCCAAAACTATGGAAACATTTAAAAATAGTTGTTTGATATCTTCCCCAGACAAAAATCAATGCTTTTGAAATTTTCGCAGAGCAAGGACTAAAAAGGAATAATCATTCTATCCATGATGTGAATAATAAACTCTCAGCAAGAAGATAACTATTAGTCTATAGACCAAAACTATTTCAGGGTAGCACCTTTAAACATTTACCTTTCTTTTTTTTGATGCATTAAGTTTTCCCCCATTTGATTTCATAATAAAAACTGAAGTGATCCATAAGTAAACATTGGTGCGTTTTTAATCAAACACAAAATTTCAACCCCAAACTGATATCAGTAAATTTAAGAGCAATGAGACAGAGCCAGATGCTGATGGGAACCAAGTCGGTTGGAATTTCAAAAGCACTAGAGCACTTCCCCATGCATTTCCCAGCCCTGCTAAGAGAGGTGTCATCTCAGGAAGGCAGATCTGACCAGGGCCCTGCAGGAACCTGCCGTCTGTGTTGGTGTGTGGCTGTTTGTCCAGGCTCCACAAAAGCATCCTGAAAACAAGGCAGCGTGGCTGAGTGCAGGCCCTCGAATCACATAGCTTTCGTTCAGATCTCAGCTTTCTGACTCTGAGGAAGCGATTTCACTTTCCAACGCTGTGGTTTCCTCGTTGGTAAAATGGGAGCAGTGAGACTACCTGCATTATGGTCTGTTGTGAGGACTGAATGAGATAGTTCATCTAACTCTCGCTTAGCACAGTGTCTGATGTACAGTAAGTGCTTATTAAGTGTTAGCCATGACTAAAAATACCAAGACAAACAAACCCAAAAAATGAAAACAAAAGTTTTTTAGACATCCTTGAATGTACATATTTTTTAAAGTTTTTTGAAAAAGATCACCATATTTCAAGAGCTTTAAATTACAAGTAACAACTTTATAAAGTTACATTTCAAAAAATCTTAACGGAGATTCCATAAATGATATTCTCTTCGACTTAATTTAATAAGCACTGGATACATCATGCTGGGCTCTGTAGGGAATACAAGTTAGTCACATAGCATTTTTTCTTGTTTTACCCCAAGGGGTTTATAATCATCTTGTGGAACTTGGCAAACATCTGCAAAATTAGAGAATATAAAATAGAATTGATATAGGTACCATTGATTTATAGTATTTCTAAAGTCTCTGTAGCATCTGTTTGAACACGTCATTAATATACCTCCCTAGCAAATGTATCAGAGATGATTCTCAATATAAGAAAGCAGAAAGGAAAAAGTTTAAGTAGCTTCTCCACGTGTAATACAGTTTACAAGGAGTCACTCACTTTTGATAATGTACAGGCAATCATGAGAACTTATGCCAAAAAAAAATTAAAGTTTCTTAACTCTGTATTAGAGAAACCGATTGTAGATTGAATTTTTCAAATTCAGAAAGTCTGTGTTTGCTCTAAAAGCCTGGGCTTAAATGGATATGGTCAACCAATAAGAACTTTCTCTTCTATCATGTCCTGTGACATTTACATCAAACTTATTTACCCCAAAATCTATCACCGTGAGGTTTAGCTTTTTAAAATTTTTTTTGATATTTGTGGTCTGAACTATAGTACAAAGCGTGCCTAGGAATTTGTCTGGCTAGTCTGAAAGTTATCTTCATTTGCATGTTTGAACTTAAAAATAATCCTTAAATTAAAATATCATTTTTGAAATGACCAGAGAATCTTCACCCTGACAAGTACCATATATTTACTGCTCTGTATTTTTCTCTTTTGTCAGAAGATCACCCATGTGCAACCAACCATCCATCAACAAAGCCACCATCACAGGTAAGAAGGATCTGGGAGCTTACTCTTCTCATGTCTACAAAGAAACTGTATTTTCCAAGATTCAATCTAATATTAGCACCATTTTTTTTCTGCAATTCTAAAATATCTAAGAAATCAATCCTTTCTTGTCTATATTACCATTTCTCTCGTTGATCTCACAAGCTGTCCATTTAAGTTATTGGAAAAATTAGTGATGTGTCACTTTTGAAAACCAGTCAAATTTGTGCTCTTACGAAGTGTAACGTTGCTCTGGGCATTTGTATTTTGAGAGAGAGCTTTACCTTCAAAACATTGACCATGTTGTTTCCAAGCTTGTGTTGTCAGCATAATGATAATAGACAGTAGCTTGGTTTCATGAAAGTCAAAGCATAAATAGAAGATACCTTCTTGGTGAATCAACATCCCATTTGTCTGTAGGAAGGAATGGCATTCCAGTACTCCTGATTTAGATGCAGAGAGTTGAGATTTAATTCAGTTTGAAAGAGGAGAGAAGTAATTATACAATACAGAAAAGTTCAATGAGATCAAAAGAACAGATGTTTGGGGAAAAGAAGTAGAAGGAAGAATAAGGGATATAAAGGCCAAAAGAATAAAATTACCCCAATTCCTATTAGTCTATTTTAGACATTGGACTTGACCCCAACTGAACCAAAAACAGAACAAATGATCTCATTTTGGTGAACCTGAAACCAAATTGAACTCATTTAATCACTTCTTGAAACCCCAATTGGTTAATTAAAATAATTGCCTGGAAAAGAAAACCTATGTTTTTTTAAATTATTACCAGAAGAAAATTAACATATTCTCCAAAGTAGACCAATACTTCACTTGATTCAAGTGTCTTCCTTGGACTCCAACTCATAATATGCTGAGGAGCTCATTATTACATAAGTGACTGCACTTTGCTTGAGAGTTAACTTCATCATGTCCAGTCAGGACCTGTCAACCGGGCTTGTTGTTGGCCACCACATCACAGTGATTCTGGAACAGTTGTTAGTGTTGGTCTTTCCTGAATGTCTTTCAAATGGGATTTGTGTTTCATGGAATATTACATCATTGGTACTCTTTTCCATGTTGATCTTTCAAGAGCTTATTGGTGATGGTTTTCAACTGGCATTTCATAGTCTATGTTCAGTTTACCCGTTTCCTTCTTGGCATCAGTCAAGAGATGAACAATCACGGAAGTTCCTATATATGACGATAAGTTCTTTGAGTAACAGTTTTTCTTCTTCAGAAACCCCAATTCAATATACAAGAGCCCTAGCTAAGATGGTGGTGTGGAAGCAGATGCCTTTTTTTCTGTGCACTTACCTGTGTTGAGAGTCACGCAGGCTGACTTGTGTGAGCATCTGTCGGGGGTCTCTAGTGAGAGAGACCTCACAGAACCTGGTCCCCAGCCTTGCTTTGGACACTCGGTCTGACCCCTGTAAAGAGAGACACCCCTCTCATTTTTTTTTTATTTTTTATTTTTTTGCAATAAGCCAGACTCCTCTGACGTTGCGGTTCATGCAGAACTCAGTGCTATTTTGGTCCCTGAAAGCTTTTGTAGCTTGAGGTCACATATGAGCCAACCCCACAGAGCATCCTCCCAGAAGAGCAGGTGCAGGTACGAATGGAGATTGTTGTATTCAACAAGAAGTGGTGGGTGCTCCGTGGTCAGGGCAGCTGTCCTGCCACCCTGCAGATGTCTGGCACTGATTAAAGAGAGAGTAGCGGCACTCAGAGAGTACAGACTGGTCTCGAACACATGTGAGAGACCCCATAGGAGCCCCCAGGAATTTCCACATACTCCAAGGAGCAATACCAGAGGGAACTATAAGCCACTGAAATCTGGGCATCCATCCAGGTTACAGTGGCCTTGTTTGTACCCACATGATGTTGACCTGAGACCTAGGGGACAGTGGGGCTATAGAAATATCTTATCTAGGAAGGGAAACTAATTAACTGTCATTAACTGCTTTGTGCAGCTGTGTTCATCACAAAGCACAACAGGAAATGAACTGACTAGAGAATGGAAGTCTTTTTCCTGCCCAAGCATAGCAAATCAAGGGAAAAAAGTGTATGAGGGGGTGGAGAGATGAGAGCACTAGCAAGGGACATTCCCCTCTCTGAGTTTATACTGAAAAAGTGGGCCCTTAGAAACATAAATCATGTGGACCTGGAGATCATCATTCTAAGTGAAGTCAGCCAGGAAGAGAAAGAAAACTACCATATGATATCACTCATATGTGGAATCAAAAAAAAAAAAAAAAGGGACACAAATGAACTTATTTACAAACCAGAAACAGACTCACAGACATAGAGAAAAAACTTATGATTAACCAGAGGGGAAAGGGGGTGGGGAGTGATAAATTGGGAGTTAAAGATTTGCAGATACTAACTACTATATATAAAATAGATAAACAATAAATTTATACTGTATAGCAGAGGGAACTATATTCGGTATCTTACATTAACCTATAATGAAAAAGAATATGAAAGTGAATATATGTATGTAGATGTATGCCTGAAACATTATACTGTACACCAGAAATTGACACGTTATAAACTGGCTATACTTCAATTTAAAAAAAAGCATAAATCATGATGACAGTAGTCGTGAGACTTGGATAGAAGACTAAGCCCCACAGATAAGGAGGTGCTCGGGCATCTCCTCCCTCAGCAGCTGACTGCTAGGACCTGCCTCCATGTTCACTCCCCCTGCTGTTGGAACTCAGCAGTATTCTGCAGTGGTCCCTGCACTGCAAGGGTGGAGAAGAGGGTTAACGTATGTCAGTGGAGCACCCTAGAAGATGAACTTGGCCTTCTCAGGAAATTTCTGAGGGTCTAGAGGAACAGTGTAGCATATAGTTAAGTTCACGGTTGGTCCAGAAGGCCGCTGTGGTGCACAGCTCCAGGGTGACGCCACAGAGCATCACTGACCACTGACAAGTGCTCCTGGTAGTGTGCAGTGGGGGCGCTCCGCTTGTCCAGAATCCAAACCATGTTCTATCGCGATAGGTGTGTGACCCGGGGCAGGGTACAAACCCTTTCCCTGCTTCAGTTTTTCCATTTACAAAAGGGTGATCATACTTCATATGGTTATTGCTAAATTAAATGAGTTCACGTGTGGGATGCGCTTAGCATAGAGTCAGCACTCAGTGCATCATTTTATTTTGTTTTGTTGTTGTTTTTATTTGGGTATTGTTCTTAAGATTCATTCTTTATGTAGAACTAGGGGTGATGGAAAGAATAGGCCAGAGAGATTAAGAAGGAAAGGGAAGAGTGAGAGAAAGACAAACTGGCGAGGTTATAAGAATGAAAGTTATGGACCCCCCAAAAGTGATCACAGTGGACACACTTCCTTTGTGCCTGTTAAAAATGGGGCCTCCAGTCGCTCCCAGCGCTGTGTCTCGTCCTCTCAGCTCAGCCGCAGACGTTAGTGCCTTTGGGATGTGGATGATAAACTGTTGTTCAGGATTATTTTCAAAACTGAAGAACTTACTTTTGAGTCACAGAGTGTGAAGAGAGAAAATTAGCTCTCTGTAACTTCCCCCATAAGTTACCTCTTTGAGTTTTTAAAAAGAAGAGTACAGTTCATACTCTGCTTTCTACAACTCTCCCATAGAACTTAGGATATACCTTGGAGGTTATTCCATTTGACATGTGTTCAAGCCTGGAAAGTTCAGTTTTATATCATGAGGGCTCAAGCATGTTCGTTCCTTGCCATCTTGTATTTCCATATGTAATAGGTAAATACAGCAGTTTAACAGGTTTTACAAATAAAGCTTCCAAGTGTGCATTGATGAAAGAGCCCGTCCGACAGAATAGCTATTTTGTTCTTTAGCATGACATGACAAAAAGGCAGTGTGTGGCATTTGGGACTTGAGTGCAGGCCATGTCTCTCTTGTTCACTTTATTTCCTCGTTTGAAGAATGGAGATAGGAGTCCCTCACTCTCAGTGCTGCTGCAGGAATTCAAGGAGATGTGTTAGATGAGGAACAGAGCCTGTCATGAGCAAGTCACCAGGTAGTTCTTCCTGCAACCCTACTCTATGCCTGACGTTTTGTTGTTCTTCCTGAGGCTGGTGGAATAGAGGAGGAGGACGTTGATGATGTGTCGACTTTCCTGATGCATTTCATTTATGATTTTGTCTGCAAACAGTAATGGCAGGACATGTTTAGGAATCCCTGTGTTAACTCAGCAAGGCTCACCTGCGCAGGTGCTTAAAGGATGGTGACCAGCAGAACTAGAGCGTGTGTTAGAACCTGAGAGGGCAGCAAAGAGTCAGAGCTGCCCGAGCCGTACCTGCACGGTGACGCTGAGCCCTGGTCCTGGTGCAGAGCCCTGCCTCTTAGGACACAATCAGTCTTTTGAACATTTCATGTTCAAATGATGTTAACTCAAGAAACGTGTTCCTCGGCCATCTCATGAAAACTTGTCGGGTCTTCACGGTATCATTTTGCAATATATTGGTAATGTCCATATTTTCTGTGCCTTTAATCATCTTTCAATTGAGGATTTTCATGCAAGAATGTAACATAGAGAAAATGCACTTAAACTTCTCTATTTTGAAGATGAGAAAACTGAGACCTAATGAAAGAAAATGCTACCTAGAGGCACAGCCAGGAATAAATACAGGATTCCTTTTTCCCAAAGCTATGGTCCTTTTCACACCTCTATAATATCACCCGTCAGATTAGGGTAGCCTTCAGATCCACCGTTGAAGTGTATGTTTTGGAGAAAGTAAAAGAAATATTAAAGGGTATCGATTTCTGAGTAACAGATATAGCATTGGGGGGTTTTTTTGTACGTGGACTCGGAAATTACAAAGTATCGTGTCCCAGTTTCTCATTGGACAGGTCACTATATTTAAAGCTATTTTTATTATATCCATGGGTTATGTCTTAGGGCCCTCAGATAAGTAAAGATTGGCAGCCTAAAGAGAAAATCCAAGTTCTTCTCTCCAAGCAATAAAACTAGTGCCTACTCTTAACCTGTAGAGGGAGACACATAATGCAGAGACAAGTATATAAAATAACACAAAAGTAGTTTTAGTCCAAAAAAACTTTTGGGATGTCTCCACTCATATGTTTTCGCCCTGAATGTTCATAGCTCCTTTTTAAAAAAAAAAAAAAAAGGAGTGCATTCTAACTAGAATTTAGTCAATTGGTATGTAGAGGATTGAAAAAGTAACCTATCCAAATGTAATAGTTAGTCAAAACACCACAAAAAGAAACTTAATCTCGTATGTTTATCGTTCTTCTAAAGCCCAAAGAAGTTTCTAAAAGCCAGTGAAGGAAAACAAAGATTTTTAACTGGAACAATTATTTTGCTATTATCTGGACTCTTCATTTAACACCGTGCTTACCAAAGAAAGGGAAATAAGCAGCTGTTTTATGGCAACAGTAATGATGCTAGCGACTTTTGTAGTAGGTCTACCTTTTAAGTCTGTGTGTGTGCGTAATAAAAACAAGTAGCATATAATGTGAAAAGAAATACGTATATAACAGATAGTATTTGGAAGCAAGAGCCACATAAAGAAGGCAAAAGGGATCTAGGAGAGAGAAATATGTAAGGCCTAGGGGACATTGAACTAGAAATGAGTGTTAGGGCAGCCTGCACGGAGGAGGACGAAGACCCCGCCGTTGCCAGGGAAGTCCCGCCCTAGTTCCTCACCAGCCACCAGCGACACCAGCTGCGTGCTCTTTCCTCCTTTTCTTTTAACAAGAGCAAAGATGGTGGCGATGCTTTCATAATTGCAGAGAGTGAGTGCACAGTAAGCTTTTTTTTTTTAGGAATGTGATTGAAGAATGCCGAGTACACATTATGTTTAATAGCTTTAATAAAAAATTAATAAAGATTGTGTATGTGAGTGTTTAGACATTGCCTTTGGTGGGGGGAGTTTTTTTGCTTGTTTTACTTTTGTATCTAATACATCTAATGACTGTGGAGTGTTCTAAATATCTTGAGCCAAAGGAGTTTACTTTGACAAAAATCCCCACATTAAAAAGACTTTTCCGGGAAAAACACTGAACTAAAAATTTGCTTAAGTGCATGCAGTATGACTGTTTATTACTTAAATTTATGATCTTTTAGAGGGGTCAGGGTCCATTTTCTTCCTTACATTCTAACTTGTTTTACCTTCTTCAGCTTTTATTTAGATAAGTAGAGTTATATCTACTAATCTGTTAAAAGATCAGGTCTGACGGTCATTTTTGGACCAGAAATTGATTTAAGTTATACTTGGCTTTCTAAACAGTGAAATTAAGTGAATGTCTGAATCATGGGAAAATATAATTTAATTGTATCTCTATTGCCCAAATATGTGCTCTGGTATTTTGTTATAAATTTAATTGAAATAATTAAAGGAAACTGCATATTCATTTGGTCAGAACAGCAAAATGGCTATGAGTGAAACCATAGAGGTTGAAAAGCCAGCTTTCCTCTTACTAGCTATGTAATCTTGGTCAATTTACTGAAATTCTCTAAGCTTTCATTTTCCCATCAGTGAATTCTAAGTCAGTGATTAGTATAGTGCTTGGTATCCAGACGTAGTCAACAAATGTTAGCTATCATTTATTGCTATAATTTTAGTATTATTATTATTGTCCACTTGGGCAACAAATATTTTCTGTGCATCTTATATGTGGTATGCAATAAGGTAGGTGTTGAAAATAAAAAGATGAGTAAAACGTGGCTGCCGGCTTCAGGGAAGTCACACCGGGAGAAGGAGCCATGAATAATTAAGTGCCAGCTTAGCATCATGATTGAAGGGAATTCAAATGCCTGTATGTATCTGAAGGGGAGGGCAGGTGGTTCTACCTAGAGTCAGCTCCCTGCTGAACTTTGAAGAACGTGGAGTTCTCCATATGGTTAGGAGGAGATCACCTCCCACCAAGGGACCAGCAACAGTGAGCTGTGGAGGCATGGAGTGCTGGTCCAGCGCCAGGGACTGGGAACACTAAAGATCAAAAGGACTTGAAAGTATATGGGGGCAACAGAGCGGGAGGCTCCAAGAGTAGATTAAGGCAATTAGAAACCAATATAAAAAATGACGGACTTTTCTTTTATGGGCAATAGAAAATCATCAGCCATTTCTAAGCAGAGAAGTATGTTAGAATGACAACGTTGGATGCTGGATAGAAAACAGACTGAAAAGAAGAAGGACTTGAGGCAGCTTCATACTCATCAGAAGACCATTCATTGCAGGCCAAGTACACGCTGAAGATAACGTGGCTCTGAACTGGAGTGGTGGTGACGGGGGTGTGGATGAGGAGATGGGTTCACAACTCTTTCCAGGGAGAGACTTGAGCAGACTTGGAGGTTGATTGAAGAGTGAGGGAAAAGAAGTGAAAAATGAAGTCACATACATAGATGTTCACCCCAGCATGGGGTTTATGCGCAAAAGACTGAAAACAACCTGAGTGCTAAGCAATACGTGAATTCTATTTAAGTATGAAACATTCCATCATAAAAAATTGTAGATACCTTAATTAGGAGAAAAATTTAATAATGTAGGAAAATGCATCTAGTTTAAATAAGTGAGCAATAGGCACACATTTAATGCATTTTAATTATGTATATTGGATTTAATTTAAGACATTTTTAGATGTTGACTAGTAACTCGCCAAGGCAGATAGCTGGACCATGTTATATAGAATCTGATGACAAACATGCATCTTTCTGATCACAGTTTTCTGTTTGCCTCCTCTCCCTAGAAAAGATACTGATGAGACACTGCCTAATGATATCTCAATATTAGAGTGCCACAGTAGAGCCTTCACTGTATTTTCAAATAATAATATCCCTTGTATAGGATGGCACTCTACCTGGTGATCGTTGAGTTTATGACAGGACAGTTCTTTTATCCTCCAACTGATCAGAAATGCTGCCGTGAAAACAGAGGATCTGTAGTCACCGAAGTCCTCTCAGCCCATATCCCTTCCTCACCACCTAGAGTTGAAAAGCCCGGCAACGCCCCAAACCTGCCTGATGTGTGGCACCCCCAAGGGATACTTGGAAGTAAACACTAAAAGACAGATTCCCGGATAGTCCGGAACAGAATCTTTGGGCTAAGGCTCAGGATCTAGATTATTAACAGGCGCTCCCAGATGAACCGCGTGATCCACCAAATCGGGCAGAATAATCAAGAGCTGAATGGAGCAGGTGTGAGCACTGCTCTGGACAGTGTTGCCATTGAGTTGCTGGAATGTTGCTGGAAAATCACTGTCTTTCTGGAAAGTGTATATGGTGACACCCACACCCCCATCTAACAGACAGAGCAGTCCAGGGTAAACAAGATAGCATGCTTGAAGTGCTTCGCGATTAGCAGGGAGGAAACACAAGGTGACATTATTATCTGTGCAGTTCTCGTCATCATGGTCGTCATCCTCTGGGCCTTCATCCCTGTTATCTCTCAGAATATATACAGATTTTCATTAGACCAGCTTGCTCCTGCCCTGGAAGAGAGTGAAGTGTCACGTCCATGTTTGTGTATGGAGTGGGAGTGAGTTTGGGAAACGTTAAGTTTAGTCACTGTATTCTTTTTGTCTTCTCAGACACAGTACCCAGTCTCCTTTTTAAAAAAAACAACAAAAGCTGCATTCTTAAGTCACTCCCTTTATCCACAAAGTACTTCCCACCCATGTAGGCGTTAAAAAATATTCTAAGCACACTCAGAAGTACAAGACTGCGGTGGGGCAAAACAATGAAAATTCCTTTGGGTCTAATTTCCCAAATTTTCTTAGTTGAGTGTTACACTGAATTATTTAACTCTGAATAAGTGAAGATTTCACTCACAGCCTTCTTCCTTTCACTTTCTCAGAAAATATTTTTTTAAAAATTGGATCTCTTATTAATACTAATATTAATAAAAGTTGACATTTTCTGACATTTGGTATGTATTTAAGACTTTACATGCATAATCTCTTTTAAATCTTATGATAATTCAATATATAGCTGCAAAGGACAAAGTGTAGGTTAAGTCTGACTCAAAGACAGAACGTGAAGGCATCTCTGCCTTAAAATGTGCTGATAAACACACAGAAACACACGCAGCCTGCCATCATCTTCTTCTCCCAAAATGCATTCCCTATAGATTTCTTTTTTTGTTTTGTTTCTTTCTTTTTTGTAAAGAGGAGAGAGCAGAAAATACGCCCATGTCATGTATCAGTGAACAGATGTGAGTGGAGGGAGGACGGAGGACGGATAAGACTTACTGAAACAGAGCAGAAGTCAGATATATAAACTAAAGGAAGGATTCCTTCCTGCGAGGAGGAATTCCTCAACCTGTCTTCAGTTCCCACAGTCCTCTTCCTGACTCATCTGAAGTGCCTGTCATCATGCCCATGCCCAGGGCTGGAGGGTAACAAGGAAAGGGCCCCACGGTCTGTGTGAGCAGTGAGGCAGATGGAGGATGTCAGCAGGTCCAGGTTAGGGCTGTGTTTGAGTCTCTGTGCTCACCTTGATTCTAGACCCCTCACTGTCAACCTCTGCGATAACAGCTTCTACCTGGGATGCTGCTCCTCTTCTCTTTATGTTTAGACTTGCCATCAGCTCTTCATCTCCATTGTCATTTTCTTAGGTACCATTTTCTAGCCATGACTTTCCCTAGCTCTCTCTGTCCTCCAAAGAGGACATATCCTGTGCTTTTTAGTGTGCCATCTTTCTTTGTCATTCTTTTTTGGCATTGCTGGCACTCTGAAAGTATTTCTTAATTCACTGTATTCTACGTGCCTGGCAAAACAAATGGTTGCTCACGTCTTTTTTTTTTTTTTTCCTGGATATGTTTCTGATATTTGCATGTTGCACACTGAATTGTTCACGTGGAGAACTTCACTTATGCATGTCTTCCCAGGTTTGCTTCTTCACTCAGTCAGTCTCTTGGATGTGAAAGATTGTGCTTGGGCTCTCAGGACCCAGTGAACTTTAGGACTGTTATCCTTGAGGCCTGTGGAACGTCAAATGATAAAATGTGTTCTGTTAAATGACAGAGAATGATTAAGTAAACAGAAAACAAAGGGTTTGTAAATGAATGGATAAATGAGTAGATAAAATAAGGAAAAGAAGAAGAAAGGGAGAGAGGAGGAAGTGGGTCAGGCTGAGATCTTTTTCTGGAGAGAACAAGGAAGCTGTCTACACTATGACATAGCTTAGAGACCAGAAAGAGTCTGGGGAACGACTTCAGGATCTTAGGGGAAACTTAGCGACACAAGCATGCAAAGAGTGAGAGAGGAGTGGAAGAAGAAAGGTTGTCTGAATTGCCAAGGCGGGAAATAGCAAAGGACAGGTCGGGGAACTGAGACCCCAGCAGACGAAGAGGTGAGGGCCCCTAAGATGCTTCCTGAGTCTCTGACTGCAGTCACTGTGCTGCTGAACTAAAATTGTTCATGGAGCAATAGATCTAGGCTTTCTCTTCCAGCAAGCTTTTACTTGGAAAAAAAAGTCAGAAGGTTTTAAGTTGTGTTTGTTTGATGTACAAGTCAGAACCTACATAGAGGAATTAGAGTAAGTCTCAAAAATCGGGAGATCTGGGTTTTACTGCTGGCTCTCTGCTCACCTACCTGGTGACCCTAGAAGAGTTACTCAAATCCCCTGAGTCTTTTCTGTTAAATGTGTTGAATAATAATAATGATGATGCCTTCCTGATTTCGAGGAATATGCAAGATAACCTAAGTAAAACATCCATCACCGCGTCTGGTTGTGTTATTCCTGTCGATCCTCAAAATAGTCATCTTTGTAGACTGTACACTTTTTTCACCCCATTGCCATTGATGAAAACATTCTGGGAATGTTTACAGGCCCTTTTCCCCCCAAAAAAGCCATCTCATTGGTTTACTGTCACACTCCACTTTTGACCAAAAATAGTATTTCCAATACAATTACCAACCTTAGTCACCAAGCAAGGTACCAGGTGGGCTTGGGGGAGGCGAATTCTGAAAATGTAGCCACTCCAAGGGAGAAGACAATTTTGAAGCATTTGAGGGAAGTATACTTGGACTCCGAAGGCATTTTTAAAGGCAGAGTGTCCTAGAATCATTAGAGTGATGGCAGTGTGTGGAATAAACATATATGCAGGCTTTTCCAGGTGACACTTTAAAGGAGATAGCTTCATCTGAAGTGTAGGGTGGGAAATAACCTTGTCTTGAGAAGACCTTTTTACTCTTCAGCCACACCTTACAGTCTGTGTTTCTACAGATCCTCACAGCCTGGTTCCTCAGTGGAAACTGCAGAGGTGCTGGAAATAAAAAAGCCAGGGTGTCTCAGCCCACTGGCCAGGAAGGGGTCCTACCCTCATCATTTCCACAGATGGGACAGCAGAGGAAATTAGGCTGGCATTGGTTCCACCATGATTTCTTACTGCCTCTATGCAGTTACTGCTGGGCACCCATGGTGCATCCTGTTCATTGAGGATGCCCTGCAGTTCCCTTCTAAGCTGCCTTACAACATCCCCTTAGATAATGGTGGATCAGCAGTGATTCTCTGGTTGCAAGATAGAAACCAACTCTGCTAACTTAAGCAAAAGGGAATTTAATAGAAGAATATTGAAAGAATCCTCAATTCCCTGTGAATTTGTGGAGAGAGTCGAGGATCAAGGTTGAAGGAATCAGGACATCTACGGAGCAGTAGAAAGGCAGACGTGAAGGGGGACAGATCACAGCAAGATCCATCTAGTGAGATGCCTGCAACCTTTTTTGGTTTCTTTGTTATTCTGTTTAAGAGTAAAATTCCTGTTGGTGGAGTTTGGATCTTGGGTCTTGGTTCTTGGCTGAAGGAGAACAGGGCATCTGACTGTCTCACCAGACCCTATAATACAGTGTAGGAGCAATGTAGGGGCCAGAGTCCATGGATTCGTGTTCTAGTTCTGCCACTTTTCTCCTCAAACAATTCATTTAACCTTCCAAAGCCTCCAGTTCCTCATTTTTAAAGCAGGCATGATAATAGTAATTAGCTCCTAGGGAGTTCGTGAAAATTATTTGAGATGATATTTATGAAAAACTAAGCACACTGCATGGCACATAGTAAGCCCTGGATCATTGTGGGCTGCTTTATAACTAGGATTATCCAATGGAAAGGCCAGTAATTTCCTGAACAAAATCAGGGTGCTGTTAGAAAGGGGAAATAAGTGCTGGTAGGCCCCAAATAATTATTGATTATAGTGAGAGAAGAGGGTTGGCCTCAACACAGTACTTACTTTGCTAAGATTTTTCTCAGTAATCTGCTCTTTATGGTATTAAGGTTTTAGGGATGCAAGATGTATCCCTAGGAACCCAGTTCCTCTGAAGGCACAAAACTGATGTGGCCTCCCGATCGATCATTTGATCCACACCCATTTATTGATTCCTCCTTTATGCTTAGGTCTATACAGGGGGGGCGTGGTCTGTGGCTTCTGGTTTTTTCACAAGTGTAGGAAGCAAAGTGAGGAAAATTTCCATTCCTATGATCGTTGTTTAATAGTCATCTAAATGGACGATTGTCTAGTAAGTCACTACCTAATTAGGTTTAATTGAAGGGATCCAGGATTACAGAAAGAGGAGGATTATTTTTAAACCTCTCCACTTTCTGAGAAGAACATGTAAGTAGGTCCCCGTGGATGAATGAGTTGGGCTTCTAGATTCATCTGCAGGTTCATTGTTTGAACTTGAGAAAAGAAAATCCAACACTGGCTTTCATCACCAGCCTATGTAACTCCACTCCGGGAAAGGGCAGGTGTCCCAAGGAGAGAGAATCTGAAGGAAAATTCGAGGTTCCCTAGAAAAGGCATTTAGGTCCTTCAGTGGGATTGAAATGGATTTAAATCTCTGAAGACCAGTGGAAGGTCACTGTGGAACACCGCACAACCTATCCACTTGGAAAGCCAGAGTCATCGTAAGGAGGAGGGCCCAGGCACCAGGCTTTGGGGAGCTGGATGGAGGGTCATGCACCATGACAGAACCAGGCTGGTGGAACCTCACTGCCCCACAGCGGCTGCCTCCAGAGCCACAGAGGTGCTGACCTCTGACTATAAGCTTCCACCTGCCCCACCAGCTCCCCACCTCACATTCTGCCTGAGCTTCTGAAGTCACCAGCCTGGAGCAGGCCCTGGCCTCTTTCTCTGTGGTCTCAGCCCTGACCCCCATCTAGGTTATCCATACTCTAAGCGTGGCCATTCCCCTCACCCAGGACCAGTCATGCCTTTCTTACCAAACCTGTGTTAATGTCTGGTCTTCCCCAGACCCAGCTAACTCTGGCCTCTCCACCAACCTCACCGCACCGTGCCATCCAGCACAGGGAAGGCATGATGGAACTGAAACTGGAAGTATAACCACCATTGAGTGTTAGTTTTTTGACAAAGATATGTATCTTTTTCCAGGGGTGTATGTAACTATTGTAGGAAGGTGAGCTTTGGATCCCTTGAATCAATTCAGAGAATTCTGGCCAAGCCACTTCAAATACTTTGACTTTGGGCAAAGTATTCTCTGAGCCTGAACTATCTCATCTATAAAATGTAGTTAATCACAACCCTACCTCAGACGGTCATGATAAGGATTAAATGAGATGAATCAGCACCAAGCCTAGCATCTGGCGCGTAGTAGAAACTAAAAATGAAAGGCTAGGTCTTGCATGAATTTTTTTTTCTCTTGAGTGTACTGTGACCCTTCCATCAGTGAGTTTCCATCAGAGGGAGGCAAATGAGTCATCTTTTGAACTGGAAGTTTGACATAAGAAGGAAGTAAAGAAAACAACTGAATTTCTCTTAAAAGCATTTTCCTTTACTAACTTACCTTCTGTTGTCTGTGTTTGGGAGAAACCAGTTCTGCCTACAAAAATGTCTGCCTGTTTCCATAGCCAGTTCTTTGCTACATGTTTAAATTCCTAATTGTGCACACAATCTTAGTCACTGTATTTTCATGTGCAAACAATTAAGACTCATTTAACAGCCTTCCCTCTGGAAGGTTTTGTTCTCCATCTGCCACAAATCAGATTCCTTAGGAACATGTTTGATTTTGAAACAATGTGAAAGTACTGTTCATTTTGTTCAAATTTCATTTATGTACCATTTCTTCAAGTGATGTCAATGGACAGCCACAAAAAGCTGAGCAGCTGGTCAAAACAAGACTTCAAAGAAACCATTGAAATGGGGCAAAAAAAAATGTTTTAGAAAACTAATATGCTAGGACAAAGCCAAATAAAAACCATAGTCTGATAAACATTCCTCTGACATATTTCACTCATAACAAATATTTACTTTACAACAGACTTAAAATATGGGAAAATGGGAATGCACCCCAGTTTCCACTCTGAATCTTGGAAGTCTTGAGCTCACAGCAATGAATGTGAGGGAAAAGGTGAAAGAAGCCAGGAAGGAGGAAAACAGGAAAAGAGTAGATTTGTAAGTTTTTTGGGGGGAGAAACAGAGTACAAAGGTACATATTTGAATAATGCTAACCAGAAGAATCAAACAGATTGATAGGACTCTTTGTTCAGTTAAAAATCAATTAGATAATTAATTTCTCTCTCACCCCATGTAGTCCATTTTTATTAATTTGTCCAATAGACTTCTTTACTTTAGAACATCAAATAGAAGCTAATGCCTGGTCAAATTAAGGGCAAAAAAATTATTAGGTTCTGAACAAAGTAAGTTGTCTGGGAACTAGTAACTAAAATCCAGCCAAAATTTAAAAAGAAAAAAATTAGCTTTTCTAGAGGAGTCTCAAAGTTAGACATCACCCTTTGGAGGTTTGCAGAAAATAGTTTTTCCTGTGTATATTTCCCGTTGCTTGGGGACTTGAAACAAATAACAAACACAATTAATGCAGTCATTCCCTATTTATATATCAGTTGGTTAGTTTGTCCACCAGCTTCCTAAGGCTTTATAAGCTGAATTGTTTTGATATCATTCAATGAAAATATTCTAGAAAAGTTCAAGAAGTCTTGTTATTTCGGGCAGTTCACACTTGGGTTGTTTAAAATGCCTTTGTGCAAAAGCCCAATCTGCTTTCAAATCAGACCTTCAAAGAAGTGTAGATTTATACATGTGACAGATCCCCTTAGGTGCTTCCCTTCAAAGAAAAAAGAAAAGCCAGGAGAGCCCCTCCCACCCACCATCTTGAGTCTTTGTGCCTAAGCATCAAATGGCACCTCTAAAAAGCAGAGCAGAGAAAACATTAGTACCTCTCTGCTGGAGATCCAAAGCAAGATACAGGTCTTCTGGGAGACATGGCACCTAAGAATTCGCACATAGTTGGTAAATAAGTGGGAGGAAAAAGTGGACGTGGAGGGGGTCATGTTCTCCACGAATAGTGAATATTTATTGAAAGGCAACTATTTTTTAAGAGCAGGTAAGCTCAGAAGTCACCGACATCAGATGTCTGCCATTAGAAGAGTTAGTTCCACTCTGGGGTGTAATTAGGGGTCAAACGAATGGTGTGCTCTGCATTTAGGATAGTGGCTCACCAACTTGTCTGTTCATTAGCATCACTTGGAAAGTTGAAAACTTCCAAAAAAGTGAAGGAAGAAAATGTCAGAGGGTTGGAGACCAGTTAGAGGTCAATAGCAGTGTTCAAGAATAAATTTCAATAAAGGCCCAGCAAAGTAGCTGCATCGAAGGACTATAAAGGAAGAGACAGTTGTAAAAGATGAAAGAAGGACATGTGGAGGACTCAGTAACTGCTGTTGTATGGTTTTACTGAGTGGGTGTAAAATGGTTTGGAAAATGTATGAAGGCTTATAATTCTTGCTGTTATATATAGGATATATAGGATTATACATCAGATAAAAATAGGTTGGTACCTGGATTCCAGTGTAGAATTTAAGGCTGATTCATCTCTATGCCTAGCTTAACTACATTTCATTTAGCAGAAAATGTTCCATATGTCAAATATTCTAGAAAACCAAGGTTCATAGTCTTAACTCTTTGGAATGAAAATCTTTCAAAGGTTTTAGGCTCATTCTTAATCGTTTAAAGGCGTGCTGAATGTAATCAGAAACATTTTTAGTGGCTCTGGGCATCATTATTCACATCCACTTTTATACTTCTTTGTCATTCACAGGTGCCTTTGGGAGCTAACAGTCTGTGGACTAACCCCCGCCCCCCGCCTTCCCTGTAAAGAGCCCCGAATTTGCTGCCCTTTAATTTTTCATCTGTTGCTCCCAATGGTCACCTTTTGATGTTGGTAGTAAACCTGGCCTTAGTGCCATTTTTTTCTGATCTGCTGCTCCTTAGTCCTTAGCAAACCGGGTTACCAGGCCGTTGCATTGAGCCTAAAATAAGAGCAAATTAACTCAAAATTAAAAATGGGGCTTGGAGGCAATCCATCTTTGAGGAAGGGCTTTGGGATATTTAATGCACATAACAAATAAGTTTTAAAATTCATTTACTTGACTATTCTGGAGAGCTTTTCACCTACATACTGGTGTTAAGTAGTATAAATTTCTGGATAATTCATCTCTGGATGAGTGGATTGTTACTATACTACTAGAGCTAATAAAATTAATACTGATTTATCATTAACCAGTCCACAAAAACATGTTGAACTCTGTGCTCGGGGTTTCAGGGAAATATGTTTAATTCTGTGTTTTGCGTTTCAAGGAAACAGATGAACAAGATGTAGTCCCTCCCCAAGGACTGGGCAAGATATAATTGTATATATGAAAAAGACACCAAGAATCTTAGTCCCAGGATTGTGCCACAGAGAGTAAGCATCATAAGAATTCAGAAGAGCCAAAGATAAATTCAGACAAGAAACAGTGATGGACCTTGAACGTTTTCCAAATGATTTAGAGTTAGTCAAATGTCCCACCTCGCCAGATTCTTGTAGTGGGTGTGTTAAGTTGACCACTGCTGGGCTCAGCGATTTAGGATTACTTCCGGCATCCCAGCAAAACAGCCCTTTTTCCTCCAGGACCATTTGCTATTACAAAAGAGAGGTGATCGCTGGTGATTTATGAACATTCCTTCATTTTGCATCTGGCCCTGGGCTTGTGAAACTTGACGAAAGATCAATGACCTCAGGGCTTAGGGGCCAGAGCTATAATCCCAGCTGTGTCGCTAGTTTCCTGTTTAACCTTTAGGTCAGTAATTTAACCTGGTTTTTCTTCAATAAGATGAGGATGTTAGGTTAGATAATATCTAAGGACCCAACTAGCTCTTTTTATAATGTTTTACTATTTTTAAAAAAACATGCTTCTGATTGATTGCCTTTATTTTCTTCAATTCTGTTTCCGTAAGTAATAAGTAGGAGATACACTAAGTCAATGTTTGAATGCCACTTTTCACACTGTGGATCTTTAGAGGAGATGCTCAACACCATTTGCTATTTTGAGTTTTCAACAAAGAGTTAAAAGAAAATTCTGGCTCCCCTGGCTAGTCATCCTCTCCAGTTGGCAGAAGCCTTCATGTGGACTTGATGGTTGCCTAGAGCAACAAAATATTAGGGACAGAAACATGTTCAGGGATTCGATTGTACAAGTGACTCAGAGCTAAGAGACATTTTCCAGCTTGACGGGAGCCATACTTAGCTGGAGTGGGTATCTGTCTATGCCTGTCTGGACTTCCTACTCCTCTGACTTAGAGGTGCCTATTATTTTGCTCATTAAAATACAGAAACCAGCCTGGAACTGGTATAGAGTAGTTAAGTGGTCAGAAGGCAATCTTCTTCATTCAGCATGTCTCACACATGAAAGATCATTAGGACAAGTAAATATAAACAAGATGAGGGGACTGATCATGGGCTTTGAAGAGCACATACCAAGAACATAATGAAAACTCAATAAAAACTCACTGTAAGAGCCACTGCTCAAAGCCAATTAGCTCTTTTATGTTAGGAGAACCAAATGGAGGAGGTACTCCTGAGAAGCAGCACCCTTTACCTTCCCTCTGTTGGAGCCAGACATCTCTAACTATGCTGTAAGCAAAATGTGAATTTAAAAAATGGTTTTCTGTTTCTAAACTCCTTAAATCCTGAGGTCATCCCCTCTCTGTTCCATCAGTCTGTTTCCATGATACCAATTACTCAAGCTTGTTAAGGAAGGTATTAGCATCCGGGAGTCATGTCTTTTGCTTCTAGTCAGTGTTGCCTGGAGCAAGAACTGGAAGGCGATTAGCCAAGTCTCCTTACATGAAGTCCTTTCTCTTTAGCTGTTTAACTTGGTTTCATTTTAATTACGGGTTTGGTAGGTGGTGCTTCTATCCCCAGTGCACATCCTTCCCACTTGCACTCGAACAAGTTCATTAGGATTATAATCACAATGATAAACTATTACTTTTTATCCTGCTTGAAGACTTGTTGAGTGTCATTCTGATCAGAAACTGGCCTTCTTGGTTTGGACGTTGTAATTTATAGTGAATATTCTTTCTGAGCGATTAGAAACATAGTCAGAGGTTTACAATAATAACTCTTAGCCGCATAACCATAGCAGCTGTTTGGAAACATGGCTTCAGATCACTTGTTTGCAAATGTCTTTTTCCGGATGACCCTGCATGGATTGGAACCCATATACGTTACTTGACATGTGAAACACATGTGACCCTGGCAGATGATCTGGCCGATCTTGAAAACTACAGCTGTTTAGTCACTTTAAAAACAACGCGATATAAGTGATTTTCTAGGCTTGGGCTTAAACTATTCTATGCTGACTTATGGGAATTCTGACCCTTCAGGGAGGAGAAAAAAAAGTATAAGACAATAGAAATGTGTCATCCTGGGTGTTGTCATTAATTTTAATAGATTTCTTTTACAAAAAGTGCAAAGAAGACTGCTTATTGTTACAAGGGAAAAAACCCCAGTAATATCTATGTGGCTTTATTTTGCTGTATTTTTTTAAAAAATCAATGAAGTCTAAGTTTTAACTTTGTTTCCTCTTCATCCAAGTCAAGAGCAATCTATAAGTTTCTAGAAAGATCAATGCTTCTTTATTTACTATAAAATATGTTCCCTCCTTAGGGATTACATGGTGGAGGGTTAATGTTCTCTTCCAAGGCGGCCCTCTATGTGCTCCAGTTGCTATATATAAACACTATTTTAGCTAGAATTTTGTTCAGCTTGAGTGAAAGAGACCTGAAAAAATTATGCTTTAATCAAGACAGAAGTTTGTCTCTTTCCTATAAAAGAGACCCAGAGAGGAGAGTTCAGGGATGGTATGGCTGCCCTGAGACCATCAGGGACTTTCAGATAATTCCTCCACCATCCCTCAATTTTGGGTTTTGCCTCAGTACTCCAAAATGATTACCAGAGCTCCAGCCATTCCATCTAAATTGCCAGCAGCAAGTTGGAGGAAGAGAGGAAGAACAGCACACCCCTTCCTTTTCAAAGAGACTTCCCAGAAATCCCAAATAATGCTTCTATTTACATCTCCTTGCCTCAAATATTGTCACATGCCACATCAAGCTGCAAAAGGAGACTGGGAAATAAAGAAATATTTTTCTGGCAATCCCCTAATTTGAGGATTTCAATCTCCTTTAAGTAAATGATCCCTTACCTAACCTCTCCTTGTCTATCCAGTCTCTCTCAAATTCTTTACCATCCTGTTGTTCTTATACATCTTGGGGAAAACCCAACCTTCTGTCAGTTGCACAGTCTGCCTTCTCCACTTCCTTCCCTGAACTCCTGGGGGGCGGAAAAATCTCACCTTGCTTCAAGCTGGAATTCCGATAGTTAAGAATGCTCACCTCAGCTGGACCCTCAGTTTTTCTTGACATTTTATCCTTGTTCTGCTCCCTCCCTCACCCGCCTTGGTGCTTATTCCAAACTTCCTCCCCCTTCTCAAGCCTCCAGAGCCTGCAGCTGCTCATCACCTTTCAGCAAACAACTTGACTTGTTGCTTAATGAAGAAACTCCTTGTCAAGACTGGAGCTTTCTCAGCTCTTATATCCTCTTACTGCCAGCCAGATCCAGCCCTTTCTCCCTCCTTCCAGTCTCAGCAGATGGTGTGTCTCACTCAACTCCGGCTTCTGTGCTCTTGATCTCTCTCCTCCCAGTGCCTCCAGGTCCTTTCTCCACCTGTTACCTTTCTTTTTCTCACATCTTCGATCTCTTTTCCTCTAGCTCTTTCCTTACTCATGTCTCTCTCAATCTTAAAAACAATACAAACAAAATAGCAAAGTCTAGGAACAGACCCTTTATTGATCCTTTAGCTTGCTCTCTGCAGGCAGGTTGCTTCACGTCCTCATCTCCCAAGGACTCCGCAACCCACCATAGTAGGACTTTCTCACACACTCTCTGCTCCAACTGCTCTCACCACAGTTCCAGTGAGCTCCTACTTGCCTCCTCCCTGCTTATCTTAGAGGCCTTCCTCTGAAACTCTCTCCTCATTCATTTATTCAGTAAATATTTTAAATATTGATTTAACACATTTCTATTGGGATCCATCCTCTCCCAGGGGATTCCACTCTCTTTTTGCTGCTCTGAACAGTCTTTGTCACCATCCTTCATGATCCACCTTCCTCCTCTCTTCCCTCGTTAAACATGAATCTTCTGGAACTGACTCATTGCTTTTCTCATTCTGTGCGTTCTCTAGATGTTCTGATGTACTTTAATAGTTTTATCGCCCATCTTGTGAAAGTGATTTCCAAAACCCCACTGAGACCTCCTCCCTGGTTTTCAGACTCATTTTATACAAAAGTCCAGTGCCTGATGATAGTCCAATATTTTCAAAACTAGATTCATCCATTTTTTTGCAAATCTGTTTTTTCTGCCTCAGTTAGAAGCACTTTTATCCTGGAGTGAGACTTGGAAACCATACACCCCTTCTTGAACTAAATAACTGTACTTTTATTTTACTTTCTAAATATTTCTCAAATCTCTCCTCTCCTTTCCAACTCACTAATACTCCCCTAGTCCAGGCACTCACCAGCTCTCCCCTGGGTTACAGTAGGGGTGCCCCACATAGTGTTTTTAAAACTGTCAGATGCATGGAGCATTTTATTTAAAAAGTGACATAGAATTGAATTGAAAATAATGAAATATCAAACCATATCTATAATATCAAAGGTAAGTATTGTTTTATGAAAATGTTGGAATACACACATACACACAGCCATTTTGCCATGAAAATATATTTCTTATCATAAATTTAAAAAACTTGAGAGCCACTTTCTTAAATACTCCATCTCTGGTGTACTCTCCTTAGCTCTGCCTTCCACTGTGCAACCAAAATGATTTAGTTGAAAAATTAGACTGTTCTGAAAATGTCACTTTCCTGCTTAAAACCCTTTATCAATCACAAGAGGAAGTCTAACCTCCTTGGTGTTGGTACACAAGGCACCTGACCAGCTACATATCCTCTATTCTCTCCAGACACTCCCGCCACCTGACTCTCTCAGGGGCAGACTTCTTCCACCCACACATCGTGCTTCTCAGCTCTCTGCATCTGCGTGTCCTCTTCTCCCCCCCGGGACTCGCTTCCATCTCTTACTTCCCTGGCTCACTTCACCTCATTCTTTGGGTGAGGTGACACCTGAAATCTAAGCCCCGCCCCATTCTCCAGCTGGGGTCAGGCCCTTCTGCTCTGTTTCCATAGCTCCCACACCTAAGTCTGGCATAACTCTAATGAAATTGTTCTAAACATTGCCATCTGTGCCTCTTTATTCTCCGCCTGTTGGATAATATGTCAGTGCCTTGTTGTGTCTTCACTACACAGTGTGCGGTGCTAGGACACCACTGTGCTCAGCTGGCATGCGTCCACTAGACCTGGAGTCCAGAAAGTCTTCATGCATTTCTTCTCAGAACTTCTTAAAATGATTACTGAGGATACTAGAGAAGCAAAACATAGGGCAGTAAAAGTCAACAATGAAAACTTACTTGGCTCCTGCTCAGGACGGAAACTAGGATGAAACGGTGCCTCTTAAAACCTTTGATGGAAGAGGATAACTTGAAAAAGTGAAGGCTAGGTGATCTTCCCCATATTGTAACACTTCTGAATCAGAGTGAGGAAAATGTGAGAAGCAAGGCTGCTACTAGCCTATTGTTTCATTGACCAATATGTTAAATAACTCACATGGTTCCAGAAGAGAACATGTTTTTGTGAAATGAATAAAACCCCTTTTGGTGTATTCTGAATGGCATTTAAGAATAGCCTTACTCAGGTCAGTGAAGGTTGGGCTCTCACCCCATGGCCACTGGTGAGTTCATGAGTGCATTATTTGTTGAGCTTTGTGGAAGTACTAACGTGGCATGTCTGTGATCAGCCAGTGTGCAGCTCCGTGGAAGGTGTACCTTGGATCATTTCTGTGATGGGTGTGATGAGTTTCTTCCTTCTGATTTGGGCTGTAGTTTCATTCCTCCTCCCCAGTGTAAGATTAGATCTCTCTGGTATCTTGTTTCATACTTTAGCTACCTTACCCCTCCACTTTTCCTTTTCCTTTTCTTGAGGGAGGAAGAACAACTATGCAGTGCCTTCCTTTTGTGCTTTGGGCCAATTCTGTTGAGTTGTTTTATGGTCTTGGACTTAGAGCTGCCTCAGCACTCACCACTAGCCCCCGGGGCCATGAGACTAATGAGAAAAGCAAAACAACTTCAAGTAAAAGGAAGTGGTTTGTGTTGTGGAGAGAAACTTGGAAAGATACACCACCAAGGACACTAGGGGCTCTGTTTTCCCTGCTGTCTACATCTGGGTTAACACATTTCAAAATAACCAGTCAATTTAGTTAATTCCATCAAATGGCTAGTTAATATAGTCAAATGGAAGGGAAAAACAAATGAATGGTTTTTTGGATGACTGGTTTAGCTTTGTGGAGCTTTGATCTTACTCATTTCCAGGAAATAATTTCAACTCTTAAGAAAATGCAAACTTGTACAGGTTAATTCAATACAAAAATATATTTCAAAAGGTATTCATAGTCAACACACATTTGTTTTCCCAAGGGTCATTAAAGCAGGTAGAAATAATATACTAGGCATAGAAACTTGGATTATAATGGAGGGAAAGCAAGGTTAAATCATTAGCAGAAACTCTTCTTTCTTTTTCATTCTTCCACTGTCTGAATATCTCTCCTTTCTACTTTCTGCATTTTGTCCTTTCCTTTGTTCTTCAGTTCCAATCTCTTTAAACCTCAGTAGCAATAACACGATCTCTGTGTCATGCACTGTGCTAAGACATGACTTACATGATCACATTTAATTCTCACAACAACCCAATGAAGTACATGGAATGATTACATCATTTTACAGAAAAAGAAGCTGAGTCTCAAGGAATTGAAGAATATTTCCTTTACACATTATTCTGGAAAGGTGTAGAGCTGGGATTAAAATGCTGGCACTTATATTTCAGATTCCACACCCTGTCCCACTCATGTCACTGAAGTTCAATTTGGTTTTCTCCACATTCTCTCCTTTTCTTTTCTTCTCCACTGTGCTCACTATACTCTCCTCCTGTTTTCCATTCATTATGCCCTCTGCCTCTTCTTTTTCCACTCTGCTCTCTCACTTTTCCCATTTCTCTGTGACCTCCTACTCCTTACCTAACATCTCTTTCCTTACCTTCTTTGTACTGTTTATTCCCAACTCCCTAATCCTGCATTGTTCTCCCCTCATGATGTCCCCTCTTCCTCACTGTGGTCTCTCCCAGGTCCAGACCCTGCCCCATCTGTCATTTTCTACCTCTGCTTTCCTGATGTCTCTCTCTAAGTTAGAAGTGGTGCCCAGGTTTAAGCACTAGACAAGGCAAGGATATGTTCGGGAGCCTGTGTACTCTGCTCCCATGCACAAGTACTGTCCTGTGATTATAAAGTGATTGCAAGAAAGAATTTCATTCCTGCCAGATATCTCACAAATTAGGTTTTTTGTTGAACTCCAGATGGTCTCTAGTGACTAGAGAAAGATAATGCCTCTTGCTCTGATCACTACCAGGAAGTAAGTGCCAGGCAGTAGATAGAAACCAACCCCAGAACTGTGAGATCCAAGACAAGTAGAATTCATATATATAATTTAATTTCAGTACTTTGAACAAAACTTATCCTACTCAAGTGATCATATTTTCAACCAGCCAGTACAGGACAGAAGAGTTTCATTTCCTCAAATCAAAGCTATTTGGTAACTTCCTGGAAACACTGAGCGTTCCAAGAAAGGACTCCAGATTCCCAAGCTACTGGCAAAGAGCAGGCATCTTTTCTTCAGGCAGTAATTCGCGAAAGTCCCTCACCAGCATATGGTGACATGCCCATCAGACTGGCTTGGTTGTCAGGAATAACTGGATCAAAATAACTGTCATTCTTACATGGATGAGGGTGTTAAAGTTTTGAGGAATCATCACAATCCTGGAGACTTTCAACTTCATCTTTTCCTTGTAGAACATAGAGTGTCTTTCCTGAGACTCTACCATTTGTTTGTTTGTGTATCTGGTAGGTTTTCTTTTTCTGGACTCATTTCTGCTCTTCATACTCTGCTTTTTCATTGACCCAGCTTGCACATGGTTTGCCAGTGCTTCTCTGACCCTGATTTTGCTCCATCACCTATAGATGCTTTTTTTTTTTTTTTTTACGTCTCCTGACACCAACTACCTTACTTGCAGTTTCTCATCTATAGTTACAAATAAATAGAACCTACAAATTTACAAATACAATTAGACTTTTTTTCATTCTAGTTGTATATTATAGGCCATTGGTTACTGGTGAGCCTATGAATTGCCTGCCTTTGGGCTGGACCTCCAGACCTGGTCTATTTAACAATTTGGACAGCATTCTTGTAACAAATAATTTCTTGATAGTCTCCCATGTGCCAGACCTAAGCAAGGCTCTTGGGATACAGTGATGACCTAAAGAGGCTTTATGTTTGACCTTAGTCCTTATCACTGGGGAGGAGAGAGGCCAATATTAATCAAATAATCACAATATTCAATGTAAAATTCCAAACTAAAGTATGTGAAGTGAAGGAGAAATTCTCTGAGAGTAGCAGACCAGAAGAAACCCAGTCTGCCCATGCTCCTGGAACCTCCTGTAAAAATAAATATTTATGTCTAGCAAACTGGGTGTTCTGAGGAGATTCCAGAGGCATGTCACCCAGTCAAGAAGAATGAGCAGGTTTATGCCAAAGGCTATTTCTTGTTGTTGTGCTCAGTTGGTGACGATTCTGTCTATTGCAGAGCTTGAAAGGCAAGCACTGGCTTCTCACCCTGCTGCTGTCCCACCTAGCAAAGATCTCCTTCTTTAAAAGATGAGCACTGACTCCTCTTCCTCCACCAACACAACTGTAACTTCTTCCTTCCAGCTCAAAGGCTCTGAATTTGGACCTCCCACATGGTAGGACTCTAGACTAATCCATTAAGCCTGCTAGATTTCCAAAACATTCATTCAAATTTGAAATGCCTGGGGCCTCTTGTACAGCCCTGGCAGCCTTAATTTCTGCCCTTGAATTTTAAACTCAGAGTCAGGATCTCACCTGAAGGCATCCAAGTAGTTGCTTAGATGGCACAATAAAGATATCCAGGTTAAAAAAATATTCTATACTCAAAATAAGTCTCTTGTTCCTTTGCAAGACACAGTAAGGGAGGGAGGTGGGCTTCCTTTTGGACAACTCTGCCAGGCCATTCTCAGTTGCAGTCATGTTGATCCCAAATCTGTTGACAAGAAAATTTCAAGGAGATATTGACTAATCTGTACAACCACAGAAAACCAGCTCTAGGAACCTAACACAAAAATCTTAAGAACTGTTTTTTCAGACTCTGAAATTCTCCTAAATCCCCATCCCAGTATCACCCAAGACTTTACAACCTCTCTTTGTCCTGGAGTTGTAACCTGTGCCTGGATTCCTACTCCATGGTTCCCTAGTAATCTTAATAGTGTTGTTTGATGCTGCAGCCCAGATTCTCTGTGGTTTGGAAGTTAAATGGAAGACACTGATGTGGTGTGCTGCAATAACTCCTGGAGGAATGTTAGGACAAATTAAACTCCAAATAAGATAACACCGGAGAGAAACTGGTCGCTTAGTGAAAGAGCTTAATACTACAGAAAGGAGGGCATGGCAATTCCTGTTGATCCCTAAGTGACTGAGGACATACTTATTCTCTTGATTGATCAAACTGAATCCGGAATTGGTTTTGGACTCAAATGCAGAGGATTTACTTAGATTCACTGATCATTTGCATATCTAGTTCTTCTGTTTGCTTTTCTGCCTAGATAAACCTGAGAGTGTGTGTTAGTCTAAGAGAAAATGATACTCTTAAAGAGTATTCTTAAAAGGGGAGAAAGGTAATTCACACCTTTGCTCAAAGCACCAAATTCTATGAGCTGATGATGGCCAAGTTTAGGCAAGGACTACCATCACTACTGAAAAAGGTCTAGCATTTCTTACACATCATCCTGATGCCCAGGCCCATGCTGGGCAGAAGCATTACCAGATTCCACAATCTGATGTGGGGCAGCTTTTCCCTTGAACAATAGTTACATATCATTGGTGTATTTGAATCGTGTGTGGTTTTAGAGTAATGGAAATATTTTTCCTACTATTTAGTACAAAATCAACCTTAAAATAACATATCTATATACATATACTATGTATATTACACATTTCTCTATATTATAATATACATGCATGTATGTATTTTGGTAAATGATTTTATTTCCAGTGCATCTTTATTATAGGTCTGCTGAATAACCTATCATCTGTGGAGTTCCTTTTAAAAAGTCTTCATTGGTGGCGGATTTATTCCAGGGAGAACGGCTATATGTAAAATGCACTTAATACACAGTGAAAATAATGACAAATAACTCATATTGAGAGCTTACTGTGCAGGTGCTGGGCTAGGCTGTCTACCTGTGTTATTCTTTCTCTCCCTTCATACCATGGGAGGTTCCCATCTGTCCTTATCATCTTCATCCTATAGATGAGAACTCAGAAGCTTAGAGAGTAGGAATAACTTGAGGGGTTTATACTATATTTGAGGAATCATAGTTAAAAAAAAAAAAAAAAAACAGAGAAGTCTCCTATAGTTTTTGTGTGCTTTTTTTTTCCCTTCACTTTTCAAATGTAATTTTTCTCTACTACCCTCAACTGAAATAGGGTTACACTGCCTGTACATTATAGGACCAGGACTCTAAAGTCACTGCCACCAAAATCCCAACAAAGTAAGTCAGCAATTTAGGAAAATACATATTATTTTCTAGTTGAGGAGACCTCCACTAGTGACATGACTAAATCACCAAGTAAAGAATATTGGCTTGAGTACCAAAACATCCCTCTACTAAGAAAAACAGGAAATAACTCAGATGTAAATGATGCAAATGGTTGCTGAGTTAGAAAAGACATTCAAAAATCCCCTCATGCCACTAAATTACACGTTGGTGGCCTAAGATAATTTAGTGTGGGTGATATTTGTAACTGGTTCTCTTATTTGAAAGATTACAGAGACTAGAGAATGGGAAGGCCAAGAAAAAGCTCTTTAAATAATAGAATTTTATGGGAAAAACAATAACTTAAATCCCATATCTCACTGGACATTGTTGGAGAGAAATGTAGACATTTTGGCAAAAGAAACCAATGATAAGAAATACAGTTACTAAGTTAAAGCTCTTGTGTTTACTTTATCAATCTTTATAGGCACAATTAGAATCATGAAGACAAAAACAAGACTTTAAGAAATTCTAAATGCCATTTATTTAGAGAATCACTTAAGGTCTAGAGATTTAGACAGTGTCAAAACATGTGATCTTCACGTCACAAGTGCACAATATACACTCAAGATGGGACTGTAGATCACTGACACTGTGTTCCAATGTAGCCTCTTCGGTCCTACCACTGCCTAATTCATCAAAAAATGTAGGTAGCTTTGACAAGCCATTAATTCTAGCAATTAATTCAAAACTGACTTTATTTTAGGAATATCTTGAAGATTTAGACAATAAACTTTTAAAATTAAAAAAGGTCTCCCCCAGTTCCACTGAAAACTCTTGAGAAATATTTCTTTACTACCATCCAGATTTAATTTTGTCCTCTATTCTCAACTGTACCACAAGAATTTTATCTCGTTTGTATTATAAGGAATATGTAAAACAGAAGTTGCAAAGACATTCAATGCTTTAAGTTTTACATGGACCTGTTGACATCATGGCCAGAGATGTGAAAGCGTTGTTCAAAGGGAGTATATAATTCTAACTCGAGTATATCCTGTTTGGCATTTCTGTTTATTTTATTAAAATACATTTTTTACTCAGGAAATAAAGCGGTAGGCAGTTGTTTTCTGCCATTTTTCTGTAGAGAGCCTTATCCAAGCACATTATCAGTTTAAGTCCTACTGCTCTGCTTTCATCAAAATCTGAATAAGGAGAAACTCTTCCAAATCCAGTTTGGAAATCAGAATATCAAAACTCAACAGTTTGCGCTGGTCTGCATTCTTTGACTTGGAAGAAAGGGAGTCAGATCATTTCCATTTCTTGATGAAACAACTAACTTATTTACTTGCTTTAAAGAAATGACTCTCAAAAAAATAAAAAAGAAAGAAGTGACTCTCTTCAGTAGCTTTAAAAGTGTTATATTTCTATCCTACACTATGTGGAGGAATTATCCCTTATGCCTGGAACTTTTTTTGTAACTGTGAATATTTTTAATGAATAGTGGATTCTCATGCTTTAAAATTCAGAATGTATTCTAGCAAGGATCAGATATTAACAGCACCTAGTGTATTACATAAACACATTTTATGCATATACAAGCAAAATACATATTTTCTAGCAACGTTTTCAAAACATAATTGGGAAGTGTTTAGTCTTATTACATTAATATTTTAAAAGATATCATTAGGGGAAGAAAAGCTTCCTACAGTTTTTTCAGTAACTCTTTTTTTTAAGTAAGAACAGGATTTTGTCTTTTAAATCTACTAAAATTGTCTGAGACACATACTTAAAATATATTTGTAAATACATTTATATCTATTAGTAACTGTAATTTTCCTAGACATGGAGTTGTGTGAATGAAATCAGCAGTTTTCAATTAGGGCTTGATAACATTAAATATAGGATATCTTTTACCCTTTGCATCTCTGGCATAATGTTTTTCTTGTTTAATTCTGTAGATCTCTTAGGAAGGGCTTGTACCTTGTAGATTCTCTGTGGGAGAAGGCAAAATTGCATTTGAAATTCATTCATTGGGAATCTGATTTTCCAAAAATCATACAGAGAAGATGGATGTACATTTCTAGTAACCCAGGCTGGTCAATAAATCTCATAGGATTGTTTTCTCATAATCTCTGTCCCTCAGATGTGAAAGGGACTCCCTCCTCTGCCCTCACCCACCTCTCTGTAAGGACAATTCCTGAGAAGCACTGAGATTTAGGAGCAGCATGAAAGAGTAGGAAGAGCATGAATTTTGGAGTCTGCCAAACCTGGGTTTAATTCTACCTCCTAAGTTTATTTACTTGATGAATTCAGGAAAATCACTGCACATCCATGAGCCAAATTTCTATCATCTGTCACACAGAATGGTGATTATACTATGTGTCATTACAAAGATTAAATGAGACTGTGTAGAGTGCCTAACACAAAAGGCATTCAATAAATACACCTTTGCACTTGAAAAGTGGTCATTCCATTAAATCCACCCTTTATTTTCTTTAAGATAGAAAAAATGTATTTTTCTGAATACCCAACTTATTATCTTGAAAGGTCTATATATTCTATAATAAAAAAACAACTTATTATTTAAACATCTCTTTAAAAGAACAAGGATATCTATAAAATAACAACAAAAATTAACTTCTGGATAAGAATTTTTAATTGTTAAATGGGGAGGGTCGCTAGATGTGCGGGGTAGGGGGGCATCAGAAAACCTGTGTTAAACATAAAAACTATTTAAGTCATAGCCCCAGGTTAGTCAGTCTAACTAGGCTGATCATTTGTTTTGATGTGATTTATATGTCACCTTTTAAGCAATTTATATGAAATCTGCATTTTTCTCGCCTGTCTACTCGATTGCAAGCTGTTGCAGGATAACTTTGTTGAAGCCAGACTGTCAAAGTCCAAATCACGGAGACAGAAACTTTATACACTGTCAATGCTCAAAAATGCTTGCTTAAGACACACAAAGCCCTGTTATATGCAGCCAATTAATTATGAAGTTTAACAGCTGAAATATCATGAAGATTAACATTCAAAACCCTACTGATCTTTTTTTCTCATTGAAAAATCTACTGAATAGTGTTCATTGGTTTTTGTTTTTTTTTTTTTTGTCTTGTTTTGTTTTGTTTTTGGTCTCATCTTGTCGTCTCTGAATGTACCATTTACAGCCTTCTAGCTCATCTGGAAAAGCCACTTGGTGTGAAATAACAGGCTGTTAGGTCTGGAAAGGATCTCACTGATCATCAGTGCAAGGTCCAGTTTAGAGACAAGGCAAGTGACTCACCTCAGGACTCAGTGGTCAGAGCTGGTCAGTGGCCAGAACTCACGTCTCCTGGCCCACCAAACACTTGGGTTTCCACACAATTAGCCACCTTGGTGAAGAATACGAGAAGAGAATTCTTTTCTCTTTACCAATAGAAAATTAGACTAGTAAAGTCATTCAAAAAGTTTCCTCTTTATAAACCATAGATAAATTCCCCATGAATTTTTTTTTTGAACTTGTGATCTTTAAAACCTGTGGTGAACACCTATAATTGGATTAAAGTGAAAGCATGTGGTCATGAAGGAGTTGAAGTACTTTTGCCTAATTCTGCTTTGCTAGCCAGCTTCAGGGATGGAAGTACATGTGGTGACAAGCAGTGAACCACCATCAACGCTGTGGAATCCTTGAGGCTCAGTCATGTTCAGAGCCTGCCAATTCGTGATTGATACTAAGATCTAATCAAATGGTTTTTACAAAATGTCATTTGAGCAAGACAATTGTAGACACTCTAGAAGCACATGAATTAAATTATTGCATGTATGCTCATTTGTATAATTAGGTGGAATATTGGAGTGTCCTTTGTCACTTTGCAATATGAGTAGTATAAGATACTGGAAGCTTTTGTAATGTTCTATTAATTATATTTATTAAGTACTACTATGTTCCATGTATATATTATGTTCCATAATATGTTCCATGTACATATTATCATTTAATCTTCACAACTACACTTAGAGATAGTGTTATCCCCATTGTTCGTAGGAGGATGTGTAGTTTAATTAACTTTCTCAAGGATATGTCCAGTAAACGGGGGGGGGGGGGGGGGAGGTCCAGACTGGGTCTGCCAGACTCAGTAACCTCTGACTCCCTGTGCTAAATCAATTTCTCTGCCCATGCTATAAATGTACTTGATCCTTTAGTTGATTTATTGATGGAGACATTTTAATTCAGTTTTCTTCAAAATGGTACTCTTACTGTAAAAGCAAATCAAATTGATTGGAGTTTGAATCTGAATGAAGGCTTGGAAATAAGAGGGCATTTGAGAGTTCTAGGCAGGATGGGGGAGGGAGGAAAAGAGGGAGGGAGGAAAGGGAAGGAAAGGATGGGATGAGGGGAAAGAAAGTGATACAGGAAAATGGGGCATGAGAGGATAGCCATGTTCAAGTCCCTGGGACGTGCCCCGCCAAGTCATGGTCCTTGGCTTAGTGCAGGAAAGAATTCAAGAGCTAGCCACAGTTGAGTAAAAGTAGATTTGTTTAGAGAGATGTACACTCCATAGACAGAGGCTGTCTCAGAAGGCAAGAGAGAGAGAGACAGAGTGGCGCTGTGTTGCTAGCTTTTATATGCTAAGAAGTGAGAAGATTATTCCAACTATTTTGGGGAAAGGGCAGGGAGTCCCAGCAATCTGGCCACTAGCACTCTTTGACCTTCCATGCTTGGCTTAGGAACTGTCCTGGCACTAGTGCGTGTGTCATTCACCATGCTAGTACATTACAGTGTGTATAATAAGCTCAAGGTCCACAGGAGGTCAAGTCTCACCATCTTGGGCCCCCGAGTCTATTGGGAGTTGACTTTTCCGCCATCCTGGTGCTAATCGCTGCATCATTCCTTTAATGCCTGTGTCCTGCCCTTTTCCTTCCTGTCTCAAAAGGAAAGGAAAAGTTTCTTTAATGAATATAAATTTTAGAACACATTTCCCAATGCTACATTCTATTCCCATGTAACCCCCAAATAATACATTACTTCCAAATCATTCTTTATAACCATAATGAAATCCCATTTTAGTGGGAAAAGTTTCTTCCAGATTCCCCAAGCAAATACCTTCAGGAAAGACTTTTGAAGATCAAGAAACTGACTTTAAACAGTCTTATTCTATGGAAGATCTTTTAATTGTCATGATCTCTGCAAAAGAGATTTTTGTCTTCCTAATGGGTGAAGCGTAATGTTGAAAGATACTCAGTGAAGTGAAAATATGAAATATACAAATGTTAATTGAAAACATTTTCTCAGGTCCCCACCCAACTTGAGAGCCACTACTTTGTGTGGTTTCCGCCCTTGGTGTGCTTCTAGAATGGGCCCACCTTTCGGCAAATCTTAGCAAGAAGTCAAGTCCCTTTGTCACTAATTGCCTGAGATCGCGTTTTCCAGAATAAAACTGTGAAAGGGACTTTAAGTCTGAAGAAGACAACCTGAAGTTTGCTTTAAGATGGAAATAATACAGAATGTCTGTGACTGTTGGAAGCTTTTGTGACCTAATTTACAATTAGCATTGAAAAAGGAGGGAAAGTGAAGTTGGAGAGCATGGAGATTTGGGAGAAAGGAAACTACATTTGGAGCCTCCTTATAGGTAGGAAAAGATGAAATGCATCTCAGGAATAAAATAGTAAACAAAAGAAGAGAGAAAGCAATCGTAAAAATTTCTAAGAGGACTAGTGGAAAACTCACTTACCTTCCTTACATATCAGGAATTCTATCACCTTGGAATTTCATCATTGTCATTTTTGCTACCTCTTATCTGCTTCCCTGCAGTTATTGTCAATCTGATATCCAGTCAATCAGTCACATGAGTTTCAAGGCTCATGCAGAAACAATAGGGTGGGTCCAGTTTGGGAAATTGTGTCCCTGTAGGCATCTCACAAAAAAGTCAGGGTTGGTCTTAAGAGACACAAGCTAATCATATCCCACGGGTCAGTGGAAGAAAACAAGGAGATAATTAGAAGCTTATCTGAGGTCAGAAGAGAGCCCTTGAAGGTATAACTACAAGCAATGCAGACCCTATAACAGTTAGGCTCCAAAACTCCAAGTTAGATCCTAGGGAAAAAATCCAAGACGAGTGGGACAGAGTTCTGGCCTTCTGTAACATGCAGAGTGCCCACCGATGTCAGGACAACTCTTCCATATCCCCAATATATCAGCGAGGGCCAGCATGTACTTACTTAAAAATTTCACTTAGCAGGAGATGTCTGTCTTCAAATCAGTGTTACTCAGAAAGAAGCCCAGTATGTAACTCTGTGTAGCACAGCAGACCTGCTTGAGATGAAGTGTGGTGGGGGGGCCAGGAGCCCCACCTGGGAGCCTCTTTACCACATTTACTTTCCAGGACAGGGTCCCCATAAACTACTTCAGAACCAGCAAAACACCAAAACAAGATCCCAAAATTGTCCACAACCTTAACCTTGATTTTTTCATGACAGACTAAGGCTTTGTGACCTTAGAAAAATTATGTTCCCTCTCTGGGCCTCATCGATGAAATACAGGCGTAGCATAATCTACTTTTTAAAAGACAGTTTCCACTGTGAACCTCCTGAAAACGGCTATCACAACGTATTTGGGCAAACAGGTTAGCTATAGAAAAGGAACTGAAAGATTATTTTGACTGTAGTATAATTTACTTTGGGGGATGTTTTTATTTTGTAAGTGAAGAGAAATGACTGTTGAATTGTGAATTTTCAAGTAACAGCATTTGTAGGAAAGATGTTTTATTAGGAGTTTAAAAATCACTAAACAGGTTGCCATTTAATTTACCAGTTATATTCCATTTTCTTCCCATCTGTGGATCCTGAAACCTCTGGAACTTTCCTTCTGCCACATTAGTAAAATATCTACTTATAGTGTGTGTAAATCATTTATACTTTATAAATGGAAGATTCTTTCTAATTTTACAAGTAGAACATGTATGCCTGGGTATCATTTTTACATTTCAAAGGAACAAAGTTCCCCTTCAAAGGAACACTCTGATGATTCTTAAATCTAGCCAGACTTTTGCAGTCTTCAAAGAATGACTATCTCCTTGACCCTGAGATGTAAATCCAGTAAAGATTTTAACTTTTTATGACAGAGCACATCAAGGAATATTACTACTTCTTCAGTTCCTGTAACCATGTCTTGATTATAAGAATAGTTGCTTGCCATCTCAAAATCTTGACCCTTTGCTGCAAACACTGTTACCTACTCTAGAATACGGATGTCCGGGTATGTATTTATATGTACACTGCAGAATACATATTTCTGAAAAAAAATCAAGCACACAACATTTTCACAGAAAATTTGTGAAATTTTTTCTAATTCTCTCAAAAGCGTTTTCTAGCTTTCTGTACTAAGCTTATGATAAAGCCGTCTTTACTTTAAAATCTTCAACATTCTGATTTTGGCTTTCCTGTTTCATTTGTGCAAAGTGAATTTATATATAAAAAATTGTATTTCCAACCCAAAGAGGCATTACCATGACCCTTAAAATTTCTTTAAAAAAACTTTTTTAAATTGACATATAGTTAATTTACAATGTTATGTTAATTTCTGGTGTACAGCATAGTGATACATTTATACATATATATTCATTTTCATATTATTTTTCATTATAGGCCATTACAAGATATTGAATATAGTTCCCTGTGCTATACACTAGGACCTTGTTTTTTATCTATTTTATATATAGTAGTCAGTATCTGCAAAGCCTGAACTCGCAATTTATCCGTCTCCACCCGTTTCCCCTCTGGTAACCATAAGTTTGTCTTCTATGTCTGTGAGTCTGTCTCTGTTTTGCAAATAAGTTCATTTGTGTCTTTTTTTTTTTAATTATTTCATACATATAGTATTTTTCTTTCTCTTTCTGGCTTACTTCACTTAGTATGACAATCTCCAGGTCCATCCATGTTGCTGCAAATGGCATTATTTTATTCTTTTTATGGCTGAGTAGTATTCGTGTGTGTGTGTGTGTGTGTGTGTGTGTGTGTGTGTGTGTGTGTGTTGTGTGTGTGTGTGTATAAACCACAACTTCTTTATCCAGTCATCTGTCAATGGACATTTAGGTTGCTTCTATGTCTTGGCTTTTGTATATAGCGCTGCTATGGACATTGGGGTGCATGCATCTTTTCAAATTAAAGTTCCCTCCCAATATATGCCCAGGAGTGGGATTGCTGGATCATCAATGACCATCAAATCTTCAATTCAAGTGGCAAATTAACTCCACCAGCCATGAGTGTATATCCCAATCCACTTCCCTCTCCCATTCCTGAATTCTTTAACTAGACCCAATTTGCAGGACATGACTTGGCTGAAATTTATAGCTACACTGAGACTTAGAGCTAAGAAAGCTCTTAGGCAGCCATCACCTCAAACTTCTGAAGCAATGGGATCACTTAACAGGAGTATAACCCTTGGCAATAATTACTCAAGTGCAAGTTGCAAGGCTTCATCTTCCCAGCGTCCGCAGCTATTTCCCTTAAGAACAATGTCTTCCCCCGGCCTGGTCATTCAGAGAGAACCGCATCTGCCTACATTTTAGTTGTATGTCTCACTTTTGGAAATTTGTTATTAGTTTGACCTCGTGCTCCCCACTCGGATGTATAGATCAGGATTTCCAGCATCCAGCATCATCAGTTTTGTAAGTTACATTGCACACTTGTATGTTTCTACACATAAATGCAAGTATGAAAAAATCAAAGCCTAAGAAAACCTCAGCTTTTCTGTATAAGCGACTCAAGGCTGACCTTTGCTGCAAAAAAGAAAAATAAAGAAAAAAATATTTCTCCATCCTGCCAGGAAAGCTCCCTACCTGTCCTTGCTGGCTCCAGTTCCTCCTTCTGCATGTAACTGTCAGAGTAATTTTTGTCTAAAATGCAGCACTGCTCATATCTATCTCCTGCTGATCTCCATCAGAATCCCCAGTGCCTTCAGGGGAAAGTTTAGACCTCTGCGTCTCAGCATCCTGTGGTCAAATGACCAGGGGCTTTGGTATTAGATTTATCTGACCTCAAATTATGGGTTAGCCCGGGTGTAATCTTCCTCATCATCTGTTTCCTCATCAGCATGATGGAGTAACCGAGATTGTCAGGAGGTCATTGGAAAAATCGTATGCGTTACCAAATATAAAAAGTCTGGTATAAAATAGATGCTCAGTTAGGATGAGTGCAATTTCTTCCACCTTCCCCTCACTGTCTGCTCACTTACCTTTCCAAACTCCTTCCTCCTACACGGGTGTCTCTCCATCCTATGCTCTCCTGGACTCCAGCCCACAGTTTGTGGTTTCTTGATCAAGCTCTACGGTCCCACAGCTCTGTAGCATTTGCATATACTGTTTCCAACACCCCTGGAAGTCTTATCCACCCTCCTCTCTTACAGAAACTGGAGGGTTCCTGCGTGCCCCTTAAGATCGCAATTCCTGAATTCCTCCTGTGTTTAAGTTTCCTTCTCTATACTTCCATAAAATCATTCACACACCTCTTTCATCTTAAAATGTCTTAATATTGGTTGTTTTATCTATCATCTCTAATGTACCATTACCTCCTGAGACTGAAATCTGTGTCTTACTCATCTAAGAAACTCCATCTCTGCACCCCCAGCTCATTTCCTTGCAAATACTGGTTCCATGATTGAATGAATTACCCAGAGGGCAGAATCAACATGGTCTTGAAAAAGTGGCAGAACTGCTGATCTATCAGTGCAAAAAGCAACACACCCATCTCCTAGAAGTGCAAAAGTAGTGAAGGTAAGAGACTAGATAGATGGTAAACAAGAGTGAGGATTTCTTTCTGTAACAAATTTTAGAAAAGGCAACTAGGCTGAAAGGGCTTCAGCTTTCCTTTCAGCAAGTGGTTACTCTGGGGATGGGACATCCGTGAGAGGAATACCAGCAGCATCGTGAGAAACACATGCCTTGAATAGTGATGCTTCTGATGCTGTTGTTCTCAAATCAGAAATATTAGCCGCTTTCAGGGACAAAAGTGAAGTGACATGTGTCCCCAGTGTTTGACTTCCCTCTTGCCATGGACACTGTAAACAGTGAGCTTCCCCAGGGACTTCTTAAACTTTGGTGGGGTTGATAAGGGTGATCACGTGCACACAGCACAGCACCTGCCACTGGGGATAATTTAGGTCTCCTGCTGTTAGCTGCTTCCTCCAGGGCATCCTGGGTCATATGGATAGTGTCAGAAGAAGCATGTAAATTATTGATTATACCTAGTAGTTCCTAAGGGTTGGTGTGTTTTGCTTTGAAAGTTTTCCCCTAAAATGCCCCAGTTGTTAACTCATTTAATTTCATAGCTATCAGTTCACTTTTTCTGACGAATACTGGCTTATTCCTTCCCTTCCATATCATGGAGTTTTTCCTCACCTTGAAAACCTCTCTGGATTGATTGTTCCCAACCCTACAAATAACTTGTTTTTCCCTCATATCCGAATTCCTTCCCTCCCAGTTCTTTCACAATAGCTTCTTTTCTCCTGCAAAACTGTACACAAACTCCAGAAAACCCCCACTTTTAGATCCTAATCCAAAAGGTCACAGCACCAAAGCAAACATCAAAATCCTTGCACCAGAGGATAGAAGTGGAACTCTCAGCTATGGAAAATTGTGTGGACCTTTGGCATTTCCACAAAGATACAGGAAGCAGCAATGTAGGCAAGAAAGAATGTCAGTTTCTGCTATGCATTTAGTTAATGCAAAGGCTAGGGAGACCAGTGGTTCCAGATTGCGTGAGACTGAAGAGCTTCCTGGCATGTGGGACTTTCAGTGCTAAAACTAGGAAAGTCCTGGGCAAATTGGGACAAGTTAATTCCCCTACCTACCCCTTGCGGCTTCTGCTTCTCTCTCTCCCTCCTCTCTAAGTCCTAGTCCCTCTGAAAACATGCATTGATCTTCATTTCTTCCTGTTTCTAGTTGTGTGCAGATATTCGAAGACCTTGGACCAGCACATCCTTCAGGGAGAGCCCCAATAGTATCACATGAGAGACCAAGAAAGCAAACAGATGTCCCTTGTACCAACTCTAATTGATTGGTCATGGCTATCTAGAGTAAAGTGTTAATAGTTTCTTGCATGTCCTTCCAGAGAGGATTACAAATACTATTCTGCACCATATTCTTTTTAACTGAACAATATATCTTGGGGCTCTTTTGTATGTGTTTATATTAATAATGATCTACATCTTATTCTTACTACCTGATACATAGGATTTCCCTATGGATGTGCAATAATCCATTCAACCCTGTTGATAGACTTGGAGAGCATTTCTAGTTTTTTACTACTTTGAATAACATTGTGAGACTCCTTCTACCTGAACATTTTTGTGTCCTTTTGTGAGTATAAATGTTTGGCAGTGAAACTGCATTTAAAAATGTCATAGATATTGCCAAGCTGTCTTCCAAAATGATTACTTCAAGTTACAGTCCCACAATCAGCAGAGGATATCATTGTATTCCCAGACCCACTGACTCTGGGATTCACAAACTAAATATTTTGCCAATCTAATTTAATTATAAATGAGGTTGATCACATGTTTGTATGTTTATTGGTCACTTTTTTCCTCCTACTTTTTTAAATGAATATAAAAGATTCAGTAAATCAATTATCCTCTGGGGGGGGGTTTGTTTGTTTTTTATCAACACATTGATGTTCTGTTAAGAAAATGAGCCTTTTTTGCAAATATTTTATTTTCTTTATTCTAATTAAACTTTGTTTAGGGTGCTTTCTTACCACTTAGTCTTTTAAATATTTCTGTATTCAGATTCATCTTTTTCATCTGATTTCTAGATGCCTTGGTATCTTTTATCCTTATTTTCTGGCACTTGGTACAGTATCTGTTACATAGTAGATGTTTAGTAAATGTTTTCTGAATGAATAAGTGATGGATATGTGAATAAATTAATGCTGTTATTTACCTCTTCTTATCCCTCCTTATGGTACATGGAGATCTGGAAAATGAATGCTAAACCCTGTATGTCAATAGAGCATTATGGTGTGTCGTCTTAGGGCAGGGAACTTGCTCAACATGGCATCCTTGTCACCTAGCACAGTGCCTGGAGGACAGAAGATATTATCTGTATTGATTGAATGAATGAACTATCAGAATAATGAAATAAATACAAATAGGATGGATTTGATCCTCCTGTGCCAGCGGCAGGCACTTCTGGAAAATGAGCCCAGACCAGAGAGGGCCCAGAATCTCAACTTATCTTAACATTGCCAGAGTTTCAAAGTTATTTCTTTGGTTTCAAGTAAATAGACAGGAGTGGCAAGAAAAAGAAAAAGGGTTATAACCATCAACCTGGGACCAGGGACCATGTCTAATTGAATTTATAATGCCCGTAACATCTCCACTAGTGTTTGAAAGGTTAAAAATTTCCTAGAGCAAACAACTTATTACCACTGCTTGCCAAAGTACTCATAAAATGGCCATATTGCTAAGAACAGAAAACAAACCAAACCAAAATAAAATGTACCAAATAGAAACAGAAATAAATGTGCCTTAGTGTAGCTGGATGATTACCAGATCTGTTCTCCACAGACCACCATCCTTCAAAGTCAGGGCGCATCCTTCAAGAGAAATGTGTCCTTGTCAGGGGATGTTCAATGAGGTGCAGTCCCTTTGTGTGTCAGTTTCCTGGGTCGTCTGGGGTCTTAGGAAAATCCTCTTGTTAGTGCACATACATTATGTAACTCATCGCAACCCAATAGCTCAACCATGGTTTCGTAGCTATTAAAACATGCCACAAACCAAACCACCTGTGAGGCGCCAGCTCAGCAAATGTGCCTATGTGAAAAACAGTCATAAAAAGTACAGAAAATGAGGATGAAAGAAGCCCGAATAACAAACTAGAGCTCATATATTTGATGTCTTGAGTCACGAGAGGGAAAGTGCTCCATGTAAGCTGAAGGAAGATGGCAGCCACAGGCCCTGGAACTGAAGCCATTCTCACGATGTGAAAGGGTCATATAATGTGGCATGAATCAGAGTGACTACTGTGGGTCCCCTTGCTGGAGAAACTGCAATTATGGATAATTACGTGCAAGCCCTAGGAGAAATGCCAGACATTAGAATCTATGTTTAATGTGAAAATTGCATTTTGGGTTTTTTTGTGGAACTTCAACATATAGCTTACTCTATAAAATGTGGGCATATGTCTGAAGGAAAGAAAAATGCCAGGGTTGCATTTTAACATCCTGTTACATTTTGGTTAATTACAAAGGAACATGACTTTCTGAAGAGAAAAATCTCTCAATCTCTCTCTCCAACAAGGCAACGCAAAGTGGTTCCAAACTTGTTGTCTTAGGTTATCACTGAAACTCTCTGGAAGGAAAAGAATGACACATTGTCCTCAGAGACTCCTTGTTCCACTGATCTGTTCAGTTATTCTTTTTTAATAAGGTGGTAATGTGGCCTTAAGGGTTTCCTCTGTTGATGGAATCCAAGGAATTAGAGATAAGTAGAATTGGCGGACTGATGAATTATAGTATTATGAATTTTCTCTCTCTCATTCTTGTACTCTAGGTGCCTCATTTTTCCCTAAATCTCAGTCTTACCCTTGATTTTCTTCAAGATAGCCTATGTGTTTTATGCAATCTCAAGGAGGCAAGAGCAGAGTCGGGTTGGCGAGAACAGGAGGGGAGAAGAAAAAGTAACTACCAGCTCATGCGTTACTGAGCTTGTTACATCTTTACAAGAAACAGCTAGTTGCTAAGTTACAAAAGATATTGCTTCTGAGGTTGTATAGAACCCGCATGTCTTGGAACATTCCACTTGGGGGAGAAAGGGGGAACAGTCTTCCTGTCCACACACCTTTTGTCTCTCACTGGCCAGTTTGCTGTACAGAACCTTGACTCCCTTCACCCTCCAGAAGTCCCTGGGGAAGCCGGAGGCCCCACATAACTTATAGGTAGTGGATGGTTCCTGTCAAGTTTGGGACTGTTGCCCAGACCATGTCCTCCAGAAAGAGGATGGGGAAACAGAAGGGATGAGGCAGTGGTGGCGATGGCCCAGACTTTACTGGGACTGCTCCGGCCAGGAAGCTGGGACGGTAGCTTGTGCCCCAGGGGTAGGTTGGGCAGAGCTGACCTGGAAAGGCCATCAAGGGGGCCCAGGGCACTCACCTGCAGTCTACTGCAGACCTAGAATGGATCAGACCAGGTGGTTATTCAATTAATCTCCTCTAATGTCCTGATAACAGTGCACTTAGTTTAGTGCTGTATCTCCTGTCACCCAAGTGCCTCATTTGTATCAGGTGTTGTGCTAAACACTTCAAATAAATTATCTTGTTGAATCCTTGCAACTCTATGGAATCCATTTCACAGATGAGAAAACTGAGACCAAGAGAGGTTGAGTAACTTGCCTATGTGCACATAACTAGGAAGAGGCAGGGCTAGAATTTGAACCCAGGTATTTCTAATTCCGAATCAGTTGATCTCCTATGCCACAGTCAGTATCCACTTGTACTGTTTCTACTAGAAAAGCATGAATTCTAGCTATGAGTAGCGGTGTGATGGGGCGTTCTCTTCTGCTTTGTGCTGATAGCAAAATATCTTCCTTTCTCTTGTGTTTCTCAGATGTGACAAGATTATCATAGATTGTGTGTATGTGTGTGTGTATGAGACAGAGAGAAATTTTTGAGGTGAATTTTCCAATTCTCTAAATAATATGAGAATGGGAAAACAGTGGATAAACAGAATGTTTGATGCCAGGAGCTTCTCAGACATACACCGATCACAAGGCTAATTTTGGCAACTGGAATAAAGAAATCCCTGCTGTAATAGGAAGGTCTTCTTTCACTAGAACAGTCCTGACTTGCTGCCACCGTCAAATCAGGCTGAACACGTTTAACAACATGATCATTTCTACAGCTTGTGGGGTTTGACTCACAAGGACATTTCTCATATATCATCTTGAAATCAGGTTAATAATACTCCGAAACAGAGCTAAAAACAAATACCACATCCCACGACCAAGTGGCGATGGTAATTGTGTCGACATACCAAAAACGCCGCGAAGCCCTGTCTGTGTAACAGGAATAGCATCGGGGAACTCGAAGAGAGGCTGAGGCTAGTGCTGTCTTTGTTCATTACTGTATGTTTCTCTCTACTGTTTTAAGAAGCCATAGCTGAAATGTAAAATTTGGGGTGTTGTTATTTCATTGAATAAGGTCATCCAAATAGTTTGGGGGCTTAGTGCTCTCAGTTTCAGCTCACACATGCATTGAATCATGTAAAGGTCATTTAGGTCAGTGTTTTCCAAATGACACATTTGGAATTAGATTTCTAGTGAATACTAGATCATTATATTTCTAGTGAATGCTACAGTAAATCAGAAATGTGGCTTGCATTCAGTTTCCCATGCACTTACTCTGAGGGCTGAGGGAAATCACTCTGTTTGTACAGTTTTGACCCCTAACCCTTGGAACACCATTAGGAAGTCTGATGAATGGAAAGAAAATTTATTTTACTTTACCTTTAAAGGGTATACCTTTGATTATTCCAGTGAACTGTGAATGAATGTATCAAACCCATTGTTATATAATGTGTATAATTGGAATTTTAAAATCTTAACTTACTTCCCTTAAAGTGAAATAAACTATGTAATAGATTTGGGAGCCCTAAAGTGGTCCTCTAGTGGAGAAAATCATTATACAGAATTGCACATTAAAAATAATAAAGTTAAGAAATGGTATAGTTGTGGGGAGCATCACAAAAGGCAAAATATAAGGATGAGGAAGTAAAGAAGGAAGAATTTGTGAACTGGAGCCACACACAATTAGGAACAAAGACACACATCACAAAAACCCTCATCTCTGTTCCGATGGGAAAATTCTGCCAAGTCAGTGGTTCCCAGACTTTGGAATTTCAAAGAAAAAAAGAGGGAGGTCCAGCATAGGATTATCAACTCATCAACTCTTTTTTTTTTTTTTTTTTTTTTGCCAAATAAAGCTATTTTCAACAGCATGACTGCCATAGATGAGAACTATGATTTCATATGAGGATATTTGTCCTACATCCTACATACATTTGATATAAAACAACAAGAAAGGACAGAAAGAGCAGTCATCCCTCAAAGGGGACTTTTGAAACCTTTCATTACTGTGTGCGCATGTGTGTGTGTGTGTGTGTGTGTGTGTGTGTGTGTGTGTCTGTTACGTTGGCCTTACTTTTTTTTTTATTTCACCAAATCCCCATGGTGTTTGGGAATGACCATGATAAAGTCATTCATGAGGATATAGAATTATTTCATATCCTCCAAAAAAATAACTTCCAGTGAGGAACTTAACAACTATTGAACATGATGTAACAATCCAAATTTATATGACAAACTTTATTGACCAACTACTGGTGTACCAGATACTATAAAAGAAGTTGGGGATACGTAGGGAAGCTGTGAAGTCACAATTCCTACCTTCTAGTCTAGTAGGGCAAAGAACAAATTTTAAAAATATATGATTGAAAAGCCTTAAGTACCAAGAAGGCAAAATACAAGTTGCTGTGAAAGCTTATAGTCAAATCAGCACAAAGATGTCTCTGAAAGGACTGCCCCTGTGCCTTTTGTATACTGAAGTCATCTTCTGTATATTTTAAAAAGGTACCATGTCTAGGCAGATGGCTTATACAAGGGCCATCCCTCTGGACCGGTGAGTGGGAAGATGATGCTCTTTCCTCTGGTTTATTCAGGCTTGCCCTGCATAGCTTGGCTAAGGGGCATCTCTGTGAAGGGCTCCAGAGGACGGAAGGACATGATCAAATTTGCATTTTAACCTTACTTTTTACTTTGGAGGTGTTTCCGTTTGCTTGAGTGAAGCAGAAATAATATCAAACATGCAAAGCTATTGATTGGGTGCAAAACTTTTATCGGTTTGGTAGGTAAGACCTAAGGATTCATTTAGAAAGGAGAGCTCTTTTTCTCCAGAGCCCCAGATAGAATTGATTGGTTTAGGGCTAAATCACCAAGATGGATACCCTCTTCCAAATCACACACACTTCTTTTGACATTGAGGTTTCCCTGACTCACATCCAGCCTAGAATTTATTCAGATCACTTTGGTTTTGCTTATGAAATTTGGGTGAGCCACTTTAAACAAGTGTGGCTATAATTTGTTTCTGAGTTAAAATGCTGCTATTATTTTATATTACTGATTTCTGCAAAGGAGAAAGAATTTAAGTTTTGATCAATTTGGTTGTTAATGAAGCGAGCTGAGTTTTGTAGTTACGTGGTCTACAGTGAAAATACGCTTTGTGGGACTCTGTGGTTTAGCTCACAGATGGACAGCTAGGCTTCCGAAAAGCCTTGTGTTTTTAATGTGGGTTTGCCTTTAAGTTTAAGGAATTACTTAGGCTTCTTATCTCAGTGTACACAAAGCTGCTTATCGCCTAGATGAGTATTGGCACTTTGTCTCAGAGGGAGGAGAACCAGAAACTGGCTCAGCCCATAATCGCTTACCTTTAAAGTAGCTCTCACAGACCAGTTTCAAAAAAATCCTTGAAGAATTTTTAAGAGCACAGTTAGGTTTTGTAGCTACTTGACATCCAATTGCAATCAAATGCTCAGTGCAAAATGCATTTCACTAGCATTTTATAGAAATGTTGCATGCAGGCCTATGCCCAGTTATTTGGTTTGGGTAGTTTCTCACTAGAAGAATTCTTTAAAGGAATATACTCTTCCAGTTTTAGTGGTACTCCTTAGATCCAACTCTGGTCACAAGGGGGAATATACTATCTGTACGTTGCTTTCCTACTTTTTTAGTCCTTACCAACTTTGTGATTCTTACCCATTTATTGTTTTTTTAGTCATCATTTGTATCATTATCCTTAATGAAGTTTCCCCTATGTGGAGGCTTATTAAGCAGCATCTCTAACCTTAAAATAACACTGCACAGTAGGAATTATTATTCCTATTTTACAGGTAAAGAAACTGAGGCTCAGACAGGTTAAGACATGCCCTAAAATTTAATAGTAGCACGTGGTTAAGCTAGGCTTCCAAATCAGATCTGTCTGACTCTGAAGCTATCATCTTTCAACTCCATCCCGTCTCTTCACCTTCATTCTAGACCAGAATGTGATACATAGCTGTCAAAAAGACAGTGCTGAAAGGTGACTTGAAAAAGTAGACAAGCTCTTCATGGAAAAGGTGAAATTAATATGGAGTGGGGGGCATGAAGAAGGGAACTCTGCAGATCATATGTAACAGTGAGGAAACAGTAAGCCAATGGCTTGAATTAGGGAGAAGATGAATTACATTAGGATCACAGCATCACAGTCAGGTGGCTGGAAGCAGGTAGTAAATGAGGCCAAAGGATGGCTGGGTGCAGGGGGCTCACATATTTGGAACCCAGGTAAACCTTTGCTTTCTTCCCAGACTCTATCACTGCTTTTTTGCTGGTTTTTTGTTTTTTAAATAAACAAACAACAACACCCCCACCCCGATTTTCCTATACATATTATCTTGTTCCATTCTATTTGGTAATCTTTTCATTAGTTGTGGAACTTACTGGAAAACAAAGAGAAATTTCTTAGAACTCTATTCATCTAAAAATTTCTGGAAACACACTATCCTCAAGGAAGGCAGGATTCTTACTCATGTTTGTATGAAAACTGGGAACTACCTTGGGACATGGGTTTGGGCTTTAAATAGTCAGGGCCCATGTGCAGTAGTGGGGGGAGCACGCCCTTTAGCAGCGAGACAGTTTGAGCCTGTCGTTCCTGCCACTTGGTGGTTGTGTGACTTTGGATGAATCACGAGTCACAGCTGGGCCTCAGGTTCCTCACGTGGAGGTGGAAGGGTTAAACCAGAGGCAAGCTGATGCCCTTTAATCTCGTGACTCTTAAGTAGTGCTAGGTGGGACTGACTGTGCATTTCATACCTCGTTAAATGGCTTTTTCCCAGGACAGTTGCTCCTAGTAAGTTTACTGTGGGTGGCGCCATAATCTTTAGGAGGAACCGTCATTGGTTGGTTGGTGGATACCAAGACCATCTTGATTTGTCTCTATCAAAGATTGGGAAGATGAAACCTACCAAGATGTGTACCATTCTGTCTTCACGTTAAATGACCTTGACTCCTTAAACATCTTGATTTGAACTGGAGACGTTTCTGAAATGTTTGGGGGTAGATTTGGGCCATCATAAACTCGACTGCAAATGAAAATTTCAGTCATCGTCGTAGCAGCTTCTGCCAGCCTTCTGGGTGGGAAGTGAATGATGGATTTTAGCATCTAGGCTACCTGATAACTCCATCCTTTGAGATCAGGCCTCTTAAAATGTTAAGTAATGAGAGGAAAATGTTACAGTCTCAATGATGCTGATTTCATATTCAGCTGTCTTTTTATTGAAGTATAGTTGATTTACAATATTGTATTAGTTTCAGGTGAACAGCAAAGTGGTCCAGTTATATGTATATATATGTATATATATATTATTTTTCAGATTCTTTTTTATTATAGGTTATTACAAGATATTGAATATTGTTCCTTGTGCTCTATGGTCAGTCCTCGTTGTTTGTTCATCTATTATTATTGTTATTACTATTGCTATTCGGCTATGATTGCTTCCCCTCTCCTCCCCACCTCCTATTTTTTTACTTGGTTTTAAAAAGAGGAGAAGGTTACTTGCTGCAAACTGGAGAAGTGAACACGGGCTTAATTTTTGAACCTGGGCTCAGGTTCTGACCCAGAGAGTAAGCTAGGAGCACTTAACCTAGTGGGTCTTGTCCGCTGTATAGGGGGAATCACCTTAGCAAAGACTTTAGCAAAATTTCAAGACTAATCAGAAGTAGGTCGCCCAGCCTTGCCTTGGTGGAGGTAGGTACGCAAGCACACCCACGTGCAGATCTCTAAAGCCAGGACACAGAGGAAGCGCTGTGACCCACTTTGTCATCTCTTCTCCTTCGGGGTCTTTGCAGGAAAGACCGCTAAGGAGCAGTCTTAACTGTCAAGCTGCCATACAGAAGAAAGGTGTCTGGCTGAGTGCAGGCTTGGCTAGGAAAGAGGAGAGAGTCCCTTTCATTTCAGAAATCCGGTCCACGTTTTACTGAGAGCCCAGGCTCCGTGAATAAGAGGAGCCTCTGAGGGCTGGTTTCTGATGTCGCACTAGGCATGATAAGAATGCCATTGACGTCAGCAGAGTCATCATCAGGGAGAATGGCACCCCAGCTCTTGAAACCACACCAAGCAATTGCAGTCCTTTTGAAAATTAAAAGCCGGTGCTTGGGGGGAGGGGGGAGGAGGGGAGGAAGGGAGAAAAGCAAAGACAGGGGAGCGGCGGCTCCAGCTGAATTCTTCTTTCTTTTGTGCGTTTCCTGTATTTTAAAGAGACAGGCACGCGGTTGCTCCTGGTACCTCACACATAAACTTGCCCACCCCGGCCCCAGAAGGCACTTTAGCCTGAATTGATGGGGGCAGAGGATGCGAGAAAGAGGGAGACAGAGAGAAAGAAAGAATTTAATTTTGTTAGCATTTCTGAGTCCAGAGAAAACAAACCGTGCCACCCAGGTGCTGGACAGAGGCCCTGAACCACAGGAGAAAATACAAGCCTCTGAGAAGGAAATTTTGAGCTAAAACTGGTCTGCTTGAAATGCGTGTTGATGAATACATTACAAAGGGGGAGTTAAACACTTCAAAAGAGCTACTACAAAGCCACCTCCCTCCACCCCTTCCCGCCCCCAGCCTCACTGTGGACTCCTGAGTGTTTGTGTGTCTGCCTGAGAAAATGACAAAGTTGTGGGTTTGCAAAGGGAACACTGCGGGCAGGTTGTGATTTCAGCTTTCAGAGGCCGCTCCAAGAACATCACCTCCAGCTGTAATTCAAAGGGTCCCTCGGCTGGAAAATGTCTTGGAGGTTAGGGAGTGTTTGAAAACAATTCTTTCGTGTGAATCGTCCCCGTTTTCAAATTCCACAATTAATGTAACCCAGTTGTTCTGCCAGCTCCATCCTGACTCCAGCCCCCCGCCACCCCCGCAATATTAAAACTCCACAGAATAGACTTGATGCTATCAGAGCAATGCGAGCTTTATTTTACAGCATTGATTGGCAGCTTCCCAAGCCCATAAAAACCTTTTGCTGATCTGATTTTAATATCCATATCCTTCAGCTATACCAGAAAGAGTGGTTTCTGAGCAGGGGAAATGTTAGAAGGGAAACAAAAGAACATATGCACATAAAGCAAAATCTGGCAGAAAATGTGGGTTTAATAAATCGTGTTATTTGAAACGCCTATTTTGAATGGACTGGTGAGAAAGGAGCATGAGAACGAAGCACAGGAATGGTTCTTCCTTTTCAAAGACCTGTGTCCTTCTGAAAAGGAAGAAGCGGGAAGCAGCATCCCTTCCAAAGACACAAAAGATGCTTGGGGTAGAACCCTCCACTCCCTCCCGTTTGCTCTTAAAAAATAGGACAAGTTACACTAAGATGGGCTTCTTTGTTTAATGTGACCGAGTGAACACAGGGAGAAGGAGTTGAGCAAAGCACATTTACTGTGTACACTTAGTGTACTCATGGAGAGATAGCTAATCATCGTGAGGCCCTGTTGGTTGCAACTTCTGAAAGGACGCAGGTCAATCATCCTAGCCTGGCTCATTTTGGCTATTTTTGTTTTCTTTTCATTTTTGTTTTGTGACAAGCAGACGCTTATAAATGGAGTCCTTCCTTCCTTCTTTTCTTCCTATTAAAAGATACTAAATACTTTTTTTTTTAACATCAGATAAAGAAAGAATTCTGAACCTACAGTCCCAGGACCCAAGGTCCTAGGTTGTGCCTGAGGGGATCAGAGCCCTCCCTCCAGTTACAGGAGGAGCCTGCGCATGCAAAGGTCCACTGGGGGATGGGGGGGGGATGGGAGGCAGGGGCCAGAGCCTTCTCACAGGGCTTTTGTCCACAAAAAGGTTAAAAGTCCTGACTTTGATGTTAATCCTGTCAACACGACACAGACCAAGTGTTTCCATTCTTTTCACCTTTTCTGCTCTGTTGCCTTGATTACAAGTGTTCTGACTTGTCTCCCCAAGTTGTTTCTGTTCCTGTGGGTGTGTCTGTCATCTCCCCATCCTGTCCCACCCCTCCCCTTCTGTGGTTATTTTATTCTCCGTCCAGATCATTTCCTCCAGCAGAAAAATGGCCAAAGGCTTTCTCCCTTCTTCCTACCTGCTGGTTCCTTGTGTCTCTTGCTCTTCCTTTCTCAGGCCTGGAACCCTCCCAGACCACAGTGATCGATCACCCCCTACCCCCAGCGATGTTTAGGTCCCCTTTGCACCCGGCATCCGAGCAGGAAGCCCAGAAGCCCCCGGAGTCTGGGTGTGTTTTGAAGATGTCAGGCTCAAATTCACTGAGCGCTCATTTGCAACAGGAAGTCCTAGTGAGTCTGATGAGGGAATTAGCAAATAGGGTTGGCAGTCAATTGACAGAGGAAGCTTAAGGAAAGGGATCATTTAGAAAAGGAAAGAGAATGTAATCCTTTTCAGGTGTGTTAATTTCCTTTATAGGCAGAATTACTGTGGACTTGGGGTATTTTTCAGTCTTTCTTTTCCCTAAGGTCTGGCCTCATTTCCTAAGGAGGAGGAAGGAGAAAAGCAGGGAATTTGATTATGGACACCAGCCTAACCCTAGTTTAATGAGCCATGGAAACAAAATAGCTCAATCTCCCCTCACTGCTGTAATCCAAAACTAGAAGCATTGAGAGCACTGTGGCTCTGGTTACACGTGTTTGTAGTACCAGCCTTGCCCCTGCATTTGAACTGTTCGTCGACAGATCTGAAATGTGTTCGTTCTTTGTGTAGCAGATATGGATCTTTTAGAATTAATGTGGGGGGGAAATGACCAGAAATGAAGAGATCTACAAATATATATCTACAATGTGGAAGGAACAAATAATATTTGTCATTGCTGCCTCCGATTTTTTTGGAATAGAAGAAATAAATCAACAGAGATAAATGTGAAGATCCTGTGTCCCCACCATCAGCAGCCCCACTTCCCTTCTTCCTTCTCCAGAACAACCTCTGCCATCAATTTGGGAAATAGTCCCACATTTTCAGCTTTTTACTATAAATATTTTATTCATAAATAATATGCTTTGATTAAAAAAAACCACATCCCTGTCTTTTAGCTTAAAAGTTTTTAGCCAATATTATGTTTGCCGGATTTTTTCTGTCTTCTCCTTTTTCACTATAGAATTCCCACTAATTGTCTGGTTGCAATAGATCAGCAGTAAAGTAACTGATAGGAGACGGTTACTAGAGTAACCACTTTCAAAAGAGATCTCTGATGGGGAGCCTAGTTGGGCTGTAGACTTATCAGGGAGGCAGGAGAGAAAGGAGCTTCTTGGGGTCAGGCTGAACTGAGACTGATGAGTGGAGGGAACTAAGAGCACGGTCGAGTCAGGTGGAAATCAAACTCGCTGAGAACCAGTTTAGGATGAGTTTGTTCTACAGCGTGCTTTTCTGGGTGACCTTGAGCAAACTGCTGCCCATGATTACCGCTCTCTACACCTCAGTGGTCCTCAAGTGTAAAATACAACCCCAGAATCACAGAGCCAGAATGCAAGTAAGGGAACTCCTCCTCAACCTCCCTGAGCTTATAACTCAGAAATTGAAGACCTCGAAAGGTGTTGTGATGTGTGGATACCCATCAGAGTGAAATCAGAAGCTGAGCTTGGAGTAGGAAAAGTTGTTCCTCATTGAGTCCATTTTCTAAAAGTTGTACCTTGTCAGCAGTTTCTGAGGTCGTATGTTGACTGACTTGACAAGTTGTTCAAATACCAAAAGTGGTGTGAAGGCAAGACCTGTCCATTAAATAGTGCTGCCTTTTTACAGTGTACAGTGTACAGGTGAGAAAGCTGATGCTCAGAGAATTTAAGCAACACACTGAGGGGTGTGTAGCTTATCAACGCTAGAGCCAAGATTTGGACTCAAGTCTCTCTGCCTTTTACAAACGTGTTTTTAACTACTGTGCTACAGCATGCTGCCTCAGGACACACTTCTTTCACATTGCAGTTACTTCCGTACATCCCCACCAGAAGGCTTCTGATTTACTAGGACATACATATTTCCTACCTGTAAGTATTAGGGGACAGAGTGTCTGGAATAGAGCCTTAGAAAGAGGGCAAAACGTGCTGGTACCGAGAACTTCAATGTCAAGAACAGGAAACTTGGCGACTCATATTTTAAATGAACTGGAGAGGTAGGTCCTGGGTTCTGGAATCAAACACTTTGATGGCAAGACAATAGTTGTAGGAACAAAGAATTAGAAGTGTTGAACAAAATTAAGAAGGAAGAGGATTTGTCCACAGCAGATTATGGAGGGGAAACAAAGATCACCTGGAAAGAGGTGTTTTTTTTTTTTTTAAATCAACTGAATTACCTAAGTTGGCAAAAAAAAAAAAGGAAACATCAAAGAAGGGTTTGCTGGGAAACTATTAAACAAAGATGTGGTGGAGACAGCTTTAGGATCAGCTGCACCATTGCCTATGGTTGAAGGTAGAAGGAAGACTGTGTGGGCTTTAGAGATGAAGCCCTGAGGCGCAGGGGATAAATACGCTCACAGATCTGCAAATTCTTCATGTTGATTGATCTTTAGGAATCGTGTGTCATAATACTCAGTACAACAGCGCCTTAGCCACTAGACCGAAGGAAACACCTACAAGGATTTGGGAAATGAGAAGCTAGGAAAACTGACAAAGACTGAAAACAAAACAATGAAACAAAATGAAGAATGCCATTTTAAAAATCCTAAAATGGAAGGCTGACTCAGACTTTAAAAGGCTCTTTGAATCAGTATTTTTTCTCAATTCCTTTATTTGAGTTAGAGTGATTATTGTGTAGAAGAGTCCCGTCCCCCCCTTTTTTTTTCCCAAACATGTTTTTAAATGAAGGCTTTCCACACATTGAAATTTAAAGTGGTCTTGGAGGGAGAAACTGCTTAATGGATCAGGGATTTTATTGGAACAATAGAAACCTTTGGAACTAGAGGTGGTACTTGCACAACATTGGGAAAGCACTAAAAGCCACTGAACTGCTCACTTTATTTTTTTTAATTTAACACCTTTATTGTGATATGATTCCTGTACAGTAAACTACACATATTTCAGGTGTACAATTTGATGAATTTTGATAGATGTATATACACCAAATGAACCACCACCACAATCAAGATAGCTAACATTTCCATCACTCCCCAAGAGGTACAATTTTCGACTAAGCTGCTCACTTTAAGTTTTTAAACTTTGTATTATGTGAATTTCAGCTCACCAAATTATGTTGAAAGAGAGAATTTAGCACTAAGAGTTATCAGAGTACAGCTTTATGAATTAAAGAAAAAGTGGTTTTGGCTACCATAAGCCTGTGATGTTCTTGAGAGTTTACTTTGTATCTCATTGACATTGGAACTCAAAGTGCCCGGCACATAGAGATTCATATGTGTTTGATGAATGAATGGAGGATTCTGACCAGGTCATAGCCAGTGAAGTCCACTTTGTAGGGTGACCACTTGACTATATGTTGTGGGGTATATTAAAGGAAAACAGAATACAACAAAATGAAAGTTATCCTCAGCTTTTTTTTTTAAGTTGGTTGGTCAAAAAATAATTAATATTTTCAGATTTTAGAGTATTGTTGGTTTGATTTTGTTTTGCGTTTTTCCCCATCAGCCTCTCTGGAACTTAGATTACAGGTAGGATTTTCTTCTGTCCTGCTTTTCTGTCTCAGGCCCTTCACATCCATTTCCCTGAGTATGAACAGTTGGAAGTGTAGTGGGATTGACATGAATGACAGGATGTTCCCACCACGTCCCTCCTGGAATATGATTGAACGGCTAATGTTAAGGCGTATAGCAGAGCTCCACGGTTGGAAAACAGTGTTACTGGAATGAAAGCCCCTATATTCTAAGCTTTCTTTATTATAGTCTTCTGTTATTTTCTTCGTCATATTAGCACCATTGAAAAAGTTCAAGTTAGAGGTGAGATGGAAAAAGTAAGGACAGTCTAATGTTTTATAGACAGAAATTCAGGCTTCATAAAATTCATCTGTATCCTCTGCTCTGATGTTAAAACCTTTCTGCCTAAATTCTGTCAAGAATTATTTCAATTCCCCAAATAATATACTTCTGTAGACAGAGCCCATATATTGATAACCCCTATATCCTATATAAAGGGCATAACTTTCCTTTACTCTCTTGATATTTAACATTAATTAGGGTTTTTCTAAAAACACTTTATTTTTATTTTGCTTGCCCATTATTAGGAGTCCTGGATCTATAAACTGAAGATAAGATTTTGACAATTTACAGAGAAACTCACTTTTATGAATATGGTAACATCTACTATCTTCTCTAAAGGAGGCAGGCAGGAAATTTGAATTAAGAGTTTTGGAATATTACTACCTTTATTTGGTTCTCCAAAAAAAAAGCCTTCTAAAAAAATTTCATCCTTTCCACCCCAGTTTATACAGTTCTCATATGCTTTTCTTTACTCTTGTATCTTTTCTCCTTTCTTCCTTAATTCCTTCACTCCCTCAAGTCCTGTGGTCTAATTTTCATTTGTAAGATATTAAGCATAGAACAATAGAACAACTGTGAAGACTTCCCAAGGATAAACAAGGTATCATTTTAATTGTGCTGCATCTACCATTGATGGTGAAGGAGAGGAGAAGGAAGACAGATAAATGTGTACAAGAAAGGATATCTAAACTAGAAGACCAAACCATGATCCGGAGAGACAGGAGAATAATCTCAGGCACACTGGATGGTGCGTAGAAAGAAAGTCGTGCTGAGAGTACTCACTGAGATGTGAATAAACTCCTCTTTGAATTTCATGTCCTGATGGATGGTTGCTTTGTATATAAAAAACAATGTAGCAAAATCACTGAGGCTTATTCCTTAGAGTGATCAACGATCAACACAGTGGACAAGTGCCAAAGTAAACCTACCTTATACAAATTGCTTTATTCATTTATCTGAATTGCTTTGTTCACTATCAACAAAGATTTATTGGAGCACCTTCTATGTGCCAAGCATCTGGGACCTGGGATGCACAAGGTGGAAAAGATAGGATTTAAGATTTAAGCGCCTTGCTGTATAGTGGAGAGTTGTAAAAATCACAGTGCACACTCAGGGGAAGGAGGGCTTCAATGGGCTTGGGCCAGCCAAAGTGGGAAAGTGGCTTGTGGAAAGTTACAAACTTAAGAAATACCTGAGATGTTTGAGAAATAGCTCCAAGGTTCTATAAGGCTGGAAGTGAAAGGGCAATGTGGAGCCCTGGAAACTGAAGCTAGAAAGGTAGAAAGATCTGCTTTTCACTATACTCTGTGCTGGGCACGATGGAGAATACAAAATATAAAGGAGATACAGCTAGTCCTTACAGAGTCTACAGTTTAATGTTTATACATGGATATATGTCCCTGTTGGAACTTAATTCCTTGGGAGGTCATGGATTACTTAGTCCTGGGAGTATTTATATTTATATTGGCTAGCTACAAATAGGGAATTGATACAATATTTTAATTGTAGTAAGAATAGTTGGATTAGAGGGTTTGTTGCAGTGGTATGCTGGTAAACCAATTCTCTTCTTTCCCCTGTTTCCCACCAAAAGCCAAACAAACACAACAAAACCTGGTTAACAATGTTTGCCTATTGCCGTGGTGTAAACACTTCCACCATAGCTGATTTCAAGCTATCACTGGTTTAACCGTCCTTTTGCAAAATTCTTGAATATTTAACAGTTGACAGCAGTCAGTCCCAGCATACCGTACATTGCACCAGTAATTCTGTAATTCTTAATGTCAAATAAATAATGGAAGCAATGAATCATATAGATGCAAAGAAGAAGAGAAAGAAGAGGAGGAGAGGAGATCTTTGAGAGCTAGATTAGTTGGGAAATGTTCCATAGAGGAAGTAAGGCTTGAGGTGGGTCTTATAGATCAAGTATTTAAATAGAGAGGAGCAGGCACCCCAAAAGAGATGCACAGATTTTGAATCAAGGATGCAGGTGACAAGTGTGACAATCCTCTAGCAGACGTCCAGATAGGTGAGGTTAGAAGGGATTTAGGTTGAGAAAGCCTTGGCTACACTAGCATGTTTTGGACCTTAACCTAATGTTAGTAGACTGTCATTAATGGTTTTTGGACACAGATGGACATAGCAATATGTTGACAAAAATAATGGTTTAGAAAAATTTATCTGACAATAAGATGAATGATTGATAGCAGTGAGACCTGAGAATAGAATAATATGCCAAAGAGAGATACCTTATGTAAGTGAGAGTAATTCAACTCAGCTGCAACCTTGGACCTCTGTAACAACTCATATGTTGAGAAATTGTATCCTGGAGGGTTGGGTAAAGCTACTGTGAAGGCAGTGAAATCATAGTGACTAAAGTGGAGAGAAAGTGAGTTCAGATGAAGGCATTGGCATACAAACCCTCTAAAGTATTTTTATTGGCATTTAGTCTTGCCATTATTGTTGCTAACGATGATATTGAATAATTATCAAATGTCGTTAATTATTTAGAACCAGTTGCCTAGAGCAGCCTCTCATCTTGCAAAAAGTGGTCTTTCTTTGAACTTTAAAAAACTTGTTTGAAACATGGAGACTTAGAATGGGAGGTCTACCCTAGCAGCACATCTGCAGCCCTTCTCACCCCTGCTATCTTTTCTGCCCTTTCACTTTCCACTGCCACCCCTGCCCCAACCCAGCTTTCCAGTCCTTCTCCCGCCTCTTCCCTGGCTGCACAATCATGACTCAAACAGCTCTGGGTCGGTATCTCCTTTCACCAGAACTCCTGCCGCCGTGGAGTACGTGCAGAGCATCTGTCTCTCTTTGGACTCTCGTAAACTCTGAGGGTGTTTTCTGACACACACACTGCTGTGTAGTTCAGTAACAGGGCAGTTGTGGTTTCTTTTTATTGCAGTTATGCTGATTTTTAAAAGCGCTCAGAGTAAGAAAGAAAGGAAAGGTAGTAATATACATGTACGCAGATGCTCACTGAGCATGTTTGTACGTGTTCTAGGCAGATGTTATTTTCAAAACCTGTCTGAGCAGGTCTAAGCTGTAGAAATTTGGTAAATCAGGGTCAGAGAGCAAAAATTTGGTTGTGCACTTCTCATAGAATGTCAATTACAGATGGCATGCACATTAAAAAGAAATCTAAGGGACGAGCTGTCTGAAATTTAGTCTTTTTGTTCACTCTGATTATACAATGGGGAAGTATATGCTTAACGCCATTTTAATTTCTTGAATATATTTGCTCAAGAAAAGTACATTATCATACAGCTTAGTAACACACATGCTGGAAACAGGTTGATAATGAATTTGGGCAAAGATGCCCATTTTGTTCCCTGAAGTTTACCCATTTGTTGGCTATATAGTTACTAGTGAGGACTCCAGCGAGCATTAAAGCACTGATTCTCTGAGATAAGAAATGTGTTTATCGGTGATAATTATAAATCTGCCAGAGTATTGTGGAAGTTACATTGTTGGGGATCTAAACAAAACCAAAATCACTGCAAAGTTATTTTAAAACTGCTGCTATTTCTGTAATCATAGATTAGGGTTTGCAGAAGGTGCTGATGAAGTTGTTCCACAAACTCGCGCCCTGTAGATTGTGTAGAAGGGCAGTCACTCTTAACAAGTAAACTCAGAGTGTCCCATCAGCTTTTTCTCTAAATACACATTGTATCTCAGTAAACATGATATATACATATACTTCAATTATTGACAGCACTATACACTCTGTTAAGAATTCAGCTCCCCAACCCCCACAGCATCCCCTTTCTCCTGTAAGACAGATAAGCACCGAGAAGGAACCAACACAGTTCTCTGAGTCCCCAAAATAGATGTTCACCGCTTCACCCACTAAAGATAACGCACTTCACTAGCAAGAGAAATATATGCCCATAGTTTAGTGATGATTCATACCTGCTTAGTTGTGTGGTTCCAAGCCTTCTATAATCGGGTGAGCAAATTAGAAAAGGTGGGCAGGGAAAGCCACAACCGATAGTAGCCAAGTGACAGCTGATGGCCTGAAAACAAAAGGAGAAAGAGAAGATCTATCAAAATCATCTTAAAAAGCACAGCTGTTTGGGACTTTTTGCAAAGGGGCAATGAGCTCAACCTGTTTTAAGAAACCCTAACAGCATTTCTGCTGGACAGCCGAGTGTAGCAGTTGACGTTCAAGTTATGAATGGCACCGAGTCACCAATAAAAGGCTAAATTTATTCTGCCCAGTCAGTATTAATTTTCTGTGCGATACTACAGAGATATTTTAATTTTATGCACTTAAAAATAAGGGGGAATACCCCAGACCTAACCCGTGTCCTTCTCAATACCTCCCACAGGTATTGCTCCTTCCATCACATTCCCTCTTTGACACACTCTTCAGTGGCTTTTTCTCCTTCAGACTGGTTGAGTTCCTCCCTTCCCAAGGGAAAAACTCCCTTCTTCTTTGTTTCTGTGTCACCCCATATCTCTCTTGATTTTCTCACACAAACTTCTAGAAAGAGAGTTCATACTCACTACCTCCATTTTCTTTCCTTCTCGTTTATTCCTCCACCAAGCTATTGCAGATATGGTTCCTCTGGTCTCACTGTCAAATCAAATACTCTTCAGCTCATTCCTTACTAGGTTACTCTGACAGCTGTCCATCTGTCCTCCTGGCTTGAGGCCATACTTTCTTTTTGTATCCCTCCTCCGCTCTTCTTCCTTCACCCTTCCTTTGACCTTGGTGTTCCCATTATCCCATCCTCAGCCCCCGGCTCTCCCCACTCTTCATGTTCTCCAGGATCCACTCACACATTCTTGTTATTGTAGCCACCACCTCTATGCTGATAGCTCCTAAATTCATATCCAGGTCTATCTTAGCCTCTCCTGTGAAGCTTGAAAACCCAACTGTTTACTGGAAATTCCCACCTGAATGTCTCACAGGCTTATCATAGTCTTCATATCCAAAATCAAATTTAGCTTTCCCCCTAAATTTGTTCCTCTTTATGTATCTCAGTTGGGAACACTACTAAGTCATCTGAGCACTTAATTCATGTTCAGAAAATAAAACAAAAATGACTCACAAAAGATACTAAAACTCTACAAATTTAGCCATGCAGAGATAACCACTGTTAGTCTTTGCTTTATAGCCGTCCAAATGTCTGTGCATTTATATGTATTTTTTAATGAGATCATAATATTTGACCATTTACCACTGCAACAGTTTTTTTTTCATTTAACAAAAAATCTCGAACATTCTTCTGCTTCAAAATGTACTTCTTCAGGGGGAAGTGTATAGCTCAAGTGGTAGAGCGCATACTTAGCACTCTAGAGGTCCTGGGTTCAACCCCCAGTACCTCCTCCAAGCAGAAATCAATGAAGAAACCTAATTACCTTCCCCTCATAAAACAATACAAGCAAAATACACTTCTTCAAAATTATTCTTGGAGTTGTTCAGTGTTCACGTTCTAGCCCAGTGGTATTAATCAACAGTGTTGAGCATTTATACCATCTTTGTCAATTTTCCTTCAGAAGTAAACAACTGAAAGTGAAAAAGAGAAAAGACATATAACTTCAGATATGAAAATAAGCTCCTGGGAAGGGCGGAGATAATTCCTTGGTGTGTGTTAGTGGCAATAAGATGAGCCTAATTGCACTTAGTAAGTAATGCCATTAACTGAGTGCTTGCTGTGTGCCTCAGTGTTCAAAGGACTTTGCATAATCCTGACCGTAACTCTGTGAGGTTGGATAAATTATTGTTCTTGTTTTATAGTTGTGAAAACTGAGACACAGAGAGGTTAAATAACTAGCTCAGAGTCACATAGGTAATATAAAATAGAGTCAGGAGTTGACCTTGAGCTGTCTGTTCCAAAGATCAGTCTCCTTTCGTTGTACTAGGGCATCCTTTCTACTAAAGTGTACCACTTAGCATTCAAATTTCTTAGAATAAAACCAATAAATAATATAGTTAGCTGTGTTCTAAAAACCTTTAATGGATAATGGATAGAGAAACAAAAAATACACCACTTCTATGAGATAGTAATGAATGTTTCATTCATATCAGTGGTTGTTCTGGTTAGTTTTTGGTAATATGGTAGGCAAAAGAATATACCAGCAACTTAACAATGGAACCCTAATTTCAGGTTTAACATTGTTTTCTAAGTAGAATCTGTGTGGAAGTATTGCTACATTTTCCAAACTATGATCAAAAATTGTAAATTAGTCAAATCTGCTAGTATCAGGAGCTAAATTTTTAGGAGGTGAGTGATCAATCTCACTTCCTTATTCTGTCATTTATGTTCTGTTTGCTGGTGAGGATGCATTGAGTCTGTTGTATCTCCAAGTATAGTGTCTGGCATTTGTAAATGTACATGGAAGGGTGGCTGGGGAAAGGAATAAAAGAAGGGTGGAGGGAAGGAAGAAGGGAGGGAAGGAAGGAAGGAAGGAAGGAACTGAATTCCAGAGTCCCCATCCTCCTCCCAATTTGCTCTAATCATAGCTTTCCCATCTCTCTTGCTCAGACCACAGTTAGGGGATATCCTTGTGAGTCCTTTTGCTGTCACATCTCATTTCTGATCCATCAGAGGTCCTGAAGCCCCTACTGTTAAACTCTACCCAGAGCCGAAGTCCTCCTCACCACCTCCATAGTTAACTTCCCTATTGCCAGCTGCCACCTTCTCTGGCTGGGATGACTGCAATGGCATCTGCATGGGTCACTCTGCTTCTTCCCTTGCTGCATTACAGGCTGTTCTAAAGGCAGCAGCCCATGTAGATCATGTCAGTCCTCTCATCACAACCTTGCAATGGTCCCCTATTCCTCTCAAAGTGCTTACTATGGCCTACAGCGTCCAGCCTGACTTGGTACCTGGTTCATCTCTGGTCTTCTTCCCCATCCTTCTCTGCCTCATTCACTTGGCTCCAGCCACACCAGCCTCCTTGCTGATTTTCAAGCACCCAAAGCACACGTCCATCTTAAGACCTTGGTGCTGCATGGAATGTTCTTCCCTCAATAACTTCAGGCCAGTTCCCTAATTTTCCTCAAGTTTTTGTTCATGTATCATCTTCTCCATGAGGCCAGCCATGACCATTTTTTCCTATTTTTCCTATTTTTTAACTGCATCCTGAATTTCCCCTATTCCCAGTCCCTGCTCTACTATTTGTATGTGTATCTGCACACCATATGTCTTTCTTTCTAACATATAAGTTACTGCATTTTTAAAATTTAGTCTCTCTCTCTCTCCTGTTAGACTGTGAGCTCCTTGAGGTTAGGGATCTACGCCTATTTTGTTCACTGGTACAGACATACACAGAACAGTGCTTTGGCCATGGGACGTGCTCAGAGCATCCTTGAATAAATGCATAATCACCCTACTCAATGTGTCTTACAGAGATGATTTGGCTCCATTGGTTCCCCACCAAAAGCATTGTTCTCATTGCCAAGTCTACCTCCCCAGTCAAGAGTTTCACTAGGAGATCAGGCAGGTTGAGGGCATCAGCCCTTTGGTCCCTGGAAGCTGTGATCTTGGTCTCTGGCTGCCCAATTCCCTCTGGATATAGGATAGAAAAATGTAGGTAAAGAACACATTCAAATACCCCACACTTAATAAATATTTTAAAAGAAAGGAGGACATGTTTTGCAAAATGATGTTTTAGTACTGATTGGTGTTTACGTAAATGGGCAGTCCCACATTAGGGCACTTCCACAGTAGGAGACACCCCGGGGGGACAGCCATCACCCCAAGAGTCTATCCAAAGTAGCTTTCTGTTATCACCTTATGGAAATACAGGAAGTTCCCCGAGGATAAGCCCACGTTTTACTGACCATCTGTCTAGTTCCAGGCTTGTTCTGGCAGTCATAGGTCAGAAGGAGCCAAACTGGAATCAAATTAAAAATATGCAGGAACCCTCCCCTGTGAGCCACAGAAAAGCCAGAAGGAGGAGAGGTGGGATTATGGGTAGAGGGCTGAGCTAGTTCTCTCTGGTTTGGGTGAAGCATTGGAGAACCCGGAGGAGAAAACTTCAAAGTCCAAGAAACGTGTGTAGATCATCAAAGCATAGAGAGAGGTCCTTTGTCTTCCCTTCTCCATTTAAAGAAAACAAACTTCACAAGCTGGAGTTTGGAAATGAGTGCACGTTTGGACAGTCCTTCTTCGTGCATAGATGTCAGTAGGAGGCAATGTCCTATGCTGGCCCTATGAATCCCCGCTCTGCCATTACTGCTCGTGGTAGCTTGTGCCTCCTAACCTCAGTGTCCGTAGTCGTAAAAGGGGTAATAATAGCAGCACCCTTACAGTGAGGATTAAAGGAGGTGAGCCACACGGTGCTGGGCACAATGCCTGGTACGTGGGCAGCGGTCAACAAAAGTTAGCTGCTGCTGTGCTGGAGAGCTGCGGTAGCTACTAAATTTCAAATGAAAAATGGTGTGTGTGTTGGGGGTGGGGATTACCTAGGGGTATTGCCTGGGGAAGGACAGTTGGCCACCCAGACAGGTCCTTACAGAGTAGTATTTTCCCTGGTGAATTCCCAGGGTCTGCCCCTTGGCCAGGCAGTCTTAGGTGATTTTTTTGTGGTCCTCAGGGATGCTGACTCCCACTTTCAAAGCTCACAAGAGCCTTAAAGCTGGACTATCAGTTGATTCCTTAAAAGCTACAAAAGTGGTTTGGCCCCACCAGTGCACACGTTCTGGTAAGTTCAGAAAGCCAGTTGCCTGCGTAGTGTGGATTTAGCATAAACAGTCACATGTGATCAGAGTATTTACTGTCTCGGTTTTGAGGACCTAGGACATCCATGTGAGCAGGAGGGATAGTCTTTTTCAGGAGAGACTGACTCCCTGAGCCCATGTAGACACCCCCTCTTCCCCAAGCGCAGCACAAGTCAAGTCTCCTTTTTCTCCAGTTTACTCACTGGCCACCCTCCCTCCAGTGAGAGTGTTCTTCCTCCAGATATGCTAACACCTCAACCAGTGACTGTCTGGGTCCAGCTTGGGAGTCTCTTGCAGATGATTTTATGTGACTCTGAATGGATCTCATAATCTGATGCTGAAATACGGTAAATTATTTTATTTTGTCCATTTCTGGACTCTAAGGTGAATACTTCCATGTGGCCCCCTTGCACTCTTTTCTCCAGACCCAGCAGGCCAGGAATTGTCAGAGTGCTAAGTAAAATGGGCCAACAAGCTAAAGGCAGATACCAGCCCCTGCGGCCAGTTGGAGGGCTGACTAGAGCGTCAGCCCAGCCTGGGCCCCACTTGGCTCTTTCAGCACCTCCTAGTGTCCTCCTCTGCGAGCCCTTGGCAGGCCAGAAAGTCTGGAAATGCTCAGTCTAAAGACTGACCTCTGTTGCTTTGGGCTTTCCCTAACTTGACATCCAGGAATAGATCCACTTCAGTACTCCGCATTCAGTGAAGTCTCCTGACAGCTTCTCACGACAGTCATACTTTTCCTTCCCAGCATTTATTACAAATGAAATCATCCTCTGTCCGTATTTTGTTATTGCTGTTTGATGACAAATTTACCGATGAAAGAAGGAACGGTGTTTTTTCACTGTCGTCTCCAAGAGATTAAAACAATGTATGACACATACAGACTTTAACAAATGTATATTGAATGATGAATGATTCCTAGGACACTGTTTTTCAAACTGAGGGTCATAACCTTATGAAATCAACTTAGTGGGTCACAACCAGCAGGAAGAAGAGATGGAATAGAATAGAAAAAAATGGCCATGTATCACACCTAGGGAATTCTTCCATATAAACTTGTTTAGACGTATGAATACGTCTAGACAACACAACACTCTGACAGACACACAGTGTAATCTGAATAAGTTGCTATTGTCTAGGAAGGGCAGAAGGAGGGGTGATCCAGGGAGTGTTGTTTTAAAAAGCCTCCTTACTTTTAGAATAATTCTTATTTGTAAAAAGAAAAAAAATCCTAGAATTTTGTGCACAAAGCTCCAATAATAAGATTCAAAACAAGTTTTGACTAGCGTGTGTAGGACAGGGCTGCATCTGAATCTCTAGGTGGGCGTGTGAATTTTCTATATATCAAAAGAAGGTGCTGATTTAACATATTGATAAATGCTCTGTTTCAGTTTTCTATTGCTGCATGACAAACTCTTCCAAAGAATGGTGTTCCAACAAACAGTCATTTTGTTCTGCAGGCAGCGCAGGCTTGGCTGGGCAGTTCTTCTGTCTTCCTGTAGTCCTGAGCGTGACTACATTCACTTGGCCAGTTGACTGCAGGCTGGGGACTCAGCTGAGATGATCCTACCTTCTGTCTCTCTTCATGGAATCTTGGGTCCTTCCTTCCTCTCCATGTGATCTCTCCAGAAAGGTGTTCATATTTCTTTACCTGGCAGCTCAGGGCTCCCAGGACCACAAAAGCCAGGCCTTCTTGATGCATAAGCCCAGAACCGGCACACGGCCAGTTCTGCCATCTTCCGTGGGTTAAAGCCAGTCTCAGCCCCAGCGGACTACACAAGTAGTGACAATGCAGCAAATGTAACAGAGTATCATTCTCTCCTAGGTCTAAACTGCATATTCCTCCCTCCCCACCTCTGCAGTGTTTTGCTCATGTGAGCCCTAGTTCTGGAAATGCCATCCCTCTACTCCTCCATCCATTGAAATCCTACTCATTCTTCCAGGTCCAGCTCAGAGCTACTGCTGTGACTGTTTCCTTGACACGTCCCCCTTCTCTCATGCTGGAAAGAAGCACTCCCTTGTTAGTACTCTTAGTACTCAGTACTCTCACGGCTTTATGTCTGTACCTCATGTCGTGCCTTGGCATAGCGTTTTATACACGCACACTCAAGTGTAGCTCCATTTCTAGATTCTAATTTGCTTATCTAAGATTAAGTCATCAATAACATGACAATCCTAAAGATTTATAATTTCTCACTAGTATAAGGAGACGGGTGGTGAGATGCTCAAAACTATTGGAGAAAAAAAACCCACTGTGGAACACTAGCATAGAAGAATAGTTGCCTTTTGCATCTTCATGAATCCCTTCTCTAGGTAGTAATTTTCACACTGGATCTATTTGTCTTGTGTTCTTCCAAAATAGTATATACTTAACTTCTTTATATGGTGATTCCTCTTACCTGACGTGAATAAGCTGAATGTCTTTGCTTGGAAAATTATACATTTCCACCAATTTGTATTTTATGGAAATGACTGAGGAACCATCAACCTTTATACAATAGTATCATCAGTCAAATATATAAGCAGATTTGAAGTAGCCCTCTCTTAATTGAGAAGAAATAATTGTCCTCTATTATGTTATCTATTAAATAACTTGTATTGTCTTTTAAAACTACGAATCTTTCTCCTACCTCAACTATGTATACTGGTAGTCTTAAACTGTGATCTGCGAGCCCCTGGGTAATTCATGCCTTTCAGAAGGAAATTCAGTTGAACCTTCTAAAATTACATATAGAACTGTGGGTACAAGTTTATATCTGCAATTTTCTAGGGAGATAGTCTAGGACGCTCATCATACAAGGTTGAAGAACCCCAGTTACGTATGGATTGTAAATCTGCTTACCCTCTTAGAATTCCTCTCTTACAAAAACAAGATTATTTTCCTACCTCATAGGTAACCAGTTTCTTCTGGAGAAATCGGACATTTACATAAATTCTTAAATCTGTCTTTCATCTCTGCATTATAATTCTAGTTCATAACGTTTTGTCACAGACCTTCCAACTGGAGATTCTCTGTCATCTCTCTGGCAGCTTCACCAATGTGATCTTTCTTAAAAACAGGCAGACTTACTACTTCTCGTGTGATGCCTGGACCAGCAGCGTGAGCCGCAGCTGGGCATCTGTGGGTAACTCAGCAGTGCAGACCCGTTAAATCAGAACCTGCATTTTAACAGCATTCCTGGAAATTCCTAAGCATGTTAAAGCTGAAGATACCCAGGACGGGTGCATCTAATACCTCATTTCTGGTTTTCAAACTGTCAGGATTTGTTTTTCAAATTCTCTGTAATACCATTAACAATTATCATTGGATTTCTATTTTAATATTACCGAACAGTTTTGATCAAAGCTCTTAACTTCAGAATTTGCAAGGGGCTGTTATGGGGTAGTGAGTCCATTAACTGGTCTGATTATTAAGCAGCACTGCTCTTGGACATATGTGTAGAACTTTATGGTCCCACCACCTCTACTCTTTGTTCTAGTGTCTGTACTTCTCTGCTGGATTTAAAAACATTTCGAGAGAGAGGCTGGAAAATTAATTATTTTAAGGTGAGCACTGTAGAAGAAATATCTTTGCTCAAAATTGAAGACGTGCCACTGATGCTGATTTACATTGGGAAAATTCAGTTTATAATCTGAAAATTTTCTAAGGCGGAACTTGGCCGTCCCAGCTTCTCATAATAGATGGAGCGGTACTAAATTAAACATCTTTTCTGCTGTATGGTGTGTGTACCAAACCCTCTTTTTCTCTAGTGTTTGACTTTCATCTCTAAGAGTTTAGGGAATTTATGGCTTGGTGCATTTGATGTGGCACGGTTCCACATGTGAGGCATGGTGACTTGGATAGCGCGATAGAAGTATGTGCCAAGAATAATTGGCTTCTGTATTGCAGAACAGCTCAAATACTATGTGTATCACAGCATGTAATTTGGGTGTACAAGATGCCGATGGTTCAAAGTGCTTTACTCCTCGGCAGTGGCAAGCTGAGCTTCCTGTTGGCCGGCTGCTTGTGTTTGCATTAAACAGCCTGGGTGCAGTTAGAAAGAAAACATCCCTCTAGAAAGGGCTTTCTCATAATCCTGCAAATGGCATCGACCTTAGCTCTGAGATTCTTTCCCTCCTCCTTCCCTCCCTCCCTTCCTTCCTTCCATTGAGAATAATGCAAAGCCATTCTTTTTCTGCTTACTTTGACTCTTTGTCAGCCTTCTCAAGCAGTATTTCCTTGCTATTACGAGGAATTGCCGGAGACTCTGGTATGATGTGCTGATTCCCAGATTCTTAGAATCTGATTCAGTAGAGGGAAGGAATAGGAGAACTTGTGTTTTTAACTAGATGTCCAAGCTTATAATCAATCTGGTTTGAGAAACACTGAAGTTTCCCATGGGAAGGCTTTGGAGTAAGATGGACCCTGGTTATCAACACCTGCTGTGTAACTTTGGGTAAATTATCTAAACTCTTCAAGCCTTGATTTTTAATGTGTGAAAAAAGGATAATGTTAACTCATTGCCATAAGGGGACAATGTATACAAAACGCCCAACATAGTGTATGGTTTATAGCTTACAGTCAAAGATGTGAATCCCAGTATCTCGTTGTCAGGCTTTTGAAGGGTCAGTTTTGAAATTTCTCCAAAGTTTATCTGTCTTAGGTATAATTTCTAAAGTAATGAAACACATCCAAACTTTAATTCAACAAATATTTTTGAAGGTCTATGGTATGTCATGAATTTGAACATGCATCATCCAATTTAGTCATCACAGTAAACCCCACGTGTGGAAGATATGATCATTCCCATATAACAGATATACAAACTGAGGCTCAGGGGTAATTCTGTATTTAGTCAGTGGCAGATGCACATCTAGATGTTTGAGGCCCAGTCCAGTCCTCTTTCTCCTCTAACATAGCAGCCTTCACCCTTGACATTTTGTCTGTCTTTAAAATAACTGACGTCTACACAAATAGCTATAGAAAATAAAGTTAATTTTCTGAATTTTTTTTTCAAATCACTTCAATTATTTACTTCAAGAAAACTATTTATACAGACGAGTGGTCCTCAAACTCAAATGCATCAAGGGTCGGGCAGGTAATGTAAAAGGGCAAACTGGCCAGCTTTAATACAATAAGGAGTGGTAGAGACTGTGGCAAACTGCAGGGAACAGCGCATCTAAAGGAAGCAATTTCTGCTTAGCTCCAGGCTCTTGTTGAAGTGCCAGGATGTGGGCTCCCTAATGTCACATCTTTAGCTTTTTTAAGACAGGAAGAATTTCAAACTTTTATGTGAAATTTCCCAATTTTTAAACAATGTGTGTGGGCTGAACAGACCACATCTGTGGACCACATCTGGCCGGAAGACTGCCAGTTTGCAGTCTTGACCTCACTGCCCTTACTTCTCCGTTTCTCTTGACCTGGTGAATGTAGTCCATTTAAATGGCTTGGGTATGTAGTGGGCCCTTCTGGGTGGTGTCTTCACAGTAGACACAAATTTCTGAGGCTGATCTTTCGTTTCCCAGGTTCAGAAATATGATTTTCGCAGAACCAAGTTAAACTGGGTGCTTTCATTGAGACTCTGAACTCAAGAACTTAGTACAAAAACAAGAACACTAATTAAGTAATTTATAAGGAAAAATACATTGCCAAGTAGACAGGATACCACATTAGCCTGAGCAGTTAATTCTCTCCTTGTAATTCATTCACCTGGGAAGCTGACTCCTAATCAGAAGCTGCTTTCATGCACGTGGAGCCAGAACCCGGAAACTGAAGGACTTAAAAGAAGTGCCTTCCTGCACTGGGCCTTAGACTCCTCCTCTCCTTATGGCAGCCTCGCCACTGGGTTGAAATATCAGGACCACCCCCCCTCAGTTATGCCAAATACATGCTGACCAAGTGTCTCCTGTGCTGCTACTGTAGGAGTGGTTCTCAAACTCATGCCCAGAGATTTGGTTAAAACACCGATTGCAGGGCCTTATACCCCAAGGATTCTGAGCCAGTACTTCTGGTGTACCACCTGAGGATTTTGCTTTTCTAGCAAGTTCTCAAGTGATGCTGGTGCTGATGAGTGTCTGGCTGGGGAACTCCCTTTGGGAACCACTTGGCTCCAATTCCTCTTCGCCTGCTGCTCTGGCCTGTGTCTCTGCTTTACTATGCTGATAGTCACATCCTGATGTGGGGCTGGAACCTGGACGTTCGGACAATTTTTAGGTTGTCTATTTTTACATTTTTAAAGTATTTCATTTAAGTAAAAATACTTAATTACTCTAATTTGTCAAATCCAAAATGCCATTGATTGTAAAATATACCTGGGTTTTAGAGACATTAAAAATGTGGGAAGAAAAGAATGTACTTTCTTAGAGTCACTGTAATTCAGTAAATTAAACCTCAGTTTGGGGTACTCTCCCCTGGATTATGTTATATAAAGCTCAGTCCTTTCTTCAAAAGGACTTCTTTGAACTAACACAAGATGAATGTTAAGCCTCCCTTCCCCAGTTGTTAGTAGAAAAGACCCTGCAGGCACAGTGATCCGTGGCTGGCTTTATCATCCAACTGAAATTTATTGTTACTGTGTTTGCCCTCTGCTACTCGAATATGACCCTGGAATGCCATATCTTCACTGAGAAATGAATCTCTTTTTGCCTTATTGGATTGGTTGGGCCACGCACCTTTATGTTTTTAATAGTTGATTATCAGAATCACTGTTTTCTTGGCCACTCAGGAAAGGACAGTTAGGACAAGAGTTGCTCAACTGTCCTAATCTTACCTTGTCTTTTTGGTCATAAATTACTGTTCCTAAGAAAAAAGGACGTCTGAAAAAGGGCTTTGTTAATTTCAATAAGTATCTTCATGCATGTGGAAGAGAATGACCTGAGAGGCAGAAATTCTAAATCTATGCTGGCACTTCTCAGTCTGTTAATAGAAATTCTCTTAGGGGTCCATTTATTTATTATTCTTGGAAAAATATCACTAAGTGGAGTCCCTTAGTTATGTAAATATAAAGGCTGCAGGCCTCTCTTTCCTCAGAGAAAGAGTCTGACAAGATCTCCCCCGTGTCGTTAAAACCTGCTCCTCTCCTTGGTAATGTTTACGGAGAGTGGACCAAATTACCCAAGAATTTGGGGCAATCTACCGGGAGAAAAGAGACTGAAACTTCACCTTTCTCTCTGAAATAAGAAGTAGGGGAAACACATTAAAATGAATTAAGGTGGGGCCACGAAGTCTATGGTCAGGAGAGAATGCTGACACAACAGGCCCTGGAGGGGTTGACTGCAGGAGGCAGGTTGATGATCCAGGGCTGATTTTTGTCTCAATAAGCAAGAGTGAAATCAAAGAGCTGCATTTTGGAGTATGAGGTCGGGCCATCGTAGAAGCCCATGGAGTCCTGAACCAGCAGAGCATAGGACTTCACAGGACCAGTGCTTGGCTGTGAGAGCACATGGCAGTGGCCGAGCCCTTCGTGCTAATTGGCAGTCCCCTCTCCACTTGAAGTTTAGACACAAGGTGTACTTCAGACTAACTAACCCCTGAGGTTCTTGGACAATGTGAAGGAGAGGGAGTTTCCAAGGAGGGAGAAACTGGACTTACTACCAAAAGGGCAGCTCTAGACTCCAGTGATTAACTAGAAAAACAAGAGATGTGACAATAAGCACATCTAAGTATTATGCTAGTCTCTCTGGATGTAGAATCAAATGGGACAAGATCTATTATGACAAGCAAGTAGACTCTCAAAAAATTTATTCAAGTCTAGTTAGAGAAACTGACATTTATTCATTTAGTGGACTATTGAGGATTTCCTGTGTGTCAGAACCGGGGCCCACAGTGAGATGAAATAAATGCGATCTCTACACTCAGGGAGTTTTCCAAATTCAATAGAATAGGTGTGATAATGGAAGTACTTGTAAAGATATACTCAAGTTTGCTGTCCAAACTTCCCTCTTTTCAGAAAGTGCTGGATATACATAATGTAGAGTTTCGTAGACAGTAATTGACTTACACCCTAGAGGCCACTTGGAATCGCTTCATAAATAAAAGAAGGAAGGGCATTTCAGACAGAGGGAACAACATTATAAAGTCATGGACATGTGAAAAAAAGAGATGACTTTCTGAGTAGCTTGTAGTATACAGGGTGCAAACAGACAGAATGGTAAAGAATAAGATTGGGTGTTAATGCAGTTTGGGGTCACCTTCTAAAATGTTTTATTTATATTTATAGTCAGTGGTGCACCACCAAATTTAAGCATGTCTTGCTGTGTTGTTTACTTTTGAGAAATCACTTAGGTGACCCAGGGGAAACAGGTGGTAAGTGGGACTGAGAAAAAAGGATCAATGAACCCCTGGAAGCAGGGAGGGAGACCAGTTCAGGAGAGCATTAAAATGTTCTAAGCATGACATGGTAAAAGAAAGTTGGAATCTGTACCATATGGTGAGTGTTATGGAAAGTAAAGGTGGTGTAGACTCTGCTGTCAATATGCTTCAGACATAAAACAAGTAAAACATGAGAGCAGGGGCCTTATAATGTAGTTCAAAGTGCTGGAAAAAGCATGCAGTATATGAGTTACCACCGTAGACTGCGTTTGGTTGAGACTGTGGCTAGGAGGTGGGTGTGAGAGAGTGTTGGTCATATCGGGGAAGAGATAAGAGGATGAGAGCAATGGCTTAAAAGAAAAAAGTCTCAAAACATTTGGACCTCCTTTGTGTAAAGGTGGACACTATTTTGAGAATGTCAATTTTGGGAGACACCATAATAATGTGTTTGTGTGTGTACTTAAAAAGCCACCACCATAAAAGACCGGCAATCCACTCATGAAGTTCAAGGACCAATTTTTGCCCACAAGTGTGGAACACGCTGCTCTTCTACAAACAGTAACTGTCACATTATACGGCACTGCTCTCATTTTCTTGGTAATTTAGTGGCCATATAAACACGTATACGACTTGTGGTAAATATGGTGATTCTCACTTTATAACCAAAGAGGGTGGATGTTACAGCTTATGAGCAGTTACGACCGTAAAGCCTGCAGCGTGAGTCATGGGGTTTGGCTCAGGTATTAAGATGTGTTATTATTCATGTTGGTTAGCTGAGTTTCCTGGGCTAACCTCATTGGAGTTTGCTCTGTAAGCAAAGGACTAGATCTTTACTGATAGCTCAAGCATCTGAATTCTGCTCCTAGTTCGCTGGCTAACTGGTTCTGCAATTTGGAGAAAACGTTTAAATCTTTCTGTTGTTAGTTTCTCTATCTACAAGCAAGGGATCAGACCAAATTCCACCCAAAATTGAGAAATCAGTGATTCCGTGGTGTGGCAAAGACTGCCAATGCTGACAAAATATCCTTAAAGAATTTGTTCAGTTAGTAACCAATATGTTTACAAAGTGAATCTTAATTATATTGAGTGGCATCTGCCCAGCTAAAAGACAGTATTTCTTAGTTTCCCTTAGAATTAGGTGTAGCCAATGAAATTTAAGCAAAGGGAGCTCGTGCTCAGAGGCACTGCCTTTTACCCTTGCTTCTCTTCCTGTAGTATGACTTGGGAGTGTTCATGTGATGGCTGGAGCCCCAGTGGCCATATTGCAACCTGAATGGTCTTGAGAATGGAAGATGCATAAAGGATGGTGGAGCAGAGAGATAACAGGAGTCTGGGTTTCTAGTGAAAATGGTGTCATCATTCAGCCTTGACCTACCTCTGGACTTTCTTCAGATAAGACAAAAATAAACCTCTCTCTGATTGAAGCCACTACTAGCCACCGAATTCAGTTTCTAACTAATATACTGATTATCAGGTTATCTTTATATAATTTTCTATCACTAGGTTCTCTCCTTGCAATACTAGAGACAGACAGTAGCTTAATAATAAACTTGGGGGTTTTTGGTGCTGTTAGAAAGGCGACATAATTAACCAAATTCCTAAAATTAATTATCAAATTTATGAAAGCACAGCCACAATATGTGAAGAATTGCCAGCATTTGTTAAAAACTGGGAGGGAGAAAATCAAGAGAAGTTTATTAATCAAGGAAACTAAAGAAATTTTCAAATATCGAAAGTTCTTGGGGTTTGGGGAGCTAAAAGTACTTTTGATCTTAGTCTGCAGCAAGTTCACATTTTAATAGAATGGAAACCTCTATTTTTCAGTACACCTGTGCTTTGATCTCCTTGTCTGTCATTGCAATGTGATTATGAGGATTACTGGGTCATTCTCAGCCTAAGTTGTTTTTGTGATTTAATTTTCTGGGAAAGGAAGGGGATCATTAAAGGATATCATTAAAAGGAGAGACATGAGGCTTGTAATTGACCTTCCTTGAAAGTAATCCCATCTGGAAGATTTTATCCGTAAACATTTATCAGTGCATTTGGCTTTTAAGCAGATTCTTCTCCTCATCTTGACAACAAACAGGCAAATGCTAAAAAGGAACCACGTGAACACTCAATAGGTTGCCTTCACACGCATACCCCTGGGGAAGAAAATTTATATTTAAGAAAAAAACTTTTCTACTAAGATAATTATGACTTTTTTTTTCAGTTTTGCTTCAATGACTCTCTCAGATTATAATTTGCAAGTTATGGCATTCTTCAGTGATTATACTTTGTTGTGATTTGTTTTCATGTATGTTGAGAGTGGAAGTGTTAGGAAGGATAGGATGTTTCTGAAATCTAGTGAGCAGGTGCTTTGAAAATCTATTATGGCTCTGTAGGTGTGTTAAGCCCGGCACTAGTCTGAAACTTCACAGTGTACTTTTCTAGAGTGCAGGAACTATTTTTAGGAAGACAAACATTGTTGTGGCTTAAATAAAAGTACCAACATGATGTATTACCAGTCAGAATACATAACCCAAGCATCTCGTAAAGTTGTGTTTTGGGGTATGAGGAGAATTGCTTCAGTTTTCACGTATCTAAAGGTTTCCTGTTTGGTTGGTTTTGCCTGTTGAATTCCATATGTCAATCATCACACCCCTTGTCATTTGTCAGTTCCATATCCACTTTCAGAAAGAGAAAATGCCTTTTTCTAAATCTATTTTGAAGTTTTATATTACATTTACTGAAATAACCCCCCCTCATTGATAACCAACTCTTGTTTCTTCCATTCCCTTGAGAATACTCTTCAGTCAACTTAAAAAGCAGAGTTTGGGAGGAGGGTAATAATAGCTCAGTGGTAGAGCATGTGCTTAGCATGCATGAGGTCCTGGGTTCAATCCCCAGTACCTCCAATAACAAAAAAATATAAGAAATAAAAAGCAAAATTTGATGTTGTAGAGTGAAAAATGTCACACACCCGTGAGCAGTTGTTCCACACTTGTTTTCACACTTAGTAAAATGTCGGGGATGCATTTCTCCTACAGGTAATATCTTGATGGCTTTATCTCCCCGCTTAATGTGGTTCCGTGAGGTTTTAGGTAGAGTAGGGATACTATTTGGATTAGAACTCTTTATGCGGATTAGTTAGTCTGTGGATCCTAATATCAGAACTCTCTCCATTTTTGGCTTCATTCCCACTTTCCATACCCTGGGGAACGGCACCAATGTCAGAATCCTCAAGCTCTATCTTTCCAGTTTTTTTTTTTTAACTGAAGTTTATTTGATTTACAATGTAGTGTTAGTTTCTGGTGTACAGCATAGTGATTCAGTTATATGTGTGTGTGTGTGTGTGTGTGTGTGTGTGTGTGTGTATTCTTTTTCGTATTCATTTTCATTATAGGCTATTACAAGGTATTGAATGTAGTTCTCTGTCCTATACAGTAGGACTTTGTTGTTTATCTATTTTATATATAGTAGTTTGTATCTGCTAATCCCAGACTCCTGCTTTATCCCTCCCCAGCCTTTCCTCTTTAGTTACGTTAAGTTTGTTTTCTATGACTGTTCTTTCCAGGTTTTTTGTCCCACAGAAGATGAGAGCTTCTCTCTCTCGTAGCTCCCGTATAATCTGATAGCTCCCGTACAATAAGACTGCAGACTCTACCCTTGACCAATCACAGTGGCCCCACCTAACAGTGAGGAAGTTTCCCAAAGTAAATCAGGATACTGTTTTCTAAAGAAAGGAAAACTGAATGCTGGGCATCCGTAATGACCAATTGCTTACTAGCAGCACTGTCCTATTTCTTGATGAGATAATAACTTCTCATTGCCTACTGACTCCATGACAGATCAATCACAGTTACCTTGTAAATTATGCAGTCTTCCTGTATGCCTAAACTCTAGGCCAGTTACATCTATTTATAGTTCAAAAGAATTGCCGGGGCAAAAGGGTCAGGGCCAAAAAACCACATTCCACCAATTATCAAATTAACCATCAGGAGGGCCCACCTTGATTCACAACTTCATTCTTCATCCATTCTTTCTCCAGCCCGTCCCCTTCAACAGTTTCCTCTGTCGTTGCCCTGACAACTACCTCCCCCACAGATCGGTCCTCTCCATCTTGAAGGAAAACACTAGATGTTTTTTTTTCCTCTTAGTTTCCTCTATAGTAACCAGCCAGTGCTTTGTACATGATACACAATTAAGTACTATTTGTGAAATGAATAAAGAACGTTTGAGGAAAATTAAAAGCAATCATTCCTCATCAAGAATGAGTTGAGAACCCCTGGAATAGCCTATTCAACAGCTTAGACTGAATTCTGTTTCAGTTTTAGTTTCTAGATTTTAAATAGGAATACTGATTAAAATAATTTCACACTTATTAGCCTATTATTACCAGTCAGCCAACTGTAAAAATAACTTGGAAAATTAGGGGGAAAAAACCTGAGTGTTACAAACAGTTCAGCATATTGTCTATGTAGTAAAGAAAATATTTTCTTCATTTTTTTTCCTGGTAACTAAGGTAACACCAGGAGAACTCGAGAGCAGACTTGAAGTGGTATCAGAAGAAAGCAGTTAACACAGGTTTACTGACAGTTAGGTGGCCAGAAATAATGAGAGGGTACAATAGAAATGTTCAGTTTTCTTGGCACACGTAACTACTTAATTATCTTATTTCTGAAAGAACTATAACTCCACTGTTATCTAAGTCTACCCTTTAGCCATTTAATATAGCAGTATCCCAGCATCCCTAGTAAAAAAAGGACTCAGTTACTATGATAAACTGGATCCTTTGTAAAAGAATACTAGAATACCAAGAAGTGTTTGTGTTGTCTTAGTTTATTTTCCGTTCCCTTCCATCTATATAAGAATTAGCATCTAAAAACACCACATTATGGGATTGTAAATAAAATGTTTCCATTGTAGTTTAATAAGTGTAAAAATAAAAAGCCACTTTTCCACTCTGTCATGCAAGAGAGTGAAATGCTGGGTCATTAGTTAACAGTAAACGTCATTCTTCGTTATTTTTTTTAATGATTGCAAATTTGGTGGCAACATGCAAAGTGTAAGCAAAACTGACTTCAGAATGAGTATTTGGCTTTCATTGTTTGCTACTATTGCTCACTGACCCATCTTTTCAGAGGCATCAGCTGTCTGATAATAATAGTACATTTTTACAAAAGCAGAAACTCTTGGAGACTTCATTGCTTTGCTCAACCTCTTGACCCCTTGGTGTTAGCAAAAAAAGAAATTGTTGTCTCAGGGATCCCGGGTCTCAGAGAAGTGCTAAGAGTACCCCTTATTCATTCCTGTGTTTCTACATTAAATTTCAAGGTTGAGGATAAAACCTAGCTTCTGAGATTTCCTCTTCAGGAAACTTTCGTATATACTGCCCAGGCTGCACCAGTCCTTTCTTTGAACCCTGTGCCATCTTAGGCATGGCTTAACTGCAGTTGGATTCTAGGTTACAAAGGTGTTTTCTCAACATTTTGCCAGCATCCTTTCATTGCTTTCTGACATTGGTGATATGCTGCTACCTATTCAAAACCTATTTTTCTTTGTAAAAACTTTATGAATTTCTCTTCATCCCTGATGTCTCTACATGTCATCATCAATTGTCTTGGTCTTGGTCTTGATCCATTGTCCTGGACACACACTGGATCTTTTCACTCCAGACATACAGATCCTTTAATTCTGGATTTTTTTCTCTTATTAGTTCATCAATAATTTTACCTTCTCCGTTTTCTTTGTTGTCTCTCCCTGGGATTCTTGTTAGTTGGATTCAGCATCCAACTCTTGAATGTTGGACCTCCTAGGTCAGATCCTTTAACTTCTTCACTTTTTGCTTCCTCTTTTTAATTTCTCTGGTGTTTTGTTGTCTCTTCTAGAAATTTTGTCAAATTTATCTTCCAACCTTTCTGTGAAAATTTTCATTTGGCCATTTTTTTTCATTTTTAACACTCTATTATCCTCTGCTGTTGCCTTTTTAATAGCATCTATTCTTGTGTCAGGAATGCGTATTTTTCTCGGGGCACAAATGATGTTCCTTAGAGGTTTTCCTCTGTCTCTCTGTTTCCTGTAGATTTCTTTATTCAGTTGATGTAATCTGCTTATGCTAGTCTCTCTTCTTCATTCTGGAGAATTTCCTCAAGAGGCTGTCCTTTCATCTCATACACACACACCAGCACACACAAAGACAACAAACAACAGTGATGACAACAGCAGACGCACCATCAAAGTTCTGTGAACGTGGATGGGCTTGTCAGCTGTAGAGTTTCACTATAGCATGATGGGTTGGTCTGTTGGCTTAATCTTTGGGATTCTCCGGTGTCATTATGAGATTCTCCAATTCCTGCCTGGGAGACATGCACCTAAGGGCCTATACGTGACTGTTAATGTTTGGGGAACACAGCCTATAAGGAAGGTGAGCATCTTACTGGGAACTCCTCAGTTAAGCATCTACCTTGGGTTTTGCCTCGTTTGCCACAGTGCCTGATGTCCTCGGTTTTACATCTCTCAAGCGTATTTTCTCCAGAAAAGAAAGATGCCATCTCCAGCAGGAGAGGGAAGTAGTTAGTTGGGATCCAAAGTCTCCAGATAATTTTAATATACTTCCAGCCTCTCACTAAACTCCTACCTTCCTTCATGTGTGCTGCCTCTAAGCACTAAGTCTCTCTGGGTTGGGCAGGACACGGTAGTTCACTTTCTCCTGGAATTTACTCTCTGTGATCATTTCCTCCATTGTGCTAAGACAGTTTCTACTTCGCATCCACTCTCTCATTTCTAAAAGTCAGCTGAAATTTCTCCTTTGATGATCTCTCCTCCCCCATTGTCTATGCCTTTGTGGATTTGTGTGTTTTTATTCTCTTACCTTCATTTTAGTGAGGTGTCTAAGAGAGAAAGAGAAGAGAAGCTTGAATAGTTTCACCATCGTTTGGTAAAAATCCAGGGGGACCATGGCTGGGGAGGAAGGTGGCTTGAAAGAGCACTTTATAATAGACAGAAAGTGATGCAACAAGTTGGATGGAAGATCAGCAAGATACTAGAAGGTGCTGCTGCCGCTGAGAGCTAACATTTATTAAGTGCTCATCATGTGCTTGGAGCTTTGCAAACAGTTCTTTACGTGGGACATTTATTTCCGTCCTTGTAAGAACACCAGGAAGTAGGCACTGAGGCACGGAGTTAAGTTAGTAAATGGAAGAGATTTAAATCCAAATCTGACTTCAGAGACTATCCTCTCAACCACCTTCTATATCTTGCCTCTTATAAATTGCTTAAACAGGGATTTTAAATGAAAATGTACATGAAAAAATATGTTTCATGCCAATGATTTAGGAAGTCTTCTTTTCCACCAGAATTACTAACTGGCCTATTTAATAATGTTTTAGGACTATAATATGCTTTCAGGTTTGAAAAGTGATAAGAGAACCTTCTTCAGATAGATAGATACTGTTGGGAGGACTTCATGAGACCTAGGTACTCATCGTTTTACAAACCTGTAGACAGTCTGTTTGAATTCTGTCCTCCAACCATTTTGCAAAGTAAACGTACTCTTTATAACTATGTTTTAAATCATACCCAGAGAGATGGAGGTTGTGTCTGTGCAACACCGAACATCTGGAAGAGAAAAGTCTCCAGCCAAAGCTTGTTAAAAGAGATTCATAAGCAAAGTATGCTTTTGAATTATGAAAACAGATTCATGTCCAACATCTTGAAGAACTCTCACATGTATGTTTATGTTTCAAACATGGCTTAGAGATCATTAAGATTAGAAGTCAATTAAGTGTGCTCTGTTGTCTTTGCCATCAATTTCAATTAAACCAGACTTGCTTGGCAGTTTTCGTGAGAAAAACCTTCAGTTCTTTCCCTCACTAATGTTTTGCAATTTTGACTTCGTGTGTGTTATCTTTTCCCCCATGAGTGAATATTGAGGAGACTCTTTATGTTAAAACTCTAAAATATTCATCAGGTGCTCTTCATCAGCATTTATATGGATGAAATAGAAGTAAAAGTTTCCACAAATTAATCTTTTTAGACTGTGTAAAATTTTTGTGAACTTCCAAGAAGCCACAAGTGCTCAAGTTTTTGTCTTTTATTTTTTGGAGTTTTTTTGTTCGTTCGTTTTTTAAATAGACTATGTTTTTCAGAGCAGTTTTAGGCTCACAGAAGGCACAGAGATTTCCCATGTACCCACTGCCCCACACATGTATAGCCTCCCCCATCATCAACCCATCTCTACCAGAGTAGTACATTGTTACAACTGATGAACCTACACTGACACATCGTCACCCAAAGTCTAGTTTCCATTAGGGCTCATTCTTGGGTTTGGAGAACTGTATAATGACATGTGTCCACCATGATAGTATTATATACAGTATTTTCACTTCCCTGAAAGTCCTCTGTGCTCTACCTGTTATGCCTTCCTTCCCTCCCCTCACCCACTGGCAACCACTGATCTTTTCACTGTCTCCAGAGTCTTGACTTTTCCTGGATGTCATATGATTGGAATTACACAGCAAGTAACCTTTCCAGTTTGGCTTCTTTCATTTAGTAATATACATTTAAGAGTCCTCCATGTCTTTTCATGGCTTGATTGCTCATTTCTTTTTAGCACTGAATAATATTCCATTGTCTGGATGTACCACAGTTTGTTTATCCATTCACTCACTGAAAGACGGTTTAGTGCTTCCAAGTTTGGGCAATTATGAATAAGGCTGCTATAAACATGCACGTGTAGGTTTTTGTGGGAACGTAAGTTTTCAACTTTTGGGGGAGGGTAACCACCAAGTACGGCTATTGCTGGATCGTATGGTAAAAGTATGTTTACTTTTGTAAGAAACTACCACACTGTCTTCCCAAGTGGTGGGACCACTTTGCATTTCCCCCAACAATGAATTAGAGTTCCTGTTGCTTCTCCACCTCCTCACAGCATTTTGTGTTATCACTGTTACAGATTTTGGCTATTCTAATAGGTGTGTAATGGTATCTCCTTGTTTTAGTTTGCATTTCTCTGATAACATATGTGGAGCAGCTTTTCATATGCTTATGAAACGTGCCTCTTAAGAAATGCACCAATTTTTTAATCAAGTTGCTTGTTTCCCTCCTGTGGAGTTTTAAAATTTCTCTGTATATTTTGAATAACAGCTCTTTATCAGATAGGTCATTTGCAAATATTTTCTCCCCAGTCTGTGGCTTATCTTCTCATTCTCTTAACATTGTCTTTCATAGAACAGAAATTTTAAATATTAATGAAGTCTAGCTTATCAATTATTTCTCTCATGGATTATGCCTTTAGTGTTGTATCTAAAAAGTCATGGCCAAACCTGAGGTCATGATTTTCTCCTATGTTCTGTTCTAGGAGTTTTATAGCTTGTTTTACATTTAAGTCTATTATCCATTTTGAGTTAATTTGTGTGAAGAGTATAAGGCCTATATCTGGGTGATTATTATTATTATTATTTTTGCATGTGATGTCCAATTGTTCCAGCACCATTTGTTGAAAGAACATCTTTCCTCCATTGTATTGTCTTTGTCAAAAGTCATGCTTCTTTGTCAAAGATCAATTGGCTATGTTTATGTGGGTCTATTTGGGGGCTTTCTCTTCTGTTCCATTGATCTATTTGTCTGTTTCTTCTCCAGTACTACACTGCCTTGATTATCATAGCTTCATATTATCTTTGTAAATCTTTGTTTTTATTTTTTTAAAATAATTTTTAATGGAGGTACTGGGGATTGAACCTAGGACCTTGCGCACGCTAAGCATACATTCTACCACTAAGCTATATCCACCATGATTTAAATTTTTAAATCATGAAATATACCAAACATTTATAAAAGTGCATAGAACATAAGTATGAAGTTTAACCAGTAGTTTTAAAGTAAACATCTATTTAAATCATCCCTCTGAAGCACCCTATTTCTTTCTGTTTCTAACTCTCTAAAGACGTAAGCACTGTCCCATCTTTCTCTTTTCCTGCTTTTCTTTATGGTATGGTTTACCACTTACATATACATCTCAAAACAAAGGAGTTCAATTTAGTTGGTTTTTTAATTTTTTTGTACATGGATTCATCTTGTGGCTACTTTTATGTTTTGTTTCTTTTATACAATATTCTACTTGTGAGATTTATCAATTTTGTGTGTAGGTGAGGGACTCACATTTGTATGACTATACAGTGTTTTGTTGTCTAAAGCAAAAATTTACTTGTCCAGTCTTCTCTTGTTAGAAAGTTGGGTCATTTCCAGTTTGAAAACAGTATGAATAAAGATATTATGACTATTTATTTACATGTATCTTAGTGCTGATAAGCACGCATTTCTGTGGGGGAACACACCAAGGGATGGAATCCTGGGCCATGCATGTCTTTAACCTTCCTAAATAAGAGAAATAAATGTATTTGATAAAATGCATGAAAAGCGTATGAGAATTGCTGTACCTCCACATCCTAGCCAAACACACATGCTGTTATCAGACTGTTTTAAGTTTTTTCAAATATGGAGGCTCTATAATGAGATCATTGCATTTTCCTGATTACTAATGAGAGTGAGCACGCTTTCATATGTTTCGTAGATATTTGAATTTTCTTTTTGTTGTTGTGATGTTCCTTCAGGAAAAGTATTTTCTAAAAGGCATTTTCAAGCACCTTTTAGGGAACCAAAGGCCACATAAACTATTTGCCACAACGTATCAATGAGAAAGGCTGACAATACTCTGGAACACTCAGTGAAGGAACCTTCTAAGAATCTATAGAGTATAAAATGCAAACATTAATTTGGATTCAGTATTGTTGTTATTTCCTATCCTAGAACATTTTGCATCCCTACCCAATATTTTTATAATTTGGGACTGCCTTTGAGTTTTTTCCCTTGTTATTGTTCTTATGTATAAAGAGATGGTGGTAGAGGTTCTCAGACCAGTATGTCTGTATGGTTTATCTTGTAAAGAGTTACAAGAACTTTACATTGTCTTACCAATCTTCAGAGCATCCTTTAGAGATGGAGAGCTGACCAGTGCATCAACATGCTCCTTATCACTGGAGGAGACACATCTCCCCAGAGGGAGATGGTCACTTCTTTATTGACAGGGACCCACAGTGGCACAGAACTCAGGTTTTCTAACTCCTAGGTTAATGCCAACTGCACCAGACATGGTGTCAACGGTTCTATGCATAAAACATGAGTGGTGTTCATCCGCTGACTGCTAATACCAACTAGCTGGAACATGAATTTTTTAAAAAGGAAGATATAGGATAAAACTGTATATGATTTTACAGATGTCTCTGACAACTTTTGCAAAATCCCTTTAACGCTGCTTATCCTATAAGTAATTGTTAATGCTCCTAAGCTGATCAAGAAAATAATTTCTATTACTCTAAATTGCCAGGCTTCCTACCTTCTTGCTTCCCACTCTCCTTCCATCCAATCTCTCCCTTACCTTTAGCAAGAAAACATGCAGCTTAACCTGGGTGGTGGGAGCCTGAACGTTCTGTTCTGATATCTCACCTCCTCTCTGCCTTCGCGTGGACTTTCTGGAAAACTCCCCTTTCCAGACTCTTTAAAATGATTTTAATGTACTATAAAAAATCCTTGAATTTATAACACTTTTATGTTTATAAAAGACAACATAAAGGCTTCTCCTCACAGGCTGTAAGGGGTCCAAGGGCAATGAAACTCAAATGATAAAATTACATCTGTCAGTATACTTCACTCTTATTTATATGGTGAATTCAAGATTAAAAACCTTATTTTGTAACAACCAGTCCAGGACTCCTTTTATAGGCAGCAGAGTACAATTACAAAAAGTGCAGATTGTCTGGGTTTGAATTCCAGCTCCACGCTAACTAGCTGAGTTACTCTGGACAAATTACTAAGGCTCTTTATGCTTCGGTTTCTCCAGCAATAAAATGGGTTTACTATGAGTTGTGAGGATTCAGTGAATTAATACATATAAAAATGCTGAAAACTGAGCTTCTCCAATATAAATGCTCAATAAATTTTAGCTGTGTTGTGATCTTTTCTTATAATTTACTATTAAACAGCAATAACATGTTACCAAAAATAATAAGAGGTAGAGCTGGGAGAACTAAAAGTGACTTTGTAGTTATACCTATCAGCCTAGATTAATTGCTTTGATTTCTTCATCTATGAGTATAGAAATAATTAATACATGAAAAACCATCCCTAAACATTGTAAAACCATCCCTAAACATTGTAAACATATATATATTTGACTAAGTCTCAATACAAATTAGTCTATTTATCTCGATGAAATAAGTATCAGCCACAGAGCCAAGCTGATAACCTGGAAGCATGCACAGCATTCTGTTTCTTTTCTAAACTTGTAATTCCATCTTCCAGCCCACTTAGTCCATTTATGCCAGAAAACCTATAAGTTGCCACAATTTCTTGAAGTGTAATACCTGGGGTTTCCATGCAACAGGATCCTCTGATACAAGTATACATTAATAAGCATCCCCAAAAGGCAAAATAAGGCTATTCCACACATTGAACATTTGCGATGGTCTAAGAAATATGAGGTGCAGAGAAGACATTGTGAGTCCCTGCTATTCTTTGGAAGCAAAGACCTACACAACTCAATGATTAGAGAAAAAAAAAGATGCTCTGCAGGGGCCAGGATGATGTCTAATTCATCTTTGTATTCCCTAAAACTAACAGATGAATGATTATTAATGAATGTGTAAGTGAATTAATTGCAGTAGAAAAATGAAAGATAAATACAGATGGAGGCCACTGATCCATTTAACACACACGTATTGAATGCTTTGTAACTGTATTAGGCTTGGAGGCTAGAAAGTAGATTAAGACAGTCCCAAACTGTAAGGACCCAGCAGCCAAGAGCATTAAACAGAAAGATAAATGGTCAGCTACACTACAGCCTGCTGTGTGTGCACACATACCATATGCTGGATTTGAGAACCACTCTTCTGGTTTTTTGCCTACTTCTCAGTCACTCTTTTTCAATCTTTTTGTTGGAGTCTTCTTTCTCTTCACTTCTCTTTTCTCATCCTACTCATTGCCCTGGTGAATTTATTGACCCCCAAAACCATAATCTGTTCCAACTTAACGTTATGAAAGCTCCAGCTGAGACTGCTCATCTGCATGCCACAAATCTCTACCCGAATACGCACAGACAACTCAAACTCCACACTTCCAACGCTAGTGTTGAAGACTCTTGTCTTCCAAGACTGCAGAAGACAAGAGAATAAAATCGGAGGCTATGCCAGAGAAGAAAATCCCTGAGCTGGGGTTTTGAGGATGAGAAATGAGTTAGACCAGGAAAGATGCATATGGTTAGGGGTCAGTAGGTCAAGCAAATATTGCAGCGTGAAAGGCACAAGAGAGCTCCAAACCATTCCAGTATGTGGCACAGTGGGTGACAGAGAAGGGGTGAGAGAGATGATTAAAGAGAAGCAGCATACCATGACCTGCTAAGAAGTCTTGAATGTCATGCTAAGATGCTTGGATTTCTCTTATTCAGAAATGCACTGGGGTGATTGTATTGAAGGGAATAAGTATTAGCCTTAAGTTTTATCATCTTCTTGAATTTTGACACAATTTAGAGTTGTCTGTTTAAAGGGGGTTCCTGTAAGGATTGTGTGTGTGTGTTTTCATTTTTGTATATTTTTTAAAAAATTGAATACAAGCATTTCCTGGATCATGTGCCTGGATTTTGTCTTTGTGTTTACTAATTGATGAATTATTGCATTCACCACACATGATCACCTGAAGAAAAGTGTGTAACTTTTTGCTGCTAAGCTTCTCATATAAAGACTGTATGATCCTGAGGGTTGTGAAATGTACTTGGGAATCTGTGACCTCTCAAATTTGAGAAGTGCTGATGTGGAGATAGAATTGGAGTAAGTAGAGGAAAGACAGGCACCTGGAAAACCAGTTCAGAGCCTACTTCAGTAGTCACACAAAAAATAGAGAGGGCTTGAACCAAGGAAATTCAGAAGAGAGAGAAAAAATTCAGTAGTTATTTATGAAGTCAAACAGGCAGGACTCGGTGACATCCAGAGGCTTGGGCTTCAGAGAGAGAGGACTCCAGGATCATGCTTGGATTTCTGTCTTCAATAACTGTGTGAGTGATGGTGGCATCTCAGTAAGAGTTCTTTCAATAGCAAAATTGCAGACAGAGTTAAGTACTAGTGTTGGAAGTGTGGAGTTTGAGTTGTCTGTGCATATTCGGGTAGAGATTTGTGGCATGCAGATGAGCAGTCTCAGCTGGAGCTTTCATAACGTTAAGTTGGAACAGATTATGGTTTTGGGGGTCAATAAATTCACCAGGGCAATGAGTAGGATGAGAAAAGAGAAGTGAAGAGAAAGAAGACTCCAACAAAAAGATTGAAAAAGAGTGACTGAGAAGTAGGCAAAAAACCAGAAGAGTGGTTCTCAAATCCAGCATATGAGAGAATCCCAAGAAGGCCTGAAACTGTTGGAAAAACTATGTGGAGAAGGTATTAATCAAATTGGGTCCAGAAAGACAGGGACATTGGTGGGGCAGAAAGGAAGTGGTATGAATTCTGGATTGGGAAACATTATAAGAAAAGTCTTATAGAGAGATACATAAAATGTATACCAGAGGGCTGGCTGGAGTAGGCAGTACATCCTAGAGCTGAAGGATGGGCTCTGAAACCGAACTCCTTAGGTTCAAATCCCAGCTCCCCACTCTTAGCTGTGTGATTCTCAGCAAGATATGTAACCTTCTGTGCCTCCATTTTCTCATGTGTAAATGGGGGCAATAAGAGTACATTCTTCATTAACTTGTTTATTCTTTTGCTTTCCTTATTGATTCCTTGCAAAATTCAAGAGGATTTTATACACGCACTATTTTTAGCTATCTCTGAAGATTATGTTCTGTGTCATTCTACCATCCCAACCCTCACATATATTTTTACATTTATGGATACTTTATTTTAATAAACAGAAATGTTAAAATGTCTACCTAGCCTATATATAAATATACTAAAATATATAGATATATTTTATGAATCCTTAGCAAGTCTTTTCCTACCCCAATATATATACCTGTGTTTTATTTTACTCCTTTAAGGATTTACATTACATGTTTAAATCTTTAATAATTATGGAATATATTTTATTGTAGGATCGGGGCTCTGATATTCCTTATCTAGGTTTCCTAGATTTTCGGAGCACTGTTGAATAATCCATAGTTTCCTTATTGGCTTGAGATGTCACTTCTACATTTTACTAAATTTAAGGATGGTTGGTTCTGTTTTAAATCTTTATAGCCGGTTCCTATACAAAAAGCACCATGGTGTAATTAGTATGTGTAAAAATTACATTTTAGTATCTGGGAGAACATGAGTCCTCGTAATCTTATTTTTCAGAACTGTCTTGCTTATTCTCAGTTGGTTTTGCTAATTTATAAATACTACTTTAAAAATTAAAGAAATTAATTTTATAATCAATTTGTGAAGTCCTCCCCAAAATCCCATTAGATTTTTATTGAAATTGCATTAGGTTGCTAATTAAGCAGTTTACAAGTGCCGCATAACTACATATGACAACCATCTAAGAAAGTCCTAGCTCTTAAATTATAAATATTCATAGTCAACAGAGGATCACCAGATTTTTGAGGAAAACCAACAGCAGGAACAAAACAAAACTAATGAATGAACAAAACAAATGTATTTTTCTAAAGAAAATGTGTCTTCTGTTTCCAGAAGAAACAGAGACGATAAAAAGCATAGAGGGAAAAAAAAAACCCTTGAAATGTTAAATTTTCAGAGAGATTAGAGGAAGAGTACGTTCATTAAGTATCATCAGGTTTCTGTGAAATAGGAGCAGGATGCTGAAAAAAAAATAGGAAGACTGGGTAAAAGACTGAACTGAATTTGCCTGAATTAGTCAAACAAATCTCACAGAATGTAGAGCAAAAAGAGAAGGATATAAAATGTGATGGAAAAGAGATATGAAGATTGCAATGGGAGTAGGGAGGTGAGAAGAAACAGGGGAAAATAATCAAGAAATAAACACCTTGACTTGAAGAGTGATTCAAGTCCTCAGACTGAAAGGTTCATCCAATGCCCAAGGAAAAATACAAACTGAGATGCATGCTGATGAAATTCTGGAATTCCAAGGATAAGGCATAGATCCTCAGAGCTCCTGGGGAACAACAAAGGATCTTTCAGAGGTACCGGACTTCTCATCAGCAAAGCTGGCCGCTGGGATAGACGAGGCAATGTTTCAAAGGGCTGAGGAAGGTTAATTAGAACCCAAATTGATAGCCGATCTGTTAGGACAGACTGAAGACACATTTAAACATACACGGGCTGAGGGGGAGAGTATAGCTCAGCACGCACGAGGTCCTGGGTTCAATCCCCAGTCCCTCCATTAAAAACAAACAAATAAATAAACCTAACTACCACCCCAAAACAAAAAACAAACTGAAAAACCAAAAACTAAACATATACGGGAACAAGTTTATCTCCTACAGATCCTTCCTAATGAAAGAAAAAATATTGCTTGAAGATACATTTTAGCAAAACAAAACAACAAGAATCCTATACAGATCACCCAGGATATGCAAGGAGTATTGGAACCAACCTAGGTGTCTTATGAAAGTTAATCCCAGGAGACAACAGTGAAGGAGGCCTAGAAAGCAGACAGTCTAAATTAGAAAGAGTTGTCACAGGGTTCCAAGAAAAATGTCTTCAAGAGGAAAGTAGGTACCATAAATCAAACTGCATGATTAAGAACCTTTTAACATTTTAGGGCAAATTTAATTGCATCGAAATTATAGATTAATCTGTCTTTATAAAACTGAGTCTTCACACTCAGGACATTAGATATATTTTATTTTTCTGGTTGCTTTTAATGCCCTCCAGTGAAACTTTATAATATTATTTCTACAAGACTTAAACATTTTTTATTAAATTTATTTCTAGATATTTTGTGTGTTTCATAACTATTGTAAATGGGGTATTTTCTCTGTTTTCTAATTGGTTGTTGCTGGTATATAGAAAGTCTATTGTGTACTATATGTATTTTATAATATTCTACCTTTCTTATAAATTATAATGTTCTACCTTTCTTGTGTATTTTAGTTGACTGTCCTGAAATTTGAGTTTTAGAATTATCATCTGAAAATATAAGTTTACGCCCTTCTTTCAAATATTTGTACGTCATACTTGTTTTTCTTATTTGATTGCTTAGGTTAGAACTTCCTGAGCTGTATTAAATAATTGGAGACAATGGACAGTCCTATCTTGTTTCTGATTTGTTTCACTGCTAATTATAGATATTGAATAAAAGCTACTCACTAGCATGATAAAGAACCACTCTTCTATTCCTAGTGTACTGGGAGTCATTTTACTATCAACTTTTTAATAAGCATGTTGGGCTGCATCATGGACATTGTTGATTGGGTAGGAAAAAGACTGGATTCAATTTTATGCTATAGGGGACCATTATAAAATAATGTGATTTTGAGGAAATGATATTTAAAGAAAACTTTCGTAATTCAACCATCCAGTGATAATTGTATAACCAAGTGGACAGAGGTAGAGGAAATACATACAGAAGGATTGAGCCTAACAGAAAAGTCAGAGAAATAAATCCACTTTTCTTATTTGATTTCTTTTTACCCATAAGACTCAGAATATTTGATAGCAAAACAATTTGAAATTGATAGAGATATTGAATAAAATTTATACATAACCACTAAAAACAGGCCTATTTTTCTACTTCTTATTGTATATACATATTTATAAAAAGCAAAACTGAACAACAGGAAGTTATTAGTCCTTACAGAGGACAGCATTCAACTTTCTCTTCTGAAAAAGGAAATGCCAGTAATTGATACTCTAGTCATTTTTCTCAACAGTCTTGTAGTTTCTATAAAAAGTTGTTCAAATGATATTTGGTTCTCACTATCTATTTTGATGACTAAAATTTTTTTCAAATTAAAAAAATTAGTTTTCATATTATGGATAATGTGGCATCATTCAGAATTATGAATTCTCCTTGGAGATAGTAGGACTTTGTGCTTTTTCCCCATTGTTCCCCAGACAATACATTTCAATACATAATAATCAATGATTTGAGGATTAATGTTTCTTTGGAATTAGTCTGTCCCTATTTCATTAGAAGTGTCTAACACATAAACTACTTGAGATGTCGATGAAGATTGTGTTATTCTGCTCCTTCAAAATGACTGATAGATAGTATTGAACTAAGATTTTATGTTCAAGATTTTACCTAGTTAATTATATCTGGGGTAAGAATATAAACTTATATACTACCTCCTTCATATTACTAGTACAGATCTTGAATGATAATGAGTTTCATGATTGAAAGATTACATATAATATTGGGAAAGCACCACATCTCCTCTTTGTGAATCTGACTTCCATGCCTGTCAAGATTGGTACAGATTCAAGTTCTTTTCAGTGAACTTCAAAGGAGATCAAAACCAGTGATCATCTCTGTGTCACCACTTTCACATGATCGCTGTCTGGGGCCCCTCTTTTGCCCTGCAGCCTTTTGCTAAAGAGAAAGTCACATTTTTAGCTGAGTACTTGCTTTCACAGTTTCTTTTTTACACCTTTAGGTAATGAGTGGCAAAAAGCAGTATGAAGATATTGGTGGATGGAGATACATTCCTTTACCATCTGCTGAGTATTCTGGAGAATGGAGACAAATCCCACTCCTTAAAGGAGTGAAGTCATTGTGCAGAAAGTTTAGCTTTGAGGATTAATTTAAGAATTCAGAGCAGGCCATGTTGTGGTGGGCAGTCTGGCATGATTCTTTGTGGTTTTTAGTAAATTACAGACTGTTTACACTGGCGGGGCCTAGAGAGATCAGTTTAGAGGGGAGGAAACTGAGGCCCACAGAGTTCTGGTGGCGTCTATCACATTTCTGTGAGCCACATATCAGAATCTACATTCCAAAACTGCTGTTTTATTACGGAACTTACAGTGACACATTCTGAGGTCATGCAGGAAATGAACTGGAGGGAAATGCTAGGAAATAGGTCAGTAGCTTGAGATGATGCAGTCTGCCATGCAGTCTTCAGCTTCCCTGACCCGAATGGCATTGGGAACATGGAAAACGTGCGTGCGTGCGTGCGTGCGTCTGTGTGTCTGACTGCAGCCTCCCTGTTCTATGCATCATGTGTTCAGCTGAGCTTTACGCTGTACAGACAGAAGCCACACACTACTTCAGCCAACATTTTCTAATACTGCTTCTTTTTTTTCCCATTAGAAGTAGCAAATTTATTTTTTCATTCTTGAAATTTGGAGTTAGAAAAATAAAAAAAGATTCAAACGTATTTTTAAATATTAAAGGGATCCCTACTAAAATTAGACATAAGAGATACAGATGCCTTACAATTCAGAAGACAACACAAGAGCAAACAAAATGTGGTCCACTGAACACACATGCATGCTAATACTGCTTCTTTATAGAAATAAACTCTTGATATTTCAGACATATTAGGGTATCAATGAGATGAGACCCAGTTGTGATTAAAAAATGTACTATGTGCCTATGTGTATAGAAATGTCTTAGAAAAAGTATTAATTTTGTATAGTAATGAACACTGGGTTGTAGAATCGTATGTGCTTTTTATTTTCTTTACTCTTCCTGTGTTTCCTAAGATTTCTACCATGGGACTTTATTTTAATGTATAGTTTTATTACATAATAAGTACTTTCCTGTGGTAAAATACTTAAAATATTGCAAAGTATGAACAAGTCCTCCTCCACATTCCTTTAAACTTGCTTTCTTTGAAAGTAACCACTTAGCAATGGATACAATTTGGTGTATATCCTTCTCGAATTTTTAACTGGATATTAAGTTATTAGAATTCTGGAAAATTTTTAAATCAAAAGTGATGTACAACACATGTTTTTCTGAGACTGGCTTTTTATTTGATACATTTTGGAGATTATTTCATTTCAGTACATATCAATCTGTAGCAATATTCTGTTTTTAATTATCTAAAAATGTTTTTATTAGTTCTGATTCTATAAAGTTTAGCAGGATAGTAAAGATGTCTGAATAAAGGAATTTTTGTTAGAGAATTAAGTGAAATTCTTATAACTAACATGACTATAAAATTTCCTTTTTTTTTTTTTAACTGAAGCACCGTCAGTTATAATATGTCAATTTCTTGGTATATAGCACAATGTCCCAGTCATTATAACAGTATTCTTAAATTGCCCATAGTATGCACATCAAATTTCTTACTTAATTATTTTCCTATTGATGGACTTTTTTGATAGGACAGACAGTACGTACTGCAGTGAACATGGTTGTGCACACTTGTTTATGTGTTGCATTGATTTTTTAAATCAGGGAACTAGTTATGAAGATGGAAAGAGAGACAACTAGCGGGGCAGAACCTAAGAGAAGAGAAGGTTAAAGGAGAGTGATCAGGTATTTCTGGAGGACAGAATTCATCCCCCATGTCTCAGCAAACTCCACAAAAGATTCAGTTGCTCACTCGGGAAATAGTGACTCAGCTGTAGAAGAGAAATTTTTAGGAATTCAGGGCTCCTCAGAAGTTTGGGTAAAAACGTACACTGCCAAGATAGTTTTTGTCTTTGTTCTTCTTGGGCAAGAAAGGGTATCTCCTCTGACCTCCAGGCAGAAGGTGGCTGTGTTAGGGTGGGGGTGTCTGATGGGTGAATGGGCAGGGTCTTGGCCTTGGCCATCCCTGAGTCTCCCGTCCCAGCCCTGCAGCCTTCTCCTAGCACAACTGATTGATCATATGCAAGTGGTAGCCTTCAGGTGTGTTTCAGAACATAAATTATTGGGAATTCTTGCCAAATCTTGAAAATCAGCTGTCAGACTTAATGCATGTAGAGTATGGTGTAACTGCTTCAGCTGCCTACAACTCTTTTTTACAATTCAAAACAAATTGGAGAAAAATGGGGGAATTTTTTTTCCTAGAAAAACAAAGTGACAAGAAAATCATGGTTGTGTTGAATGCACCTTAGGGACAACTCAGTTTATTTAAAACTTCAGTTCTATAATAACTAGCTAATGTTAGTTATCATTTTGTTAACTATTTACTCTAGATAGACATTCTGCTGAGAGTTTTATATATAATGCCTTTTTAATATTCGGAAGAGACCTATGAAAGCTATCACAACTTTACAAATAAGAAGCCTGAGATGTGAGAGGTTACATAACTTGACCAATAGGCACACAGTTTTGAACCCAACTTTTTCTTGTATATTTAAAATTCTAGCTCTTACACCAGACTGGAAATAAACCTATATTTAGTTGTTTAGAATGTTTCCGTATTGGTGGCAACTCCAGCAAAAACAATGTATTTCACCTAATATATGTGTTGTAGATTAGTACTTTGGGTTATGTTATTGCTTTGAAATGTGATGCCTTTTATAATAGACTGAAATTCTGTGTCATAGATAAGACTATGTAGCAGGAAGACAGTATGGCTTTCGCTTTTATTTGTGTCAATCATACTATCTTGTTTGAGCTTTTGAAGAAGGGGAGTGACAGGGTGGAGATAAGCAAAGCAGGTTAGTTGGTATGTATGATCCTAAAATCTGAGTTATTTAGCATTTTTAAGGCTAAGCACTGAGTGAGTTTTATGAACATAAGTTGGCAGGAAAATTAATACCCATGTGCTCAATAACAGTTCTTTGCTCTTAGGAAAGAGCAGTTATTTCAACTTGAGTGTAACAATCATATTTATCAAACTTGCTGACTTCATGAACTGTATATACATTGTCAGGCTCCTAAAAGTGTGTATTTACAATCACCAGGTGCACCTGAGCGTCCATTTTCTCACTGTTGATGGAGTTAGCTTTTTTTTTTTTTTTTTTTTTTTTTTGCTTTTATTGTCACTGAAGACTTCAAACAGCCCAGCTGGTATTTTCTGCCATTATGGAGAAATATTCTCAAACCTAATTGCTTACATAGAGTACAAATAAGAGGTTTTTTTCTATTAGACTTTTAAAGGACTTGTTCTCTAGATTTAAACTCCAATGTTTTACTGATGGGAATACGTTCTTCTTTTATTTACCAAGAGGCTCCACTTACAGCTGGAGAAATGTGTTGTTTTCCTATTTAAGTAACGCTGTAAAGCATGTACTGTGTAAAGTAGAAATTGCTGATGTGAAAATGGTCGTTTTGGTTTACGTGGATTGTGGAAGTCAGCCAGGGGATTCTGTTTGATTAACTTTTGGGAAGCTATAGTTTTCTTTTGTCTCTGTGGCCTTCCTTCTAGTTTATTCCAAGAATGCTCAGCAGGTTGCCCCAGAGCGCCAAACGAAAGCACAGTTCTTGGAAAGTGCTTTCCAGAAGGCTGGGCAATGGCATTTAGGACTGCCAAGCATCAGGAAATAGAAAAACAGAGGAATAAATTACCTCATTTACAAAGAATGTCATTTTAGGTTAAATCACATAGGAAAAAATAGTCTGGGTCTTTAAAAAATACAGATTTTTATAACTGAAAAATATGGATAAAAATGAATATAGATTGTGGGGAAAAAATGAAATGGTATTCTAAAAGATAACTTTTATGTCTAGCTAATTTTCATCTTCGAAAAATGGTGAGAATCTTTTGTAAGCTCTACATTTGTGAGAAGTAATGATAGATTTTGAAATAATCCCAATAAGTTATTTGAAATTATAATATGGATAATTATAGAAAGTATTTTTTCTTTGTACCTGATTCAAAATAAGCAAATGTTTAAGTTTGTGATCTTTTTATTTATAAGAAATGCAGTATATTAATAAATGTCTGTTTATTTAAGTGAGAAGATAGACCAAATCTGACAGAATGAGTTTTCTTGGCAATAAATGTGCATATCAACAATTTAGAAGTTTAGAGAAAAAAAAACTTTCTTAGTCAAGGTAACTAAAGTATAGTTTTGCATAGTATCATTCTGAATAGTAAGCATATCCACTGTCCAAAGAAGCAGACTAAAACAAGAAATTAGTTGAAAAGGGAGAGGTTTCAGATAATCTAACCCAAAATTTAATGACTTTTTCAGAAGAATAGATTTGATAATATAAACTAAGCCAAAATGAGATTAGTCATAAATTACACATGGTGTATTCTTTTCCTTCTTATTTTCCACTCCATGTTCCCCATTACATTGTTCCTGTGCATGAAAAATAATTACATGGCATTTCTTGCATCCTGTACCCATCATAGATAGACATAATTAACAAGTTGTGCTTTTTCTGTAGACCTCAGAATCCTTCCCAGCAAAGGACCCTTCAAAGGACCCACTAACAATAGATTAGAATTGAATCCTAGTTGTGTCCCCAAGATCTTCTGATCAGTTCTTTTTATACTTGCTCTTAGGAAAATAATCTGTATCTACAATGAGAAGTAAGGAACTGTGTGGTACAATAAAAAAAAATGAAATGCTCTAAAAGAAATCAGAACATTATGTCCTAGTCCTGGTTCTGTCATTAACAGTAGAATCTTGGCAACTTGTAACTTCTCTAGGACTGATTTCCAGTCTGTAAAGTTAAGAGGGTTAGGCTACAGTCTCCTTCTAAAATCCTGCCCAGTTTCAACTCTTTTTTTTTTTAACCTTTTTTCTTTTAGTTGAAGTATAATCAGTTACAATGTGTCAATTTCTGGTGTAGAGCATAATGTTTCAGTCATACATATATATACATACATTCGTTTTCATATTCTTTTTCATTATAGATTACTACAAGATATTGAGTATAGTTCCCTGCATTATACGGAAGAAATTTGTTCTTCATTTATTTTAATAGTTAATATTTGCAATTCTCCAACTCCCAATTTATCCCTTCCTCAGCTTTTTTATATTCTGTATCTTTACCAACCCCCCAAAGACTTCTCCCCCTTCCCTACATACACACTGTTCCACATCCGCAACATTTTGCACATTCTTTTATTTCAGCTTGGGCTGCTTTTATCACCTTTGCAGCCTGGCAAAACCACCATTCATCTTTTAAGATCCACCTCAAATGTCAGCTCTTTAGCACTAAAGCCTTCCCCATTTTCCCCCAAGTCATGGGTCAAGTGAGTTGTCCTCAGCTTCATGCTGATCTGATGTAGATCCGTCTTCACTGCTTTCTACATATTTACTGATCTGTTTTCTCCTAATAATCCTGCAAAGGAGAGACCAGACCCTTGATGTTTGTACTCCCAGAATTGTGGTGCTTCATACATATCTAATGTTCACTGGAATTTTATTGAATTAATACAGTGAAAAAGTAAGTATCTCTCCATGACAAGTTTAAAGTCTACTTAGTGAAGATTATTTTTTATATGATTTTAAATGCATATACTTTGGTGAAATATTCATAGTAAGTTTTGTGACATTCATGACCTAAACAATTCATGACCTGTGTACCTGATAAACCACAGGAAGCACAGGTAATTCAGTGGGCTTTGAGATCAGCAGTCCTAAAGATATTGCAGGTCAGTATTTAATACGGTAACAAAGAAAGAGCTCATGCAAATAAGGAAGGAAAACACTAAAGCTTCAATGTTAAATCATCAGAGACATGTCCAGACAATTCACAAAAGAAAATATAAATGACAAGTTAGAATATTAAAAAAAAATACTGGGACTTCTAGGTAAAGATGGGGCAGTTAACACAGCCATTTAATGCCTCTACCTTCTGAAAACCATAAAAGGACTTTTAAAAGCATAAACCACAATGACAAAGTGGGAAAGGAGTAACAATAGCAAAATTTTAGAAGCTTGAAAACAAGTGGACAAGTAGTAACTGTCTCGGTAGATAGTTAAGGCTGAATCTTACGCTAGCATTGGGGAGGGCAAGAAAAGCAATCCCATTAATTGTGCCAAACAACAAAAAAGAAAAAAAGAAATCAACCATATCCTGTACCTAAGAAAGTGGGGTAAAATCTAAAACAGTTAGACCTGCAGGTCCCATTGTGTTCTGCAGAACAGTGTGACCGTCCCGCATTCACCCCAGCAAAATACTGGGCATTTATTCTCAGGAGGGTAAAAGCCCTGGTCCTATGACAGAGAAAGTTATTTATTGAGACAATGCCAGGTCAGGTTAATAGTGCCAAGACTGGAATCTGGATGAAGGCTCGCACGGCCATCTGGCAGTGTGAGTCACTGGAGCATCGAGGACCAGAGGCTCGTGCGAGTGCTCGCTGTGTGGATGATGACTGCTGTTTTCGTGACCACCCAGGAATCTCCCAGGGAAGGAGAGGGCTTCCCCACAGGGCAAAAAAATGAACTAACTTCCTATCCTGTAACAGAATTCATAAATAGTATGTATGATAAGGAATGGGTTCTTATTAAGGTAGAAAATAATGATTCAGATAATGGTAGGAGCACCGCTGAAATATTCTTGGACCATTTTTCAGTCCTTGCATATTCAGACGTGCTGGCGCATCCAGACTCTCACATGGAATGTGTTTGCTGTTAACTTTCTTTCTCTGTTTTCTCCAATGCTGTAAAACCTTCTAATCTTGATGTACCAAGTCTTTTAACATTGGGTTATTACAAAAGAGGTCTGTGTTTCAGTGGTATGGGGAATGAAGAAGGGATAAGGAGGAAGAAAGATTTAAATTGGTTTTTAGAATGCTTTCCTTTGTTTATCAGTTGAAAGAAGAGGTGGAAAGACAGATTATTTCGATAGCATTATGCTCCAACTGCAATGATTATCCATTCCTCCAAGAAACCATTTTAATTCTGGCCACTTGAATTTCACTTTACTCCTTCGGTCTGGAACAGCCTAACAAAATTGTTCTGCCTGATAAACTTGACTTACTCTTCCAGACCAACTTGAAATGTTCCCTCCAGTGTGAACACTTCCATGACTCCAGAATATAACAATTATCATAACTGCAATTTAACGAGCTGCCTGGCCTTTTAGCTGATTCTGATACTGTCATATAAGCAAGGTAGTTTTATCCTCACTTCACAAAAAAGGAAACTGAGGCTGAGAAGACTTGAGTAAGTGGCTTAAGAGCACAGACAGTTGTCCTTCTGTTTCCACAGGTGGTTCCAGGACACCCTGCAGATACCAAACTTTGAGGCTGCTCCAGTCTCTTATATAAAATGGTGTAGTATATGCATTTAACCTAACATCCTCCCTACACTTTAAATCATCTCATCTCTTGATTACTTATAATAACCAGTATAATGTAAATGCTATGTAAATTGTTGTAAATACAATGTAAATGCTATGTAAATCATTGCCAGCATGAAGCAAATTCAGGTTTTGCTTTTTAGAACTCTCTGGAGATTTTTTTATTATTATTATTTTTAATCCACAGTTGATTGAATCCACAGATGTGAGAGCCGTGAGTACGGAGGGCAGACTGTAGCTAGAATAAAACCCAAGTGCAAAACCTAAGGCCCTTTACTTTTGAAAGCTGCATCATTTACTGATCATTTTGTTTGATATTTGTTGATGCATTTATCTCCCTCACTGGACTGAGTCTTCATTCCTTCATGGGAGAGAAATTGTCTTTTGGTGGGGCATGGCGTTTTATATATAACATTAGTCAGATTTAAATTTTTAATTTATTGTTGACATGCCTTGTTTGACTCTGCACTCCACAGGGCAGATGCTGAAACCAGATATGTTTTATTCCTTATTGAATCCAACACCTGTCACAGTGTTTGCCACAGAAATTACTCAATATATATTTTTGAGTAAGTAAATGAATCAACTGACAAATGAGTGGACAAATGAATGAAGGAGAAGGATCGAGATCCAGCTCTTAGCAAAATAATACTTTTTTTTTTTTTACTTTCATTGTCCCCATTGTCTGAATAGGCAATGATTTCTTAAGCTAATGTGAAATATACCATCAGCATCATCGATCATGTTAACCCAGATGAAATCTGTTCCCTAATAGCACCTCAGCACGCTGGCAGTGTGGGTTAGGGGCAAGTTTTACTTTCTTACAAAGATACTGAAACTTCAAAATACGCAGCTGTAGAGATGTTGAATTTTGTATTTCATGCGTATAGGCTGTTTTTATTCGAGAGCTCAAGTAGTCGGCTTTAAGCTCTGGACTTCAAGCCAGTGTGGTTCATATTTTGTCACCATGGGGTCTGAAACAGAACTTTATTTCAGTGGTATTATGAAATTTTCATAAATTTTGAGTTATTGAAAACTGACCACAAAGAATAATATAGAAGATTGCACAGATTACAAAGTACTTAGCCTCTGAGTACTTAACGTACAAGGTACTTAGAGTCAATTAAGAAGTATAATTTTAGTTGATAACTTCAAAGTTCTTAAAGTCTAAAAGAGTGTGCTTTTTGTGAAGAAAAGAAAGTCCATGTCCTGTTTTCCCTTTTTTTTTTTAATTAAAGCCCAGAGGATATAAAAAGTGGCAGAAGGTATCACATTATTTCTTCTGTAACAGCACAATCCCACACAATTCTTTTAAATACAAAAGAATAGGCAAAATGTAATGACACTGACTTCAGTTCTAACTCAAATAAGGCAGGAAACTGAGTGAAATCAGTTTTTCCTCTAATCTTATGTGGGGAAAAAAATGTGTCATATGGCAAACCCATATGATTCCAATCTGTTTGGTTTATTCATCCCTGCAATGACATTCAGACTCCAGAAACTATATCAGAAACCTAGTCAATATTTCAACACCATCATCCAGACTAGGAATGTGGTAAGGTACGTGGTAACTTAGTGCATTTCAAAAAAAAAAAAAGGGTGTCCTGATTGGGACAAGATGTTGATCATGTATCTTTTTCTCTCTTCAGAAACTTATGGTGACTCTCTTCCTTGCAACTCACTCTTTGTAAAGGCATATTTTTCTCTTCTCTTCCCCATAGAATGAAAAATAAAAAGAAGAAGAATCAGTGTCTTAAAAATCTCTCCATGCTCCCTCACCACTTGGGGACATGACCATGTCTCATGATCCTCTTCTGTTCCACCCCACACAAACACACTGTTCCCATGACGTTACACCTTTGTCCATGTTATTCTTTTCTTCTGGGACCCCTCACCATCTACCCACTCCTTCCCCTACTCCACCCTGACTCCTCTTCCCTGCCCTTCCCTCTTGCTTTTTGATGTATCAAGAATCACCTCCTCCACTATATATAAAAATAGATAAAAAACAGATTTCTTCCACATAGCACAAGGAACTATATTTAATATTTTGTAATAACTTAATGAAAAAGAATATGAATACACACACATACATGACTGGGACATTATGCTGTATACCAGAAATTGACACATTGTAACTGACAACACTTCAGTTTTTAAAAAAATCACCTCCTCTAGGAAGCCTCCCAAGAACAAGTTAGTTGCCTCTGTGTTCTGAATGTACTATGGAGCCCTCATCACCGTGGTCCACTAGGATTGTTAGCTTTTCTCTCTTCTTGACCAGACTATGAATTTCTTAAGGGCAAGAACTTATCTTTTCATTTTTGCATGTCCAGCATCTTGTCCAGTGTTTAGCGTATCATATGTGTTTGTTCAATAAATGTTTGTTGAATGAGTCAATGAATCAGCAATTTTCCATTAGAATAGTGAAGAAGGTATATTTCTTAGCACAGCATCCAAAAAGCACACAGGAAGAATTGGTACATTTTTGCTTGAGGTAAAATTACTTTGACAGGGACCACCTTTGAAACTCCATCTACTTGGGTCTCTTGTGTTCTTTGTGAAATAGGAATATTAATTCTCAAATCCTATCAAAGGCAATCTAGTTATTAAGGAACAAAACAAACTGATATAAATGGACTTTCTTACAAGAGTCCCAAATCATATATCCTAAGGACAATATTATGTAGAAAAGTCTCAGTAACTTCCAAATACTGAGACACATGATAGCATATGAGTAAACAGCATATGTGGTGTATATATGTACACACACACAATGGACTACTATTCAGCCATAAAAAAGAATAAAAAATACCATTTGTAGCAACATGGATGGACCTGGAGATCATCATACTAAGTGAAGTTAGCCAGAAAGAGAAGGAAAGATACCATATAATATCACTTATATGTGAAATCTTAAAATGTGATACAAATGAACTTATTTACAAAACAGAAACAGACTCACAGACATAGAAAACAAACTTGTAGTTATAAGCGGGTGGAAGGGGGCGAGAAGGGATAAACTGGGAGTTCAGGATTTGCAGGTACTAACTACTATATATAAAATAGATAAACAAGTTTAAACCATATAGCACAGGGAGCTCTATTTAATACTTTATAATGGCCTATAATGGAAAAGAATATGAAAAGGAATATATATATATATACACACACACACATACATATACATACATATATATATAAACTGAATCACTATGCTGTACACCAGAAATTAATACAACATTGTAAACCAACTATACTTCAATAAAAAAAAACCTGAAAAACCAGTATGAGTCAAAGGAAGAAACAGGATTTCTAGGTTTTCAGTGTCCTTGGTACTCCTTAACAGAATATTTTATTAGCCTATAGTTTCTTGACAACTGTCGCCTGATCTTATATCCCAAGGAAACTTTAGGTTTAAGATGTTTACTCTGCAGAGATAGGTTCGTGATGTTTTATTTTCATTACAGATATAACAAGCAGGACACATTTATCCTTTGTGGCCAGGGAATAAACAGAGCCCTATGTGTAGAAAGCACTGAAGCCCCCCTAAATATGAAAATTGGATGTGGGTGAACTTGAAGTCAGTGTGTAAGGCAAGCATAGAACCTTCTGACTTTCTTACCTTTACTAAAACTTAATTATTTGTTTACTGTTAAGGAAAGTAGGGCGCCCTGTGGACATTTCTACAACTGAAATGCTCCTTACTCTTGGAAATCAGGCTATTTGTCGGAAGGATAGAGAAAAGCTAGTGCCCAAAAAGAAGACTAAGCTTGCAAAAGGGCTCATCACTAACAGATGTATTAATTCATGGAGGACTGATTCTCCTATTAAATATATATAGTTTTAAAGTTATTTGGTCACGAGTAAAAGCAGATTGTTTATTGACTTTTTAGAGAAGCAACCAACTCTAGTTAAAAAGAGACCCAGTCTGAATTAACAAAGCACCACGTTGTGCGGGATGTTTACAACTCGCTGCCTGTTCTGGGTATTTCATTCGCATTTCGTTCATTGTGATAAAATACTGAGGCCTGGGTAGCCTCTAGGACGTGACAGCAGGCGCCATGTTAGCAGGGTCAGCAGCAGGGCTGTGTGGTCTATTTGAAGGGGCTGCGTGGTCCGCCCAGCACAAGGTGGACCCATGAAAGCGTGGCCAGGACTTGCTTATGGTAGCCCAGGGAAATCATCTGAAAGAGTACCAAGGATGCACATGTCACTTCGGCCCATCAGCTTACCAGTTGATGAAAAAAACAAAAACATTTCTAATGTACTGTAGCAAAATTTGGTATTTTGAAGGGGACCTGAAACATAGCATACTTTGGGATCTTAAAGCTGGATTTTTGATATTCTTTCTGGACTCTGTCTCTTTGTCTGTCAGTCAGTCAGTCAGTCTTTCTCCCTCCCTCCTCTTGTGACCTGGCAGGTGACAAGAGAAAACATGTATTTTTTCTCATGTTTCTTTATTAATAACAACAAAAACAACAACCAAACACTTGAATTCTGGCCACCATCCAGGTCAGATTTTTAATTGAAAAGGCCTCTTGCTTGGAGTTACCTTGGAATTAGGTTCTTATTCCCTCACCATCTTTTTTTTTTTTAATTTATGAGTAATGGTCATCAATTTAAAATAAGGATTTCAGTTTCATCATAAAGAACTAATACTATCTGATTCTCACTCATTTTTAACTTCCTTCTTTTCCATTCCTCATACCACTATCAGTGCCAAATAAACTGATTATCTCCATTTTTATCATCTTTTTTATATTTTCAAGGCAGTAACTGAAATTGGCCTGCTCAGAGGTAGATACTCTGGGTGACAGAAACACTTGAGGCAAAAATGGTTCAAATCAATTTGTGGGTTGTTTTGATCACATTTTTTCAGTTTTATAACCTACCATTCATAATAGATCACTTCTTAACCTGGCCTGGCCCCAACACAGCTCTGAAAATTAATAACATTTTTACAAGTTGACACTTAGATACGTATCTTCAAGTTCAGTAATCTGAAGGAAAATTTCTAGAGGCATTATAATAAGGACATTTAATTAAAAACCCATGTTGACTCGGGAATATTATGTGTAGCACTGATCCATAGTGCAGCTAATACATTCATTACGCTGAAAATTTCAAGTGATTTGTTGATACATTGGCCAGTAAGAGTGCAACCTGTCTCAACAAGAGTATTGAAAGAGGCAGGGCAGTGAAACTTTCATCTCCACTGGGAGTGAGCTAACTTGCCAAATCTGGGCCATCAATCATAGTAAATATGTTCAGAACAAATCGTACATCTTCCACAATTCATTGTCTTCATCAGCACTTTTGAAGTCAACGGTCCAAAGTAGTTACTTTTGGCCAAGTTTTCAGTAGCCTGTGGTTTAGGCAATATGCTGCATGCTGTCATTTTCAGGGCGATGTTCTCAGGTGGTTGTACTCCATGGGCCAGTTTCAAGGAACTCTGAAAGGACAAAAGGGCAGCCTTGTTTCTGAGGAGGGTCATTACATTATAACTTGGAAAATGTTGTCTTAAAAATCAAGTCATTGTCTAAAAAGTCTTTGGAATCCCTTAGAGCTTGAATGCATGAATAGATTAGAAGATTGAATTTCCTACTCATGTCTTGTTCGAACACTCATTGTGTAGGCAAAAAAGTACAGTGTGGGGTGTGTGTACATTGTGGGGGGAGGGCTAGAAAGAGCATTCAAACATGAAATAATTTATTTATTGTCATTGTTCTGGTTGCCTTTTTAAAATGGTTTATTTGGAAATCACATCAAACTTAATAGAAAGCTTCATGAAGAGTACAAAGAACTTATGCATTTCCCTCACCCAGATTTACCCATTTTCAACATTCTGTCGCATGTACTGTACCACTCTTTCTGTGTACAGACACACGTTATCTTTCTTCTCTGAACCACCTGGGAGGAAGTTGCACATATCACAGCCCTCCATCTTCCAAACCCCCAATGTATACCTTCCAAGAACAAGGATACTTTTCTGTGCAACTAAAATATAGTCTCAAACATCTGATTGCCTTTGAATATTTCAGCATGATCTGTTTTTATACCTTTTTACTTCAAATGTTAACCCAGATACTGAAACTGGTAGGAGGAATAACTCAACTATCTGAAAAAAGTCTTATCACTCACATTTCAAATTTTGCCAACAAACATGGTATGCTACGATGTGAGAAGTGACTAAATGATGGTTTTAGGGAAGAGATGGGTTAATACAAAGAGAGATTTCCCTTAATAAATAAGTCTTATCTGTTTGGGGATGCATCTTACCAGTGGCACTACAGTTACCTAGCATTCACTGGGACAGACAGAACATCTTGTCTTTCTGTATATTTTGATTCTGTTTTTCCTTTTGTGATCAGATAACCTCAGGTTTTAAAGACTGAAGTAGTTTCTACTTAGTCAGTGCCATTGCCTTGCTCCCTGACAGTAAGCAGTAAAGAAGCAGAGGGGGTACTGGGGATGCTGAATGGGTTCTGGAGAGATCAGGGGTCCTGTGGGTCATTATCCTGACACCACACTGCAGCCACCCCTTCACCAAGATAGATAGTGGTAGATCTCTCCCAAAATGGTTCTTGTAGCTATTTTTGTTTCCAATCTTAATTTTTTAAATGAAGGTTTATACTGCTGTGAACAGCTTGAATTGAGATTTCTATTTAATAATCTGTGCAGCTAATTCTGATAACTAACACATACCTGACAGTTGCAGTCTTTTCCCAAAGGGTCTTGAGCATGTATATCCCTCTCCATCCCAGGATATCCAACAGTATATCTCTGTGTTGGGAGATCTAATTGAGAACAACAGTGCTTTAGGGATTTAGAATGGGCAGCAAGATTTTCTGTAGGAGGATGGTGTGATGCTGTAGCAATTTAGGAAAAACAGGTCCCTTGGTAACTATGGTGGACAATATTGAGGCACAGTCCTGCAAAGTCATCCAGGAGTCTGTGTGTCCATCCAGTGACAATGTACACACAGAGGTGGGCCTCAAGTGTGTGCAAATAACACACTTACTACCCTGAGCAGATGCTTCGTTCACTCATTCAACAGATTTACGTTGAAGGAAGATGTTCCAGGAGCTGGAGATTTGGTAGTAAATAAGACAGCCATGGTCTTTAACCTCATGGAGCTTACGCATAAACTGGGCTTTGAAATATTGTACATTAGGAAGCATTTGTGCTCGGACTATATGACCAGAGTATGTCATTCTATAAACCTTTCAGACATGACTCGGACCCACAAGAATTTAGTTTTAAAGCTGTTGGATTTGCAGGAGGAGAGAACATTGGCTTTAAATGACAGATCATGGAAAGAAATAATTTTGAAAAGACCCTCCAGCTTTTAATGATTTAACAAGAGCAGTGTGCTCAGAAACTATTTAGTCAGAAAAAAAAATATGTAAACACCCGTGTGTTCAAGTATATAAATGAGTAGGGTGAGGAGCCCTGGGGAGAGGAGAACCTTCCCAAAATGAGGACAGTTTCTTTTTCATGGCAGGGAAACCATTTTTTGGTTCATCACTTCCAGGCTTCTATCAGTTTCCAGGCTGGGATGACTTCCAAATCAGGCTGCAAAGACAAATATCTGAGCCCTAGGGAAGCTCCAGGGTGGTTCTTGTAGGCTTGTGCTTAGCATGTTTTCTAGAAATCATTTTCAGATAGTTCCAGAGCAAGCTCTTCATTCACAATCTATTCCTGCACAATACCTCTGAATTACAGTCAACTGGAGACCAGTCATCCAATATCTAAATTTCACCCTGGCCTCTGTGAACACACCTCTTGTTGACAAGATCCAGGACAAGCCATGGTCCTGGACCAAGGTGAACAGGAGTTTTATTAGTGGTGTTTGTATTAGTTGGGATTGTATTTGGCTGTGAATCCAGAAATTTAAAATAGAAGTGGTTTAAGCAAGGTGGATGTTTATTTCTGCATCATGTTAAAGTCAGAGAGTAGGTGGTCTAGGCTCACGTGTCAGCACTACTCTTCCAGGAAGTCTCCACCCCACCAAGTTTTCTCTATTTTGAGCAGCCATCTGCTTAGGTAAAAATTGGGATTCTAATACAGAACTGATGAAGAAAAGCACCAATATTAGGGAGCAGCCAGCAATCTCTGCCACAGTGTCGCCTGTTAATAATGTTGCATGTGATTTAAATATTTAATGTCAGTGTGCAGCACCGTATTTGCAGTGTTGTTTGTAGTATGATCTTGTACAGTGTGTGCTTAGTAGCTGCAGTTTTCAGGAAGGCTGTGTTAGGCTCTGCTAGAATATTTTACCTGCCCTGGGTAAGGGCTTAAAGATTAAATGTGCTAGACAAATGACTGACTAATTGTAATGGTGTGTGGCAATAGTTCCCTACCTCAAAGTTTGTGTGTTTGTCTAGAGCTGGGGAAAGGAGGAACTGGTAGCACGGAACAAAAGTAGTTGGGGTTCTTAAAACTATTTGAGGCTCTTCATGTTCTAACCAATTCATCCATTCATCCAAATTGGAATCCCAGGTACATTTTGGACTTACGGTAGCATCCCAAAGCCCCACACAAGGATTCCTCTGCTTGTTCTAACAAGATTTTGTCTTGGCAGGCATGCCAAAATTTGATAGCTACAAATAGGGAAGTCTGAAAGGAGAGGGGCGGAGGGGGGTAATTTCTCTTAATTCTACTGCAGTGTCTTGGGGAGATAATGGTTACCATTTTGCTGACATGAGGCAGGTATGTCACTGTGAACAGGGAGAACGAACAATCACGGAGCTGATTTAATTTCCAGTGGGGTTTATGCAACTGCCGAAACACGTTGTAGCCAAATGTTCCTAAAAGTATGAAGTAATCTAATTTGTTCCATCATTACAAGAAATTAAAGACAAGCACAATTACACCCCAGTGGTAAAAGAATCCCTTCAAGTGCCATTGGTATTGACCGAATGAAGTGAGCTTTCTGATTACCTTGACCAGCCACATTTTAATTTTTGTCTGTCCATTTCTTCCCAATCACATTAGAGGGCCTTAGCCAATTTGGACAAAATAAGCTACATTATTAAGGTGCAGTTTAATCTGGGAATCAGCTTAATTACTAGATTAGGGTTTTCAAATGGGCATGCCTTCTAGATTTCAGTAAATTTGGGGATGTAATTATTAGGAAGGAAGTCTTTGTTTTGTAGTGTTTATAAGAGATCCAAGATGAAAGAAAGACTTAAATTTAGAGAACTGATTTTTTTGGTTGTTCCACCAAGAGTCTTTCTGGAGAGAGGTGTCTATTCTTGGGCCCAAAGCTCCTGAATGCTTTGGTGATTTGAGAGAGTTACTTCCAGGGGCGGTGGAATTGGGCAGCTAAATGATGTGTGATGGACTTCCCCATAGTGTCCATACAATTTAGCATTCACGCCAGGACACTTGAGAGTAAAAGGCAATACTATTCATACTTACACCAGGATAAAGGCATAAATCTGGTAAATTCCAGGCCAATTAGAATATATTAACCCTCTACCCTTAAGGAACAAGGAGCAATAGATATCTAAACAAATAAATGAAATAGGGTGCTTAGGCACCCAGGCAATAAACCACTCTGTAGGACACTAGGAGGAGAAAAATGAGGATACGATTCACTCTACCAGGGATTTCTCTCCACAGCACGGAAGTTACTCTAATCACATGATGTCTCAGAGCAGGAGGCTCACAGGCCCCTGAACCATGTTAGTATTCCTCTACCAGTCTAGTTATTGATTCTCAGATGCATTAGAAGTTCTGGAAACGTTACAGAAAGATAGCCTTAATACAGGGACTGTTCCATGCTTTTTCAGTTCAATTAAGTTCAACAAACATATATTGGATATCTGGTATAGGACAACCAGTGTTTAGCATTAGAGATGGAAAAATGTATTTGATATGGTCCCAGCCCTGGAGAAATTCAGTCTAGTAGCAAACAAATCATTGCAATAGAATATTTAGTGATTTAATTACTTGAAGAATTGACTTCGGTTTGGCTCTCAGACATCAAATATGATATCTGTCAGTCTCTGTCTTTGGAGGGAACTCCTGCTGGGTGGTAACCTGGATTTTCCCAGACCCCTACTCATGCTAGACACTCTGGCAAAATAAACAGGGTGAGCAAGCTGTTTCAGTGAAGTTCTTTTAGCGCAGAGGTCTTTGTTTTCCAGACTGCTAATTTATTTATTTTTTCTACCCGGAAAGCACTTGCCTACCATCTGAGCTGTTCTGACCAAATCAGCAGAGACAAGCTACAGAGATTTAGGATGTCTGAGTTTAAAAGGTTTGCGTGTTTAATTAGATAAACAATTTGAGAGCACTTGCCAGGATGACTGGTCCTAATCATACTGATAAAGGCTGGAAAGACCCTCTCAGTCAGCTGGTGGATAACAGAATCTGGGAGAAGAGTGAAACATTGGAATGAGCTGGAAATAATTCAGAAAATCCTAACACACTCTATGTGCCTGCATATAAAATTCATCATCATCATACTTTTCTGAGCACTTACTATTTTTCAGGCACTGCTTTTATAGGAATAATCCAGTTAATCTTCACAATCACCCTGTGATGTAGGTACTGTTCTGCCCTTTTTACAAGTTGGAGAACAAGCTTAGACAAGCTAATTAGCTTATATGAGGGTCTCAAGCAAGTCAGTGGCAAAGCTCAGGTTTGGAAAAAAGGGCTGCTTTACTCCAAAACCATTTTGTTGAATTTTCAGTCCTTGGAGGGTCCCTCTCTGGCGCAGAATAACCCAGCATGTTGTCTGTTTAGAGATGAAGAGGAGCAGGGACCCACCCAGCCTTTGTTTCTAAATAAAGAAATTGGGGGGTGGGGGTGGGGGTGGCTCTGAGCTGGAATAGGAGCTTTACTCCTGTAGAACAGGCACCTTCCTCCAGGATCCAACCCAACAGGTTACATTCAGGTGCCAGTCTCATCCTGAAGGAGAATTACGTTACCAATGGTAACCTGTCCTGATAAATTTATTTCCAAACTTTCATTCCCCACAAAGAGAGCAGGACCCTGTGGCCACAGGGACCCAGCTCATGGGGAGGAGGACTAGGTGGGCAGAGGGAGCAGCAGGTGGGGAATTTAAGCTGTGAAATTTAAACAAGCTCTCAAAGGGCTGGGTTTCACCCACTTCTCTGCCAGTGACAGTTTTTCTCCTCTGCCTCCCACAATTGCCTCTTGCATTGTCTTTTTAAAATAAACATTATCTTCTGGATGTTCTCAGCTTCTTGTTAGTTGAATTTCTCATTTTTTGATCAGCACCTCTATCCTGGGGACTCCCTGAAACCAGAGATCTTCCGAATTCAGCTCTGAACGTTGAGCACCTCTTAGAGTCCAAGGTACCTCCTAGCAGGTGCTCAGCAGATTTTTGCTGAGTAGTGAATTGAACCAAAGTTTAAGTAGACAAAGATGAATCGATGTCAATAAAATCAAGAAAACAATGTCTTGTTTCCCAACTTTGTCCATGAAAAGGACTCACTCCCTGGCAAAGCCAAAATAGAAAAAGCATGTGGATTCCCTCCAGCTTTAGAATCCATCATTCTTAATCTCCTCCTGAATACCCCCTCCCTGAGTGATCCCAGGATCACTGCACCCTAGACCTTCCTTCTGCTCCTACAGAGAGCTTGTCATCTGCTTCTACGCAGAGCTTCCTTTGAAAGAACTTTTGCATGAGGGAAGGAGCCTGTGAAAGGCAGGAATAGGATAGATGGAAGGAAAGAGGTATGGTTTTGTGTAAGGAGAGAGATTGTTACTATTATGCAAGGCGTGCTTTGAGAACATAAGATTATGTAGGAGGGACTGAAAGAGGAAAAGACCCCTAGAAATTAAGGAAAGATTGAGGTTTTCTGGGAATTTCTTTGTTAAGAGTTTAAGAGCTAGAAAGGAAAGTGAGGGCCAAATGGAAAGATTTATTTTTTCCTATTCATTTGCCAATGAAAGGGTAAGGATGTGTGGCCGTCTTTGGGAAACAGTGCTCCCTGTTTGGTTGGGTCATTAGTAATTGTTAGGTCATTGGAGCCAGATATTTTTGGTCAGGCCGAGTTCCTCACAGCACATCTCATAGGGGTCCAGTTGGTCCATGGACAGCTGAGATCATTTGGCCAAGACCATTCCTGAGTAACTGCTGGAACCCAATAAGGAATCTCTGTCTTTTGACTCCAAATCAAATAGTCTTTCAGTGACCCCACATTAGCATTCTGGATTCCAGAAACATTTAACTTAATTTCTCTATCTTGAAATTATAATGTCCTTTTGGACTTGTCTAAGACATTACTCTCAGGAAGATGTCAGTCCCTTGTGCTACACACTGTGGATATTAGAGGCTGCAATCTGGCCACTAAGGGTCATAGGCTTTTTTGTCGTATCCTTAATGTGTTTAACTTTTTTAAATTAGTTACCCAAACTTAAAAAAAACAGATGTTACGTCTAAAACTCCAAATACGAGGATTCTTTTGAAAAATCTTAGGGTCTGGCCACAGTTGGCCGTTAGTCCCACAGATGCCCTCTGAATTTGCCACCTACTGCCCCCACTGTACCCCCTTCCCAACCACACCACTCATTCATATGATCTGTCTGGCTCCTACAGGCTTGTTAGAGAGTGATCACTGCTTTATGTGCTCAACTGCTAAGCCTCCAATGCCTTAAGGAAACTCACATGTATGGAGAAATGACTTACAAAATACCTGCATATTAGACAGCTCGTAGCTTAGCGAGCCCTGTGTTCTACTTACATGTCTCCCTCGCAGTAGAAAAGTACAGGGAGAATTTTTATTATAAAGTGGGAGGAAGAGAGAAGAGGGAGGCAAAACTAACATTTATTAAGCTAGGTGATTCCTTACCCTAGTGTCTTCAAGCTTATTGGTAGATTACAAAATCAATTTTGTGGGTCACGGTCAAAATTTTAAAATAAACAGAATAAAAGAGAAAACATCATAGTGAATCATACTTGGTAAGGGTAAATATTATTTCATGTAGGTTCTATTTCAGTTCTTTATATACTGAATCAAATATGCGTCCTGTGTGAGTGTGTGCGTGTCTGGGTCTGTGTATACTGTTTGAATTATATATAGGTTTCCTTTATATTGTGTATATATAATTCTTTCATTTTAACTTAAATGCATAGTTTGTTGAACAAAGACTATAAACCAGTTTTTCCATGACTATCATATATAACACACAGGAGTTGCTTTTAATAGGAGTTCACCCCTACCCCAACTTTTTAAACCCAACAGATATCAAAACATTCCTGTACATATTTTTTATAGTAGGAGTCAGCACTCAGACTTCTTCAAAAAAGGGGCACAATTAACAGTAGCAGTCACTACACCTCCTACTTGGAACAAATATAGTGGCCGTAGTATAAAATACGTTTCTTACTGTGGTTCACTGTCAAAAATGTTTGAAAGCCACTTCCTTATCTCATTTACTCTTCTCCCCAGACTCTTATGGGTAGAATCTGAGCCTTCAGAAGCAAATGACAGCCTCCACGGAAGTTGAATTTCCCCATAATTTTTGCTTGTTGGAAGGTCTCAGAGAACGCCAAAAAGGAATGAACGGTTCTCTAGGGCCTTGAAGCTGCTGAATAAAAGACACTTTCAAGGTGGGCAGCTGTGATTATTAGGTCACTGGGACAAATTCTGAAAACAAAATATACAGAGTGAAATTAGAATGTGGCCCTAAATATCCAGAAACTTCTCCATTGGTTAGATTTGCAACAAAATATTATATGAATGAAATAAATAATTCCAGTGAAATGGTAGATGCACTGAGCATAGTGGTGTTAGCAAAATGGCAGAAGTCATAAAACTTGAAAATTGTGCTTCAAAGAGTTAAGATATGTAATACTGCTTAAATAAACAAATATATATAAAGTCACCAGAAGGACACATTACAGCAATTAATTAGAATGGGTCTCTGAACTTGTCTTAAATCAAAACCCTTAATGATCTCAATGCAAAATGTCCACGCAGTAAATAAATAATTCCAGCTTATAAATACGCCCTGGCAACCATTATGTTTTCAGACAATGGAAAGAAAATTGCTATGCAACTTCTTTTTTTCTCTGATCAAGAAGCTGTAATTTATGCATAAACTTGGAATACCCCAAACAAAATTTGCTTTTACAAGATCAGAGCATGGCAAGAAGTGTCCATATTGTTTTGAAATAATATATATTTGCAGAAGCTAATCTTAAGGGTGACATAAAACATGAGTGGCATGATCTATGCATCTTGCTTAATAAAACGACCACCACAGTGGGTACAATGAATACTGTTGCTTATTGTGTTAATTTTCAGAGAGATGCAGGTGCTAAATACCGCAAGTATCAAAAATATGTACAGAATTGTTTTGATAACTGTGTTTTAAGAAGAGATGGGGAGGAGATGGATCACGGTTAGAATCAGCTGTTATGTGTTACGTGTAACAAACTTGATAAATATTTACAAAATTTTTAAACAAATCACATATTTAAGTTGAAATGAAGCCAGCAAAAATGAAACAGGCATATGGATATGTGATTTTTAAATTGAAGTTAGTCTTAAAATTCAAATCAAATATGGAAAATGCCCTGGGGGTGCAACCTTTTGTGGGATGTATTTTTAGCCCTATTTACAAAAGAAAAGGCTGATATATAGAAAAGTTCAATAATCCACCCAGCTTTGCCACATGGTTGCTGAGTTCAGAGCCAACATTTGAATGTAGGTCTCTGTCCCCAATGTCACCATGCTCTTCTATTGCTCATAACTGCCATAGTGGGCCACTAAAATGTATAGCCTGCACCCTCTGCTTATTGTTCACTGTGCATCTGGACTACTGCAGTGGATTCTGAATCTCCCTCCTCTCTTCCTCATTTTATCCTCCCTGGGCCACTAGTGCACTTATGCAATTCCCACAATATCCATTAGCTTAAGGCAACACGTTTAAGTATTCAACTGTGTTTCCTTTCTGCTCCCTGGAAGGAGTCTCCTCCATCCAGGCTATTTTCCACCTACACATGAAACCCTTATACGGACTCCAGACATTTCTTCTACCTGAAAAGAATGCCAGCTGACTGGCTCCTCCCACAGCCATTCCAACCACAGACTTCGTCGAAGACCTATATCCCTGTTCAACATCTTCCTGGAACCCTGCACCCTTGGCCACAGTCTGTGCCTCCCTCTCCCTGCTCTGGACTACAGCAGCACTCCCAGGCCGAGTGATTTCTCTGCCACCTCACACTGTCTCTAGGCAGCAGCTGGTCACGTGTCTGATTTTCTCAGCAGGGTATTAGAAGTTCCTTTCCAGGTCCAGGCCACTGAATCTTTCATGTTCTTGTATTTCACAGCCACCGGAACATTAGAGAGGCTCAATAAATATGTATGGATTTTTTTTTTTTTTTTGACTGCTCTCTTTCTGGGGAAAAAGAGAGAGGAAGGAAGGGAAGGAGGAATATTACTCTCTCAAAAGTACGTGAAAGCATGAGGAGGGGAATAAGATGGCCTTGGCAGAGACTTCAGATATGAGAACCCACAGAACATATGTATTGTGTTTACGTTTTTGGACTCACCGGACATAAGGACAAAGTTTTCCAAAGTATGCTTTGAGACATGATAGTTGTTGTATGAAAAAAAAGAGCATTTCAAGATCAGATATGTTTAAATAATACTTGTTAAATGATATTCGACAGGTTCCTTTGCTGTAGAGCTGCTAGTTTTTGAAAAGTTCCTGTCCATTAAAACCACTGCAGAGAGGCTACATTTACAACGTTTCCCAACCTTGTTTGCCCACATAATTCTCTAAGTAAGGAGAATCTTAAAGAATTATGTTCACTTAACATTCTTTGGGAAATGTTGGAATGATATCACCTCCCAGGAACCCCATAGGAATTGGCGCTCTGTCATTAACCGGTATGTTTTGTACATATTTGTAAATCCATAGTGACTGTATGATTTGGTTTCATCTTGTGAAAGCTATTCTAGATCTTAGATTCTTCACTCATGTTCAGCCCAGAACTGGTTAATGACTGAAAGTTGATGGTGATGATAAGAAAATAGTAAATGGTGTAAGATTGAGTACCTGTGAGAGTAGAAGTAACCCCTTATGTATGAAATACCTTACTGAGGTTTAATTTATTTAAACAACCTTGTAAGTTAGGTCAGAATAATAGTAACTATGGATAAGTCAAACATAGCCCTTGGTGCTTTACATGCATTTTCACATGCATTTCTCATAAAAATTAATTTCTAACTTATACGATGGGCTCAGCTATTTAAATGACTAATTTAAGATAACACAATGACTGGAACAATGGCAAAGCTAGCATTCAAATTCTGGATGACTCAAAAATCCATACTCTTCCTGACCTATTGCTACTTCTTCCCATGAGGAATTCTGTAGGTTGTGAATTCTTGCATGCATGTGTAAGAACTTTCTTGTCCAAATCTAAATCTCCCTAGATACTCTTGTACAACTAGAAAACTAATTTCTTTTTCTTAAACTTGTGTAAGGAGCCAACACATATACAAATAGATCAGCCAAGTATATTTGATATAATGTGTCAGGCGCTGAAACTTGCTCTATAATGTATACACATTTAACAAACACAGGTTTACCAGTAGGCTGACATCGCCTCTCACTCATGTGTTCTACCTATAGCACAAGTAATGAGTATTAAAGTTGAACATGAGAAATTACCTTCTCAGACCCTATTCACAGCCTGTTTGAAAGAGCCTGGTCATTCTTTGGACACCTTTTGTACACTTTTTTTTTTAAGCTCAGACTTCAGTTCCTTTAAATGGGATGAGTATCTCTTTGGCAATACTTCTCTTTAGGTATCCACAGTGAAGGGAAGGAAGGAAATGGAGAAGGCAGCAAAGGTACCCATTCAGAGTAAAAAATTCTGGAGCAGTGTTGATTAAAACGATTATTTTCTCTTCTCCATTCAGGAAGGAATTCTCAACCTGGAGTCCTTGGTGACTTTAGGGAGGTCAGAGACAGAACAGTGAGCAATGAAACAAGTACAGTTTATGGTAAAAAGAAATACATGATATAATGTGACAGGGAATTATAAAGATTGAGAAAGGACTCTTAAGACAGAAAAGTCATCTTCTAAGGAAAATCTAAATAAAAGTCTGGAATTTAAAATTCTAAATTACTTTCTAAAAAAGTAAAACCCACAGAGGCTGCACATGTGTGGGGTCTCGGGAAACAGATAGGGGTGGGATGGATGGTGGAGATGAAGTAGTGAAAACAGAGAACAATCTTATGGGGAGGCAATAGACAATATTTAAGTGTATTATATTGTGAGGGAAATATGGACTTAAATATGGCTGTTAATAAATAACATGAGCACCGCAGGTTGGCTAAACTTAGAGCAGCAAGAGTAGGCAGGAGATCCAGCTTTCTCCCAGTTTTAATTTGCATGGGGAATGTATTCTCTTGATCTTGGTAAGATGGCACATGGCCTTTTGTTCATTCACTTGTTCCACCCAAACTTCATATCTGTGTATTGATGGAATCTTTCACAATTTTGCCCAATTTTATAAAGATCATTCTCAGTATTTATTATAATACCTACTGTTTAAGTATAACATTAATATTTCTTTTCAGGAAGAGAACCACGGTGTGTTAACCAGTCCAAAATTCTGGCAGTGTTCATTCCTAATACTCTTTCAAAACAGACCACAGAGTTTGAAAGCAAGAGATCAAGCATAAGAGACAGCTAGATGGAGATGGATATATCTAGAGAGGCACCCTCAGGACAGTATGACTGCTTACATCTTTCTTGGAAAAAAATATCCTTATTTGTTTAAAAGCATGCATGCTTATTGGTTATTCACTCACAAATGTTTGTTGAGTGCTTGTAAATGTCAGGAGTTGTCCTAGACACTTGAAGAAAACCCTAGAAACACATATAAAAGTGAGATAAACACAGTCATAGAGACAGAAGCCAGCAAATTGTATCCAGGCCAGAGGGCAGCCGTAGATGGGATGGTGAATAAAAGGGAGCCAGAATGGTATTGAAAAGCCCATTGAAAGAAGACCTTCTGTGAACTCAAGAAGCATGGCATTCACAGAATAAGCAGAAGGGAGTTTGTGTGGCTGGATTTTGAGTGAGGCACTGACATACTAAAAATAGAGTTTAAGAAAGACTATTCTGACTTTATAAATAGGATTGTGGTGAGAAAACCTGAACCCAAGGAGATCCAGTAGTAGGCTGTTACAGGAATCTAGAAATATATGGATGAGGATTTGACTAAAGGTGGCAGTTATAGAAATTAAGAATAAACTGGTAAATCAATTGGCAAAGTATTAGATGCGGACATGGTTGGGGTAGGGGTAGAGGGTGTAAATATACAGCAGGAAAAGCACAACTTTCTATGTATCAATACCTTTCTTTCTCAAAATATCTTAATTTCAAGTATAAGACATCCAAACCTGTTACACAGTTGAGCTAAACTCACAGAGTTCTAGAATCATGCTTTTGGGTGGGATCTTTGAAGACATCTGGTCAAGTCTGGAATTCCTGCTATAGTAATACCTGACCCCACCCAGGCTAATCAATCATGAGCAACCTCAAACCAACACCCTACTCAGATAATAGTGTCAGACGTTGGGGAATAAATACATGTCAGCACTGGATAGGCAGCAGAGATCACCTGATCAAACTCCTTACTTTCTACAAGGAACGGACAAAGATAAAGATCCAAAGGCTGTCAAGCCTGAGGATTGATTGTGTGTGGATGGAAGCACAGACATCCTCCTACAAGTCTGCTCCCCATGGGAATCAAAATGATTCCTAAGGTTGTAACAGGAGTATGAAAATAACACACTTAGTTTGACTTTTTTTTTTCAGCCTTTTTTGCAAAATGTGTATTGTTGCTTTATTGAAACAACTTCCCAGAGAGAAGCTTCCTTCTGAGCATACTTTGAGCACTCTCTGTAGTCTTTTCTGTTGAAATAGAAATGGGGAATAAAAATCATCTTAACCCAAACTGGCAGGTATACATGGTCCATTTTGAATATCAATGGCTATGCCTCGATACCCTCCTTTGAAATTCTCCTTTCTCTTTGCTACTGAGAGGCTCTCGCCCTCCATTTCTGGTGGCTTCTACTCCCACTTTAGGCCTCCTACCTGGTCCTGCCTTTCTGCAATCTTCCTTTCATACTGTTCCCAGAGTAATCTTTCTGAAAAGCAAATCTGACCATGTGACTTCCTCGCTTATAGCTTTAATGGTTCCTCCAGAAAAAAAAGCGTAAACTCTTGGAATAGTATACTAACTCCTCCATGACGACTTCTCCACCTCTGTCTTTGTCCATTGCCTGACAAGCTTTGCATCCTCATCTCCTTATAGCCACCTGAATGGCCTGTGTTCTCCAACTGGCAGTGGCATGTGCTTTTCTCGATCTCAGATGTCACCTTCCATCCCTCACCTGGTTAATGCTTCAGCCCATCCTTGAGGACTCGGGGCTGGCATTCCCTCTTTCAGAAGCTTTCCCAGATCTCTCCTGGGCTGAGAGAGGTGGCACCTTCCCTGTCCCCCATCTCTGCCTTGTGCTGACATTGGACTTGTACCTACTGCCTGGTTTCAGTGGAAACTTACATACGCTCCTCTAATTGCCTTCCTCATTGGACTATGAACTTCTTGAAACCCAAAGTTATTCCCTAACATTTGGTGTACTCAGCAGTGGCACATCACAAGTGTTCAAGATATGTTGATTCAAATGAAAAGGAAATTATTATAATCAGTAGGATGTTAACTCCATGAGACTAGGCAGAAACTTTTAACTACCTTTTTCATTGCTAAATCTCCATCATTTAGTACAATGCCTGGAAAAAATCTATTAGACGAGCAAGGCAGGGTTATTTAACTCACAGTCTCCCACTTAAACTAAAATAACCTACAAGGTCCAAGAAAGATTAGGTGATCTTCCAGGGGTTATGGCTTATATGTAGTGAGTTGGAGATTGGAGCCACCTCCTACTCTTCCAGTTTCCATCAAAGAGTAATATCACTTATAGTCGCACACATGTCACATAGTGTCCCCAATCCAGATGTCTGATTAAACTCGGCTCAAACTCCATTTCCTTGGACAGAAATCCTGCTGTTACACTGAGTTCCAAACCTTCCTCCTTTTTCTCTGCCTCTTGTCTCCAGTTTCAGCTCAGGCTAACATTTCAGTTTGAACCAATCTGGCCTCTAGGCTCAGTCCCCTTGCTGGATTAAGACAAAACAAAACAGTCTCTTTATCTCAGTGTTATGCACCTTCAGTAACGTTATTAAAGACTGGGGAGTTTATAGAGTGAACTTACCCTGTAGACCAAGCTGACTCCTTTCTTTTACACACAAACAAACAAACACACATACACACATATTCCCACTGGGGCAACAAGCATATTCTTTCCCTTTCCTATGGGGAAGAGACCACAGATTAATTTTTTCCAAACCAGGGCTCCTTAAAGCCTCACTTTCTGTAATAAGTAGCCTTGTCAAGTGCTTTCTTGCACTCTCCCTGAAAGAAATTCTGGTAAATGCAGAAATTATGATGAATACAATATGATAAAAATTTCAGAAGATTGTAGTTTTTAAGAGCAAGAAATATATTCCCTTAAAAGTCAAATGGGCAGGCATTCCTTCTATTCATGCCTGACATACCGTGAAAACATATGCTTATGTCAAATTTTAATAGAGATTGCCTTAGATAAGAATAATCATCATAGAAGCAAATATTCTATAAATTATTCATTTGATTCTACCAACAATATGGCTGAAGATAATGGTCTCGCTGACTACAGCCTTGCCTCCCTCCACCCCATTTCTGGCAGAGCCCTAGAATTTTCCATCAGACTCCATGTCACACAGTACTCTGAATCACTCAGTGACTTCACTCCTCTCGAAGGTTCAGTCCAAAGCCCCTACCTGCACATGCCTGACAAGACTTCCATGGCCAGTATCTACGGATTTCTCCAGCCTCTTTCCGCCTGAGCAAGGCCCTGCTCGTGGAACTTCCTTTCTCTACGTACATGTACACATGCATCTTTTGAACTCAGGCCTATGTGCTTATTCCTGTTGTTTTCCTATAAAAGTTCTTCCCGTCCTCTTCACTTACCTCCTGTTTCATCCTTTAGGATTCAGCCTTCTCCCACTCTACCACTGATTTGCCTTCTGTTATTCTCCCAAAGCCTATATGCTCCCTTTTTTCAGAATGCCTTTTACAGTCTAGTATGCCGAGAACCATCACCATTACTGGACTCTAGGCTTTCCTTGGATAAGGGACACATTCTTTTATGCATCTGGTTTTTGCAGACTCTCATAAAATGCATGACACATATTTGATGCTAAATAAATGTTTGTTGAATAACTGATGCTATTAGAAGTCAAGGAAACCCAATTTTGCATTTATTTCATTAAAAAAATTTTTTTTACTAGAGCCTTAGGCAGCCCCAGGAAAAAAAAATCATAGATAGTGGGAAGATAAAAAAAATTCACAGAATTATGTATACCTTCCCTTTGGAGGTTTTCTGAAGTACTAAGTGAGATTTTATATATTTCTTAAGATTTCAAAACAAGAACTTGATGCCAGAAATACACTTGGAAATGAGAGCAGCTTGCCACTGGCAAGCTCTGCTTAAACCTGTTACACGTACACATTGAAAGGGAATCCAACTCCTTCATGTATTTCCCATCAGATAAAATGCATACGGGGGGAAAAAAGTTAGCAAAAGTGAGAGCTAAACTGCACATATCTTTTACTGGAGCAAATTCAGGGAGTGAGTAGCTTGAAGCAATACATGGTGAAATGGAAATTATTTTTCCCCAATTCTGCCAACTTTGGACAGTATCAACTCCATCCTTAGGAACACAGAGGGAATTTCCGTGGGAATTAGGCCAGGAGAAACTAGAATTGCTTAGGAAGATATACATTGAAGTATTTGCTCTTAGGAGCTGCTGGCTGAAGGTTTGGGAGTTTTGTTTTTTCATTTTGTTTAAGAAAAATCTGAATCAGCCATTACAGTTTGTATTTATGTTTCAATTAAGTGCAAGCAAATGGTGTCCAAAGCAAGTGATATTTTTTGGACTTGTTCCCTTCATTTACACCAATAGGCCCGTCTGGGAGTTATGATAAATTTATACAGACCTTTAATCAGTTGAGTGTTGGCAAAGAAACTGACATGCCCCCAGTCACACATCGTGTAGAATAGTTCCTTTTACCTCAGTGGTCAGCATCACTGACAGCTGTGGGTGAGAGTGAGCGGCTGAACATTTCACAAGAAGACGACCTCAACCTCTAGCTGACCGCTGTGGCTCTGGGCGATTACTTTGTTCCTCTTTGAAAGGGCGCTGCTGCCTCAGCGTCCCCTCCTGGAGCCCCTGGCACCGTGTCAGGCCGTGTGTCAGGGGAGCCCTTGATCGCATCATGATGACGGAAGCCAAATGCTGGCCCACAAGCATTGAGGACTGTTTGTTCAGAGAAGATCCTGAGCAGAAACACGGGTGTCACGTAGTTCCAGGAGGCCTTGGAGGCGCCCGACGCTGCCGGAGGAGGGGACTTGCAAAGGCTCCTTAGCCCTCCCCCATCTTTTATGGAATCGGGCCAACAGTGGTCGCCTCGGCAGCTTTTCCCCGCAGTTCCTTGACTTAACAAGATCTTGGATGGCGCAGTAGAAGAGTTTTCATATATTTAAGTCGTGCCACTGTGACTGCTACTCTCTAGGGAGAAGAGTCTTTTATTAATGAATGCAGTATGTGTCCTGGGTAAAACCCCAAATTAAACTAGCTCACTGTTTTTGTCCTGAGAGCTGTCGGTGACATTTAGGTGTGCTGTTTGGTGCGGTGACTCAGTTTCCTGAAGGATAGCTGAAAACTCCACGTTGAGGTTTTTTTAGCAGGGATGAAAAGGTCAGTTACTTGATGTCTTAGAATATTCGGGGTTAAAATTCCTAAAAGTTAAGCTTTAATACTGATCCTGAAAAGCTGTGGCTAGCCTTATTGCCTATAAACTGAAGAATTTGGAAAAAGTAGGATTCTGAGCTCTATGCTAATAGCAACAGTAATTCTTTATTTGAGCAACAGTTTTATAGAACAAACTGTTCTTTGCTTTGTTGTCAGTAATTATTTTCTTACTTATTGGTATGTAGATGTGCTCTCGTCATTTTTTTTCTTTTCTCATTCTCCAGATTTATACAGTGCATGCATGCATGCAGAAGTAGTTAGAACTTAAAATACATATAAGAGACCACATTATTATTGTACTCAAGTGCTGATTGTCAAAATGGCTAATCTATGATTTGGACATAAAGTAGATCTTCTGAAATAAGTTGTCCCTCTTGTTGCTGTACTGCCTTCGTAAGAGCAAGCCCTCTTTTTAAGTGCATAATGTCTTGAAGCCCTGAAAGTTTACTGAGGTACTTCTCCTCTATTACAATTAAATAAATAAACACTGAAGACTAATATGCAGTGCTACATTCTGCTAGGTCCAAGGCCTGTGTTTCTGAAAAGCTTTGAGAAGTGGGGGGGGGGGGGGGGGGAGGTTCCCCTGGGACTCAAACTTTGGAAGAGTTGGAAAGCAGGTGAGAGGAATATGGAATGCCAAGTCTATGAGGTGTGGAGAGGGGATTTCCAGCTTCTGGATATAACCAAGGACTAGAAAGATGGCAGGGAACAAATCCTAGACACAATGGCTATGCATCTTTAACCCACTGTATGTGCTGACGTGGATGGCTCAGATCACCTAAAATAAGTTAATTTCCTCTTAAAATTCCTACATCCTTATTTTATACCATAGAGGGAAGGAATAAACCAAAACCAAACCATCCATTACACGTACTAGCATCACAACTAGGTAATGCTACAGTTGCATATGGAAGGTATTAAGTAAAATGAAAATGTGCTATGGTCATAGGCTTAATTATTATTTGTGATTTTTAGGGTATGGGATTACAGGGAACTTTCTACATTACATCTTTGTGCAGTGATTCAAATTTTATAACAAGCATGTTATATTTTTATATTCTTATAATCAAAGAAAGGCTCTACAGGTGAAATATTTTATACTTAAGATTTAAAATTATCTCTAAGACTGTTCCTTTTGTTGGGGGAAAAGTTCCAATCTTATACTTTAATTCACCTGGCAAGGTTTAGGCAGTTGTTTGTTCACCTAAAGTATATATTTACAAAGATTGGTGCAGGGAAAAAAAAATGGAATAAAAGGGAATTTTTAACCTGGTTCTCAAACTGAATAGCAAACAGTTCAAGAATCCTTGATAACAATGAGCCACATACCCCATGTAGCAAATACTTTGAAAGCTATTTCACTTCTACAAATTTTATATAAAAACCTATCTGAAAAATCCCAGGAGCTTGAGATTCAGTCCATGAATTTTTTTGTTGTTGTTGTGCTACAGATCATTTATGGGGTCTAAATTTTAAGGGCAGAATTTTTTCTCCTCCAATAACCTGTAGATTGGAAGACAAAGAAAAAGGATCTCACCAACTTCATGTCAGCTTTTCAATGTATTCTTTCTAAATGACAATAATGAAGTTTTCTAAGATGGACTTCTGGGAGTTTGGAATTTTCCCCTCACTTATAGTCTGGCTTATCTGCATGCTAATATAGTGAAGTTCTTCGCAATTGATCCCTCGCTGTAGAGTTCCCCCAGGGTCAGCTTTTGTAAACAGAACCTGCTTTCATAGGATGCCTTTGGATGTGGTCTTTTCCTACCTCATGTTTGTAGTTTATTCGGTACATGGTGGGTAGAAACAGTTTTCCAGATTTTTCCCCTTGGCATCACACACCATCCTGGTCCCTGATTTGTAAGTCCACAGGTGGAAGAGGCACGGGTGCAGGACAAGTGTAAATTGCCCATATCATGTGCTGCATTCACAAATGCTGTTCCTTTAAGATAACTCAGACCATTCTGAATGTGAAAATACAGCGTATTGCCTAATCTGTAAATTCTCAAGCGTTCCGACCCACAACATTGTATGTTTTTGTTTGCTTGTTTGTGTCCACCCCAAAATGTAGACGTCTGGTACTTAGCAGGGGATGTGCTGGATACTGAGAGTCTGGGTCTTAATAGAAATACTTTGATGCCCACAACCACCCTGTCCTCTTGAAGTAGGTAAATTCTAAATCTTCAGAAACGAAGCCTGAGAAACCTTAAAACCCAAACCCATAGAAATGGTTGCGCGGGTCCTAAATAACCTGCTTGTACCGCCCGTCGGACTTGTGGGCAAAAGCTCGCAGGATGCACAGGGTGGTGGAAACCCAGAGGTTCGGGCCGTCGGGGCCACCGGGTGGGGCTCGGCTACGCGGCGCGCGCGCGGGGTCCTCGCGGGGCAGGTGCGCAGTCGCGTGCGCGCGCGCCATGTCCCCCCGGAGCCCCCGAGGCGGGCGCGACCCCGGGCGGCGGGCGAGCTGGCGACGGGCGCTCCACGCCGGGTTTTCCGCCACTCCCCTCGCACCGGCAGCCCCGCGGACCCACAGGCTCGCGCCCGCGCCTCCCCGGTTGGGCTTCCGAGCTAGCGGCGCGTGGTGATGCGGCGGCGAAGCGGCCGGGCGGCGAGGGGCGCAGGCGGACTGTGGCCCCGGGCGATCTCGGCGTGAGGGAGCCGAGGAGGGGCGCGAGGGGGAGTGTTCCCGGAAAGCCGCGGCGATGGAGCCGCGCTGCGCCCGCCGCCGGAGGAGTTGAGAAAGAAAACAGGAAACGTGGTGGCCGCGCACCCGGCAGCGGCTGATTCATTTGCTTTGAGTGAAGGCTTGGAAGGAGGGGCGGGCGCCGGGCCGCGGCTCGGGGCCGGGCGCTACGCGGATCGCTCGGTGGACCAGACGCTCCCTCCGCGGGGCGGGCTCCCGGGCGCGCGCGCCACCCCCTTCGCCATCCTCTAGCACCGAGACTTCTCAAAGTCGCATCGTGGAGGTTTTTGGTCCGTGCAAAAGTTGGCTTGCCGCACTTGGCGCGCCCTCCCTGGACGCCGAGCCGAGACGCCAAGCTGGAGAGAGCGTGCTTGCTCGAGGCCGGCTGCCCCGCTAGCAGAGCCCCGGCCCCCCTCGCGGTGCCCGGCTCGGCAATATGAAGGAGCTGCCCTCATGTGTGGGCACCGGGCATCCGAGCATGGCGGGGTACGGCAGGATGGCCCCCTTTGAACTCGCTGGTGGCCCCGTGAAGCGCTTGAGAACTGAGTCCCCCTTTCCCTATCTCTTCGCAGAGGAGGCCTACCAGAAACTGGCCAGCGAGACCCTGGAGGAGCTGGACTGGTGTCTGGACCAGCTAGAGACCCTGCAGACCAGGCACTCCGTCAGTGAGATGGCCTCCAACAAGGTAAGCCCGGCTCCGCACTCACCCAGGCCCCTAGGCTGCTGATTCCCACGCTGGTGAAGCCACTGGCCCCTGTGGCCCCGGGAAATCCATATAGAGGTTTGTCTCACTGACTGCATTTTGGCTGCCTTGGAGGAACTGATGCTGTGCCTTGCCGCTCTCTCGCATTCACTCCAGAGAAATTCAACATTTTGCAAAAGCAACTTTGACATACTTTTGACTGCAGTACCCCCAGAATACAGTGTTTTTTTGTTTTCTGTTTCTTTTTTTGGAGAGGGTACTTCTAAGTGACACTTTGCCCTTGCAGCAGAAACCTTGTCCCGTCTACTGGCAATCTATGTTTAAGGGTATTCTTGGGATTCCCAGTTGGAAGTAAGAGTTGCTAGAGGTCAGTGCAATGGATGGCACCACCTACAGAAGTCAAACTCGGAAGACTTCACTGAACTTGGGACCTTAACCTACATTTACCTAGGTGTCAGGGAACCCTGTAAGAACTGAGCCTTTCTGTTTTCACTTGGCTGTATGTGTCCACAGGGGACGTCAGAGTTAAGGTTCATGATCATTGCCTTTGTTTCCGTGAATCTTGGAACGAAAGTCCAGTTTTCTGAGATTATTAAGTTACAGTGATGATTCAATGGGGCATTTGTGCCAGATATGCCAAAGTGCTGGTCTTGGTGGATAATGGAGTTTTGGGGGCTGAGAAGTAACCTTCAACCTGACACAGCCTTAAGACAAGGTAGAGTGTTGGCAGTTTTGATGTATTTTTTGGAATTCCTGTTTTGTTTTGTTTTGTTTTGTTTTGTTAAGAAATCTTTCATTATGTAAGGAAATCATTGGGATTCTGCATGTTTTTAATGACTGTTTGGCTCAGGGGGCTAGGAAAGGAGGCACAGGCATTTTGGAAGCAGATGGCTGAGGGATTCAGCCGGCAGGGACTGGTAACTTTATGTGGCAATTCGTAACCGTTGCCCCTTAAAGATATTTTAACATTTTTGGCCACCTATTGACAAGGTCAGGTAGGTTATACAATTTTACTTTTTATCTATGAGCACATATTTTTCGAAGAGCAATGCTTTTTAAAATTTTTATTATTTATTTATTTATTTATTGGCTTACTATAGTTTTTATCCCACCTGTTTTTGTTTTTTGTTTTTCTCATGCAGTTTAAAATAATGTAGTATCTTGACCACTGGATTGTCTTATCTATTGACAACGCTTGTATAGATAGCATGGTTTTTAAGTGAAAAGTTATCTTCAAATAAACAAAATCAAAAGGACTCCCCAGTCACCAGTTAGTGCAGGCACTGACCTCCCCATAAGCACACTGACTTACCCGTGTGCACACTGATGATCAAATCTGTAATTTTTTTTTTTTTTTTTTTTTTGTCATTTGAACTTCATTCCTAAATTTGGTGTGGCTCCTCTTTAGAATGACTGGTTATTGCTCTCTTTCTCCTGGGCCTGGCATTAGGTGCCATTGTTCTCATATGGCTAACAAATTCTTAGATCCTTGATTCGTTTTATAACTTACAGATTATTCTTTCATAATTTGGTTCATAAGAGCAGTAGACATATGTAAAGTATCTCCAGTGTCCTCCACACAGACTGGGACCGGACTGCACTGGGCCTGAGTTCTTACTCTCTTGTCTGGTTAATTCTGTGTCATAAAAGGAAGAACCTGAAGGCACCTAAAGATGTGCAAGCATTTGCTTGTGTTTTTAAGATGATTTGGCAGTACTTTTCCAGCAGTGAACCTGAGCAGCTGCGATTACTTTCCCCCCAAATCCGTAGTCTTAATGATGAGAAATTAACATGAAATCTAATCATGTCTTGTGAATGGCTTCAGCTGTCAAGTAATTACTTACACTTTAAGATGGACAAAATAAAACTTTAGGTCAGAATGATGTCTTTCCTTTACAGGCACCAAATAAGACAGGGATTTTTTTTTTTAATCTCCATTGTGAAGACCCCCAAATTAGACCTTGAGTTAATTTGCAGGTTTAGTGTTGGGGGTGGGTTTATTTGGTTGAAGTGAAACTGAGGTTAAGTGAGAAAAGACTTTTCACAATGTAGTCATTCTAGCTGTGTTTATGCCTTGTGGTTGAAAGATTATTGACATGACACTTATTTTTAACATTTAAAAAAATTCAATTCAGCTGAAGCCGTTGATTAAACTTTTCAGGTCTGAGCTATTCATTTCTTTTTGTTTTAACCCATTCATTTCTGAATGAGTGCTAAGCCCCTGTGACTTTTTATAGATGAAAAAGGATTAGCATACAAGGAAAAAGAGCTCCTGGTAAAGGTTGTAAAGTTACCCTTTAGCCTGATAACAAGGGCACAAATAAGTCACATCCACACAAGCTGTAAACTGAGTTGGAGCAGCTGATCTAAAGGTCCCCAGGAGTGATGCCGGACCTAAGTCTTAACTGGAAATGTGACAGCGTGCATCACACGTCCACTCGGTTGTCCAATATCTCTTGAGTGTGAATGAGTAAGTCTGTAACACTGCTTTTGGTTATTAGTTTTATTACCTTCCTTTTTTTTTTTTTTTTTTTTTTTTTACATATACTTGTTTGAACCAACCAGTGTTAGCCTTTGAAAAGTCGTGACATTTGTCTTTGTTTTCTTCTCTTGAGGCTTTAAAAAATTACTCCAATAGATTAAAATAACAGAATAAAATAGTAGTAAGAGATCAGGATTTCTAAGTGATTATGTAGAGAAAATATTTATTATGGAGATGGGTTTGGGTGTTAGGAAGAAGGAAATTGATGCCGCCAACGCATTTAACAAATTGGGTTAATGGATTCATGTTTTAAAAATCTTAATAAAAGTAAGCAAAATTATTAGCAGTTTTTAAACAATGCTTTGGAAGCAACTAGCTGTGTTTCCTGATTGGTATTGTAATGAGCAAATGGTTATTGATGGTATTGAAACAGGAAAATTATTGGATTCTTGGCCAATGCCAGCACTGGCCGTGATGCACACAGGATGCTTGTACCAAGTAGAGTAAGAGACTCCAGATGGCATTTAATTTGAGTGGTTAAATCTATAGCATTTACCCTCATAAGCACATTCATCTTCCAGAGATTTGTGCAGATTTCCTTTGGAACCTCATTGGTAGGGTTAAGAGAGGTTTTGGTGAGATCTCAGAGCTTTGGAGGCAGGCAGGCAGACCTGAAAATTGAATCGTGGTTTTGTTCCTTACTAGCCAAGTTACGTTAGAGAGATGACAAACTTTTTTAGCTTCAGTTTCCTTAGCATAAGATGAGCATTTGGATATCTATTTTGAAAGGTCAATGTAAGAGTTCGAAAGAACATGTGTAAAACAGCTAGCTAATAAATAACATGCACTATACCTTTTGTTATTGGTATTATTATTGGAGACTTAGGTTAAACTTGATCGGTTACCTACTTGGCTAAAATCCTTTTTTTTTTTTTTAACCATTCAGTTGTAAGTTATGCTTGACATTTTAAGTTTCATGGATTTTTATAATACAGTTCTTAAGAACTGTCTTTGGTGCACATTTCCATATTATAAAAAATATTTAAATACTATTTATCCTTTTTTACTATAATATAGACATAAACATTTTGAAGTTCTAATAAGAAGCTTAATCTTTTCTTAAATTTCAGTTACAGTATTCCAAACAGAAGAGCTAAGTACTTTTTCTGTTTTAGTCTAAAACTGAAAACACAGCACTTACTAATTTTTAGAAAATATTAAACATAACATAGGATTGGTAGGTACATGTCCGTCCTTTTGTACAGATTTCACAAAGCTAAAATGATTCTGTAGACTGTTTTTAATGCAGCATGGTCTCACGTGCTCTTGGTTACCTTTCTCACGTAGAAAGCAAATTGAGGTTGTGAGGAGGGAAGGCCAGGAGTCTAAGCCTCAGGACTCCCAAGGGTCATACCGTGGAACCCTGTAACTTTATCCTCTTATGACCCTAACAATGCACATTTTACCAGACCGTCAGTGTAAGTGCAGTGCTGTTTGAAAGAGAAACAAAATCATTGAATTTACCCCCAAAGTATACCATTCTAAAAATGCTGTTTCTCCTTTCTGAATATGGGGCAGTTCTGACACCTGGCGTTGTTGGAACCTTCCGTGCTCCAAGCTGAAAGTCTGTCTAGAAGTTAGGATTCAAGCGCTCTTGTAAGAGACTTGAAGGTTTTTCTTTAGTTCATTCCAGACATACATAGACCTGCTCTGCAAGTGTGGATGTGACTTCTCTGTGGAATTTTGTTGTTGGTTTGGTTTTTAACAAATGCCTCCATCATGTTCTGTCGCCTGTAAATTAAAGTACTTTTCTGGGATGCTTTTTCTTCGCGTTTTGATATTTGCTCCCTCTGCTGCTTTTTAGTAGTCAGTGCATATGTAGCATGCACTGGAGCTCTCTGTGACTGCTGGTACATTTTCTTCTAAGCAAGCGTGGTGCTGGAGGAATGTAGAATGTTCAGAAGAGGGGGCTACATCTTAAGATTTTCCAGCATTTCACAAGTACGAGATAGCTCAGAACAGAAGTGAGTGTTTAATTTTGCTGAGAAGGAAGCTGAAATTGTTGGAGAAAGCATTTTAATTTTATGAAGAGCAAATCGCAAATAGCAGTCATTTTCTTTAAAATAGTAAAACTTATTGTCGTAAGAGAATTGTTAAAAGTTTATCAGCGTACCTAAAGGAAAACTCTAAATTGTAGAAGAAAGTATCTTTTGATACTATAGAAACTCAGCTTATCGATGTTGAGTTTGCTATCTGGTTTTTCATCTACTGTATAAAAGTAGACTTGGTGAAGATTTATGTAGGATTTATATACAGGGCCTTAAAGTTACTATGAAGGGTTGGGAATGCTTGTTTTTATGATCAGTGTTAGAAAAAAAATACCTTCTTTGCCTTTATTGTAAGTAATAACAGAAACAGGGGAGCACTTTTAACAGGTATTTTTATGTTTCATAGAATAGTAAAGCTCTTGACTTTAACTTAATAAGATAGTAAGGAGTAAGACAAATCTTAATTTATCCCTGTTGTTATCAGCTCTGCTCCTTATCAGTATTTAGTGGCAGTAAACGTAAACGTTCTTAACAGTTAATTATCAAAAACTTCTAATTTCAGTGATTCAGTAAGTTAGAAAAATTACGTGAAATTGCCTTCAGTGATTACATTTTGAATTAATTACAGGATAGTGGTGACTTTTGTCTCAGTGTTATAAAGTATGTCCTTTGGTTTTTTTGTTTGTTTTTAATTTAAAAACAAAAGGCTTGGTCAAGATAAAATAGTGCTTTTCCCAATGTATGAATAGATTAAGCACATTTTTTTCCCCAAATAGCAAGGATGATAAATAATGATTTTGTTCAATTTGAGAAGATTCCTATGATAGTTAGAGATTGTAGCTGTTCCTTCATAATTATGGCAGAGATGGAATGCTGATCATGTCATGATTTTCAGTTGATCCAGAAAATCTGATTTTCTCTTTTGGAAAGAGACCAGTCTTTTAAAGCTGTGAATAGCTGGGGTTTGTTTTGCGACAGCACAGCTCTGCCAGGGGGCAGTGCTGCATGTACCTGGCTACTTGCGATGGTTTAATTGGCACTAGTAATCTGAGATCTTTCTAAGTAACAGAGAGATGAGTAGCCCTTTATTTTGATAGTCACATTAGTTTTAAAAGCCATTTTAAGAAGTCGTTCACTTTCATTCACTCTAACAGGGATTGGGATAGGTAGGGAGTGGTGAGCCATCTTATTTGCTTAAACAGCAAACAATGTGGCTTTTGTTCATTGGGAAATTAGTTCAGTTGGATTACCAATGGCAGTGATAATAACTTTATTATCCTTTGCACTTAAGGAATGCTTTATCTTCTTCTAAGACTTTTTTTTATTTAATTGAAGTACCATCAATTACAGTGTGTCAGTTTCTCCTGTACGGCCCAATGTCCCAGTCATACATATACATATATATATTCATTTTCATAGAAAATGCTTTATCTTTTGTTATCATCATTTAGTATTCTGGGCTTTTTGTTGTTGTTTTGCAGTAGTGTGTGTGTGTGATGAGGATGAAGGGTACTTTTTCTCCTGAAATGCTTAGGGTGGCCCCGTAGAGTAGAAAGAACAAAGATATTTTTTATCAGGCAGAGTTGGTTTCAAATTCTAGCCCTACTGCTTCCTACCTGATATTGTGGGCAACATACCTGACTTCTCTGACCCTCAATTCTTCACTTCTAAATGGAGATAATAAAAGGGGAAGATAAAATTGAAAGGTTGTTAAGAGCATTAGATTTAATGTATAGAAAGCTCATTTTGGTATGTATCATGTACTGGGTGCTCAATAAATTACCTGTAGTTTATCCTATCCCTGGAATATATTGAAAAGAAAGATTAAGAAAACCATGTGTCATATATTCCTTGCAATGTAAGAACATAATATTTCTTGGAAGAAAGATGTCATCTCTCTATCCTATAATAAATAACAGTCTACGTTAGTGTTGCTCACACTTCCTGTGTACACAGATAATTACTGTAGATTAAATGTGTTTATTTAAAGCATCAACTTTTGAAGATAAATGTCCACCTGAATGCCTCATCTTGAACGAGGAATTACATGAAATCATGGATTTGATGTTCTAGTTATAACTTTTTCTAATATCCATTGAAATTAACCTGTAACAAAATGAACATATTCACACACACCACCTGAAAACATTTTGCTTACCATGTGCAGACACAGGGCATGCTTTTGTTTATACTTGTCTAAATTGTCAGTAAGAACCATTTGGGGATTCATTTTTGGTTAGAAAGACATGTTTGTTTTAAACAACCTATGGTTTTTCTTCTCTGCCGTTAATGGGATCTCCACACTAGGGGAGAAAATACAGATTCGTCAGAAGTCTCCCTTTCATTAGGCATTCACTTCTCAGTCAGACTGATCTGTGGGTTTAGAGCGTTCTCCGGTAGCCAGACGACCTGGGTCAGATTCACTCTCTGCCTTTAAACTGAATTTAAATTGGACAGTTTACCTTCTTTGTTTCAGTTTCCTCATCTGTTAAATAGTTGCTGTGGTGATTTGATGAATGGGAAGATGGGGATTGTCTAGACAGACAGGAACGTAGCAGGTGCTCAGTAACGTTCAGTCCTTTACACTCATCTATAAAGGAATATCTTCTTTCTTTTCTTATTTTGTGGTGTGAGGGTTGCCATCCTGTTACCTGTGTTTCCTGTGAGCTTTTAAGAGAATGGCGGCTTAATGATGTTGATACAGGCCAAAAAGGACTAGTGGAATGTTTCGTTTGCTCTTCTCCCCATCTATGACTCTTCATGGAGTTTACCTTTTGTTTCTTTGTGTAATTTGATAGTATAGCCTATCCAACTGGCTTGAGATTTTATCAGAATATCTAAAACTCTCCAAGCTGTTTTGAACAGAAATCCCTAAAGCAGTGGAGGGTAGTACAGCCAGCTTTTTTCATAAATGAATGTACCCTATTTTTCCTCTGAATGAGACTGAAAGTAACCCAGCCAGGCACAGAATCTCTTATTAATACTTAATGTTACGAAAAGTGCATTCAAGACATAGCCACCCAGTGCACGTCTCAACAACTTAACCATCTAGTATCTGCACAAACATTTCCTGCTCTGTCAGCTGAAGCAATGATAGCCCAGTAGCTCTGAACACATCTGGCACCCTTATCTTGGTTTCTAATACCATTCTCCAATAAAAGGAACCAGAACTCCTTAGCTAAATAGCTGATTCAAGCACTGGGGCAGGACATGAAGGCTGAAATATGTTGTAGAGCCAGAAAATAAGGAAATGCTCAGACATTGATAAGAACATATCCAAGGGACCCACGAGCAAACTCAAAGGGCTCCTAGTTCCCAGCTGGAACTATTTGGTCAAGAAAATAAACTAGTAATGGAATATAACCCAAGGTATAAAATAAATATCCATGAATTCATACTTATATGAATAATTTAATGATTAAATTAAATGGAGGAGAATGTATAAATCTCTCATGCAGATGAATTCCAAATAAGTTTTGTAGATATTCTGCTCTCAAAAAAAAGAAGGCATAACTTCACACCCCTTAAGTGTGGGCTGTGCATATTGACTTCCTTCCAAAAAGCATAATGTGAAAAGGAGGGGAAAGAGCACCTATACTGTGGACAGAAGAGAACACTAGGTGAAAACCAGTCAATCTGATTAAAGTGTGGACTTTAGTTAGTAATAATGTATCCATACTGGTTCAATAATTGGGACAAATGTGCCCTATGAAAGGAAGATATTAATAAGAGGGGAAACTGGGTATGGGGCATATGGGAACTCTCTGTACCTATCTTCACAATTGTTCTATAAAACTAAAACTTTTCTAAAATAGAAAGTCTATTAAACAAATCTTAACCATCCTTTAGAGTCTATCTGGAATGCTACCTCCTCTGTGAAGCCTTTTCTGTCCTGTCTCCTCCCATATCTCCCATCCCACGGGTGCGGTGTCTTTCTCCTTTGACCTTCCCCAGGACATTCATTGTAGTTCTCTTAACTCTTCATACCGTATTTGTTTCTTTGATTTATCCCTTTCATGTTGTACATTAGGTCGTTAGTCTTACTCATTTTCCAGCCCTACCACGTGGGACACAAGGCCTTGTTGAGTAGGGGCCCGGTAAACATTGGATAAATTGTATGAGAGGTATTGTGATGGTGATTCTTGAAGTGCACCAATAAATGGTTCTGGTCTCAGTGCTGTAGGAGTCATTACTGATCAATCTCAGGGACTAGGGTTAATTTTACGCTTCTAAGCCATAAAGGCCTAGAAGATAAAAACTCTTTCTTGACGGTTAATAGTTTCAGTGTTACTGTTTGTCAGACCCTTCACAAGGGAGAGTTACTGAGCATTTGGTCAAAGAATTGAAGAAACTTATCCTAATTTTTCTGTTTTAATTATCACTTGAGTGTAATTAGTATAAATTAATAAAATGAAAGTATACTCTGGTCCTGCCTACCACTTAGCGCTTTGGTAGTTTTGGTAGTATTTCGCATGATCGGTATTTCAAAGCATCATTACTAGTGTTGGCCATTATTCATCTCAGACCCGAGCCTTATGAGTTAGAACTAAAAGAGGCAGAAGTGATCACTCATCTGACTCATCTAATCTGAGTTGGAAAAAAAGAGTCCCCAAGCTTTTCCAGGTCCACCGAGGTAGCTAGAAAGCTCATGGCTTCTCAGGTAGTTCACTTTCTAGAGGGTCTCTCTGCGTCATTTGGGGTTTTGTATGTAACCTTTATCTCAACATGTTTACAGAAATTGCTGGTGATGCAGCTTTTTTCTCCATTTGAGTGTGTTAATGAAATACAAGCCATGTTTCTGGTAAACATACAGATTCAGTAACTGTTCAAGTACATAACCAGTGAGTTCTTTACCCAGCCACTAGAAGGATGGATGAGCTCTCCTACATAGCTTCTGGCCCAAACCCAGTGAGTGTCAGCATATCGTTTTATAGTTGGTCACATAAATTAGTACCTTATGTATGGTGTTGATTAATGTAAATGCCATTTTTCACCTTGGATTGGTAGACTTAGAGTCTGTACATGACAGTTGATATCTTGCAAGAAAGTGGTTTTTCTGTTATTGACAAGTATCCTGATACATTTCCCACTTAAAAATCTCAGTCCTGCTTGTAGACACTCATCAGATGTTTCAGCATAGTTTATGCTGAGTTTAGCTTCATCTCATTTAAATTAGAAGTTTAGATTATGCAGACAAAAACCATCCAGGCCATACTGATGACCTGAAACTAGTCTCTCTCCTCTGTACCAAGTTTAGCAATAACATTCATATTATAGTTTGTTCCAACTAAAATGATATATCTGAGTACACTCCCTCTAGACTGGGCAGAAAGGATGTGCTTGTTGGCTTTTATCTGTTAGGGAGCATGCTGTGCAGTTTTACCTGGGTCGTGCTTGCGTTCCCGGCAGCATCTCTGGTCTGCTGCATTGTAATCCCTATTGTGGCAGCCTCTGGCATTTATTACTGGCAAGCAGTGTGCTTGCAGACATAGGCACCATAATAGGAAACACCCTGGCCTGTCATAAACAGGCCTGGAGAGTGGAAGGCACAGGCCTGACAGGGATGTGTCCATAGCGACCAGGCAAAGATGAGGCTGACATCGAAGAGTAAGTCCAGGCTGGTATCTGTCTCCATCATTTCAGAAAATAACTGGCTGGTTTTAGGGCTGCTTTCCATCATTGGCATAGCAGTGTTTTGGTTGCTTTGTTTTTGTTTTTGACCTAAATATGAATCAAGACATCTTAAATAAACTTGGAGAAGATATATCAAAGTGTCTTCCTTTTGCTAATCTCCTTTTAATTCTACCTGATCATTCTAGTCCAAACCCATTAGGGAGAAGGAACTGCTGTTTCATTATAGTGGAAAATTATTTTTGAAAAAAAGTCATACTAAAATCAAAGAATTATAAATTATACTGAACTGTACAGAATTACAAAGAAAAGAACATTTCTTAGTAAGGTGACTTTCCATTGTTAATGCCTTTACATCAAGTTCAGGTTTTAGAATAGGAGTACATTCTTTGACCATGAAAGGTTGGTTATTGTATTTGCTAGATTTTTTTTCCAAGTTTCAGAAAAATAATGAACTACTACTTTAACATCGGTGGGCTTTGTCACGAGAACTTAGGAAGAAGATAATTTCAAATTTTGAAGGTAAACAACAAGGTCCTATGATATAGCACAAGGAACTATATTCAGTATCTTCTAATAACTTATAATAACAAAGAATGTGTGTGTATACGTGTGTGTGTGTGTGTGTGTGTGTATACATACACACACACACACACACGTATATGTAAAACTGAATCACTATGTTGTACCACAGAAGCTGATACAATATTGTAAATCAACTGTAGTTCAATAAAAAAAAAAAAAGAAAGAAAAATTTGGAAGGGCTTTAACAGATTTTTATAAAGAGAACTGCTTTCATGAGTGCTTTAAATATATATAGGTGTCATTTCATTGTGCAAAGAACCCTTATTTCACAAAAGAAGTTAAAGACTGCAAAGGAAGAAAAAAGCTGTAAATTTGTTGACAGTATACAAAAATTAAGATAGATTTAGAAGAAAGTCTTGAACCTTTTTTTTTTTTTCAGAGCTTTGCTCAAAGCCTTTAATAAATTAGGTGTCCAGTGGATATTTGCTGACTTGCCCCTACTCTTTTTTAAGTAAGCACCAAACCACTTGTACTTTTTTAAATTTTGAATATTTCAAGTCACTTCCAGTAATACCCTCTGATAAGAGTGAAGCTAATTAATGTTCTCTTTGACAATAAACATTTTGATTTTCTGTTCTTTGTTTTCTTAACCTTATTTTCTCAGTATGGTCTCTTAGAGCTAGCTGTGTAAGGGTAAGCGATGGGTTTCGAGAAATTGTATGAATTTTTTACTAGAAATATTCTTATTTCTTTAATTTGCATCAGGAAAGATTGGTTTACTTTCTCCTGGAAGATACTGTTTGGGCCTACATCTTAATTTTTCTAGGTGGTGTTAAAGAGCAGTAAAATGACAAAGGGGACATCGCAGGAGAGCCAGAAGAGAGCTGCATCATTACAGATTAAATCTTCAGTCCCTATATGAGAGGAGTTTGTTCTCTACAAGTAGGATTCAGTGGAAAAATTACTTGTTGCCCCTTAGCCATATTTTCAAACATTTTAATATTATTCATTTGACACTTATGAGCAATCTTGGACTGCACAGGTCAGGAAACACCAAGATGTGCCTCCCTTTCTAAGATATGATTCTGATGTGTATTCTTACTGTAAACCTTCCATTTCTAACTTAGTCCCAGAAACAGGACACTACATGCCAAAACAATTTGTCCCATTTTTAAAGATGAAAAACTGAGGTTCAGTTAACCTCATCTGAGATCCATATGCTTCTTGATAGATGTCTTGATAATTCTTTTTCTGAATGTAACATCTGCAGGAAGGGCTGGGAGATAGAAGGACAAGTGTTTGTTCTCAGGCTGCATTTTCAAAATATGTACTACTAATTTTATTTATTTAGTGAGCGCTAGGTTCTGAAATAGCAAGAGCTACTTTAGCAAACTATCATTCCTAGAGGAGAATCCTGTTGTGTAGTTAATCTGCCTTCCTTGTTCTTTGTTGTGTCAGGATGGGCGCAGAGAGGGCCTTCCTAGCTCTGGGCTCCTAGGAAGAGTATGATGGTTGAGATAGCGTGTTAGGCTGGAAGTCAGCCTAGCAAGCAGGTGGTAAACAGGGCCCAGATACAAACTGAAGGGTAATGGGGTCAGTGGATGAGAAGATCAAGAGACTAAAGCAGATCTGAGATTCTGAGCTGGCAGGGGATTTGGAGGTGGGCAGTGGGTGAAATTGGATGGGATGGAGCTTGATTAATAGTGGGGAGGGTGGCAGCAGATGAGAAGGTATAGAATAAACTCAGGGAAGATGTAAGAAGGGGTCAGGATTCTTTAAATGACCTATTACTGTGGGATTGCCTTGGAACTTTGTTTTCTTATTGGGGCAAAATGGGGAAGGAAGCTGGGCTCATAGACAGAGTGAAGAGTGAAGGAACGAGAAAGGTAGAAAAACATATTGGACAGTGAGAGGAGAAGGAGGATGGGTGGCAGAAGGGCTCTGTGACTGAGCTGACACAGGATCAGAGATGCCCTCAGCTGGAGGCCGACGGACCGGTTCGTGTTTCCACCTCAGGATTCATAATGATAAAATCCAACTGGAATAAACCAAGACTTTGGGACGGCTTGAAGGACAGAAGAAATCCCAGAGGGGTCAGCGTGAAGGTGTGAACGTTTAAGAGGGGACAGTCAGCCCAGGGATGAAGGAAGGGGTGAGGACCTACTGGAGAGGGCAGATTTGTAGACAGAGGGTATTCATGAGGCATGGGTCCTTTTAGCACCAGAGCTAGCATCACCTCCTTCACCTGTTGCCTCCTTGAGTCATGGCCCAGGAGCAGCACGGTTGGGTAGTCACCTCCCACTGTGGGGCCATCCCCTGCAGAACCTGTTGCGTGGAAGTGAGGACGTGCGACAGCAGCATACATGCTGGAGCAGTGGGTGAGAGACTGTGTCAAAATAAGTTTAGGTTGATTTACCATAGTCTCTGGTGAGTAATTCTTAGATGCCAAGAGGAAAATGGAACAGAACAGCCAATGCCAACTGCGAACCTTTATCTTGGTTGTGCTTTAAGTCCCCTAAATTCCATTGAGCTGAGCAGTTCCTCCCCTGGATGTTAACGCACCCACGCTGGAGTTGTGAACTTAGCTAATTAAATTGCTTCGGCTTCTCTGAGCCTCTGGTTTCTCTGCACATCGGCACTAGCAACATCGCTCTCCCAGGACTGTTATGGGAATTTAAATGGAAACTCATGTCAAGTGCGTGATATGGGGCACACCCACGGTAGGTACTGTGGCCTGTCTTTAGTTGGGATGGGAACTATTTTTAAATGTAAGAGGTGAACTTTATATGCTGCCATATAGATAACCCAGTGCAATTGGAGCTTGAATCAACAGGCCTGGACAGTGAGCTCAGTGTGCCTTTGAAACCTCGATCCCCATCGTGGTGATTTATGGGTCCTCACCAGTTTGTATATGGGGCGGCCCCCTGAGGTTGTTTACTGTGGTTTTCGCTCGTTACCTAGCGCTCTTTGCGAACGTATTTTTATTTATACTCTCGCTGACCACTTAACCATGGTAACTTTGAAAGAATATGTACAAAGGCAGCCCCGAAAGAAACGCTGATTTGAGCTGTAAGGTCTCATGTGGATCTTCGGTCTAAATATCAGCGCCTTACTTACACTGCTTTTACCTCACCCTGGACGATCCCAGAGGCCCCTCCAAATGAGTTTTCTGATTCTGTGAAGTATTGAGATTTTGATTATTAACAAAAGTGTCAAATATCAATCAATATCAAGTTACTAGATGTCCCTTCTCGGGGAAAGAAGGAACACGAACCAGAAATAGAACCTTTAATCATTGCGCAGATTTAAAATGACAGTCAAGCTGAGAAACAGAAGAGTGGCTGAAATGACCTTGAGCGTAGTCCCAGCCCAGATGGGCTAGTTCCAGTCTTAGTCATGGGTCTGACACTAGCCGTAGCCAGAGGGAGAAGGAATTCCCAGCAGTGTAGTTGTAAGAGTTGAAAATGAGTCACTGAGTAGGTCCCTTTCCATTTTCCACTTGCCGTTAGCCACTTTGCAGAGAAAACCGACTTTGGTATGCTTGATAGAAAAGTTTTTTTTTTTTCTTTTTTAATTCCAAAAAGTTTCTAGAGGTGAAGGAGATTTGTGAGATCAACCTGTTCACTCCTTTCACTACAGATGAAGAAAAAAGTCACAGGAAAGTTAAAGTGACACAGAACAAAACAGCCCTGTCTTATACTTTTGTCAAGGCTTTTATCTTGTGGCGAATAAAATTTGGGGTTGCTAGACAACACCCTGATTTCAGTCATTATTGATGCTCTCACTTTGGAATGAAAATTTTGCTTTGGTTTGTCTTTGTTATTAGTGTCTGATTCCTGACCATTCTCTAGGCCAGATACCATTTTCATATGAGAAATAAATCAGGAGGTTTTTTTCTTCTTTAGTTGTTGTTTTGCACCTTTTGGCTTCAGATAACCTCAGTCCAATAGTCAGGCTTTCACTAAGGAATTTTTGTTTTTGCCTGGTTAGTGTAGGGTGTCTATTTGCTCCAAAGTCTTTCATAGACTAAATGACACTTTTATATATGTACGTTTGTGTTCAAATACATAAAATGATAGAAAGATGGATAGATACACACATACGTACATACAAAAGCTTATAGACACGCATTGAAGACATTATTAGCTAGCCATATACGTAAGCCTTTCGGATGGCAATGAATGAGAGAGAAATTCATGGGATTCTGGTCCTGTGGATGAGTTCAGAGTGTGTTCAACACTAAGGACCAGAATGATTGAGAAGCATCCCAGAAAAAGTGCTACTTAGGCTGGATCTTGAACATAGCAGGTTCATCTAGGTTGCTAATGAGGAAAAAGATATACTCCAGGGGCCGGATGAGGCAGAGTAGGCTGGGACACTTCTGTGGGTTTACCTTGGTGTTTGTGGGAGCGGGTGAGGAGTGAGTGTTCTGGATGAGTGGGCCTGCCTGGAACAGAAAATCTGATTACAGGGACAGAGGCAGGTGTGAGGAGTGTGATGGGGGCCCCTCTGTGGAGTGCCTTCCATGTCAGATGAAGCCATTTGCATATTACCCTGTAAGTCTTGAAGAGCCCTGGCATTTTATTATAAGGAAAATATTACAAGGAACATAACACAATGATTTTAGAAAGATAAATCTGCTGGTGGTATGCAGGCTGGCTCATACTGAGGGGAAATAGCAAAAGCAGAAAGAATCCGTCAGGGAATTAGGCATGTAAGTGATGAGGGGCTGAAACAGGGTGGGAAGGAAAAGAAAGGAATGGTTAGGAGGAAGATCACGGGAAAGGTGACAGAATATATGACTTCAGGGGCAGGTACTGCAGCCAGAGGAAAGTATGAAATTCTGAACCTGAGTAATAATAGAAAGAATGATAGCTGGAAAATCAGGAGGGGAAGCCAATTTGAAGAGAGTGGTGTGGAAGATACGGCAGTTAAATTTTTAGACAGGAAATTGGAATGAAATTACGTATCTAGGTAGAGATGTCCTGTAAGCCTTCAATTGTCAGGACTGGATTTCTGGGGAAGAGACAGGCTACCTGGGAGTTGCCTGTACAGACTTGATGGGTAATGACCTTAAGGCTCATCTGTAAAATGGGAATAATAATAGTCCTCATAGGATTGTAATTAGAAATAAATGAGATAATGGCAGGCAAGTATTCAGCAGTATTCTTGGTACACATAGGAAAATAAATATTTATCAATATCAATCAATAAGTATGAGCTATTACCTTTTTAAAAATTTTTATTATTATGACTATTTTTAATGGAGGTACTGGGGATTGAATCCAGGACCTTGTGCATGTTAGGCATGTGCTCTACCACTAAGCTATACCGTCCCCCCAGCTATTACCATTTTTTACTGTGGGTTTTGGGGAAAGACAGTTTTGTGAATTATTAGAACTGGTATTCTGGAAGCTATATGAAAGCCATCTGTTTGGTGTGTTTTCTTAATACTCCAAATGGAAGGTCATATGTTCTGATTTGCATGCTTGCTTCCCCAGCTGTGAAGGGAAAGTGACAGCCCAAGCTATAATTACTCAGGTTTAGCTGTTGATCACTGTTTGTAAGACCTGGAGTGGATTTTGGTTTTTTAATGAAAATGGTTAAGGATATGAACGACTCTTCTGTCTGTTGCAACTGTCATGATAAAATCCCTGAGCTATATTTTGTTTTCATTTGCCCTGGCCAGAGTCAAATCAACTTTGAGAGGTTTATAAAGAGCTGTTGAAGAATGGCGTTAGCTCCGTGCAAGCGAGTGATCATTAGCTCAGTATTATCTCAGTGTGTTAAACTGCATTCTCTCCAAGTGGAACGGACTTCCAGAGCAGTGGGAGGCATCAAGGAGAGGAGGACTCTTAATTATGAGGAGTTGTAGGACTCCTGTCGGGATGGAAGTTTGGACTAGCTGTCCACCGAGGAGCTTTCCAATTTGGATGTATTTCACGGAATTCAAAAACTGTAGTGTGTTTGATGGTCCAGTCTGCCTCACCTGTATGACTGATGTTCTCCCAGGGTGTTAGATTCACATTTGGAAGATCAGGTAAAAAAGAGTTTGTTGTCTGTTTTAGTTGTATTATTTTGTTTTTCCCTATCTTCTTTATTCCCAGAAGCAAAAATGTATATGTTCTCCCATCTCAAGGATGTAAATATGGGCAGGTATTTTAGAAGAATAAATGTCAAGGTGGTCAATACCAGTTTTTATTGATGTGTGAAGAAAAGTGAGTTAAATTATTTTTTTCACTATGTTTTAAGGTCTAAGGTCTTTGTTAGAACATACAGGTGCATCTTAACTTTATAGGCAATGAGAAAAATCAAATTGGTTTTTCATATATTTTAGTGCCAGTAATTTAGTCTCAAGATATAAGAACAATCATACTTAATTTAAAAGATTGTATAAGAGCCATATTTTGAATAAAAATGATTGCTGTAGTATTAATGGCAATTACCTGACTTCATGCTGTATTTTATGGATAACACTGTACATTTAAAGTATGACAAGACTTCCTTTTCTAGCAAAATGGCAACATGCATCTAATTTGAATAGAGAGAATGGGGAAGAGGAAATATTCTAGAAGTCCGGTGAATCCCAAGCAGGAAAGTTTTTAAAAAGAAACCCACATCCAGATATTTCCCAGAGAGACCACAGAAACAAACAGATCTCAACACAGCCAGAGAGAAGAGGCAGATTATCTACAAAGAAATAGCAGGTAGATTGACAGCTGTTTAGTTTGTGGAAGGGAGCAGAGGTTCATCCGATTGGAAGAAATTAAATCACGTCTGAAATTCTAGCTGCAAAGGAGTCTAGGATATGGATTTTTTACATGCCTTGCCTCTGGAAGGCTTGCTAAAAGGAAGGTGGAATGGCCACTGCACAGGCGTGTTTACTTTCTGTCTCCCACACACTTGTGTGTAAGCTCCTTCAGATCAGATGGCTTGCTGACTGACCTCTCCTTAGTACCTGGAACAGCAGCTAACATATAGTTGCTGCTAATTAAATATTTGCTGATTAAAAAAGGATTATCATCTTATACTCATTGGTACTGGGCTTGGTCTCCTTGGTCCCATGTCAGCTGTAGAGTTATTCTTAAATTTTCCTTTGGAGATTGGAATTTGGTCCTGATGTCTTTACATTTGTCAGGTCAGTGCATTCTGGGAAAATTATCCTTATTTGTTTGATATCTCCAAAAGCATTTTCTGCTGGTACTGGTGACTTTAATGGTTTGCAGACAAACCACTGACTGCATAAACTATTGGGTAGATATTATTATAGGAATCTGCATGCAGCTGTTTGAATGAGATTGTTTTCCTTCTGACAAGTTTCAGTGTTTCTGGTTACAATATAAGTAATTTATTGAGCTCCCGACACCTGCTTAATACACTGTGCTAGATGACCTTTGTTAAGTCTGACTCTGTACCCAACCCAGAAACCTTAAATAACTTGCTGTATGCTGTTGTGCTTACAAGAGGCAGGGCCAGGATTTGAACTTGGGTGAAATGTATGCCCTGTATCATCGTATATGCCGTGTACCATGGTTCTCATCCTTTACGCTTCTGTCACTGTTGCAAATGAAAAAAAAAAAATTCCATTCTTGCACCATTTTTAATTGTGTTTACGATTGCCTGTATTAAAGTCTTCCTTTTTAAAATGTCTAAATAAGACATGTAACTTTAATAAAAATACTGCCAACTATAAGTGCTAGATTCCAGTTGTGGTTATGTTGTGTGACCTCCCATAGGCTTTTACATCAATAATTTGCTATGAAGAGGAGGGGATTTTAAAAAAATAGATTATCTGTTGGTTCCCTTTTTAGTGGGCTATCCTAAACACATCTGAAAAGATTTTGATTAAAGTGGTCTATCCTAACGTAATGGCATTAGTGTATTTGAAAGTAACTACATATTCAAAACTCCACTCTCTGGCAGCTTTCCTTATCCAGAATGCTGCAGAGAACCTGGGGAGGGGATTGGAGGTTACTGTCCCTCAACCTTAAAAAAATTTTTTTTAATTTCATGTGTTTAAATTTTCTTGTACTTAATTCATGGGACTCTTCTTTCTCCTTATTTATCCTCCTCCCAATCTATACTTCCCCCTAGTCTTCTCCATCGCAGCAAATGGCACAGACATCCATCCATTCAAGTTAGAAGTCTAGGAATCCATTCTTCTCATTGCTTCACTTCCCATGTTCATTTCAAGTCTCAACTCTTCCTCAAGTGCTTCTTCCTCTTCTGTCTGCTTCTGCCTCTATAAAGACAGCTTTTTAAAATGTAAATCTCATCACCCCTTCTCAGGACTTCCTGGTGGTGCCCCACACCCTCTGCAAGGCTTGCAAGGACCTGCATGATCTTGCCTTGAGCCACCCCTAGTGTCTTTCTGCACACCTGTCCTCCCCCATGCTGGCTGTGTTCCTCCAGCTCCTGCTCAGAGTGCTCTGCCCCAGATCTTTTGGCTCTTTCTAACCATCAGTGTCCCATCTCAGATACTAACTTTTCAGTGCAGCTTTTCCTGCCTATTTAATAATCCATCATCATGGTATCATGTTACCCTCTTTTCTTTTATCCAGCATGTTTGCCACTGCCTTTTTTTTTTTTTTTTTTTGTCTTTTTGTCTTTTTGTCCTAACAGTCCAAGGTTCCCATGAGCAGGCAACTCTTCCGTCTTGTTCAGTGCTCTGTCCCTCGGGTACATAGTAGCTGTTTAATAAGTACTAGAGTGAAGAAGTGAATAACCATTCTAAATAATTTTAGTATTTGATATTTAAAGCCCATTGCTTTCCACAAGAATTTTTAATGAAGTCCTAGCATTTTTGTTCATTTTTGCTTGTTAATAAGTGTGAAGGGAGCAGAGTTAGGTACAAGAATAATTTTGAGAAATGCCAGATTCAACAAAAGAAAACAAAGTTATGCAGTACAGTTCTTGGCAGAGCCTTCAATTTGCTACAGTACACGGTCTCCACAAAGGTTAGCGCTATGTCAGAAGTGTGTCTGACGCTGGGTGTCTTCTTTGAGAATTATCACATGGGACTGCTGTTCTTTACAGCACAGTCTGGGAAATGCTGCCTTAGATTAAAGCCCATCATAATAAGAAGGGGGAAACGGCCGCTGTGTTGACTACAAGGAAGCAGATATATTGACCATAGGAGGACAGGCTGACAACCAAGGACTAGGGAAAAATAAAACCTGTGAAAAAGTGGTGGACCCGAAAAGAATACAGCAGTGGCGCTCTTCAGGGTTCTACACGCGTCTCTACCCCCTTGACTGGATTTGTCTGTCTCTAGCAGCTGGCACAGTGCTGGGCCCAGAATGAACATACGGTAAATACGTGTTGACTATTCAGTGACGAGTGAACAGTGGTGGCCCAGATCACCAGAAAATAATTAAACTGAGATCAGTTTGGTTTGTTTAAGAAAGCAGGAAAATAAAGTTTTTTAGGGAATTTTTCTTTCTAAAGGATTAAAATAAAAATGTTATTAGTACTTATGAGAATACTTCATTGGTTATTATACTGCCTAATGGCTTTGCATAACTAGGACTTTACTATATATTGTCTTATTCAAAGCAAGCACTGACTGTAACAAACATGCCTGTTTGCCTCGGATATAATGATGGATCTCTTTGAAAGGGTGAAAATCTTATTTTACCATATGTAACTATGCTTGAGATATTTGTTTTTCATTCCTCTTCAGGCAAAGTGAAGCAGATTTGGAATTTAAATAATTTGATGATATCGCCTAAATTTTTTTGAAGTTAGGTTTTGAGGTGTAATTTACAAACTGATGAGATGTACTTTTTAAAGATGTAGTTGAATGTGTTTTGACAAATTACACAGTTGGAAAACTATCACCATAATCTAGATGTAAAATATTTCCGTCACCTAAAAAATTTTCTCTTGCTTCTTTGTAGTCATTCCTCTCCCCTTACTCCCAGTCACTGGCAGCCAGTGATCTCATTGTCCCTGTAGTTTTGCCTTTGCAGAATGTCAAGAATGAAATCATATAGTATATATAGCCTTCTGTTCATGGCTTCTTTCACCTTGCATAATGCTTTTGAGATTCATCCATTAATAACTTGTTGCATATATTTGTAATTTGTTTCTTTTTATTGCTTTCTAATATTTCATTTTGTGGATGTACCACAGTTTGTTTATCCATTTGCCAGGTGATTGACATCTGGGCTGTTTCCAGGTTTCTGTTGTTATGAATAGAATTTCATTTCTATAAACACTTGCATACAGGTCTTTGTATGAACGTATGTTTTTATTTCTGTTAAGTGAATAACTAGAAGTGGCTCCTCTAGTCAGTGTTCTTGTTGACTTTATAAAAAAAATACCAAACTTCCAAAGTTGCTCTACCGTTTTGCATTTCCACTAACAACGTGTGAGACTTCCATTTTCCGCGCATTTTGGCCAGAATTGTGTATTATATGTATTTTTTTCACTTTAGGCATTCTAGTAAGTGCATAGTGGCACCACATTTTGGTTTTAATTTTACTTTTCTTCATGACTAATGATGTTACACACCTTTAGACGTGCTTGGTGAACCTTTTGAGTTCTAAGATTTTTTTTCAGTAAATTCCTTGTACAAGTCTTTATCAGATATGTGTTTTACACATAATTTGTTCCCAGCCTGTGAATTATTCTTACATTTTCTTATCAGTTTCTTTTAAAGGAAAGTTTTGATGAAATCTAGTTTATCACTTTTTTCTTTTATGCTTTATGGTTTTTGTATTCCAAGGAACCTTTGCCTAATCCAAGATCACAAATATCTTTTTCTATTTTTTCTTCTAGAAGTTTTTATAGTCTTATATTTTACATTTAGTTCCGTGACCCATTTTGAGTAGATATTAGTATGTAGTGCAAGGCGAAGTTGAAGTTCATTGTTTTGTGAGTGGATGTCCAGTTGTTTAAGTCCCATTTGTTAAAAAGAATATCCTTTCCCCTTTGAATTGTAGCCCAAATTTTAAGACTTAAAATTAAGATTCTCAAATAAAAGTGGTGGTCATAAAAGATTAAATATGTATTTACAGAAATATGCCTATTTGCATTTTTTATTATTGCTTTAGAAGACAGGTGTTCTCTGTTTAATTGTTTTCACAAAGCATACCATGAAGTACAGAGGAGATATCATTAAGTATTTTGTGGTGATTATAATAGCCATCTTAAACATGGAAAATTGATATTAAGACAATTTAAGTGAATTGGGAATCCTAATTTTCTCTGTAAGTAGAAAGTTCCCTTTCATACAAGATTATTTTTGTGGAAGCTTCATTTTTATAAGGGTTCTGCACCCATTCATTGCCTTAATTGTTCTTCAGTGAAACAAAAGCCCTTGGTAGGTATGATGATGGTGGTGGTTGGTGATAATGGTGGTGGTAGTGGTGGTGATGGTTTCGGCTAAATTTACTAACTAGTTACAGACATAGAAAACTCTGTATCTACTGTATATGATTCAAACTGTATCAACAATTATAGAATACTATGCTAACATTGAGTAAGAGTTAGCCCATGTGGAAGAGAAATTTAAATATAGCTATCATCAAGTCAGTCTCATGTTAATTCAGCCTCAAGGAACCTTTCAACAAAAATAAAGTTTCTTAAATTGGAATTTCTTTCTCAGTAAATGTTGCAGGTTCTTGCTTTAAATAAAACTATTTTTGGTGAAAATTTTCAAACCAGGTTAAATAAAGAATGATTCTTAGCTTTTTCAGATGATTTTTAGGTTTTTGCAAGAAGTCAACCTAGAGTTCGTCTTAATTTCAAGCCTCCAAAATATTTGTAAGATACGTTTTTTGTTTTCAGAAAAGAGATGGCTCCTCAGGAACAGAGCTGTTCTTTAAATCACATTTGGATCCAGTATCACTAGAGGGCAGTAAACACAAACAGATTTCGTGGATTTACCTGTGTTAAGGTTGTTTTTGTACTATTAGCATTAATCAAAGAAAATATAGTTTTTATAATGTAAAAGTGGATTTAAAATCCTAGGTTATAAGAAACATAAGTTATAACTTAATTCTAGATTATTGTCTACCTCCAAAACTATTTTTATGGCATTTAAAAGCAAAAGAACACTCAGTGATTTTAGAGACCCTGGTATGCTATAGTTATTGTAGTTAGTTTAACCTTGCCTCAGAATTCTTTAAGGGTCTTTTAGCAATTAGATTTGCATACGTTAAGCTGAACAGTATGGGATGTGTGAAAGCCTACTTTATACAGATTTGCTTCTTGATTAATAACAACTCCCAGAACTTTGATCCTAAGTAGAAAGATGTAAAATAAATATAATTCATTATAGAATAAACTATTTTCCAAAGATGTTAGTCTTACTAAAAACAATGCTATTGTCGGGGAAATCCCTTAGGTTGGAGAAATCTAAGAGTTAATAACACTTACTTTAAATAATATTTAATACTTTAAGCACAATAATAGATTGTATAGTAAAGAATTTATTCTGTTAATAGACATATTGTTTATAGACTCTAGGCTAAATATAGATCTAATGCCTGAAATATTTTTTGGCAATTTAGAGTACTCTGAAGCCAGACACAGCCTAGGTTCAAATCCGTGCCATGCCTACTCGGCTTTGTGACCTTGGCCAAGACACTTAACCTTCTGAGCCTCAGTTTCCTTGTAGTTTGGTTTATTTGTTTCTTTTTTGCCCTATTCAAAATTATGCCTTATCTCTCTTGACCTCTGTTGCAAAGGCATTGATTCCAGCATGTGTTAGTGTATCAAAGATTCAACCCCATCTGCAGAATTTTGCATATCCTAAAATAGTCCAGAAAGATGGTTGATGGCTTGGGCTATTGGTTAAGGACCAAGAAAGTGAAGAATAAAAGAGGAATGGCATCTCAAGATTCTGAGGATTATTATTAGGAAGAGACAGAAAAAGAGAACTGAATGCTGAAGGAAATGACATATTTTTTTCTATTTCAGTACATGCACACACGTTTGTACATAAAATCATTTGGCTGTTTGGGAACAGTGCTTTACGAATCAGGAAACCTGGGTTCTCCCCCGGGTGTGGGGCATCTGCTCCTTGTTCATGTAGCGCTCCCACCCACAAGCAGGTCTCACTGCCAGGTGAGGCTGCCTGTCTCTGACGCCAGCTTCCTGACTGCGCTTGTTAGTAGGATCCACCCTGTGCAGAGATCTAACCACAGTTATAGTAACAGTGGTTCCTTAATTCAAGATACTTTGGAGTCAGCACAGGGATTCAGGATGATTAGTCCACTTCTAAATTCATACTGTCCATCATAGAGTTTGAATCAGCCTAATTATATGACGAGCTGTTCATCCATCATGAAGAACAAAGACCAAAACAGAGACCTGGTCTTGCATCTCAGCCCTGGCACATGTACTGAACATTTAAGAGTTTCTGTCTTTTCACCTTAAAATGGGGGGTAATATCTATCTACCCAGGGTGTTGCAAAGATCAGAGATAAGGTATATAAAGCTCTGGATGCGTTGTAGGTGCCTAATAAATGCTGTAACATACTTGTTACAGTTTCTTCCTTAGAATTGTCAGAAGCCGAGTCTGACTGTAAGCATTGTGTGTTCCTGGCTCCATCCAGATTGCTTTTCTGGGTGGTGTAGATTTTTTCCTGTGGGCTCTTGCAGTGGAAAGGAGCTTCTGGTCTGTTTCTCATGGGAAATGAAGTGAATTTAAATTTGGCTCTGAGCTTTTAAGAAAAAGATTTCTTATTCCCTAGAAATGTGAGAGTCTTCCTTGGTACTTTTTACTTCACTTTTTGCTTTGTTCATTGCTAGGTCCCCAGTATCCAGGACAGTGTTAGGAATATAATTGGACTGTAACAAGTATTCATTAAATAAAGGGGTGAGTGTAGGATAGTTAGCGTTTAGAGAAGGGCTGGAATATTTGGTCTTAGATGTACTTTGAATGATTTAAATCTGACTTTGAAAGACCAGCTTGAAGTAGGTGGAATAAAAGAGGGAGGGTATTGTAGGCAGTGAGTTCACTGTAAGTAAAGACAGGAAATGGGCCATCTGCTGTGTCTTAGGGATGGGTGAAGTAGTAGCCTGTTGGGAACTGAGCATGGGTGGAAAGAGCAGTCAGAGATGGGCTTGGAGTTGGGGATGTGGGTCAGATGTTGTTGGTGTGGAGCTTATGGAGGAGTCTGGATGTGACGAAGCAGGTGATGCCAAGTCGTCAGTGACCAGCTTTGGAGGAGTGGGCTGAGGCTGGATTTGAGGAACGCTGGCCTGGCAGTGGAGATCAGTCAGGGGTTGGAAGGAGAAAAGCCAAAGAAGATAAGCTCAGAAGCAGGTATACTGCTTTGGGTATGAGACGTGGAATGACGTGATGCAGTTGAAAGGGAACATGATATACTTTTTAAAAAATAAAGGATAAGCCTGGGAGTTTAAAAATGTAGGCACCTTAATGGAATAAGTTAATCATCCTCACCGTCACCTAAACCTTTTCATCACTATGTATCAGATGTTGTTTTCAGTGTTTGCATATAGTATCTTATTTAATCCTCATAGTAATTACTCTGGTTATTTATTGCTGTATGACAAATCGCTTCAAATTTTGTGGCTTAAAATATCAATTATAATTTTTCATTGTTTTGTGTACTTCGTTGTGGTTCAACATCCTCTCTTGGCATCATCGTGTGGCTGCTGTCAGATGGTGGCTGGGGCTGGAGTCATTTCAGGGGGCAACGGCCTGGGTTGCTGAAACGGACTCTTCACTCCCAAGTCTGGATCTGGGCTGGGGTGGCAGGCACAGCTGAAGACTGGCCAGGTGCACATGTGCACTTGCTCAGACCCACTCTCTCCTCTGCCTCCCATCTCTTTCTCTCTGTCACTCTCCCAGCAGCCTTCTCTCCATAAAGTTGGCATGGTCTTCCTTGTAGCATGGCAGTCTCAGAATCTTTCTTACAAGGAGGCTCAGGGGTCCCAACAGCACGTTCAAGGAGCCCAAGGTGAGAGCTGCAAGACGCCCTGTGACAGCCTCCACAGTCACGCAGCATCCCTTGTCGGTCCTACAGGCAGGCCAGCTCAGATTCAGTGAAGGGTAGTGTGGCTCGTCAGGAAGCGTCTTTGGAGACCAGCTACCACGGTAAGCAATTTTACAGATGAGGAAACTGACCCACCAAGAAGTGAGAGTATTTTGTGAGGGTTATGCACAAAAGGATTTGAATTCAGAGTCCGTGTCCTTAGTACCTGGGTGAACTTGGGAAAAATCACTGTCTCTCTAGTTCTCACTTTACAGTGGAAATGACGAGATTGGAGGAGATGATATTGAAGGTACTCTGGATTTCTCTCAGCCCTTAAGCCTTTGAATTTAGGTGATGGGAGTGGGAATGAGAAGGAACACAGAAGGGAAAAGGCATTTTGTAGAAGATAGAACTTGGTAACCACGTTGGTGGAGGGAAGGAAATGTGGTGGAGGGGAGCACGTCAGGGTTACTCAGGATCCAGTGGGATGAGTTATATTACGAACACCTACTAGAAATCGGTTCACATGAAATACCTACTGTGCCACAGGGGTCATTGGTTTCAGTCTGGGACACTGGACTGTGGATCCCCTGAGTGAAAGGGAGTAGTCATAATAAGAACCACTTTAAACAGAAGAATGGATCCACCAGTTTTTTTTAAAGTTTGAGATGGCTGGCAGGGCATTAAAGAAGGAAGAGTAGCTTATAATCATTTGAAAATGTGGTACCAAAATTCAAGTTAGAAGTGGTCATTAAAGAGTGTTCGGCCCAGGACAGAGTCTTTGTGGATATCCCAAGTGAAAGGATGAATAGAAGAAGGCAAAGAAGGTGTGGTCAGAGAAGTGGGAAGAAAATCTCCTTATAGAAACTGAAGGTGCTGGGATTTGAGGGAACACTTCAGAGAAGTTGAGGAGAATGAAAGACTAGTGAAAGGGGAGGACCTTTGTATTCTTCTGGAAGCAGTTTTAGTGGCATATTGGGGTTTGACATCTTTTGTAGAGGATTAAGGAAATGAAGGAATTTAGGAAATGAACACAGTGGGTGTGAACTGTGGCTGAGGACTTTGGCCGCAAAGGACCAGTAGAAACTCAAAAAGGCAGGGTATTCCATAGCTGTTTCTGATGAGGGTGTGCTGTCTAAGACAGGATGCAGGAAGACTGGGCAGTCACCACATCAGCAAGTCACAGGAGTGCAGAGCAGTGAGTACGAACTGAGGTGGAGGTGAGATAGAATGGACAGAACTTTATGCTCCAATAGAGTAAAAGCTAGATGCCCCTCATTTCTTATCCATAAGACCTCTTTAGTGTTAAAGTTACCGAATGATGCCATCCCAAGCCTACTAGAAAAGATTGCTTTTTCTCACAGAAATTTAGATTTTTTATTGAACTCTCCTTGTAAAAGGCCTGATTACTCTTGAGCTCAGTTCTGGATTCTTAAGAGCCACTCTTATACCTCAAACTTTGTACATAATCATAAAAATGTTCCCTTCTGATGAAAATATAGATCTTGAAATCTGTCCCCAGAATTCTGCATTCTTTAATCATACACAGTGCATTAGCTTTCAGGGTTTTTTTTTCCCCCAATCAGATTTATCATAAATCATCCCCACCCTTAGATTTTAAGGTTATGGAGCTCAGCCTATATAATATTAGAAACAAAAGGAGCTGAGAACAGCAGTGCCACACAGGTGAGGAAATGTATCACTTCCACTTACGAATTCTGGACATTAATCGTGTTTTATAATTACACTATGCTGTTATGTTGGACTGGGGAAGAACTTTCCTTGTATCCAGTGTCTCCAGGGAAACCACTTGTTTTGGATTTGACAGAGGGAGACAATTAAATGCCTTTTCTTAGAGCAGCTTTTATTTTGAAGAGAAGTCAGAGAATATTAAAATTCATAGAAATGACTCCGAAAGGATTGGCAATTCTTATTTAAGAATGAACTATGAATTTTGCAGTTTTATGGTGGTAGTCATCACTGCGAGAGGGAAAGCCCATTCATCTTTTCATGGGTGGCCTCAGCTGTAGGGATACCGTCTTTAAATGGCGTTTACCAGAGGTGAGCAGGAAAACCTCCTCCCTAGAGGTTCGCCCTTGCCAACCAATCACAAAGCAGCCTGAACCTAGTCCACGCCCCCTGCCCTGATAGACCCAGGGACGCAGTGTGATTGGTGCATAGTTGGGATTTTATGGGAGGGGTTTCTTGTCACTCTTCCCCGGCTTCCCTGCAGTTCCTTATTTGGTAGCTTTTGACAGAACTAGTCTTTCTTGCAGCTAAGCATCTTGACATACATTATTCATTAAGCCCTGGAGCTCAAGGAGAGAAAGATGCAGACCCTTAGATCTTTAGATGTTTCTTTATCACATGAATTTTCTTTATTCAGAATAGAGGTTGAATTCTGTTGCATTCTGGAGTTTTACAAATGGCATGTATTCAGTGGGAAGCCGGCTGGATGGAATCTAATGCGAGGCTTTCTTATGTATACTTAATTACCAAAAATCTTTAAAAACCTACACACTCCGTGGCTTGTGGAGATTGTCAAAAGTATAAAGGTTTTGAAGATAGACATATTTTAGAACTTACTGTCTTTCTATATAATCAATCAAAAATGCCTGAAGCAAACTATTTACTGTCAGTATCTTGGGGCTACATAAAGGTAAGATTTATCTAGCCTTTGTAAACTCCTGGTTACTCTGATTTCATAACTGATAATTTTAATAAATTACAATGAAATTAAGCTTTTTAGGCAATCTTTTGTTTTGCTTAGACATGAACTACAGAAGGAATGTGTGTTTTTAGCAGTTAAGATCAGGAGAAATTGTTTAACTTTTATTAGTTGTCATTTGCATGTTAAAATAGCTTCTTAATGCTCAGCGTTTTTTCTGTTTGTCATGTGGTATAGATTTGAGTTGTGCTTTTCAGTATCAAGGTAATTGAAGAAATTCATTGGAAATAAATTATTGGGCTAAATTATTTATACTGATATATGGGTTCCAATTAGTATGTAGCACTTAAAGTTTATAAAAATTAATTGGTGGCTCTTTCTAAATCTGCACTACTCTTACCTGGTGAGGAGTATTTTTTTCACCTTTGGATATAAAAATCTAGATGACATCAAAATTGACATTACTTGACATTTTAGAGGGTATCTTATTAAAATGAACACTTGATTATCTATTTGTAAAACTGGAAGACATAAATTTATTAAATTTATATGATACTGCTATATTTGTTAATCTCAAAAAATGAATTAGTACACTGTGTTTAATAAGATTGTGTTCCTGCTTGGCAAGCTTCTTGCATGCCTTGTGGTAGTGCTAACCTGGAGATCCTATATATTGTATAACAAGAAGCAGGAGGTAGAAAAACCTCTTTCAGTCCTAAATGAAGCATCATTTCAGAAATTGGAATTTATTTTGGATATTTGAGCAGGTCACAATACACATTTTAAAAGAATCCTTTTCCATTACTTGATGGGCTCTCAGATTGAAATGCTTTTCATTTTCTTTGTTTCTTCTTAAAAGAAAATTTCCTCTTTCCTGTGAGATTTACTTGCATTCTAAGAAAACTTATTTCATTATTAGTTGTCCGAATAGTTATGATTCCTTACCTTTCTTTAAAGCTAGATGATCTAAATTTTTTAATTTTCAGTATTTGAATTTTGCTACCATTTCTTGGCTTAAATTTTTTTTAAGTACAGAAAAGTGTAGAGAATAATAAAGGATCTCTCCCAGCTCCCCCAGAATTCATTTCTTAGACAGCTTGTATTTGATACCTTTTTGAAGGGCTTCACATGTGTGTAATTGATTATGAGTAATACCTCCAGGAATCTAAATACAGAATTATAATGCTTTTTGCAAAAAAATTTGCTGGACATTTTGTTTATGTTTTAATATTATATTGCTAAAAACACACTTGGGAATGACAAATATAAGTGTACTTAGTTTTGTTGTGTATTTTGAAAGATTTATTATTAAACAGCTAATGCAGTGTTTATTTTAGCTTTCAATGCTGATATACATTGAACTTGTAGTGTATCATAGTGCAGCATATTCAAATAATTTTTACCAGATTATTTTGGGGGGAAAATAAGCATTTACTTAATGTTTGACCTTAATCACCTTCTTAATTATAGAGGATTTATACTGTACCTAGTAGCACATTGGCATGAGTGCAGAAGTACAGGGATTACATTCAAGAATACTTTAATTTTATTACTTAATTTTGCTTCCTCAACAGTGTTAAATGTAGATAGAACATAAATTGGAAAACTGTAGTTTAAAAAGCAATATACAGTATTCAGTTCAACTGCATTTTCACTTTCCTTTATGCTTTAAATTTGCTGCACAAAGACATTCTGATGCATGATGAGAACAAAGGATTTGAAAGCATTCACTTAGAAAAATCTTCCTCTTTTTTTCCTTTGTTGCAACAATAATTATATGTTATTTTAGACTGTTTAGACCAAAGACAATCAGAATAACTCATCAACAGAAAATCTTTAGAGGTCACCTTAAAAAATATCTAAGTGCTCAATTAAATTGTTCTGCAGCTTTGCAACCAGTTCTGTTAAAAAGCAGTTCTATATTTTGTCTCTTCTAAACCTGTAAATTGAAAACCTATAACTGTTCTAAGATAAGAACATTTTATTGTTTTTTCTGATCATTTTCCCCTCATGGCAGTGTTTATAGTTACCGTAATAAATGGTATGCAGTTATCTTAAAATGAGAGAAATTCCACTTACTTTCATTTAAAAATGACTGTTGAATGGTTTAGCTAGTTCTTTAGCACATCCAGCTATGCAAATCCAAAACCCAATTGTAAAATCAACTATCATTGAGAAAGCACTGATGGTAATTTTTGTGGTTATTAATTTAGCTTCCCTGGACTGTACATTTTATATCAACAGCAAAAACAAAGGGAAGCAATTTTAATTCCTTTTAGAAAATGTTTTTGTGTTATTACTTAACGGACTATCTGAAAATTGCCTTTAGGAAATCTATACTCTTAGGAAGAAAGAGGACTGCTTAAAATATTGTCTCATCTAATTATGTTGAAAGGAAATGTTGAGTTCCTTGGAGCCCCTTACAAGTCTTGGGATGGAGATAGGTGTGTGATAAAGGGTTTCTCCACCCAGGCTTTTGGGTTTTGAACAAAGGCAGAAGGGTTGTCTAGGAATGGATGTATATGATGCAGACATAATCAGTGGACTATAATCTGTCAGTTATCTATCTGTACAGTAGATCCCTTTCACTGGCATTTTTTTGCCTTAGTTATCTATACTAATTGGCTATTTTGATGAGTTGTATAATCCAACTGCCAGGAAAATTACACCTCGTTCTTTGTATTCTTCCAGATAAATCCAGTAATGTATGCAGTGTATCTGCAGATCCCATGCAGTTTTTCTCCTTGGGCACAGAGCAACATATTCCTCATACCAGGTTGCTCACAAGTTAGAAGGTAGCTCTGTAGAAAAACTCAGTTCCTATCTAACTTTTCCAGTTGCACCCCCCCCCCCCATCGAGGTTGCATCATTTTTTAGTTAAATTGAGAGAAATGCATGGAGGGTAGGTGAATACAGTGGTTCCTGTATCAGACTGAGGAAAGGCTAGGAGTGGCTGAAAGCCTTACCTATTCCTCCATCTTTTAAGAAAGGACTTTGTCATGACCAGGCAGTACTTAATAGCAACTTTTATCTCATAGCACATGGATAGTTTTAGGTCAAAGAAATACTTCATTAAATATATGTTTGAGATGTTTAGCAGATTCTCTTTTGATTATATTTTGCCTAAAGAGTAGATTTTTTTCCAAGAGTAAGTGTCATTTGTTAAACAAGATTTACTTACCTTATGCATGGTATTATTGGTATATTTTTGAAGTATGGTGACCATTTCCTATATGAATAATACCCTAAATTATTTTTTGGAATTGGTAGGGGAGATAGATATTTGGATACATATTTTGTGTAGGCATGAGTGTAGTTAGATCTGTCATCCATTTGTTCTGCCATTGTGAAAATCAGCTGTCACTATAAAAGGCCCAGGGAACTGGGAGACAGAACACAAGTAATATTGATCACCTTCTCTATGCCAGTGCAAGTTAAGTGATCTAATGGATTCATAGTTGATTGCCTATAATTTGCTCAAGAAAATACTGTATAGAAGATGGACAGAAATTGTTTTGAACACTATTGGGAATGTCTTCATGAATATTCTTAGGAGGTTCCAAATTTTATTTTTTCCCCAGCAGGTCCTAATATATAATGTTCAGTGAAACTAAGCAACAACCCATGTTCTGTAGACTGCATGATACTGATTTTAAAAATATACATATATCCCTATGACTTACTTATTTTATAACTGGTTGTTTGTACCTCTTAATCCCCTTCTCCTGGTTTGTCCATCCCTTATCCCCCACCCCAAGTCTGGCAACCACTAGTTTTTCTGTATCTGTGAGTCTGTTTCTGTTTTGTTATATTTGATCACTTGCTTCTTAGATTCCACATGTAAGTGAAATTGTACATTGTTTGTCTTTCTCTGACTTATTTCACTTAGCTTAGTACCCTCCAGGTCCATCCATGTTATCACAAATGGCAAGATTCCATTCTTTTTTATGGCTGAGTAATAGTCCACTATTTATATATATCCCCCACAGAATGTAATGTACAGCACAGAGAATATAGTCAATAATATTATATAAATTTGTATGATGCAGAATCTGTAAAGCTATTGAATCACTGTGTTGTACACCTGAACCTCATAATAACTCAGTTAAGTCAACTATACTTCAACAAATACATATTTTTTATATACACATACACACACATACACACACACACACACACACACACACACACACACAGATGGAAAAAAAGGCATAGAAGGAAATATAGCTAATTTTATGTGATTATTAGCAGTGGGACAGTGGGGATATATATGAGTTCTAATTTTTTATATATAGCTTTCTAGATTTTCAGTATCACCTGTGCATTTTATAATCAAAGTAAGTTATTAAAAAAACACAAAGAAAGGGAACTTTGTGTTCTGGTTTGAGGATAAGCTCCCTCAACCTGTAAATTAACAACCAGAGGAATTTGTTACTGGCGATAGCCAGGTCTTCAGTTTTGACTCTAGGGGAATGCTAGTACCCATTTCTTGTATCCAACAGTCAACTGAAATATTTTATTGATTTCCCTCAGTGCTTTACCATGATGAATTCTTATACCTAATCTGAACGGTCAATAAAATTAACTCTGGAAGCAATTTGCCAGATTATCTTGAGTTAGAACACTTTGGTATGAACTACCCAGAGAATCAAGATTTTTTTAAAATTCTAATAAACTAATTAAATACTGAGTTAGAATTACATTTCAAACATTACTAAATGACGGATTCAGTACTCTCTTTCCCTCATACTTAAGTGAGGCTTTATGGTGTAAATCAAAATTTTAAAGGCAACTAAATATTGGAGTAAAATACGACTTTCTTGGATCAAGAATCTAATAGTTGCTCAATATATAGAAAAATTCATTGTTTAGGGAGGATAAGAGAAATTTTAAGGTATATTAAAGGCCTCTTTGGGTTATTTTGGGATTCAAAGGAAGATACATTAAGAAGCAGTTGATAGTTGGGAAAGCATAACATCCTTAAGAATTCTGGATTGTGATAATGTCACATGGTGGTGGTAGATAAATTCCAGGGTTTCTTTGATAAAACAGGCACCATGGCACCAGTAGAGTAAACTGAAGTTTCAATTGAACAGGTCAATTTCCAGTTGTATTTATGGGACTGAGGGAAATGGATTGGTAAATTCTGTAGATGTTGAGAACCAATAAATCCCTAGTTAAAAAACAGTTTTTAAAGGAAACATATAGTATCTATTCAAATATTTTCTCCAGAGTTCTGGTAGGATACTCAGATAAATCTATCCAGTTTTGCTTTGGAAGGAGAAGACTACATTGTAACCTCTATGCAGTATACATATTCATTTCTGCTCATGACAAGTTAATTGATAAAAACATACCATGTTTTATTGTGTGGCAACCCTTTTATGTGTTTATAAATTCTTTTTTTTTCTGTTTTGTAAGTACTGATAATACATGTTTTTTTTTATGCTTAATGTGTTCCTTGAGTGTCTAAATCTGTGCTGTCCAATATGGTAGACCCCAGCTACATGTAACTATTGAAGTTAAATTAATTAAAATTTAATAAAATTTCAAATTCAGCTTCTCACTTGCATTAGCCACATTTTAAGTGGCTGACGGCCACGTGCTAGTGGTTACTGTAATGGACAGCAGAAATTACAAATTTTTTCATCATTGCATAAAGTTCTGTTCGATGGCTCTGATCTAAAGTGTCAGGACAGGTTAAAAATTCTTTGGTGTATTTTCTGTATCTTCACATATGCTTATGTTATTTCACTTCGACTTTCCCCTTCTGTTATTTCATTTTATCTTTCTGTTTTTTTCAGTTTAAAAGGATGCTTAATCGGGAGCTCACCCATCTCTCTGAAATGAGTCGGTCTGGAAATCAAGTGTCAGAGTATATATCAAACACATTCTTAGGTGAGAATAACAATTTAAATGCAGTTTTTAAATTTTGAGTTGTTTGTATTTGGAGGTGGATTGAGATGCAAACTCATTTTGGAAATCAAACAAGAATAAAGAATTCTATTCATTTTCATTCATTGTATGAATAATTTGAGCCTCTAAGCTTTAGAACCTTAGGTGACACTGTACATTTATTATCTTTTACTTTTATTCAGAACTTTAAGGATTCTCTGAATTAAAGTTGTGTATTGCCCATTTTTCCAAAGTACTCAACTGTAAAGTATATTTTATAGAGAGATCTGTTCATGCATCCAACAAATGCTTGTTAAGTTCCAGCCGTTGCTGGGCACTTGGTATTTAATGATTGGTTAGAAATGGTCCCTAAACTCAGCGAGTTGATAGTCTAATGGACACCTTGTGTGATAACTGGAGAGGCAGGTAGATACAACACAAGCTAAAGGAGAGCTAGCTGAGAGTATGGTGTACTGGGACACGCCCACCCCACCCTCCATCCACAGAAAGAAAATTCAGTAAGCAAAAATCTGTAACTTGAACATATCCTTGATCTGAATTTACTTTCAAAACAAAACTGCAGTTAATATCTAATTAGCACATTCACTAAGCAGACATTTATTGAACCCACACTATGTGCAAGGGTGAGGTAGAGGAGCTCGCTGCCTTGAAGTAGTGGATGAGCATACTGGGACATCCTGTGTCTTTGAAAACCGCAATTACCTTTTGTGAGTCTGATATTCACTTATCTGATAACACTGGAGATTCTTGTTACATCTTACCCCTATCTCAGTATCGTATAGAAAATGTAAACTTGCAGGAGCAACCGTAGGCATTCAGGCATGCCTTGTCTGCTCCCCCCGTAGGACCCATTTCAGTAAGCTGTGAGGTTCACACACTGCTGTTTTTATATTTGTGCATGAAGTTTCTACCATTTCAAAGTAGGTATTGAAACTGGAGTTCTTACTTGGCAGGAGCAGTTTTCCTGCCACTGTAAGTGGTTTTCAGATAGCAGTGGAGTTGGTGAACAATGGAAATAACCAATGTTTTTTGTCTTTTCCAAGTCTGCCATCATCAGTTTTTCAAGAAAATTGTCTTGAGACATTCAAAGATGCAACCACTGAATATATTTGATGTTAATTACTTATTTGCTTAATTTTGTGTTTGAGACTGTCAAATTAAGTCCACATCAAATCGTAAATACTCAACTTCTCTAAAAGGAGTTTTACTTGGAAATATTTCCTAGAATTATAATGATCAATTAAAACTTGTCCAGTTATGCTTGTTATGATTAAAAAAAAAACAGGTAGAATTAATAGTAAATGTAGAACACTTTCTAAATTTTTAAGATAAGCAACATGAAGTGGAAATTCCTTCTCCGACTCAGAAGGAAAAGGAGAAAAAGAAAAGGCCAATGTCTCAGATCAGCGGGGTCAAGAAGTTGATGCACAGCTCCAGTCTGACTAATTCCAGCATCCCGAGGTTTGGGGTCAAAACTGAGCAAGAAGACGTCCTTGCCAAGGTAAGATGATTTCAAGCGTCATGATCAGAAGTATGCAGTGAACTTTGATTCTTTCTCTTTTAAATAGACGGGAAAGTTCATTAACTTGTAGTCCCCCTCCCCCACCTTAGAAGATGGGAAAGCACTTTATAAGGCTTTTTCTAAATCCCTTGAGTTTTATTACTATGTGGATTTAGACAGGTGGTTTGGCATTCTTTATTTTACATCTAAATTTGATTGACCTTAAACGGTTAGAAATCTTCCAGGAGAATAGTTAAGATTTTTGAGAATAGGTTTTAACTATTGAAGAGATACCTCGAGATCGGTATTTCAAGGCTGTAAATGTGTTGTATTGTCAGAGGCGTAAAGCTAAGCACACCATTCAGTTTTTAGTATGTTTAAATGAATTCCCTAAAGTTTGTACTTACATGATATATCCGTACATTTAAAATGAATCATATTTTAAAAACCTAACAGTCTTTTCAGTAAAGTCAGTAATTTTTAAATGACTGTGTTCATGGTTTCATATTCTACTTCTGCATTCAAATTTGTTCTGTCCTCCCTTAACCCCAGGAACTAGAAGATGTGAACAAATGGGGTCTTCACGTTTTCAGAATAGCGGAGTTGTCCGGTAACCGGCCTCTGACTGTTATCATGCACACCATTTTTCAGGTAATGCCATTAAGTTCTGTCACCTCTCCTTTACTTGATGACGTAATGTCCAGTCTGTGACATGTGCATGTATTTTATCTCCTTCACTGCTCACCCTCTTTTACTTATTTTGATACTTTTTTCTCATTTGCCCCTTTACCAAGGGGAAGGAAGGATACAGAAAAGTTGGAGTCGGGGTAAAACACAAACAAAACAACCGTGGTTTGTTGTGTTTTTTTTTTTCCATTTAAGACAGAGATGTGATGGGGCAGAATGAAGCAACGCATTAAAGTAATAGTTTAAAAATCACCCACATGACCCTGACCTTTATAGAGAAGGGAGTGCTCACTTTAAGAATTCAATCAGCCCCTTGCTGACTAACCTTAGAATGTAATTTCTTCAGTCACCGTCTTGTGTACCGCTCTCTTCTTCTGGTAGGTTTCTCACTCATGTCAAGGTTTTGCCCCAGCATGGGGTTAGGCTCTGTGTGAGAGGTGGAGGCTGGAGATACTCTGGGGCTGGAGGGGGCAGCTGTAGCCCTAGAGAGGATGTTGTGTCTCCCGTGCTTTGATCCAACGGTTGAGTCGGTGGTGCTGGACTTGAGCTGCCTTCATGATCACCGGACACAGACATTCTAATAGTTGGCAGCTCCTTCCAGACTCTCTACATCTTCGGTAAAGCGTTGCTGGACTCCAGAAGGACAGTTCAACACTGGTTTTGTCCCTGAAGTCCCTGGATGGCCCCAAAGGTTTTCATTGTCCTCACTAGACATTGAGAGAGTGCTGTTTCCATTTTGGGTTATTCATGGGCAACACTGGGTGTGGTGTTTTTGTTGTTAACACACTGGGCGGGAAATCTTTCACATAAGGACAAAATGTTAAAAGGAGGATTTCTTTTCCTGCAGGAACGGGATTTATTGAAAACATTTAAAATTCCAGTAGACACTTTAATTACATACCTTATGACCCTGGAAGATCATTACCATGCTGACGTGGCCTACCACAATAACATTCATGCTGCAGACGTTGTGCAGTCCACACACGTGCTGTTATCCACACCTGCTCTGGAGGTAAAGCTGGTCTCTAACCTTTGAGAACACTAACTTGCCACTCATAGCGGTTTCTTCAGCGTTTATACTGAAGGGTGCACAGGGCAAACAATAATTGGCTTCATTGGAAATATATTGAGGTAGAGGGGGAAAATGTCATTGTGGAAAGTAAACAGTCGTGTCTTTGATGAGTTTGGTCTGTGATAACTGGTCAGGGATTTAGGGATTCATCTGTGATACCCCTTCTCTGAAATCATCTAGTAGACGTCCCATAAAGCATATCTGGCTTACTCAGTTTGGGTTAGTTAGGGTTTGTGTTTTGTTTTTTTAATTTAGTCTGATGACTTCCTCATTTATCATTCAAAGATGATTATTTTATAAAATAGAAGCAATGCATTGATATTTTTCATAGATTTTTATTATCTTTAATGGTACCAAATCCTATGAGGTTGTTTCATTAAATGTTTATTAAAGCCATTTGATGTCCTTAACCATTTGGGGGAACAATTCTCTTTTGCTAATATATTTTATACTTCAGATTGTTTCGTTATAAAATTGTGTTAATACCGCATCGATTGAGTGAGAGGTTCTCAACTCAGGGTGATTTTCCTCTTTCACTCCTGCTCCTCCCTTCCCCCTGGGACATTTGGAAATACGTGGGGACATTTTTGGCTGTCACAACAGGGGAGTACATGCTACTGGCATCTCATGGGTAGAGGCCAGGGATCCTGCTAAAAATCCTATAATACACAGGATAGCCTCCCACAACAAAGAATTATCTGGCCCCAAATGTCAGTTTTGCTGAAGTTGAGATTCCCTGATCTGAATGAAAGAAGAGACTTGCTCATGTCATTACTTTTACGTACGCTTAAAAAGTACACTTTTAAAAAAAAAGGATTTCGGAATATCCTTAAACATCTTAAATACTTTTAAGATACTTTTAAAATAAGTTATTATTTTCTGTAAAAAATTGCAGACACTCTTTTTGTAATGTTTTAGAAAAAAATCTAAGCCATGGAAAAGGTTTGATCATGAGCTAAAATAAAATCAGATAAAATATTTCCTCCAAGACTATACTTAAAAAGTCCATGAGTAACTCATTATCTAAAAGACTCCCTTCCTGACATGTTATGATAATATATTTTGAAGCTTCACTTTGTTTTCCAGACTCTAGGGAGTAATTTCCCATTTGTATATACCTTTCATCCATATTATCATAGAACTGTAATGTTATGCTGTCTGATTTTTCAGGCTGTGTTTACAGATTTGGAGATTCTTGCAGCAATTTTTGCCAGCGCAATACATGATGTCGATCATCCTGGTGTGTCCAATCAGTTTCTGATTAATACAAGTAAGTGAAGTTCATTTATTTTTGCAGAAAAAATTTCCCTTGGTACATCTTAGAATGACTGAGGGTCTTTATCAACTTGGGATGTTTCCAGAGACATAATGTTCTTTCGAGATGTGTAAATAGGTGTTTCAGCGACAGTATCTGTTAATGTGATATAGCCCTAAAAATTATTGTTCTGTCCCATCAGGCATAAGATGTTTGAAAAACATGTATTCCAGCATGTTTTAGAAATAATATATGACCATGTTAGTGGACAAGGGCAGTTGAAAGTGAAGGCTTGAAGAAAGATTTAGATAGTGATGTTGCCCCTAAAGTTTTAAATACAAGAAGTTATCAGAATTAATGTTAAATCCCTCATTTATGTAGGCTCTTCACAGGTCATGATTCCTCTTTCCCTTCCATTGGCACGCCCAGCCCTCTCCTATCCTTTTGAAATCTCCTACTAAGGGCATCGGGAACTTCTCTTTTGACTTACTATCTCTTTTTATTTAGTATTTTCTACCCATCAATTTTTTCCTCACTGGTGACATTTCATAAAGTAAGTCATCGCTGAATTCAGAAATATAAGCGCTGGTAGAGACTGCTGAGTGCGGGCCACCTGCTCTGACGCACAGCTGCACAGAGAGCCTCTGCAGGGAGGATTAGTGGTGCTCAGAGCTGTTGTGCTTTTGCAAAGAGGTTTAGTTTTACAGAAATTCTATTCTTTCTGTACTTGAAGTTAATTGGTGAGTAAATTAAATGTGGAATTCCACCCCCCATCATGGTTCATTAATGTTATAAAGTCACTTTTATATATGAAAACATAAAGTGCAACATTGTGAATTTTTTGCCCTATCTGTTCAGCTCTGCCTTTCCCTTTGTGCCCTGAGTTGTGGATAACAGCCTTCTCCTGGCCCACATCAGCCTAGCGCCAGCAGTGTCTGTGCCTTTACCATCCGCTTCGAACCCGTGGCTGCAGCTCAGGAGTTAGAGGGAGCATTTAAATACAGCCTTGCTTTGAGAGATTTTACTCAGGTCTTTTGGATTATTTATCTATTTTTAAATCCTTTCATAGCCTCTGGACTACTGTATAACAGAATGCACTTCAGTGACTCACTCAGGTATAGGAGGGTTGGGAAAGTCATGGATTTTTGAAAATGTGCGGTTAGTCACTGTATTTCAGAAGTTTGGTTTACGAACTTACTTATCTACAATTACACAGGGTAACATTTCCTGCTTCAGTTACCTTACGAGAACCTATAATGGAGCGCTTTCAGGAGTCATCAAAACATTACTATATACTGACACATAAATCCTGATACACGTTAGATGCAGCTGCATGGATTTCTGTCGTGTCGTCGGTTAGGGTCGACTGGGTCCTTTCTGTGATGAGCAGGGAGATTGTACAGTAAAGTGTACACTGTCAATTTTTCATTATCCTAGCCTGATCCTTCTTGTTTTAATTTTATGTATGTCTTGCTATGTTCTTAATTTTATAGATTTTTAACAAATACATACACATTTGTTTCAATTTCTGCCATTAAGCAGGGTGTGCTCTTTTTAAAATTAATCACACCAAAATTCAGACTTGTGTGTTTTCTTTACATCCTATTATATTTATACAATATTGTATGTTCCCTTATCGTAACATGAGAATTAAGAATAGATTAGAGAACAAATTAAAACAATTGATAGTAAAGTCACTGTCTTCCAGGTACTCTGATAAATTTTTTAAGAAAAATGAAGCCAACTCTCATATTCTTTCTTGTGGACCTTCTAAGGGCACATGGGCTTAGGCTGGCATCTGGGTACCTGTGGAGTCTGCACTTTCAGTCCACAGATAAATCCCATGCCCTTTAACTCTTGAGAGACACTGAGATAGATAATGGAGAACTGTAGGGGATAATCATACATACAGGACAGTGGCCTGGGGTGTCTGTTTAAGGTCATTTTGCTGATGACCTGCCTGAGGTGGAAGGATACTAAGCCTGCTTCTGGAAGTATTTTGTTACTCAGTGACATTGTGCAGATCCCTGCTTTGTGGGACCTCAGAAACATGGGGCGGTTAACATGTCACGGAGCAGGTTTGGATTGCTCATGTTTTCTTGAGGGTGAGATGTGATGAGGCTGTGTCATCCCTGAGAGAATGAGTCAGCATCATTGCCTGGTAGATGAACATTGTCCTAGGGTTGATGAGAGCCCCAGGGCACTATGAGAATTTCTGCCTTGGGAAGCTTTTGTCTAGGGACCAAGCCAGCACGCATCTTATTTTAGGACTCAGAAGAGGCTTAGTAGCCAATAACACAAGTAAGTTTTAAATTCACAGCATGCTACAAAGGGTAACTGGCAAACTTGTAATAACTTGCCGACTTGTAGTATGACTTGCAGACTTGTAGCTTTATGAAAAGCTCTGTCAAAATTGTGTGATTTTCTTTAGTTTACAGTAAACCCTCTTTTTATAGACATTAAGTTTCTGTGTCTTCTTTCTTTTGTGTGCCGATTGAGCGTTGGTGGCTTGGACTAGCACACTCTCAGCTCTTTCCCTGAAGCTGGTGCTGCCGGCTTGTCCAAAGCCAAAGGTTGAATCGGTGCTTCTTGTAATAAAGACTTGTAATCATCAGATTTGTAAGCCTGTGGTTGGGAGGTCACCTGTCCTATTTTAAGGATGCTGTACAACTCACTCTGGTGGAGGGCCACTGGGCTCACCTGGCTGATTCCTAGGCCTGACACACGTCTGCTTCTTAGTTGCGATGGTCGTTTCCATGAATCATTCCCCTTGTGTTAGTTTTAGGCGCCAAATGATTTGATGCTATTGACATACACACTCACTGTAAACATGCTGCAGGTTTTGGAAACAGAGTGATCAGTTCTACCTGGCAGAGTTGGTTAAGCGCTTATAAATGAGGGGTCTAGGGGAATCTGAATAGGATTTAAAGAAGTTGCAAGTCCAAGTGGGAAGCTGCGTAAGTCTTTCTCAGGGACAGTACATGTAAATAAATCCTTGAAATGTAAATAGCATCACAAAGCCTTGAATATAACATGCTGGAGGGTCTTTATCATAAAAAAAAAAAGCATTTCATGTCACAGTTTTATTTTCTGAAATAATACATTTTCAGAATATATATAGCATTAAGTTTTACCTGGAAAATGAATCTTTTTGTTTATAGCAAAGATGCCTAGGTTTTGGGGGGAAAGATGTACCCACATTAGTTATGTGTTCAAAGTATATGACTTTTGATGTCCAAGAGCAGAGGCACTCCACTGTATTAAGGTGGAGCTGGACCAGCCACCCGTACACACACTGTTTCACCAATCTCATTTTAAAGTAAGCTCTCTATAGCTATACTTGTGGGCTATGTTATTTTTTTATGTATAAACCTAAAATCATAGGATTTCACAGTAGAAATATCTTGAACCTCTCTTCTCCCTAGCTTCTTTAAAATAGTCATTGATTACTACTAGTTATTTCTTTCTTTGAAAAGAATGTATGTTTTCCACATGTGAGTCAGAAAAAAGATCAAATGCATATGCTTTTAGCCTTTACAGTGACTTCAGTGGAAACAGAGTAAAGCACCAGTCGATTTTTTTTTTAATGACTACTTTATAGATCCGAGCCTGCTGTTTACAGAAACTAGGAAAGAGGTGGGATCTCTTGCTGCCCAAACACAGGTCCAGGACAGTCGTGAGGGAGCAGCGGAACCTTCACCATGGAGTTATGTGGGCAGCTAAACGCCCGTCTCTGTGTGAAGCCGTGAGCACCCAGGTGGGGCGGGCAAGATGCTTTTATATTGTGACTCGCACAATACTTGGAAAAGGAAGTAGACGAATGAATAAAGCTTTGACTTTCAAAGCTATCCTATGAAAGAAAATAGGTGAGAGTGTGAACACATCTGATACTGTTCATGTGTTCCTAAATGTCCCTGTACCCTGAGTACAAATAATCCTGAATCACACGATCCTTACATTATAAATAAAATGTTGGGTGGATGGCACGCAGTTCTCAGGAATACGGCACCTTATGCTCTGGACAGGTTGCAAACGGTAGGAATAATAATGTCTTATTCTGCTGAGTGTCTGTTGCTCCCTGTGGCAGATTGGGAGAGGAGGGTCAAGATAATCTGGTTTAACTTGTCTTTGAAGCCGCAGAGGGAACTGACTTGCCACGAGTCAGGAGCATCAGACACTTCCAAGACTGCAGGCTCTATCCCTGATTATATTAACAAGTCTGCTCCCTCAGGTGGTGTCGTCATAGCACGATGGGAACATCAGCAGAGGTGTTTAGGGGAAATTGCTTCCTAAACCCCAGCTGTCTCAGAATATGGACAATAAGATAAACTGAGAATAAATGGCTTTGCTAACCTTCTGTCTCTTGCCTTTCTTTCAAGACTCTGAACTTGCCTTGATGTATAATGATTCTTCGGTCCTGGAGAACCATCATTTGGCCGTGGGCTTTAAGTTGCTTCAGGAAGAAAACTGTGACATTTTCCAGAATTTGACCAAAAAGCAAAGACAATCATTAAGGAAGATGGTCATTGACATTGTAAGTAACTGATAAAAGCAAAAAAGACAACTGTGATGCATGTTGTTTAAAAAAAAAGAGAGATGAGTATCAGGTAAAAGAAACTGTGTATTTCAAAGTATCGTTGCCCTTTATGTCCGAGGGGCTGGTCCTACCCTGGGCCGCGGGGCTCCACTCCGCAGTCTGGAGTCAAGAACCATGACAGTGTACCCCACGTTAGGTTTATTTTCTGAACTCCTCCCACCTGGTGGCAGACATTGATGACTAACAAAAGCAGAGGATGCTGGCCAAAACATGGATTTATTTTTTTCCATTCAAAAAATGGAGAAGGTCTCTTGTCAGCAGAAGGTGCCATGTAGAAACAGCCCTGACATTCCTCTTCTCTGTGCACATTCTCCACAGTGATTATGAGACGCAGGGAACTCTCTGGTTATCAAAAGCTTATCTGCTAAGCTTTGTACACACAAAGAAAGGCAGGGACTACTGTCCTGGATAAGCAAAAAATGAACCAGAATATGCTATTTCTTGAAGTATTCTGTGAGCAACCTCGGACCAGTCCATCATCGCCCGGTAACCACTTCCTGGTCCAGGGAACAGAAAAACTTCAAAACGTGTGATGATGTCTTATCCGCGGAAACATCCCCGTTTTTCGCCGTGGAAGTGGTCTCCAGTGCCCTGTGCTTCTCTCTCCTACTCACGTGTGTCTGGGCTTCCAGGAACCCTGACAGCCAAGGGGAAAGGATTCTGCCCCAAGAACTAGGGCAGGGTTTCCACATACTGCTGTTAGAGGACACAGTGCTTCTCCGTTTCCTCTCACGTTCTCCATGATATTTTCATGTGCAAATTCTGTCTTTTTTTCTGTGGCCTTTTTTTTTACTTATTAAAATACTCTTTATCTTTTAAGGTACTTGCCACAGACATGTCGAAACACATGAATCTACTGGCTGATTTGAAAACTATGGTTGAAACTAAGAAAGTGACAAGTTCCGGAGTTCTCCTTCTTGATAATTACTCTGATAGGATTCAGGTAAAACACTGGACTTGGCTCTGTGTCTGTGCATGTTTGTGTGTACACACGTGTCTGTGTCTAGCTTAGGTAAGATTTGTCTCCTTTCCCCGAGCTTATAATTTTAGTAATTATCAGCAGGGTCTTTATCAAAATTCTTCATCTTGTAGATGAACCAGATAAAATCCTGTTGGCCTTTTCAGTTGGAAATGTGTTTAAAAAAAAAAAACAAACCCTAATATCCACAAAACCAACCATTTAAGCAGCTGTGAATGTAATCAGCCAAGCACGTAAACAGCTCCTCCCATGATACGTAGAGGCGGGAGACGTGGCCTGACTTGGGACTATTAATACAAATGTGAGCTGCACACAGACACATCATGGTCGAGCTGCCTGGAGTGAATTTTACACCACATGTATTTTTAAGTGTCATAGTCATCCGATGTGAATTTCCAGTGGAAAAGGAACAGGTGTTAAGCAGAGGATGCGGTCGTCTGTTTCAGGTCCTTCAGAACATGGTGCACTGTGCCGACCTGAGCAACCCCACAAAGCCTCTCCAGCTGTACCGCCAGTGGACAGACCGCATCATGGAGGAGTTCTTCCGCCAAGGGGACCGAGAGAGGGAGCGGGGCATGGAGATCAGCCCCATGTGCGACAAGCACAACGCATCTGTGGAGAAGTCCCAGGTGACGCATCAGGCCTAAAGCTTTCTGAGCTGGAACACTTGGTTTCTTTGTCTGCACGTGTATGCATGTCACACAGTATTTTATTGGGTTTTCTTAATTACTTTTTTTTTCAATGGAGATACCAGGGATTGAACCCAGGACCTTGTGCCTACTAAGCATGCACTCTACCACTGAGTTATACCCACACCGCCTTAATTACTTTCTTTTTGACAAGCTCAATTTCCCCTTAGGATTTGTAAGCCAAAAAAACTCTTTAATTCTTAGGATTTCTATTCGTATAGTCACATATATGTTCATAGGGCATTACATTCCCTCATCGTGACTCTATTTTATAGTCTATTCATATATGTGGCATTATTTCAGTTACCTCAGTACATAAGTGAATAAAGTTATATGAATTCATATAGAGCATATGACATTATTTCAATAATCTGGACTCACCTATAAATTGGCTATTCTAAAATAAAGTCCAGGTCTCGAGCCATGCCCTGCCATGGAAACAGCCGGAGATTTTTTACATCACAAACCTGCTGTTGGACTAAGCGTTCTAGAAGCTAGTTTTCACCAGCTGGTGACAACATTCTTATAAGGTCTGCTACCGGAAATAGTGACTCTTTTACCAAACTAAGGTAAGTAGTCTTCAGTTCAGTGGTGTATTTGCAGAGCGTACTACTTGTTATATATTTTTATATATGATATATATATATATAAATTTAAATAAATTCAATGTATCAGATACAGTTGCAGGATCTCGTTACCCTTTTGCATTGTTCTTAGTCCCAGTCCTGCACTCAAGTCGGTTTCTTTTGACCAGGTGGGCTTCATAGACTACATCGTCCATCCTCTCTGGGAGACGTGGGCAGACCTCGTCCATCCTGACGCCCAGGACATTTTGGACACTTTGGAGGACAATCGTGAGTGGTACCAGAGCACAATTCCTCAGAGCCCCTCCCCAGCACCTGAGGACCAGGAGGAGGGCCGGCAGGGTCAAACCGAGAAGTTCCAGTTTGAGCTGACTTTAGAGGAAGATGGCGAGTCGGACACGGAAAAGGACAGCGGAAGTCAAGTGGAGGAGGACACTAGCTGCAGTGACTCCAAGACTCTCTGTACTCAAGACTCAGAGTCCACCGAGATCCCCCTGGACGAGCAGGTGGAAGAGGAGGCAGTGGGGGAGGAGGAGGAGAACCAGCCCGAAGCCCACGTCATAGAAGATCACTCGCCCGACACGTAACAGAGCAAAGACCTCCACGCCTTTTGTTTTTGGTTTTTCGGGTTTTTTTTCAAGTAGAGAAGTTTGTTTCCAAAGTGCATGTCACTTGCCACAACCATGGTCACACCTCACTGTCATCCGCCAGGACGTTTGTGGAACAAAACCGACCTTGACGACTCAGTCTGGCGCTCAGGAATATCGTCACCCGTTTTTTCACCTCCGTGTCATCCGAGCGAGGGGGACATCTTCGCGAACAGCATTGGCCCGAGGTGGCCGCGTGGGAAAGCTAATCAAGCAGAGAAAATCAACTCCAAAGCGTTTTCTAGGGAGTGGGGCTCACCACGCAGTCCCGAAGTTGATGTGATTTGGAGTTTCTTTTCTTTTCCTTTGTTTGAAATATTTTCAGCAGAAAGAAGGCATCACATGAGCAGAGTGAACTAATGGGTGAAGCAACAGGTGGGTCAGGAACAGGACACCGTGTGAATCTGTTACCAGGAAGAAGATGAGCCACAGAAATTGCATCATTTTCTAATTTCAAGTCTTCCTGATACGTGACTGATTAAGTGCGGTTCACGCGAGCTGCACTGACCTCTACGTTTTGTATGATAATGTAAAACAGATTTTTTGTAGAGCTTACTTTTATTATTAAATGTACTGAGGTATTATATTTAAAAAAAAAAAAACTCTGTTCAGAACTCCATCTGCCACTGGTTATTTTTTTCTAAGGAGTAACTTGCAAGTTTTCAGTACGAATCTGTGCTACACTGGATAAATCTAATTTACGAATTTTCTTGCACCTTAGAGTTCCTAGCAAGTAACTGATTTGTAGTGATCCATTGTTTTATATACCAATGACTTCCATATTTTAAAAACAAAAATCCACATTATGTTGCAGGAAACCCTTTTTGTAAGGTCTTCGTTTACCAGCTTTTGTTTCACTCTTTTCAGAGACACAGAGTTGCTCCACATTTCTCTTCACGGTGTGCAAAGTGAATCCTTGTTCAGTAGTCTTTGATGTGCGTTCTGTCTCACGTGTCTCCAGCCTCACGGACACTCCATCATCAGTTGGTGTTGTCTGAAGCAAGTGAGAGATACATAAATACCCAGTAGCTAAAATGGTCCATCTTTTTTAGATACTTTCCCACTTAGTGTCTTCTGATAACTTTCTGCTGTGTCGATAGATACGCCTCGTTTCACAAGTGCATGTCCTTGTAACAACCCACCCATTTCATGTGCATTTTTATTGTTTTCACAGTCAGTTATAGCAAGAAAAACTTCTCCCCCTTGTGCTGCTTCATTATTTAGCGTGTGTTTGAACCTCTGTCCACATTTACTAGCTGGGGTCTTATCAAATATATCACCACCATTCGTACTGATGCCAAGAAACAGGCAGTCAGCTTAGACTTAGCGTTCTTTTCTGCCACGAGGTCATATGTAATGATGAGCTTTTACTCTTGATTTGCAAAGAAAAGTTAACAGCTAGCTAGACAATTTAACAACATTAGCAGAATATATTAACGAACACCAGTACCTCGAATGTGCTTTCGTTTCTGTGATTTCACCATGAGACTAAGAACTGTATGAGGAATATTCTGGAGAAGTGATTTTAAGTGTAGCAATGACTCTTCCTTGACGGACAGCCATGTAACACGTAGGACTTGCTTTATTGGTTTTCACTGACCCATCAGTATGTCTTGTGGAGGAAGACTTCTTTACACAGAAGGAAGTTGGTGATACCCCTGGGACTGAAGGTTTGGCAGTAAAATGCCATTTTAAAATACTGGGTTGGGTAAGAAGGCTAGATCAGAATTTAGAGCTCACCTTTGGCTGAATTTAGCATCAAGAACTGTGTTACAATTTGAGACCGAGTCCCAGTATCTACCTTCAGTTGGCATCGTGGGGCGTTTGTTTAGTTTGGAGTTTCTTTCCATTTCAGCTCTTAATAAAGTGTTTACCTTCTCTGAAGAGTTTGGAGCCCACATAATCATTTTTTTCACAGTAATGTCCAAGAACTCAAGTAGAGGCTAAAGGAGTATCTGACCAAATGGAAAATAAATAAAACAATAAAGAAAATTGTAACCCTGAAAAACATTTATATTAGGGATGTCTCAAGGAGCTTCTGGGGATTAATAAATCATCAGCCGGAAAAGTGCCCCAGGCTGAAGATACTACTTTAATCCCCTGAGATCCACTGATGTTTAGAAACTATGATAGAAAAATGACATAGCTCTGATCTTTCACATAGAACACAGGTTCAGAATTGACCAATTAATTACCAGATTTCCACCCTCCTCTCCTTGTAAAAATCAGACTGTAGTCTTTCAAATACAGTCCCATGTTTGGCAAGTGCTTTGACAAGAACGCTGCAAAACTTGTTTGTTTTAATTTTACTTGTCCCTGATGGAGGTCTAGAAGAAAAAGCAAAGAATCTAGGGTTCATTCCTTTTTTCAAAATATTCTCATTCCCTCCCCTTCCTAATGCTTGGGATCCCCACCACCACTAAGTGAGCCTAGAATCTTAATGGAAAAAAAAAATGAGAATGGCAATATGTCACAAACAAATCCAGACCTGAAAAGTTTCATAACTACACTATAAAAGAGAGGCTTTTAGAAAAAATGTGTTGATTTTTAATGGTCACATATTGTGAAGATACCCACCAATGGACAATCACCTTATAGAAAAGGAATAAGATCTGAAAGACAGGGACAACACACTGTACAATCTGCTTCTCCCTTCTTTCTCTCTCCCTCCTGCCTCGCCAAAGTGTGCTTCGGAATTATGTACTGCTTTAAAAAGAACATCCTTTTACAAGTGGCTTTACATTTCCTAAAATGTCATAAGAAAATGCAATATCTGGGTACTGTATGGGGAAAAAATTGTCCAAGTTTGCATAAAACCAGTACATTTCAGCTTGCAAGTTACTAAACACAAGAATGCTGTTTGAATTTTCTTTTCTTTTGCGTCACTTATAGTTCACAAGAAAATAATGTAGGTAGAACAAATTGCAGACAAGGAAAAAAAACTTGAATGAAGTGGATATTACAGAAAGCTTTATGATAATTTTTGAATGCATTATTTATTTTTTGTGCCATGCATTTTTTCTCACCAAATGACCTTACCTGTAATACAGTCTTGTCTGTCTGTTTACAACCATGTATTTATTGTAATGTACATACTGTAATGTTAATTGTAAATTATCAGTTCTTATTAAAACATCATCCCACGATGGGGTGGTGTTGATATATTTGGAAACTCTTGGTGAGAGAATGAACGGTGTGTATACATACTCCTTGTACATTTTCTTTTCTCCTATAATAGTCTTGTCACCTTAGAGCTTGTTTATGGAAGATTCCAGAAAACTATAAAATACATAAAGATATATAAATTAAAAAAAAAAAAAACATAGCTGCAGGTCTTTGGTCCCAGGGCTGTGCCTTAACTTTAACCAATATTTTCTTCTGTTTTGCTGCATTTGATAAGTAAGGTAACGATGGGGCTAGGGCTGGGCATTTTACGTCCAAGCTTTGAATCCATTGGCTTTCTGTCAGTAGCTGGATTTTACAGAACCACAGACAACCCTCTGGAACATTCTGAGATGCTTCTGAGATACAAGGCCTGAAGGACTCTTTGCCATGAAGCAACGTGGTGAGTGTGATGGTGGTTTTCCCCGTCAGATACTGAGTGGCTTCAGTTTCTTATATTTGATTGCTTTTTATTTGCAGACACTACTGGCAAAATATATTGTTGTCCTGTGATTATAAAAAATCTTTAAACTTCTAGAGCACGTGGGCGAATGAACTTGATTTGAAAGTAGAGCCAGAGGTCACATGTATTAGTAGTTTATTCCTTGGCTTCCTGCCATGGTAAGAAAGTATGTAATATGAAAAAGATCATTTTTTTTTTTTAACCCTGCAATTTTTCTTCAACTGAGATCAACCAAATTTGCTTATATACGTGAATCCTTATGTTTAAACACAAAGTTTTATATGACGCCAATTCACAGAGCATAACGGATTCACCATTCGCTAGAATGTGTTTCTGCAAAATCTACATTGCTCTAGAATTTTTACATTTAACCTTGCATACTGGCCAGCTTCTGAAACCTATGAAAAATTCCCAGTGGGTCATGCAGAAACTTCCTTCCACTGCTGCCCAGCCCTCAGAACATGTGACTTCGTGAAAGGAGAAATACTTTTTTCTAGAAAAAAAAAAATGAGCCTCCTTTTATTTTATTTTATTTTTTTGACACAAACTGTAGATTTTAGCAGCCCTGGCCCAAAGGAATTTGATTACTTTTGTTTTAAACAGTACAAAGGGGACACTATAATTACAAAAAAAAAAATCCTTACTGATTTTAGTTGTTTTTAATTTTATTTCTTTGGATATGTTTTCAGAGGGGTAAGTTGTGTGTGAGCATTAAAAACGATGATTCTTTTAGTGTTTTCTTAGCCTCTCCTACAGCCCATGGGAATAGTACTGTACATCGATACCTTCATATGAAGTTTTTATATGCGATGAAAATAAAAGCATGGGTTGATTCTGCCTATTTATGACTCGATCTTTTACAAATAGAAGATTATTCATTTTAACTTGTAGTTCAGACAGCACGGGTTTCCAAGGACCATGAAGATTGTTAAGGTGAATAAAAGGAGGAGAGTGACATGATACATGACTGTTGACATTCATCGTCAAGTGAAACCAAATTATGCAGATTAATCTTCTGTAGAAAAAAAAAATGCCAAAATTATTTAGATGGCCTGTAAGATTAAGCACAGTGTCCTGTAAACAGGCTTGGGAAGGGAACTTGTCTGACTGAGTTTGCTGGCATACTGAGTTACTCAGGTACTTCGATATGTACTGAGTCCCTACTCTGCAAACTACAAGGTTGTAAGGATTCAGCAGTGAGGAACTGATTTGGGGCTGAGCTCTGAAGGATAGTAAGAGGTAACCTGGCAAAAAGGAACAGTTGAAAGGAGAGGAAGGGGTTCCACACAGAGAACACTTCATTTGCCAAAGTCCTGAGGTACAAGCAAGTTCCAGGCCTCTGGAGAAATGGAAGGAAAGCACCCAGCTCCGTCACTCTTACCCCCTACCCTGCTTTATTTCCTTTATAACAGTAATTACTAACTAAAAACTCTATTTGCCTCTTCCTCACAAATTGTCCTTTTTTTTCTCTGAATGACCAAAAAAATCAGTTTTCACGATGAGGAGAGTAAAGAAATCAGCAAAAATTTAATCCCCAAATCTTAACTAGTAGAATAAGGATAATAACATAAATGATCTCTGCTTAACCACCTCCTATTCCCTCCCACCACCACAAAGAATGACAGCAACTATAGCCAGAAGATGCCCGAAATGTCCCTTCCAGGGATACGTGATCTAAACGCAAGTTACCTTCCTCAGTCTGTGTCCCCAAAGTGAGACTATGGGACAAAGGAACAAGCTGCCACCTTTGCCCTACTTGTTCCCCATGCTGATTTAGGCCAAACTGGGTGTGCTGAGTCCACCTGAGTTTAGGTCTTTGCCCTGGAAACACGTCCTCAGGCACACACCTTTGAACCCACAACAGAAAAACATCCCATCTTCCCTTTGGCCAGAGAGCACCGCCCCCAGCAAGGACGTACTTACCCACAGAGCCTCCTTCTAATGAAATCCTACCTGTGCTTTCCCTACTACAGGCTTGGGAATTTCCGTCTCTGTCTTTATTAACACATCCCCTCTCCCTCCCAACAGAAAATTTCCTCATCTCCTGCCGAGCATAAGCACCCCACCTCTGTGTTGTCCAAGCTGCAGTGGTTCTTTGCAGTTCCTGGACTCTTTGCTTCCTGGTCCTGCATCTAGTAGACGCTGAGACTAGGAACCCCAGTTTGGGGCGCCTGCGTCTTTAAGCCCACCCGCCACAGGTGCAAAGGATACCACCCTCCCGAGATCCAGAGCCACTCCCAAAGGTAGCCCACAGAAAGACAGCCTTACTTCCTCTGAGAGCTGGTAACAGTCAGCAGGACCCTGACCGCAGAGGAAGTGCAACCCATCTTCCTGTCCGGCCGTACTTAAGCTGCAAGCGGAGTGCGTCCCACATTTCGGTCCGGCCAGGCCTCGGAGCCTCCGCCTGACCGCTGAGCTGCCTGCACACGCAGGAGCTGGCAAGCTGCAGGCCCCGGCGGGCGGAAAGCCGCGTCCACTTGCCGGGACGCAAAATGAGACAAACAAGAAGGCAGTAGCTGTTCCTGGGAGGCGAAGGTCGACGACCAGGATTTGGAAAGGAAGGGAAAACTCAAAATTTTACCTTTCGCAGCGCGGCACTACAGAAACTGGAGAGAGCTGACTCTGGTAAGAATTCTCAGCTTTTCTTGGCTTCTGCCGGTTTTCCGAGGATCCCAAATGCGGGCTCCAGACTGAGTGGGGTTTTAAGTACAGAATGTAGCCCTGTCGCTACCAGAATTTGGTAAGGTTTTTCATTGTTTTTAATTTCAGCTCCCCCTGGGCTGTTAAAGGGAATAACTGATAGCAATGTACCGGAGGGGCCCTGGGAGTCCAGTCAACCCTGGGAGAGGCCTCTTCAAGGGTAGCTATGGGGGCGTTGGAGTTGGTGTGGTAGGACTTGGCAAAACCTTTCCCCGAGTGTCCTGATGAATGCGGGTGAGCCCATTTCTGGGCAGGTGTTTTGAAGATGAGCCCCTAGGAGGGTGTAGTGCGGGAGGCCCAGGTGTTGCAGGTTTCTGACTTTGGAGCTGTTGCAGCTGAAGGTAACTAACATAGCGGGCTTTCATTTGCGGTTCTCGTGGAAAGGCAATTCAGTAGAGGCTTAGTGCTCAGGTAACAGGATAGAAGGAGGTCGTAGAAGTCACGTCGCTATTTTAGTCTTTGGGTTTAGGCACCTCTTTGGTTTTTAATTTTTCATTACTTCTTACAATAAATCTTTCAATGAAGCTTTTTTGGCGTCTTGAAGCTTTTGGAGGCTTCTGTGTGCCAGTAGGTCTCCCATCCTGTTTGTTGATTTGGGAACACTTGCTTTCAGATGCACTTTTTAAAAGAATGATCTTGTCTAACTGGAAAGTTCCCCATGACGGCCTCGTAATTCTAGGTTGTCTCAGTAATATTTTGTCATTTTTGTAGTTGTCTCCAGCTGCCAGGACAGTTCTTAGACAGAAAATAAGCAGGTGTGCCGGGAGGAGGCGCGCTCAATTCTTTGAAACTTGAGAATCCCATGACTTTAGCTAAACCTTGGGTCTCTCAGAGACAAATTAATACCTAAGGGGGATGTGCCACTGGGTTGGGGCTTTTGTGGTGGTTTACAGTGTACCTTGTCGCCGGAAACTATTAAAAAATGATGAAAGAAGACAATTTAGCTGGTACAAACTTTAATACTTCATGAAGTGAACCGTCTCCTTTTGGAGAACTACCAAATGGAGCAGAAAGCAAGAAGCTTTTATGGGATAAAGAGTAAAGAACAAGGAAGAGACAGAAAACACCTGCCTGGCTGCAGCTCCGTAATCAACTTGGTTTGGGGTAAGAAGCCAGAGGTGGCTTGGTGTTTGGGGGTCGGCTGACTGGCGGTACTGCGTCTCTGGTCAAGCAAGGCATTTGAGTTTTTTAAGTATTAGGTTGTTGTCGCCGTGGCATCTCAGGCTGGAGCCACTCCATCGTGGGCCTAGAAATGTATTTCAGCAGTACTTTGTACATGTCCTAGGTGGGATATTTACAAACCCCTCACCAGACTGTGAGATTTTTGAAGGCAATATACTCCTGTTGGCCTGGCTAGTTAATATTTAAGTCAAGCTACTGATGCTCGCCTAGTCTTTCGCCTCTAACTCCAGCACTCCTCAAAGTGCAGGTTCTTGAACTGACATCAGCATCAACTAGGTTCCTGTTAGAAACACAAATTATCAGGCTCCAACTCAGGTCTCTGAAACAAGAATCTCTAGGGGTGGGTCCCAGAATCTGCTTTTAACGAGTTGTCCTGTTATCCTCATGCGCCATAAAGTCTGGGAAACGCCTTTCGAGACCTCATGAGTTTATCCCTCTTCTGGTTTTGCAAAAAAGCAAAAGTAATCACCTCAACCCCCTTTGTAATTCGTTGCATTTACTCGAAGGGCTGCTTGTTACTACAGGAGTATCAACAGGTGATGTGGGGAGGGCTACAATTGGAGGACCAATAGAAACACATGTTTGCCCAGCCAAGTTCCACCGAGCAGGAAAGGAATGGGGGAGCCGACTGTTGGCTGTCCTCAGCGGCAGAGGAAACTCGCTTTGTCAGTTCCCATCATGGCATTTGTTGACATCATATGGATTCTGGACCCAATTTCAGTGTGAGGGTGGGGACGAGTTATTCATGCCAACAAGCAGTTCTCTGACACCAGCTAGAGGTCCTACACTTCAACTGAATTCTGACACTGTCCACCTGAAGAGAGCATCAGAGTCCACAGGTTTAGGGCTGCCAGACTCAGGACTATGACACCCATCCACCCCCCCCCCCCATCTCCTCCACTTCAGGCACCAGTGGCAAACTGAGGTTGTTTTTCTGCACTTCTGACCTACTGCCTATAGACTGGGGGTTCCAGTGATGCCCTTGTCTTGGGTTCCATTAATTTGCAAGGGTGGAGTACAGACCTCAGAGAAATATTTTATTTACTAGTATGCCTGGTTTTTTATAAACAGATATAACTCAGGAACAGCCAGATGGAAGAGACACACATGGCAAGGTATGAGGAATGGGCAGAAGCTTCCATGCCCTCTCCAAACACACCACTCTCCCCAAATCTACAGTGTTTATCAAGGTGGAATCTCTTCAAACCCCATCCATTTGGTTTTTTTTATGAAGATTTCATGACATAGGTATGATTGATTAAATCATTGGCCAGCCGAGAATGAGTCCACCTTCAGCCTCTCTCCCTGGAGGTCAGTGGGTGAGACTGAAATTTCCAACCCTCTAGTCACAAGGTTGGTCGCCCTGACAACCAGCCCCCATCCTTAGGTGTTTTCCAAGTCACCATTAACGTAATAAAAGACACCTTTCTCACTCTCAGCACTTAGGAAATTCTGAGGGTGCTAGAAGCTTTATACCAGAAGCTGGGAAGATCAAAGATATGTTCTTAGAAGTTACACATATCACCAGTCGGCATGGACTAAAGGGTGGAAAGACTGACATGTCATTCAAAGGAGAGAAGAGACTAAGAGAAAATCCCATCCATATTCTCCCTGCAAGACCATCAGTGGGACAGACAGGGACTGAGCACCCTCACTCGGTCTTCCATGGCCCCATCCCAGCTCTCCAGGCACACAGTGGCTGCCCCTCAGCTTTCATAATTGGGTGAAACCACACAACACAGGGCTCGGAATCTGGCATCACAAGTGGCCACCAAATGGGCCAAGTGACACATGCAGAAATGCAGGGGGTTAACTTTGACCACTGGGAATCCACAGATGGGAAGGAGCTGGGTGAGTTAATCTCTTCTCCTCCTCTCTCCACTGACTACTCTCCATGGGGACAGTCCCTGCATCCCCATCCAGGGAAAGCCCCTCCCCAGCCGCCTGCAGTGTCCCTTGTCTGCATCTTGCGAGGCAGTAGCCAGCGTGGAAACATCACAGCACACTGCTTCCTGTCCTTCCTGCTTCCCTTCCTTTCTTCCTTACTTCACTTGCCTCTTTTAGCCTCAACCCCTTTTTTCTCACCCCACTGCCCAAAAGTTTGCACCTCCCCCATAAACTCCCATCACTTTGCCTCTGCCTCCAGCTCCGTTCCTGGAGACCCTGAGCTCCATGCTGTCCTTTACATTCAGGACAGCAGATGCCAAATTTGAGTGTGTGTGTGTGTGTGTGTGTACACATTGTGTTTAAAATAGGGCCTTGGCATATTCTAGACAGAGACTGTGCCTTATTCGTCTTTGTCTTCCCACAGCTTAGTTCCGTGTCTGTCACAGGGCAGGTATTCATTAAACATGGAAAGAATGACAAATGGGTGAGTAATTGCCTGAATGAGGTTGATGATGATGAATGGAAGGAGGGGGTGGGAACTGCCTTAGAATGGATTAGAGACTGGATAAGCAGGAACTGGGACAAGAGGCCAAAGGCAGCTGGAGGAGAATATGGAAGCAACCAAAGTAGAGGGTGAAGAGCTCATTCCTTCTAAGTAGAAACAAAATATATGGGGACAAGTAAGAGAGGTCTGTGGCATCCTTCACCTTCTGGACTTGCACCCGTACCCACTGTAGAGGGACACTCCCGCCTGCCTACTCAGTGGTTACCTCCTGCCCCCTGGTGAATGGAGGTTGGAATTGTTTGGATCTTGTGAAGTCAGGGGTTTCTGGAGAGACAGGCCTCTCTTTAGTCCCCGAGGCTGACTCTGAGCCTTTGATGGAGTTCCTCTGCCCTGGCCTGTGATTAGGTTGGGACAGGCTTGCAGGGCTGCATTTCTAGGCAGTGAGATACAGGTGGCTCCTGGGAAAGCATCCCTCATGCTTGCAAAGGGAGAAAAGGAAGAGACTGGGCTTTGGAAAGTGTTCCTGAGGCGGCCATGGTTGGGCTGTTATCCTGAGACCATGAAAGGGACTGTCTGAAGACACAGGCCACATGCTAAGGATGGCAGAGTAGATGATGGAACCTGAGTCTTCAAAGATGGTTCTGAGCTGCTGACGTAATCAACTCGACTCCCGAGCCAATCATGCAAGATGATGGGCAGGTTTTATAATTTAAGCCATTTCAGTTGGACCTTCTGTTACTTAGGCCCAAAATAATGCTAAGAAACACACCCACTGTCTGTTCCAACAATGTGCCAGGAAATCTGGGCAAGGCGAGGCATGCCTGGCATATTTGAAAGCTTGGGGCTTTGACCCCAAATTAACTGAGTGACTGTAGGTGTGTTAATCCCCGAATCCTACTTTTTTCACCTTAAATATGAGAATTATGGTATTAGAATCTACTCTACATTCTTTACTGTGTTACGAGAGCACATGAATTAATAAATGTTACTCTCACAGTAAACTTTAGGCAATATATTTTCAAGCAGCAGCTTGTGAGCCATTAATGGATTGTAAAGTTAAAAGATGATTGCAGTGAGCACTAAAAATTAAAAGGAACTAAAATGGAGCAGGAAACACTGCTGTGTACCGCACAGAGTAAGGGTGAGTGTAGTCTTCTGAAATGACGCGTGCGCGTTTGTGTGCACTGCTACCCTGGTGAAAGATGCTTTCTGCTTTAGGTCGCGCACAAAAGGTTTATGAAGCATGGATTAGAAAACACTCAACGCCTGAGATGGCCAGAGGACCCTGGGTCTCCCACCTACTCCCACCCCTGTCTGAGGAGCCAAACTTGGGGCCACTTGCCGCACACAGTAAAACCAATCTACTGACACCAGCTTGTGGTGACAGAGAGTGCAATGTTTATTGTAAGGCACCAGATCAGCAGCTAATTTTAAAAAACCCAGACCCTCCAATGGGTTTCAGGGAGGCATTTTTAAAGGCCAGGTGAGGGAGGGGAGTGGCAGCGTATGTGACCAGCTCATGCACAATTCTCTGGCTGATGGGGAGGGAACAGGGTGATGTCACACCGGTTAACATCATTCCTCAGGCACCAGTAGGTCTGGGGGTCATGTGCTCATGGTCATTGCACAGTTAATGTCTTCCATTTGGTGGGGATTGAAGTATCTGTAAGACAACTCAGAAAATGTGCATCAGATACTGGTATGTAGATGCTCTGGAGAGGAACTAAAGCAGGGGACCTAGCGGGGAGGGGTCTGTCCTGGGAAGGCCCCACAGGGTCCTGCTCAGTTACAAATTTACTTTCCTATCACAACTCCAGAATGATTTCTAAAGAGAAATAAAAATTGATCCAAAAGGGAGGCCTAATGAGAAACATAATAGGGAGTAAGTGATGGTTTTAGGGCAGTATGATGGGGCAGTGTCCCCCTTCCTCTGCTCGTATCTAGCTACCTGCCTGCTCTAACAAGGTTACACATCAAGTCTGTGTAACAACATCAGATACATAAACAAGGCATGCAGTTAAAGATACTGTTAATAGCTCTACACTGTCTTTCAAATCCTACTTCAGAGGTGAAAACTACAGCAGAGGAGAGTGGAGCGTGAGAGGAAAGTTGCACCTAACGAGGGCTATAGAAAGATTCCGAAAATCGGTTTACCTTCTCAAAGGACATGCAGAGGAGGTGCCGCTGGTGAAGATCAAAATGCAAAGCTAGACAAATCGGTTTGCCATCCACATTCCTCAGAATTGATCATGAAAACTGAGAGTTCTGTAATATCTAGGAGTTGCTGTACTAAAAGAAAGTAAGGAATAAAGGGGAAGATGCTGATGTTAATGAGAAAGAATCAGCAAAAGGGAAATCTTCAGTTAATCAACCCACAATATATATAATTTTAATTGAAGCACAGCAGAATATTTCTTGAGCATCTTTTGTGTCAGGGCCCTGAAGAAGTGGCCAGAGAGATTAGGAAGAGATAAAAAGGAGGGCAGCGTACCCAGGAATCCCATGTTGGTTGGATAACGAGTTAGCATTTTATACACGACAAATCTAGGCAGAAGTGCAGAGGAACAACAGTGGGGCAATGGGATTTGCATTTGGTCACGGTCGGGGGTGTGGGGAAATGCAGTGATTCTGAAATGGAATCAGATGGGAGAGATGCGCCCCAAATCTGCTGTTAGGAGATTTACAAACAGATGGTTAATAACAAGCACACCTCAAAGCCGGTGGCAGAAAGTGACAACAGTGGTGACCTAAGAAAGTGACACATGAACTGGGTTTCTTGAACAGTTAGGCAAGCTGCTTAGATTTGGGGAAAGCACCAAGAGAGATAGAAATGAAGGGATTCTCCTTTCCACCCTCCTGGGAGACTTCACCTTGGAAAGGGTGGCATTACTGTTGCCTTTTTGGATGGAAAAAAACCAAAGGATCCTATTGGGCTGGAATGACTCTGAGCTTGTACCCGAATGTGGACAGCCCATTTGCAGTCAGCTTGCTTACCCGATAATTTCCCCTTGGAAATTTGGCGCCCTACCCCCCAGAACCTCTCTGACTCATTTGTCCATTAGCTCCAGTTCCTCCCAAATGCCAGCTGAAAGCTTTTCTTTTTCTCTGTTACCCACACCCCTTAATTTGAGGCTTCATTGGCTTTTGCTTAGTATTAGTGATGGTTTCCTCGCTGGCAGTTGTGTGAAGTGTTTGGTGATGCTGTTTGGGGGAAGCTCGGGGAGTGGGGGAGGTGTTACCATCAGAACTCAGTGGCCTTTAAGTCTCGTTTAGTGCCAGTGCGCTGGGGGCGCACAGGGACTCGCGGGAGCGTTTCGTTTGTACGTACTAGGAACGCCCTGAGAGACCCGCCCCAGTGCACCATTCACAATAGAGCATGCCTTTTAAATTGCTTTCCATTTGGTTTGAAAGAATAGATTCCCACACAGTTTTTCAAATGCCTGGAAAACCCCTATCATTTTCCTGTCTTGACACCCTCTTCACACGCAGCCCACACAGTTCTCTGCTCTATGTGGGAGAGACAGAGGGATGGAGGGAGGGAGGGAGAGAGAGGTCACAGATGATGCTCTGTGCTCTCTGATGACCTTTCATTCTTAACTGTTCTGTATAAGGCATATTCCTTCTCTGGGCGGCGTAAAGAAATAAGGAGTGGGCAGAAGCTTTATTCTCCACTAGTGTCACCACCCACCTGGCCATATGACTGCATTACACAGTTGATTCCTTTTGTTTCCATGAAACACTTCTGACTATAAAAGGAATTGGAAAAGGAATACGTGCTCATTGTTGAAAACTTGGAGAGCACCAAACAGCATACAAGGGCAGAAAACAAGCCCAAAATAAACCACTTGGAATACGACTCCCAGAGCCAACTACTCTTAACGCTTCATGGTATTACAGATCAAGGGTTTATTTAATAATACACTGAATATTTATTGAGTGCTTACAATATGCCATGCATTACATCAGTTGCTTCAAATTCGGAGACGAACAAACAAGGTCCTTGCTTTTGGGGAAACATGCCAGTGTTAATGTCGGCCCTGCCTGAGACGTGACTGACCTTCTGCCCCCTGCACCACGTGCTGTACAGTCACAAAAGGCGCACTTCCTAGGGTCTCTCGGCTGGGTTAGCTGATCCCTTTCCTGACTTTACACAAGGTCCTTCTTGGCTTACCAGGCAAGATGGTGGGCACCGTGCTTTGAAGTAGGGAAGCTGTACACGTGGGCTTGATGTGAAAGTCTGTTCTGCTGAACATCCGACCCACCACTGCTGCTTCTGGGGACTGACCAGGATATGTGGAGAAGCCCATGCTGACACACACAGAGGGATTTCTTTTGTCTCTACTGGTTTTTCTTTTCAGCAAGCGGGCTACTGGACTGGTCTTTAGGTTACTGTAAGCACCTCGGCCATGTCTGCATGTCTCTTCCTCCACTGATTTGCTTCTTCGTTTGTTTATTTATTCACTTCACAAACTTTTATCGAGTACCACTCACTGGCTAGACACCAGGATTGCGGCGATAAGAAACGGGAGAGACTGACTCTCTGGTCGAGGGGAGCTGCCCTCTAAACTCGGACCGTGCAGTGAGCAGAGTGCTCTGATGGGCTGATCACAGGACCAAAGGCTACTCACCCCACTTTACTGCAGTCTGGGGGCAGGTAGGTTAGGAAGTCTTTTCTGGAGAAGGGGAAGTCTGAGTTACACCTTGAAGTTTGAGCAGAAGAAGCAGATGAAGTTGGGGTAGCAATTCAAGCAGAAGGAGCATGTGCAGGTGCCAGGGAGCTTTAGAGAGGCCGGTGAGCTGGAGAGCGAGTCAGTCACTCACGGCGGCTGGCTCACTTTGCGGGGGTGTGTGGTGAGCGATGAAGCTGGACGAGTGGCACTGATACCAGGCTCTGAAGGGCTTGCTTCTGCTGCACTTGAAGGTTTAGATTTTGTCCTGAAGCTATCAAATAGCTATCAAAAGTTTTGTTTGTTTTGTTTTGTTTTGTTTTGTTTTCAAAGCAGGGCCAGAATCTATGCATAGTACAAAATGGACAAGGAAGAGAAAGGGTATGTAACAATCCAGGTGAGAGACAGAGGCCTAGCAGAGATGGAGAAAAGAGAAAAGAGTTGAGAGAGGTTAAGGAAGAAGAAGCAACAGAAGTTGACGGCCGGCTGGAGCTGGAGGGTGAGGGTTGGGGTGACTCCCTGGTTTCTGATTGGACACCCTGGTGGGTGGAGATGCCCTCCACTGAGAGAGGTGGTACGGGAGCAGAGAAGGGTAGCTGGATTAATCCAGGGTTGGAGTTTTTCTAGCAGAAGAATAAAAGGCCAAGACATGGAGAACATTGACTACTGGGCTGAGCAGCTTAGCAGTGAACCATGATTGGGGCCAGAATCTTTAGCCCAGCGACTATTATATCATAAAGGCCCCCGGCCAACCCCAGGGGCCCTCAGTGGTAGCACATTCTTCCTTTTTCTATTCCAGAAATGCAACCAGCTTTATTCCCTAGCTGATTTATTAGTTGGGGAAGCTCTTTTAAAAGATCTTCCTCTGTTAAGCTGCATGAAATTTTTTGGCACTGACTTACATTAGCTGACATCCTCCCCAGACTCTGTAAAGACAAAGTGCAGCTTCCTGGCCTCCTGATGTAAGTCGGGGCAGCCTTTGCTAAGGTGAAGGTGACTGTTAGCAAATCCAGAGGGAGGGTGGCTTTTAAAGGAGAAAGTAAGAACTAAGCTGAAAATAGGAGGTATAGCAGGTGGAAAGCTCTTTGTTTGAAAGAAAAGAAAAGCTCTGTAAATTCCCACATGTCCTCTGAAGGGTCAGGCTTTATAGCATCAGGAGAGACCTTACAAGTTTCTCATTTAAATTTTCATCCAAATGTCAGCATCTTGAGTGGTGGCCTTTGGCTGCATAATCCAAATCCCCTCTTGTCCGCCCCCTCCTTCTCCTTAACTGCAGTGGAAGCAAAAACGGCAACAGGAAAGGAACAGGGTCACCCTCTGATGGCCACGTTCAGATCTGGGGACTGAAATATAGAGAGGGAGTGAGGGGCGTGTTGGTTTACCACTGGAGATGTTGGAGGCTGGGGACACTTGGCAGCCTGGAGACACTGGGAATGTCAGGGGCGTGACTGGCCTTGGGGGGGGGGGGTGCGCACTCATGTGGCAATTGGTCATGGGTGGCAGGCTCAGTGTAGAAGCTGGCATAAAATTCTTTAAGGTCTCAGTGAATAAGGTGCTGAGGATATCTGCCCTGAAAGATCATGTATAGAAGTGACCAAAACCAACACGAACTAATGTTAAGTATATACCAGGAAGTAAGAAAAGGGTATGAAGAGGCAATTCACAGAAGGGAAAACCAAATGGCTAACAATTACACACATGATATGAACAATTACACACATACTAATAATCACAGAAGTGCAGCTAAAAATGAGTCCCTTGAGATTGGCAAAAAAGGAAACTTAAATAACAAAGCATTGGCAAGGATGCAGGGGAACAGGAGTCCTCAGGAGTTGCTAATGGAAGTGCAGACTGTTGGAGCCGTTCTGGAAAGTGATTCGGCAGCACTTAGTGGAAATAAACATGAGAGCACTCCATGGCCGCTCATTGTTCTTGTCTACCTGTGCCCAGGAGAGATTCTTTCAAAGGTCCATGAGGAACGTCACCGGCGGTATCATCCTGGTGGTGGGAAGTGGGAGGCCAGCTAGGTGTCTGTCACCGGGGGTGGGGCGGTGTAGGAGCAGTCTGGTAGAGGTACGCACTGCTCTCCTCTGCAGCACTTAGAAGCAAGAACTAGATGTGCTCTTGCAGCAGGGATAGATTTTTAAAAATAGTGCTGAGTGAGAAACCTAAGAAATGGAACAATACTGTATAAAATAGGAAACACATGCAGGCATATTAAATGCCCTCCATAGTTTGCAGAGATGCTATATTTATTTAGGAAATTGGATCAGTGGCTATAACAGAAGTACTCAAAATCATAATGGATTAAACTGGATAGATTTTTTTTCTCCTGTAAAAATTCAGGTAGGCAATCCAGAGGGGTATCATGATTCAACAGCATGAGGGACCCAGCTGTTCCTGGCATTTTGCTTTACCACCTTCAACTCATGACTTTTATGTCAGGGTCCTATGTAGCTACGTGATCTCCTAGTGCACGATCAGAATCTGCCCAGGGGGAAAAGGGAAGGGAAGAACACGTTTCTGCCCACAGGGCAACCTAGAAATTAACACTTCCCTTTTGCTCATATCCCACTGGCTAAAATTAAACAGCGTAGTCATGCCTAGCAGCCAGCTACAAAATCTGTTAGTGTGTAAGGCAGACAAGGAGCGGTGCTCACCGCCAGCATGTTCATATGCAAGTAACACACACACATTAGGGTGAGGGTCTGAGGGGGAAGGAGTGGGGATCAGGATGGAAGGGGGAGAATGACATTGATACAAAATAAGAAAGAGTCCTTTTGATATTTGTGATAGTGTTATCAAGAAAGAGAGAAAGTGAAAAGAAAAGAAGGAAAGAGAAAGAAAGAAGAAAGGAAAGAAGGAAGGGTGGGTGTAGCTCAGTTGTAAAGTATATGCTTAGCATTCAGAAGTCCTGGGTTCAATCCCCAGTACCTCCATTAAAAAAAAAAAAATGGAGGGAAGAAAGGAAAGAAAGATGGCAGAGGTTCCAATGACATGCGAGTTCTCAGGAGAGCAGTGTGGGGAAGAACACATGTAGGTGAGTGTGAGCTGTGCCAGGACTGGAGGGAAATTTTCCCAGGGGTCTCCTGAAACCACCAAAAAGAAGTCGAGTTAGCCTCTGATGTCATAGGTCAGCTTGGTTACTGGTTTCCATCTGGTTCACTAAGCTGATCACACAGAAATTCTAACTAACTGCTCAAGTGCACAGCCAATTACATGGGAAGCTCAAGGGCAGGGTTTCAAGCTGTCATGCTCTGGGGAGGAAAGAAAGAGGAGGATGAAGCAGGCTTACCAGTCTGAAGACTGTTGGAAAACGTTGACTTGGGTTCAGGGTTTAGCAAGTCTCATGTGACTTGCACAAAAGAGAACAAAGTTTCAATTATGATTATGCTGTAGTTAATTCTGAGTATCTTTAACTTACTGGCTAATATACATGTATTATGTGGTATTTCTCTTTCTGGTTTACTTCACTTAGAATGACGATCTCTAGGTCCATCCATGTTGCTGCAAATGGCATTGTTTTATTCTTTTTTATGGCTGAGTAGTATTGCATTGTATAAATACACCACAACTTATCCAGCCCTCTGTCGATGGACATTTAGGTTGCTTCCATGTCTTGGCTATTGTATATAATGCTGCTATGAACATTGGGGTGCTTGTATCTTTTCAAGTTAGAGTTCCCTCCGGATATATACCCAGAAGTGGGATTTCTGGATCATATGGTAATTTTATTTTTAGTTTTTTGAGGAATCTCCATACTGTTTTCCACAGTGGCTGCACCAAACTTCATTCCCACCAGCAGTGTAGGAGGGTTCCCTCTTCTCCACAGCCTCTCCAGCATTTGTCATTTGTGGACTTTTGAATGATGGCCATTCTGACTGGTGTGAGGTGATACCTCATTATAGTTTGGGTTTGCATCTCTCTGACAATTAGCAATATTGAGCATTTTTTCATGTGCCTGTTGGCCATTTATACATGCATTATAGAAGTCAGTTACTTTGTAGTTAGTCAACTGCTGTCAGTATCCACGGTTGAATAGAAAGAAAATAGCTTAGAGGTGATTTTTGGTGCAAGCTCACATTCTTGCATTAGTACTTATAGATCTGCAGTCTTGGGAAGGTCATTTAACCTTTCCAAGCCTCCCTTTCCAAGTTGGTAAAATGAACGTAATGGTAGTCACCTAGCAGAGTTCTTAGGATACTGTAGATAACACACATAAAGTGTCTGCAATGCCTGTAGCAGAGATGTCCGTCAAATGTTAACATTATCCACGGAATATCAGGATAAGTCTTTCCCAATTTATCTTTAGTGGGTCACTTGGTTAATGAAGAAGTTTACTACAGTAAGTGCATGTATGCGGATGTAGAGAAAAAGCAAGAACATTAACACTGCTCAACATAGATTATTTACGTATAAAATTCTCATCTTTATTGTTGTTAATCCTTTTGGACCTACAGGTCAGTCATTTTGCCCATTGTTGAAACAGTTGATTCTGGGACACGTCTCCCACAAAAAGCATGGTGGGGACACATGAGATCAAGTGACATGATGAGAGGGCTTTCTTTTGACCAGAAATTGGGCAGCATTCACATCTTTGGTTATGACATTAAAAAAGAAATGCCACGAAGAACTTTTGAAACCGTTGAAGGGAGAACAGCCAATGGAACAAAGTCTTGAACTCGGAGAAATCTTAGCTGTCCATGAGAACAGCCGTGCTGTTTTCTGAGAACACACACAGAAGTAGGGCCACGTGCCAGGTCATTCAGAATCCGGCTTCACACTGAGGGGGAGCCAGAATGAAGCTTCACCTGGCTTAAGGACTGAATTAATCACCATGGAGCTCGGATTTCAAACACATTGGTGGAGGAATGAGCAATTTTCAGTGAATGACTTGCAGCATATACTTACATCCTAAACTGAAAGAAATCTAATAATAGCACAGAGACTCCCCCACTAGCTGGAGTTTTCATGAGATAATTACAGCCCTGGAGGGTTAAAGGTATCATTTTCGTTTCTTGCTGTGGAAGCCTATGAAACTGATTGTCTGTCCGTTCCCACCCACTGCTAAGTCTCTGGCTCCCAGACTTAGCAGGAGAGAAGGGAGAATATATTTGTGTGTAAAATCATGCCTATGTTTTATCTGCTTGTTATCACATCCCTTGTATTTTTTAAGGATAAGATAATAATTATAGAAATCAGAGAATCCATTTTCAAACTTTAAACTGAACCTCATTCATTTTAGCCCAGTAAGTTTTGAAGAAATCACACACAGAGCCACACATATATACTCCTAAAGGACGAAATATATAATTATCATTTTCTCAAAAAGAATCCTCATAGATTAATGGGATAAAAACTTCTCCAGCTCACTTCTAGGAAAAAGGTTTACCTTTAGGTGAGTTTGTACATGTATGTAATGAAAATTCAAGTAGATTACTTCTCTTTTTGCCTTTGCTTTTAATTGCAACATTCCTTTTATACAGTGTCTTCTTAACATCTACTTCTTTGTCTCTTTTATAGAATCTCTTCTTGGTTCTTTAATCCTTAATTATCCTATTTTATATAATGTTTAATTTTATGAGATGCCTGGAATATTTCTGGAAAGCTAGATGTTTTCAGATCAGTTGAATAAACCCTCCTTTCCCTGAATGGAAGGAGATAAATTCCCTTAAATATTCCCTGGCCAGACTCAGAATTCTGCCACAATCTTTAGAACCTCTCTTGTTCTCTTTACATTAAAGTTGCTTCTTTCTCTGCAAGCTCCTTTGTCCCCTTAACCTTCACCATTCTGTCCCGGCTCAAGGAGTGGCTTTATTGTGTCTAGATTACACAGTCTGCGCCCTGTCATCCTCTCCAGCCAATTTTCCCCTCCATTTAATCCCCAAAGTGATGCCAAGTTAACCGCCTTTACAGATAGCTCAAGGTCTCCGTGGTCACTCTCTGCTGTGGCTGAAAGCATGACACTGTGTCCACTCAGCCCCAAACTTTAATCATCAGTGAGCGACTGAGGCTCAAGCACCTTGTGACCAGCTCCCCAGACCCTTATGCCTAACCAGGGGACTAGGTTGTTATTTTCTGGAATAATCAAGACTTTTCCTTTTGAGATCAAGTAGAGATGATTGAGTTTTTACTCCCAAGGATTGTTTTCCTGTCCCACAAGTCTGACTCACAGGGCGAAGGCTCCAGGAGTTAGCACATTTATTCTTGGACAAGGGGACAACCCCCAACATCTCTGGTCTGTTTGGCGCGAAAAAGGGATTACAGACTCCCCCGAGGACCGATGAAGGAGAAGCATCTTCAGCTAGAGCTGGGCAAGGGCATCTCCGTGCAGCCCACGCCCTGCGCCTGGGGCTCCTGACGGGAACTTCCCTGGGGTCTGCACTAGCTTACCTCTGTGCCCTGGCCAGCTTGGGGTGACAGTCCTCAAGCCGACCTGGTTTACTGTGCTCCTTGCTGGGTTGTGGCTTCCAACAACATGACTTTATTCTCTCAGAGTTCTGGAGTCTAGAAATCTGACATTCAGGCTCTCTGAGGCTTCAGAGGGGAATTTTTCCTTGATCTTTCTAGCTTCTGGCAGCTCTCAGCAGTCCTTGGCATTCCTTGGTTTGCAGACGCATCACTCCAGCCTCTGCCTTTGCCCAGCCAGCAGCCATCTTCTCCCTGAATGTTTCTGTCATTTCACATTGTTATCTCCCCTCTAAGGACACCGGTCATATTAGGTTTAGGGTCCATCCTACTCCAAGACGGCTTTATCTTGACTGCTTACATCTGCAAAGATATATTTCCAAATAAAAGATCACATTCTGAAGAACTAGGGGTTAGGACTTTGGTGTATCTTTTCGGGGGGACATGACTCAACCTATAACATTTGGGATAAATTTGGCTTAATGCCTCCCAGATGCCTTTAGATCCTTGGGGAAAGCCCTTGTCCTTAAGGTACCTGCTGGGGTGGGATGGGGGATGTTGCGGGAAGCACACGCCCTCCCCTCCCAGCATCAGGAGGAAGAAATCCCCCGTTGCCCTTCTGAGTCCCTCCATGTCTGTCTGCCGGTTGGCACACCCCATCGCCAGAGCCCTGACAAAGGTGCCATCTGCATTTGTGGAGCGAGCAATCAGTTACATCTGCCCTGTGAAAATGCTCACAGATCTGGCAGGAACACGAATGACAGACATTTTCCACAAAAGTTTCTCTTCCTCAATCAAGCCAGGAACTATTTTCTAAAAGCACCACAGAGGCAGTGACTTCCCTGGTTATAAATCTCTGTAGGGAGTCAGATCCAGTGCCAACTTCCTCTACCCAGGTTTCCTCTGTTTGTCCCTCATAGAACTGGCCTCGAGGCAGGTGTCAAGGGAGAAGCTGGGAATGTGTTGGGATACAATGCAAGGTCATCCTTGGGACATGGATGGGGTGGGGAGACAGTGGAGGGCACCGGGGAGGCTCAGGTCTGCCCTTGACTTCCTAATGAGGAGCTAGTGGGCTGAGGGGTAGGCAGGCGAGAGTATTGGCAGCTGCTAGAGCGGTTGGACTCCTGCCCAGTCCCCCAGCTGCCACTGCTCTGCTCCCTGGTGGCAGCTGCCTCGGGTACTCCTTTGACGCAGCAAGGACACTGTGCCCTGGGCTCCATGGGGCTGGCCCAGGACACAGCTATGAGAGGCACAGTGTGTCAGGAGGCCTGGCTCCCTTCTAGCCCCTCCACCCATTTCAGATCTCAGCCAATTCAGCAAAAACCTTCCTCTTTTTTGGCTTTTTCCTGCTTTTGATGCTAAGATTCAGACAGACCCAAAGTCAACCTGGGCCTTTTCGCTCCATCCTTAATGTCTCAAAAGAAATAAAAATCCAACAAGAAAGCCTCAAAAAACAGTGTTTCCTGAAATCTTAAATAAGGTGGCAAAATGGGTAACAGGAAATATTTGGTCATAAGATAATAAAATATCTAAAACTCAATCTTTTTTTTAATTATAGTCAGTTACAATGTGTCAATTTCTGGTGTACAGCACAATGTTTCAGTCATACATATACATACATATATTCCTTTTCATATTCTTTTTCATTATAGGTTACTACAAAATATTGAATACAGTTTCCTGTGCTATACAGAAGAAATTTGTTGTTTATCTATTTTATATATAGTAGTTAGTATCTGCAAATCCCAAACTCCCAATTTACCCCTTCCCACCTCCTTCCCGCCTCCCCGTAACCATAAGTTTGTTTATTAGGTCTGTGAGTCTGTTTCTGTAAAACCCAATCTTAAAGGTCCCCCCCCCAACACGATTACCCCATGCTATCTCTCCTCTCTCTCCTCCTCCTCTAGGATTCTAGTCCAGTGTTTCTTCACATCTAAACTGATCTTGGCTCTGCCTTTCTTAATTCTTCTTCTGGGCCTTTTGTCTTTTTATCATCAAAGCAAATGCAGCAGGGCATCAGGAGCAAAAGGTCTTCCCATACAAGGCTGGCGGGGGAAATACTGAACCAGCAATGATTTGGGTCTATATCACACTCCCTCCAGAACCTGGAAATCTTTTATTCCTTAATACACTAAAAAGTGAATCTTTAACACTGAAATTCTAGGTACTAAGGTGGGGGAGGGGGCAGGGCCAGCAGTGCGGGGAGGGAGCAAGTGGAGAGTTTGGTAGAGAAGAGGGTTACCCGTCTCCTTCCAGGATAGCTGTGGTGCATGCGTGGCGATGGCTCTGCCCTTTATGGAAGTTTCTGCCCTAGCTCCCTGCCTTCCTCCACCCTGGACACAGGGCTGACTCCAAGCACCCAGCTTCAGGCTGGGCTGTGTGCCTGGAGAGACCCAAGCTGGCGTTAGCTGTAACTGCTGTGACGGCGCCATCAGGCTAGGCTGTCACCATAGGTCAACATCTCCCCCAAATATCCTATTTTAATTGTGTTTAATTTCAGTTGCAGGCGACACAAGTGAATCACTGAAAAGTTACACTTGTAGCTCATTGTTACAGCCCCGAGGGGGTAAATCCCCGAAAGCGAATTTTCTCTACTTACTTAGAAGTCAAAGTGGCCACAGAATTTCAAGACATTTCCACTTCCTACGCGTCCTGCCATGAGTTTGCAAATCCTCAAATTGTTCAAAAGGCTCAGTGTCCTTGGTTCTGATTTTCTGCTTTGAGATAGTGGGCTGGGCTGGGGGTAAAAGGGGGGGTTAAGTGGGTGGGGAAGATGGGAGACAGGTTCGTAGTCGTGAGTACGGGGTGTCACCAGCCCCCAAACTCACCTCAGCACTGTGAAGTCTCAACTCAAAGCTGGAAGGGTTCACACCCAGGACACTGAGCCTTCCTCCGAGACATACTTACGAGTTTATACTTGACTAGCAAGCTTGGGAAAGGCAGCCTGGCCCTCCGGTGAGAGTATGGGGTCAGGGGAAACAGTTATAAAATGGGGCAAAGAATGCAGTTTGCCAGTGGTTCTTCCTATTCACAGAAGTTATTTCTATATCGTGCCCTTTTCTTTTCATCCTAACTCATTTCAGTTGGGAAAGCTTTTGTTCCTGTCTCAGTGATGAGATCTCACAGGAGGATCTTATCCTAAATTGCTGATTTGTGTTCACATCCATAACCTCCAGCCTCCTTCGTTTGTCTCCGAAAGGCTTTCCTGAAAGCAGATGTTAATACTGAGGTGAGCTGGCCAGCGACCAGTTAAAAGACCTTTCACGCCTAGATGGGCTAGTCAGCCAGAGAAGGGCTGGACAAGCAGTCCCTGGAGCTTAGAAGCAGTTACAGCTACAGATCTCTCCAGGCTGCGGCAACCATAGCCAGGGTCTCCTAGGCAGCCCTCTAGACACGCAGCCAAGGCCGCCCTGGCTCTGCGACGTCAGTGCGCCCATCACCGTGTCCCCCCGCACTTTGGCTTTCCTAATAGCACTGGGGCTGGTCTGCCACCCTCAAGGCCAGTTAGTGCAGATCGAACCCTCGCTGGGTTTACCTCCAGACCCGCACTTGGAAGACCAGTAACTCTGAAGACAGAGAGTAAAGAGAGTATAACTGAAAACAAAAAACTTTTGCTCCAAATGCAACCTTTCTTGTATTTTTTTATAACCCATAAGATTGCCCAAATCATTCTTTTCACAGCCTGCTTAAAATATTATATTTCTAAAAAGATTTAAGGGAATACAGACAACATCATTTAGATTATGATCCCCTAAATTGTACCGCCTTGGCCCAAAATAATCTAGCTGGTCAATTTTAGATGCCATCAAAGAGGAGACGCTGAATCATTGCCTTTGTATGGTCACCTCTAAAAGTAAGGAGGGGAGGGTCCCATATAGAGTAAGTTCAGCCTCTGCATCAGTTAGATGCCTGGCTTGTAAATAAAAAGCTCTTTTAGACTTCCAAGCTTCAGTCAGAGGAAAGCTGTATTCTATAGCTAGATACTACCCTAACATCACCAAGTCCTCCCACTAACTTGTGGTCAGGAGAAGGTGCGGACAGCAAAATGTGGGAGGTTCACCCAACACGCCCTCAAGCCTGGGAAGACAGGATTAACTGAGGAGTGACTGGGGAATCGTCTCTAAGTAGGGGTGCCATGTCTAGAACACAGCATTTGTGCATAGAAATTGTGTGTTAGGTCTCACAGATGCAGTCAGGTCAGTTCCACCTCTAACTAGTACCTCATGAACTGGCTGAGCAGCCATCACCACATCTCCTTTTATGGGCTGGCATTTCACACACCATTCATTTAATGTTAGATATTTTTAATTGAAGCAATGAAAAAAAAACAACTTTGCTGACGTCTGACTCAGAGAAAAAGAATGGAAAGCTAAGAATAAGACACAGCTCCAGCTGAAAGAAATCTGAATACCCTCCGTGCTTTTTCTTCTCCACCTTCATGTCTGAAACCAGGCTGAAAGCTCTCTGCTGTTCAATGAACCGAGTAGTACTATCGACTGCAATTGCTGTCCAGGTGACATGAGTTCACAAGATAAAGACAAAAGCGGTCTAATTCACTGTTCCAGGAAAATGAGAGTGCTCATCTGGTTGAGAGGAGGAAGACACTAACAATTACATTCTAGAAAGTTCTATGGCCATGAACATCTATCTGTGATGTTCTTTTTAAAATTTATTTTTTATTGAAAGAAAGATTCTTTACATTCTATAGTGCACTACAATTTTCAAAAGGTTCACCCAGATGATTTCATATAATCCCTTAATAACCCCTTTCCCCCCTATACCCTTCAATTGCCCTTCCCTCCTTTTCTTTCCCCACAGGTAACCACTGGTTTGTTCTCTGTATCTTTGAGACTGCTTCTTTTCTGTTTTATTCACTAGTTTGTTGTATTTTTTAGATTCCACGTGTAAGTAATATCATACAGTATTTGTCTTTCTCTCTCTGATTTATTTCACTTAGCATAATACCCCCCAAGTTCATCCATGTTGCTGCAAATGGCAGAATTACATTCTTTTTATGGCTGAGTAACATTCCGTTGTGTTGGGGTGTGTATGTGTGTGTACACATATATATATATATGAAATACACCTCAACATAATAAAGGTCATATATGACAAACCCACAGCTAACCTCATATTCAATGGTGAAAAACTGAAAGTATTTCCTCTAAGACCAGGAATAAGACAAGGATGTCCACTCTCACCACTTTTACTCAACACAGTTTTGGAAGTCCTAGCCACAACAATCAGAGGAGAAATAAGGAATCCAAACTGGAAAGGAAGAAGTAAAGCTGTCATTGTTTACAGGTGTCATGATACTATACATAGAAAATCCTAAAGACACTGCCTGAAAACTACTAGAGCTCATCAGTGAATTCAGTAAAGTTGCAGGATACAAAATTAATATACAGAAATCTGTTGCATTTCTGTACACTAACAATGAAGTATCAGAAAGAGAAATAACAGAAACAATCTCATTTACCATTGCATCAAACAGAATAAAATACCTAGAAGTAAACCTGTCTGAGGAGGTAAAAGATCTATATTTGAAAAACTATGACACTGATGAAAGAAGTTGAAGCTGACAAACAGATGGAAAGATACTGTGTTCTTAGACTGGAAAGAATTAATATTGTTAAAATGAACATACTACCCAAGGCAATCTACAGATTCAGTGCAATCCCTATCAAAATTCCAATGGCATTTTTCACAGAACTAGAACAAATAATTTAAAAATTTGCATGGAAACACAAATGATCCTGAATAGCCAAAACATCCTGAAAAAGAATAGAGAAAGAGGAATCATGCTCCCTGACTTCAGACTATATCACAAAACTAGAGTTATCAAAAGAGTATGGTATTGGCACAAAAACAGACACATAGATCAATGGAACAGGACAGAAAGTCCAGAAATAAACCCATACACTTACAGTCAATTAATCTACAACAAAGGAGACAAGAGCATACAATGAAGAAAAGAGTCCTTTCAATAAGTGGTACTGGGAACACTGGACAACTACACATAAAAGACTGAAATTAGAACATTCTCTAACACCATATACAAAAATAAACTCAAAATGGATTAAAGACCTAAATGTAAAACCAGATACTATAAAACTTCCTAGAGGAAAACATAGGCAGAACACTATTTGACATAAATCGCAGCACTCTTTTCTTGGATCAGTCTCCTGGAGTCATTGAAATAAAAGCAAAAATAAACAAATGGGACCTAATTAAACTAAAAAGTTTTTTGCATAGCAAAGGAAACCATAACCAAAAGGAAAAGACAACCTATAGAACGGGAGAAAGTATTTGCAAACAATGCGACCGACTCGGGACTAATTTCCAAAATGTACAAACAGCTAATAAAGGTCAATATCAAAAAAAAAACCAAAACCAAAACCCTATTAAAAATGGGCAGAAAAGCTAAGTAGACATTTTTCCAAAGAGGACATACAGATGGCCAACAGGCATATGAAAAGATGCTCAACAGCGCTAATCATCAGGGAAATGTCTGTGATTCTTGCCTGAACTCTTCCTAAGGAAACGTGCCAGGGAGCTGCCATCCTTCCACGTCAGGCCTGGCCCTAGGGCTTGCGTGAGCCCACAGCAAGCCCACACCGGGACTGCAGGCCAGATGCTCACACGCGGAGCTGCCTGAGCGGAAATAGTCAGCCTGAGCCTGACAGGCAAAGATGGCTTCTCACATTTACCCTTGGTGCTTCCTGGATCGAAACCTCAGAGTCTTTTGGCCTCATTAATAATGAAGAGGGAAAGAGAGGCTGTTCTGCTGAGAAGCTGGATGGTGCTGATGAGTTTTATTTTTACACTTCAGGATTTCTTTTTCCTCCGTCATTCAGGAAAGCTATTAGATAACTCCGGAAGATGTCAACGCAAACCTCCTCCCTGTCTCCTGATACTAGATATGGGCAGTTTGAAATAGGCTCCAAGGGATCAACCCCGGGCAGGGGGCCAAGTTTCCACCCATAACCATGTGATGGCCGGGGGGCAGTGCAGAGGAGAGGAGGGGGCAGTGTGCCTGCAGCGGGGGAGGGGGTGCTGGGAGCAGAGAAATGAGCTCCCATTAGGACTCTAGCTTAGCAGCTCCGCAGCTCATGGATCTGCGACTGCGAAAAGCCTAAATCCCATTTTGAAAGTCAGTGCAGACCCCCTCATCCATATGCATTCTAGATTCTGTGATTTAAAGCCTTGTAATTTACAGAATAACTGTCCCCTAAAATCAGCATGAGGAACTGCAGATTGGGAAGCTGATGAAAACCAGGTGATAGAAGCCTCTGGCATGTTAAAATGCTTTGGTAAATTGCTTGAAATATCCCAGAGGCCAAAATATTCTTAACAGCCCAGTGCCTTGTCAGCACACAGCAGGACACTCACCTTAGTCGGGGATTTTTACAGTTTTCTTTCCGAAGAAGGTCAGAGGGTCCTGAGGGTGTGTGAGTGACGTCTGTTTCAGCACTGTTATGTGAGGTTTCGTTACTGTGGTCCACATTTAACGTATCTAAAACCACAAACATTTCTTAATGACATTGAGCTGCTGTATAAATAAGGCACAAAACAACAAGAACAGAAATCTTTTTCCCGTCCAGGACTACTTCTCTTCCATCACATCCTGCTGATGGGGTCTGAACACCAGAGCTCTGTGCTTCACCCCGACCCAATGACCTACATACTGCACACTCAGCCATCCAGGCTTCTGCAGGCGGCAGGTACGTTTCAGCGTCTCTCAATGGGAACGCTGTTGGCATTTTGGGGGAGGGAGAAGCAGGGGAGGGGAGAGCTGGGGTTGGGCTTGCAGAGGGCTGTCTCTTGCAATGAAGAATGAGTAGTATGTCTGTCCCCCTCCTCCACATTCAATGCCAGCGAATCCTTCCCCAGTACATATTTCCAGATGGCCCCTTGGGAAAGAGCAATGCGGTTAAGAAACTCTATGTAAAAAGAAGTAAGTGAGTAATAGAAACTCAAGTCTCTTACGTAGCTCAGTATGAAGAGTTGAAGAGCTAGGACACCATGTGATCATTCTGCACGTGAGCATCTTCCAAAGAGGCATTATTCCAAGCCCAGGAGTTTTGCATTCCATAGTTTCCCACAAATGATCTTATTTGTGGTCTCAGAGAAAAAAAGACTCAAGAGGATGAGCAGAGAGAGGTGGAGATACGAGAACATTCAGACCAGAGACTGGGGTGTGTCCCTGGCTCCACAAACGTCTCACAAGACCTTCTGGACTTTCTCCTCTTGAATTCCATAGGCATGTCCACAGCCTTAAAATAAATCTCCTCCCCACCCCCGCTTTGTTTTTTGGTTTAAGCTAATTTAAGGTGTTTCAGTTATTTCTAACCAGAAAAAATTAACTCAGAACTTATACTTGACAGAATAATTTTTAATGCGTGATACTCATAAAACAAGCCATAAACACAGAAGGTCATTGAGGAAATGTCATACGTATTGTGCCCAGGTTTGCCTGGAAGTCTTGGTTGACACAGCTGCTCCCCTTTCCCGTCCAATGTCCCAGTTTGACAATAAATTATATGGTCACCTGAGCCAGAGGATACAAAGTGGACAACTAAATTTTGATGAAGAAAGTTGACCTTACCAGAGGGAGGACTTCAGATACAAAGAAGAGGAACTTTCTTTGTCCCCAAGAATCTCCTTTAGCTGTCAATGCACCTGGGCATGGTTCAAGATGAAATATAGCTGGCCCCGAAACAGTCAGGCTGTGGATAAATTAAAAAAGGGAGAGAACAGGGTTACCCTATTCTGGTTTTCATCCCTGACAAACTCAGATATTAAAATCTGTTCCTGTGATCCATGGAAGTAACTGCTTCTGGTTTGGCAAATGTTTTAGGTTTATAATCTCTTAAGAGGATTATTGTCTCATCAGAGTGCTCAGATAACCCCATCTAATTTGAGTCCTTTCTAATTGCAAGGGGAACAAAGCAGCAAATGGATTCTCTTATGAGAGAGCAATGGTAATTTCCAGGAGGTAGTGAAGGTCTTGGTGAAAGTCCAGGGGCCACACTGAAGCAGCACTTGGCAAAAGCCATGGTACCTCCGGCATTGACCAGCAGGTTGTTTCCCATTTGAGGTCCCTGTTGCTGGGGTAGTGGCCCTATCATACAGAGTCCTGAAGTCAGAAATTGCTTTTTAATCTTATTTCATTAATTTTGAATATGTGGCTAGTATTTTGAACACCTAATATCTGATCCTTTTTCTTGTAGTAATTCATTTTATCAGCAAGACTTTATCTAGTGAGTCTTGTGGTTGTGCTCAACATTGGCGCCACGTTGCTCTGATCAAAGAGACCCTTTGACTTTCTGTTCAGTTTTACTCCTTTTAGCAAAAGGGCTTTTCTACGTGTGTGTGTGAGAGATTTTTCTGTTTTACATTTACATGTCTAGGAAGAGGAAGAAGAAGATAAACTTTGGACTGCTTTCTTCCATTTTAATCTTTGGTAGAAGGGCAATATGTAAATAAGTTTATTAAATAATAGGAATAAGATTAACATAAACTGTGTTGTAAATTGCTTGCCATGAGTTTCTGGATACCCCTGTGATGGTTAATTTTTTGTGTCAACTTGGCTGGGCTAAGGGATGTCCAGATACCTGAAAAATATTGCATCTGGGTGTGTCTGTGAGGTTGTTTCTGGAAGAGATTATTGTGTAAGTTGGGGAACTGAGGAAAGCAGATGGCCCTCCCCACTGTGAGTGGGCATCGGCCAATTTCCTGGTGGCCCTAATAGAACAAAAATGGGAGGAAGGATGAAGTTTCTCTCTGTTTGAGCTGGGGCATCCATCTCCTGCCCTCAGACACTGGCATCCCTGGCTCTGGGTAAATCTCCTCTTGTGTATATCTACCTCTAACCAGTTGGTTCAGTTACTTTGGGAAGACTTGACTAATACAACCTGTCAAGGAACTCCTACTTACTTAATTTTTCTTTTGAGCTTTGCATCTTCACAAATAGTAGGACTTCAGTTCTTGACTATTAAGGATCCTTTCTGTTATCTGTGAATTTAATCTTCTGTCTTTCACATCTGAATTCACAGGCTATGCGTTTTTTGGCTACATTCAGTACCTTCTCTACTGTCTTTACCATCTCATTCCCTCCCTCCCATCCAATCCCATTTCCCCTTTGGGCTTTGCTAGATTTACAGATCCAGTGCATTGTAATGGATTCACCTATAGAAGGTGCTAAAATAGATCAGTACATTAATCACATCTGAGGCCACTCTCTACCAAGGCTGGAATTCACCTGCTCTTCTTTTCTCAACCCGTTATGTCTGGCTGCTTTCTCCATCGTAGCCTCAAATGATCTGCCAAGAAAGTAAATGGAAATACTGCTATCCAAAGCATAAATCAGCTCTAACACTAATGTGCTGGCCATGCAGACTTGCCCCATTGGAATACAGATCTCATCACATGGTCATGTTCTTTTTTTTCTTCTTCTAGTTTTATTGAACTACAGTTGACATACAGCCCGGTATAAATTTAAGCATAATGATTTGATTTACATACATAATAAAGTGAGTACCACAATAAGTTTAGTGAACATCCATCATCTCATAAAGACACAAAATTAAAGAAATAGAAGAAAAAAATTTTCCTCCTGATGAGAGCTCCTAGGATTGACTCTTTTAACAACTTTCATATATAACATACAGCAGTGGTAATTATATTTATCATGTTGTACAGCACATCCCTAGTACTTTTTTGTCTTACAGCTGCAAATTTGTACCTTTTGACTGCCTTCCTCCAATTTCCCCTCCCCACACCTCTGGTAACCACAAATCTGACTTCTTTTTTGATGAGTTTGTTTCTCTGTTTTTGAAGTATAATTGACCTACCACACTATGTTACCTTCTAGTACACAACGTAGTAATTTATTATTTCTATACATTTCAAACTGTTCACCACATAAGTCTAGTTATGATATGTCTACATGGTCAAATCCTTAAGAGAGGTAAAGTCTAAATATTACTTGGTAAAAACCAATTCTAAAAAGTCTCAAAATTCAAACTCAGATCTCCTTTTAATGAGTTGGAAGTCTAAAGTCCAAAGTTCTTAAGGTAATGTCCAAAAACCAGCTTCAAAATTTCTTATTCTGCTTAGTTTTGTCAAAACTCCAGTGCTTTCTGAGTGATGGAGAAAAAAGAGAAAGGCTCTGTAATTTTAGTCTTGTTAGGTTGTTGGTCAGTCACTGCTAGTTGTACAGAATCCATGACCTGTGAACTTAAATGCACAGAGGAGAAATGTTTTTGGCATTAGGTGTTGCCTGTGTTAGAGAGAAAATCTGTCTGTGTATACCATCCACTCTGAAGGTGGCATGTGAGACATCGCTGTCTTCTTTCAGAGTTTAGAAATATGCAGTAGAGGCAGTCCCCAACCACCGCTTCTCATTTGACTTGCCCTTGCCCATTCAGCGTAAAAAGAATCTCTTAATTGTCATTTTTGCCTGTGAGTCACATGTCCCTATTTCCTCTCTGATCCTCCAACTCCCACCCTGTGTGGAACGAGATGAGGACTTTGTCTAGTTTCCTGGCCTTTACTATCTCTTGTAGAACAGACACTTTCTATGCTTCGCTAAATATAGTTAATGCTTCCTCTCGGCAGGTTCTGCATCCGCAGTTGGCTGAGTCCACAGAGGTGGAAACCGCAGGCAGGGGGGACCCCCTGTAAGGGGCCTGAGCATCTGGGAATTTTGGTACCCGTGAGGGTTCCTGAAACCAATCCCTTGCAGATACCGAGGGAAGACTGTCTTTTTTCCATGCCGTCTTACTGCGAAATTGCTTAGGTCTGAACACCTGCCCCTGTTAGGGAGTCTTCCTTCTCCCCATATTTGTTGTTTTTGAGGAATCACATTCAGCAGACTCCTGAACAAAGCTGCTATTGATGCTTCTAAAGTGTGTGTCCCGGAGGCTCAGAGACCAGCCACGCCTCTGCTGGCTGCACCTCCAGACACCATCCCTCTCTGCTTTTGGGGGTTCTAGACCTTGGAGAGCTTTTCCTCTGCGGCAGTTTTGCCTCAGTCCTGGCTGTGCCTCTAGTGTCTTACCTTCCCTTCCCTGCTGCTCCTCTTCTTTGGGGAAGGTTTAATTAACCTCTAACAGTTGACTCTGCTTCTCAGGCTAGTCCCCTCCTTTCTCAAATTGTTTGCTGGAATTAAGAAAGTGCCTTCCTTTCACATTTTCTTCGCCTTCTGGCCCAGATATTTGTTCTCAGTCACACTCCTCTGGATTTTGTATTGGAGGGTGTCCCATAATGAAAAATATCAAATCAATCGATGAATGGAGAAACGTTCACTTACCTGTGTTTCGCTTGTCAGTAACAAGAAAGGGACAATGGGATAACCCCCTAAACAGAAGACCGTCAGATGCACTGTGCCAAGTGTAAGAAACCAGACTCAAAAGGTGACATACCGTATGATTCCATTTATGTGGAAATCTGGAGAATTCGTGTACAGACATTCTGGTAAAGGCAGAACTGTTGGGACAGAAAACAGACCAGTGGTTTCCAGGGCCTGAGGGTAAAGGTAGGGGTTGACTACAAAGAGGTGAGGGAGGATTTTGGAACAAATGAAATTTTTCTGTATATTCACTGTGGTGATAGTTACACAACTTAGGTGTTTGTCAAAACTCCTAGAATTGCACGGTAAAAAAAAAAGTCTAAATTTTATTGTAGGTAAATATCTTAATTTTTTAAATGGGGAAAGTATGTACACGTATCTGTCTTGACACAGCATCTGACGTAGTCGGGTACTCAGTAAATGTTGAACAGCATCTTTATTTTTTAAAGGGTTAAATGACATGAACATCTGAAACAGGAAGCTCAGCTTTCATTTTGGGTAGGTTACTGACACTTTTCCTAGCAGCCCAATTGAGATGATGCTAGCTCTTCCAGGGCGTTTAAAAAAATAAAGTTGGGAATGGTTGATTTAAAGTCTCCGTGACCTTTGGACAGCCTTCATTTGGGGCAGGTATTTAATTTGCCCTTGATTTATGTTGAGCCTGGAAGGAGTCCAGCTCTTCTCAATTTGTGTGGGAAGGACGATGCTTAAAGGGGCTTAAGTCCCAAACTGTGGCTGACAGAGCACTTTGAATACCGATTTGAGGAAAAGTGAAAAGGTGAAAATAAAGTAATGAGTTTTCCCCAAAACTAGATCTGTTCAACTCGAAAGACAGGCCTTTATTCTGACTTCACGGGCTTTCTTCTTTTTCTGGTACTCGCATGACTTTTATTTATAAAACAGTGGCTGGGGGGGATAATTTTTTTAACATTTTGTTGCCTTTAAACATCATAAAAGAGTCTGCAATGATATTTCAATCATTCTTCTTTCTCTCTCTATTTCTTTGTCTCTGTCTCTCTTTCTGTCTTTCTCATCTATCTTTACCAGTCAGTGAAATCCAAGAATCTGTCTGGTAAATACCGGTTGAGATCAGAGTTGAGGGTGTTGTGTGCGGGGTCTTGAACCTGGCCATGCCCAACTAGCCTGCCTGTGGCCCTGGCTTCCATTCCTCACTGTCCCCTGTCTCTGCCCAGGCTCTTGTGCTCAGCCAACCTCAGCAAAGGCAGCAGCCTACTGCGTCTCAGAAATGTTTCAAAAATTCAGGAGGCATTTTCTAAGTTCTAAGGACTTGCTCAGAAGTGTTGGATTTAAATGAGCAAAATCTAGGCTGGGCGGGTCACACGTTTCCCCATGTGAAGGGCGGAATTCACAGCTCTTCGTTTGCTTTGCTGTCTCACCCTGTCTGCCTGGAGAACAAACACGACGGTCCTGGTTCCATCCGGGCTGCGTTTGGATCAGGCCTTTGCCCCGGGGCTCAGGCGGCTTCCCACTGTGGTCAGTACTCCCACAGATGCCGCTGCCCTCGGTTTGTAGACGTCATCTGCCATGGAGAGGTTCTTCCGGGAGCCTGTAAGAACATGCCTTTTAAAGGCATTCTCTGAGCTGAGTAGCCTTCCAGTGATTCCACTCATGGCCCCGTTTGTTTTTGCAACCCGACTGAGATTTCCCAGGCTACCGTTTTGTGCAGCAGGCTCCGGGAGCCCAGCACCCAGACTCAGAGGTGGTAAGCAACGCTCACTGACTGCCCTTTGGCCAGCATTTTAGGATCAATCTAAATTTGTCCTGACACATTAGAATACCTTACACTCATTAAGCGTTTATACAATGCTTTGCATATGTGGTTTTCTTGGCTGATATTTTTATTAACCATTCCTCATAATAAGCCCATAAAACCAGTGGTTCTTTGCCTGGGAGGCCATAATTTCCTCTCCCTTCTCCCATCTTCTTGTCTCCCAATCTTTGAGTCATGGCGTGGAGATAAAAGGCTGGCCTCCTTGCCTTGAGGTGAGACTAACTTTGTGGTGCAAAGACTTTGCAAAGGATCAGACTCAAGTTTATCTCCGGCTGAAACCATATCTGGCTGAGTTTTCCCCCAGACTATTCTGCTTCTCTCACTCTCCTTATCCTGGCAGCATCCCCCAGTCAGTGATTTGAGCAAGAATCTCTTTCTCAGGCTCTGCTTCTAGGAAACCCAGTCAAGACTGGCCTGACCCCAGCATTGCCACAAACAGTATGGATACGGGAACGTCCAGCTGCCTTCAAGGTCATTTGTCAAGAACACCGCCCACTAGGGGTACTCCAGTGGGTTTTTTTTTTTCTTGTTTGCGTGGCAACAAACCAAGCCAGCCTCATCTTCTTACTGGGGAGAAAGCTGGCCACAGCATTCCTGGTTCTATTTCTGAAAGATGGGAAGAAACATTGTTGAGATTCAGTAAAGCACACTGCACATTGTAATGCTGGATATTTGGGGACACAAAGGTAAGAATGGTACTGAAGAGGGTATACATTTCCTGTGCTACTGGGATCAGTGACCACAAACTTTGTAGCATAAAATAAATGCATTCTGTCTCAGTTTTGGAGTCCAGATGTCCAAACCCAGTACCACTAGGGTGAAATCAAGACATCTGCAGGAGGGCGACGTTCCCCCGGAGGCTCCAGGGGAGAGTCTGTTCCTTACTTCTCCCAGCTTCTGGGAACAGCCAACATTTCTTGGTTTGTGGCTGCATCACCTTGATCTCTGCCGCTGTGGTCAGGCTGTCTTCTCTTCCATCTGTGCCGGATCTCTGTCCGCCTCCCAGTTACAAGGATGTATGTGTTGCATTTAGGGCCCACCCGATAAACCAGGATCATCTCCTCATCTCAAACCCTTAACTTTGTCTCATGTGGCATGATCTTGTTTCCATATAAAGTCACATTCACAGAGTCCAGGGGTTGGAATATGGTATCTTAGAGGCGCACTGTTTTCCTTCCTAACCCAAGGAGACAATTGCAGCGCTACTCTGCACCCTGTGCTCCTTCACAATAAGCCTCCATCACCAAAGGGGGTCCCAAAGCCTCTTCTTCACATGTTTTGTACTCACCACAATACATACTATGGAGAATACAGAGACGTGAAATCACAGCCCTTGCTCTCAAGGATCTGGCCATCTGTTTCAGGAGAAGTACCCTATGCTCAAAGTAACGTGATATCTGACCACAGACACTGGTTCCTTGTAGGCCTTATATTCCAAGAAGAGGTAGAGGAAGCTGGGGGGCTGCAGTGGTGAAGGGAGGCTTTTGAGAGGAGTAAGACTTGAGCCAAGTCTTAACCTTTTGTTGAATTTGGCCAGGCAGAGGGGAAGAGGGTTGTCTCCATTTGTTCAGGCTGCTATGACAAAATACCACAGACTGGGTGGCTTATAAACAACAAAAATTTATTTCTCACGGTTCTGGAGGCTGGGAAGTGCAAGATCATGGCACCAGCACAGTTGGGTGAGGGTTATTGTTCAGACTGCAGACTTACCGTATCCCCACATGGGTAGAAGGGGCTGGGGAGCCCTGTGGAGTCTCTTTTACTAGAGCAGTAATCCCGTGCACGGGGGCGCGACTCTCATGCCCGGTGTGATGACCCTCTAACCATCATATTGGGCATTAGTGTTCTAACATGTGAATTTTGGAGAGAGACAAACATTCAGCCCAAAGCAAGAGTTCAACTTATTTTCTCATTAGGTTTTTACAATTTCCTTTTAAGATTGTGTCTTTCCAACATTTTTGGCCCAGCTCATATTAAGAAATACATTTTAAATCATGACCTAGTATATAGAATGTATTTATGAAATAAAGTTTCATAAGACAGTATTTAGTTCTTACAATGAGTTCCAATTTTTTATACTGTTCTGTTCTATTCCTTCCATTTCATTACATTCTATTTTGTTAAAAAATGCTGGTTAAATCTCACTAGCTCACTAAATTAAATCTTCAATTAAATCATAGTCATTACAGTGGATTAAGACAGATATTTGGAAAATACCACTTTAATTCCAATACTCTCTATCATGATTTCTGACCATATTGGTTATTAGTTATCTATTGCTGCACATGACAAATTATCCCCAAACTTAGTGGCTTAAAACAATACCCATTTATGATCTCAGAGCTTCTGAGGGTCAGGAATCTAGGCATTGATTAGTTAGGTGTGTCGCCTCAAGGTTCCCTCATGAGGTGGTGAGAGGTCTAACAGGATGTAGAAGAGGATGAGTTTGAGAACTCAAGGCCCTTTCTGTAGCATCACCCCATCAGGGAACAATAGCTCTGTTCTTCTTTACCCTGCTTTGTTGCCATGGTGATCTCCACACTCACAGCCTGAGACAATTGTGTTGAGACTCACCGAAGACGCTCTCCTCTTGATAAACCTCTAGAGAGATTTCAATGACAGTGCTCACCAATGATGCAGGCTGCATTCAGATTATGGCACTAAAGCCTTTGAACGTCAGCAGGAGCTGTCATGGAGTGACCAGAAACAACAACAAAAAAGGAATTTTATAAAGAAATTCTTTTTTTCTGAACATGGAGTTGAGAGAACGTTCTATCCTTTCTTTCTGTCTTCACTGTAATCTTACCTCTGAGGTTCCGGAAGAAATCGGCCCTGAGCTTCCAGGTTGGGGATGGATTGAGTGGAAAAGAGGGCTGAGGCATGAACTAAATGAATATTTCTTTCTTTTTCTGTTTCTCAGAATTGTAACCAGGGAGGGTGGGATGGGGTGGCTGGAGATGGTGTCTTTTATCTGAGAGGTCCTTCCTTCTCTCTGCATGCTAAGGCATAGCAATACAGAATCAAATTGATCTGTAAGTTCAAAAAAGGAGACTGAAAAGGCCAAAGAATGATTCTGGATACCTTGAAATTAATGATGAAATTATTTAAAATAAAATAAAATATTTTGGATTGCTTAAAAGTAATAATATACCCTTACCTTTTTATTCTTTGTTTTCAGTAACTGCTGACCATTTTTAGTGAGGGGTCTCTGGAATGCAAGGGTCTTGCCTCAAAGAGATGTTAATAGAACTTCTACTCAGGAATAAGTTCTTGAAAGGACTTGAATTTTTCTTTCAGGGCGAGCATTCCTGCCTGCTTTCCTTCTCCCCTCCCTCCAGTCTTTTCTTCCTTTCTTCCTGTGTTGTGGTTCATGAAGCCTTTGAGCTCTTTGGATGATATGGATCAGGAAGTGGAGACCGTGTTGCCAACGGGACTCTCAGCTGATAGCTGGGTTTTGGGGAAACTCACGGAGATCTGAATCATCAGGCTCCTCTTTACCAAGAGGCTGGTAAAGCCTGACCTCACAAAGCCCTCAGGGGGGCAGGATGCTGCTGGAACCCCCTACCCCACACCTGCCAGCACCCCAGCGGCAGGACGCAACATCTCTCCGCTGGCGCCCCTCCTTCCCTATGATTCTGCCACCCTTGGCTTCTGGTTATCTTTGTGTCTCCTTGCTTTTCCCCTCACTGCTGACTCTCCCAACATGTTCCACTTCCATTCTGAGGCCAGGTCTAATCGGCCACCTAATTATCATCATCTCTCTTTTCACAGAGCTCTTGGTGTACGATCACATCACAGGTCCCAGCCAATCTGGGAACTGGTCATTTCTGTGTCAGAGAGGGTCACGGGGCCAGAATGCTGCCGATCCTCCTGGAATTATTGCCTGGCGGCTCCTTTCCTCAGTGGGGTGGTTTTTTCCCCAGTGGGACCGGGAGGTCTCATGTAATTACTCTCTGCCATGAACACTCTTTTCAAATGAAACACCCATGGTTTCCACCGTGTCTTCTCCCACATGTTTTAATCTGACATAAGAATGATCGCTCATTTACTTTGTGACACTCCCTTGAAGGAAATATTCAAGTGGGTTAGGCAAGACTATTTCTTTACTCACAAAGGAAAGCTATTACAAGTAAGAGAATGTCAATGGATTTTAGAAAGTGTCGGTGAAACTTCCGCTAATCTCGCCCTAGATTGCCAGTTGCATTTAGCTGGTCTCTTCCTCGGTGTGTGAATGGACATTGGACAAGAGACTGACGAGCTTATGCATGGACACCACCACTCTCTGTTCAGTCAATCAGGTCCGCCAAACAATCCATCCAAAATGGATTAAATTATAATGACCTCCAACTGTGGATGAAGCTCTTTCCTTACAGGTGTTTCTCATCCCAAGTCAGTTTGCTCCCACCTTCCTTGCACCCCTGGCCGGGAGGCAGCGCAGCACGGAAGAGGCAGAGCAGGCAGAGCAGGCAGGTGAGGAGTGCATGGCTGGCTTGGGTCTTGTTTCTGTACTTCTCCAGGCATGACGGCTTCCATGGCTTGCTCGGGATTGGGAAGGATACCATTTGGGAAAACATGCTTTCCTTTGGAAAATGACTGATAGGGGGAATTATAATATTTGAAAAGTCAGCCATTTTGAGAGACTTAGCAGAGTTTCCTCCTTGACCTAGTTTCAAGTCCTCTGCTGTGTTGCCAAGTTCAGCCGTTAAGATTTAGGTTGCTATTACAGGCCTTCAGTTTAATTTGCTCCAGAGACCAACATCCCAGCATCTAGTCCACGGCAAGTGACAGACCTCAATGGCTCAAGCTGGCCTGAGTGTAACCAGTAGACCACTTGTCACTAAGGCAGCCAGCTTGGAGCCCTGCATTTTAAATGTGAGCTCATCTTTATACAGTGAGAGAGAGGGTAGATTTCTGTGAACTTGTGTTCTACACCTCTATTTATACATCCACATGTTTTTTGCTTCCCTTTAAGATAACAGAAACCTGCAGCTAAAGCCACAAGTTGCGTAAATGACCTCATTTAAATTGCTTGCTTCTTCCTCTCCTTCAAGATTGTATTTAAAGAGTTAAAAAAAAATTGGGACAGGAGGAGATGCAGGTGGAAATTTCAGATCTGCAGTTGAAAACACAAAACAGTGTAAAAGCATCTGGGCAGAGAACTGACTGGGAGAAACACATGATGGCCAAATGCCTGAGAACATCTTCTGAATCATTTTATATTGACTTCTGTTTCTGAGTTCTGGTTTAAAAGTCACCATCATCTGCATGAGGTAGAAGCATCTTACAGTGCAGAGTCTCAGGTCCAAGTCTGCATTTTCACAAGTTTCCCAGGTGATTCTTAGGCACTTTAAAGTTTGAGAAGCACTGGCCTCAGTACTTTGTCATTGTCACAACAACCTGGTCGCTTTCATTCTAATTGAATCATTTTTTAATCCAATCCAGTTGCTCCCTGCTCAGTGGTCTGCAGGTCTCCCCTGTTGCCTGGCAACTTGAGCCCAAGTTTTCAGCGTGGCCACAAAGGCTGGGCACAGTATCTACCACCTGTGTTTCAAACCTTGCCTCTCATTGCTCCTTTGTATACACATTACCTCCAACCAGACTAGGATACTGCCTCCAGCAGTGAACGTGTGTGCCTGGCCACACTCACATGTGACGTGCCTTTTCTAACGCTGCTCTTTTCCTTTCCTCTGTGTGTGCCAACGTCCTGTTAAGTCTACAAGGGCCGTATGAAACCGTCTATCCTTTGTGAAGCCTTTCCACAAACAGACGGGGTTCCTCTCTCTCTTTGAACTCCTGTAACACTTGGTTTATAGCTCTTTTATGGTCTTCTAATCATGTTTTGTTTTACTCACAGAATGCTCATCTGAGCTGTTTCTTCCTCTCCCAGCCCTGCTCCATATTGTAAGATCTTTGTAACGGTGACCACATCTTAACTCATAACTGTCTTTCCTTCGTTGGAGAAATGTCTGTTTAGGTCTTCTCCCCAACTTTTGATTAGGTTGTTTGGGGATTTTTTGGTGGTGGTACTGTTTCTGAGTTGTATGAACTATTTGTATTTCTGTAAGTTAAGCCCTTGCCAGTCACATCGTTTGTAAATATTTTCTCCTACTCCATAGATTGTCTTTTCATTTTGTGTATGGTTTCTATGCTGTGCAAAAGCTTGTAAGTTTAATTAGGTCCCACTTGTTTATTTTTGCTTTTATCTCTGTTGCCATGGCAGACTGACCTAGGAAAACATTGCTATGAGTTGTGTCAGAATGTTTTACCCATGTTCTTTCCTAGGAGATTTATGGTGTCCTATCTTATGCTAACGTGGGTATAGAGGGAACATTTCTCAACATCATAAAAGCTATTTATGACAAACCCACAACCAACATAATACCCATAGGTGAAAAGTTGAATACTTCCTGTTAATCTGGAACAAGACAGGTACACCCCCTCTCACAGCTTCTATTCAACATAGAATTGGAAGTCCTGGCCACAGCAATCAGATAGGAAAATAAACAAAGGGATCCAAATCGGAAGGGAAGAGGTAAAATTGTTACTACATGCAGAGGACATTATACTATATATAGAAAGCGCTAAAGATTCCACAGGAGAACTACTAGAGCTGATAAACAAATTCAGCAAGCTGGCAGGTTACGAGAGTGACATATAGAAATCTGTTGCATTTCTATACATTAACAATGAACTATCAGAAAAGAAAAGTGAAAAATAACCCCTTTTAAAATTGCATAAAAAAATAAAATACTCAGGATTTATCCCCTTGAGCAGGTAATTTGAACTCTCTAAGCCTCAATTTTTCACATAATAAAATGGGACACAGGACATTTATCATGGTGCCTAGTACACAGAAAACACTTAATAAACAGTAACTATTCTGATAATTTCAAAAATAATCATGAAAATTGTGATTGAATTAATAGGACCATCTATTTTATTATTCTAAGATCTTAAGATGATACCTAACTTGCAGTGTTCAATGCTTGTCTTCTATGGAACATAGTAGGGGGAGGGCATAGCTCAAGTGGTAGAGTGCATGCTTAGCATCCACAAGGTCCTGGGTTCAATCCCTAGTACCTCCTCTAAAATAAACAAATAAAACTAATTACCTACCCCCTAAGAAAAAAAAAAACAAAAAATCCACACACAAAAAAAGAACACATGGCATATAGTAGTGGACAGATCTGAGCCCACATGAGGCGCTTCTTACGTGCAGTTGGATAGAGTTTTCCCCATTGACTCAGTCATAGAAAAATATTTTTCCTCTTCTTTTCTCTCACACCATATATAAATTCCCTTGAATAATTTATTATCTTTAAATCAAATTGTACACAGAATAGCACCTATAGTTTCCAGCTACTTAAAAGTAAGAAAGAGCCATGTGGAATAAAGTAAATATAGAAAATTTATTGTTATCCTGAACACTGACAAATACTGAAGGTAGAGGGGGAAAATAACTCAGTTATGACGTTATCAACATCACCAGTTTTCCACTAGTGATACTGCCTTGGTGATGGAGGAACCAGTCAGCAGAGCAAAACCTTTTTCTAGCTTGCTTGGCTTATTCTGTCACCTGTCATGTTGGGAGAAGCAGCAAGTTGACAGCTCAGCAGTTTTAACACAGAAATCTTAAGTTGATGGATTTTTGCTTTCTTGAAAACATCTGTCATTGACTAGCCCTTCTTTCTCTGACATCACAATTTTCAAAATAATTTGTCTTTCCTTTCCTTTCCATCCTCCAACTTTGCTCGTTCTCTCTGGCCTCAGATCTTTGTTAAATGAAATCATCTTCTCATCGTTCACGTTTGTTATTTTCTTATTAGATTTCCAACTCTTTAAGTGTATTATTTAATACTTCCCGTGACATCAGTGACTTCACTGCCCCTTTGGACTTTCTTCAATTTGTCTCTTCTGTTAAAGTACATGACCCTGAAAAGAGGATTTTAGACCTTTGTTTGCTGACAGTTCTTACCAAGAAGTGCTTCACATTATGCATGTCATTGGAGAGGCCTAGAAATTTGTAGGGGGAAAAAATGAAGCCAGTGTGACCCTACTGAGTCAAAAAGAAAGGATTAGAACATTCTTTGGGGCTCTAGAAACCTGTTTTATCTCCTGCCTGCTGTCTTACTCTTCCATTGGTAACAGTGCCTCACTTTCCTTTGCGGTGGCCCCTCTCCCTCTCTCAGGCTATGTGATCAGGTGGGCCTGACCTCCTCCCCTCTCTAGAGGTTGGCGCATGGCCCAGACCTGGCCAGTGAGGCCCCCAGCCAGAGCTCTCTCTGCACCCATGTGCAAGGAGTTTCTCCAGCTCAGGTGGCTAAGCCAGTAAGACGTAAGCTGGAACTGCTACTGTCTGTCCTGGTCACCAGGGGAGAGCTCACCTTTGGATGAAGCCATAGAGAGAGAGGCAACGCTGAGATGGACTGGGAGTGACTAAGGCCTTATGACCCACTAGGCTCAAAATCAGTTTTTCGTTACCTGAGAGATTGAAATTCCTAGCGTAAGCCAGTTTGTATTCCTGTCGCTGTGAGCTGAACTAGTCCTGTCTGATATAAGTAGCTTTGATTCATTCTTAACTATCCATGGCATGGAAAGTTAAGGAGGAAACGGGGTGCTTCTGAATTTCCCACGTGGGTTAATCACGTAGGAACCCTAGGAGAGTCTGGCTTTGCCCTGTTTACACAGACTTGTGAGCAGTTGAAAGCAGTGGTAAAAGCAATAGCTTTTGGAACAAAGAATACTTGACTTCAAATTCTCTTTCTGCTGCAGTCTCATAGGACTGGAGGAGTCATAGTGGCGACTTCACCACGGAGTCCTATCTACCGCCACTGAGATCACAGACGGCGCGCTCTGTAGACACACTTGACTCTCACAGCCAAACACCCGAATCCAGCCGTGTCACTCCCTTTTTAAAACCCCTAAACAGCTACTCATTGTCCGAAGTTCTAAATAAAGCTCTTCCCCCTGAGCCAGATAGCCCGCTGATGGCCACTGAAAGACAGAGACTTTGTGCACATTGCATAAAGGTATACGGGGAGAGGCTGAGTTACAAAAAGGCCCTTTCCTGGGTGGGTGCAGAAATTTTATGCTGCACCTAGGCAACACATCCTTCTGCCGCAGGGCCCACCTCACCTCCACGCGGCACTTTTGTCTCTTCTCTTAGACAGGGCGCAACCATCCTACCTTCTGGCCATGGAGGACTTCCTCCACCTCTTCAAAAGCCTAGCAACTTTCCTCATTCTGGCCCTCTTGTTGAAATCTGTTTTCTCATCGGCAAGCTTTCTCACGTCCTTGATACCTGGAGAACACCTACTTCGGAGGCAGGTGTGAGCGCTTCTCCTAGGACGCCTTCCCTGACCACGTCTAAGTGCCCCCTTAGCATCCTATACTTAGCCCTCCCATGACAGTCATCAAATATTATTTTTGTTGTGATTTCTTTGCTAAATCAGAGTCAGGAAGAACTGTGTACATGTATGAGGTGGGGGTGAGGGTGGGTTTGTGTGTTTATGGCCTGTAATATAATAATGGCCAAAAATCGATGAGTCTTTACTATGTATCTAGTGCAATGAAAATGCATTAGTTCGTTTAATCCTCAGAACAACTGTATGAGGTAGTACTGTCACTGTCCCTTTTACAGAGGAGGAAATGGAGACAGAAAGAGGAAGCCGCCCAGATCGCACAGGTGGCTGAAGGGAGAGCGGTTTGAGCCCAGACTGCTCGATGCACAGTGCTCCGAGGGGCCCCCAGGCTCTCACCGCAGGCTGTGGGCTGGGTGGAGGTTGGGTTGGTGCAGTGCGGTGGTGTAAGATTACCTTGCATTTTTCATCGGTCTTTACCTAATCCCATAGGACAGGATGGTGTACGCCAGTAACTACGATGTTTTCTAAGAAGGCATTGACTGTCAGTTGGCCCAAACTCCAGGGAATACCATCCACCTTGGTCAACCTCATCCAGCAAGACAGTTGCCATCTTTCCCTGAGAACTTCCCCCACAGCCTGGTCACGGGGGGGGGCGCACGAAATTGGGCACAGGGTGCTCACTCTCCTGCAATGTCCTTTCATCTCTTCTTACATAGAAACAGAGGCCCTAGCTGGTCACATGGCCAGTGAAGGCCATATAGGTCAGCTTCCCTTGCAGCTTGGTGTGGCCAGGTAATCACTTTCTGGCCAACTGGATATGAGAGGAAGTGAGGCATGTAATGTCTAGGTTATGCCTCCATTGTCATGCAGGAAGAAGATATTAGAATAGATAGTATAAATTTTATCTAAACATAATTTTTATGGTTTAACTGATGTTTAATAGAGATTGATAGTAGTACATGTATTTTGATGAAGGGATGTGGGTGTGCATGATCAAAAGCTTATTATTTATATGGGTGAGAATTTTTTTTTTATTTGGAGTCCACTGGGCTAAGTGACCTCTCATGATGCTTTCCAGTGATTTTTTTTAAACCAGATTTCTCATCAGAGCTAAGAGATGGGCAGAGAGCTTATTAGAGTGCCATCTGGTGGTAACTCCTTCAAACTGCAGTGTCAGTCGCATTGTCCTGGGGCTCTCGTATGTCGGCTGTAGGCAGGTCTCCCTTGCAGTCTGAGGAGAGGGTTCCAAGGAAGGAGCAGGTGAAACCCGTCTGGGCCAAGGAAACAAAAGTGTGGAGGAGGCATAGACACACAGGAGAGAGGACAGAGAGAAGAGGGAGGCAGGTGGATACAGAAAGACTACAATAAAAATCTGTACTTAAAAGACACAATGTGACTAAGACAGAAACATGTTGCCATAAGGATCATGCCCCCTGGGTTCTACTTACCCAGGTTCATCATCAAACACCAAGAGGCCAGGATGGAGGGCGCCTGAGCGCTCTTTCTCTGGGACCAGATGTCATCACAGAATAGAGAGACCTTAAAGCTAAACGTTTTTATCAACTCCCTGATTAAAAAAAAATTATCTTCCAAAAACAAACACTTGGTAGCCTATCCACAGAGAGCAGAGCCTGAAATCCTCTCCTCTGCCTGAGGAATGACGTGCTGTTTCCTGCTCTTGATCCTCCTCCTCCTTGACCCACCACCCCTCTGGGGGAGTTCTGGCCGCGAGAACGTTAGAACAGACAGCGTTTTTCCTGGCAGCGCAAGGTCACTGGCTGTAACGTCAGAGGAGGCTGCTCCTTGGGAAAATGGGACCGAACAATGACAATTACTTCCCCACAGATGCCCGTGTCCTTCATCTGCCCGCTGTGGAGGGAAACAGCAAAGATGACATTTGAATTGTCCTGGGATGAGGTGTCAGGACTGTCTGGTTTTGATGAGGATGCACTGGGGAACCAAGAGCGGATGGCTTCTCACTACAAGTGTCCCCTCCTCTTTATAGCACAGAGGGATAAAATAAGCCACAAAGAACAGGCGAAGGAATGCAGGCAGGGAAAGAAGGGAAGTTATGTCTGAGGGAGGAAGGGCAGGCAGGAGGGATCCGCACAGCAGGAGTTCCCTGTTTTCAGAGGCAGAGAATTTCATCAGAATAACAAGTAGGGGTGGGGAGGGCCCAGCAGAAACAGTCACCTTCAGAACAAAGAGAGAACAAAGATCTTAGGATGTCAGGCTTCTGTGGTGGTCCCGTGGGAGTCTGCAGGCGAACAGAGGCAGCAGGTTGGCAATTTGGTCTTAAAAAAAAAAGAGGAGCTGGTCAGGAGCAGGTGCTGGGGGTTCCTACCCAGAGTGTCCAGATAAGATTCTTCAGTGACTCACCTTTTGGGAGTCACCAAAGGGGGTGGGTTAAAGCTGGCTGAAATGTGCTAACATAGCCTCCTGGGTGTCACGTGACGGAGGGTTACTGGCTCTGCTGAGTGTGGGTGGGAGGCAAGACGAGGTCAAGGTACCCCAAGGGTCTGCTCACTGAGCTTTACCATAGTCGCCTTTAACGGGAGACAGTGATGTGGGGGGAAGGAGGCAGGATCTGGATCTGGGGGACCACCTCTCATTAGCTTCGTAACCCCATATGTGTTGCATATCTTCTCTAGCCTGATTTGCCTGATTTCTTTATCTGCAAAGTGGGTATACAAGTCCTGGTTTCACACTCATTCGTTCCTGATGGATTTATAGAGCAGCAACCAAATGCCCATCACTGCTCCACACTCTGGCTGTAAAGTGAATCGGCCCTGCCCTGTGTCCAGTGCTCCCCCGGCATCACGCACTTTAAACGTATCACCCACCACCACAGCCCTCAGCAGTCGTGTTATCATCACCTCTATTTAACAGGTGAAGAAGCTGAGCAGGTGGTTAAATGCCATGCCAGGGGCACACAGTGGCCAGGAATGGGAGAGTCTGGGTTCAAACCCAGCAGCCGGCACCAGAGTCCAAGCTCCCACCCTCTGCTCTGCTTCGAGGTAATCACAGGCTGGTCATTTCATCTGCAGGAAGGAGGTGCTTGACTGTCTGTCCCCTGAGGTTGCCTCCAGGCCTCGGCTTCAGGAGCCCGTCATGCAGTGCCTCAGGGTTAGCAAGAGCTGCCTGCAGCCAGGCTTAGCCACTGTGTTCTGCGCAGAGTGTGGGAGCAGACATCCTCCCCGGTTCCCTGCCACTTTCCAGGCTCTCGGCTGGTCCTCCTTTGTTGTGGATGGGAGTGGACACAAAAACAGTGTTGATTTGAGTACAGAAGTGAGTTGTCATAGCTTTTCTGAGAAGGCAAAAGGGAACACTGGACGTCAGAACTGCCTAGGAGAATCTAACATACTTTTTTTTTAAACTGTGCTCAATTTAATCTCATTTTACTAAAACTATGGTTAAAGGGCTGACACAATTATATATTCTGGTTTCCCTGAAATCCAGGTCAATAAACTACTAGTAGAGACAAAAATGATAAAGTCCAATGTTGATGGCTTTGTCTTTTTCAGAGCTGGTTAAACGTGCCCTAGAACCCTGCTGGGCTGCCCGCCTCCACCAGTCCCGTCCGGCCAGGGAGCTCCCTCTAGTGGCTATCCTGAGCAGGTTCTTTTCATTTCCAGCCCACCAAAGTTAGAAACGGGTAATTCCAAAGACAACTGAAGGAGTTCCTAGATCTCTTTTAATTCTTTTGTTGATAATGATAGTTGCTGACTTTTTTGAACACTTGACACCTACCAGATCCTAGATGTATTAATTCTCACAACGGTCTCCCGTTTTACAAATGAGGAAATGGAGGCACAGAGAAGTTACTGTTGTCTCAAGATCATGCAGAGGAGTCGTGGAGCAGGATGACAATGAACAGCCATATTCCGAAGCCCAGCCCTGCCCTCTCCTCCCTTCCTCAGCCGTGTAAGGCCCAGAATGCCAGTGTTGCCACATCCATGACTTGGCCTTAAGCAGAGGGACACTCAACAGATTCTGTAATTAGTACTTGGATTTCTTTGTGAATCATCGCTTTAAACAAACTTGTAGCCTCATTGGCTGTTAAAAGATGGTTTACTTTACAAGGAAAGCTCCCTGGGCAAGGTTCTGCGCTGGATTTTGCTACTGTAGCAAAATCACTTTACACTTAAAGTATCTTGTATTCTTCAGTTTCCTCAGGTCTAATATGTAAATAGCACATTATCCCTACTTTTCCCCCCTACAGATCATAAGTTCTGTAGACAAACTTAATGGATCTTTTGGTTTTTGAAAGACCTTCTATTAAATAAAAACCAGAAGCTACTTTTCCCTCTGTTATTTGGAGAGTTAGATTCCTGAGACCTGAAAGGGCGCTGTTTGGAAGCCACAAAGAATCAGGCTTGCATCTGACTGTTTGTTAGCAGCCGTCTGACCTGGGCAGGCACTTAACAGTCCTGGATTCCAGTTTCCTTATCTATAAAATGAACTCAACCAGGTGAATTTGAACCTTCCTGTTAGCTGAAATATTAGGTGTTGGTGGGTTATGAGAGTAAAGATATTAAAAAATACCATAATGATGAAAAAGTGTTGATAACTTGTTTCGTGCAGTTGAGCACCACCTGTTTTCCTAGAGCTGGGTAAGATAAACTTGTTATCTAGCTCCCTGTGTGAAATGGGCTGGTTGGCTTGGGGTCCTCAGTAAGGGATCTCAAGGTGAAGATGAAACCCCCCATCCGGTCTCTGAGCAGTTCACATGAACACAGATAAATTAGGATACATTTCCATTCTTTGGCTAAAACTCTGATATGCACATGGTCACACACTTTCTTCTGTTATTTGTGTATCATAGAAACCCATAGCATGTGGGTAATAATGTAGGTGACCAAGCTATTTAAAAGGAGTTTTCTCCTTTTTCTTAATTTGAGTCACAGTCAGCCTCCTCTGAAAAGCACCAAAGCCCAGGCTCAGAGCTGTGTGCTGTCTGTGATCCACCTCGGTAGAGTGTGGGTGAGCACGAGAAGTCAGGAATAGAGCTGCTCCTGAAACCACTAGAGAACGGGGTCAGGCCAGGGCCGAAGGGAAGAAGAGGAGGATATTTGGATCTGGGCCTCCTGGAGACCATGTAGTAAGCAATTCTATTTTCCTGATTCCCAAGTGATCCGTTTCTACAAGGATTATTTTTTAAGTTGAGTTACATCAGATCAATTTTAATGACTGGAATCAAAGGAAGCATTTTCTGGTGCAGGAACAGGAAGCATAAAGTCAGGCTTAACCTGTGGTTGGAAGATGGGGGAGACTCAGCCAGAAGTCAAATGTTCAGGTGTCCAGGAGAGGGTGGCATCACTCAGGGTTTTCTGTTGCCAACACTAGAACCCAGCCTTGGCTTAGAATTCTTGCAAGGGCTGAAAATGCAGGCTTTGAGCCTAGACAACCGGGAACTGGCCATGCCTGCAGGCTCCCTCCCCAGGATGATTCCACCTGGCTCATCACTTTGCTTTTGCTTTTGCTTTCCCATCTTCAGATTCAAACTCTCTTGTGGATGCCCCCAGACGGTGGAGTCCAGGTCCCAAGCCTGTACCCTAGTTGCAAGGGAATCTGGGAAAGTGAGCACTGGGCCTCTGTAAAGAAAGCTGTCTTTCTCCTAAGGGGTGAGGGATTCTCCAAACCAAATGTATTAGGTTCTTGGCATGCTCAGCTGAGATGATTCAAGAATTTCATGAAAAACTACTTTAATTATAAAGATGTGGAGAACAATAGGGAAAACCAACAAATTCTCCGGGGCCTCAACAGTCAGAAGCCATTATCACCCTCAGACCTGAAAGGACAGGGAGCTACCAGTGCAATGTGGTAAATCTGTAGCTGCAGGAGTTGTGGCTTCATGACGAGGAAGGCAGCCATGATCAGCTTGTGTCCTGGCATCTGGGGAGCTGGGGCAATACATACCCTGATTCGTCTCCATTTTTCAGTCTTCCGTTGGCGCCTCCCATTGACTGAACACACCAGGAAGCTAGCAGTCCAGAGAACCCATGATGCAGTCCTTGGAGGTCTGCCTTTCAAGCACAGAGCCAGGTGAAGAGAGGTAGATTGGATGGGAGGAGCAAATGGAGACTATCCAACACTTAGGAAGGGAAGTCAAAGGAGGAGGCCGCCTCATGTCATTAAAAAAAAAAAAAAAAAAGAAAAAAAAGTGTTCCCTACAAAGTTGAGGGAAAGGGGCGCAAATAGAAACTCACATGGTGCTAATGCCAGCAAGCAGACCTGATTTTACCTCTTCCTTCCCAATATGGATGCCTTTTATTTCTTTCTTGCCTGATTCCTGTGGCTAGGACTTCCAGTACTGTGCTGAATAGAAGTGGGGAGAGTGGACAGCCTTGTCTTGTTCTCGATCTTAGAGGAAATGCTTTTTACTTTTCACCATTGAGTATGATATTAACTGTGAGCTTCTCACATATGACCTTTATTATGTTGAGGTACATTCCTTCTATATCTAATTTGTTGAGAGGTTTCATCATGAAAGATACTGAATTTTGACAAATAATTTTTATGCATCTACTGAAATGATAATATGATGTTTATCCTTCATTCTGTTGAAACAGTACATCACATTTAGTGATTTGCATATGTTGAAACATCCTTGCATCCCAGGGATAAATCTCACTTGATTATGCTCCGTGATCCTTTTAATGTGCTCTTGATTTCAGTTTGCTTGTATTTTGTTGAGGATTTTTGTATCTATGTTCATCAGGGATATTGGCCCATAATTTTCTTTTCTTGTAATGTCCTTGTCTAGCTTTGGGATCAGGGTAATTCTGGCTGCATTGACTTGAGTTTAGATTTCCTCTTAGGCTTTTTGGTAATGTTTGAGAATTATCGGTGTTCATTCTTTAAATGTTTGGTAGAGTTCACCAGTGAAGCCATCTGGTCCTGAACTTTTATTTTGGGAGAGATTTTTTATTACTGATTAAATCTCATTGCTCATTATTGATCTGTTCAGATTTTATATTACTTCATGATTCAGTCTTGGTATGTGGCATGTTTCTAGGAAATTATCCATTTCTTCTAAGTTATCTAATTTGTATAATTGTTTAATGAGTCTCTTATGATCTTATGTATTTTGTGGTATCAGTTGTAATGTCTCCTCTTTCATTTATAAGTTAATGAGTCTTCTCCCTTTTTCCTTATTTAATCTAGATAAAGGTTTATCCATTTTGTTTATCTTTTCAAAAAGCCAACTCAATTTTTTTTTTTTTATCTTTTCTGTTGTCTTTCCAGCCTCTAGTTAATTTCTTTCTGCTCTAATCAATTATTTCTTTCCTTCTGCTAACTTTGGGCTTAGTTTGTTCTTTTTTTCTGATTCCTTAAGGCTTAAAGTTAGGTTGTTTATCTGAGATTTTTCTTTCTTAATGTAGGCATTTATCATTATAAACTTTTCTCTTAGAACTGCCTTTGCAGCATCCCATAAGTTTAGTATGTTGTATTTCCATTTTTGATTGTCTCTAGTTCTTTTAATTTCCTTTTTAAGGACCTCTTTGACCCCATTGGTTGTTCAAGAATGTGCTGTTTAATTTCCACATTTTGGTGAATTTTCCAGCTTTCCTCCTATTATTGAGTTCTGGTTTCATACCATTGTGTTTGGAAAAGATACTTGATATTGCTTCTATTTTCTTAAATTTGTTAAAATGTATTTTGTGAACTAACATCTTATCTATCCTGGAGAATGTTCTGTGTGGCATTTGAGATGAATGTATATAGTACTGTTGGGTGGAATGCTCTGTACATGTCTGTTAGGTCCATTTAGTATAAAGTGTAGTTCAAGTCCATTATTTCCTTGTTGATTTTCTGTCTGGATGATCTACCCATTGTTGAAAGGGGGGTACTGATGTTCCCTACTCTTATTGCTTTGCTTTCTGCTTTCAGATCTGTTGACTTTGGATGTCTGGTAGAGAGCTCCAGAGTCATTCTAAGCCCTGAGGATGCATGAGTTGGAAAGGGATGCTACCATAAGATGCTCTGAAAGAAGAACTCATCATCTTGAGTGGAGCTGGACGTCAGTCCAGAGTCATTCCAAATGTCCTAATGACAAGTGAATGGGGCCTAGATCAAGGAAGCAGCAATGAAAATGGACTGAAAGGCTGGATTTTAAAAGCTGTGGATTCGTGGCCACCAGTCATAGGTGCCACCTCCTTAGTGAATAGTGACTTAGCAGGGAAAGGGTCAGAAAAAATTTGAGATGTCTAAGGCCTCAGCACTTTGTAGCTAGGAGAATTTTGATGTCATTAATAGAAAGAGGTCAAGAAGAAAACTGTTAGGAAAAAGGTGTGCTGATAGTTATTGTTGAGGTTACAAATGTAATCTTCTGCAGAAAGATGCATAGTTCCTGCTTCTAGGAAAGGTAGGGTACACACATACATAACTGGGCAAAGAATTTGGAGATGGTAAGTGCCATCTGAGTGGTACCCAAAGAGATGCTATGGAAATCTAGAGGAGATGAAATGCTTTACTTCAGGGAGAGTCAAGGAAGGCTGACATAGGGAGCCAATTGGTCATATGTAATAAAACTGAAAGTTACATATAGTCAACAACCTGCAATCTCACTTATACTTTTACGCTTTAGAGAAAAATCACTTTTATGTATATATGGATACATATACAAGAAAATGTAATGAGCAAAACTGAAATCTCTGTAAATGTCCATCTACAGGAGAATTGATAAAACATGGTGTTTCACACAATAGAATGCTATATACCTATTAAATTAAATTAAGTAGCACCACATGTGTTAACATGGGTATATCATAAACATATTAATAATGAGAGAATAGAGTAGATTTGCCAAGATCCCATCAGAAAACGTGAGATTCTGATGTCTGATGGAATTTAACTGAAGATAATTCAATGAAGAGACTGTATTCAGAGGTGTGGATGGGTAAATGGAATCAGAGGGTTGGTAAAACACTCGGGAAGTCGTAACAAAGGAAGTTTTTACCACTTCTAGACTTGAAGTGATGAAGGGAGTTTATGGAGCCTGGTTAGCCATAGAAGAGAGCCTGCTGGGAGGGCTCTGCCAGATAAGCAGCCAGACAGGGAGATAGCAGAGGGGAGAGATATCTTGTATGTATGAGGGTCCTATAGCTGCTGTAACAAAGTTCCAGAAACCTAATGGCTTAAAACTTAAAATTTATTACAGTAATGATGCTGGAGTTTGGAAGTCCAGGTTGGGTTTTACTAGGCTGCAATCCAGGCATCAGCAAGACTGCACTCCCTTTAGAAGTTGTAGAGGACACTATATTCTCTTGCCTTTTTCAGGTTCTAGAAGCTGCCTGCATTCCTTGGCTTGTGGTCCTTTCTTCCATCCCCAAAGCCACCCGTGTGGCATCTTCCAGTCTCTTGCTCTCACTCTCTCTCTAAATCTGACCCCTTTGCCTTCCTATTATAAGGACCTTTGAGGTTTCATTGCGCTCACCCAGGGAATCCAAAATAATCTTCCTATCTCAAGATCCTTAAATAATCACATTTGTCCCCTTTGCCATATAAAGTAACATATTCACAGGTCCGGAGGACACCTTTGGGGTGATTATTCTGCCCAACATTTCATACTTTCTCTTCTGCCACTCTGCAGTCTCCTGTTGTTGCTTCCCAATGGACAAATCCAACCAGCAGCAAAGGGCAAGGAAGCCTGGGGATGCAATCCATGGCCGTCACTTTTCTGGTCACCATCATGGAGAAGGACAGAGAATAGACTGGGGGTGGGGCATTGGTGACTAAGTACAGAGAAAAAACCTAGTAATTTAGTGGAATGTATAGAATGATATCACTTATACAAATTGGAAAACCTATAGAACATTAAAACAATGCTACTTGCTGTCAATGGTCATATACATAGGTGGTAATAATATTTTTAAGATAATCTTTTCATGGTAGAATAAAATTAGATTTACCAAAAAATTATGAGAATGGTACAGTTAGTTCCCATAAACAGATATCCAGTTTCCCCTGTTATTAACATCTTACATAATATGGAACATTTGTCACAAATAATGAATGGCTAGTGATGCATTGTTATTAACTAAAGTCTGCAGTTTATTGAGATTTCTTTGTTATTACCTAATGTCCTTTTCCTGCTTCAGGATCCATCTAGGACCTCACATGACAGTTTAGTCATATCTCCTTAGCTCTGACAGCATCTAGGACTTCCCTCATACTTGATCAATGATAGTGCTTTTAAAAGCGCAAGGAAATCATCAGATCCAGGACATCAGTTACCTCTGGGGTGGTTGAGAGGGACACAGGAGCAGGAGAGGATACCCACGTGCTTCAGAAGCGTCTGTCATGTTTGATCCCTTGAAGAGATGTGCGACAAAATGTTTAGAATTGATAGCTTGGGATGGAGAGTAAGTTTGTTATGTTATCTTCTGTACTGTTCTTTTTTATTTGAACTATTTCAGTCAAAGGATTTGGGGTGGGTAGAGAAGAATGCCCTGTGGAGGGAAGAGTGTGAGAAAAGCAGACAGGAGTTTCCTGTAGCCCGAGGAGGAGCGGGCAGTGGTCAGAATGGAGCTGGAGCGCAGGGTGAGTGGGTGCTGTGAGGGACATGTGGCTGGAAGGGTGGACTGCGGACCTAGTGAGGATGCTGCTGATGCAGGGAGCATCGAACTGCTTCATCCACTGAGGGCCACGGAGTGGGATTAGCTTAGCAGGGTTAATCTTTGGAATATGTGGAAGTTGCATTGGAGGAGAATTAAGGCGACAACTCAGCTAGGAAAACAGCACAGAGGTACAGGTGTATAATGATCAGGTCTGCATTTAAAATGTAGCAAATCCTAATTGTTGATTCTTCTAGTGCTCTGTGTGGTGTCTAATTTCATCCTCCCAACAATCCATCGAGGAAAGGATTATTGTTACCAACTGTCTTTTGCAAATGAGGAAACTGAGACACAGAGAAGTTAAAAAGCTTCACGCTGGTGGTCAGTCTGGGAACTGGGGGCACTGGCTAGGAACGCAGCCCGGCTCAGCTCCAGCAGACCTGTGCCCAGCGTTCCTGTTCTGTCCCTGCTCCACGCACAGGGCACTGGCGGAAGCGACGAGAACCAGGCGTTAGGGCTGCGGAAGACGTGGGCGTGGGGGACTTCATGGCTTCAAGTCTCGGTGACCAGAGGCTACGGTTACCCCAGGGAGAAATTTTAAAAATCAGGAGAAAGAGCTGGATTGAGGAGTTGGCTAATAAGAAAAGTTGTGTTTGAGGGGCCGAAGAAAGGTCAAGCGGGCAGTTGTAGACCTGGGGACCAGCGGCTCCAGGAGAATGAGAGTCAACGCTGCGTGTGTGAGCGGGAGCCTTTTCTTGAGGGAGGAAAGGAAGCGAGAAAAGTGAGAGGCAGGAAGCAATCCAAACTGTAAAGATAGAAAAGGTTTTATAAACGTGGTTCATTAAATATTTAGCAGGCTTTTTGCTTAAGTGCGCTGTTTCCTCCCGCCTTGGTTTGGGTGAGACTGAGTGAGAGGCAGTTTGTCCTCTCCTTTACAACTTCTGCTCGTGGATGGGGTTCTTGGCTTGGTGTAGTTTCTAGAAGGGCGAAGTAGCATCTCTTTGTCCCAGCTTGTTTCTGTGTTACTTGCATTTTTCCGTTCAGTTTGGTTTAGCACTTTACACTTTCATGTGAAGAGAATAATATTCCCTTTCTTTTCGATATTTTAAACCTATGCCCGTATCAAGGTAAGGTAACTAACAGGAGTTGAAATAAGTTAAAATAGAGTGTTGTGGGCAGAACATTGCTGACGTTTGACTTTCTAGAAGTCTGTCCTTGATTTCAGAGTGGAATTAAGATTTCTATGTGCTTTTTCTTCTGTGGCCATGACGTGACATTCAGTTTGGATGAATTTTTTTTCTCTAGACTATTCACTGAATGTTAAGCTGAGCCTAAAAATGGAGCTGACTATGGTCAGAGTTCCACTTACTATGATTGTGTACCAAATTAAATCAAAACTTAGTGATGTCAGACAACAAATTGTTATGATCATGGATTTTGTGGGACAGGAATTCGGACAGAGCGCAGCAAGCCTGGGGCCTTATCTGGAAAGCTGCCTCTCAAGCTTGAAGGCTGGAAGGCGTGTTCACTGACCCACTGGGGGGTGCACGTGGCTGTTGCCGGGAGCACCAGTCTTCTCACATGGGCTGACTTGGGCTTCCTGCCTGTGTCCACACAAGTGTCCTAGAAGACAGAGCCAGGCAGAAGCTATACCCTTTTCTGATGACCCAGCCTCGGAAGTCACTTAGCATCACTTCTTCCATAGTCTGTTGACTGGAGCCGTCAAAAGTCTGCCCAGCATCAAGGGGAGGGGACACAGACCCCACCTTCTGGGTAAGTGGCAAGGTCCTAGGAAAGCAAGTGGGACTGGAAACACCACTGTAGCTTTTTGAAAAAATAAAATCTGCCACAGTTAGCTTACTGTGGTCACAGGGATCTCATCTTCTTTTCAGCCTATCCTCAATGGCTGGAGAGACATCCCTCACTTTGTATCTCAGTCAGCTGAAAAGTTGTTTTAATAGAAACCTAATAAGAATATGAATGGATCAGTCCAAACCTATTTCCGGTCCTTGAAAAGTAATTTCAAATGTAGACCCTTCAGGAATATCTTTAAAAACAATGAAAATGTCATTCAGTCTGCCTCTAAAGAATATTGTTGTCAAGATAATTAAGCATCAGATACTCAGAGATGAGCTGGACCCTGAGGTTGTCTTAGACCTTCTGGATTTAAATTTCCTCACTTGGAAAAGTAAGGCCTGGCTCTGTCCATCTCAGAAATTTGCAAGACAGTGTTGTGCAGTGGAAAGACTGGGAGTTAAGAGAGTTTAGAAGGAAACTTTGACACACTGCCCACATCTTGTCTTGAATAACCACATCATTTTTTAAAACCTTTGTTCTTCATCTAGAGTCGAGAGTAAGGGCCCTGACAGAACCTTCCTCCTGGCGGGTACAAGAGGCTGCCCGTTGGTCAGCAGTACGGGCGGGCTCCTCATGTTACAGCTCCCTTGTGGGGCCAGCTGCCGTGATGGTTCAGCGGCACAGTCCAGGCTAAGCCATCTTGCACGCTGTGGACCCTGTGGGGAATCTGGCGCTGTCGTTACGATGCCCAGTTTTCTAGCTCTCACCTAGCTGAGAAGTTCTGAAATCGTGCTGATGAGATTTCTTGACATGGCGTTTGGGAGATTTTACTCAGTGGGTCCAAGGCTGGATCTGGAACTATGCACTGCCCCTGCCCAGGTGAGGCTGGATCTGGGACCGTGCACTGCCCCTGCCCGGGTGATTCTGAGGCGTCGGATCCATCCAAGGTGGGCATTTCTACCCAGGAGATCCCTAGGGAGCTGGCCTCTTGGGCAGTGGAGTCCGTGGGGTGCAGTTCTGCTTCATAACAGACCATTGGGGGAGCTCCCCCCGCAAATCTGCAGGCGTCAGAGGGTGTCAGAATGTTTGCGCACCTGGGAAGGGAGACTGCCTAATGAAAGGTCTGTCTGCAAGGAAGTCTGTTAGCCTCATCGCTGCCCTGGGTTTAGTGCGTGAGAGGGTTTATCTACAGTATCGATGAGGGAAAGTCATTTCTAGCTAATAAAGTATGAAAATTACCCAGGACTTAATTTTTGTTTGAAAGGACAAACAGTCAAGGAGCAAAACACTACTTTGCAGAGGAACAGTTCACATGTCAAGCATCATTCAGACAAGCCCTGAGTCCTCTCGTCCAGTGACGGACTTGCTGTTTCTGAAGGAGAGCTGCAGCCGTGAGCCGGCTGCTGCTACGTCCCACAGCCCGCCCTGCCTTGCTGGGGAAATGTATGCAGTGATGTCAAGTCGTTGCCACTGAGTTAGACAGTGACAAGAAGTCAGAGGGGACTGATCTTCTTCTCTTTGGGAATCGTATTCCCAGGGCAGTCCTGGAGAACTCAGGAACGGCTATGTTTAAGGAATCATTTTCAGTCTGTAACGTAGTTTTGCCTGCATCCACCCCTCCATATTCTTAATTCTGTGATTTTTAATATTTTTAAATTTTTAGAAATCATTTGCCACTTGCACTGTTCAACAGGAAAAGCTGTATCAATTGTATTTCTCATTTCTTCTCTTTACCCGTACATCATATTCTCAAATAATTTTAAGGATATTGCTGATTATTTTTCCAACTTAAAAAAAATCCTCATAATTATGCTTGTCCTTACTACCAAAATTTCCTGCTTCATATTTATATAATAGAATACATACGGAATGCAAATTGAATTTATGGAATGCAAAGAAATTTAGTTTATTATTCTTCATGTATTTCCTTTTTATATTATTTTACATTATAGCCTCCTTTCAGGGTTAAAGGGTTAGTAAGTGATATTTAAATTATGGTCTCACATTACATTCTCATTTCCCTTTGTCAATGACATAAAAAAAGACAGTAATTCTCACTCCGCCCTCTGGTGGAGGCATTTGAGAATACATCTCCTCTCTAGCCTGTCTGCCCGTAGCATGTAGCATCGTAACTAACGTATGTTAAACACTGCGTTGAGCGTTTTGATGGGCATCGTTTCATCTCAGTCTCACAACAACTGGGGATGCTGTTGTAAGGAAACTGATGATCACAGAAGTCAGAAACTAGCATTTGGAGACAAAATTCAAATCCAAGGATGTCCAAATCCAAATCCTATGCTCATTCTCTTGTCATGCTGCCTCCCATCCAACACCTTCAGCAAAGCAAACACCCTAACAGAACTATGCACTTGGTCTCTTGAGAGCTCTGTGCAGATTAGACTGTAGGATTCGGTGTCAGAAAGACCTGGCTTTAAGATCCATCCCTGCACCTTTCTGTCTCTGTCACGTTGGTCACATTATTTAACATCATTAAACCTCTGTATTCTCATCTACAGTTCTCTGTGAGGATAGTGGCCACATTTCAGAGGTCTTTGGTGAGAATTAGAAGAAGTCATCCGAAGCACACAGGCAAGCAACCAAAGCATGGTTAATGTGATGACCATAATCTTGTTGAAAAATACTGTGCAAGCTCAAGTTTGTCGGGCACCTTTTCTTTTGGTTCTTGTCTTTTCTATGACTTCCCAGTAAATTTTAAATGCAATTTCCCTAGTAAAAAGGGACTTTCAGTCTTTTGGCATCTTGTGCAGCTAGCCCTGGGAACTGACTTTTTTTCCCTCCGTGGCTCTAGTATGTGAAAGGGTTGCTTTTGTTTTCAAAGGAATGGGCAGGTACTCAGGCTCAAATGAGAATACGGTACCAGGACTTCTGTTTCTGGTATATTTTTCTATTCAAAGTCTTTTAGAAATTCATCTCTTAATAAGAAAACTGTATGAATTTATTAATTTAATGGTTCATTTGTGATTTGGTCACTAATTTCTATCTGGCGCCAAAGCTCGCTGACTAAACAGGCTCATCGTGCTTGAGAAAGGAGTCACCATCAAATGAACTTGTTTGCAATGAAGGAAACAGAATGGTGTTGGGGTGTGGTTGTTAGGGTGGTAAAGCTCTTTTAAAATGCCCCAGAAACTCATGAAAAATAAATGGTACAATTTTTAAAAGTCCACAATGCTTGGAAGAATGTGGTAAGGCCAGAAGTTTTCTATTACGTCAGTGAGTAGGTAAATTGGCATGGTGTTTTGGAAAGCAATTTGATAATTTGTAGTAACAGCTTGAAAGATGTTTGTGCACACTGAACTTTCACTTTCAGAAATCTGCCCTAAACAGAGAAGTAAGCAAAGCTTTACCTAAAGAGATGCTTATCATAGCATTACTGATAACCAAAAAGCTGGAAATGAGCAAAGTGTGAATAATGGAGGATTGCTTGTATAAAACATTGTATTTATAGTAAAATGAATTACCAGATAGCCATTAAAAATGTTGGTATGGGAGATGGCTTGGGAAAATACTCATAATACACAGTGATAGGTAGAAAAAAAACCAAAATACTGAGCTAGCGATACTATGAACTGTCCATCTATCTTCAAATTATGTACATAACATCACATTATAGATGGACTCTTTCCTTTCTAGACCTTCCTCCTTCTCCATAACCTAACAGAGTTTCCTGTGGCACTCCAGAGCTGTTTCTTGCCTCCAGTGGGTCCCATAATCAAGAATAGATTGTACTTAACCAAAGCATCTCCACTACTGTTAGAAATTGTTGTGTTCCCATTTTTGTTCCCCCACGGGTTGTTGGGCTGAATAAGGAAAAGATCTTGACAACCAGCAGGGGTACGGATTCAGAAATCGTGGTTGACCCTTTCTAAGGTGCAGTTGTGTAGTAACATCATTGTTTTCTGGAAATTTTTGTTTGTTTGTTTTACCAAAACAGCTAGTTCTATACCTGGCTTTAATCTGCACATTAGTCATTTTAAAAAGAGCCAAATATCCCTTCAATAATAAATCATAGTGTTTTAATTCTATTATATATCTTTTGCGCTTTCAGCTTTAGTGAATTACAATTATAATTCAAGTGATAAACTGCACATGCTTACAGTGTGTGATTTGATAAACTTTGGCATAGGTACACACCTGCAGTATCAGTTATCTATTGTTGTGTAACAGGTTACTCCCAAATTAGTGACTTGAAACAACAAGCATTTGTTATCCCACAGTTTCTGTGGGTCAGGAATTTGGGAGCAGCTTAGCTGAGTGGCTCAGGACCTCTCATGTGGTTCCAGCCAGGATGTTCTAATGGCTACACACATCCAAAGGTTTGACTGAGGCCAGCGGATCTGCTTGCAAGACGGCTCACCCTCCTGGCTGTTGGCAAGAGGCCTCAGGTTTTTGCTTGCTGTTGACAGGCTGCTTAGGTTACCTGAGTGTCCTCACAGTGGCAGCTAGCTTCCCCCAGAGTGAGTGATGCAAGACAAAGCAAGCAAGAGGAAACTGCAGTGTTTTGTGACCTGGCCTCTGAAGGCTGTCATCACTGCCTCTTTTTCTCTATTTGTTAGAATCAAGTCACGAAGTGCAGCCCACATTCAACGGAAGGAAGATTAGGGTCCACTCCTTGAAGGGAGGAGCATCAGAGAATCTGTGAATTTTAGAACCAGCACAGCCATGAAACTAGAAACATGATCAAGATAATGAATATATCCCATATTAATCAGACTCCAAGTCAAATTAACTGTTACTGTGTTTAATCATATTTCAATTCTAGTGAAGCTACTAAATTTTGCAAAGTATTTTTCCAAATACCATTGTTACCTTGTATTCCCAGAGCACCTTTCAGTCTGATTTATTTTTAGTTTTTCCAAATTGTTCTTAGAGCAGTTGGCACATCTTTTATGCATGAAGCCAGTGAACATTTCTGGCAAGAGAGGTAAAAATTCCTTATTTGGGGGATAAGGAAGGGGAAAGGATGCGGCAGAGGATAAATAAGAACATGTACATACATTGTATTTCCTTACGTCAGGCCTTTGACCTCCTCATGTCCTTCCTCCCTGGAAAAGATTATTTGGACTTTCTAAAGCAAGATATTTTTCTGACAAATACTGAAAACGTGTCCTTCTAGCGTGCTTCCCAAGCACATGGAGAACACGTTTTCTAGCTCCTCTATTTTCCTGAGAGCAGAGGGTTTTCTCTTTCACTGCTGCTGTCACAGGCCGCCGTGTGATGACCACAGCAGCACAAGCTCGCTCACCACCCTCCGTGTGGCGTGCGCTCTGTGTGTGCGTCAGGCCCTGGGCTGTCTGTTGCACACACATCAGCTCACTGAATTCTTACAGTGGTAGCCCTGTAAGAGAGGGGTAGGTACGGTCCTCATTTTATTTTTTTATGTTAAGAAAACTGGTGAAATTAAGACAATTGCCTGTGGTCATCCATTCAGCTATTTCTTCCCCCTTTGTTCAACAAATACTTTTTTGAGCACTAGCTATGTGTCTAGTACTGTTTTAGGTGCTGGGGATTCTGAAGGAACAAAACAGCTAAAATTCTCTACCTTCAGAATTACGGGACAGAGGTGAGATTTTAACACAGATTATTCAAAGTCTGCCTTTCTAACCACCATATCAGTGGTTCTCATACTTTTACGGGAATAAATATCACCTGAGAAGCTTCTTTTTAAGGTATATTTACTCCATGGAGATTTTAATTCAGAGGCCCAAGAATCTGCAATTTAATCAACCATCATAAGTGGTTCTAATATAAGTGGTCCGTGGACCACACTTTGAGAAACACTGCTTCAGGTACGCTGCTACAACCACCAAAGGGGGGGGGGCGGCGGCACACTTTTCCTCATCGTGCCCAATTGTATCACATCCTCAGTACTTCCTCTCCCTATTTATAGACTATATAAACCAGTCTCCTTGAATTCAGGGTTTAACGTCCCAAACTCATAATAATGTCATTTTCTCTTATCTGGATTCTACTTCTCCATTTTGGAAATAAATTGCTCTAAGCAAACTGTAAGGGTTAAACCAGGGTTAAAAGCATGATTGAAATACAGATTTGTTTTTTGTTCCACATCTAAATATACCCAGTTTCCACATTGTTAACAAACGTGTTTTCTCCTTGTCCACAGTAATAGAGCTTAGGGACTTCTAGCTACAGACCTCTTCCTACAAATGGTGAGGAATAAAGTATCCCCAGTTTTAGAAAAGGTCAGGAAGAGGGTCCCTGTGCGCATTCATTATCTATCACTGCGTAATAAATTATTCCAGAATTTAGCAGCTTAAAACAAGCATTATCTTAGTTTCTGTAGGTCAGGAACCCGGGAGTGGCTTAGCTGGGTATTTCAGGCCCGGGTTCTCTCAAGGATGTGATCCAGAAGATGGACAGACCTGCAGATATCTCTAGGCTCCACTCAGGTCAGATGTGCTTTCAAACTTGCTCATCTGCTGTTGCCAGACCTAAGAAGATCTGCTTCTGCTGCCGCGCTGAGCCCCGCGGACCTTTCCACCGTGGGTCGGCCTCACAGCACAGCAGCTGGCTTCCCCAGGCTGAGCGGTTGAGCAAAAGTGAGAGAGAGAGAGCCCCAAGATGGAAGCTGCAGTGTTTTCATAACTTAATTTTGGAAGTGTGTCTCATAACCTCTGTTGCATTCTGTTTGCTAAATCCATTTCACAATTAGGGGGAGGAAATTATAGCAACAATGGCTCCTCCTAAAGATGGTCACTCCTTAATCCCTGGAACCTGTGGAGATGCTACAGTACGTGGCAAAGGGGAGTCAGCAGGTGTGATTAAGGTTACGGGTGTTAAGGTGAAGAGTATTCTGGGTAACCAGGTGGGGCCAATGTAATCACATGAGCCCTTAAAAGGAGAAGCGGAACATGAAGGGATGAGGCAGAGACAGAAGTCAGAGAGATTCCAAGCGTGAAAGGTGTCTGAGATGCAGGCTCTGAGAGAGAGGCTTCTAGGAGCTCATACAAAGCAGGAAAGACACGAGGCCCCAGGAGCAGAGACTGGTCCTGGGTGACAGCAGACAAGGAACTGAGGACCTCAATCCAACAACTAAAAGGAACTGAATTTGGCCCGTAACCTAGAAGAGAGTGGAAGCAGATTCATCCCCAGAGCCTCCGGTAAGGAGTGTGTCCCTGCCAACACATTGATTTTTAGGCTGGTGAAGCCAGTGGGACTTTTGCCTACAGAACTGTGAGATAATATTGAGGTGTTTAAAGCTGCTAAGTTTGCTGTCATTTGTTCCGGCCATGCAACAAAGTAAGATACCACCAGGAGATGGGATCATGAGGGGGCTGCCCACCTCACTCGGGCTGTGCAGAGAATGAGTTTCATATAGAAGCAGAGCGAGTGCGCTCCGCGGTGCCTGGGCTCGTCTACCTGGGCATAAAGAGCTCCCTCCGCCAGTACCGCCAATGGCAAAGGCACTGTTACGAGAGGAATGGGCAAAATCAATTTCATGGGCCACCACTAGAAACTAGAAGTGGCTTGAAAAGAAAAGGAGCTGTTACGGAAATGACAGGCCAGCCAAGAAACAAGCACCACTCGGAGGGTTGGAGTACTCAGATTTATTACGCCAGCGGGCTCAGAGGGGCTTCTGCTCCAAAGCTCTGAGCACCTCCAAGACGTGCGCATGAGGTTTTATAGGGTTAATTACAAGTATGGGGCTATTAGCCAATAAGGTTCAAACAACAGAAAGCAAGGAATCAGTACACTGGAGCTTATCAATTCAGAACAGATCACGTTACTGACACTTGTTGAGCTTGGATTTACGAGTTAGCTTGTTAGCCCAGTAAACTGACACTAAACTTCAGATTTACGAGTTAGCCCGGCAGAACTTAGATCAGTAAACCGACACTTATCACACTTAGATTTGTGACTTAGCTCGTTAGCCCAGCTGGGCTTTTCCTTCACATTCCCCCCTCTTGATGCTTTCACAACCCTTGTTGGAGTAAGCATCATCATTTACCTGTTGCAGGGGCTCATAATTGGAGGCTAACATCTGAAGTTTTATAGCCTCTATTTGCTCACTGACAAAGCGGGTCAGGAAGTTTAGGACACAGGACCCAATTAGCAGAACTGCAAAAATCAGAAGTAAGGGACCTATGAATGGTGTCAGCCAGGAGATCCAGCCCCGGGAGCCTGTCCATGGGCTCTTATCTAAAATATGTTTTTTCTTTTTCACTCGGTCTTGTAACTCTTGAACCATTTCTCTGACAATTCCTGATTAATTGGCATAAAAACAACACTCTTTGTTTAGGAAGAGGCATAGTCCCCCCTCTTTGGCCGTGAGTAAGTCCAGACCCCTTCTGTTTTGTAAGACCACCTCGGCCAGAGAATCAATCTGATTTTGCAGAGTTTCCAGGGTTTCTGCTATTTGTTGGAGATTGTGGCTGAATTTACCTGTAAGCTGAAAATACAGGTTGGTACATGGACCATTTGTCACCCGGTTCCATGCAGGTTCATTGTAAAGCTAAGGGGAGTGAGGGCATTAGCGTCAGTAGCATCAGCCTTATGATTATCTTAGACATGATGCTGTGGTGATGGCATTAATTATAACAAGATATAAAATAGCTATCAGGATTTTATGGCCTATGTTCCAGTCAGGTGAGGCGGCACTAGCTAGCCCCACTGCTAGTACGCAGACTGGTATAGCAAACAAGGAAAGAGGCAAGGGAGCACAAAAGAAATACATTTAACAGCTGTGTTGAGCTTTCCTCAAGCTTCGGCCATGCGTTGACTAGCCAGCTTCCGGGTGTGGCTAGAGCAGGGCTTGTCGATCCTTTTCTGGTCCCTCTTGATCTTGAGCGGGTCTCCCGGGACACTCCCAATTTTCCAGGGACCCTCCGTCTGAGGTGCAGTCGCTCTCTTGACCCTGGAGTGGTGGATCCAAGGGATGATTCCTGCAACTTTAACAGCTGTAGAAGTAGTTAACACCACTAAATATGGTCCCTTCCATGTTGGTTTGAGAGGTTCCTTTTTCCAATCCTTTACCCATACCTGGTCACCTGGTTTATGGGGATGCACTTGGACCCCTAATGAAATGGGTTTTTTTTTTTTTCTATCACCCAACCCCAAACTTCTCGTAGTACTTTTCTTAGTCCCAACAGTTGTTGGTGGAGCCCTAAATTTGCTATTTCTGGGGTGGGATTTCTCATCCTGACTAAAGGTGGCGATTGCCCATAGAGGATTTTAAAGGGAGAGTACCCTATATTAAATCTTGGGGTGCATTTAATTTGCAACAGAGCCAGGGGTGTAATGTCCACCCAGGGGAGCTGGGTTTCTTGGCTGATTTTAGCTATCATTTGTTTTAGAGTTCTGTTCATTCGTTCTACCTTCCCTGAGCTTTGAGGCCGGTATGCTGTGTGCAGGTTCCAGCGGATGCTCAGTGCCTTTGCCACTTGCTGTACGATTTCTGCCACGAAGGCAGGTCCATTGTCAGACCCGATGGAGGTAGGCATTCCAAATCGAGGGATAACATTCCTGAGGAGAGCCTTTGTCATTTTCCTTGCTTTCTCTGTCCTGGTGGGGTAGGCCTCTATCCACTCTGTGAAGGTGCAGACGAAAACCAGCAGGTACTTATATCCCTTACTGGGCCCAAGTTTAGTAAAATCCACTTCTAAATCTTCAAAGGGAGCCAATCTGCATCGTTGTATTTCCATTGGCCCAGTTAGCCCTTGTTTTGGATTGTTTTGTGCACAGAGCAAGCAGCGTTGGGAAACTGATGCACACAGAGTAGGGAGACGAGAAATTAGGAAATATTGCTTTAAGAGGGCCTCCAAAGCCGTTTTTCCCATATGTGTGGCCTCGTGTTGTTGTTGGACTAGACGATAAGCTAGTCGTTTTGGGATGAAAACCCTTCCATCCGTCATGATCCACCATCCGTCCTTTCCTTGTTTTCCTCGTTTAGCCTGTGCCCACTTGTTTTTGTCGTGGCTATATTCTGGGGCAGTGGGTAGCTCTGGCGCTGCCATAACTTTAATTACTGAGTGTTCCCAGGCAGCTGCTTCTCTTGCCTTTTGATCAGTTAGCCTGTTCTCCTGGCTCACAGGGTCATTTCCTCTTTGGTGTCCCTTACAGTGAATAACGGCCACTTTTTTTGGATCCCATACTGTCTCCAGTAACTGTAAATTTTTTTTTTCCAGCAGTCAAAAGTCCTTTCTCCTTATAGATGGCTCCATGTACATGCAAGGTTGCAAATGCATATTTGGAATTGGTGTGTATATTGACTCGTTTTCCTTTCCCTTCCCTTAGTGCCTGGACCAGTGCCCAGATCTCTGCTCGCTGAGCAGACCATCCTGGGGGAAGGGACTCTGCCTTTATTACCTCTCGGGTTGTTGTTACAGCGTAACCTGCTCGCTGTTGTCCATCTTGCATGTAACTGCTGCCGTCTGTGAAAAGTTCCAGGTCTGGGTTTTGCAAGGGCTTGTCGGTTAGATCAGGCCTGCTTGCATACACCTCTTTGATGATTTTTTCGCAGTCGTGGTCAGGCTGCCCTTCCCCCTCAGGCAAATATGTGGCTGGGTTTAAGGTTCGCACAGTCTCTAGACGGACTCTTGGATTTTCACATAGAAGCCCCTGGTAGTGGGTCATCCTTGTGTTAGTTCTCCATTTGTAACCTGGGCCATTCATCAGAACCACCACGGAATGGGGCACTTTTACATTTAAAGTCTGTCCCAGTGTGAGTTTGTCTGCCTCGTTGACCAGGAGGGCTGTGGCAGCGAGGGCCCATAAACAGGGTGGCCATCCTGATGTTACAGGGCCCAGTCTTTTAGACAAATAGGCCACAGGTCGCTGCCATGGCCCCACGTTCTGAGTCAGGACTCCAAGAGCGGTTTGGTCTCTTTCATGTACAAACAGATTAATCTCTCGTGTTACATCTGGTAAGCCTAGTGCTGGGGCTTGGGTTAGCAGTTCCTTTAATTGCCTAAAGGCATTTTCTTGTTTAGTTTCCCATTTGAGGGTTTCTTTTCCTGATCCAGCAGTTGCTTCGTAGAGGGGCTTGGCTATTTTTGAAAACCCGGGGATCCAGATCCGGCAAAACCCAGCTGTGCCCAGGAACTCTCGCAGTTTTCTTTTTGTTTCCGGTCTGGGTATGGCGCAAATAACTTGTTTTTGTTCTGGTCCTAGGGCTTGGTGTCCCTCTGAGAAAATAAATCCCAAGTATTTGACTGTCTTTTTGGCCTGGACCAGCTGAGCTGCTAATATCTTGTATTGCCCAGGTCCATTTGAGCAAAACTGAATCCATGGGGGTAGAGTCTGGGCGATATTTAGCCAGGAGTCAATGTAAGGGAATTGATCTGGGTGGCCTGGGGTTCCAGTGATTATTTGATAGACTGCTCGCACTGTTGCTAGGTCCAGAGTTTCTCCTGAGGGCCACCCGACTCCAAAGGCTGGCCATTCAAGCTCGCACAAAGTGCGGAGCCTGCCGGGGATCATTTGAATTTCACAGTCTCCTAAGAACCCCTTTTTGAAATTCTTAATCATGCAGTCTAGAGTGGTGGGTTTTGACTTAGAGCCTCCCATTCTTTTTAGATGTTTAAGGATAATAGATCTGTTGCTTTAGATGTTTAGGAAGGTAGCCTTTATATCTTTTTTCTTTACTCTTTAAAACACCGGAGTTCCCAGAGAGACTGCTCTCTTGCTGGGTCTATGAGTTGTTTGAAGGCTAACTTGGTCAGGGACTCTGGGTTCCAGTCACAGCTGATGTCTCTGGAGCTCAAGGCCTCAAGCAGTTCCAGGGACTTTCTTCATTAAATCCTCTCTATATCCTGAACTAACATATCAGGGGCGTGGGACTGACGACAGATGGTAAAACAAATGGACTAGAAAAGGGACCTCCGACGCCGGGTGAGCCCGGTCCTGAAGGAATTCATCTTCTAAATTTGAGTCCTGGGGGTCTGAGGCTAGGCAAAAGGGGCACTACTTGGGTCTGTTCTGTAGGGGAACTATAAGTCTCGGGTGTTCTGTGACAGAATCAGGTAGGAGACTTTTTCAAAGAAATAGCATCTTAGCCTCCGAGGGCACGGGGCGATGACTCATTGGCTGTCTATGTCCTTTTCCCTCCCAGTGTAGCCACCCTGTGCCGGTATCGCAGACAAGACAAGGGAGGGTTTTCGTTGTGTCCGCCTGGCCGCTCCCCTTGTGGGGACGAAGGTGCCTCTTAGCTTTGGCGGGTCAGTATAAGCCGCTGACTCCTGATCAGGGACCCTGAGGGACCGATACCACCCTGAGCCGTATGAGGTCACCATGGAACCGCAGGTTGGGACTCACTCGAACTCCGTAGCAGAATGCCGTGGAGCTACAAACTCGAGCCTGATCGCGTGCTTCACAGGCCACTCATTCACTCACATACACACACACAGAGGTTAACAACATTCCTCCCACCAATACCAATATCCTGTTTCCTGTAGGAGGGGATCCGCCTCCTCTTCTGTCCACTGGGACAGGACCTGATACCTGACCTGATTTCCCCGTCTGAAATACCATCAGACGGAGAGCCTGTAGGAGGGGATCAGCCTCCTCTTCTGTCCAATGGGACAGGACCTGATACCTCCCGGGGGTTCCTACCTTGTCCGGACGGCCACCTGGTGAGTCTGTCCGTCCCTCCATGGAGTCTGGCTCTGGTTGTAGCCCAGCCACCCGGGGGCCGAGTTGCCGTCATGAAAGAGAACCTGGAATACTGTCGGGTGGTGCCACTTCGTTCGCTGCCGGAGTCCCATCCCCCGGTCGGCCGGAGCCACCAGTCCAGCGGCTCAAGGGGCCGGCGTGGTTGTATCTCGCTGGGGCCTCCAGAAATGTTACGGAAATGACAGGCCAGCCAAGAAACAAGCACCACTCGGAGGGTTGGAGTACTCAGATTTATTACGCCGGCGGGCTCAGAGGGGCTTCTGCTCCAAAGCTCTGAGCACCTCCAAGACGTGCGCATGAGGTTTTATAGGGTTAATTACAAGTATGGGGCTATTAGCCAATAAGGTTCAAACAATAGAAAGCAAGGAATCAGTACACTGGAGCTTATCAATTCAGAACAGATCACGTTACTGACACTTGTTGAGCTTGGATTTACGAGTTAGCTTGTTAGCCCAGTAAACTGACACTAAACTTCAGATTTACGAGTTAGCCTGGCAGAACTTAGATCAGTAAACCGACACTTATCACACTTAGATTTGTGACTTAGCTCGTTAGCCCATCTGGGCTTTTCCTTCACAGAGCTAAAGGGGAATGAATTCTTCAGGGGCCAATCTTTGTTGGTGCATTTGTTTGGTGGGTTGTTTCTCGTGATGTTACCGTGGCTTCAATAGCACAGCCGAGGGCTCAGTTTGCATCCTTAGATGTTGACCCTGAAGTAAAAAAAAAAAAGGCAGCTGCTGCTCCCGCCCTTAATAATTCCTGGTTGGATGAATACGGAACAGGTGGAAGGGAACCGGTAATGGCTCTTGAAGAGCTGGATGACCCTTGATGGCAAAGAAAGCTGAAATTTGCTCTGTATCTGGGAAAGTTTTTTGTGGTTCACAAAACTGGACCACATGAAAACACCCTAAAAGCTTTTTAAAAAAATACTTAACCCTGGGCCTCAGCACCAGAAAATCTGATTAGTCGAGGGGTTACCAAACCAAACTTGGGTCTGCTTGCCTGCTCACAGTAAAGCTAACCTCCTGACGCCGGGTTGTGGTGGAGCAAAGTGCAGCGTTGATTGTGGGGCGCCAAGCAAGCAGTCCAGGGCAGCTAGTGCTTAAAAGACTGGAGCTCCTCAAAGGCTATCAGGGGAAAGTTTTTAAAGACTGGGTGCAGGGTGGGGCTTGCATGGTGCATGATCAGCTCGTGGACATTCTCTGATTAGTTGGTGGTGAGGCAGTTGGGATTCAACATCATCAGCCTTCTGGTTCCAACCAGCCTGAGGTCTGCATGCTGAAGGACAGCATACAGCTGATGTCTCCCTCCTGCTGGGGGTTTCAGTATCTACAAAACAGCTCGAAGCTTATGGCTCAGGGGTATTGTCTGTAGCCCTTGAGGAGGAACTAAAGGTCTTTGACTTTGTTTAATGGCTAAACAATTATTATTTTGTCTTGCTTGATTGTTTTCTTTTTACATTTTCTCACTTCTCTGATTAAATGTACTCTTTGGAACTGGGGGGGAATCTAGGAGACTAAAGTTTTTCTGCAGACCACAGGCAGGCAAGGACATGGAGGGGTGGGGGTCTGTTCTGGGAAGGCCCCGGGGGGCCCTGCTCAGTTACAGAGGTGGAGGTCAAGGATCAAGTTGAAAAGTCTTTGTGGGATATTTCCTCCAGAACTGGTTCAGGTTGGATCCTTCTTGCCACATCAGGGATGCAGCTGACCACTGGCCAACTTGCTGTTTCCATGGTAAAGACACTCAGAGGATAATAAGAAATTCAATTTATGTGCCTGACACACAAAGGGTCTCAAATAACATTGTTGAATGTGTAGATTCATAAAATAATACACACTCATGTTCCAGAAAAAAAGATTGAAAATACCACTTTCAACTGAAATAAATGCACAGCCTAAAAGTTGAGAGTTATGTTTTATTTGGCGGAAATTTCTGAGGACTCGAACCCCTTTGAACCCGGGATGACAGCGTCTCAGATGGCTCTGAGGGACTGCTCCAAAGAGGTAGGGGAGGAGCTAGGATACATGAGTTTTACAACAAAGACTAGGTAGTTGGAACATTAAAAGATTACTTGTTAACTGAAGAACCAGGCATCTCAAGTTAAAGAATTTAGTGCTTTTCTATGTGTGGGAGGAAGCAAACATTTGGGCTCATTGAATTCATTCCTCTGACAAGCACCTAACTATCTAGGGCCATTATCTTGTCCTTTCTTATTCTGAGTGCCCTCAGGGTGCACCATGGTGAGTGGCTGCAGAGACTGAGCTGCAGGCTTGTCTTCTCTGGGGGGTGGCGGCAGCCGCTGATGACTTAATAGTTTCAGCATTCTTTGTTTACTAATATGGTTTGCAGTATTTTTTGTTCACACCACAAAACTGTACTTAGTTTTAATGATCAGGTAGTGGAGAGAGTTTAGAGTTGTCTTAATGAATCATTTACATTTAAAATCCAAGATTTGGTTCTTTCAGATTAAACTCTTGTATTCATAGGGATGGCCTGGGGACCAAATGGAAATGATAAAATTCCTAAAAGCTATTATATCTTTCAATATCATAATGCCCTTTGAAGAGTTGTTGGGGTTTTTTTGTTTTTTGGGTGTTTTTTGGGTTTTTTTTGCTTTTCTACTGACAATGCAAGGAAAATATTCTAGATCTTTACCATTTAAGGGCAGACAGATAGTAAGACAAATACTGAAATGTCTTTTATATAGCGTTATAGTAAGAGGACTGTTAAAGCACCAGCTATATGCCTTAATAGTAACCATGTTTCAAACTGTAAAAAAGGAAGGAGAGACTTTTCTGGATGTTGTCTTAAAGTCCCATTTTGTCTTTGATAATACTTAAAAATCTTGAGTTCTTTTGTCAAAACCCTATCTTCAGCTCTAGGGTTGGAGTTTATGGCACTTGAGAATCTAATCTATTTTCCAAGAACTTTTTTCAAGCCAGCTTTTGATTTCTTGCTTAGAATGTCAAATCTCCATAAGAAATTCTCTCCCTCCCTTTCTACTTCCACTGCAAAACCTGACTTGACTTTAGCGTAAGTATCAACAAACGGTCTTTTGTGAATGCCAGCGTTTCCCTTGCTAAGCCTATGTTTACGTGTCAGTTTCCAGGATTTTCATTACCAACACCACTCCTCCCTCCAAAGTTCTATCTTAAAATGTCCTTTTAATTTTGACTTGCTCTCTGTTAGCCTACCCCTGTCTTTTGACTTTTCTGTTCTGTGAATAGAGGCAAGGACAAAAAGATGCCGAGGGATGTGCTAATTTATACTTGGTCTGAAGTGATGTCAGCCGCAGGGAATTCTCACACCTGGTATATCCCAACAAGGAAAAAGTATAAACAAGCAGCTGCCAACTTCTCAGAAATACAGTAGCCTTCCGTTCTCTTGCAAATGGTTTTGTGATTTGGTGGAAGCAGCAATTTAAAGCCTTAGATCATTTGGGGTTGTCACCCATTAACAAATGACTTCTGGCTTCTATTACATTAACAGTGTATCCGTCACTGTTAAGGTGAGGTAGTGCTTTTCTTGGTTAGTTTGAAATTATAAGAAAAGAACTTTAAATGTCTGTTTCATTATGGCCCTTAAAGATAGCTGTTGTTGATTTCATCATAAATAGTTGTTGGAGGCTCTGTGTCCTACAGATCAGTAAAAATATTAGGAAAAGACAATTAGCTTGAGGTAGTTGTACAGAAAATCAAGTGCATAGAGAAGGACAGGAGATAGAAACGGGAGCAGAAATGGAAGAATAAGACTTGGATGGGGAGAATATCGGGTTTTGCTTGTATTTTCAGACTGTTCTCTTTAAAATAGAAAGATAAGTAAGCCTCTCATTTTGGAAAATAAAACTCTTCTTAGGCTACCCACATTCAATAACCCTCTCTTGTGTTCTCCTTTCGAAGTACCTGGAAGTAGAGTGTTTTGTCTTCACAGTCACCATTTGCTTCTCTACAGAATATGATCTTTCCCTCCCACAGCTATTCTAAAACTGCCCCTGTCAAAGTGACCAGCAATCCTGATTTTTCTTTGCATTATTTGAAAACATGGATCACTCCTATCTCAAAACCCCCTCTGGTGGTTTCTTGTATTCATTTGGTATGGGAATGATAGGCCAGCCAAGAAACAAGCACCACTCAGAGGGCTAGAGTACTCAGATTATTACGCCAGCGGGCTCAGAGGGGTTCCTGCTCTGAAGCTCTGAGCACCTCCAAAACGTGTGCATGAGGTTTTATAGGGTTAATTACAAGCTTGGGGATTCAGCCAATAGGCATGGAACAGCTTTAGCAGCATCATTATCACAAAAGCACAGGCAGGGAGGCAGCAAACCGACATTCCAAGGCTAGATATGTCTCTGAAAATCCAGCTGGCTAGCAAAAAAAATACATGAGCGGGGAATAAGCAAACCAACACTTATTAACTTAGATTTACGAGTTAGCCCAGCCCGGCTTTTCCTTCACACATTCACTCTCACCCCATTCTCCATCCATCTCTTTAGCCCCTCATTTTTTAAGTCTTTCATAAGGTTCCTTCCTCAGTTGCCTGTAGATGCAGTGTTCCCTCGCTCCCAATCCACTCTTCTCTGATACGACACTTTCTCTCGCACTTTCTCCAATCCCAGAGTTTTGGTTATCATCTCTATTTCTTGAATATATTTGACATATATAACATTATGTGAATTTAAGGTGTGCAGTGTGTTACTTTCATACTTACATATTGTAATGAAATTGCCACTGTATTTACATTTATCACATTACGATATTGTCTAAATTCACTGCACTGTGTGCTAGATCTCTATAGTTTGTTTACTACTCATTTGTACACCTGTACCCTTGAATGAGATCAGTCATCCCCCCACCCCATTCCCTGGTAACCATCATTTTACTGTTTTATGAGTTTGACCTTTTAGCTTTCACATATAAGTGATAACAGACAGATTTGAGCTTCTCCAACTTATCTCACTTAGCATAATGTACTCAAGGTCCATCTGTGTTGTTGCAAATGGCAGGATATCCGTTTTCCTCAGGGCTGAATAATACTCTGTGTCGTTTTTATCCATTCATCCACTGATGAATATTTAGGTTGTTTCCCCATCTTGGCTATTGGGAATAATGCTGCAATAAATATGGGAGTGCATATGTCTCTTCAAAGTCATCTTTTTGTTTCCTTTGGGGATGTAATGGGAAACCCGTTTTCCTCCTTCCTGTGTAGAGAAAAACCCGGCTCCTCCTCACTGAATTTCCTCCTTGTGAGCCTCCTCTGCTACTCGAACATAACACTTTACTTCTGGTCACCAAATGTGTGAAAAAGCTTTACCCCACACCGAGCGATTCTCTATGGCACCAGCTGGGTGTCCTATAATATAACTTAATTCTAACACTGTCTACCTGGATAGTGTCAGGTTGCAGGGGTTAAGGGCTCAGTCCTACTAGACCATCCCTCCCTGCACTTCAGACTCCAGTCGCAAACTCAGGTTGTCACCTGAGCTTTGGACCGAGTGGCTGTCGGCTGGAGGTTGCAGTGGCCCCTCCTCAGGCTTGATTAGTTTGCTAGGGAAGCTCACAGAACTCAGACACATTTTACTTACTTTTTACCAGCATGTGCAGAAGGATGTAGCTGAACATCCATATGAAAGACACGGTTAGGCAAGGTCTGTGGGAAGGGATGCAGAGCTTCCGTGCCCTCTCTGGGGCACCTCAGTGATGTGTTCACCAGCCTGGAAGTTCTCCAAGCCCTTTAGTTTGTGGATTTTATGGAGGCTTCATCACCTAGGCGTGATCAATTGTTGACATCGTTTCTAGCTCTTCTCCCCTCTCTGGAGGATGAGGGGTGGGGCCAAAAATTCCAAGCTTCTAATCTTGGCCTTAGTCTTTCTGGTTACCAGCCCCTCCCCAGGAGCCATCCAGCACTGACCCAGGCTTACCTCAGGAGAACAAATGATGCCTCTAGTGCTTTTATCACTTAAAAATTTGCAAGAGTTTAGGAGTTCAGGAGACTGTGCTGGATGGCAGTGTAGAAAAACCCTGAGCTCACCTCACAGGCTGAGCAAAATCACAACTATGTGCAGAACAGCCGCTGGTGAAAAAATCAGAACCTACGAAAAGATTGTCTGCAAACAAAGACCTCAAGAAGGAAGCAGAAAGAGATGAGTAGGAGGGGCAGGGTCATGCTGTAGTTAAATTTCTTACCTCTGGGTGGGCAACTCTCAAACAGGAGAATAATTATAACTGTAGAGGTTCTCCCAAAGGAGTGAGAGGGCCAAGCCCCACACTGGGCTCCAGAGCCTGGGCGTCCTGCACCAGGGAGACGAGCCCCGGAGCACTTGGCTGGTGGGGCTTACTCACAGGAAGGCCAGGGGGCTGTGCTGAGAGAGACTTTGCCCTTAAAAGGCGCGCACGCAAGCTCCAGCGCTCCAGGACCCGGGCAGAAGCAGTGACTGGGTAGGGGCCTGCGTCAGAGCTGCTTGCTGACCTTGGAGAGTCTCCCAGAGAGGGAGGGGGCAACTGCAGCTCAGCCTGGGGACACAGACACTGGAGGCACCCATCTTGGGGAGTTCATTCTGTGACGTGGACCCTGGTGCTGGCAAATGCCATTTTGGAGTCTTCCCACTAGTTTCGTAGACCCAGGACCCAGCCCCACCTTGGCCCAGCCTTCTGCAGCCCCCAGTGCCGGCCCTCCTCAGGCTAAGCAGTAACCAGGCATGGAAGCCTCCCCCCTCTACAGACAGGCCGCCTCCGGGCTCCCTGCGCATATAGCCACCGCTGGACAGGGCCCCGCATACCAGGGCCCAGAACCCGCCCCTCACCAGTGCGTAGGCACTAGACTTGAGACCCCCGGGGCCCTCCGGCCAGAGTCCATGGGACCCAGCTCCATACCCCAGTGGGCAGGCACCAGCCTCAGGATCCTGGGGCCCTAGACTTGACACCAGCGAGCATGCTTTGGCCTTGGTGGAGCTCTACCCACTAGCCGGCGGACACTAACTGCAAGAAAACCATAGCACTGCAGTCTGTGGGTGTGGCCCACCCGCTCCTGAGCAGGCCAGATCTAGCCCTGGGGCCTCCTGGGGCGGGGTCTGTCCACTAGCAGGCCAACACAAGCTTCAGGACATCGCAGAACCATAGCTAAATGTGTCAGGGACTGACCTCATCCAGCAGCAACGCAACACCTGCTCTAGGACCCCTGAGCTCTGCGGCCAGACTCCAGGACACACCTCTGCCTGCCCATAGGTGGGCACTAGCCGCAGGACCTGGCCTCACCCACTAATAGGTAGGCAACAGCCCTGAGCTCTCCTAGACCCTGACTATCTCACTGGTAAATCAGCATGGGCCCCAGGGTTCCCCAATCAGCTACCTTATGACCCAGTCCCACTAACCAACAGCCAGCAGCCTCCACACAAGGCAGGGCCTGGCAACCAGGCTGGGGGCCCACCAAGCCTACCAGACCACCCACATAGCCCGTCACAGCAGGAAGACCCATGCAGCCCTCATGGGAGAACCCCTAGAGCATATAACTGGTGATGAGAGGCTAGTGCAGTGCTGAGATGCATAAGACATCTACAAAAGACCACCTCTTCAGGTCAGGAAATGTAAACAACCTCGCAGACACATAAGAATCGAAACAGCAAGTTAGGCAAAAAGGTGTAGAGGAACATGTTCCAAACAAAGGAACAAGATAAAACCCCAGAAGAATTAAATGACATGAGATAGATGATCTACCTGAGAAAGAATTCAGGGTGGTGATCATAAAGATGATTAGAGAATTTGGGAGAAGAATGGATGTGCAGAGTGAGAAGTTAGTAGTTTTTAGCAGAATTAGAAAATACAAAGAACAAGCAAACAGCTGAGGAATACAGTAACTTAACTGAAAAATACATTAGCAGGGATCAGCAGTGGACTAAACGGTACGGAGGGAGAGAGCAGGGAGGGGGAGCTGGAAGAAAGCAGTGGAACTCACTGATGCTGAGCAGAGAAAAGGAAAAATGAAATGAGGGAAGTTTGAGACCTCTGGAACAGCTTCAAGCACTAATTTTCGCATTTTAGGGGTCCTAGAAGGAGAAGAGATGAAGGGGCTGAGAATATAATTGAAGACAGAACAGCTGAAAACTTCCCTAAAAAGGCAAAGTTTCTTCTCTGGGGAAGAATATGAACATTCAAGTCTAGGAAGAACAGAGACCCATATAGAATTAACCCAGAGAGGAACACACCGAGACACACTGTAATTAAAATAGCAAAAATTAAAGATAGAGAATATTAAAAGCAGCAAGGAAAGGCAACAAGTAACATTCAATCGAATGCCCATAAGGTTAGCAGGTGGCTTTTCAGAAGCAGCGCTGCAGGCCACAAGGGAGGGGCGTGCTGTATTTCAGGTGACGAAAGGAAGAAACCTACAACTAGGAATCCTCCACCAGGCGAGGCTCTTGTTCAGCCTTGGAGAGATCAAAAGCCTCACATACAAGCAAGAGCTACGTTCAGCATCACCAAACCACCTTTACAAGAAATATTAAAAGAAACTTCTTGGAGTGAAAAAGAAAAGAACACAATGAGAAACATGAAAAGCTGAATACTACAAAGCTACAGTAATCAAAACATTATGGGCCTGGCACAAAAATAGACACTGAGATCAATGGAACAGAATAGAGAGCTCAAGTAAACTCATGCACTTATGGTCAATGAATTTATGACGAAGGAGGCAAGAATACACAATGGAGAAAGGGCAGTCTCTTCAGTAAGTGGTGTTGGGTAAACTGGACGGCTACCTGTGAAAAAAATTAGAATCTTCTCTAACACCATACACAAAAAATAGATTAAAGACCTTAATGTAAGACTGGGAACCTTTTATTTCTTTGTCTTTCTTACTGCTCTAGCTAGGACTTCTAGTACTATATTAAATAGGAGTGGTGAGAATGGGCATCTTTGTCTTCTTCCTGATTTTAGAGGAAAAGATCTCAATTTTTCTCCACTGAGTGTGTTAGCTGTGTTAATTGTATATGGCCTTTATTATGTTAGGATATGTTCCTTATGTACACAATCTGAAAGGATATTGTATTTTATCCAAAGCTTTTTCTGCATTTATTGAGATGATTCTGTGACCTTCATCTTTCATTTTATTGTGGTGATGTATTAGATTTATCGATTTTCATATGTTAAACCATCCTTTCATCTCAGGGACAAATACAACTTGGTCATTTTTTTTAATGTGTTTGCTAACATTCTGTTGAGAATATTTGCATCTATGTTCGTCAGAGATGTTGGTCTATACAGATTTTTCTCAACTTACGACAAGCTTATATCCCAATAAACCCATTGTAAATTGAAAATACTGTAAGTCAAAAATGCGTTTAATACACCTAACCTACCTTAGGTGTATTAAGAACATCATAGCTTAGCCTAGCCTACCTTAAACATGCTGAGAACATTTACATCAGCCTACGTTTGGGCAAAATCATTTAACACAAGGACTGTTTTATAATAAAGTATTAAATACCTCATATAATTTATTGAGTACTGTATTGAAAGTAAACAAACAAACAAACCCAAACAAACAGAATGACTGTATGAATACAGAATGGTTGTATCAGTGGTTTGCCCCCATGACTGTGTGGCTGACTGGGAGCTGCCGCTCACTGCTCTGGCCAGCTTCAGAGAGAGTGTCATCTTGCCCATCGCTAGCCTGGAAAGAGATCAAAATTCAAAGGATGGTTTCTATGGAATACATATCACTTTCCCACTATTGTAAAGTCTATTCACTCAGTCAAAGCATTGTAAGTCAGTGGCTGTGCATTTAGGGACTGTGGGGTTTTCTTGTGGTATCCTTTTCTGGTTTGGTATCTGGGTAATGCTGGCTTTGTACAACGAGTTTGGAAGTAATTTCTCCTCCCTGATATTTTGGACAAGTTTGGAGATTGGTATTAATTCCTGAAACGTTTGGTAGGATTCACCAGTGAAGCTGTGTAGTCCTAGAATTTCTGTTTGGGGAGGTTTTAAATTACTGATTCAATCTCTTAACACATTCTTGGTCTGTTCAGATTTTCTATTTCTTCATGATTCAGTCTTTAGGTTGCTTCGTGAAATGTATCCATTTTTTCTAGGTTATCTAATTCATTGGGATATAATTGTTCATAGTTGTCTCTTAAGATCCTGTGTATTTCTGTAGTATCAATTATAATGTATTCTTTTTCATTCTGCATTTTGTGTTGTCTTTTTTCTTAATCTAGTTAAAGGTTTGTCAATTTTGTTCCTTTTGAAGAACCAGCTCTTAACTTTCATTGATTCTATATTTCTGGTCTCCATTTTATTTATTTCCACACTGATCTTACTTCCTTCCTTCTGCTAACTTTGGGCTTAATTTGTTCATCTATTTCTAGTTTTTTGAGATGTAAAGTTAGGTGGTTTGAGATTTTTCTAATTTCTTACATGCATTTATTTCTATAAACTTGCTTCTCAGAATGGCTTTTGTGGCATCCTACAAGATTTAATATATTGTATTTTCATTTGCTTGAGATTATTTATTTCTCTTTTGAATTCTTTGAGTCATTTGTTGTTTAGAAGCTTGCTATTTAGTTTCCACATATTTGTAGATCTTCTCACTTTCCTCTTGTTCTAGTTTCATACCATTGTGGTAAGAAAAGATAGTTGATGTTATTGTAATATTAAATTTGCTAAGATTTGTTTTGTGTCTTATCATATATATATCATGCAGAGTGTTCCATGTGCACCTGAGAAGAATGTGTATTCTTCTGCAAGTGGATGTAATGTTCTGTATATGTCTGTTAAGTTCTTTTGTTCTAAAGTATTGTTCAATTCCAATGTTTTATTAATTAATTTTTTAAAACATTTTTTATTGAGTTATAGTGATTTTACAATGTTGTGTCAAATTCCAGTGTAGAGCACAATTTTTCAGTTCAATTTATTTTTTATTTATTTTTTTTATTGAAGTACAATCAGTTTACAATGTGTCAATTTCTGGTGTACAGCACAATGTCCTAGTCATGCATATACATACATATATTCATTTTCATATTATTTTTCATTAAAGGTAATTACAAGATATCTAAGAGTTCCCTGTGCCATACAGAAGAAACTTTTTTAAAAGCTATTTTTATATATAGTGGCTAACATTTGTAAATCTCAAATTCCCAAATTTATTCCTTCCCACTCCCTTTCCCCAGTAACCATAAGATTGTTTACTATGTCTGCAAGTCTGTTTCTGTTTTGTAGATGAGTTTATAGTGGTTGTTTTTTCTTTCTTTCTTTTCCTTTTTTCTTTTTTTTAGATTCCACATATGAGTGATACCATACAGTATTTTTCTTTCTCTTTATGGCTTACTTCACATAGAATGATGATCTCTAGTTCCATCCATATTGCTGCAATTGACATTATTTTCTTTTTTATGGCTGAGTAGTATTCCATTGTGGAAATATACCACAATTTTTCTTATTCAGTCATCTGTCGATGGACATTTAGGTTGTTTCCATGTCTTGGCTATTGTATATAGTGCCTCTATGAACATTGGGGTGCGTGTATCTTTTCAAATTACAGTTCCCTCCAGATATATACCCAGAAGTGAGATTGCTGGATCATATGGTAAGTCCATTTTTAGTTTTTTGAGGAATCTCCATACTGTTTTCCATAATGGCTTCACCAAACTACATTCCCACCAGCAGTGCAGGAGGGTTCCCTTTTCTGTACACCTCCAGCATTTATTGTTCATGGACTTTTGAATGGTGGCCATTCTGACTGCTGTGAAGTGATACCTCATTATAGTTTTGATTTACATTTCTCTGATAATTAGTGATATTGAGCATTTTTTTTCATGTGCCTATTGGCCATTTGTATGTCTTCATTGGAAAACTGCTTGTTTAGGTCTTCTGACCATTTTTGGATTGGGTTTTGTTGCTGTTGTTATTGTTAAATTGTATGAGCTGTTTATATATTCTGGAAATTAAGCCTTTGTCAGTCACATCATTTGTAAATATTTTCTCCCATACTGTATGTTGTCATTTTGCTTTGCTTATTGGTTTTCTTTGCCATGCAAAATCTTATAAATTTAATTAGGTCCCATTTGTTTATTTTTGCTCTTATTTCTGTTACCTGGGTAGACTGCCCTAGGAGAACATTGTTAAGATTTATGTCAGAGAATGTTTTGCCTATGTTTTTTTCCAGGAGATTTATCGTGTCTTGTCTTATATTTAAGTCTTTAAGCCATTTTGGGTTTATTTTTGTGTATGGAATGACAGAGTGTTCTAACTTCATTGATTTACATGCTGCTGTCCAGTTTTCCCAACACCACTTGCTGAAGAGACTGTCTTTTCTCCATTGTATATTCTTGCCTCCTTTGTTGAAGATTAATTGACCATAGGTCTGTGGGTTTATTTCTGGATTCCAATGTTTTCTTGATGATTGTCTATCTGGATGATATATTCATTGCTAATAGTAGGGGCTTCAATATCCCACTATTGTTGTATTGTTGTCTATTTCTCCCTTAAGATCTATTAGTATTTGCTTAATATATTTAGCTCAGATATTGGGAGCATATATATTTACAATTGTTTTATCTTGATCTATTGACCTTTAACCATTACATAATGACCTTCTTTCTCTCTTGTTACCATTTTTGGTTTGTAGTCTGTTTTGCCTGAGTATGGCTATACCTGTTTTCTGCTTCCTTAGATGATCATCTTCCATCCTTTCACTTTGAACCTATGTATACCTTTATAACTGAAGTGAGTCTCCTGTAGACACCACATAAATGGGTCCTGTTTTTTTTTTAATCCATCTAGCTGCTTTGTGCATTTTTATTAGTGAATTCAATTAATTTGCATTTAGGGTGATCATTGACATCATTAATATGTAATTGCTTACTGCTGCCATTTTATCTTTTGCTTTTTGGTTATTTTGGATCCTCATGGTTTGTTTCTTGTTTCTGTTTACCTTTATAAGCTGATGGTTTCCATAGTGATTTGTTGAGTCTCCCCATTTTTTTTAAAATTTCATGTCTTTGCTCTAGATTTTTGCTTTGTGATTACCATAAGGTTTACAGAGAACATACCAATATTAAATAATTATTCTTCTGCTGAAAGCAATTTATCTTCACTTGTCTATAAAATTTCTATCATTTTACTTCTCTCCTTTTATAGTTTTGATGTCATAATTTACCTCTTTTTATGCTGTGAATTTATTACAAAATTGTAGTAGCTATAGTTATTTTAAATGCTTTTTTCTTTAACCTTTATGCTATAATTATGTGTTTAGCACACTATTCTAAAATATAATTCTGTCACCTGGATCAGAATTTTCTGTACTTTTGTCTTTTTGTCTGAAAAGCTGTCTTCAGCATTTCTTGTAAGGCAGGTCGAACTCTCTCAGCTTTTGTCAAGGAAAGACTTTATTTCTCCTTCATATCCAAAGGACAGCTTTACTGGGCAGAGTGCTCCTTCTGATTTAGGAAGGTTTTGTTTACTTGATTCTAACAGTCAATGGATTGGCAATTAGAAGATTTTCTTTTGTTTTCCAGGAGGTGGTGATAGAACAAAAGTTTTTGACTTTTTTTTATAGGCACTGACTCACTGCTAAAGTTTAGAGTGTATTTAAAAGAAAATGCCATTAAATGACACTTAAAAAAAAAAAAGAAAAGAGCTGGCAGCAGGGCAGGGGGAGGTGTGTGCCTAGCACCTGGCGTTTGACGTGTGCCCATGGCTCAGAAGGGGAGTCCTTGAGTTGAGGAGTCCCACGTGTCCGTGGGCAGACCTCTTGCTAAAATCCTGAAGCAGATGCAGGAAACATGTTCCTTCAGTCTCTTTATTTGTCGTCTTCCCTTTCTTTTCCCTCCCTTGAGTCATGGAGGTCTCGCCTTAGTTAGACCCATGTGTTAAAGAGCAGCAGGACCCTCCACCTACAACTTGTGTGTCAAAGCAGACTTCCACTGGTCACTTTTAATTTTCACCTCTTCTACTAAAGAGACCACCACCACTGCCACCGGTGCCACCATTGCGGAAGATCATAGATTAATTGTGTTTCTCTGACTTATTTCACTTGGCATGATTACCTTAAGGTCCATCTGTGTTGTCACAAATGGCAAGCTTTCCATCTCTTTTAAGGCTGAATAATATTCCAGTATACACATGCACACATATCTCATCTTTATTTATCTATCGATGGACACTTAGGTTGTTTCCATTTCTTGGCTAAATAATGCTGCAGTGAACACAGGGGTACGTTTGCCTTTTTCAAATTAGTGTTTTTATTTTCTTTGCATAAATATCCTGAAGTAGAATTGCTGGATCATATGGTGGTTCTGATTTTTTGAGGAACCTTCATATTATTTTCCATAATGGCTACATGAACTTACATTCCCGTCAACAGTGCACAGAGGTTTCCTTTTCTCCACATCCTCACCAGCACCTGTTATTTCTTGTCTTTTTGATAATAACCATCCTAACAGATATGAGGTGACATCTCATCGTGGTCTTGATTTGCAATTCTCTGATGATTAGCGATGCTGAGCATCTTTTCATGTATCTGTTGGCCATCTGTGTGTCTTTGGAAAACTGTATATTCAGATCCTCTGCCCATTTTTAAAAATCAGACTTTTTTTTTGCTATTGAGTTGTATAAGCTCTTTATATATTTTGCATTTTAACCCCTTGACAGATACATGATTTGTAAATATTTTCTCCCAGTAAGTAGATTATTTTTTCATCTTGTTAATGATTTCCTTTGCTGTGCAGAAGCTTTTTAGTTTGACATAGTCCCATTTGTTTATTTTTGCATCAGTTGCCTTTGTTTTGAGAATCAAATCCCAAAAAAATAATCACAAAGACTGATGTTAAGGAGCTTGCCACTCAAGTTTTCTTCTAGGAGTTTTATAGTTTCAGGTCTTACATTCAAGTCTGTAATACAATGTGAGTAAATTTTTTAAATACTGTAAGACAGAAGTCCAGTTTTATTCTTTTGCGTGTGGCCATCCAATTTTCCCAACATCATTTAATGAAGAGACTGTTTCCTCCCAATTATGGCTTCTTATTTCTTTTGTCGTAAATTAATTGACCATATACGTGTGCACTTACTGTTAGACTAGCTCTTCTTTTCCATTGAGCTATATACTTGTTTTTATGCTAACATCCTACTAGCTTTGCAATCTGGTTTGAAATCAAGGAGCTTCATACTCAAGCTTTGTTCTTGCTCAAGATTGCTTTGGCTGCTTGTGGGTCTTCTGTGGTTTCATACAAATTTTATGATTGTTTGTTCTGTTTCTGGGGAAAATGCCACTGGAATTTTTATAAGGATTGTATTGACTCTATAGATTGCTCTGGGTAGTATGAACATTTTAACCATATTAATTCTTCCAATCCATGAGTCAGAATATCTTATGATTTATTTGTATCTTCTTCAATTTTTTAATCAATGTTTTGCAGTTTTCAGCATAAAAGTATTTCACTTTCTTGGTTAAATTTATACTGTTTTTTTTTCTTTTTGATGCTATTTTAAATGGGATTTTTTCCTTAATATTTTTCTGATAGTTCATTGTTACCATGCAGAAATGCAACAGATTTTTATATACTGAATTTTGTATCCTGGAACTTCCTGAAATTTATTTAGTTCTTACATTTTTTTCTTGTGGAATCTTTTGGATTTTCTGTATATAAGATGAGCAAATTGTGACAGCTTTGCTTCTTCCTGTCTAATTTGTATGCCTTTTTTTCCTTGTCTAATTTTTCTGGCTAGGACTTCCAGTACTACGCTGAATAAGAGGGGTGAGAGTGGTCATCTTTGTCTTGTTCCTGATCTTGGAGGAAAAGGTTTTAGGTTTTTATCAGTGAGTGTGATGTTAGCTTTGGGCTTGTAACTGATGTTAGCTTTGGGCTTGTATGGACTTATTGCTATGTACATATACGGCCTTTTATATTGTGGTATGTTCCCTTTATACACACATTATTAAGAGTTTTTATCATAAATAGATAGTAAATTTTGTCAAATGCTTTTTCTACATCTATTGAGATAAGAGGTTTTTATACTTCATTTTGTTAATATGATGTAGCACATTGATTTGTGAATGTTCAGTCACTTTTGCATCTCTGGAATAAACTGTGCTTGATCACGGTGAATGATTCTTATAATGTATTGGTGAATTCAATTTGCTGATATTTTGAGGATTTTTTTTCATCTATGCTCATCATTGATACTGGCCTGAAATTTTCTTTTCTTGTGGTTTCCTTGTTTGGTTTTGTTATCAGGGTAATGCTAGTCTTATAAAATGATTTTGGAAGTGTTTCATTTTCTATTTTGGGGGGAAGGGTTTGAGAAAGATTGGTATCAATTCTTTAAATATTCGGTAGAATTCACCAGTGAAGCCATCTGGTCTTTAACTTTTGTTTGTTGGGATTTTTTTTTTTTTTTTTGGATTATTAATTCAATCTCCTAACTAGTAATTGTTCTGTTCAGATTTCCTATTTCTTCATGATTCAATCTTCCTAGGTTGTGTGTTTCAAGGAATTTATCATTACTCCTAAGTTGTCAATTTGTTGGCATGCAATTCTTCATAGTAATCTCTTACAATCCTTTTTATTTCTGCGGTATGTATTATAATGTCTTTCATTTCTGATTTTATTTGAGTCCTTTTTTTTCCCTTGTGAGTCTAGCTAAACGTTGTCAATTTTGTTTTATACTTTCAAAGAACCAGTTCTTAGTTTCACTGATGTTTTCTATTATCTTTCAGTCTCCATTTGTTTCCATTCTGATCTTTGTTATTTCCTTTCTTCTGATAAAGTTGGGTTTTATTTGTTCTTTTTTCTAGTTCTTTGAGGGGTAAGTTAAATTTTTTAATTTGAGATATTTGATTCTTGATGTAGGCATTAATGCCTATGAACTTCCCTCTTAGAACTTCCTTTGCTGAATCACATAAGTTTTGGTTTGTTGTATTTTCATTTTCACTTGTTCAAGGTATGTTTAAATTTCTTTTATTGATCTATTGATTATTCAGTAGCATGTTGTTGAATCTCTGTTTATTTGTGAATTTTCCAGTTTTCTTCTGTAATTGGTTTCTAGTTTCATAACATTCTGGTTGAAAAGATGCTTGATATGATTTCAGTCTTCTTAAATTTATTAAGACTTGTTTTGTGGCACAACATATGATCCATCCTAGAGAATGTTCCATGTGCACTTGAAAATAATCTATAACCTCTTGGGTCAAATTTTCTGTACATACCTGTTAAGTCAGTCTCGTCTAATGTATCATTTTTGGTTGATGCTTCTTGTTGATCATCTGAGATAATTTATCCTTTGATGAAAGTGGGGTATTAAAGTCCAATACTACTATTATATTGCCATTCATTTCTCCATTTTGGTCTGTACATTTTTGCTTTACATATTTAGGTGTTTCCTGTGCTGATGCATGAATATTTACAAATATTATATTACCTTGTTGGACTGAACTCTTTTCATTATGTAGTGCCCTTCTTTGTCTCTTATTACAGTCTTTGTTTTAAAGTCTATTTTGTCTGATATAAGTATACCTACATTAGCTTTCTTTTAGTTTCCATTTGCATGGAATATTTTTTTTCATCCCTTCACTTTCAGTCTGTGTGTATACTTATGTCTTTTGTACACAGCATATAGATGGTTCTTTTAAATTTTTATTTTATTCATTTAGATGCTCAGTGTCTTTTGACTGGAGAATTTAGTAGATTTATTTTAAAGTAACGATTGAAAAGTATGTATTTATGGCTATTTTATTGTTTTCTGGCTGTTTGTATTTCTTTGGTTTTTTTGTTTTTGTTTTTTAATTCTTTTGCTCTCTTCCTTTGTGATATGACTTTCTGTAGTGGCATGCTTAGGTTTCTCTCTCTTTCTCTTTTGTGTATCTACTAAGGTTTTTGCCTTGTGGTTACCATGAGGCTTTAATAAAACAACTTATTTATAATGGTCCAATGTAAATTCTTTACAACTTAAGTTCAAATGTATCTAAAGCTCTACATTTTAATCTCCCCTATCACAGTTTATGTTCTTAATGTCATATTTTACATATTTTTATCTTGTGTATCCCTTTCCCAATTATTGTAGTTACAGTTATTTTATTATTTTTGCCTTCTAACCTTCATACTTGCTTTACAGGTGATTAATCCACCATTTTTACATTATATTATTGTAACTTTTCTATATATTTACTTTTACCAGTGAAATTTATGCTATACATGTGTTCCTGTTACTAATTAGTTCCCTTTCTTTTCAGCATAAAATGTCCCTTTAATATTTCCTGTAAGGACTGTTTAGTTGTGATGATTTTTTTAAACTTTTGCTTGTCTGAAAAACTCTCTCTCCTTCAATTCTGAATGATAACTTTGCTGTGTAGATCCTTGGTTGGAATTTTTCTTTCAGTACATTGAATACATCATACCACTTTGTTCTAGCCTGCAAAGTTATCTGCTGAAAAATCTGATAGTCTTATGGGGGTTTCTTTGTATGTAACAAGTTGATTTTCTCTTGCTGCTTTTAAGATTCTCTCCTTGTCTTTAACTTTGACATTTTAATTATGTATATTGGTGAAGGGCTGTTTTGGGTTATCTTTACTTGGAATTTTCTGGATTCCTTTATCTGGATGTCTATTTCTTTCCCCAGGATAGGCTGTTTGGGGCCAATATTTCTTCAGATATGTTGATATGTTTTTGACATCTTTATTTCTTTCTTCTCTTCTGGGGCCCTGTAATATGAATATTGGTATGCTAGGTGTTGTTCTTTAAGTCCCTTAAGCTATCTTTACTTTTTTTCATCATTTCCTTTCACTGTTCTGATGAGTTCCATGCCTTGTCTTCAAGTTTACTAACCCTTTCTTTTCTTTATCTGGTCTGCTATTGAACCTGGTTTGTGTATTTTTTTAGTTCAGTTATTAGATTCTTCAGTTCGATGACTTCTGTTAGGTACTTTCTTATATTTTCTATCCCTTTGTTGAAATTCTCACAGTGTTAATTCTTCCAAGTTTGTTGAACGTCTTTATGACCATTAGTTTTTTTAAACATTTTTTTATTGAGTTATAGTCATTTTACAATATTGTGTCAAATTCCAGTGTAGAGCACAATTTTTCAGTTATACATGAACATACATATATTCATTGTCACATTCTCTTTTGCTGTGAGCCACCACGAGATCCTGTATATTTTTCCCTACGCTATACAGTATAATCTTGTTTATCTATTCTACATTTTGAAATTCCAGTCTGTCCCTTCCCACCCCCCACCCCCTTGGGCAACCACAAGTTTGTATTCTATGTCTATGAATCTGCTTCTGTTTTTTTTTTTTTTAGATTCCACATATGAGCAGTCTCATATGGTATTTTTCTTTCTCTTTCTGGCTTACTTCACTTATGTTGTCAGTATTTATGGCTGAATAGTATTCCATTGTATAAATATACCACATCTTCTTTATCCAGTCATCTGTTGATGGACATTTAGACTGTTTCCATGTCTTGGCTATTGTAAATAGTGCTGCTATGAACACTGGGGTGCAGGTGTCATTTTGAAGTAGGGTTCCTTCTGGATATATGCCCAGGAGCGGGATTCCTGGGTCATATGGTAAGTCTATTCCTAGTCTTTTGAGGAATCTCCATACTGTTTTCCACAGTGGCTGCACCAACCTGCATTCCCACCAGCAGTGTAGGGGGGTTCCCTTTTCTCCACAGCCTCTCCAGCATTTTCTTTATGACCATTATTTAAAATTCTTTATCAAGCAAGTCAGTTATGTCTTTTTTGTTAAGAACTTACTAGGTATGTTATGCCTTTTAGAACATATTTTTTCTGTTATTTCCTTTTCCTTGACTCTCTGTTTGTTTCTATGCATTAGATAAAACACCCACCTCTCCCAGTCTTGAAGGATGTCTTCTTGTAAGACAGGAACCTTATTATTCAAACCCTGCCCTAGGTTTTAGTTGTATCTCAAACCTTTGTGATTGTTCAAGCAGAATATTGTATTTTTAGTGGCTCTCAGTAGTTGAAGTTGTCAGTGTCCTAAAGGGAAATATCTCAGCACATAGATTTAAGCTGATTGGAAGCCAAACCCTCAGGCAGCAGCTTTTTAAGTATTCAGATATATATAGTCTTGTGTGACTGTAAGCATAACTTACATTGCTTGTAAGCATAACATTATGAGCATAAGCATTGGCCACAGATCCATTCAATCTGGGGGCACCCCGTGGATGGCAGTTGCAAAAGTTGGGGTGCCAGTTGAGTATACAAGGCCCTTTAGAAAAGATACCGGTGGCCTAAAGCAAGGCATAGGGAGAGTGTAAAGGTGGCATCCAGCAGCCTATTTCATTGGACTGCAGCTCTTTTGCACCCTAGACATTTGACAAAGAAGAAGCTTGTTCCCCAGGTTAAAGGTCCAGGGGGAAGCAAATAGGCTTCTATTACATAAAGACTAGGGGTGAGCTGTCTGCATAGTGCCCTGGAGGTGGTAGCCTGCTGAGAACCATCTCTGTTTATTATGACCCCATGGAACCCAGGCAAGCAAGACCGACCGGCCATCAGAGCTAGGCAGTCAAGGGGCTTTCCCTGGATGGCAACCACAAAAACCAAGGTGCCAGATAGAAAAACTGGGTACCAGACACATGTAAGAGCCCTCTTCTTGGGGTGTGGCAGAGGGAGAGCTCAAAGATGATGCCTGTCCTCAGGTTTCTGGAGAGGATTAGTGGGTGCTTAGATGTATGTTTAGTTTGAAAACTGCCCCTCAGGCCGTAGCTATGAAGGTAAGCTAATGGGCCTCTTTCATAGGAAGACTCGGTGCTGCAGTCTGTTGCTTCCTGCTGTGCTCTGGGGGTGGAGCCATGTAAGAACTCCTTCTCCATTGGTTACAGCGTTTCAGGACTCTCAAGCTTGAACTCCACCAGAGCCAGGTGAGTTAGAGATGTTACCTGGGCAGGAACCCAAAACAGGGTGCCAGATGAGGGCAAAAACTCCTTTCTAGGAGATTCTGGTGAGCTGGAGCACGGAGGAGAGAGAGCACAGTGATGGTGCCAGCCAGCCTCCCTCCCCGGAGGGTACCCCATCAGATCTCCAGATGTGTGTTAAGTTAGATGCCTGCCCCTCAGGCTGGCACTTGATGCCAAAGAGGCTTACTTGCTTACCTTAAAGCCTGGGCTCCTCTCGGCGGGCTGCCTCTGTGCTGGTCCCTGAGGCAAGTGAGTCTAAGCCCACACACCCTTTCTGGCTGTTTCTCAGTTTGGCATTAATTTGAGGGTCTCATGGATGTGAGCGCCACTGGTTTTAAAAGCTAGATGCTTTGGGGTTTATCTCTCAGATGCGGGCTTTAAAAGTTGGGGTGAGTGATGTGCGGCTCAAATACTTTGCTTCACAGGGAGGAGCTCTGGGCTTTGTGTTTCTTCTTGATGGTGGGCCGCCGCACTCGGGGTGGGGTTTGTGGTGTGATTGTGTCTCGGCCTCTTTGATTTTTTAAAAATTTGCCCAGTGTATATGGGTTGCTCAGGTATTTTTTAGGATTTTTCTCTCCCTAGAGGAAGTTGTTTCATATGTAGCTGCAGATTCAGTGTGTTCCTGGGATGAGGTGAGTTCAGGATCTCCCTGTGTCACCACCTTGAACCAGAACTTGTACTTATCTTTTAGTTAATGGCACTAATATTTACTTAATATACTGAGCCAGAAATGCCAGGGTCCCTTGTAATTTCTAGTTATAACCCTTAAAATCTTATTGGTCCCCATTACCCACCTTCTAATGGAATTATTGTGTGTTCCCTACTCTTCACCACACCTGAGCCCCCTTTGTTTCAGGCATGGAGATAACCTAACCACTTTCTAATACTTGTTCTCTTTCCACCATCGCCTCCTGTTTGTCCATTTCCCATACTGCCGTTTGAGTGATCTTTCAAAATTCAAATCTGATCAAACGACCTTCTTGCTTAAGTTCCTTCAAGAGTTTTTCAAAGCTGGAAGACAAAATCCAGACTTCTAATTTTTTTCCCACAAGTGTGATGATCTCTGCCCTGGGCCTCTTCTCTTTCTCTTTCACTCTGATCAGCGATATGAATGGCGCTGGAGTTCTAGAAATACCCTGTGCTCTGCCACACCTCTGTGGGTCGCCTGTGCATCTCCCTTTGTTTGGAACCATGAACCATCTTCTTCCACTTCTGCTCTTGTGTAACCCTTACATCTCCTGTGTTTTAGCTCAGGCCTCATTTCTTCTAGTTAGCCTTCTTGGAACATCCCGATCCTCGTCTCCAATCAGGGTTAATTGCCTCTCTTCTGTGCTTTCGTGAAAGTTTATATGTAAATAGTGGCACTAATCAAATTGTATTGTAATTGTCTGCTTGGTAGGATCTTGTTCTGAACATATTAATCTAGGTTTTCTATCAATACCTGCTTTCCTGATACTGTCTATACAGTATAAAAAGAGAATATGATTTCTAGTTGAAATTGCCTGAGATTTAGAATTAATAAACAAGAAGTTCTAGTGCTAAAGGGCTTGGGGCATAAACAGTAAATTGGGAAGGAAAGTTAGCCAGACCTCTCTCCACCGGATTAAAGACTCTTTGGACTTGGTGGGCATGGGCTGAGGTGAGAAGAAACTGAAAGGCGAAGTAGGAGGACCAAGAAGCTTTGGTGTCCCTGAGAAGCGTCCAGGCACAGAGCTCTGCTAGGTGGCCTTTTATTTGGAAGGGGTCTTTTTCAAGTCTAGCAGGAAACCTAGAGGAAAATGGTAGCGTCTCCTGAGGGTGCCAGATGTGTTCTTTTCAGGTCTACCTTTTCAATGCTATTGAGGAAGAAATAGCCATGCTGTAAATTTGTTTTCTAAACTAAAGTCAGGGTAGTTATTTCTGAGGGGTGAGCATAGAGGGGGATTCCTGCTAAAACCGGTTCAAACTGGCCTAGCCAAAGGAGCCTCAGAACAGCCGCAAAGCATGTGTAGTTGTTTGGAGGTCTTGCGACTGAGGAGATTTTTATCAGTTTGTCCAGGGGTTAGAGGACTATTGTCTAAAAAAATGTATTTTATAGCATTTCAGAGAAGACTTTTTTGAGTTCTTTTGGAATGAAACAAATTTCTAATGTTCATTTTAATTATTAGACACAAATATTAGGATATATTAAATTAAAAACTGTCATTTATTAATATACACATATATTTTCCTCTTTCACAATTGTCTGAGTTCACTATGGTCAGCTTCCTACTGTATTTATTTTCATATATACCAAGAAATTAGCACAAATAAGACATTCTATAAATGTCAGTCTAACTGGAAGTCCCTTAATTTATTACTTTCCCTTTAATTTGGATTCTTTGCATGGTACCTGCTTTGTCTAGACCGGCAGGTGACCCTCCTGTCCCTGAGTTCTGTCAGGCAGCTACTTTGACACTCATGGACCCAGTGTGGATACTCCTGGAACTTCTTGCTTAGCTTATTTTTAGCCCAGAGTTCAGGCAATGGCCTTAGATGTATATTTGGAAGAAAATATATAGGGATAGAGCTGGTGGCACAATTAGAACACTAAGGGGTCTTAAAATTAGTAGTGATCTTCTGTGATGCAAACAGATTGATAACTGGGTGCTTCCCCATGCCCTGAGGTCCAGGACCAAGGCAAGCTGGTACCTCACCTGGAACATCACTGCACCACGCACTGTACACCACACACATCTCACCCACACATCGCCCTGATGAATGCTCCTTTCCCAGGCTGTGTCAGTACAGTGCCACAGTGGTCACTGGACCCCCAACTTTAGATACAGGGACACATGATCTTCAGGTAACAGAGGCGATTTTTTAATACAACTAAGAGCTTTGACTCTGGAATGCAGTCAGGTATAAAGTCACTTACCTTAAAAGGTTACCAATATTGTTGGAGTTAACTCCTTAACCGAAGTCCAGAATCATATGTTGGAAACCCATAGCCCTAAGTGAAAATATATCTCCTGTCTCTAGTTCAAGCTCAGCACTGTGCCTAGGATTGTGGAAAAGGAAGGAAACAGAAATGGAAACAGACATCCTAGGACCAAAACTAATATCAATAGAATGGAGATGAAAAAACTTCTCAGACCAAGACTGAGAAATTCAGGAATATAGTCTCTTAGATATTTATTGTAATCTCCAAAAAATAAAACAAGATAAACCCAAAGAACAAAAACCAGTTTCTATACAGAACTCACATACAAACTTAATACCTAGTAGAGCACATACAGTTCTTACACAATTAATTTCAGTAAAGAGAATGAAAACTTCATAATGTGAATACACTCAATAGCTTTAAACCCAGTCAGGCGCTCCTGTGGACACACGAAGGGTCACAGGATTTGCTGTGCAGCAGTTTTCAAATCAACGTCACAATCACTACATGAAAGCATTAAGCTGTTACTCAATTTTTTCTCAAGAAGAGTTCCACAGTGCAGTCACTGAGAAGGAGCCAAAAGTGCCTGGTTACAAAGGAAGGTCTTCATCAGTGCACTTCCCAACGCCCTTTATGGGAAACACAACTGCAGAAAAATCTCTGGGCACACATCTGACTGGTTGACATTGCATTAGACAATGTCTTGTGGTTTGGTGCACGGGCAAAATGTCTACATCAGCTGTTCCAATGTGATTTCAGATTGATTTGTGTTTTGGGGCTGAGTCTGGGGCTGCTCAGCACAGAGGAATATGGCAAGGTAGCACCTTGTCTTCCTCATTGGGACAAAAACAGAGCCAAACTGGGGTAATTTCTTGCGTTTCCAAGGGCCAGTATGGCTCTCTGGAAAAAAAAAACAATGACCAATAGCTGCCAGCTCTGTCACCCTTCCATTCAAGGGAACAAACTGCAGTCTTTCCCACATACTTGCCTGGTACAGTCTCCTCTATCTAATATCCTCCTCCATGGAGCCATTCTTGACTCTTCCAGATCTTATAGGTCCTCCATTCTTCTTGCTCCTATGTCCTGACATAACTTAGCATTTAGACTATATCCTGGAATTTCGTTCCTTGTCCTTCCGTCAGCAAGCCTATCAGGGGCCAGAGCCATCACCTCTTTCATGTTTCAGTCCCACAGCACTGAGCACACAGTATTCAGTAACTGTTGATGAGTAACTAAACATTTAAACACACCCTTAAATTATCATTCTAATGTTGGCTACCTGCTTACATTTGTTTCTTTTTTTAAATTTGGCACAAAGTTGTCACCAATCTCCGTTTCACCCACCTTCACTTGACTTCTTCAGTGGGTCTGAGAGCTGAGTACAGAATTTCAGGCTATCGCATGTAAAACAGGGCCACCCATCGCTGGTGGTAGCCCAGAGCCATTTAATGCGACTGGCACGTCCTCACATTTCAGTTTCAGGCAACTGCTATAGAGAGGCCTGAAGGGTTGATATGATGTCCAGATGGCCATGGTCATCTAAAACCAATGGCTCTTCATCATTTTTAGGGAAAAAGTCAACTTTTCTTCCTAAAGATATCATGATTTACTCTAAATGAAAAGGCAAAGCACAATATTAAAATGAGTGCTTTGCCTCAAAAATTGAAATGGCAAATAGGAGTTTAAAGTAGTTGGCCTACTTTAAACTTCATAGACATAAACACCTAAGAGTTTTTGATAATCCAGCTACCAGGCCTCATTTCTTGGTTTTCTGCATCTCAGTGAAGTTCTAGGCCACCAATGATATTAACCAAGGGGTTTGAGGATGAACATATGAGTTTATGATGACTTACTAATGTGATTTAAGGATTCTGACCTGTTTATCACTAGTGTGGACAATTGAGACTTGAAAGTGAATATAACATTAGCCACCACCTAAAAAGACATCAATATTTTAGGATTCCCAGGATTGACACTTAAATTTCCAAACAAAATACAGAGTAACAATAAAATAGACATATAAAATATGAGTAAAAATTCTTAGATGAAAACATGATCAACATTTCAGAGAAAAATAAAAATGACTTTTCCTTATGTGCATATTTTTTCTTAGGTTTCTAAATTAGCCCCTTATAAATGGCTTAAGGAGAACTCTGAATTAAAGAAGGGAATGCCTACATAAATAAACGAACAGCCATTCTGTCTTGAAAATAAAATCCACAATTCTAAAAGGCAAAATTGACATATACTTGCAGATCCTAAATGTTCGGTCTTACAGGGAAAGACATACTTTGAAGTAGGCACAGAGGAATTTCACATGACACCAGTAGGTATTTACTGTATAAACTGCACCACTAGACAATACAGCTACAAGAAATAATTTGAGTAAGTCAAACAGCCATCGAAGCATCCCACACATTCATTACAATTCACTCTTTCACACTATTGTATATACACTGAGTAAGTCATTAAATATTGCACTTATTGGCCCATGAACCCTCAATTCTGAGGTGTTGAAAAATAGAAAACAAATCTATTTTTATAACATATTTCATGCAACATTTAAGACACTTCAGTTCCACAAACACCATTAAATAGTTGTACATTTGGACAGTTCAACGGTATCACATCACATCTTGACATTAACAATATATTAACAGGAATTACAGGAAGTTTTCATTCAGGACATATCCTAGGAGTGATGAGACAATGCATGGAGAACCATCATACTGATACAGGAAACAACCCCCAGACTTCACTCTTCTGAGGCGCATGGAACCACTAGACAGATGTAAGTTACCCTCACGTCCCTGAAAGGCCAGGTGTCTGCGGCTCATGTACCATCTGAGTCTTTAAGAACAGCATTCATGAGCCTAAGCAACCTCCAGCCCCAAACAACATGAATATGAAGCATTTCCACTAAGGAATAAAGCCACAGCCAACTCTCAGTTGTCCACGATGAAGTATGAACACAGGTGAATGAAATACACAGGTAACCGCCTTCCCCCCACCTCATGTCAGTAGTAAGGGCTGGTTGAAACTCTACCAATAACAGTGCTGGTGGGAGGTAAATGGTGAAACTTGAGTCTCATTTCCTATTCTGGGTCCTGTCATTCTGTGAGGATAGTGCTTTAAAAAGTGAAATGATCAAAAATCAAGAAGCAGAAAAGAGAACTGTAAATAGAAAGCCCAGTGGGCCCACTAGCCAGTTGATTTGCCCTTAATACTCAAGCTCTGACAGAGGCTTGGAAATAATTTCTTTTCTCTGGAACATCTGCAAAATATATTCTCTCTATCCTCTCTTTTTAATGGGAATTAGTTATGTGAACAGATACACAAATCAAATCAGTGTGAGGAATCTATTTTGTAGACCTTTTTCAGCAAATCCCAGTTACAGTTGGAGCCTAGTAAAAGCTCCCTTTTCTCTAGCACTAAGAAAGCACCATATGTGGACATTTCCCTTCATAGAAAAGGTATTTGTCTTTTATACACACTGAGTCTGTGCTGGGAGCGGCAACACTGTGGGTGAGTGTAAATCTTTTTAATATACTGAAGGGAAATATTTGACTGTGTGTCAAGCATTTCTGTAAAGGTGTTTAAGGAAAAAAAAACATTTATTTGTGAAATAACATTAGGTAGATATATTTAAAATAAATTCTCCAGACCTGTATTTGCCCCCTTAGGGAATATCGTATTTTTAGGACCCAAAGCCCTTTACATACACTGCAGAGATAACAGAGAGGCTTTTTTTCTGGTTATAAATTTCATCTTTTACCCAGTTTGTTCCAATTTCAGAATATAAAATAGGTTTATGACTTTAACTGGCTTTGAGCAAAAATTTACCTATGAGGATTCTAAAAAGCCGACCCTAATGGTTCAGCTCATCAGAAGGACTTCAGCATTTTACGGTCAGGCCACTAAAGCACAGGTAGCGCACATACAAGCCACACAGAGCCGCAGAGGCTGCATCTCCCAGGGGGTGATTAGAAAAGCCACGTGGGTCTAGTTGCTCACATGGCACCCTGCCACAGCGCACTGAGTAGACACACCAAGGGACAAAGACTTCCAGTTCCCAGGCATGCGATCTTGACTTTAGAGAGAGAGGAGATTCTTCAGACAGAAAGACAAGGCTACCTCCCAAGGAAGCTGCACCAAAAACTCCTGATGGAGCATTACAGTAGTATATGAAAATTATTAAACCCTTTTTGGCCAAGAAGGTTTTTAATCATGATTTTAAGATTAGTTTTAGTTTTTCACATGCAGCTGCTGCTTCAGCCGTGGGATAACTTGGTAGAATCTGGGTATGTTCTTAATATAGTCCCACAAACGCCCCATGGTTGACTGAAAGATGGCATTGTACATCCTCGCCATGCACGAAGAGACACGTTGGATAAAAGCACGTTACAGTGAGCCACTGATTACTGACTGTCACGCTCCAAAAAGCAATGTTGCTTCATGGAAGTTCAGTTACTAGTAAACTGTATTTTACTTTTTCAAAAAGAATACTGCATCCCTGAAAGTCTATTCTCAGCATAGATGTAGGTAAAATTGGAAGTTTAAATTGGTTTCCAAAAAGTAACTGATGAGCTAAGCAAAAGAACTATGATTAATCTGGATATGAGTTAAATAGGGGAAATAGATTTGTTTGTTGAGTATATAGACGTCATATGATGTGGGGTGTAGTTTTGTAGAATTTATAGTTCACATTTAACATAACAATGCTGCAGCTTTCTGCTATAACCCAAGGCATCATCAGAGATCCCTTTCCAAATAAAAATCTTAGCACTTATTTACCAGGCAGCAAAGGGATACTGATTTTAAGTGGGTCTAAGGAGGAGGTTAAAAGTTTATCAAGGCAGTGGAAGCTGTTCTGTGGGGGCAGTGGCAATGAACTAATTCACTGTCTGAAAGCAATTCTTCTTAGAAGCCATGAATATAATGCTAAATTGTAAATTGCCATCTTAAAACTTAAGGAATTTCATGTACCTACGACCTCCACTCACATCCCCAAAAGCTGAAATGAGGATCCACTCCACAGATGGCTGTATAGAGGAAACAATTTCCAGTCCAAGCTTTTATTTACTTAAGAACAGAAAGGAAGGCCCCCAAACCAAAGCTCTTGGAAGTATCTGCTCAAAACAAGCAAGGTTTGTTTGTAAAAGTAATTGGAGGGTTCGGGTGGTGAGGAAGTGGGTGGCAGATAAGAGAAGTTCAGACGTGAAACAGTTAATTCAGTTGCATCAAAGACAAAAGGTGGATGTCTACAATTTATAAACTAATACGAGCACATACTTTGTAAGGTGTCTTGTTCTTCTGAATACAAATTTAGTTAAGCCATTAGTATAAATGGTCTGGGTTATTTAAGCTGTTGGCAGATGGAGAGAATGTAGGAGGTACTGTGTGCATGCTGACCAAAAGGCAGAAAAACCTTGGCGCGGCCATGTTATAATTTACAAGTGATAGAGCTTGATGCCAATACAAGTTTGCTTAGTTAACCCTGGGCTGTTTCCTCTTTTGCCAAATTTGACGTTAAAACAAGGATCTCTTGATGAGATTAGGAATAGAGGATTTTCTCTCTTTCCATGTGTTTGACAGCAGGAGTACAGGTGCTTAATTCACTTGAGCTCTGTGACAATCCTTTCTGGAAACTTCTCACTTAGTGAAATTCACACCAGGGTGCGAGCTTCAGAACTTAGCATCAATTAGGTAGGCTTCACTTCCAGTGAGGTTTGTAAAGTAGAAGTTATCGAATGTTCTTGGCCATGACACCCGGGCTGTTGCTGTATCGTGCTCCTCTGACCGGCACCACGCGGTTCAACCTGGGTGTGTCTGACGGGGTGTAAGAGGGCACTGGGCTTTGGTCTTCCGGTTCTAGGGCCGACTAATTTCAATAGCGATGAGTTCTTCAGCGGAGGACTTTACAAGAGGGCAAACTCAACTCTTCCCACTTTTCTACTCTCTCTCATTTTGCTTTGCATTTTACGATACTGCACCCATCAAGGTCCTTCTGAAGAAGCCATCTGAAACATCACACTTAGGTCCTTGACATCTGTATGTATGTATGTGAGATTGGGGCTGAGAGAGGAGGGGAAGGTCTTCCTGACTTTATTACTGCATATTAGATTATAAAAGTTAGCTTAACAACTATCTTTTAACATGGCCGCTTTCTAGTCTAAGATACAGAAATACTACAATATCATGCAGACAGGCTTCTGCTTTGCACAGCCCCCAACTTCTCTTTCCCTTCACTTAATTTCTGTGGTTTCTGGAAGCTGGTTGCCCCATTAAAATCCAATAAAGCATTAATGTTTTCTTGTCTTCATGAAGCCTGTCCTGCAGAGTGCCAAAGTGAAAATTTATTGCCAATTAGTGGATCACAAACTAAGAAGATGAGAAGTAAGAATGTGGGTGTGCTTGAGATACCCCACATACTCTCTCCTCTAATGTTCATCTTCTAACTTACTAATCATGTATGTGACCTAGTTCCCTGACTTGCAGGCATTTATCTTCCAGAGATCACTTTGGATGTATGCATCTTTCTCTCTCAATAGCCTTGTTCAATAAAATTGGACTCCATTCTTTCATAGGAAGTATCTGTTTTTGAAAAGAGAAAAAAAATCTTTATCATGATCACCAAAAAAGGGGAAAGTTCACCTATTAAAACTGTTCTTCCAAATCTGCCATCCGTGCCTGCTGCCTTCTGAGAGTCCTAGCTGTCAACGGTGCTGGCTAGTGGTGTGGATGCCATGTTTCTCCTCAGTGCTCAGTTAGATAACTGATGGGATTGGTTTGCTTGTTATTCAAATGGTCTTCAGGAAATCTGAGTGTTCCTATGGTTTCCTTTTTCCTCTCCAATTGCTTATGGTGTCTTAAAGTATTTCTGGAACTCTCAGCTCTAAAGAGTATTCTGAGTAATTTAAGCATGTTTAACATTAATAGCCTTACAGAATGTGGATATGTCTTAAAAGAAGTATAAACACTTGGACTGAAAAATATTAGAGATGAAAATTATCTTTTCCTCAACCTGAGAACCATCAAGATACTGTTTAAGTAACTTGTAACTAGGAATAACCTAGGGAGGTGTGAGAAGGCAGTGGTCTGTGAAGTAAGTCTACATCCTATGGGAAGAGGGGCTTCAGCTTGACCTCTGTTCCAAGAGTTGGTGATGGTTCTAGAAAGTTGGGGGGGGGTCTGTGTTATGGGGGGAGGTCAGGCTTTGGAAATTCTACAGTTACTTATCCCCTTCTTGGTTCAGATGCTTGTCACATAACACATTCAGCAGATACCTCAGTCCATCAGAGCCCTCAGATTTGCAAAAAGTTGGGAGGAGCAGTCCTGGCTTAGGAATTCCCTCCTTAAGCATCTAAACTAAGATGACTATTCACTTCTAGTCAGGTAAATATTAATCTCTCAGGAAATTTGCAAGGGCATTAAACAACATTTCCATTTCTTTATAGTCAATGGTCTTCTTAATAACACTGAAAAGTAGATTTATTTCCTGAACTGTAGATTGACCAGAGCCATGACAGTATCCCTAGTCATAAATAAAATTTCCACTTGATTTTCAATTAAGAATAGAGCAAATAAGGTCTCTGAGATCTCCGCCAGCCCATACCACACACATAACCAATTCCTTGGTTCTCATCCCTACAGGTGAAAAGCAGAATTTGAACCCATGGCACAGAAGTCAGTTGCACTGAAATTATAATTGGAGGTCCCAGCAGTTGCTTAATCTAAGAAATCTGAAACACAAAGAGCCTAGAAGACAGGTAACAAATCACATGCAAATACCAGATGTTTGTAAATGGATAGTCCTTACAAATTTAAGATCACATATTCGCCACATATTAACAGAGGAAATCTCCCCAGAATTGAATGCATGTATGAGCCACTGACATCGATTTCCCTCCAATAATTATTAGGCAGTATAAGTGAAGGCTAATCGACCATTTATAAATGCTGTTTTTAGCAACCAACCCTCCGGAGCTGCCTGTGTGGGGACATTAACAGCCACAGCTGGGCTGCGGTGGAGGTGGGGTGTCCTTGAGTCTCGTGTTCTGCTTCGCCGCAGTGAGGGCTGGGTCAGTCTCCAAACTCTCTGACATTTTGTCGCAGATGATATCCACGAGGCGCTCAAATGTCTGCTTGACGTTAATGTTATCCTTGGCACTTGTTTCAAAAAACTCAAAACCTGGAAGAAACATAGGGAAACCACAGCTTAGTTATTTCATACTGTTGCTGAAATTAAACGGGACTCGGTGACGGTGGGGCAGTAGTGGCTGGTGGGTTTGGTTTGGGTGAGAAATGAGAGGCAGGCATGAGATGCCATTTGGACAAAGGCTACAATCTTGTGAGCCATTAATCAAGAATGAGAGTTATAAAGTAGAATTACTGACAGTCCCATCTTATTCTCTTTAGACAACAAACAAACAAACAAACAAAAAAACAACCTTGGCAGGAGTTAGTAATTACCGAGTCTGTCTCTGCCATCTCTTCCCCCATGACCTGGCTCACCATGTAGCCTCTTCCAGTCTTTTCTAGGACTAGTGTTACTTAGCATTTTTTGTTTTCTGTCTATTTCAGGTTGTACCAAAATCATTAAGAAAGGTTGTACCAAAATCACTATGCTCCTGAACTCCAGCATAATCCAGCTCCAGCTTTTTCCCTGTCTGTCCTACTGCTGCCTCGGGAAGTGTTTGCAGGTAAGCCTCTGGTAAATTTCCAATATTTAGCTGGACACTAACTGGACACAAGGTGGCACTAAAGAATCACTGGATTTACTTTAAGTGTGCTTCAGCCTCCTTAAAGAAATTTTTGAGTGGTATTAGCCTAACAGTCCTCCAGGGCTTTGTATATACCATTGCATCTAGCTACTGGTGCTGAGTTTGCCATAGCTTCTGTTATCTGTCAGCAGCAATGTTTTTAATCAACATCTGGAAAAGGACAATGATAGATTTCAAATGAACTGCCACAAGTGCAAGAAGGTACAAAAGAAGTCAGTGACAGATGCATGCTTCTCCTGATGTGTCACTGTACCTGGGCAGAAGCAGCCTTAGGAGCTACTCTGTACCCAATCTTATCACTCTCTATTGTTTGCATTCACATGCCACGAGCTGAGCTTGCCTGACAGTTGCCATGACAACCTCCCCACTAGGCCAGAGATTGCTCTGGTCCGTTCCAGGGATGTTGATTTAGGAGGTATTGGGCTAAAACACAGAAATGCTTTCCTAATCCATTCTGAATTTTACACCCTATAAATCCTTCCGTTTACATCTGGCCCTATCTGTGAGGAGCCACATGGATTCAGAATGATGAAATCACGTGATTTCATCCCAGCTCCTGGGGCCAAAGAAGAAAAAAAAAAAGGCTTAATATTTTGCATGCATGTCAAAAATGCACTTATACCCAGAAATACTTATTTTCTTAAGCAGTACTGGAGAGAGGAACAATGAAAAGCATTTTTGGGGAATTAAAATTTCTTAATTAAGATAGATGACTGTAGCTGAGCTTGAATTTCATTCGTTACTAGCTATTGTGTATTCTGTTGTCAAAATCCAAGTGAATAACCCACAGGATTTGAGCTGAAGGAGCAAGAATGAGTGGAGCCAAGTTCTATAAAAAAGCAGTGGACATATTATTTCAAGGCCTCTGTGGCTTGTATTTCTCTTTCATTTGTCTCTGGACAATGCTTGTATGTAGAGCACTCTTAAATTCTGCATTTCTTTACAGAAAAGGCGATCTGGCATTAGCAGAATTCTCTTTCCTAATGTTTGCAGTCTGTAGGGCTGGATCATTCACCTTTCAGCGATTCGATCCAGTTTTTGGAAAGAGCAATAGCTTAGATCCATTCTTGCCTAGAAGTCGGAACTACTTGTATCCTTGTGGGGCTTTTCTCGGTGGTAACAGGAGGGTGCTTTAAGCCATGAGAGGACCAAACCCCACTGAGGTCAAGATACCAAGATGAGACTTTAGGGAAAAGCATTCCGTAATTTGGCACAAAGATTTCACTTACAAGTTCAATTCTCTCACCTCTTATGCTGACACGTCTAATTAGCATAATCTGGGGAGAGCACTGAACTTGAAGGGTATCAGTAAAGATCTGGTCATTGTAAAAACAAACAAAAAAGTAATTCATACAAACATTTGTCAAATGTGATTCCTTTAATCTGGGCTTTGAGACACAAAATGCTGCTGGTGTACAACTTGAGGTCAGTAAAATGATCTTTGATGCCAAGAGCCAGAATGCTTCCACCCTCTTGACCTTAACCTGGAACCCCAGGAAGATATGGCCACTAAGGAGAGAGTGTGCCTGGGAGAGAACATCATATTAGAACAGCCCTCCAGAAGACCTGGAGAAAGAGATGCCAGACTGCGGTGAGGGGGATGAAGCAGCAGGAGGATGGCAGCTCTAGACACACTAGCACTAATTACTGGCCTTATGACCATGGGAGATGTTTTTATTCTCATGTTCCTTATTTATGACATTTGTCTTCCTTAGCTTATAGGGTGATCGTTAGGCTCAAATGAGAAAATGTGTGTCACAGTGCTGCGAACTAAAAATTTGCACACGTTGGCCAGCTAACTCTGGATTAAATCACGAGCCGCTGCAGCCCCTGAGTTCTGACACATCCTGAAAGGAGTTCAGGATGGAGGTCAGAAATAAGGCACTCTGTGCTCTGGGAAAACTGGCCAAACAGGCCTTCAGATAGCTAGATATGTACAGGACAAGATTTTATGAACCCAGTTCTTGTGTCTCCTCTTATCTAGAAAGGCACTAAAATTACTGGTGACAGCTGCTCCTCGTGACTAGCAGCAAGCCTCCACCTAAATACATGCTTGACTGCACGCACCCTCCCTTCACTGAAATCGAACATAATACTGAGTGTTCCCCCTGCCTCCTTGGAACAGTTTCTCAGAGCTTTCTGAGATGCTGTCTCCAGGGCTATAGACTTTTTGTCCCAAATAAAACTTAACCCACAATTCTCACGTTGTGTGATTTTTCAGTTGACAGTTTTGTCGAAGGGACCCAGAGCAGACTTCTCCCCTTTGCACCCATCCACCTCCTCGGGAAGTCCAGATGAAGTCGGGTGAGTTGCTCCTGGTTCTTGAATCTCCCATATTGGTTGATGAGCCTGAGTTTTCGTTGGTGGTGTATCCAGGTACCTGGCCCTCCAGTTGAGAGACACTAGAGGGAAATCCCCACCCATTGGAGAGGTGCTGGATGGGGCCTGGTTGAAAGATGCCAGGGTCTGTACTGAGTAGTTAAGAGGCTAAGGTGACACTTTTCCTCAACTTGGCTACCTCAACTGAATTTGTCAGGGACAAAATTTCACTTTTATCCCTGATAAATTCAACTTTAAAATGGGAACTAGAGTCTTTCAGAGAAATGAGGGGTGTCAGAAAACAACCTCCCACTAACACCCCAGCCAGATTCATATAGTACTTGCAAGTACCTACTTAACTGGGGAAATTATACTAAAGGAGATCTCAATCTAAAATGGCCAAATTAGGGTTCCTTTAATATTCTAAAATTGATATTTTTGTGTGCATAGTTAGAAAAAGCTGGCTGTAAGATCAAACATACTGAATGGAATGCTTATGTGATTGGTAAGTTAGAAGCTTCTGAAAGAGGAAATCATAAAGTAAAGTAAATTGCTTGACACTATATTGGAATTTAAAGAGGCCACTAGCACTGACACTCTCTCCCTCTGCTCCTCCGCCGTATCCTTTTCTATCTGAATTGCCTAGTGCAGACGCTGCCTCTTCCACCTCCTGCTTTTCCCTCTTCCCCTGTGAAGGAGGATGAAAAAATCAGAGGTGATTATAGCTCCCTTTAAGGAGAAACCTATTACAGGGAGAGGTCAACTGTCTTCGGTGCTTACGTATACACCCTGGACCTGAGCAGGACTTACAGCCTTGGCTAAGGAATTTCAGTCCAAGGTAGGATCCATTGGGATTTGCTAAGGAGGTTGAGTTAACCACCTGGACCTATGAGCTTGGGTTTTCAGATCTATGTCAATTAGTTTTTGAAAGCAAAGCAAAGGAATGGACAGAGAAAGCAGGTTGTAAGCAACCTCTAATGGACTTTGAATTACATAGTCCACAGGCTCGCACTGACTGCAAGGAATTAGCTCAAAAATTACTCAAACTTACTCCAGAGCTTTTCCAAACAACTGCAGACTAGACAGAGATTGGGCAGTGCAAGCAAAGACCTGATGAACCAATTTTGGACTGTCACAAAAGGTTTTAAGCAATATTCTGGCTTGACGGCTGAATCATTCTCTAATCACCAAAATGATCCTTTATCTTTTAGAAGGCTTGGATGAGGAATTGACTACTTTAGTCAAAGGACACAATCTAGGTTGGTCTGTATTGCCTATGAACACCCTTGTTACACTGGCTTACCAACTTTTCAAGACCATTAAAAAGAAAGAAAAGGGGATATTTACAAAAATCATGAACCTTCAATTGTGCCAGTTAAGTACTCAATGCCAGTAGACAGTTAACCGATCCCTGTTCAATAGAGAAAACCAAAGGTTGCTTTTACTGCAGAAAACCAGGGCATCAGAAAATAAATTGTAAGTTAAGGAGAAGCCTAGAAGGAAAACTGGATTTTACACTGGAATTTCGAGTTAAACCAGAATAGGGCTGCTCCAAGGGAACATGGGGAGTCTTTTCCCTTCTCCTCTCAACACTCTAGAAGTAGAAATGATTATACAAGGAGAAACAAAGCCCTGATAGATGCAGTTACCTTTAGAATTCTCCTTAAGGGAAGTCTCTCCTTTTTTTCTAGTAGAAAGTGCTCCCATTCACCTGATAGGCAGAGATTTCTTAGAAACTATGAAGCCCATCTTTCCTTTACTCTTCAGGGAGAAATGTTTCTAGATCTAAAGGACCAATCAGACTTCCATCATCATACAGTGTTTGTGACCCATGACGAGGATGCCACTGAGCAAGACAAATTACTAGGCCTAGTACCTTAAGAATTATGGGCACTCGATTCCAGCGACATTGGAAGAATACAGTCTGCATCACCCATTAAAATACTCCTCATTCTGTACTGCCACACCCCCCTACCTTACTCATATTCCTAAAAGCAGAGACTTCTTTTCTGTGATAGATCTCTGTAGCACTTTTTAGTATTCCTGTAGAGCCAGATGATCAGTATCGTTTTTTTGCCACTACTTGGAATGAGAGGCAATATACATGGACTGTAATGCCACAGGGCTATACTGAAAGCCCCACTTTCTTCTCCCAGATACTAAAAGCAGACCTAGAAAATCTTATCAGAATTCTGACACTGAGGGAACAAGTCCTAGGAAACTTGCTTTTCTCTCTCTGTGCCTTAAGACCAGGGCTCTCAGGAATTTTTATCTCATCTAAACCATCTCTAATTCCTGAGAGTACAGGAAAGAAGCTTTTAAGATTTAACGTATTCCAACTGAAACTAGTGACTTTCATATTGTAATACCTGATCCATGACCAAGTTTAGAAAATGAAACTGACATCTTTGTGTCTGTATGTCTACGCATATATTACATATGTCCTTACCTTTGAATGGTAGTATTAAAATTAATTTGTAAATGAACTCTACTTAATTGACTTAAAGGAATTTAAGCATTTATATAAATTCTCAGAAATATAAAAGGAAACTGGCCAGAATGAATTTTAGGTTCATGGGAAATACTGAAAATTAAATTAATACCTGGTGTTAAGGTTTGCTGATTTAATTAACAGACATGTCTTTAGTAATTGCTTATTTCTTAAGTTTTCACTAAAATTGACATTTTTAAGAGTTGAGGATTCTATTTTAAAAATTTAATTAAAGGTAGGTTTGTTCTATAGCTGGTTGTTTCTGGATGGAGAAAAATAGGGGCAAATTATATGGATACACAAAGTGATAAAAGGTTTGTGGAAAAGGAACCCTAAGAAGAGAGCTTTGTGCATGATCAGGATTGGTTAAATTTAGATTTAATTTAAAAATTAAAACGATTTGGTTGTTAAAAGTAAGCTGGTGCAAAACTTGAAAAGACTTAAAAATGTTGATCTGTTTTTGACAACAGAGTATAAAGTTTCTTTTATTTTTAATTGCCAAGCTGTTATAACTTTCCATATTTGCCCTTGCCAACGTGGTAATAAGACATTTCAAAGGGAGTAAGTATTGTTTCACAGTGACCTATGATCCTATCTGACCAAGTGTTTTAAAACCTTTTTGATATTTTTTTTGACAAACTTCCCAAATCAAATTTTAGTGAAGTTGCTTTGACGTCTGGCTAACTAACTTCAGGATGCTTCAAAGGGCCCCTGAAACATCCCCAAAAGAGATATTAAACTAATTAGGTTCATTTGGTATGTTAAATTGCATGGGAAGTATTGGCAAATAAGTACTCTTCTTAGGTTATATTAGGAAAAAATTTTAATATAGATATTCTAGAAATACAGAACTATTAAAAATCTGATATATCCTGGTAAAATGCTATCAGTCATAATTCTAGTTATTATCTTAAAATGTTATATGTCACCGTAGTACTCAAGTTTCTTGTCAATTGCATTGTAATCAAGTTTTTATGCCTTAAGTATTTTACCATTCGTAGATAGTTATGTTTACTCCGATGCCTTTGCAAAATGCCTCCTCTTCAAGAAGGTTTACAGAAAAGACTGTTTTGATAAGTACAGGTTTCTGATACCATAATGTTGAACTGGGTAAGAAATAAAAGAATTCTAATGGAAAACCTGATGGCTTCATAAAACTTAACAAAAGGATTAGTGACATAGGACTGAGTGGACCGGTGAATAATGGTTATAATTTTTATGGTTCCTGTCTGAAACATTACTGGCTTTTAATCTGTGTTTTGCAAATATAAAGTTAAGCTAATTATGACTCAGCAATTTGGTAAATTATACCTATGTAAGCAGACATCGTTCCAATCTCTGGAGGGATCAGACAGAGAGAAAACTCTCAGGTTCCCAGTGGCTTTATCAGATAAATTAGGAACACCACCTTCTAATAGGTATAGGAATCTCAAGGTATTTGGGGACCTCGAAAATAAAAGAATTCACCTAAATCTGTAAGGCAAAATCTGTGACAAGCCCTAGACGCGGCTTTCCTGGCCCTAGGCGACCTTACTTATGAAAAGTTCCAGCATAGCCAGTTTGAAACAGCCTATATGATCAAATAATAAGACTTAATTTGTGGATAAATTAATCTTGATTTGACTATAGTTGCTAAAAATGAGGGTAAATTTAGAGAGAAAAAGATTATGATTCAGTGAATATTAAATTCTAGCTTTGTTAATGGAGGTCTGTATTTATGGCCTAAGAGTCACTTCCCAGATAGTTCCTTTTTGTTTGTTATATTACTGTAAAGTTTAATTAAATTATTAAAAGCACACTCTTAAGTTTGTCTCTAAAATCTATCTTTAGGTGAAGATCTGATGCCCCAGGACCTGCAACCAGGAGACTATGCATACTGGAAAAGACACAATTTAAGGACTATCTCCAGCCTAGACAAAAGGACCTTTATCAGGTACTCTTAACTAGCTCATGCACAGTGCAACTGAAGGGAATTGACTCTTGGATTAATATCTCCACTTACAAAAGGCCTCTGCACTGGACTGGCCTACAGAGAGGAGTGCTGACCTTGAAAATCACCCCAAAACAATGCTCAAACAAAAGGAGAATCTACCAGACCAGGCCTGTACACCAATTACCTTGATAATTGCTCACACCTTCACTTATGAACTAAATGTATTTCACAATCTTATGCACAGTTAAACTTCATCCAATTGTTAGGTTTATGGTCAGTTACCTACATCTAGTACTTCTGGGTTACCTTGGGTTTCCCCCACTCCAAGGCTCTAACTAGATAGCCCTTAGAAAATGTATTCTAGCAGAAAGAAATTATAGGTGGGATCCCCTCACCTGGCTAATTAATAATACCTGCTCTAAGCCTGGCCATAAATATAAGAAAATTCATAAGGTCACTCAAAAGCCATTCAAAGCAACAAGCAAATTTCAGCCAAAGAATATAACCTCCCTCAATTATGGGAAGGACCTATATGGTTAATACCAGGCTATGGTCATTTAAGTTTAAACTTAAGTTTACGCTGGGAAAAATTAAACTCTACTAAGGACACCCACTCTAATAACACTAGGAAATCTGGGCATCTTATGAACAGTGCCCGTGTAACAGCTCCCTTAAAGATAAAGGCTGGTACAGAACAGACTAAATCAGATGACCTGGGGATACACTGGGCCACACCTAATGGATGTTCCTGCCTTAAATTCTTACTTATGACTTTACTAATATTGTTAACTATATTATTTGTATTTTGCTTATTTTACAAAATTATTGTTTCTTGCATTGCCAAATGTGTGACTGAGCCTCTGAAAAAATAATGACTAGGCGACTTGACCATGAAAACAGCAATACTGGTAACAAAGCAACATATATAACAGGTACTATTTAAAACACTATACACTGTATTTTCTACAATTTCCTGCTAAGGAAACAGGCACCAAATGGCCGAGTACTTTGCTCAAATGTTTACTTAATCAGCCTGTCACAGTGGCAAAGCTGGCATTTGATCTATTAACATGGACACTCTTGCTCCCTCAGATACTCTGCAGAAGCTCCTGTTAGAATTTCCAATTCAACTGGAACCAGTGTCAATTAATGTAACAAACTTTCATCAATTTAAATAATTAGAAAGCCATTAACTAGATTTAACACTGCCAGTGAACCTAACGAAACCTTTTTTCTTCTTAGTGATTCCAAAGGTACCCTGATATTTTGTGCTGCTTTAGATCATCAAGGTGGCCATCAGGGCAGCTCTATCTCTAGAGAGAATTATATAAAAGGTTCTGGAAATTAGCCTTCCTTTCATTGACCTCGGTTCTGTTCATCATAAATGAGATATTCAGGATTGAAATCAACATCAGTATTTTAGCATCTAATTGTTTGGATTCAGGGCAAAGCGAGTTGACTATACAATAAGTGATTCTCCACCCAGGGAACTCAGTATCTTCATCCGAGCAATTCTGTATAAGACCACACCCCACACCTATATGTGTCCATGGTATTTAAAGCTCATGGACTAAATCCTAACCCCAAATTCAAATACTTTAGTCTTTATTCTTCCACTGAGTCATGGTTGGATTTTATGGTTACTATTAGCTCCCAATAGAACATACGAACTTCCACTATAGCAACATGACTTTGTTCTTGGAAATATGTAACCTCTCATCCATACACAGGAATGTGAGTAGAAAGCCAGCATGTCAATCAGTAATGTGTAGGAAGCAGTCTTTCATAGAACTTTAAGGATCACTTCCAACTTCCAATTTACCAGACAGGGCAGTAAGGTTCAGCAGTTCAAATAAGTAGCCCAAGGTCACACAGCAAGCTGACTGTGAAGGCTGACAGAGATTCCCCTAATGAATAGGTTACTGATTTAGCCTCCAGACTTGGACACCTGTCCCTCTGACGGCATCACCCGGTATTAATAATTTCAGCATACACACGTCAGTGAACACTTTCAATTGATAACCATCCTTTCCCACTTCTCTCTTGAGGAGAAAAGCCTTGAATAAGTATTTTAAAAGGCTCCCTAGGTTTCTTATGTACGTGGAAGGCTGAGATTCACTAGCCTCTGTACACCCATGTTCATTACAGCATCATTCACAGTAGCCCAGAGGTGGACGCTAACCCAAGTATCCATCAACTGATGAATGGATGAACAAGATGTGGTATAGACATACACTGGACTACATTACTCAGCCTTAAAATGGAAATTCTGACATACCACACAGATGTACTCGGGAATTAATCCATGTGAAATAAACCAGTCACAAGAAACCCCCCAAATATTGTATGATTTCACTTACATGAGTCAAATTCAAAGTGACTGAAAGTGGAATGGTGGTAGCCAGTGCTGAAGGGAGGGGAAAACAGTCATTGTTTAACAAGTATAGAGGTTTACTTTTGCAAAATGAAATGAATTCCGAAATTTATCCATTTCCCCTAGGTTGTTTAATTTGTTGGCATATAATTGCTCATGGCAGTCTCTTACAATCCTTTGTATTTCTGCTTTTTTCTCTTACAGAGTCTAAATAGGTTTGTTGATTTCCAAGAATCATCTCTTACTTTTTCATCTTTTCCATTTTTTTAGTCACTACATTTATTTCCACTCTGCTATTTGTTAATTCTTTCTTCCTGCTAATATTGGACTTTGTTCTTTCTTATTTTTCTAGTTTCTTGAGGTGTAAAGTTTGACTTCTTTTTTTTAGTATCTTGATATAGGCATTTATCACTAAGATTTTTTTAAATTTTGGTAAAATATGCTAAGATGGTAAAGTTTATGTTGCATAACAAAGTGAATACATGCTGAACTGTATGCCTAACATAAAGTTTACCAAGCTTAATATTATTAGCAGAAGGAAGGAATTAAAGATCACAGTGGAAATAAATTTCTAGAAACACGTAATCTACCAAGGCTGACTCGTGAATAAATAGTCTGAACAGACCAATTACTAGTAAGGAAATTGGATCAGTCATCAAAAACCTCCCAACAAAAGGTCAGGACCAGATGGCTTCACTGGTGAATTCTACCAAACATTTGAAGAAGAATTAATACTAACACTTTTAACAGTTCATTTCATGAGGCCAGCATTCCCCTGATACCAAAACCAGACAAGGACACAAGAAAATTAAGGCCAACATCCCTGAAGAATATGGATGTAAAAATACTCAACAAAATATTATCAAACTGAATTCAACAATACATTAAAAGAATTATGCAACATGATCAAGTGAGATTTACTCTAGGGATGCAAGGATGATTCAACATCTGCCTATCAGTCAACATGAACAAAATGAAGGATGAAAATCATCTGACAAAATTCAACATCCATTTATGATTTAAAAAAAACTCTTACAAAGTGGTTATAGAAAGACTGTAGTTCAGCATAATAAAGGCCATATGTGACAAGCCCACAGCTAACATCATACTCCAAGGTGAAAAACTGAAAGCTTTTCCTCTAAGATCAGGAATAACAGAGAAATACCATTTATTGCCACTCTGATTCAATATGGTACTGGAAGTATTCACCAGAGACATTAGACAAGAAAAAGGGAATGATAGGCATCCAAATTGGAAAGGAAAAGGTAAAACGGCCACTACCTGAAGATGACACTAAAGACTCCACAAAATGGTAGGACTAATAAACAAATTGAGTAGTTTAAGGACACAAAATATACAAAAATATGTTGTGTTTGCATATACTAACAACAAATTATCAGAGAAATTTTTAAAAATCCCATTTACAATTACATCAGAAAAGAATAAAATACCTAGGAATAAATTTAATCAAGGAGGTAAAAAATGTGTACACTGAACTGTAATGTTAATGTAATGCAGACATTACTGGAAAAAGTTGAAGACACAAATGGAAAGGTATTTTATGCTTACAGGTTCAAAGAATTAATATTGTTATAATGTCCATACTACCCAAAGCAATCTACAGATTCAATGCAATCCCTATCAAAATTCCAATGGCATTTTTCACAGAAATATAATAAATAATCCTCAAATTTATGTGAAACCACAAAAAACCCCTTAAAATAGCCAAAGCAATCATGAGCAAGAACAAAGCTAGAGTAATCAAAACAGTATTTTGTGGCATGAAAACAGACCCAGATCAATGGAAAAGAGTCCAAGAATAAAACTGTGCACATGTGGTCAATTAATTTACAACAAAGGAGTCAAGAATATACAATTGGGAAAGGACAGTCTTTTTAATAAGTGGTGCTGAGAAAACTGGACCATTAACTTACACTATATACAAAAAGTAACTCAAATGATCAAAGATTTGAACATAAGACCTAAAGCTATTAAACTCCTAGAAAAAAACATGAGCAGTAAACTCCTTGACATCAGTCCTGGTGATGATATTTTAGATCTGACTCCAAAAGCAAAGGCAAATAAAGCAAAAATAAACAAGTGGGACTAAAACTAAACAGCTTCTAAAAAAAACCAACAAAATGAAAAGGTAACAATAGCAAAAAAAAAAAAAAAAAAAAAACACCTAATGAGCAGAGGATCTAAACAGATGTTTTTCCAATAGACATACCGCTGGTCAATAGGTACATGAAAAGATGCTCAACATCACTAATCACCAGGGAAATGCAAATCAAAGCCACAGTGAGCCATCACCTCATACCTTTCAGAATGGCTATTATGAAACATATAAGAAATAGCAAGTATTGGTGAGAATGTGGAGTCTGTTGAGTCAGGAGAAAAGGGAACACTTGTGTACTGTGGGTGAGAATGTAAATTTTGCATCCACTATGGAAAACAGTATGAGGTTCCTCAAAAGTAGAAGTACTGTATGATCCAGCAGTTCCACTGCTGGGTACTCATCTGAAGAAAACAAGCACTAACTAGAAAAAAACATGCACCCTCATGTTCACAGCAGCATAATTCACAGTAGCCAAGATGCAGAAACAACCTAAGAGCACACACATGGGTGAATAAATAAAGAAGATGTGATACACACAGATTATGGAATATTATGCAGCCACAAAAAGATGAAATCTTGCCATTTACAACAACATGGATGGACCTGGAGGGCATTATGCTAAGTGAAATAAGTCAAACAGAATGACAAATACTGTATGATCTCATTTATATGTGGAATAAAAAAGATATAGTTGAAAGAGACAGAACAGATTGGTGGTTGCTGGAGGCAGGGATGGGGGATGTAGGCAAAAACGGTGAAGGTCAAAGGGTATATACTTTAGGTTATAAGATACTGACTATCCTTACACACTGCTGAGTGTAAAATGATGTAGCCTCTGGAAAACATGCTGGCAGTTCCCCAAATGGTTAAAAATAGCTACTGTATGACCCAGCAATTGCACTTCTAGGTACATTACCAAGAGAAATGAAAACATAAGTCCACACAACTCTTGCTAAATAGCAATTTCTGTGCAGGAGTTATAATAACCAACAAGTGGAAATGGCCTGAGTGTCCATCAACTAATGAAAGGGTAAATAAAATGTGGTATATGCAATCCAAATAATGGAATATCATTCTGCTATAAGATGCACTGATACAGGCTACAATGTAGATAAACCTTGTAAACCTTGAAAACATTGTGCTAAGTGAAAGAAGTCAGACACAAAGGACTACACAGTGTATGGTTCCATTTGTATGAAATGTCCAAAACAGGCAAATCTATCTAGTCAGGAGAACAGAGAGCGATTCCTAATGAGCATGAGGTTTCTTTCTGGGGTGATGAAAACTGATTATGGTAAAGGTTGCATAGTTCTGTGAAAATTGATTGTGCTAAATGAGTGAATTGCATAGTATGTGAATTATACCTCAATAGGTGGTTATATTTTTTTTAAAAAAAGAATCAGTGTTCTAAATAATGAGAATGTATGTTGTCCTAAGAGATCTCTCCAGAAGGAATCCCCATGCCCTACTGGGGAAACCATTCCACTGATAGAGGATTCTGTCAATCAGAAAATGCACCTCATGCCCAACACAAACCTTTCAAACAGGAATTCAAGTCCAGTATTAGATGCCAGGTCAGCTGCTTACTGGGGAGGGCATTTGAATACATTCTGGTGAACATGAGGAACCCCGACCGCACTCGGCTTGGCTGCTGCCCCCTACTCTCTCTGCTCAGCTCCCTGAAGGTCCAGTGAGTGCCGGGTCCCAGAGAAGTGTGGCACTTCTGCTCATCAAGGTGGCAGGGTCCCGTCTGGCACTTGAAGAGTACCGAAATATCACAGCATCCAACACAACACTCTATTCTCCTTTCATTTGCACTGCGTTAGTGGTAGTAATTACAACCCAGGTATTGAGCACTTACTACCTTCTCAGCCTTTTGTCCAGTGCATTGAAAACACTTACAGGCAACAATTTATTCCCACATATCAATGGCTCTGCCATGTGCAATACTGTTTGTTTGCATAAAATGTTCTGGGGAGTTATTTAGGGAAAACCCTAAACACCATTTGGAGAGAGAAAAAAATTATGACTGTTCTTTCTTTCTATAAAAATAATAGTGCAGTAAATGATTTTCATCTCTAATTGTTAAAAATCTATGCTGTGTCCTGGGGTTTCTATTCCCAAACTAGAAAATGGGAAGAGTCTATTTCCAGATTCTAGTTGCAGTTCCAATGTCTTACCTTCCCTTTCCTGTGCAATTGGCTGAACCAGAGCAGCAAATAAAGGCCATTCTGTTGCCAGGGGGGTGACATTTAGGCCAGGATCTGGGATTGCTGAGCAGCAGGACAAGCTATCGTATTAGCTTGTTCCCTGCTGAGCCCCAGCCTGGAGACAGACTTCAGGAGGAGGAATGGATAAGGGTTTTGACCCACTTGCCTGAAGAAGGGCCACAGAACACAGACCAAAGCTGGAGGAAAGGGAGAATGGGAGTTTAGCCAAAGGTTTGTGTTGCTAAAATAAAAGGTCAAATATTTTAGTCTTTGAACCCTTGCCCTTAGCCAGGCCTGAGCGGATGGCAGCTCTCTCCTGCTTTGTCAGTATTCTGCAACTATGCAAGGATCATTCTAAGGGTTGACAAATCCTGCTCAGTGTAGAGGTTTCCTCCCCATCCTTTTTTCTCCAGACATGAGCTTACATGGGAAAAGTTCAGATCAACGATACAGAGGAAAGGATGCTGTCTGAGCTTGCTGGTGGAGCAGCTGCCCATGCTCCGGTTCATCATTCTCAGTCCCAGCGACTCCCCAAAACCCTGCACTCAGCCAAGCTTGTCTACTCTCCATCTGTTGAAGAGACTGAACACAAGCCTCTTGCAGCTTTGCCCGTGTGAGTTATTTCCTGAAGCACTGTCCCTCATCTTTCCCCCTTCCCAATTCAACCTACTCTTCAAGACTGAAACTGCTGTGTGTTGTTACATCTGGTGCCCAGACTTCTAAACATTTTATTTTGGAGCCAAAAATCCAGATTTCTGGGGTGATGTCACCAACATAGCAACACAGGTCATTCTCGACTTCAATCCTTCCCAAGAACAACTCTGCAGGTACAAGACAGCACTGAGAAAATCCTAGAGCACATGGGAGAGGCTGAAGCACCCTCCCTGCAACCCAGAGAGTCAATAGAGACTGCATTAGCAGGGTAAGGGAGCAGCTACATGCTGATTGGGTTGCGCCTCCCCCGAGCTGGTGCAGCTCCACACCGAGAGCTTACAGTTTATCCAGTGGGAAAAGAGCCCTGGGTGGACATGCCGCTCCCCCAGCATTGTGGGTTCCTTCTTGGGAGGCTCCATTCCCATCTCTCTCTACAGGAATGGAGAGGGAACCTATAAGGCTTGCCCAGTGGGAATCTGATTCTAATGTAGAAGCAGGGACAGGCTGACACCCACCAGCTCTTGGATCTTGGCACACTGAGTTCCTACCTTCAGCACCCAAGTAACAGTAACAACCAGTGGCTTGGCTCATCATTGGGGCCAAAATGGTGGTGCAGTCTGACCAGGGAACACAGCAGGGCACGAATCTGCCTGGCACAGGTCCTCAAAGAGCTTTCCTGCCCTGCAGCCTAGCCTTCCCCCTACCCAGGCAGGGTAGCTGAGTCACAGCGTGGCTCACTCCTGAATGTAGCTTCTGGCAATGCCTGATTAAAAAGGCTGGCAAGAACACCTGGGCTGCAGAGCACAACCATACTTGAGCAGAGAGTATGGCAGGCAGAGCTGTTTTTCTGCAGAGCAAAGCCAGTGGCCTTACATGGCTCGGGAACTTAGGGTGTGGGGCGGCTTGAGATAAGGAGAAACAGATCCAAGTCTGGTCTTTTCTATGTGGGGAGGGAAACTAATTCACAGCCCCACCCATTGCTGACTATAGCCTTTAGTCCACTTGCCCAGGGAACCTAACCAGAGCACCTGGGATGCTGTGTAGTCTATCCAGAGGCCCTACCTACAGTGGCACTTAAGCAGAGAGCAAAACTAGGGGCCCCATCTGGCCAGAGAATTCACTACACACACTTGACTGATTAAGGTTTCCACACAACAAGCTGTAACACCCCTGGGATAAGTCCTGTGCCTTGCCATGAATTAGCAGGGAAGCTAATTCATAGCACCATCTACTTCTGAGTATAGTACCTATTTCCAGCCATCTAATAAGCTTGAGCAGGGAATCAAGCCAGCAGGACACCCTCACCCTCTAACCTCAGAGCTTGGGCAATGGCTTCACACAAAAATAGACCCTAATAACAAGCCCCAGCTGCCCAAGGATTTTGCCTAGCAGACACAACCAGAAACTCAAATCGAGCTAGCTGGTGAACTCTCTGTGCTGAAGTGAACCTATAAAGTTTGGATGAGGAAACTGCTTACTCAACTTTGCAGATACCACAGTAAAGAATTAAGAATTATGAAAAATCAGGTAAACATGACACCACCAACTGAAACTAATAAGGCTCCAATAACTGACATTAAAGACGTGGAAATCTATGAACTGTTGGACAAAGAAATCAGAGCAGTCCTCTTGAAGCTTGGTGAACTACAGGAACACACAACTAAACAAAATTAGGAAAACAATGCATGAACAAGATGTGGAGTTCAACTAAGAAATAGTAAACCTCACCACCCCCCAAAAAAACCCCAAAACCTAGAGCAGAAAAATGCCATGAACTAAAGAATTCAATAGAGAGCTTCAAAAGCAGACTCAACCAGGCAAAAGAAAAAATCAGTAATGTAGAAGACAGAACATCTACAATTATCCAGCCAGAAGAGCAAAAGGGAGAAAGAATGAAAAGAGAGTAAAGAAAGCCTACAGGACTTATGGAACACAATAAAAACAACACACCCCCCCCCCCAATATCCACATCATGGCAAGAGAAAGGAGCAGAAAGTATATTTAAAGCAATAATGACAGAAAATTTCCCACATTTGAGGAGAGCAATGGACATCCAGACCCATGAATCCCAAAGGACCCCAAATAGGTTAACTTGAAGAGAACTACATTGAGACACATTATAATCAAATTGTCAAATGTCAAAGAATTCTGAAAGCAGCAAGAGAAAAGAAAGAAAGTGACAAGGAAACACAAGATTATTGGTGGATTTCTCAATAGAAACTTTTCAGGTCAGGAGAAAATTAGATTATAATATTCAAAATACTGAAAGAAAAAAAAAACTGTCAACCAAGAATTCCACACAAAGAAAAGCTATCTTTCAGAAATGAAGAGACAAAGACTTTACCAAACAAACAAAAGCTGAGAAAGTTTATTACCACTCGACCTGTTTTACAAGAAATGCTGAAGGGAATTCTCTGAGTGGAAGTAAAAAATTCTAATTACATCATAAAACATAAAAGGATAGGGTAAAAACTCACTGGAAATAACAAATGTATAGTCAAAATTGAATTCTGTAATATGGTAATCATGGTGTGTAGTTCATTTACAACTTGAGTTTAAAAGTTAAATATAGTAAAAATAAATATTATAACCTGTTATTGGTTACACAATATAAATATATGTAAACTGAACATTAATAACTTAAGTTGTGAGGGGAAGGGGAAGTAAAAGTGTAAAGTTTAGGAGTACAATTAAAGTTACCTGCTTTAAATAGGGTGTAATAATTTTAAAATACTGTATGTAACCCTCAGACAAAAACCCATAGTAATTACACAAAAGAGTATGATTTAAAAAATCAAAGCCAACTGACAAAATATATCAAAACATAAAAAAGACAGCAGGATAAGAAACAAGGAAAAATTAATCTACAAAATATCCAGAAAACAATTAACAAAATGCCAATAGTAATTGCTTACCTGCCAAATAATTATCTTAAAGGTAAGTGGATTAAATTTTCAAAACCAAAGACATAGAATGGCTTGGATTAAAAAAAAAAAAATAGGACCCAAAGATATGCTACCTACAAGAGATTGCCTTTAGCTTTAAAGATAACACAGACTGAGAGTGAAGGGATGGAAAATTGTATTTCAAGCAAATAGTAACCAAAAAGGCAGATGTAGTTATACTCAAATCAGACAATAGACTTTAAACTAAAAATGGTGCAAAGATACAAGGTCATTATGTGATAAAGGTGTCGCTCTAGCATGATATAGAACAATTGTTAACTATTTATGCACCCAACATTGGAGCACCTAAACATATAAAAGCAAAACCTAACAGAGCTAAAAGGAGAAATAAACAGCAATACAATAATAGTTGGAAACTTTAATACCCCACTCTCAACAATGGATAGATCATCCAGATAGAATAAAAAAAAGAAATGGGATATGAACAACACTACAGACAAAATAGACCTAACAGACATATACAGAATATTCTATCCAACAACGAAATATAGCTGACGCTTGAACAACATGGGGATTTGGGACATCAACCCTCCATGCAGTCAAAAATTCATGTATAAATTTTGAGTCCACAAAAAGTGAACTACTAGTAGCCTACTGTTGACAAGAAGCCTTACTGATGACAAACAACTGAGTAACACATATTTTGCATGTTATGTTTATTATATACCATATTCTTATGATAAAATAAGTTAGGAAAAATATTATTAAGAGAATTATAAGAGAAAATAGATTTATAGTACCATGCTTCTCAATACCATAAGCTTGTCATCAGTTTACAAGATAAATCATCTATCACTACCTACATCAATATTGTCTTACATGATACAAAACACTGTAGATGTTAATACTTATTACTAACAGTAGGAATCAAAATGAAAAGATACTATGAAAAAATAAATGCACTAATAATGAAGAAGCAGTGTGATTATTTCATGGTAGTCCTAGCCTGTACACTAATAAAATTATGAGATTTTTTTATGGCATACAATATTATGGTCATATTCTTAATACAGTATTAGAAATACTGTTACACTTTTAAGAGACCCACTTATCTATGATGAAAGTTTCTCCAATTATGAGAGAGAGGCGTATTCTGTATGGTAATGTAATTCTTTGAAAGCAAAGTTATAAACATGAAGAAACTAAGATATCATTGATTTTAATATCCCTCACCCTAAGCCTATGTAAGGACAGCCTAGTATTTAGATATATTTTATGCATTCATGACATACCAAACTTTAAAAAATATTTTTCCGTATTTCTAGGGTACGTGGTTTGTGAGTTTTTCAAATTGAAAATTTTTTTCAACATATTTATTGAAAAGAATCCACATATAAGTGGAACCGTGCAGTTCAAAGCCATGTTGTTCAAGAGTCAGCGGTACATTCTTTTCAAATGCACATGGAATATTTTATAGGATAGACCATATGATAGGCCACAAAACAAGTCTTAGGAAATTCAAGAAGACTGAAATCATAGCATGTATCTTCTCAGACCACAATGCTATGAAACTAGAAATCAATAACAAGGAAAATTAAAAACTTCACAAATTCATGGAATTTAAATACTTCTGCAATCAGCAGTGAATCAGAGAAGAAATTAAAGGGGGAATAAAGTATCTTGAGATAAATGTAAATGGAAACACTACTTACCAAAACTTACAGGATGCAGCAAAAACAGTTCTAAGAGGGAAGTTCACAGAATTACATTAAGAAATTTACCAAAAAAATTAAGAAATTAAAAAAAAAAAAGAAATTAAAAAAAAAAGTCTCAAATGATGTAACTCTATGCCCTTAAGGAACTAGGAAAAAAAGAACAGATCAAGCCCAAACTTACCAGAGGGAAAGAAATAATAGATTAGAGCAGAAACAAATGAAACAGAGAACAGGAAAACAATAGAAAAAATGAACAAAACTAAGAGTTGATTTTTTGTAAAGATAAATAAAATTAACAAACCTTTACCTAGACTAACCAAGGAAAAAAGAGGACTCAAATCAACAAAATTACAAAAGAAAAAGGAGACATTGCAACTGATATCACAGAAATACAAAGGATCATAAATGGCAACCATGAACAACTATATGCCAACAAGCTGGACAACCTAGAAGAAATGGGAAAAATTCTTAGAAATATACAATGTACCAAGAATGAATCAGGAATAAATAGAAAATCTGAACAGATGAATTACTAGTACGGAAATTGAATCAGTAATCCAAATCTCTCAACAAGGACAAACCCAGGACTGGATGGCTTCACTACTGAATTTTATCAAAACTTTAAGAATTAGTTCTCATGTACTTCCAAAAAACTGAAAAGGAGGAAACATTTCCAGAATTATTTTATGAAGACAGCATTACTCTGTTACAAAAGTCAGAAAAGAGCACTGTAAGAAAGGAACTACAGGTCAATATTCCTGATGAATATAGATGCAAAAATTCTCATAAAAATACTAGCAAACTGAATTTAGCAGCACATTAAGAGGATCACTCACCATGATCAAGAAGGATTTATTCCTGGGAATGGTTCAACAGACAAATCAATCGAAGTGATATATCATATTAACAGAATAATAGGGAAAAAATCATATTAATCTCAATAGGCACAGAAAAACACTGAAAATATTCAACATCTGTTCATAACAAAAATAAAAGAAAAATTCTTAGTGAATTAGGTATGGAAGGAATGTGCCTCAACATAAAAATAAAGGCCACATATGACAGGCCCACAGCAAACATCATATTCAATGGCAAAGTATGAAAGCTTGTTCTCTAAAACCAGGAACAAGACAGGGGTGTCAACTCTAAGCACTCCTATTCAACATAGTACTGGAAGTCCTAGCCAGAGCAGTCAGGCAAGAAAATTTTTTTTAAAAGCATCAGATATAGAAAGGAAGAAGAAAAACTGCCTCTATTGGCATATGCTGTAATTTTCTACATACATAAACCTAGAGACTTCAGCAAAAAAGTGTTGAATCTAATCAACAAATTGAGTAAAGGTGCAGGGTACAAAATTAACATATAAAGTCAGTAGTGTTTTTATACCATAACAATAAGTTGTCAGAAAAAGAAAATAACCCCATTTTTAAGAGTATCAAAAACAATAAAATACATAGGAATAAATTTAACCAAGAAGGTGAAAAGTCCCTACTTTGAAAACTACAAGATGCTGATGAAGAAAATCAAAGAAGTTACAAATAGATGAAACAACATCCCATGTTCATGAATTGAAAGAATTAATATTGTTTAAAAATGTCATTACTACCCAAAGCCATCTCATATTTCCATCCAATTCTTATCAGAAGTAAAAAATAAATCCTAAAATTTACATGAAACCACAAGATCCTGAACAGTCAAAGCAATCCTAACAAAAAACAAGAAAGCTAGGTGTCTCCTACTTCCTAATTTCAAGCTGTACTATAAAGTCAGAGTAATCAAAACAGTATGGCATTGGCATAAAAACAGACATGTAGACCAATGGAACAGAATCAATATCCCAGAAATAAACCCAAATATAATTTGACAAGGGAGCCAAGAATACTCAATGGAAAAAAGATAGTTGGTTTTGGTTCTGGGAAAATTGAATCTCCACATGTAAAAGAATAAAACTAGATAGATCTCTATCTTACACCACTCATAAAAATTAACATGAAATAGATTGAAGACTTAACTGTAAGATCTGATACCACGAAACTCCCAGAAGAAAACACAGAAAAAAAGCTTCTTGACATAGATCTTGGCAGACTTTTTTTTGGATATGACACCTAAAGCACAGGCAACAAAATAACTAAACAAGTGTGACCATATCAAACTAAAAAGCTTTTAAACAGCAAAAGAAACAATCAATAAAACAAATGACAACTTATGGAATGGGAAAAATATTTGCAAACCATATATCTGGTAAGGGGTTAATATCCAAAATAAACATAGACTCATACAATAGCAGAAAACCCCCCAAATAATCTAATTCAAGAGTGAGTGGAGGATACAAGTAGACATTTGTCTTAAGAATATATACAGATGACTAACAGGCATATGAAAAGATGCTCAACATAGTCATTAAAGAAATGCAAATCAAAACCATAATGAGGTATCACTTTCTGCCTGTTAGAATGGCCATCATCAGAAAGACAAGAGATAACAAGGACATGAAGAAAAGAGAACCCTTATGCACTGTTGGTGGGACTATAAATTGGTACGGCCACTGTGGAGATTCCTCAAAAAATTAGAAATAGAACTACCATATGATCCAGCAGTTCCACTTCTGGGAATATCATAAAGGAAACAAACACTGTCAAAGAAATATCTGAACCTCCGTGTTCATAGCAGCATTACTGAACAGATAAAGAAGTGGTGGAATATATATACACAGTGGAGTATTATTCAGAAATAAAAGCCAAGGAATGTCGGCTATTTGCGACAACACAGGTGGACATTGAGGCCGCTACACTACTTGGAGTAAGTCAGACAGAGCAAGACAAATATCGTATGATCACACTTACATGTAGAATCTAAAAAAACAAAACACCCCCCCTGACCTAAACTCACAGGAAAAGATACTCAGATTTATGGTAACCAGGGGTGGTGGGGGATTGGATGAAGGTGGTCAAAAGGCACCAACTTCCATCTGTAAAGATTATAAAATAAGTAAGTAGTAGGGATGTAAATTACAACATGACTACTATAGTTAGCACTGTTTCATGATGTATATAAAAGTTGTTGAGAGTAAATCTTATGAGGTCTCATCACAAGGAAAAAATTTTTCTGTTTTTTTTTGTATCTATGAGGTGATCAATGTTAACCATGTGTGGTAATCATTTCACGATACGTGTATGTCAAAGCATTATGTCGTACACCTTAAACTTATACAATGCTGTCGTCAATTATATCTCAACCAAACTAGAAAAAATTCAGATTTCTGGCTTATCTTTAAACTTTGGAATGCTCAGAGGGTCTGTGGTGGCATATGCTGGGATCTATGGCTGGTCTACTTCAGACGGGCATGCTCTCTTTGGCTGACACAATCTCTGTCACTCCTGACACTTTGGCATGAAATCCATGTCTCGATTGTTGGTTCCTTTTGCACTGGAACTTCCTGACAACCAAATCTCTATTCACAGTGAGGAAATGGAAGCTGCACAGAGAAGAGCCTCTTGTCTCAAGAGAAAGGAGAGCACGCTTTACTTCCGTGAAACAAACTGTCTTAATCTTACACTTGGCAGCGTTACTTGTTCAATTGTTTGCATCACCTCCATCCCCCTGTAGGTGTTTGATCTGGGAACTTTCAAGACCTTGCTGAGTCCCCACTGAGCTCAAAGTTCTTGCTCGATGACTCCAGCACTCACTGAACATCACCTGCTCCCTACCAATTCTTTCTCAACCTTGCATTTGGAACTTACTAGTTGCATTTCATATTAGCTTTAAAATTGGTATAACATAAATTCACCACTTTAGCTATTTTAAAGTGTACAATTCAGTAGGTTTTAGTACATTCACAATGTTGTGCAATGACCACCACTATCTAATTCCAGAACATCTTCATCACCCCTCACCAAAAAAAAATCTCTGTACCCATTAAGTAGTTGCTCACTATTCTCAGCCTCCTCTCACCTCCACATACGAGGTGTATTTTTGTTCCCCAGTAGCTTGTACATCCCATAAGGGCGTCTCTGCATCTCACACAATATTTCAGACAGTGCCTGGCACCAGCAGGTGTCTAGTAGATTTCTGCTAATTAAAAGATTGATCGCTGGGAGAAGGGGCAAAGAGGGAATGGAAGAACTGAAAGAGAATCAGTTATTCTTTGGTTTATAGTTATAAAGTGAATAGAACTGTGAGCAGTTTTGTCAGCCAGAGTATTTCTAGGTGGGGTTTATTGAGCACAGAATTCTATGTAATATCATTTTGTTTTTGCCCTTTGGAAAAATGTATGATGTCAAACAAATTATACCAGCTCTATTCAACTGTAAGGAAAGACACATGTCTGAAATTACTGAAGAAATGCAGAGTTGTTTACACTTAAATACTTCAGTGGTTGTTAATTTAGGTGTTGAAGTGGAGGTCCTGTCAGATTGGTTTTAGCAAAGAAATAAGGGTCATTTATGATTGGCAGAGTAACTGTGGATATGCCAGTAGCTGCTAGTGTTTAAAAAGAGTTCTCTTAAATTGGTTAAATATTCCCTTTGTACCTGCTTAACATTTTAATAGGCTTTCAATGACAAAGGAGACAATTTCCAGACAGCTGATTTATGAAGTGCTAACAAAAATATCAATAATTTTTATTTGTGTAGGATTCCTGTTTACAAGTGCATTTGTATGCATTATCAATTAGCAGCTTATTTTTGCTGTGATGGATGCTCTATTTAGAGCAAAGAGTGTAAGAGACTTTCAATTAGCAGGGCCTAAATAAAGAGACTTCATTGTGATAGCCAAGGACATGGAATCTAAAGTATAGCTAACATTTAATGAGCACATACTATGTACAGATACTGTGCCAGGCATTTCACATTTATTTCCCAATCCTGGGACAAGCTCCATGTGGCATTTTCACACTGCCCATTTTTACAGTTGAGAAAGGGGACTGAGTCCCATGTTTGGCACACCAGGACAAGAACCGAAGTCTGACTCAAATTCCTACACTCTTAACATCTACATATCCCTTAGTGTCCAGCTTCTTAATTCTGGCAGTGCCCCACTCAAACATGGAATGATAGCTGTCAGTTTCAGAAAAATGTTCTTGAGGATTCTTATCCACCCTGAGTAACATATTTTAATATTTACCCATTCTTAAAGTCAGGAAGTTCTTCTCAAAGCCTGAATCTAGTTCCTTTCTATGATAACACAGTCCAGTCGTTCTGCCTAGAGGAGACACAGGAAGCATATGAAACTTCACGCAAAGGATTCTCCTACATATAGTGATAGATGCTGAAGGGTGTAATTAAGCCATCCCTTCTCTTGATAAATCGCCAATCTAGAAAAGGAACCACCTCTCCAGCAGCAGCTGGGTTGTTCATTGAGCCATCAAGGCAGAGGATGAAATGATGCTGAATCCTAAAGTTTTTTCCCTCTCCAGTTTTATTGAGAAATAATTGACATACATCTCTGTATAAGCTTAAGGCATATGGAACGATGGTTTGATTTACATATACTGTGAAATGATTACCACATTAGGTTCAGCTAACATCTGTCTTCTCATATTGATAAGATAAAAAAAGAGAAGAATAATGGGAATAAGCTTCTCCTTGTGATACTTATCTTATAAATGGAAGTTTGTGCCTTTTGACCACTTCCATCCACTTCCCCTTCCTCCCTTCCCCATCTCTGGTAACCACAAATCTGATATCTTTTTCTATGATTTTTTTTTTTTTAAGATTCCATATATAAGTGAGATCATACAGTATTTGTCCTGTTCTAACTTATTTCACTTAGCATATTGTCTTCAAGGTCCATCCATGTTGCTGCAAATGGTAGGATTTCCTTGTTTTTCATGGCTGAAAATACTCATTGTGTGAGAGTATGTATGTATCTATCCATTCATCCACTGATCAACACTTAGGTTGTTTCCACATCTTGTCTATTGTAAATAACGCTGCTATGAACACTGGAGTGTAAAGCTCTTTTCAAGTTAGTGTTTTTGTTAACTTAGGATATATTCCCAGAAGTGGAATTGCTGGATCATATGGTAGTTATACTTTTAATTTTTTGAGACTTCTCCATAGTGTTTTCCATAGTGGCTATATCAATTTACATTCCTACTAACAATGTACAAGGGTTCCCTTTTCACCACATCCACTCTAGCATTTGTTATCTCTTGTCTTTTTGAGGATGGCCATTCTTACAGGCATGAAGGGAAATCTCACTGTGGTTTTAATTTGCATTTCCCTAATGACCACTGACAGTAAGCATCTTTTCATGTGCCTGTTGGCCTTTCATTTATACCTTCCTTGAAGAAATATCTCTAAAGGTCCTTTACCCATTTTTTAATTGGGTTATGTACATTTTGCTGTTGAGTTGTATGAGTTCTTTATGTGCTCTGAATAAACTTCTTTCTTAAGATGGCTATGAATTCTAAAGTCTTTACACCTCTATCCCAGATGGCAATTTCTTTGTCAATTAAAGCCAATACAGGGGAATCTCAGTTAATTAAAGGCAAAAGAGACAAGACAGATCAAGTGTGGAGTATATAGACTTAGAGGCTAAAACTTCTATTTTTATTACTTTCATTAGAAGAAGCTTTCAGCTATTTATCTAATAAGAGCAGAAACAAGACAAGGATGCCCACTCTCACTACTTTTATTCATAGTATTGGAAGCCTTAGCCATAGAAATCAGTCAAGAAAAGGGAAAAAAGGCATCCAAATCAGAAAGGAAGTAAAGCTGTTATTTACAAATTACATATTATATATAAAAACCACAACAAATTCACCAAAAAACTTTTAGAACTAATAAAGTCAGCAAAGTTGATGACAAAACCAATATACAAAAATCATTTGCATTTCTATACACTAACCATGCATTTGTATACAAGCAAGCATGCAGAGAAACTAAGAAAACATTCTCCTTTACTACTGCATCAAAAAGAATAAAACACCTAGGAGTAAATTTAACCAAGGAGGTGAAAGATGTATACACTAAAAACTCTGTAAGACATTGATGAAAGAAATTGAAAACGCAAATGAAATGGAAAGATATTCCATGCTCATGGATTGAAAGGATTAATATTGTTAAAATGTCCATACTATCCAAAGCCGTCTACAGATTCAATGTAATCCCTATCGAAATTCTAATGGCATTTTTCACAGAAACAGAACAATCCTAAATTTTGTATTGAATCACAAAAGACTGAATAGCCAAAGCAATCTGGAACAAGAACAAAGCTGGAGGCATCATGCTCCCTGTTTTCAAACTAGATTACAAAGCTATAGTAATCAAAACAGTATGGTATTGGCTTAAAAACAAGACACATAGCTCAATGAAACAGAACAGATAGCTCAGCAAAAAACCCATGCATATGTGGTCAGTTAATTTACAACAAAGGAGCCAGGAATATACAATGGGGAAAGGGTAGTCTTTTCAATAAATGGTATTGGGAAAACTAGACAGTCAAATGCAAAAGAATAAAACTGGACTCCTATCTTATATTATACATAAAAATTAACTCACAATCGATTGAATACTTGAATGTAACACCTGAAACCATTCTAGATAGAAATAGCCAGTAAGCTATTTGACATTGGTCTCAGTGATGATTTTTGGATCTGATTCTAAAAGTAAAGGCAATAAATAAAAGCAAAATTAAACAAGCAAGACTACCTCAAACTAAAAAGATTCTGCAGAAGAAAAGAAACCATCAACAGAATGAAAAGGCAACCTCCTGAATGAGAGAAAATATTTACATATCATATACTAATAAGGGGTTAATATACAAAGTATATAAAGAACTCATAAAACTCAAGAGAAAAAGAGATCTGATTTTAAAATGGGCAGAAGATCTGAACAAACATTTTTCCAAAGAAAAAATACAGATGTCCAACAGGCACATGAAAAGATGCTCAGTATCACTAATCATTAAGGAAGTGCAAATCAAAACCACAGTGAGACATCACCTTACACCTGGCTATTATTATTAGAATGGCTATTATCAAAAAGGCATGAAATAACAAGTGTTGGCAAAAATGTGGAGAAAAGGGAACCCTTGTGCATTGTTGGTGGGAATGAAAATTTTGCAGCTACTGTGGAAAACAGTATGGAGGTTCTTCAAAAAAATTAAAAATAGAACTGTCACATGATCCAGCAACTCTACTCTTCTTAGTATTTATGTGAAGAAAATGAAAACACTAATTTGAAGAGATATATAAACGTCTATGTTTATAGCAGCATTAGCTCCAAGAGTCAAGATATGGAAACAGCCAAAGTGCCCATCAGTGGATGAATGGATAAACACAATGTGGTGCATATATACAATAGAATACTATTCAATCATATCAAATTATGAAATCTTGCCATTTACAACTACTTGGAAGGACTTTGAAGGCATTACGCTAAGTGAAATAAGTCAGAGAGAGAAAGACAAGTACTGTATGATCTCACTTATATGTGGATCTAAAAGACCAGGAAAACAGAACAAAATAAAAAACAAGCTCATATATACAGAGAACAGATTGTTGGTTTCCACAGGCGGGGGTTGGGAGGGGTGAATGAAATGGGTGAAGGAGGTCAAAAGGTACTGAGTCATGGGGATACAATGTACAGCATGGTGAGTATAGTTAATAACATTGTGTTGCATATTTGAAAGTTGCTGAGATCTTAAAAGTCCTTAACACAAAGAAAAAAAGTACCTATAAATGGGGCAGATGTTAACTAGACTTATGGTGGTTATCATTTAACAATATATACAGATATTGAATCATTATGTTGTATACCTGAAATGAATATAATGTTATATGTCAGTTATACCTCAATAAAAAAATAAAGGCAAAAAGAACAAAGGTGTAGTATTTAGACTTGATGGGGAAAATGTCTATTCTGATGACATTCATGAATGAAATCTCATAGTTTAGATATCATGTACATGGATAAGGAAGAGTTGCCTATAGGCACCAAATAGAGTGTATCCTTGGAATTTGGGATTGAGACAAGAAAAAGAAACCTACTGAGAATGAAGTCGCTAAATTAGTGCTACAAAATACATGAGATTAGCCATCTGCAGACGTAACTCACTGCAAGACAGGATTAACAGCTGACTGTGGTGAGAACATGCATGATACTTCCCAAAATCCATTGAGGGACTAGGGTATCCTCCAAATTTCTAACAAACATACAGGGCAGGATCTCTCTCCTAGCCATGGCCTAATGGATTTTAAAATTTCCAAGGTGAGACTCTCAAGAGAGAATGGAGTTGGTCTGCATGGAGTCAAGATAAAGAAGAGTCAAGGATTGAGAGTAATTACTCTCCAGCATGATGAAGGGGAAAGGAGAGGGTGCCTGTACCAAGTTGTGTGGGTTTTCTGGTTTGCCTGTCTGCCCGTTTTCATTGGAAAAGAGAGAACTGTCCTTGCACACAGGTATTCCCTTAACATCACAGGCCTGGCACACAGTAAGCTCTCAACAGAATAAGGAATAACTGAGTGAATATTGTTGGGTTCCCTTTTCTTCACTCTGGGGCCACTGAGAAACCTTATGAAATTGATTTCCTTTTCTAAGGTTATTTTGTCTATTGACAAAAAGGATACACTGATTATCTCACAGAAATATTATCATGTTGCATTTATATTTCTCAATAATAAAAGGCATTTTAAATTGTAAATTAGTCTCTTGCCAGTTTGGTTAGTGATTTGTTCCCTCACTTTCCCCAGTTCTGATGATTTTAAGTTGAAGGAAAGGAAATAACACTGGTAAATGTGCAAAGCTGATGAACAGAACTGGACCTCCACCAGCTGCACCCACCAAGAATTTATTTCACAAGTCAGTGTGATCAAACAGTCTTCAATGATTTGAGCTCTTCCAATTCTCAACATTCAGCATATTAAACTCTATCTTGATGCTGCAGTTTGTATTCCTTACATCCGATTTAAATTTCATTAAGTAACATTGATAGTAGCATCTTTTGTTGTTTTACAAACCAAATAAAAAACAAAGCCACCAGTTTATATAGACCTCTGCTATATGGAGTTTGGTTCACTTTTAAGCATTTCACAACATGGGAAGAGGTCACAGCTTGGAAGATCATTGTAAGAGAAGAGCAGAGGTAGGGTTCTGGGACAAATCCAGGTAAGAACAGTGAGGGATGGATTATTTTGTAAGATGGGGCAGGTGACACGTAAATCTGAGGCTGCTTAGAGGATAAGCTTTGAGTCACAAATGGTGGAAGGGCAATGGTAGTTCGGAGGCTCTTTAGCAAGAACATATTTAGCATGTCGGCAGCCCTCGGAGCAGCTGGACTCATGGGAGTGGGGAGTATCACCAGACGTCAACTGCTGGTAGAGATTTGGATCAGTGAGGAGAAATATGGGAAAGACCACCTAGGTTAGTGGGGTTGACCAAAGAAAGCAATGAGTAAAAGAAGCATCTTCTAGGGTCTTCATTCACTGGAGAATGTGAGGACATTTAAGTAAGTGGAGGTTTAGAAGAGGAGCAGCATGCAGAACCCCGAGATAAGTGAGGGAGGTCAGTTTACCACTCAAAGGTGCTGCATGGGTGGGGTTGCATGTGCTGGATGACCATAAGCTTTACCATTTAAACTGAGTCATTTTTGAGATGGAAAGGGGGTGCTACTAATACTCATACTGAGAAATGAGCATAAATTGGAACTGTCCTGGCCAATCGGGATGCGTGGTCACTTTATTCATAAGGAACAGACACTTGCTGGGGAGTGAATTTCAGCTGCCAGTAAAGACAGTGGATATTCATAAGGTGATTAGATAATAGAGATCAAGAGTTAATAGGATTTGGGTTTTACACATGGATCAATGGAACAGGATAGAAAGTCCAGAAATAAACCCATACACTTATGGTCAATTAATCTACAACAAAGGAGGCAAGAATATACAATGGAGAAAAGACAGTCTCTTCAATAAATGGTGCTGGGTAACTGGATGGCTACATGTAAAAGACTGAAATTAGAACATTCTCTAACACCATATACAAACATAAACTCAAAATGGATTAAAGACCTAAATGTAAGACCAGATATGCTAAAACTCCTAGAGAAAAGCATAGGCAGAACACTCTCTGACAAAAATCGCAGTATTTTTTTTTGAACCAGCTCCTAAAGTAATGGAAATAAAAGCAAAAATAAATAAATGGGACCTAATTAACCTTAAAAACTTTTGCAAAGCTAAGGAAACCATAAACAAAATGAAAACACAGCTTACAGAATGGGAGAAAATACTTGCAAATAAAGTGAAAGAGAAGGGACTAATTTCCAAAATACACAAACAGCTCATGCAGCTTGATATCAAAAAACAAAAAAACAAACAACCCAGTCAAAAATGGGCAAAGACCTAAATAGACATTTCTCTAAAGAAGACATTCAGATGGCCAACAGGCACATGAAAAGATGCTCAATTTAACTAATTATTAGAGAAATGCAAATCAAAACTACAATGAAGTTTCACCTCATACCACTAAGAATGGTCGTCATTAAACAGTCTACAAATAGTAAATGCTGGAGAGAGTGTGGAGAAGAAGGAACCCTCCTACACTGTTGGTGGAAATGTAAATTGCTGCAGCCACTATGGAGGACAGTATTAGGTTCCTTAAAAAGCTAAAAATAGAGTTACCATATGATCCAGCAATCCCACTCCTAGGCATACATCCAAAGAAAACTATAATTTGAAAAGACACATGCACTCCAATGTTCACAGTGGCACTATTTACAATAGCCAAGACATGGAAACAACCTAAATTTCCACTGAAAGATGAATGGATAAAGAAGATGTGAGACACACACACACACACACACACACACACACACACACACACAGTGGAATATTACTCAGCCATAAAAAGAATGAAATAATGCCATTTGCAACAACATGGATGAACCTAGAGATGATCATATTAAGTGAAGTAAGTCAGACAGAGAAAGACAAATATATGATGCTGCTTATATGTGGAATCTAATCTTTAAAAAGATACAAATTTTATTTACAAACCAGAAACAGACTCATGAACACAGAAAACAAACTGTGGTTACCAGGGGGAAGGTGGGGAGGGATAGATTAGGAGTTTGGGATTAACAGATACACACTACTGTAGGTAAAATAGATAAACAAGGACCTACTGTATAGGACAAGGAACTATATTCAATTTCTGGTAATGAGCCATCATGGAAAAGAAACAGAAAAAAATATATATATGTATGTATGTATGTATATGTATAACTGAATCGCTTTGCTGTACACCTGAAACTAACATTGTAAACTGACTACATGTCAATAAAAGTAAGAATAAAGAATAAATAAAATTAAAATTGAGTATATAGAGAAAAGAAAAGTCAGAGAACAATCCCTAACCTACAATCACCATCTCAGGTATGAGTATTTCTACTTTTTCCATGTGCTTTGGATCAATAGTATGAAAGAATCAAATCAATATTTAATATGCAGGAAAGAATTTTTTAACTGAATGCTTGTCATAGAACAAAAATGTGAAATAAATTAGCTCAAATCTGTTTTTATTTCCTGCTTGGAAATGCGCAATAAGTATAAAATGTATTTTTAAAAAAAGTTCATAGGAATTGGGGAGCACAAGGAGACGAGGATCAGGAGGAAGTAGGGGTCACTTCCCTTCCTACCCACAAGTATGGCCACACCTAAACTAGTTCAAACACACTGAAATAGACCCTGTTGGGCTGCTTTATATCTCCTGGGAATCCTTAGCCAAGGAGAAAGCGAGCCAGTGGAAATAATGGTTGAGTGGCAGTGTTTCTGTGCAGACAGGAGCGTTTAAATAGCATTGCTGGGGCTCTGTGATGAATCCAGAAGTTGGAAATTCCTGCCCTTTCATAAACACTACAATTATGATTGGAAAAATCTTTAAAAGCTGCTGAAGAACAGAGTCAATAGGCTTGAGTTTTAAAAATATCTTCAGGGTAATGCTTTTCTTATTAGAGTTTGTGGCTTCTCTACCCGGCTTTATTACAGAATTGTTTTTGTAGGGACAGGGAAAAAGATTAAAAAATTGAAGGAAAAAATCATCTTTTATTAAAGTGAGGTGGCTGGAGGCAATACTGCAGGTCTGAGCTTGAGAAGAAAGCTTTAAAATAGCCAAGGTGGGAGGGTGTTCACCCCCAGAACTGCTCATGCTTCTCTGACTTTTGTACCCCAACTAAGTGCCCTTGGCAAGCTACACTGACACTATAATGACAGGCAGAGGCACATGACTTGAGATTAGCTATAAAAATGTGCACTCCACCAGCCATTACATCAGATACGGTCGGTTGCTAAATAGAAGGTTAATAATGCAGACATAGCCACAATGGCCAGTTCTCATGATTTGCTTTACTTTTTCCTACCAGTTTCTTGTGTTATACAAAAACACATTTGGTGGAGACAACTCTTAAAAACTCAATATAAAGTCATAGAAAAGAAAGGGTGGCTATGTGCATTTAAAAAAAAACCTATCATCCTTGAAACTGGATTTCTGGTTTCCAGTGCCAAGGTTTAATGCTGATTCTTTCCACTTGCTCTCACTACACCTTGTCCCGTTCACCCTATGGCTTTCCACCAAGTAGCTCCATTCTACTCTCTCCACCCTCTGCCTCTTCAAGTTCCTTCCCTTCTCCATGTCAACATGCTGATTTTACTCCCAAATTTTCCCTCTTTAATGACTTCAAGTAGTTATTCAAGCCAGACACGTGGGGTCATCTTTGACCCCTTCATCCCCTCAGCCCCCAGGGTCCAGACATTTACCAAGTGTTGTTAATTCTACTGCCTAAACATTAAAGAAAGCTCTCTCCTCATTTTTGTCCCCACCGCCACTGCTTAACTTAGGCCTGTGGTCCTCAATTTCGACACAATCAGGTGACACATGGGAGAATTTAAATCAGAGATTCTCAACCCTGTCTGTACATTAGAATCATCTGAGGAGCTAAAAACACCAATGTTTGTACCTTAGCTTTAGAGATTTTGATTCGCGTGACATACACAAGTATATGCACATGTGTGCTTCCTGTTCTCCCCCTATAGTCCATCATCTAATCAGGGATGTCCAAATATTTTTGATTATTTCTTTAACTGTAAGGATTGTACAAACAAAAAAAGTTTTGAATGAAGTAATGTCAGCATCATGGCAGTATTAGTAATTCTTTTTTTCCTCTCTTTTTATTTACAACTAGTTGGACACTCATAACCAAACAAAGCTGCCTCTGCACGTGACACCAGGACACCCAGGACATTTTTGTCCACCTGTGTACTAGGAAAGTAGGTGGACAGGATCTCTGAGGGAGCTGAGGCTGCAGGGGAGTCAGTGAGCCTGCCCCGCTCCCATTTGTCACTATCTGGGGGAAAAAGCAAAACTGGAGAGTGATAAACAGGGTGGCATTCACGGGAAACAAAGAATTGATCCTTACTAAGCCTGACAGGAGAACTAGGTATGCTATCAGAGGGGGACAGAGATGAGTTTAGAGGCAGAGAAGAAGGAATTTGAGGAGTTAGTCTCCCTTCCCGGGCGACAGTGCAACATGCAACAACAGCCACATCCCTTGCAGAGGAGGGAAAAGAGTTAGGGGTGCAGGACTGAGTTCCTGGCTCTATGGCTTATTTCTCTCCAGCAGCACCTAGATTTCTGAGGAGGGACCTCTGGGGCTTAGGGGAAACGAGAGGAAAGGAAAGAAGCAGATATGAATAACAAAGGGCATTGAAGAAACACACTTCTTGTTGTCTGTTTTGGGATATCAGGCAAGAGGTCTGCCCATGGACCTCTGGGGGTCCTCGCACTTGAGGATCCCCCTACTGGGCCAGGGGCAGCCACAAAGCCCCAGGTGCTAACCCCACGCTTCCCCCTACTTTACCACCAGTTCTTTTTATGTAATCTCAAGTGAAACCATAAGAATCAGCTCTGGTATAAAGAAACCAAAAATCTGAGCTATAGTGACACTTCTGGAAAACAAAAGAAAGGTTTCTAATTGCCAGCCTGTTGAACTATAAGAGTCAAAGTAAACAAGGTCTTCCTTAATGAAGGAAGGTATTTGTTACTTCAAATGTGATGGCAGAGACGCATTTCATTAAGCACTATGAAAAATCATGGTAATGTGGTATCACAAAAAGAAAATAATTCTTCACAAACCGCACTGAAAGTTATGAAATATTGTAATATAACTGATAAACAATTCAAAACAGTATCTATGAAGAGATTCAATAAGCTATAGAAAAACTAAGAAAGACAGTTTAATGAATTCAGAAATAAAACTAATGAACAGGAGTTCTTTAACCAAATAATTGAAATTAAAAGCCAAACAAAAATTCTGGAGTTGAAGAATTCAATGAATGAGATAAAGAATGCATTAGAGAGCTTAGGCAATAGAGCAAATGAGATGGAAGAAAGAATATGTTACTTGGAAGACAGGACTTTAGGAATAACTCAGAAGAGAAAAAAAAAGATTTTTAAAAAGTGAAAAAACCATAGGAGTGCTATCAGATGTGATCAGAAAAATAAATATAAAAATAATTGGCATACCAAAAGGAGAAAGGAGAGAGTTGTTTAGAGAAAAAATAACTGAGAACTTCCCAAACCTAGGGAAGGAATTGGACATACAACTCCAAGAAACTAATAGAACACCCTATATTATCTCAATCAAAAACAACCTTCTCCAAGACACATTATAATGAAACTGTCAAAACTCAGTGATTAAAAAAAGAATCTTACAGGCAGCCAAGGAAAGAAAGAACGTAACCTATAAAGGAACTCCCATTAGGCTCTCAGAAGATTTCTCAGGAGAAACTCGACAGGACAGAGTGGGATGACACATTCAGTGTTGTAAAATAAAAATTATCAGCCAAGAATACTTTATCCCGCAAAGTTATCTTTCAAATGTGAAGGAGAAATAAAGCTTTCCTAAAAAAACAAAAGCTCAGGGAGTTTACCACCACTAGACATTCCTTACAAGAAATGCTAAAAGGAGTTCTTCAAGCTAAAAAGAAAAGATGCTAATTAGTAACATAACAGCATATTAAAGTACATAGTATCCTGTTGACAGTAAAAAAATAAACAGTAAGAATTAGAAAACTGTAACTCTATATTATTATGGTGTGTTAACCACTTAATTATAGTATAAAGGCAAAGGAAAAGTGCATTAAATAACTATAGTTACTATAATTTCTCAATGAATCCACAGCATAAAAAGGTAAATTTTGACATCTAAAATATAAAAGAGGCATAAAAAGTGGAACCTGTACAGATGAATGAAGATGAGGTGCTATCAGCATAAAAAGGACTGTTTTTTCCATGAGAAGTTTTATGTAAGCCACATGGCAACCACAAAGCAAAAAGCTTGGCTACAGTCATGAAACTTAAAAGGGAGACTGATCAAATCACTATGGAAAATCACCACTTTAAAAAGGTAGACATTAATAGAGGGAAACAGAAATAATGGAGATACAAAACAACCAAAGGCAGACAAAAAAATGGCAAGTAAGTCCTTATATCTCAATAATCACTCTAATGGACAGGAGACTTAAACAGGCAATTCTCCAGTGAAGACATACAAACAGCCAATAGGCACATGACAAAATGCTCAATATTGTTAATTATTAGAGAAATGCAAATCAAAACTACAATGAGGTATCAACTCACACCAGTCACAATGGCTATCATTCAAAAGTCCACAAACAAAAAATGCTAGAGAGCGTGTGGAGAAAAGGAAACTCTTCTATACTGTTGGTAGGAATGTACTTTGGTGCAGCCGTTATGGAAAACAGTATGGAGATTCCTCAAAAGACTAAAAATAGACTGACCATATCCAGTAATCCCACTCCTGGGCATATATCCAGAGGGTACCTTAATTCAAAAAGATACATGCACCCCAGTGTTCATAGCAGCACTATTCACAACAGCCAAGACATAGAAACAACCTAAATGTCCACTGACAGATAACTGGGTAAAGAAGTTGCAGTGTACAAATACAATGGAATACTACTCAGCCATTAAAAAATAATAAAATAATGCCATTTGTAGCAACATGGATGGACCTGGAGATTGTCATTCTAAGTGAAGTAAGCCAAAAAGAGAAAGAAAACTATGATATGATATCACTTATATGAGGAATCTTAAAAAAAAAAAAAGATGAACTTATTTACAAAACAGAAACAGACTCACAGACATAGAAAACAAACCTACAGTTACCAGTGGGGGAAGAGGGTGGGAAGGGATAAATTTGGAGTCCAAGATTTGCAGATACTGACTGATATATATAAAATAGATAAACAAGTTCATACTATATAGCACAGGGAGCTATAATCAGTTATCTTGTAGTAGCTTACGGTGAAAAATAATGTGAAAATGAATATATGTATGTTATGTATCACTAAAGCATTATGCTGTACACCAGAAATTGACACAACATTGTAAACTGACTATACTTTAATAAAAACTATATGTGTGTATACATATATATACATATTTAAAATCACTCTAAAAGTAAATGGATTGAGTTTACCAATCCAAAGGATTGGGTGGATCAAAAAAAAAAAAAATGACCCAAATATATGCTGCTTACAGGCAACTCATTTCAGCTCTAAAGACACACAAAGGCTCAAAGTAAAGGAATGAAAAAAGCTACTCCATGTAAGTGAAAACCAAAAGTATGTTGTAGCCATTCTTACATCACACAAAATAAATTTCAGGCCCAAAACAACAGAAGAAAACAAAGAAGATCACTATATAATGATGAAAGAATCAAAAAGATGTAACAGTGATAAATGTATATGTATCCAACATCAGAGCACCAAAATATATTAAGCAAATAAATTATCTAAAAGAGAGAAATAGACAACAGTACAATAATATTAAGGGATTTCAATACCCCACTGTCAGTAATGGATAGGTCATCCAGACAGAAAATTAACACGATAATGTTGGAATTGAACCATACACTAGAAAAAAAAAATGGACTTAACAGACATGTACAGAACATTCTATCCAACAGCAGAATATACACTTTTCTCAAGTACATATGAAACATTTTCCAAGATAGATCATATGATAAGACACACAAAAAAAATCTTGGCAAATTTAAGAAGATTGAAATTACACCAACTACCTTATCACAGTGGCATGAACTAGAAATCAACAAAGAGAGGAAAGTTGGAAAATCTACAAATATGTGGAAACTAAACAACACTATTCTGAAAACCAAAGGGTCAATGAAGAAATCAAGACAGAAATAAAAAATTATCTGGAAACAAACCAAAATGGAAATACAGCATATCAAAACTTATGGGATGCAGCCAAAACAGTTCTGAGAGGAACAATTATAGTGGAACAAATATATTAAGAAATTAGAAAGATTTTAAATAAACAAACTAAATTTACACCTCAAGGAACTAGAAAAAGAAGATACATTAAGCCCAAATTGAGCAGAAAGAAGGAAATAATAAAAGATCAGAGCAGAAATAAATGACAAGGAGGCTAGAAAAACACAAAGGATCATTGAAACTAAGAGCTGCTTCTTTGAAAAGATAAAATTGAAAAACATTTAGCTAGACTAAGAAAAAATGACAGAATATCCAAAGAAGTAAAATTAGAAGTAAAGGAAACATTACAACTGATACTACAAAAATTCAAAAGATCTTAAGAGACTATTATGAATAATTACATGCCAATAAATTAAATAACCTAGAAGAAATGGATACATTTATAGAAACACACACCTAACAAGACTGAATTAGCAAGAAAAAGAAAATCTGAACAGACCAATAATGAGTAGAGACTGAATCAGCAATCAAAAACCTCCCAACACATAAATCCCCAGGATCAGATGGCTTCACTGGTGAATTCTACCGAACATTCAAAGAATTAACACCAATTCCTTTCAAACTTTCCATAAAACTGAAGAAAAGGAAAAACTTCCAAACTCATTCTATGATGCCTAGTACCACCCTGATATCAAACCAGATTAAGGACACCACAGGAAAACTACAGATCTATGATGAATATGTATGAAAATACTCTCAACAATATATCAGCAAACCAAATTCAAGAGAACATATAAAGGATTCTACACCATGACCAAATGGACTTTTATCTCTGCAATGTAAGACTGGTTCAATATACGCAAATCAGTAAGTGCAATACATCATATTAATAAAATATAAAAATCACATGATCATCTCAACAGATGCAGAAGAGCATTAGATAAAATACAATATCCTTCCATGATAAAAACTCTTGGCAGACTGGGTATAGAAGGGATATACCTCATTATATACGACATATCCACAGCTAACATTATACTCAATGGAGGAGCATTGACAGCTTTTCCTCTGAGATCAGGAATAAGACAAGAATGCCTGCTTTTACCACTCCCATTGAATACAGTACTGGAAGTCCTAGCTAGAGGGATGCAAGATAAATAAAAGGCATCCAAATCAGGAATGAAGAAGTAAAACTTGCTATTTGTAGATAATTATGATTCACTATATAGAAAATTCCAAAATCTCAACCTAAAACTTTTGGAACTAATCAAAAATTTCAATAAAGTTATAGGATACAAAATCAACATACAGAAATCAGCCACATTTCTTTACACTAAGGTTGAACTATCTGAAAAAGATCCCATTCACAATAGCATCAAAAACAGTAAAATACTTAGGAATAAATTGAACCCGAGAAGTAAAAGATCTAAATAAGACAACTGCAAGACTTCGCTGAAAGAAACTGAAGACACAAACAAATGGAAATACAGCCTGTGGTCATGGATTAAAAGAATTAATATTATTAAAATCTCTGTAATGAACAAAGCCATCTATAGATTTAATGCAATCCCCATTCAAAATTGCAAGGGCATTCTTCACAGAAATAGAAAAAACAATTCTAAAACTTGTATGGAACCACCAAAGACTCTGGATATCCAAAGGAATCCTGAGGAAGAAAACCAAAGCTGGAGGTATCACAATTCAAACTATACTACAAAAACTACAGTAATAATAATAATAATTTAAAAATCCAGTATAGACACACAGACCAATGGAACAGGATTAGAGAGCACAGAATTAAACCCCTGCTGAGATCAACTAATATTCAGCGAGGGAGCCAAGAGCACTCAATAAAGAAACATACTCTCTTCAGCAAACGGAGTTGGGAAAACTGGATGAACACATGCAGAACAATGAAATTGGATCCCTATCTTACACCACTCAACAAAAGACAACTCAAAATGATTCAAAGAAATAAACACAATACCTGATACTATAAATAAAACTCCTAGAAGAAAACATAGGGAAGAAGCTCCTCAACACTGGTCTCAACAATAATTTTTTGGATATGACACCCAGAGGGCAAACAACAAAAGCAAAAGTCAACAAGTGGGACATCAACCTTAAAAGCTTTTGCACAGCAAAGACACTATCAACAAAATGAAAAGACCACCTACAGAATGGGAGAAAAATCTTGTAAATCATGTATCAGGATAAGGGGTCAATATCCAAAATATATAAAGAGCTAATACAACTCAAAATCAATAAACAAAAAATCTGATTAAAAATTGGGCAGAGGATCTGAATAGACTTTTTTCCAAAGAGATAGATAGAGATGGCCAACAGGTACATGAAAAGATGTTTAACATTACTAATCATCAGCAAAATGCAAATTACAACCACAATGAGGTATCACCTCACACCTGTTACAATGGCTATTATCAAAAAGATTACCAAGTGTTTGTGAGGGTGTGAATAAAAGAGAACCCTTGTGCACTGTTCGTGGGAATGTAAGTTAGTATAGCCATACGGAAAACAGTATGGATGTTCCTCAAGTAATTAAAAATAGAACTACCATATGATCCAGCAATTCCACTTCTGGGCATTTATCCCATAAAAACAAAAACACTAACTCAGAAAGATACAGACACCCTTATGTTTAGTGCATCGTTATTTACAAAAGCCAAAGTATGTAAATAACCTAAGTGTCTATCACTGGATGAATGGACACACACACACAGAGGAATATTATTCAGCCATAAAAAAGAAGGAAATCATGCCTCTTATGACAACACGAGTGAATCTTGAGGGAATAAGTCAGAGAGAGAAAGACAAATACCACATGATCTTATTTATATGCAGAATCTCAAAGCAACTAAACAAATCCCAAAACAACAACAACAACAACAACTACAAAAAACAACAACAAAAAACACCTCAGCTTGTAGACACAGAGAATAAATTGGTGGTTATCAGAGGTGGGGGGTCGGGAGAGTGGGCAAAATGGATGAAAGGGGGCAAAAGGTACTAATGTCCAGTCATAAAATAAATAAATCATGGAAACGTAATGTACAGCACAATACTACACTTAATACTGTATTACACATTTGAAAGTTTCTAAGAGAATCTTAAGTTCTCAACACAAGGAAAAGTTTGTAATTATGTATGGTGATGGATATTAACTAGACCACAAATTAAGCTCCGTGAGAAGGAAGATACATATTTCATGACTCCTTGGTATCATTATAGGTGTTTAATAAACATTTGTCAGATGAATAATCAAAACAAAAAGTCATTACATGTGAAAAGAAGGGGAGGTAATTTTACAGCTTGGAAAGACAGCAAAGTATAAGAATATTTCACAGTTGTCGGAAATCCTCATGGGGTCCCTGAACTGGACAAGGGGGAAGGATGGAGAGGACAGGTCTGGATTTAGTAAACATGCACATGATATGTAATTATTTGAATGGAGAGTAAGAGGAAGAGGATCTGATATTTGTTTTAGGAAGAAACATGAATGCAAATTAAAAACAAAATTGGATCCTTACAAATTATTGATTAAAAATAATCACTTCTCTCCAGAGGCAAATTTAATTTATCTGTAATTTTTCTTTTTCTGACTACATTTTTGGGAAACCTCAGAATTTCTGCACTTTCTGCCCATTCAGAGCTGGTAAAAATAGTTCAAGTATTCTTTCATCTATAGTTTCAAGGCAATACAAATCCCTTCTCCTCCATAAATTTCTTTGCTCTTATTCCCAGTTACATTACTTCTATTTTAGGAAAACTTCTATCTCTAATCATTTCTATTTTTTCTACTTTAATATTTTTATATTTAAAACTTAAATTGTGAGATTATACATATATATAGATGATTGCCATGTTATACATTTGGCATTTGGATAAAAATAAAAATTCAAAACATTCCTACGTATTGTTATAGGTATGTGCACCTATAGTAAACGTCAAAAACACAACTGGGAAGGATAATATCAGTTACAGGATGGTGTTCAGCTCTGGGGGCAATTCCCTACTTTATCCAAACACTCATAGCCAACTAAGCCAGTGTTCTAAAAATCTGGTGTAGAAAAGTCAAAAGGGTGTTGGCTAAACACGTAGATTTCCAGGCTTCAACTTCAGAAGCTTTGATATAGCATGTCCAAGTTAGGGTTGACAAACATGCACCTGAAAAAGGACCCTGGAGGATTCAGCTGCGGATGATTTAGAGGGCCCCCCTAAGTCGGAAGTACTGACTATGCGCAGCTGGCAAGTGAGTAGAGGAGACAGAAATGAAAGTGAAAGGGTCAGGGCTAGACAGGACTTGGCTGTCCTTAGTCTATAGGCAGAGTTCATGCCTCAGAAGTGGTTGGGAATATCTGAGTGAGGGTGAAAGAGAGAGGAGTGGTGGGCCAAGGATGGAAAGGCAAAGTGCAATAGGGAGAAAGAGGAGGAGGCTCCCAAGAAAACAGCCAAGATATGGCTGGAGAGAAAGAAACCACGGTATGGAAGACAAGATGGAAGGTTCAAAGAGGGTATGCCAAAGGCCAAATGAAACAAACCAACCAGGAAAGGGAAGGCCAGAAAGTGTTCATTGTCTATTGTCTATTTCAGGCACTGCAATGGTCGTTCCTGAAAGACAGGGTTATCATGTACTCCCAAGCACCTGACGTATTGTAAATGTTGGGTGAACTAAATTGGATTGTCAAGGGCAGCTGCCATTGCAAGTGTTTTAAAGACCTCAGTTACAGCTCAGTTCCATCAAGCACCCTCATTAGGATGAGCAAATGTTCTATGGATGTAACCATCCACAATGGAGAATTAATTGTAACCAGATCAATAAAGCAGTTATTTGGAGCCATCTGCCAAAATGTGGTAATGACATTTAAAAAGCAGTGCTCAATCTCCGTGTGTATGTCATGGTGTTCTAGAGGATGGAATTTTACCAGTAATTTTTAAAAATTAAGCTAAGACCTTTAAAACATTTAAATTTATACTGTGAGGGTTTTTTTTCCCCATACAAATGATCTTTCATGATCATTTATATAAGTGTGTGTAGTCATGAGAAGATCAAACCATATTAAAGGAGGTAAATGACTCCCTAAGAATGCACAAGGGTTGGTTGCTATGACTACTGTTAGAGTTTATTGAACAGAGAGCAAAAAAATCAATTAGCAATCATTGGAAGAACCTGCCTGGGAACAGAAACATTTCTGCCTCACAATTTCAGGAAATTTCCTACATCTATGTACCACATAAAAAGGGTTTGTGTGTGTGTCAGTCAGTGGAATTCTCAGGAAAGTCACCCTCTTGATGCATTTCCACCATTCTAATGTCCTCTTCCACAACCTGACCTTCTCAACACCAGAGTAATTATTACAGTGGTAAAAAAAAAAAAAAAAAAAGTAGCCAGTTACCTCACTCCTTTGTACCAATGTCATTCAACAATTCTTGGCTCTAAATGTATTTTTCTTTGAACCAAACAATTTTCTGGTTTATATATAGAAGCCACACGCATCTGTGTAGCAGTTTCTCCCCCCACATGGCATATGCCTGACTAGTCAAGAAAATACAGGGAGGGAAAAGATGGATGCAGGAAGCCACCCTGCCAACCCTCTCCCAGACTTCCTTTCTCTTTTCTCGTGGGGAATATTTTATTCTTCATTCCTAACTTCCTAAGGCATTAAGAGGGCTAAGAAAGATTGCCATGTTTTTCAGACTTTTTTTTTTTTTTAATAGAAAAGGCTGTTAAACTGATGGAATGAAGGGAGGCCCTGTGAACGAGATGATAAAAGCTCAAGAGCTGATACAGAGAGGCCAGATGTCAGCTGCATGACTTTCTCACGGGCGGCTGCAAGGACATTTGGTGGGAGTGTTCTTGCCATTGAGTGATAGCCTTTAGTCTAATGAACTCACTAATTTCATGAGGAAATGGTCATGCTCTCCAACTGGACTGTGCAGGGTTCATTTATGAGATGACCAAGTGATAGAGTGACCCATTCAGAGGATCTCTGCTTCTCTAATCTGTGCTGCTCACCTCCAGCAGGTTAGTCCCACAGTGCCCCCTGCAGAGTGGTGTTTTTCAAATTTTAGTAGGTTGAGGCACATTATTGGATCCTAGGACTTATTTAGTGAGTGAAATCATTATTAAAAGAAGAGAAAGAAGAAAGAGAATAGGATCAGAACAAATCCCATCTAACACGGGTAAATGTCTTTTGTGAAATTTTTGTTTCATTCTCTTTCTCTCTAGGTATGTATGCATTGAGTTGGTAGACTGAATGTATTTCTCATTGTAGGTCCTGGCCAAAAAGTTTAGAAAGTCAGACTTGCCCTTGCTAAGAATCTCTCAATGTTCTCTCCTGTCTACAGGGAGGGAAGGAAGGAAGGAAGGAAAGAAGGAAGGAACGAAGGGAGGGAGGGAGGAAGGAAGGAAAAGGAAAAGGAGGAGTGAGAAAGAGAAGAAAAAGAAAGAAAGAAAGAATGGGGAAAAGGAAGAAAGAAAGAAAAGGAAGAAAGAAAAAGTTCCAGCTCCTTTGCTCCAGGGCTGGAATTGGTCCCCAAATCCACTCAACTTCCATATTACACTAGGTTCCAACTTTTCCACTCACTGTCCTCTCAATGTTCCCATGTCCCTGGCTCCACTGTGCCCTTTATTTATAACATTTCTTCTCTTCATGGTTTTCATTGTCTACTGTCCTTTCGGGACCATTCAAGACTTACCCTGCCATTTAACCCATATGACCTCTAGTTCTTCTCATCACTCACCTCTTCCTAGCTGTTCTGCTCATTTCCATTCATTTTCTCCCCAGGTGTCCCCTCTGCATTGCTCTTCATCTGCCTCCTGTCCCATTTCACGCCTACCCCTCCTTCCAACACCTCTCTCCTGCCCTCATCCTTATTGCTTTCCTCTTGGCATCTGCCTCCAAGCTTATTACCTCCTCATTATCCTGTTTTTGTTGTTATCTTGTTATTTCTGCTTTCTTTGTGTATATCTCTGGTCTCCCCACTTGACTGAAAGCAACTTGAGCCCAGGGACTGGGCTCTTTTTTTTTTTTTTTCTTTCATCCCCTGTGATGTCTGGTACAGGGCAGGATATAAAGCAGGTGCTTAGTAAAAACACCCTGAATTAATAAATCAGTCATGATCCCCTCCTTTGTACCTTTACAAACTCCATCATTTTTCTGTCTAGATACAATGTTTTGTGCTTGAAATTGCTTTGCCATTTCTAAAGCTCATGAATATCTATCTCTTACCTCAGTTGATGCTCTACAAGGACTTCGTAAAGTAGGCGCGGGTTAAGATACTTATTCATAAGAGATGAGGAGATTGAGTTTCAAAGAGGTTTGTAACAGTAACACACATTATAGAAGCAGAATCTATAACATGACCTATTCTGTGCCAATTACCCACTCTCCTCTAATGGAAACTTGAAAACAACAGTCACACAATATAATAAAGTGCTCACTCAGTGCAAAATGTCATGTATAGAGAAAAAAAAAAAACCCAAAGGAATAGCAGCAAGACATATGCTGCCTTTCTTATGAAATGAGAATTTGAACACCTTGTACTAGATCAAAATGCTGGCTGTCCATCTTGCTTCTGTAATTGTGCTTGGATTCTAAGGATGCCACAGAAAGTGGGAAATCCACTTACTACTTACCAAGGATATGTTGGTTTCCACTGTCGGGTTGACAGTCTTTTCATTAAACCCATGCTAGCAATTACCTGGGACCCTGTACAGTGTTGCAAATAATTATCAAGCTCTTTCTTATTAATTTGTTAATCCATTTCTTACCGAGTTGTTCTCCTAAATGCTTGCCTCTCTCGGTTGAGATGACCCGCTCATCTTCCATGTCACATTTGTTCCCAACCAGGATAACCTGGGCATTATCCCATGAGTATGTTTTGATTTGAGTTGACCTAAAAGAAAAAGAACAGGCAAAAAATGATTAGAGGAAAGCGCAATAGCGTACAATGTAGAAGAAATACATCTCAGAGATGATGACAACAGCAAAAATGAAGCCCAAATTTCTGACATTTAGAATTAATGAGTTCAGTACAATTCTATCTTTTAGATGCTCATCAGGGATCATATGAGTCAAAAATCAGGGGAATAGCAGTGTTGTATTAAGAATTCCTTTGTATTTGATGAGATTAAGAATACTACTGCTTATTTCTCTCCCCTTCTACTCCACCTCATGCAGTCCCTTTAGAGCTGGAGTGTTCAACCATCCCAATGTTCTCAGTTTTAGCAGTAAAAGTCCTATGTCCCAAGAAACCCCTCAGTTCCAAGAAACCTGAGATGGTTGATCACTGTTACTACCCATCACACAAAAACGTCATTGTACCAAGCTATAGTCACAACTCAAAGATCTAAGACAATTGGGTTAGGAAATCTGGGGGTAATAATAATTTTTAAAAACAGATTATAAGAACTGATATACTCACACTTTACATTTTAAAGGGAAAAGCATCAGCTTGATTAATGTCAAAATTGCAGCACAATGGGCTTAAGTTACTATAAACAGGGATCTAGGATTCAGAATAAGCTTCTGGTATTGATCATGATGCACATAACCAACTTCTGATTTTGAAACTAGATGATAATTATAATAGTTATATTTGCAGGTTCTAAACCCTTTATACATATGACATTAACTTAACCCTTAGGGTAACTCAAGGCGGAAATTACTACCAGCCCCGTTTTACAGCTGAGGAACATGCGGCACAGAGAGGCTAGACAATCTGCCCAAGATCACTCAATGAAGTGGTGGATCTGGGAATCAGACCCAGGCAGCACAGCTCTCAAGCCTGAGCTCCTCCACACGTGTTCGTACTACTCACTGAAAGTTTGAGAAGTGGAGTTCTAGTGCGTCTGCTGTCATTTCGGAGAGGAAGCTGAAAGGAAGCCATGTTCTTTAACCCTCCCTTTTTCTTGGTCACATTCTTATTGGAGAACAATCCAAGATAGGTGGGAAAGACACACTGCCCAGTGGGTGGTCGAGAGAGAGATGAAAGCTAACCAGTTAATGCAAGTTGAAAGGAAGGGATTTGTAAAGTGTCAAAAAGAGAAGCTTGGCACGTTCTTACTAGCAACTGTCAAACCCTTCAGGGTTTTAAAATAGAAAATAGTGATGAGCTATTTTCAACCTGAAGGGAGAATAAAAGCAAATAGCTTTAAACTGCAGCAGGAGAGCTTTCAATGAGATGTGATCACCATTTCTCCCTTACAAGAAGAAAGGAGAGAGCTAAGAGGCAGACAGGGTCTTATTTCAGAGCACGTCCCTGAACATAGAACAAGTTTTCAAAAGAGATTAAAATATCTGGTGAAATATACCTTTGGTTCCATGTGAACACCTCAAAGTGCAGCATGTTTTTATCAGAAAAATTTAGGGATGTGACCTAATTCTGATACTTAAGTTAACAATTGATTTCTCTCGAAACAGTGCAATTCAGCCTCTATTCATGAAGTGGGGGAAATAAAGGCAGACATTCAAAATCTATACTTTTCACTCATCTTATGTGTGGGGTATATGAAAATGATGAATTAATTAAAGGAAATGAAATCTAATCAGACTTCCTTAAGTAATTTAAAAAAAAATGTCCCTTTGCTTCTACAGTCTTGTAAGCCACAGCCTGGTCTATGCCTGAAAAAGCCCTGGGTTGACAGCCACCATGTTATTGGAGAAAGTTCTAACAAACAGCTAGAAATCAAATATGCTGGGTGGGTTTAGGGAGACGGGAGTCACAGAGTGTCATACTTGTGTAAGGAAGGGTGTGGGGCTAGTATGTAAATGACATGGCTTACTGGATTTACCAAGGACAAAGGCTTGCCTGAAAATATTTAGCCCTCCTCTGACCTAGGCAAACTCATCCTGCTGCAGCCCTGACTGTATAAACTTAACCCAGGGTGCACCTTTGGGAAGATAAGGAAAAAGCAACTCAGCTAGCTGATTTGTACTCTTCAGCTAAGCTAATGGAATGCTTTCTTCTGCCATTAAACATGTCTGAGCCTCTCAGTTCTGCTAACATAATATCTCTTGGGGTCCTAGGAGGCCACAGTGATAGATCATACATCCACGCATACACAACATTCCTTGTTTATACTGTATTTATATTTTATACATATAAAACTTGGGGGGCCATGATTATATCAGAACCATCTCCCTTTCTATTTGCTCCTATATAAGAAATATTTTCCTGTAATCTCCTCAATGTCCTAAATTGCCAAGGAAATAATGTAAAATGAGTATTTTCTAATTACCAGGGAATTATAAAGAACCATTATCTTAGAGCCATTGGAGACCATTTCTCTTTTTAATCAGGTAAGAACTGTGTTCTAGGGCATTGGTGCTGAGGTAAGCAAAAGGTCAGTTTGCCTTCAGAGTTGGTTAATCAAATAAGATTTGGTTTTGACTACTCTGGACTTTCTGATGCTGTCCACTATCAGCAGTGCAGCTTCAGGCAAAGTCCAATCACCAGCTACAGGGGGTCAGAACCAGGCCGACTGATTCATGAATTACCACATATCATAGAATCTAAGATGGTATGGATTGTATGATGAAAATTATTTTATGAATGGCCAAGAACAAAAAGAAGCAGCCAATGAAACTATGGTACAATGCTTTACCAATTGTCCTGCAAGACACACATTTCTCACATCAGCTTCTTGTTACTTTGAATTTTTTTTTTCATGTATTCTGAAGGATTTAGCAATTTTTTCCTGCCTTCAGTTGCTTTGTATGTGACAAGTCATCATCCCATGACTATCTCGGTAATAAAAGTCAACATACCCCTCTGCTTGTGGGTATCTTTCCTTAAGTCCTGGAGAGCACTACGTTGTTGCTTTGCAGGAAAATATGAAATCATGGTCATTACTCCAGAATGAGTATTCATATCACTAGTATCAAATTGATACCTCTTTCTCTGTACATAGTAACTTTCTACCCACATACTAATGGTTTTACCACCCAGTTGAGTTGGTGACAATATATGCAGCTATGACCAAGTTAGTGCACGCACAGGCAACGAAATCCAGTTTTCATACTGCTGCACAGTGATTATAATAAACTATTGACTCTAAGGCACATCTAGTTTCAGAGATATTAAAATATGAATAATTGTGCATCTTAGATTCTGTAATATGCTATTGTTTTCTTGGTATTTATTTGATGTTTGAAGACAAAGGTTGAAATACGACCTCAGATTATTCCCTTAACTCAGGAAAGCTTGGAGATGAGAAAATATAAGCCCCGTGAGTTCAGAAAGACCCAGAGTTGTGCGTATTTCATCTAGAGTGCAATATAAATTAAGGTCAGAAGAATGTTGGGATAACAACCCAGTTCCTATCCCTTCCAATTCAGAATCCTAACAAGGTATTCCGCTCATTTAAAAGAAAGCATTAATACTAAGTGACTATGGAAAAGTCATTTTGCATTCTTTGGCCTCAGGATCTTCATCTGTAAAATGAGGCTGCCACATTTTGTACTTAATCTCTGGGGCTGTTGTAGGACAAATACGGTTTTAGGTAGGGTCATGCTCTACTGTCTAAGTTGCAAACATCTTTTTACAAATACAATACATTATTAGTCCCAGCTTGGGTAGCCAGCAGTTCTTCCTAAACCCAACTCAACTGTTCCTTTCTAATTTCTATAACCTAAATAAATTTGAATTTCTTTTTTAAATTAAGAATCTCAAATTTTGTTTCTAGTTCATATCTCAAGGCTGAGGTCCTACCCAGATACATTCCTAACTGAGAGTAAACGGCCTTCCTTTGGTATGTCTATTAGGAGTATGACACATGTTTATTGAATAAATCCTCCTTTCGTGTAATATTTCTGCATAAACCTTTTCAATCATTTGCTGGATTTTATAAAATTTCTTATTTGGGAATGGGTTTTCATCACCTCATTAGGGACTGTCATTTCTTTGCCTGTTAGAGAGACATATTTCAAGAAAGTGGCTGTTGCCAAGTAATATACATGTGAAAAGATGATTTATTTCTGAATCACTGCAAAAGATCCTTTGGGATTTACTGTTAATCTCAACAAGATTAATGGACTCAGAAGCAATATGCTGGTCACCATGGTTACTCTACAAATGGCAATTAACTCAGACCTTATCAGTACCAGATCATGGTTACTAAAAAAAAAAAAAAAAAAATCTGTTATTTGCCTTTTAGTTAAAAACAAAGATGAAACAACACCCCTCTCTTTCTATATTTATATATATATATATTTTCTCCTTTTTCAGTTTTATTAGGTAGAATTATTACAGTTTGACTGCATATACACATTATATTGCATGTAAATACATATATATGTACAGTATATGGCACATTTCTTTTAGTTCACATATAGGTACTAATTATTGTTTCTAAGAACAGATTAATCTGTAGCTTTTTAAAAAGTTTAGCTATTCCTTAGTTATCAAAGGAATAATATTATTTACATATTTTATATGTTTCCTCTATAAATATATACGTGGAGAGAGGATTTTGTTGTTTTTGCTTTGTTTTTGTTTTATATTATGAGGCAGAGGAAGATGAAGAGTTTTCCATATTTAATACATACATGACTGACCTCTGCACAGAATAAAATTATTTAAGTTAGGAGAGCTATGAACAACTAAACCAAATCCTGCAATATCTCTATTTCTTTTCCCTTGTTCTGGGTATATAAGTAATTTCCTATGAGTTCAACCTGTTTTCAAAGAGAATAGACTCTTGTTAGTCTTAATGTTCTGAAAAGCAGCCCACAAATGTACTTCAGTAACCCAAAAAAGCAGTTATCTCCTGGGACCTGATCTGGGCTATATACAGGAAAAATGAGGCATCAGAGAGAATGACTAGCTCTTCCCCACCCAGTGAATCTCAGACAGATCTTACTGGCAGTCCTGTTCTCAGTTCTGGAAGCTCAGAGTTCTCCTCAGCATCCATTTCCCTTATTCTCCTCAACATTCAGGAGCCTCAGCTTCCAGCATCTCAGCAGACTTCACATTGTTAAGGAAATTCCCCAATCTGCTACTGCTCATCACATAGGATTGGCCCTTCTGTTACTTTTCCACTCATTTAATCATTTATTTATTCAATTTTTCTCAATCCTTAGAGATCTTTTAAAAATTACTTCAACTTAAGACAATTAAATAAGAACCTCTAGGGATGTCATCACCGGCATTTAAAAAATAATCTCTCCCAGTGATTTGTATGCACCACTGGGGCTGAGTTTGTATGTATCCCTTGGTTGGCTCTCTCCCCATAGCTTTCTTTTCCAGTTTTGAAATACTGTTTATTTCCCATCTAACGCTCAAAGTGTTTGCGGATGGTTTACAGAGATACATATAAAATAAAACGTATATACCAAATATTTTTTAAAATGAGAGAGTAGTAATAAGGAGAGTAAAATAAAAACATAATGAAACCCAAAGATTTACATATGCTATAAATGCTAATAGGTAACTTAGGAAGTTGAGGAGCTAAGCTTTTCATACGTACATTAATTCACTTAATAAAGGAGTTAAAAAACTATCCTCAAATAAATGTTCTCCAGTATTTCATACCTTTCATTATTTAAAGAAATAGGTTTACAATTTTGGGTAAAATTGTTACATTCTCATTAGAAATTCTAATAAGAGAAAAAGCTAATGTGAAAAGTCAAAATCAGAAATCTCATTCCCTCCAGATAACCACCATTAACATCTTGGTGAAAATCCTACAGCAGACTGTATTACTGACCTCACTAACATCACCTTCTGCCCTGTAAGTGGATTATATTTCCCCACCCTCCTGGCTTTGGACTGGGCCAAGTGAATTGCTTTGGCCAATGGAACATGGGGAGATTTGATATGAGCCACTGGTGAGCAATAGGCATCAGAGGTGTTGTGAGTTTCATCAGCCCTTTAGCATTCTTGCTCTTCATCATGGGAAGAGCCCATCCCACAAACTGCCAGCCTGTCCTATTAATGAGAAGCCAGGAGGAGCCCAGCTGAGTTCCACAGAGTTCAGCAAATCTCAGCCAAACCTAGAAGAGCCCAGTTTAACATAACACCCTTCATATAGTTTGGCATTCCTTTCTCACTTCATCTCTTGCTACTGTTAGAGCAGGCAGAGAGCTAGATATGAGCAGAGAAAGAGGGGCACAGGCCAGACGGCAGGAAACCACACATCTTGTGAAAAACAGGGGTCCTTGGGCAGACAGAGAAAAACAAGAAACTCCAGACTGCTAAGAAATTACACCTTTTGGTTTGACAAGTGTCCTGGAGGCAGACAAAGATAAGAGAGGTAAACACAGGAATCTCCAGTGTCTGAATGTAATGAATGTAACCTCATTTGCTCATTATGCCCTCATTACAATAAAATTAGCCTTGCAGATTAGAATTACCCATCATGTACCAATGCCATGACACTTCTGAACAAGATTAAATAAGGACAAAATTCCCTCCTCCCCTTGGGAATGTGGAACTGGGACAGAAATCAGGGACTATGACTCCAAACCCCTACCTCTCCAACGACTACTTCATCCATTTATTTTTACACTCCATATAACCAGCTTGCCAAAAACTCAGTGCAGCTACTCACCTGAGTCTGCCTGCTCACTCCTTGAGAATATACTATCACCTAATAATAAATCCTCACTTTGCTTTCTTGACCTCTGAGACTTGTCTTTGAATCCTTTCTGTGATGAGACATGAACCTATTCGCCAATAACACTACCCTTCCTCCTCCCAACTCTGGTATAACCTTACTAATTTCTTTGAATTTCTCAAACATGCTGCATTTTTTCAACAAGTAGGAGTTATCACTATGGGTGGTTCTAGGTTTTAAAGGCCTAAAACTAATAAAAACATGAGGGCTTAATTTAAGGGGAAAATGCAAATTAGAAATACAGAGTTAGGTATAGGGCAATTGGTAGCAGATGCTGGTGGTGCTCTGCCCATATCACCCAGCCTTGCCACCTCTGCACTGGCTGGATGACTTCCAACAGCCAGTATCTGCAGCTCTTGGCTTTAAAGTCTTCTTTGAAGCAATGGAAGGTCCCTTTGCCCACCAGGGAAGGTTGAATGTGACTGAATGTGGCAAAAATTCCTAAGAAGTCTAGTGGGTAGAGAATATAAGCATCAAATAAAACAGCATAAAGGAGAATCACCATCGTATGTGATACCAGCCAGCGCCCTACCACATCCCTTTCAGGACGTGATGGCAGAGTTCTTCCATGGCCTTTGGCATCCTGACCATGTCCTTGGTACAGAAGGGCAAGTGTTGGTTCCTCGGCAGCCTGCAAAAGCCATCTGTGTGATGAGTTATTCATTCCAGCCTGTAGGAGGCATGTTTTCCTTCCTGCTCCAGCACCAACGATCAGGATGAGGCTACTTGGGGAGTAACTTAGCACCTGACATCATGGAATAGTTTCTCTGGAGGGCCCTTGTCCAACTCCTTCATTTTGTAGACAACAAAGCTGAGACTCAAGATGTGCAGTAGCATCTTAATGGAGACGATGCAATTACCTAGTGGCTGCTGTGGGCCTATATCCTGATGCTCCCCCTGCCTGATGGTCTACAACATGCTGTCTGCTCCACAGGGAGGAGAAGTGGCCACCTTCTACTGAATGTGAAAGGTGGTAAGAAATTCATCTGCTGAACAGTTGATTTTGTTTTTCAAAAATAAAAATATGTCTCCTGGGGAAACTGAAATGCCCAAAATCTCCATATATATGAGTATCATTAGGCTATGTGTGGCCATGAGCAGAAATGTATGGGTCTGAAGAATCTGTCTGACCCTCCTCTCTGCAGGCTGTCTGTTGCTGAGAGCCAAGAGTAAGCACGTATTCCAAGAACTCAAGAAGCAGCCATCTTGATCAGCGGGGTTCTGGAACTGTTCAGATTCTGCACTGTTAGTCTAAAATCAACCTTAGGCCCTTTTCCATCATGCCTCTGTTTATCATTTCTCATCTTTGATTTTACAAAATGTCAAATTCTATTTTTTGAATCCATATGTGTGTAGGAACAATTGGGCATCTCTCGTCTATGCAGGAAAGAACAACAACAACTGGGTGGAGAAAGCACCACTCTCTGGGAAAACAGACAGACTCCCATTCTGCCCTCTTCCATGGGCAGGAATGAAGTCTGACCCAGGAAAGGCGCAGACATTCCTAGGCTCTAGGATGCCTGGATCATTCTTCCACAACTGCCAAGGCCAATGTCATACTAATCGAAATATCCTTTTCTCAAAGACAAGACTGCATTGTCCCTGGGGAAATGTATGGTCTTTGATAAGATTTCTTGCTTCTTAGCTGAACGACGAGCTGAACTTAGACTCTAACATCTGCTCTGCCCTCACTCAGTCACCAGAACCTTCTCTTTCCCCTTGGTCACGCAGGGTGCTGAACAGAGGCGAACCAAAGCCTGGGCACTAAGGTGAACAAGACATTAAGACAAAACCAAGGAGTGGGGAACGTCTCCTCCTGTGGGGAAGGTGGGTTTCCACGATGGGGGGGGAGACCACAAGTCTGTGGGACTTTGCAAGTGGGAGCTACAGAGAAAGGAGAAGTGGGTATTAAGAGAAGATAAAGAAAAGGAGAAATACCCTCTAAGCCTGTCTGAAGCCTAGGACCGTGAAACCTCCGTTCCAGGCAGGAAAATAAAACTGGATACAATCATATCCTCTATTCCTCTAACGCTAGCCTACTCTTCCGAGACCCCACTGGCAGGAAAATCGTGAAACACTTTGAAGTGAGCAAAAAAAGATGACTGGGAATCCTGCCTAGCACACCTCTCCAGGTCATCTCTTGCTTTTTATCAGCTTTGAGCTATTTTACAACTCTGTAAGTGGAAGAAAATGAATAAATACTATAGATGAGTTCCTGCCAAGAGAAAATAGACATATAAATGACTTGTGCCTGGTGGAATGTAACTGATCATTGCCCCATGGATATTCACCTCTTTTGCAACTACCGGTAAATTGGTTCCAGCATCCCTGATTGCCTCTACATACCCTTGAACCCTGGCAGCACTTACTGGTTCCATCATTAATTGCTGAGTCAAGCAAAATCTTTGACATTTTCATCTTATATTTGGATAAGACTTGTGATTTTATCTTATTTTAAAAAGAAGTTAACCACAACAACTTAACTGATGGAAGGAAGGCTTGTGTCTAGAATGACTAGGCAATCTGGACTTGAGAAAGGGAAGTAACCATGGTGACCACAGTGGATACTTAACCATCTAATGCGTCATTAGGTGTAACGAGCACAGGAACCAGCAAGAGCAGAGACCCAACGGAGGCAGCAGTGAGAAATATCCCAGTCACGTGAGTCAGACTAAATGCCTTCAATGTCCCCTAAAGTTAGCAAGGACACCTTCTGAGATAGAGAAAACTCTGGTCCTTGCTACCCCACATGTGATGTACTGATCTCTCTGACGGTATAATAAAAAAGTGGATAATACTACACGTAAAATGTAAACAGAAAACAATAAATTAACAATAATAAAACAGTGGCTTCATTTATTTAACCCTTTATGTCAGGCAATGGTGCTAAGTCTTCTACATTTATTATCTCATTTAATCCCTGCAACACTGTAAAGGTGGATACCATCGTTTTCCTCATTTTGCAGATGAAGAAATTACAAAATGAACACCTGTTAAGGGTAAATTACCAGAAACACTAAGCTAATACACAGCAATTGGAATGCAAACCTTTCCACTGGAGAAGGAGCTCAAAGTCCCAAATTCTAGCTTTTGAACCTAATTCAGAAAACCCAGAGCAATTCTCTCAGCTTCCTTCAATCTCTGCTGAGAGAGGAGAACAAAGCCTACTAATATTTTCACCAGATTTTCATGAAGATCAGTAGGGAAATGTCCATGAAAGAGTTTGGGAGACCACAGAGTGATATATGAGTGAAAGGTATCATTATTACCGGCAAACAGATATTATTAAGTATCCACATGACATTGATGTGTTAGCTCAAAATCATTCTCTAAACAATCCTCACCGTGATTTTCCTTTGCTGTTTTGTCACCTCTCATTAGAAAAAGTGAAAGTGCAAGAAAAACAAACAAAAATAAAACACAGTCCGACTGATTCTTTTTCAGCCTAACAAAGGTATCAGCAGTTTTGCGAGGGGCTGGGGACACGGCAGGAGGAAAGGTACAGCCTCTGCTCTCAGGAAACTGTGGGCTGACCTGCAAACAGACCCAAGTCAGCAGGTGTTTATCCAATGACTACTGTGCCCAGGACTCCCATGGCTGCAGCACGCAGTGCTGCTTTTTGAAGCTGAGCGCTCGTCAGAATCCCCTGCGTCCTGAGTCCCACACCAACACATGTTGATCCGAGAGGGCTGAGGCAGGGCCTGAGATTGGGCATTTCTAAGAGGCGCGCAGGTGATGTTAATGCTGCTGGTTTTCAGACCACACTGTGAGCAGCACTTCAGTGGTGGGGGGGTGGGGAGAAAGAAGTAGGACCTGGCCACTGTCCTCAGGCTGCTACATTCACTAGAGAGAACAGGCCAAAGTTAATGGTAAGATAAGCAAGCTAAGTGAGGGCCCCTCCAAAGGGAAGGTTGTGGTGGCGGTTCCAGCTGCATGGGGGCTGACGGAACTGGGAAGGGATAAGGACCAAAGGCCAGACTTCTGGGAAGTAGAGGGGGTGTGGCAGGTGCAGGATAGAGGACAGCATGCTGGGCTTTCATAAGGATGATGGTGGGTCCTTCAATATTTTGAAGTCTAAGAATTTAATCTCCATGTCAGAGAAATGCATAGACTGACACAGAGGATCACAGTGCTAGAATGGGGTCGGGGTCTCCGGGGTGAAGAGTTGGAGGAGGCTTTCAAGGGGGCTGAGGAGCTGAGGCTGGCTGGGGCCTCCAGGCTGGCAGAGGTGGTGGGGACACAGTGCAGGGAGGGTGGTTGAGGACTGACCCTTGGGCCTGACATCAGTGTTCCCTTATGGGAGTTGAGCTCAGACTGCCCTCCTGGATGGTGAGACAGCAGGGGTGTGGGTAAGGGGCCATCCCAGATAGCCTTGAGTCTGGGGGAGGGGGAAGGGCAGACAAGGCCTTGGTGGCGCCATGTTGGTGGGGTCAAATTCCAGAAGTCCACCATTCAAGCAAGCGAGGAGGGCAGACTACAACTGATGTGTAAGAGCAATACATCAACTAAAGGAAGATACATCTCGTGCACGTTACACGTGTTCTGGAAGTTCACATCTGCCTTCAACTCCCGCTTTAGGAGGAAACTGCCCAACAGCACAATGCTTCTTGAGAAGCTCATTTTAGGCCATATTCATTACATCTCAAATTAAAGCAAAACATTGATGAACTCTAACACATACATTCACACACATACACAGAGAATGCACACACAAAGCGGACTTGGGTATCAACAAACGCACTTCTGTTTCTTGACCAGTAATTTCTAGAAGCATCAGTCACTTGCTTATTTGTTCTCCCATACATTTCTTGCCCTTCCCACGCTGTGCTCTGTATGGCAGGAGGCTGACCCTCACATGAGTGTTTCCCAGGCTGTCCTGCAGCTGGTTTCCAATAGGAGTCTCCATCGGGAGACTGGAGAGGGAGGAGGGCAGAGCCCAGGGTCCCTCTGCCCTGCCTGGAACACAGCCTCTCTACAAGAGGCGGCAGCTCTATGCGCAGTTGTAGCTCTTAGTAGGTGGTGGTCCCAGTTTGTGGGCTTCAGAAACACCACCTCAAACCCCAGTAGTTGATCATCTCTGGACAGTCTCAGTGCCCCTCGTTATCTGGGATTAGACTCTGTTGAACAACCTGGCCAAGGTCTGTTTTCTGGGCTGAATCCTCAGTAACACATTGTGTTAACATTGGAATTATTTTTCATTCAGGAAACAAAACTGGATGCTACTTTGTGGTTCAGAAGTCTAGGCTGCCTCATTTCTCCCACTACTGTAGAGGTGTCCTCTGCCACACACACTTTGGTAAATAATAAAGTTAACATAGCTAGATTCTCCCATCGTAATTTATCAACTCCAGAAAGACCAGATTGAGCTAAATGGATATATGCTGTCAGCTGCGAGAACACGGAAGCCTATGTACTAGGATTTACTTACTATGCAGTGGGCGTTATCCAGTAAAATAAATGAAAGAAGAGAAAAATAAAATCATCTATAAGGAGAAATAATAGTACATGTAGAAAGATACAGGCTATGTTGAACAAAAGCAGTGTCGTCAAAATTCTAAAACCCTAGGGCTTCCTGAGCTATCTGAAATAACTTCAGCTGGCCTCTGGCAAAACCACAAGACTTGTAAATAACAAAACATGGTATAGCATTTCTTGAGAATCTGACATCCCAGTGCACAGAGGAAAGCTGCGGACAGAATAAGCATTCTTGCCCAACTCCAAGGGAGAAAATAAGGTGCTCAAAGGTGAAATTAATTACAAGGGAACTGGATCTCTGTCTCAGCAAATAAAACTAATACTTTGAATCGGGTGACTGAAGGGTTTGTCTCCCCTCATTATTTTAGGTTGATCTGGTAAGAAAACCTATGAGGCAAATCTTCTGCAGTTAGATAGCAAAGTAAGTGGCCCAAGAGTTCTTTCCAATGTGCAATTTCTTTGACTTGTAACACAATTCAGTAATTTATAATGAAACAAATGATAGAATTACATTGAAGTGTGGCTACTCATATTTAGTTTGTATTAGATTCAGACTTTAATCATTTAAAAAAGCATTTTGTTCACTGAATTATTTTTGGCTACACGAGGGACTCTCTACTTCCTCACTGTGGTCTGCTTTTATTTGGACTATTATTTTAAAATATTATAGCCATATGATAGCCGTAACCAGAGAGTTCTCGAGTTTCCTTTGATAATACCAACATCATTAATTTTCCTGCTTTCTAGACTCAGCATTTCAGCAATCAGGTTCTTAAATATTCTACAAGAGCAAACATCTCCAATTTCATGTACCATATTTGACGATCACGGCTTTCCTGTATCCTCAATGCATTTGTTTTTCTACAAGATAATGTTACCAGCTTCTCTAGCAAATGGCATTCTGGCAGGAAAAATAGTAGGGGCAAAAGGCCAGAAAAATCAAAGCATGTGATGTGCCCAAGGAATGTTAATAACCCAGTGTCACTGGAACACTGTATGAATGGAAGGGAATATTAAATTCTGTGGGGTAGAATGATTTCTTTTTGAGTTTGAAATATTTCATTTTTACCAAAAAATTGTTTCTTCTCTGATAAGAATTGAAGGCTATCCTTTGAGAACTGTGGATTCCCCTGAAAAAGGGACTTTTGACTTCAAAATATCACTGAAGAATTTGTGCCTGAAGTGTCCTTGGAGGCAGAACTTTGATAAAAAGAAGTCTCTAGTTTGAGAAGCTCTTTTTGTTAGAATAAAAGCATAGTAGAAACAAGTTAAAAAGTTAGAACTATATGACCCTTGAATCTTAGCATTTTTCAAAGTTAGTTATGGGCAGGGATGAGCAATGTAAGAATTGCAGACACTATATAAAAGCCCCAAATCCATATTTGCCCCCAAACTGAACTGAACCTCGAACATGAGTATCACCTTGTGGCTGTGAGCTCTCAAGGGGAAGACAGTCGCCATCAGTCAGAAAAGTCCTGCTTCCCAACTGCAGTGACCATCCAACGACACCCTTTTGGCCTGACATGCCATCTTAAAAAGCACATTATACCAGAAAAAGCAAGAAGCGAAAAGTATCTAATAGATACACAGTCTTATTACCCAGGAAAATTTGAGATGCAAATGAAAGTAATCCTTTCTAAAAGAAAAATGGCTCACAGCCAAGTACTTCATTTTCCCATCCTGCAGAAGTGAGGTGCTAACATCACCACTAAGCTGTTCCGGTTGGTTCGAAGATGCTACTATTCAAATCTTGCTACAGCATCTATATAACTCCAATTCATCCTCTCTACTGGTGCCTCGTCACCCCACTACCCACCTGCCATTAATACTGGCACATGAAGTAGTTGATTTCTGCCCAGTGAGTCCACTGAGATGAAAGCCTTGGTTTATTTGAATAGACATTGGCCAAAAGTACAGGGATCCACTGTAGCCTCACTCCTGTTTGAAAAACACAAGCAATGGGCTTCCATCCAATGATTCTAACAGTGGTTGTTGACTAGGGGTGATGTCCCCGTGGTGATGTGTGGCACTATCTGGGCGCATTTTTTGACTGTCATGGCTAGTGGAAGGAGGTGCTACAGCAACTAGCAAATAGAGGCCAGAGATGTTGCTAAATATCCTTCAATGCACAGGACATCTGCCCCCTTCTCCAACAGAGAATTATTGGACCCAAAATGTCAATAGTATCATGGCGGAGAAACCCTGCTTGAACAGACCAAGGGATTTATCTTCTTAAATAACCACCCCACTAGGGAGTTTGTGCTTTACCTGAGTATGGAGCCAGAGTAGTGGAGTCTGATTCCAAATGACCCCAAGCTAGCTACTCAGGTTGCTTTGAAGAAGCTGAAGAAGCACAAGCAACAAGCCAACACCTGAACGCTTATAGCTATTGCTTTACTGAAAAAGTGAAAAGGACACATATTCAAAATGCCATTGGGAATTGACTTTTTCAATAGAATGATTCTTTTTGATGGGGTGGCATTTTTCAGATTCAACAGCAACATGCTAACCTTGGATTTTTCTGGGACCGCAAGACCTGTGACTAGTTAGAACAATTTTAAACCTTCAATCTCCTTCTTGGGGTTGACCAGAGTTTTCAATACCCTTTTATCACTCAGCATATCCAAAACAATCAGATCCTCACTCAGTCTCTTTATCTCCCTCCCCCTCCAAAACTGAGGCAATGGTTGCCTGTGCTTTTTCTTTCTCCTTAGACTGACCACAATGGCTAGCTTTTTTTTTTTTTTTATAAAAGCACTTACCATGTGCTGTGAGCTTTTAAAAGGATTTTACATGTTTGGTCTGATTTAATACTCAAAAGGACCCCATGGGACAGGACTAATGCTATCCCCATTGTACAGGTTAGTAAAATGAGGCAGAGGGAGTTGAAGCATCTTGCCTAGAATTGCACAGCTAATAAATGGAGGTATGGGAAACAAACCTAGGGGGTTAGGCTCTAGAGTTGGCACTCCTCACACCTATGTAAACATTCAGTCCAGGAGATTATTCTCTCTCTCTCCTGATTGTATCAGGATTTTCCTTCCTCCTCTTGCACTATTTCTGATGGATATGAATCCATCTACAATTAGGTTGCTTAAAGTGGAAGGAAAAAATAACAAGGGAGCTGGATAACCTATTTTACAAAAACTCAAACTCTCACGTTTTTGAAATTAAATGGAAAAAGTTCAGCCCCTGGTCACGTACGGAATTCATATTTAGACACCACCTCCACCCACACCGTACCCCTTTCCCCACACTCTCATGGACTCGTTTCTCAGGGTGATAGGCTTGGCAGCACTCCACGCCTGCCCTCCGCACCTTCGCCCCCTCCGCACCTTCGCCCGCCCCGGCTGAGTGCTCCTGGTATCTTTCCAGGAATATTTCTAGCTACTCCTCTACTCTCACAAGTTACTCACACTTCCTCAAACCAAGCCCAACTCATCATCTGAGCACACTTTTCTGTGTTCTCTGCCTGGAATACCATCTCTTTCCTTTCTGTATACTCTATGTCTGTCCATCCTAACCCCCAGGTCAGGTTCTACCTTCCAGCTATTTTCCGTTTTCTTGGTTCGTATGGTACTTTTATACTGCTCATTTGGCTCTTAATTCCATACACTATTATTTTGAGTTGTTTTAAAAGCACTATATATGAGTATTTTTCTTATGAGCTGTAGAGTTGGATTCTTCAAAACAGAACCTTAGACCACTGTCTATTCTCTGAAGGATTTAACAGTGCCCAATACATATCTAGTACATGACTGAATAAATGACTGAGTACCTGGCTGCAGTTTGGTGAAAATGGACCATTCTAGTTCTGACACTGGGTCTAAATATCAGGAGATTAAAACATATCTTTATCCTTCCTCAGTTCTGACTGCTTTTATTATTGCAGTCTCCAGTACATACAAATCATGTAAGACACCCAGTGCAGGGCAATGGATGTTGTGATAAAATAGCAAAACAGCCAACAAAACCACTATCCCTAGGCCTTTATTAGCACCAAAAGATGAAAACTCTATCCTGATTTAAAATCTTTCAGTAGAGAAGTCATACTGCAGGTGTTCTTTTTAGTACCTTCTGTGAGAAGGCAATGTTGGTTTAACTGAATTCCTGTGTGTGAACCCTCCTCTGAAGACACAGCACTGGCACGTTACTGGTGTATGCCGCAAACACACACCACTGTGCACAGTGATTTTAATTTATTTTTTTTGTCCTCCTGTGGCAGGCAGGCCAAACCAGGTAGTCCAAATGTTACTTTTGAGTAACATTCTTTCCTATATTTGCTTTTATTGCAAATGAAGTGCTAAAAATGTGCTAGCAATGGTGTTAACCCAGACCCATCCTTCGCTGGGAGTAAGAAAGCAACCACAGAGCCACATGATCTCACGTGCAGCCTGAGGACCTTGCTCATCCCTTCCCTGGCTGGAGGTTGGCCTGGGGAGGAGGAAACCAGGACAGAACAGGAGCAATTCCTGAGGGCCCTTCGAGGTCAGAGGCTATGGGGAGGTAACGGGAATGTAAAAGCCCACACAAAAGGAAAGGGTCTTTTGATTGAAGACCCTGATTGAAATCCATGGGGCTCTTGGCACTGAATGCAGAGGAAGATAAGAAAACGGCTGGTCTATTGCTTTTTACCAGCTGTTTTAGAAACAAAAGGAAAAAAATTGGTGGTGGCGTGATGACTTGTCACCACTAATTTCTATTGAAGAAATTCACTGTCAGATAACCGGATTCAGAGAAAGAACAATTAACTAAAGATCTCAACATTTTATCAGGATTTCCTATTTTTACAAAGCCCAGGGAACAAGCTGAATTCCTTTAAAGCTTATTGTTCTGAATGCCTTCATTTTCTTGGCCTCCTAGCCATCTTCTCTAGAGGATTTACTAAGCCTTTCAACCGGACTGCACAACCAATCACCCCCACTCCTGCCCCCTGACACTGTGCAGATGTGACACTCACAAGGTTCTGGATCATTTGCAGAAGGCCAGTTGGTCATGAGAAAATAGGCTGACATAGACAATCAAAATTGGTTCTTATTTTTACAAACAGAGAGCTGGTTTTGTAAGAAAATTAATTTGCTTCTGAGAGTGACCAGCAGAGGTTTATATGGTAACTCTTGTGAACCCTGGAAGTTTGGTATCCTAGTACGGTGATTCTAGGATACCAAAAGCCACCTTGGACTTGTGATCATCTCTGAAAAGTGAGAAGGCATTTAGGCTGTTTCCATGTCTTGGCTATTGTAAATAGTGCTGCTATAAACAGTGGGGGTCCATGTGTCTTTTCAAATTAGAGCTTCCTCGAGATATGTGCCCTTGAGTGGTACTGCTGGATCATATGGTACCAGAAATTGACACAAACTGTAAACTGACTATACTTCAATTAAAAAAAAAAAGAAAAAGAAAAAGCATGTACAATCTCATCGGAGAAAACCAGAAACCTAAACCCTCAGTCTAATGCAGTGTATTTGTCTTTCTTTATTTACAACTTTTACCAGAGATGGAGCTGGCTTGCCTTATGCCTCTGGCATCAGGAGCCCAGTTGGAAACAATATTAAGAGGTGGGAGAGGACAAGGCACCACTCAGTAACTAGTATACTCTGGGCAGGCAGTTAACACCAGAAAACTATGTTTGAGAGTTGATACTTCACTATGGTACCAAGACTTTGTCATAGCACTTTATTCAATTGACAAAAATCCACTGGAATTTTTCTCTGAAAGTTCAATTATGTGTTAACCCGATCTTCTTAGAAACAGGTCTTGGTTACGGAGAATAACACTCTTAATAGTGAGAAGTGCAAGTCAGGCAGTCAATTGCTCTTCGTCACTTTCAAATCAGCTTTTTTCTCCTTAGGACAGTGCCTCCAGTGAGAGACACCATTTCCCAGCTTCCTCACAGACAGAAATGCCTGAGATGGTTAACTTTATGTGTCACCTTGACTTGGCCAAAGGATGCCCAGATAGCTGGTTAGACATTACTCCTGGGTGTTTCCAGAAGAGATTCGCATTTGAATTGGTGGACTGAGCAAAGCAGAGGGCCCTCCCCGATGTTGCTGGGCATCATCCAAAAGTTGAGGACCTGAACAGAACCAAAGGGCAGAGGAAGGCTGTCTGCCTGACTGCTGAGCTGGGACATAGATCTTCACTTGCCCTCAGCCCTCCTGGTTTTCGGCGTTCAGATCCAGGCTGAACTCTACACCCTCTGCTCTATGGCATTCAGGCTTTCCTGGGCCTCCAGCTTACAGACAGCACATCATGGGATTTCTCAGTCCCCATAATTGTATGAGCTGATTCCTTATAATGTATTTATCTCTAGATATGTATCTATATAGATAAAATATACATACCCTATTGGTTATGTTTCCCTGGAGAACACTAATTCAATGATGAAGTTCTGGTCACTGAAATGAGAGCACAATGGATGGGAGCAACTTTTGCCTTGCTCCCTCAAAAGACAGATAAGCCCTGGACCATCCCACATATTCCATTCGTAGGAGTATCGCTGAGGCTATGATCCAGCTTCCGCCATGCAGATAAGGTTAAGACCCTAATGAAGACGGTGGCAGCAAGTTGGAAGAACCCTGCATCCCTAAATGACCTTGTGCAACCTGGCTGTCCTTCGAGCTTAGTCCAGTTGTGTTTCTTAAGTGAAACAGAAAGCAGTGTCTTGTAAAACTTAGCCTGGTATTTTGAGGGTTGTGTGTGTGTGTGTGTGTGACAGCAGCTTAGCCTTTGTAATACCCATTTCCAATACCCAGAGCTTTGTCTACACTTGTGTAAATTCAGCACATACCCTCATGTGCACCCAGCTATTGCTGTATCCCTTTCATCTGGAACAATCAATCCCTCTGTAGAGATTCTTAGCCCCTCACAGAAAGCTGGAAACCTTTTCAGGGCCTATTTTGGGGTAGCTTATAGAATCAAGTCATTGATTCATTACTTAGTTATAAGAAAGGTTGCCATTTCTAAAGTGCACCAGTCTAGTTATCATCTTTCCAATGTCAGCAACCATGGCCATTAGGTATGAGCTAACCTTTCTTCCTGTAAACTCTGCATGTGATGTTTCTGCAAAATTTCTCTGTCCTTTGGGAGTGTGCACACACAACCTTGCACTGTAACTGCATTTTCTCCTAAGTGCAAACACTAAAGAAACCTGGCAGAGTGGCTATTTGTCATCCCTTTGAACCTGAAATTAACGTGTGCCAGTCTATTAGTAAGGAATATGGGTTCCATTCTAAATAAGCAAGAAGCTCTCTAATTATGAATATTTTTCCAGCTTTGTTGAGGTAAAGTGACAAAAACTGTATATATTTGAGGCATACAACTTGGTGATTTGATATACATATACATTCTGAAATATTCACCACAATCAAGCTAATTAACATATTACCCCACAAAGTTCTTTCTTTTTTTTTTTTCATATCATATCATCTTTTTTCTTTTGGTAATGATAATGATTTCATTTCCTTTGTATATATGGCCAGGAGTGAAACAGTTGGATCATATGGTAGTTCTATTTTTAATTTTTTGAAGAAACTATTGTTTTCCGTAACTACATTCCCACCAACAGTATACCAGGGTTCCCTTTTCTCCACATCCTTGCCAACATTTGTTATCTTTCACCTTGTTGATAACTGACATTCTAATGGGTTTGAGGAGATAGCTCACTGTTTTGATTTGCATTTCCTTCATAATCAGTGAATTTGAGTACCTTTTCATATACTTATTGACTATTTGTATGTCTTCTGAGAAGTATCCACATCTTTTGCCAATTGAAAAAAATTGGGACATATTATGAGTGAAAGGAGTTTTTGAATGTGGATTGATTCATTATAACTAAATGCAAATTTTTACTTTCAAAAACAGCTTTCATACCTTAGGTTTAGAAAATCTTCCAAATTTATATTTCCCTTGGTTATATACTACTAATGATTCACAGGGGAAAAAAATGTGTCTAATGCTTTACTCAACAGGTGGATTTTCACACATCCCATATTAATGCATGGTCTTATGGGGAATAGAAAAGAATGCAGCTCCATATTTTCTCTACTGTGGCATGATTCCAGTAACAGTCGCTAAAGTGGTTATAGCTAGAAAGCTAAGAGCTCAAAGGCCACTAAACTTTCCAGGATTTACGTAAGGAGCAGATTCTCTCTATCCCCAGCCAGTTTTTGCGGACTCCCGCGAAGTGGTCCTGGTACTGTGACAAGTCTTCACAGAGCACCATTTAAAGAGTCAGCTTTGGGCAAAGCAATGGGAAGTCCCATGATCTGCTGGTCTTATTACATCTCCACAGGGTTGACCTCTGGTCAGAAAACAGATCTCCTTTCTAGGACTGAGATATTAATGTCAACTTTCCTAATTTGCATAATCATCCCTACAATGAGTATCAGGAGATGCTACGCTGTAGCTCAGTGAGAAAGAAGATCAAGAGTTTAGAATTCCAAAATCCTTGTAGGAACCCAATCTTTAGTGATTAGCTGGATTCGGATTTTCAACTAGCATCTGAAGTACCCCAGACACTCACATGTTCCTGACTCCCAGAGGTTCTCACGTCAGGCTGGAACCACATGGCCCACTCTCTCACGCATCACCACCAGTCTCACAGATTACACCATTTCGGAATTCTCTTCATGTTGCCCTAATTCCTTATCCCATTGTTCACCCCTTCATGCCATCTTAGTCTTGCCCAGGTCTGTAGAACTGACCCTGGAAAATCTTAATTGAGATGTTTGATCCTAGTCTTGCTGCTTCTTATTTCAAGCATGAGTTTGTATATTTGTTTGCTAGAAACCCTTTAGAGTCCAAGAAAGAGAGAATGCACCCCAGCGTGAGACCAGACAGGGCGGTGGTGAAGAGACATACAGCCAAATTCCTCATGGGGGCGCCACTGTCTCAAGCCTCTGTCAGGGGCACCTGCAGCTCTGTTGATACTCCATTGTCCATCTAGACCCTTAGGTAAGGACCCAGGGCAAATGTATTCCTGCTGCTAAATATACCAACTGTGAGAAAAGTGACAATCATTCCAAGTGGGAAGGAAGTGACTCCAAATTCATGTGGTAAAGCCATATTCTCACTAGGAATGACTAGACAGGGCCTGAAAAAATATTTCATTGCATTTAGTTATACAAGAAGGTGAAAGGAGTTATCAAAGATCTCTTAGAGCTAAGTCAATACTTAGTTAAAGATCCGGGCTCCCACATTCTCTTTATTTCCTTTTCTGCAAACTTACTAAAGAATTCCACTCAAAAAATGTGGGAGGGCCCCCACAAAACGTGATTTTCCCTGCTCTCTTCTTGTGTGGCAGCTGAAACAAGCACCAGGCTGTACCTAATGCCGTCTCCACGGGAGGCCCTGAAACACAGTCCCTTCATTACACAAAGACACCGCGGGGGATTTGCTTAAACATTAAAAAACACCCATTTAGAGGGGTGGAGAAACTAAGCATTTGCTAGTGGGAGGGAAGCACCAGCCTATATAGAATTAATAGCTTAAAACCCTTGGATTGTATTTTTCTGCTCTTAGAGAACAAAATTGCTAACAACACCACTAACCTACTGTGAGATTTTCCCTCCTGTCTGCAAGAAACACTTTCCAAAAAAAGATCTGGCTCCTGTCAGCAATTCACAAAATCCAAAAGCTAAATGGAGGGCAACAACAGAGGGCGCCCATGTAAGGGAAAAGCCAGGCTGCTGCCCATAAACCAGCACAGAATGAGTTTGCTTCCTGCCTAATTGTCTTAACTGAAGACATTTCATGAGGATTTACTCACATGCCATAGAATATATTATTATTGTGGCAACACAAAGTATTAAAAGAAAATTTAAACTTCTAAACACCATTCACTAGGGAGCCTGAGCCAATTTATCTAAATTCACCAACACGGCACAGCCATTCCCTAAGATGGATGTTTTCATATTCAGTTGAATCCATTACATGATTAATCACCTCACACAAACCAGATAGATCAGATCATAGTTTTCATAAATAGTTGATAACTCTTTGAAGAAAAGAGGCCAATGGAGTTGAAGAAATGCCCTTCCCTGCGTCCTTCCTTCGTTCAGGTGCTAGCAGGGTAAAATGAGTCCACAAGAACTGTATTATGACCTCTATTAGAGCTGTCTTCAAAGTTATCTTCTGATCTCTGCTAGGCTTTGTGTTCTGAGATGATGAAAAGTCAGAATTCATTTAGATCCCAGCATTCCACAAGAGTCTGCACTGGGCTTTAATAACAGATGTTGTGTGAACTCAAAACCACTTTTTGTAATATTCATGGGAGAAGGAAATGCCTGCCTCTTTAGTGGGGTTTAGGGGTGGAGGGCAGCACACTTGCAAACCAAATCCAGGTCCTCATCTCTCAGGGGGAGACCCTTATGTGTTCTGGTCATGAGAAACTTAAGGAAATAAACGACATTCTTTTTCAAGACCATTTCACATTGATCATGGTCACGCTGATTATCCCAGGGCCAAAATACATTGAAGGAGTTTGTAGAGTCAGAAAGACCTAGGTTGAGTAGTAGCTCTAGCATGCACTAGCTGGGTGGCCTCATCCTTCGTTTCCATTTTTGAAAAAGTAGGATCAACAATACTGTTTTTTCCCTCCCAACTCTCTTTTTAAAAAAGTTCAAGCTTAAAATTAAAAGTTGTCATCCACCTAGTTTTCACAAAAGTTCATGAATTGTTGACATTTTGCCACATTTGTCTCCTCTCTATAACAGTTTAGTTGTTGTTGAATTATTTAAAAGTAAACTGAAAACTTGATGATACTTAAACACTTCACAGATCTAAGACTAGAAGACAGTTTCCTCCATAACCACAGCTCCATCGAGTTAACCAAGAAACTCAATACTGACCCAATACTATCATTATTATCTAGTACATAGATCATATTCAACTTTCCCCAGTTATTCCAGTAGTAACTTTGTCCCTGATATTTTCCCCCACCTAAGATCCCAAAAGATCACACGTTGCATTTAGCTATCATCTCGGTAGTCTGTTTTAGTTTCGACCACTCTTCTTAACTTTCTTCATGGCATTGATGTTTTTGAAGAGTTCAAGCCATTTGTGGCCAATAGTAGAATGTTCCTAAATCTGAATTTGTTCATTTCCTTGTGACTAGATTCAGGTTAAACGTTTCAATGAGGCTTTGTGTGCAAGGTTGAGCACTTCCCGTTACAGGCCTACGCAAGACACATCAAGTAAGCTTGTCCCATAACTTCACTCATGTGGTTAATGTATTGCCAGCCAAATATTTCTATAGTAAGGGTATCTTTTATCCCTTTGTGATTAACAACTAAGCTGGTGCAAGAAGCTCTGAGACTATGCATATTCTCTCCTCTTAATCTCTTAGCATCCATTGATGACTTTAGCTTGAATCAGCTATTATATTCATGATTGAAAAACCTATTTTCCAATTGTTTTTCTTTTTCCTTACATTAGCTGACATTCTTCTATCGAGAAGAGACCCCCCCCTTCTTTTCAGTATCATTATGAATTACTATTTTAAACTTAATGTGCTACAATCTAATGATACTTAAAGAGTAGTGATGATTGGAACAAAGGTATCTAACACGCTTGGTACGTAACTGAGCCATAGTGGGCATTTGACAAGTAGTAGCTTTCAAAATAGATAATTTTATTCTATGTGCAGTAGCTAAAATGTCAACTTAATACTGTAGTAGAGTACAACTTAGTCACCAAATCTTGTCTATGGGAGAAATGACGATGGGGCTACCTGACCAAGGAATTTCCAGAAGTCCTCTAGGCCTGTGGTTAAAAGATATTCTTCTCTCCTAGAGATCTAAACGGTACCTCCAGACTGGCCAGATGATTTACAGCTGCCCATGTCCCAGCCACATCTCTGCTTCCACCTTACTCATTGCATGGCTACCATATTCTCTGATGCCTGCTATAGGCAAATAGGCCCGGCGATCTCCACCCACCTGACTATTCTCTACCTCTATGGAGGGCAGGGGAAGATTTCTATTTTCAAATGGGAGACAGCTATAGTTTGTCAAGAAGTTTGCAGTTTCTCAACAAGCAGTCTTTGGGAAGAACTATGAGTGGGAAATGGAGGCAGCATTTCTATGTGAGTTGCTTACTGTTTTAATTCAGTCTTCTAGGGAGTTTGATACCCTTGGTACCAAACACCCATTAGCAGTAAGTAAGTTCTTTAGGGAAGCACATTAACTCTCTCAGGGAGAGAAAGAATACTTATGTATCTTAGGATTTAGGTCCAGGAGTTGAGGTCTTTTCCAAGTCCACAGCCACTAGTGGTCCTGAGGTTTTGGGAAAAGAGCAATGTTTAGCATCAATTCATTGCTGGACTGGGCAAATCATCATTAATGGGATTACTAGCTAAATAAAAACTGCTTCTCTCAATCCTATACAAGGAGTTCTGTTTGCAAATTCAAGGCAGGGTGTGTGTACGTAGTGGATTAAGGTTGAGACATAGAAATAACTCTACTGGAAAACTCCTGTACACCTCGTCCTTCCCCATCCACTCTAGGCCTATCTGTGCCTTGCTCTGAGCCCAGGGAGGCTGACCTCTGTGAACTACGTCACCTGGGCACCCTTCCCTTGCTGCTTCCCATTGGATCTGGCAATGGGAGGCTCCAGCAGGAGCTCAGATGGCAGGAGGAGAAAGAATCCAGCCCTCCCTGCTTCTTGGCAGCAGCAGGTCTCTCCACACTGTAGTTCTTACAGACTTCTCCACAGCTCCTGCTCTCACTGCAGTATAGCTAACACTCCATCCCCCATGTCTTCAGCTCTAAGTTAGTAATGGCTTCCTGCCATGACAGTCTCCAGGTGCCTTACCATCCCCTTTCCTATCCCTGCCAGCACCCCTGTAAATGATCTCTTCCCAAAAGTTTGCTTTGAACCATCCTGGATAGATTCTGTTTCCTGGCAGGCCCCTGTTACTAACTTATCTGCCAGGTTCTGTACTAAACGATTATTCACTTACCCCACGCAACCATCCTGTGCAGTGGAATTATAAGCACCGTGTTTTAGCTGGTAGGTTGATGCTCACAGAAATTACATTACATGCCAAGCATCATACATCTACCAGGTGTGGGTGTCGGAGCCAAGCCTGAGTTACCATTTCTCCAGTACTACATAGAGTGTCCTTCAAAGATGGCCCATAAAGTTTTTAATTATGTAGGTGAGGAGCTGCCTAAGGGTATTTATGGCCACTTGAAGTGAACAGGAACTAAAATGGACAGCTTTGGAGTTCCTGGACCCTGTCAGATTTTTATTTCTCTCCTTCCAATCATTTTACCTCAGAATCATACGAGAGGTCATCTGCTGGGCAAACCCTTTCTATAAGTGAACCTGACTGGTAAAGACATGGATGTGAGGGGAGTAACTTCACTGCAGCTAGTAATTTGCAGTTGTCCTAGGAACTGCAAAGAGAAGGCAATCAAACACTAGGTAGAGTGACTTGTGCGCTGTTAAGCTTAACCATGGTTTGTTCTGGTTTTAAGGTCCCCCCACTTCTGTAGTCTTCCTCTTCTTTTTCCTCTTCCTCTTCTCCTGTCTTTTATTTTTCTTTACATCTTATGCCCATTTTTTAAACACCCTTATTGTGGTATGGTTCCTGTATAGTAAACTACACATATTTCAGATGTATAATCTGATGAATTTTGATAGATGTATACACCCATGAAACCACCACCACAATCAAGATAGCTAACATTTCCATCACTCCCCAAGAGGTGCAATTTTCTAATTCCCAATTTACTCCTTCCCACCCCCTTTCCTACACTGGTAACCATGTTTGTTTTCTATGTCTGTGAGTCTGTTCCTGTTTTGTAAATAAGTTCATTTGCCTTTTTTTTTTTTTTTTTTTTAGATTCCACATAAGTGATATTATATGGCATTTTTTCTCACTCTTTCTGGCTTACTTCACTTAGAATGATGATCTCCAGGTCCATCCATGTTGTTGCAAATGGTATTATTTCATTCTTTTTTATGGCTGAGTAGTATTTCATTGTGTGTGTGTGTGTGTGTGTGTGTGTATGTATACACACACACCACAACTTCTTTATCCAGTCATCCTATGCCCACATTTCTATCCTTATCTTCTTTCTTTCCACCACTGCTATGGAGTATTTCTTTTGGTCCCTAGGCCACCTCAGCTCCTGGTCAGTGTGCAGTTCTGTCCTGACAACCCTCGTCAGCAGGGAATGGAGGCCTGCAGGTTGGGAGGCCCAAAATGCTAGAAAGGCTGCCCCCATGTCCTCTCCTCCTGAGTCTTTTCCCTTAACCCTCACTTTCTCAATCATTTTTACAAGGATCTTTTGGTTTTTTATCTTCAATCATGTTTAACATACATTTTCAGTATTCCCTTTCTAAGATAAAATAGTTACAAAATTTTCTGGTTGAAAAATATCCAGCAGACCAAGGTGGGTAGGCTGGGGTGTGGCTTCCTGGGGCCTGAGCTTTGAAGGGACAAAACCTAGGTGATGTAAAGAGCACAGGGCTGGGGGTTCCTTCATCTCCCTAATTCTGAGATGTCTTCCAGAGCGGGGCAGCCACAGGGCATGCCTTTCCTGAGAGTGGTCAGGACCACCTGATTGCTTGCTTAAATGCAGACTTCTGGACTGAAGCCTTCTGAAGGGGAATCTCTGGGGAGAAATCAGCATTTCAAACAAGTTCACAGGAGATTATTACTATGTCCACCCAGGTACAAGAACCATCAGCATTATGGCTACAAATCTAGACTTCAGAGCTTATACATCTGGGTTTTAATTTCAGCTCTGTAACTTCCTAGCCGAATCACTTGAGAAAATTACTGAACTTCTCTGAACCTCACTTTCCTCATCTGAGGAGACACCTCTTTCACAGGGACGCTATAAAAATTAAAGCATTATTTAGTTCTGTATGGAATATACCAACACTTAATAAATGGTTGTTTTTTTTTATTAACACTGATGATTTATTAAAACTGATGATTTATCTTATGAAAAAACTGAATGGATCAGTTAATAGTCACATTGACTGGCATTCAACTTTTAGTAGACACCAACAACAAAAGAATAATTTAAAAGCATAACCAGCGAAACCACCTGGACTACAAGCTGGCTCACACTTATCAATTGAGAAAGCATTAGAAGTTACTGCTTCTAACATTGGTTTTTTCTGTTTCATACAATCTTACAGGTAGAAAAACCAAGTAATGAGTGACCGTGCTTCCCAAAAGCTTCTGTGCTTTGTTGTATTTTGCCTGGTTTTTTTCCTCTTTCTTTTGCAATTGTGAATTTTGTCTGAAGGACCAAATAATGGTATTAAGTAGAGGAAACAGTTTTATACGTTTCTAAGGGAGACTCGAGTAATGTATCACATATGGGGATCCGAAAAGCACTGTGCTTTTCACTGCATTTGATGGTATGGAGAGCTCTTCAGTGATCTGCTCTAACAACAGAAGGTCATACATTTTAATATATATCCTGCTGAGAAACTGGCAGCCGATTTATGAACCTTCAAACACGCAGTTCTGCATTCTACACCACAATTGTAAGACTTCGTGGTTTCAGGAAAGGGGAAAAAGCGAAGATTTCTTTCACTTTTAACAATTAAATTCCAGCTCTATAATGAGGTGATCTCCAAGATGAAATAAGGACAGACAGTAAAATGATAAAAAAGAAGTGTAAACTTACGACCATAGTGAACTGTAGACTATTGTGAGCACAGAATTAGAAAAAGACAAGTCCAGTCACCAGTGAGGGATCCCCTCACTTGAGTGACCACAGAAGACACACAGGATGCTTTTAAAATCTAAAGAATCTGGGGGTTCATCCCAGACATACTGACTGATTCAGCCTCTCCAGGGATGAGGCCCAGAAATTGGATTTTAACAGCTCCTCTCACATTTGAGAATAACGAATGTACACTATAGTGTTATAGATGTGTGTATTTGAGAGAAAAAAAGGAAGCAGGGAGAGAGTGTTAGGGCAAAGGAGAGAGGCCAGGGGCAGGGGGTGCACAGAAGCCGGGGGTGGCCGGAGTGTGGGGGCACATGGGTATAGATATTTATTCTGAATTCTGTCTGCCCAAGCAAAACATGACAAAGATGAAGTCTGTAATTCTCCTAATAGAATATTTATAGTGGAAACACAAGAGAAAACTTTCCTATAATTGAGTTCTAGGAGAAATCTCTTTTGGTGTCATACCAGTAGGGTTCCGAGGGCTCAAGGTAATGGATTGACTGCGGGTCTGACAATGGGAAATGGGTCTGCTCTGGTGTCAGATATACCAGGTATGTTGCTGCTTCCCTCCAGTCTCCCTCTCCCCAAAACCAAAGATGCACAGCACCACCATCTCTCATTTGTATAGTGCTTGCTATTTACAAAGCTATTTCATTTACATTCTTCCATCTGATATTTAAAAGTCTTATAATCAGTCAGTGTTATTATCAGCCAATATCATCTAAGTTTTATAAATAAGTCACTTCAATGGCTTGCCTAAAGTTACGCGGGAGGCCAGAGGCAAGAAGAAAAAATTTCCTACTGCTTCTAGGTATCACTGCCACCTTTTCATTACATTATAGCAAGACAGGTCTAGCTCTCAGGTAAGCAGAATGAAGTGAATATTCATTTTCATTCTGATTTTGTAGTTGGAGACAGATACAAAGAGGAATTCACAGGGCAGGGATGGTCTGTGCACTGGGGAAGTTTATCATCTAGTAGGAGTAGCTCAAGCACTTTATACAAAATGAAGAGTTTAAGCCTCATTAATTCTCACTTTTTATAGTTTCATGAAAATATTTGTCTTATAAAGAAAAAATAACTCAAATTTAGAAGGCTCTCACTTTAAAAGACTTCATAATATATGACATTATAGACCTACTTCTAGTACCTAAATGATACAGTCTCTTTCCTTATAAATAGACTCTTTATTTAAGGAACCTAAACATTTGATTTAAGCAGACAGATTATGTGGAAGATATTGGGTAATGTGAACTGTTTCAACAAAAGTGTAATCAAATTTCTTTTATATCTCCTCCCACTCTGCCCATCTTCCCAGACTTATCCCGAATTGTACCTTCTCTTTCAACTTCCTCCTGTCTCCCCAGGTGGAGATGTCTTTCTCTTTACACCTGCAGAGATTGCACTGGGGATTTCTTTGTCCCAGCCCAATGTCTGACTTCTCTTCTTGTAACAGGACCCACTTTTCCCCTGTGGATTCACCAGTCTTCCACTGTGAATCCCATGTGGTTTGAGTGGACTAAGTCTCCCTTGATTCCAGGGTGAGCCCATGGTAATGTAATAGCCTAGCCAACCAAATCCCCTTAGCCACTTGAAATTTGACAGGTGACTTTCTTATGGACAGTAAGACCCACATGTTCGTTTCAATTAACTTTCTGGTAGAAGACATTTGAGCATTATTCTTCTTTGGCATTCAGGAGGGAACTATCACAGCATGTCCAACAGTAGTCAATGCCTGAATTTGCTAGAACTTTGCTAAATTCCATGGAAGCACTATGAATGTATACAGCAGCCACCCAGTGGTCTGGCATCCCTATTTTAATCTCAAGATTGTGTTTACCAAAAGATATGAGTCGCTTAGAATAAGAAATCTGTTCTACTCACTACGGTAACAAGTGTTTAAAAAAACGATGTAGGAAGAGGTTGGTCAGGTTTAAGTGAAAAGACAAAGTTGTTTTGGACATGGTGAGTTTGAGATGCCTGTGTGATACCAAAGCAAAAATAGCTAAGAGTCAGTTGCATTAATGAGTCTAGACTTCAGGAGAAGTCCAAGGGGGAAATACCTATTTGGCCTTACAATAGAAACATCAGAGAGCTTTTAAAACCCAGGTTGTCCACGCTGCATCTCAGACCAATTAAATCAGAATCTCTAGGAGTGTAAACCAGACATTACAATTTGTAAAGCTGTCCAGGTTATTACAATGTATAACCAATTATAGAAAACAATGCCCCACTGTGTCTGGCAATATATTTGTGTGACAGGAGGGAAGGGGGCAGGGCACAACCATTAAAAGAATGACACAGCAATTGAGGATATGACATAAACTGGTTAGAACCAACTAAGCCCACAATGGCATAAGATTCAACTTCCAATAGACCTTGAGCCTTATTATACACTCATTGTAATACATTAGCATGGTAAATGACACACACTGGCGCCATGACAGTTTCTAGGCAGACTATAAAAGGCCAAAATGTGGGCAAGGCCCAGTTCCTGGAAATCCCCACTCCTTCCCCAAAATAGTTAGAATAATCCTCCCACTCCTTAACATATGAAACTACCCAGCCCATAAAGACGAACACCCCAACCTGGGGCTGCCTCTCTTGACTTCCGAGATGATCTGCACTCTATGGAGTGTCTATCTCAGGGCTGCTCTGGCTTTCCAAGATGACCCCATGTTCTGGGGCTGCTCTCCCTTCTGAGATGGTTTGCATTCTGTCTAAGGACTATGTCTCTCTCTAAATAAACTTGCTTTCACTTTACTATGACTTGCCCTTGAATTCTTCCCTGTGAGAGACAAGAACCTAATCTCCAGCAACATTTGAATTACTGGAAAATTCAGGCAACAAATAAAAACACTTGTAGATTTAATTATTGATTTAGGCCGTAGTTCCAATTTTCTCAAGAGAATAATTTTATTTGTATGCCCCTTTACCCACTTACTCCTATTTTTCTATAACAATTGGAAATTAAATTGAGTGGCTGCACAAAAAAGGAAACAACACGAATTTCCCCATGTTGGCAGATCTAGGTCCAAATTTGATCTCCTGTACTTATTAGCCTGGTGTGAACTTGACTGAGACATTTGACTTCCCTGAGCCTTAATTTTTCTCACTTGTAAAAATGGGCATAGTACGAACTTCCAGAACAGTATTGGTAATAAACAAGAGAATTCAAAAATGACACCCAAGGGCCAGCTACTTTGCAGCTGTTGGAAATACTGATGACAATAGCTGAAATAAGGCACACAGCTCCCTTGCAGAATGGCAGAAGCAAATTTCTGTTATCCTGCAGGTAATAGATTTAAGAGCAGCCATCCTTTAGATCCACATGCTATATCTCAACCTCCTGTCATTCACTGCTAGGGTTTTGTAATAGGTTCACCTTGGTTAATGTCGTGGGGAGAACGGGTCCTAAATGAGGCAGCTGGTGCTCAGAGCAGAGCCGTGATGACAGAGCTGACCAAGTAAGGCAGTGGTCCCTTGTTTTTCTCCCACCCACCAAGGTCTGGCTTATCATCTCAATTTCATTTTCCCTCCATTCCAGTCTCATAATTATAACGCATTTTTTCTCTCATGCCTTTTCCTTACTATTTGTGTTTCCCAGCCATCCTCTTCCATACCCCACCCCTCTGTGCCTGCACCCCTGTTCCTAAAGCTCCCCTCTATTTTTTCATCTCCTAACTAATCGCCCGCACACTGGTGGCATCATCTGGTTTTGCAAATACTTCACAAATGTGACAGTCATTAAACCACGGAAACCACTTAGGGAAATGAGAATAGGACACATTTGCATGCCATTACCCCAAATGGGAGATTTCTATAGCAAATATTGCTTATTTGGGATAATACCGAAATGCAACCATCTAGTTAATCTCTTAACACATTTCAATACAACTCTAATTATACACATTTTTTCATAGTATTCAGAAGAGAACATTAGAGGAGAAAACGTCCCTCCTTTGCCTACCACAGACGATTCATCCCTAGGAACCTCATTCCTGCATTGGCAATGCACATTTCACTAAATGTCTGTTTGAAGCTTTTATCCAACCTGTCTTAAGACACTAAAGCAGAGGCCAGCAACATTTTCACCAACAGGAAATTAAATACACATGCATGCATTTGTCCCTGATATAATCTGATCAACAAACAAAATTAAAACCGATTTTATTTCCACTCATTCACCTCAAAAAGACCCACACACTGGAATTCAGCATGTTCTCGTTTGAAGGGGAAACAGAAGTGGACCACACAGCGCTTACCTGGCAGGCAAGGTGGTGACAGTGCCCAAGGTTTTCGGCCTACAGCCCATGCAGCAAACACAAAGCCATCTTTGGCTGTTTTTCAAGACAGAGGCAGGGGTGCTGCAGAAAGCTACTGTGAACGCCTTATATGGAAAGGAGCCAGCCTGGAGCAGCACACAGAGCAGCTGAATTAAATGTGCAGATTAAATGAACAGCTTGCTTTATGTACATCAGTTAAGTTCAAAGCTTTCTGGCCGACTGCTAATAGCAGTCTTGGGGAAGAAATAAACAGTGACCTGGGTGGCCTGGGTTCCTGGCAGAAGGCAGGCAAGAGTGGCCTCGCCCTCTGGCTCTCTCCTCCTCCACCTTCATTTCTCTTGCCTTTTTATCTTTATGTGCAGATTTATCTCCAGTACCTATTCTTGTGCGGGAAAGAAAAGGCTTGATCTCTATTTGGCCAGGAGTCCCTGACTGACCACAGCAGAGGGCGTGTTCAGCACCCTGGCAAAGGGGTCTAAACAGGGAGGACTTTCCAGCACTGGCTGTGACTGTCCTCATCATCTGAAGAACACGGAGCAGTCCCTGCCTGCCCAGCCACAGAACTCTTGACAATCAATCGTTAGATGCAAGTGTGGCCATGCACGTCGACTGTCCGGCATCATTAGACTTACTACCATTGTGATGATTGTTCACAATATCTGAGGGCGAGTCTTGTCCCAGTGAGGTTGGCAGATGTCCCCTTGGAGTTCTATATTCAGGGAACAGTCTTTCCCCAAGCGTCACCCCCTGCAATTCACCACACTTCTTCTCTCTTGCCGAGGATTCAAGATTCACTGAAAGGTGCTGGCTCATTCAGGGTCACTGCAGGGGCAGGTCTCACCCAACCCAGCCCAGGTCACACCTGTCCTTGTGACACAGGTTTTATTCACACCTTTGTAAAGGGCCAGGCAGCAAAGCTGGGAGCTGCCTCTTGGGAGGGAGGTGGCTGGCCGGGAAGATGCGGCAGCCGTGGATGCAGCAGGGCCTGAGGTTAAGGCTATGGCTGCGGGGGAAAGGCCCCTCAAACAACCTCTCTAGGCTTCTTACCACCCCTCCACCCCATCACAGTCCTTTCCCGAGTGCGGTCACCCACAAGGCCCCTTCTCTGCCCAGCATCCTTCTCCTTACTCCACAGGGAGCTGTGGGAAGTGGGGGGAGGAGCTCGAGGCAGGAGCAGCATGCCCATTCCTGCCCACGTGCATCGGCTGTGAACTGTGCTTCCCCACCATGGAGGTCCCCCCACCACAGCCTCCTCTCCCAAGGGCCTCCACTCTCCAGAGCCACCCCACCCCTACCCTAACCTTGTCCTTGCTTAGTCAACTCAAATCCCAAGCTCAAATGAAGAGGGGGCTCCCCCTTTTTTTGGCCCCCATTTGGTACAAAGCGACATGTATCAAATTGATCAACACACATTCGACTTTGCCTTCAGGTCTCTGCTATTTCTATCAACTGGACGCTGGTGGCTCCTAGACAGAGGCAAGCCCAAGGTCAGGCCATGACAGAGGGTCTGAAGACACTACTGGCTGTTCTGTAGGACGTTCATCAGCAGTGGGATGCAACGGGGCCAGAGCCCTTTAAGCTGTAGCGCTGCAGCTCTCAGTGCCACACCTCCCAGCACAGCCACCCTGGCCCTGCGGCTGCAGGACTGAGCAGGTAAGCCTGGGCAGCTCAGCATGAGAGCCTCTGCCTGGTTCTACACATCGTTCCTTGGCCAGCCCTGGAGTTTGAGAAGCACCCTGGAGAGTTCAATTTATTTTTTAAGAAATCAAAAAGCCTATTTTAAAAGTTATGCAAACACAACATTCTTCTAGAACATACAGATAAACATAGAAGAAAAAACAAATTACTGTCTACCATACTCCCAAATCCGTCACCATTACCATTTTTCTGTCTATCCTGTTCGAGGGACTTTTTAGGCAGTCCCCAAGTCTCAGCCTCCTTCTGATGAAACTGGAATTTATTATCATCTACTAGTTGTCACCTACAAAGGCACGGTGATAACTGAAGTCTGTATGGAAAATGCTGACGATTTACACAGAGGCTATTTCTTTGCTGTGGAAATGGTAAATAACTCTTAAGTTGTAAGTTTCAAAAAAGAAGAAGAAAAAAAAAAAGACGCCGACACCAGCCTGGCTGCAACGCAAGGAGGAAAAGTTTTGAACTCTGAGCTCCCAGGATTTCCCCTGGGGCAGGTGTGGGGCACCCACGGGCCTGCAGAGCTCAGGTCCACTAAGGGATGTGAGCTGGGGTGAGGGGCTGGCAGCAGTGGCCACTCATGTCACCCCCGTCACCTCAGAAGCAGTCTAGTTTCCGGAACTTCAGATCTTGCAAGGATGCAGTGAACTTCCTGACGCTGGCCGCTTTATCTCTAAAGCCGACAACTTGCCCTTCCTTTCAGCTCACCTCTAACATCCTCAAAAGCCCCCTGACCTTTCCACCTCTGTAAGTGCCACGCAGATGTGGCACATCTACAGCAGTCTTTCCTATTTGTTGGGGAACCATAAAATCACCCTCATGGTGCTTTCTTCTAACACACAAATAGAAGGTTAATATTTTGATAAATGGACTTGTGTCCTTTTCTCCCCAGATGGGCTCTGTTCCCTTTATGCTCCCCTTGCCCCGCCCCCTGTGCTGTGGAGCCAGCTGGGCTCAGAGCCTTAGAGGAGCTATGTGGTTTGGAGGAAAATAAATATAACCTGCTCGGGGTTTTTTTTGTTTGTTTTTTGGTTTTTTCTGAACTCTGTTTTCCAAAGCCCAGACCTCTGGGAGAATGTAGGGACTTCACAGAGATATATACAGGGCAGCTTGAAGAAGAGTGGAGAGGTAAGAGCTGAGATGTTCCTGGGCTGGCGGGGAGGGATGGAGAGAACGGGGTGCACCCCTCTCCTCAGCACAGCTGGGAGATACCAGGACCCGCACAGGTGGGCCCACCGAGGGCAGTCCTGCGAAGACTCTACCTACCAACGGGGGGAAAGTATGACCAGCCAGCCTGCTCCTCCCAACACAGCTCTAAACTCTGGACTCCAGACTTCTGCCCAAGGAGGGGGGCGGGTTGGAGGGGTGCTCGAAACCCCAGAGGGCTGAGGTTCAGGTCTGGGACAAGGGGACTCAGACTTAATGGGAAGTGAAACTGTTTATTACCCACTCAAGTTGTTAATTAATACCATACTTGTCTTACTTTTTGTTTGCTGCCATAGCAAATCACAACAAAGACTTAAAAGAACACAAGCTCATATCTTACATTTCTGAAGGTCAGAAGTCGGCGGCAAGTCTCCCTAGGCTAAAATCAACGTGACACCCACAGGGGTCAGTTCTCTTCTGGAATCTCTCTCAGATAGTCTGTTTCTCTGCCCTTTTTCCAGCATCTAGAAGACGGCTGCATTCCCTGACTCACGGCCCCCTTCCAGCTTCAACACCAGGAGCAGCCAGTACAGCCCTCCTCACAGCACAGCACCCTGACACTGACTCCTTCCGCTCCCTTCTCCCTCTTTTAAGGACTGCTGTGATGGTATTAGGTCCACCTGGTAACCTCCCTAACTTGAAGTCAGCCGATTAGCAATCTTAATTCCATCTGAACCTTTGCGTGTAAAGTAACATACTCACAGGTTCCAGGGATTAGGATGCGGACATCTTGGAGGTGGGGCACCATGCCTAGCACGTACCCAAATATTTATGCCTGAGTTTCTGCCCACTGTAGTCACCTTTTCCATATGCCCCTTCCTGTTTCCCTTAATAACAAACGCCTTGATGACTTGCACTGATCTTCAAAGGAAAGAAAGTTATTTTGACTAATTCTTCTCACACTTTGATGCCCTATATGCTGCTACTCAAAGTATGATCCGTGGATCAACAGCATTGGTATCACCTGGGAGCTTGTGAGAAATGCAAACTCTTCAGCCTCTTGCCAGACCTACTGAATCAGAATCTGCACTTTATCAAGATCCCCAGGTGATTCCTATGCACTGATTCAGAACATTCCAAATTGTGGAAGCTTGAGCCTTACTGTAAAGGTAAGAATGCAAAAAAAAAAAAAAAAAAAGCACGGCAAGTTTTCTACCAAAAGAAAAACTCAAGCTCAAGAGAGGTTAAATAACTTGGCAAAATCATTTCCTACAGGAATTTCCAAACTGTCCCAATGCATTAGCATCACCTGAGCTTTAGAAGATCCCAAGGTCAGGCGGCATCCCAGACCAAAGAAATCAGATTCTCTAGAGGGCAGGACACCAACATCAGTGGCTTTTAAAACTCCTGGGATGTTTCCAGTGTGCAGCCAGCTTTGAACGCCTGCAATTTAAAAGACTTTCAATGGCGAAGAGAGTCTAAACCCAGGACTGTTTTGTTTTTAAAACTGAAAGTCTCATGTCCCACGAATTCCCCTCAGTCCTGGGCAAACTGAGACAGTAGTTATCTTTGTTTATAGATACAAAATCCAGACCACCTCAAGCTGCTGCAGGAAAAAAGCTGGGTCTAGTTTTTCACCCTTACACAGTCCCCTGGTTCCCTGTGGGATGACACAGCGGGCACAGATTAGCCATTAGGAGGCATCTTAGAAGGTGTGGGTGAGGCAGATAACACTGCTCTCCTTTAGAACTGAGACACATTCTTAAATATGTTCATCTGCATCTCACACAGCCTATGAAAGCTTGCTAATGGTCCTTAAAGGCTCACTGACCCTTTTCAAGCACTGTAATGAGGTAATGGGGATGAAGGGCAAAGGTAGACATCCCTTCTCTACATACACCCTTTTTAGTCTTTTTGACTCCCTCCTTTCCAGCACTCTCTACTTAAGGAACATATTTAGAATAGCTGGTAATAAGAATAAGGCCTTTTATTTTAGTTGGCTTGTAATACAGGTGGTTTTTTTTTCCTTTAATGAAATGCAGCCATACATGTAAACCCAGTCTCTCTGAAGTGAAAATAAGAACATTATACAGCATATTCTTCATATTTGAATTGGAAGAGGCAGGCGTTCTCACCCATTAATTTTTAAGACAGTTTTTCAAACAAGGGAGGGAAAGGCAGACCTTTGCCCAGTTAAGGATGGCTGGACACAGGCCTGCTTGTCACTCTGGACCCTGCACATCCCTCATCTTGAGATAAGAACCAGGCACCTCCAAAGGATGCCTCCTCACATGTTCCCCCACAGACTCCTCACTCACAACAGAATCTAGTTCCTATTTCTAGTCTTCGAAGTGACACAAAAGTGCTCTGTTTACTATGAAAGTGCTGCCAGGGCTGTTGCCCAAGAATCATACCCCTGCCCCTCCCTCAAATAGAAACAAACTACTCTTATCTAAGTTTCAGGAGGAAGCTGCAAAGACTGAAAAAAAGAACTGGTTAGAACCAACTAGACCCAAGACGGCAGAGGATTTGACTTCCAGGTGACCTTGAGCCTCATTATAAGCTCACGGTAACTTATTAGCACACTAAATGACACACCTACCCACCGGCACCATGACAGTTGATGACTGTCAAAACCACCACCAAAAAAGCCCATACAAGGATTGGAAAGGAGTTGTATCAGTTACGAGTGTAAACCATACCCCTGTTCTCGGATAACTCATGAATGTTCCTCCCACTCTTTCCAATTCCCTCCCTTTACCTTGACCCTCCTATATATTTGGTGTCTCCACTCAAATTGTGTTGAGAAGTTGATTTGCAAACTACGTTTCTGCTTTCTCCACTCTTTGGCCACTGAATAAAACCAGTGCTGTTCCAGTCTAAGCATCACGTTTGTTACTGGCTGTGCAAATTCCATCAGAGAAAGAAGCTCCCTGGCCAGGACAGGGGGTCTTGGCCTGTCCTAGGACCTGACCAATTCAGTGACAGAAGGATTGAACTCAGCCAAAATTTAAGTCAAAAACAATAGCTTCTCCGGGCTCCTGGTTTGTTTTAGAAACCTGAAGGAATTTGTTGTTTGAAGATAAAGAGGGAGGAAAGGAGAAAGAAAAATTCTGCACCTTTAATCCCCTGGTTCATGACCAGGTTATGCCTGGCCACATGCCCAAACATGCCCATCAGCTAAGCACCTTCATGAAAACACAGCAGACCTATTACTGCATTTGCTTTTCTTTCACCTAAAGCAAGCGCTATGTGGAAAGCACATGGCCTCTTTGCTTTCTCAGTCATTTGTGGGAGGACTACTTAATATACAAATAATGGTTTTCTGGGTTCTCCTAAGAGCTTCGGTAAAAACAAACAATTATTTATCTGAAATATCCTAATATAAAGATTATGCTTCTTTGGAAGAAAATACAAATTCATCTTGGTGTGACAGTCACTGGAGAAAATCTTTCTGTTCTAAATGGCTCACACATGTTTCTTTATTCCTGCACTTCAGATATTCAGTCTTTTGAAAAGATTCAAGTATCAGCTTGGATTTTTTTCACTATACAAACTAACATACTTTTAGCTCTGCCAAGCTGGAGGTGGACATATTTTTTAAACTTTCAACTGAAATAAGTTCTCTGGATGAGCACATCAAATGTCAATTTCTTAAAAATCTTATCTCTGTGACAGATACAATTTGGGGGATATTTGTGCTTTATAAACATCTATGCATGTGTGTTGGGCTCTCAATTAGTTTCTAAAAAGGAGAAGACTGAGTAAGTGTCAGAATATGTATCCTGACAATGCCAGCACCACACTGATGAGAAAAGTAACTGAAGCCAAAAGGAATAGCTATGAATATGCGTTGGGAAGCAAGGGGAATTATCAGTAGTTTCCTACCAGGGAAGAAGTGAGACAATTGAAATAAATATCAGTATAGGACATAATACAATTGAAGGCTGCTACAAAGAAAAAAACCTTCATGTTACAAATCTGAAAGGCAAGTGTGGCCCTAGAACCTAGCTCTTAAGAAATAATTCTTATCCTTCTATGTTCTGTTCAGGTTTCGAAGGCAATGAAAGCTTTCTGGGTGTAAGACTGACATTCCTAATGAAGTACTGATGGATTAAGACCTTTGGATGACTTACATTCCAATAGTATGTTAGGATTCTCAAATCTAACCTATTTCAGAAATGCGAAGTTTGAAAAATTGTTATTATTGTGGAGATGATTTCTGAGCAGGACAAAAAAAAAGGCTCGTTTTCATGTTTGGGCTGATTTCAAAAAAAGTAGTAAGTAACAGTCACTACAAAGGAATATTTTATGTTTAATTACTGGAGTAAACATTTGCTTTGATGGCCACAGTCAAAGACTAGCAGTTGTACACAGAATAACAGTGGACATAGTGACTGTTCGCATTTGGAGTTGTTACTTATTTGCAGTGAGACATTAAAGTGTGCCCCGAGAAATTCTGGGGACAACCTAAGATAGAAGGTTTGGGCTGGGGTGTTAGAGAAGGCAGAGGGCGTGCAGATTTTTCATGTGAGTTGAATGCATCATGCCACGGAATGGGACACACAAGCAGGTAGAGAGAGGAGCCTCACTCACTCCTGGGATGCTTTCTTCCAAGGCTCGCCCACTTAACCAGTTGAAATTTACCCCTGTGGTGCTCTAATAAAGTACTCCAATTCCCACTCATTCACTCACACTTTCACCAAAGCTTTACAGACATCACACCTTTCAGTCATGAGGATAACGGGGAAAGAGGGTGCAGTGTTTCTCCCTTGGGAAGCTTTCAGGCCAAACGGGGTTGATAGGAGAAGCACACAATTACAAGGCAGACAGTAGTAAGTGCCGCAAAGTAAAAAAGTAAATTCTAGCAGAGGTTAGCCGGAAGTGAGAGTCAGGAAAAGTCTCATGTAGAAGGAAACATCTGAGCTTGGCTGTGAAAAATGAAAGAATAGAGACCTGCAGAGATGGGAGTCGGAGACAGGGGTGGTGGAAACAGAGGGGAAAGTTGGATGAGCACCGTTGAATGCAGCCCAGGTTGGGCTGGAGAACTGGAGAGAAACCAGGGGCCAGGCGATAGCCTGGCTGTAGGTTGGGACCAGATTATAGGAGGCCCCATATGCTAAGGGATTTAAACTTCATTTTTATAGGTCTAAAGGCCACTGAAAGATTCTGAGAAGGGTGATGACATGAGCAGAAGAACAAGTTTTAAGCCTAACCCACTAAGAGTTCCTACTCACCATTTTGGCAACTAAAAATTGAGCCCCATTGCCTTTAAAGTATATATAGTATGCAATGAATTAACTTTTTTCCTGTGGATCTAGAATGGTGCTAGTTAAGGACCATGCTTGGAGGAACTGAGAAAGTAGTTTCTCAAATCATATTTGGATTAAGAACCCTGGTTAAGAAAGGAAGTGATTGAAAATACAGAGACCAAATTAAGCAACTCTTACAAGTCCAAGAGAAAGAAAGAAACTAAGATGATAGCAAAGAGAGAAATATTTAAGTATTGATTTTAATCAAGTCATATCTACCCAGTAGAAGACCATACTCCTGGCCAAATGGTTACGTGTTAACAGTAAATACTAGAAAGTCATACTTGTGTGGAGTTGAATGTGAATTTGGTGAACAGCCATGAGTACTTTTGGCTGGAGGTTTCAAAATTTTTTATTTGATTGACTGACTTTTAGAGGGGTTTCTCCTTGCCTGGAGAAGATAGTTACCATTCAAAGATAGGGCTGGAGTGTAATTTAGAAAAAAAAAATTTGTAATTCTAGAGAAAAATAAAGAATACCTGAATTAAATTATAGCCAGTATACAGTTGAAAACTATGAAATAGATGATTAATAATGAAATATTAGATCTATCATGTTAGTCACATTTCCTTGGGTAGGGCACCTGTTTTTGTTAATGACTATTAAACAACAAGCATTACTACCTTTCAAATGAGTATATCAAAAGCTCTACCTAAGACCCCAGAAGGTTCCACAACACTAATTACACCCACCTCAACCTGTCCACCAAAAAGACACAGGCTTATTCTGGCCAGGGAGACAGAGAGCTGCAGCATTACACAGCCACTGTCTGCATTTTGCTGACTATATTGGAAGGAAGCAAAGATTTTCACTGACTTCAAAAATTTAAAAATCAATTGACAAGCACTCAGTTCCCAAAGGTAATACTCTGAGCAAGAACATAAGCAAAGAGCAAAATCTAGTTACTAAGGACCCTGGAATAAGAAACAAGATATCCAGACTTGGATGATTTGGAGACAGAGACTAAAGGTAAGTTAAAAGAAGGATCCAGACCAGACCAACATTATTTTCTTAGAGAAAAGGATTTGGTGAGATATTGGTACCCAAGGAACATTTTTAATAATTTGCCAAACTTAAATACATGAACTGTTAAGCCCCAGGTCTCTCATATCAGTGAGTACAAAGTACTACCTTTTAGAGTTCTTTCCAATACCAATGCTTAGATTCTCAGGAAACCAAATTCAAAAGCTCTCTCTAAATTATTCAGTCTCCCTCCAGGAAGGTGGGTTGTCCCATTTAATCAGGGCTGCTACCTCCAGATCTGTAGTCCCATCTTTTTGGAATCCACTGACCTTACTATCATTTTGTCATCTGATCACTCTTGCTCTGCTGCCCCCAATTTGTTCCCAATAGTACGTCCACGACACTGCTGACCCTCTCTACTTCTCTCTGCCCTTCAGTGCTCTTGAGCCCTAGGCCAGTAGCAGATGCCTTTCTGAGGTCCACGACCACTTACTGGAGAGGAGGTTTCCCCACCAGAGCTTTTGGGTTCCTAGAGTTGTCATCGTCTTCCCACAGTGTCCCCCTTCCGCTGTGCAAAGTGCCACCAGACAGGTATCTCTCTTTATCTGAAGCTGACTGTGGGCCAGGTTCAAGTATTTTCTTCATGGCCTGTTGGGTACTATGCACTTTAAGAAACGTGGATAAGCACCTATTTTGTGTTTCCTAAATATTCCGTACCCTTAAACTCTCCTGGAACGCACTAGTAATAATTGGGAACTGGATGGCCCAGCACACACAGACAATCGACCAGTGATTCAGTTCCAGCTGAAATCGAAAATATCCTTTTTAAGTCATGGATCTATCTTTCCAGCTATCTGTCATGGGTTCATTCTTGACAAGTCAACAAATTCATTTTTTTTTGTAGTTGTTGACTCCACAAAATTCTGGGTTAAGGAGCAGCTTCCAGGTTTTTTAATATAAATACTTGGACCTGATGGTGAAGACAGTCAGGATTTAAGAGCCAGGGTAAGAACGAGGATGAAGTCAGTTTGTCTTTGGGACTCTGATCTGTTAGCACTGGCTCGTACTCCCCTTTTTGAGACTAACATTATGAGCGTTCAGCACTGGGTTGCCTGTATTTGAAAACAGAAAGAACAGAATGAGATCTTATCATAATGGTTTAGCAGAGACAGAATGAATGTGGCTTAATAAATGATTGTTGATGGGGTGCCTGGGCTCTCAAAGATGAGTTCTGAGTTCTCAATCCTGTCTGGGAGAATGACATTATTAATTGATCAAGAGAAGACAGAAGCTGCAGGAGGCTTGGGAGTGAAGGTGATTAATTCAGTGTTCGACACGCTGAATTGGAGATTCTCGTGGATCATTTGAGTGGAAACACCCAGAGTCACCCAGATATAGGGAACTTGGAAGGCAAGTCTAAACTCAAGACATATGTGTGGGAGTCAGTCCACAGACATGACAGATGAGGCCAGGAGTATGAATAATTTTAATTCACCACTTTGACATTCAGGTTGGGTATGAGAGGCAGAGATGTGGGCAAGCAAGTTAGCGTTCTTGGCGTATCTCATTTAATGAGGTTCACTCCTACTTATTTATGATTAGACAAGAAAAACAAGGATATCTGAAATTACTAGGCATATCAAGTCCGTCTTAGCCTTTATCCAGGCATTAGAGTCAGACAGAACTCGATTCGGATTCACACCTTTGCCTTGCCTGCATTCCCTTTTTTTTAAATTGGAAATGAATCTAAGTGGAAGTGGAAGAAATAATCAGCTCCCATAAAACCAACAAATGCCTCCTCTCCTTTCCCTACTTGTTAATGATTCTAAGATTTGCAATTTGTAAATCAGTTAGATGAAGAGGGTAAAATCCTGGAAAGCCCTTACCTCTTGCTGAGATCTAGCCAAGAACTTACTACAAGACTCTAGACAATCTTCAGAGAAAAGTCTGCTAACTTGGCTTGTGAAGGATGATGCTTTTACTAAGTTTTCGTCCTAAATCCTATGAGATTTAGATAGCTAAGAGCTCCCAGAGCATAAATAATAAAACTCGGAAGTGAAGAAAAATATTGGACTGGATTAGTCTAAAAATACAAATATAGAGTTCTAATTCATATTATGATACAATTACAAAAAGATTAATTTATTCATCAAACATCAGCTGAGAATCCACAATGTGCCAGCTTTGAACAAGATTTAGGGATTACAAACCTGGCTGAAGGAATTATACATAACACACAGTCCTTCTCTTCAAGACCTCCCCAGTCTCATGGGAGACACAGACACACAAAAACTGTTACAAGTAAATGTGCTAAAATGCTATAGTGCAATACGAATTGTTTTGGGTATATAGACAAATTATTTCTGACTGCGGAATCTGGGAAGGCTTCTAAGAAAAAGTGATATTTGAGATGGGTCTTGATGCTCAAAGATTTCTGAGGTGGTGAAGGCAGGGCTGGGCATTCTAGAAAAAAAGAACAGCCCTGGCACCCCTACACAGAGCCTTGGCAGCTAACTGAAGCAAGAAGTAAGAAAGTCTGGTGCAGGGCATAGAGTGAGCTGCAGAAAGGACTGAAGGAGAGAACCGAAAAGATAGGTTGGGGCCAGCTTGAGCAAGATTGGTTTTTATCCTGATGAGCTTGATAGTAAGTCAGTGAAGAGAGGGGGCTGTGTCAAAAGCTGCAGTGAGAAGTGACGAGGCCGAGGACTGCAAAGAGCTGAGGATGTGAGAGTCTTCTGAGGTAGAACTACTAAGACTCAACACACGGAATAGAGGCTAAGTCTCAGGTTCCTTTCCTGGAAGCCTGGAGAGCATGGCTGAGGATCCTAGCAATGCCCCAGTATTCTTCTTTCCCCTCTTCTTCCTGGGCACAGAGCTAAGTTCGTTTCCCAGAACTTCTGCACATAGTTGGGGTGATGTATCTGCATTTCGCACAGTAGGGTGTGGACAGAAGTGAGATACACACTACTTCAAGACCTGTGGATTCATTCTCTCTCTTGTCCATCTGCAGTAACCTTCCGTGTAAGGTGGTAGAGATGCCACATCTCAGGAGGAGTGTGATCATCATCCTGGTAAAAAATGGGAGTGGAAACACCCAGAGTCACCCAGATATAGGGAACTTGGAAGGTAAGTCTAAACTCAAGACATATGTGTGGGAGTCAGTCCACAGACATGACAGATGAGGCCATGTCTGTGGACTAAAAAGTGGCCCTAAAAAGTGTTTGGAGCAGAACTTCCCCAGCATCCTACCTCTCTGCAAGACTGCAGTGGGGTGTGATATCCAATGGGCTGGGAGCAAGCAAACGAGTTTTATTGTGGCAAGGCATTAAGATTTTGTGGTTTGTCTCTTTCAGAAGCTAGTGTTACTACCTTGAGTAATACTGAGGAGAAGAAGGGGGAGTGATATGAATAAAGCAGAAGATTGAGAAAAAAAACAAACAGTGGGCTTAGTTGCACCTAGGCTGAATTTGAGGGAAGTGTAGGGGCATCTGGGTGCTCAAGAGATCAGAAGAAAAACGGGTTTAAAGCTTAGAAAAGAGGCTCAGGCTAGCCCTGTTATATCTGGATATTCTTTGAAGTCCAAGAAGTATGAAGAACCAGTCTTGATGCATATAGGTTGAGATGAGGAGCAGAACTCTGGGGGCAACACTAGTATTTATGGTGTAGAAAGAAGAGGATTCATCAGAAGAGTTTAGGGAAAGAGTGACCAAGTGGGGAGAAAAAGGGAGAGACATTTTCTCCTTTGTTTTAGTTACTTCCTGCAATATAGCATTTTAGGCTTTTTAAAAAATATAATTTACTGGACACATTCCGTAAAAATCCAGGGAGACGGACACTTCCCAATGTATGAATTAAGAAAATGGAGGCATATTGACACAACATTGTAAACTGACTATAACTCAATAAAATAAAAATTTAAAAAAAAAAAAACAGAGGTGTAGAGAGGTTACATGACATCCATCCTTAAGCTTCTACAACTCATCAGCTAGAGAGCAGGGATTTGATTCTAGACCACTCTGCTCCAGAAAAGTAGAACATACCTAAATGGTGGCTGGGGGAGTGAGCTGCCACTGAAAGAACCAAGAAAGATTCTGATGTGTCTGAGTGGGAGGTGAGGTGAGCAGAACAGAGGCAGGGTGCAGTCACAGCCAGGAAGCAAGGAGCAGAAATGAGGTCAGTGTCTGATGCAAGATGCAAGGTGCTCAGGCAGGCAGAGGGGCTCCAGGAACTCAGAGAGAAAACAAGACTTGAATAAGGGAAATGCCCAAAACTAGAGTTACACGCAAGAGTTTAAGGTTGAGAACTGAGGAAACAATAAATGACGCTTACAGTTGGCACTTAAGTCCTTGGCACTTACAGAGGGCCAGGCCTGTATGCTCCCCTGCCCCACTGAACCATTCCTCTAAGAAGATTTGCCAACTGGTGTCCTGCTGTTTGCAGATGACTTACAAATGTATTCTGTTTGGTCCATAAAATGGGTTTTTTTTTTTTTAAATTAAAGTTCATTCTCATCATTTAAAAATGAAGACAATGGACATCAAACTTCAGATTTCAGGATTCTTTTGAAAACTTAGATGGTCAGCAGCTCTGAACCACCTGTCCCCATGATGCCTCTTGTGGATAGGTAAGAAGTCTGCCACCTTGGCGGGGTCACTGATTCCCATGACCTGCCAGCCTTTGTAGGATTTCAGTCTGCAAACACTGCTTGAAGAGATAGGAAAAGGGACCTCAGGCCTCAGTGGCGGTCATGATGCTGCTACACTGGCCGGGAGGGGTCTTCTGACTCGAGGGTACTTGTAATCGGTAAGGACACAGCTGGGCTTGCTTTGGCCGTGAGGTTTCATTAAGGAACAGAGACACTCGACAGAAGCTCCAGGGTCTGGCTTTTGGTACTTTAGGTTATTTGCAACCTTGGCCAAGAGTATTTTCAGAAGGGCACTGGGGGCAGAAAACAGATGGGAGTGAATGAAGGCTGAGGGGATAATGGTCCTGGGTGAACATGACCAGGCTTCCTGTTTAACCATTGCCCTTTCAATTTGCAACACAGCAGCCAAAAGGAGCCTCTCGAATATGTGAGCTCATGTCATTCCTCTACTCAGAACATTCCCATGAGCTTCCTAATTTACCCAGAGTAAAAGCCAGAGTCCTGACCTGCAATGCCCCCCAAGGCCCTCAGGATCTGGTCCCCCGGCCTCATATCCCACTACAGTCCCCTCCCCACTCTGCTCCAGCCACGGTCTTCCGTGCTGCTCCCTGACTTACACTAAGCACACGCCCATCGTGCCACAGGACCCTCACCTGGCATTCCCTCGGCTTCAAATGCAGATTTTCCACATGGCTTACTCCTTTACTGCCTTCAGCTCACCTACCCTGACTGCTTTATTGAAAGGAGCAGCCACACACCCTCCCTAGTACTCTCTGCCCATTCCAGTTTATTTTCCCCCCAGGCATTTATACACATTTTAAATTTGTTTGTTTCCTTCATTAGGCTATGATCTGCCTTCCCTTCGTTAAAAGGCAGAAGATATTTTTTCTTTTTTCTTCTCCACTACTCTCTCTCTAGTGCTAAGGGTAGCGCCTCACATACAACAGGTACCCTGTACACAGTAGCTGGATGAGACTGAGCCAGAGACTGACTGGGCTGAAGGGTGGAGGATGGAAAGAGATACAAAAGGTGGAGGACATAAACGATAGAGCCTAATCCTAGGAGAGCTGGGGGCAGATAGAATTAGAAGCCTCACGGGAGGGACTGGCCTTGAAAAGGCAGGAAGAGAATTTTCCCTCTCAGGTAGGCATGAAGGAAGCAAGGATAGGTCCTGATACCAAGCATGGAAGGAAGAGAAATTGACACACATCAATTACCATTTGCTAATGAACTCACTCACTCATTTACTGTACCCCTACTGCATTTGGGGTACATGCTAGGGACTAGAGGTGCAGAGGTGATGCCCTCTATTTTCTCTGTCAGGTAGGAGCAGGGTTAGTAGTTGAGAATGAGGAGAGGGGAGAGTTGTAGGATGTTTGAGAAGGAAAGGGTTTGGAAGAGCTGTTTGGGGCACTGTCAACAGAAAGTGGGTAGGACACATGAAAGGACTGCCGAGTCATGCAGAAGGCCCAGCTGAGGCTGTTTGGTGCCAACTGGCACAGGTATCTGATTTCTCTAACATCATTTGCGGCCTGAGAGCAGAAGCTGACAAAAGCAGATGGTTGGAATAAATTGGTCCTGGGGATTGCTAGGAGAGGGTGCTGTGAATCAGCCCGGAAACCTGACTCCCCACTGCCTCTCCACTCACCTGGGGCTGCTCACCTGATTTGGAAGAATGACACTGATCGACAGACAGCTGTGCCCTCTTCCCCCTAGGAATCACCACTGGCCTCAAACAAGAGTACCCAGTATGAACTGCTCCACAAACTTTGAACAATGGAAATGTTGATATTTACCCCTGGGGGCTCCTCTCTCCTCACTCCCCATGAATTACCAAAAGGGGATCCATCTGACTTCCACACAGTGATGCTTTGAAAGCTGGTCCTTCAGCATCCGACAGACACTTCTGGCCCACTCTGTGGGAGTCCTTACTTATTTAGCTTCTGATACATACAGGCAGTTGTAGTCCTTCGAGGGAGGATGACTTTAATCTGATTCCAAGTCCACTTAGAAGAGTCCCTTCTGTAAGTTCCCAAGGACATGCTTCTACTAATGGAAGAGAACTTCTTGGGCATCTTCCTCACTATAAGCCTCCATCTGCCGTAACTTTTGGACACTAATTGGTCCCAGTATGCAGTCTACTCTGCCAAACCTATAGCTGGTTAGTCCCTTGATCTCAGGCTCACCTTGCCTTCACCTCTCTACTTTGACAGGTTTATTCTGTTAAACCTGAGGAGGGATCATCCCACTGTTGGCCTGTCCCTTCTAGGGCTTTATCTGAAATCTTTATGACCACTCACTTCCCCAGGTACACACACAGTGTGAATCTGCTGCTCTCTTGGGAGAACCTCTTCATGTAACACCCCTATTGGTCAAAGGATGCAGGCAAAGCATTAAATGCCTTCTTCCTCGGGCTGTCCCTCTTTCCTACCTGGAACTTGACACTCTCACCCTTGGCTTCATAGTCATGTGAACGCATCATGGTTTTACTTTGTCGCTTAAAAATATTTTACTCTCTAATCTTTTCATGGCTTTCTGTACAATAGAACTATGATTTCCGTCCCCTATTTGTAAAATGTGAGCAATTTAGGATTTTTGGTCTATGAACTCTGGAAATTAGAAGAATGCAAATTTAGATCGTTATGTTGGAAGTGAGCCATCCAGAACAGTCAGACATGTCTAGAGTCCATGGGAGTGAGTTGGAGTGTGCCTTCATGGGATGGCAGTAAAGGAGAGAGAAACAAAAGACAAACAGCACAAGCTTGCCGTCTTGTCTTGTTTGTTCTCACGACAATGAAAGGACGGATTTTCCTGCAGAACATTCTGCAGGGACTGGCTAGAGCTGTCTACTCCTACCCCTAGCGGTCGGAGAGAGCTACTGCATCACTGTGGCACTTCAGTCCCTTCATGCTGTCCTTTCTTAAACAGAGACTATCTCAGTGTTGTCTGCTCTTCTATGCTAATGGAGGCCAACTTAGATAATGTAACCTTTCAAATGTTCTCCCTCCCCTGATCACCAGCCAAGCTTCCCCATGTGACTGTATTTTACACATCACAATCAAGCGCATATTCTTGAAGCACTACTTTGAACCTGTCAGTCCTGTTTAAAAACCTTCACTAATTCCCCATTGTTGACCAAATAGTGAATTCGCCTGATCTTGCCATTCAAGGCTGCACTTATCAAGCCTAAACTCGCATCATGCCCCCTAATGTTCCATTACCCAGTATGTTCCTGTGGCCAGAGTCAGTGTGAGGGCACTATAGAAAGGCGTGAACATCAGGAGGCGCTGTTTACCAGGTGTTACCAACGCAACAGTATCCTCCCCCCGTCTCTGCTCTACTCAACTAGTATTCCATGATTGCACTTTTCTAGTTCCGTATTATTTGAGTTTCTTAAAGCTTCTCTTTTCTCTTGGTGCTAACAAATAATATTACAGTGCTTTAGCCTTGAGATACTGACTCTTCCGTTAATATCCTCCAGTAAAAAGAATCTCAGAAAAACAAGAAGATGTTTCCACTTCCCTTGCAGACACAGATATTCAGACACTACTTTGCTTCATTAAAAAAAAGAATTCTGAACTTGAGAACATTCCCAAGAATATCAATCTTAATCTCTGGTCCACCAGGGAGACTTGTGTAACTATAAGTGTTCTTTTCCGATTTCTTTGCTACTTTAAAACCTGTCCTTCAAAGTTTTGTTTATAAGTAGAGTTACTGAGGACACCTGGACTCCAGAAATGGTTGCTATGTGCTGAGAATTCTAACCTTTACCTTCTGAAACTTTGAATGTCTAATTGTTTCCCTTATCTATAAATTTGTTGCTAGATAATACTTTTAAAAAGGTATAGATACTTGTAAACTTTTTAAGCAACCAAGAAAAGGAGCTTTTTGAATTTTTCATTTCTCTTTACATTCATTCAAGTATAATAAGCCTATGATTCTGACAGATTATTTAATCAAACCAAGAGTTTTGAGAGATTTTGTCTCATTTAAATCACTAGTATTTAGTTAAATATTTATCTCTCCCTTGACAAATTGGAATTTCTTTTAAAGCAGGACTAATCACATTGTGTATCTATATTTATATAAATTACTAAATATATATTCATACTTTATCATAATTATTTATCCAGTATCTAGCATTATCCTTTTTACAAAAGCAACTAATTACTGAGTGATTTTTTTTTTTAGTAGCTTACTCATGATTTTGGTCTTTATAAAGACATATGCATGCTGTCTAATTGATCTATCAAAGCAGGAGCTGTTGATACCAAAGTTGGGAATTTGGCCCCTGTATGTCAGACCATATAACAGGGAAACATTTTCATTGCTTTATGGGCCAGATTACATATGTAGTAAAACATTTTTAGCCTTTTATAAAACACTTAGAGTATTCATAAATATTTTAGATCATTCTTTAATTTAAAATGTGGACCTATTAATTATCTTGTGATAGGCATGCTTTTGTGTGTGTGAGTATATATGTGTGTGTTTTTCAGAATCCAATCTATTCCCAAACTATTTGGGAATACTTCGTATGAATTTTATATGAATACTAAGAAGGTATACAATAACATATTTAAGATAAAAAAGAATTATCATGATTAGTCTTAATTATGAATCCACATTTGGGCTAGGCTGTGGAGTCGGATAAAACTGTAGTAGCTTTTCAAATTTTACCTCTTCCTGCTGAAGGTTTGAAAAGATTCATGGTCTTTAAAGAAGGAAAACTGTAATAAAACACCACTTATTAAAGACCTTTTCTTATCGTAGGTTCAGGAAACTCTGTCTTTCAGAAACCTTCAAAATCAGAAGCATCTGAAGGAAAGAAGTCAGCCATTTCCAAGAAAACCTGAACTGGATTCAGCCTTGCTTCCAAACCCTGGAGAAGATTTCCTCTTTGTATTTTGTCAGTCGTCCAGAACAAACACTATTCCAAGATGTTCTGCTGATTATTCAGCTTCTTTACCAATATCATTTCTGGGTTACAGACAGTGACTTCTTTTCCACTTTGGTTGAGAAAATGATCTGAATAATCCATCAACAGGAGAGAAGGCCGAACAGCCTGCTACGCTGCACATATCTTATCAGTGAGTCATCCATAAGGTAAGAGAGAGGATGGCTCATTAATTAAACATCCTGCTCTCACCCCAGGGCAGACCATATTAATAATTACCAGCTTTATTCTTTAATAATATTATTCTATATTGAAGTGAATAATTAAATTACATAGAAACAACCTAGCAAAGATAATTATAATTATCGTTACGGAATGAATAGCAGTATCGTTGTCCACACATTATACTTTTCTAAACTAGATGTGCCTACATTCATTTACACAGAATGTGATTTTAAGGTCTTAGAACATTTCACATGTGACTTAGCTACTGTTCTTCATTAATACCCTTTGGAGCTTCATATTTTATCAGAAATAATCTGGTCGAGATGTTTTATATTACTAGTATCCCTTGGTGGAGAATATTAAATGTAAATTCTATCTTGAAGAATCTTGCGGGTGATTAACTTTCTCTCAAAGAAACATGCATACACTGTTTCACGTCTTGGCAGAAGTTATATATGAGGATGCAGCTGAATAGCAAGTTCATAAAAGCAGAGAGAACTAAAAGGTCCCAATCTATAACATTATGCACTGGAAAATTAAGTCAGAATTTCAGAAGCTTTCTTAAATCCATTCAAACTCTGACAACGCTTCTTTTCTTCTTTTGTTAAAGATATGGTTGTCCTGATTCTTTTTATTTTTTTAAGCAGATGTAGTTTCCCAATACCATTTACTCTCCCAGAGGAGAAAGGGCATGAGGAAAAGAACAGCATGTGTTCAGCATTCCCCACCCAAGTCTGTGCTGGGAAGGAAGGACCAGTGTGCACAGACTTTAACATTTGACTGTGGGGGACTCCTTGCACACGTCTCTAACCCCGACCTCATTCCTGAACCACACACTCGCACATCTAACTGTCAACTCAACATTTCTGCCTGGTCGTCTGGTAGAAATTGCAAATATGAGCGATCCAAGATATACTCCAGACTCTGCTACGTCAGCCCTCACCCTGATCCCCACAGCTGCCTAACACCGACCTCTCTGTCTTCCCCAAAGTGACTGCCTCCATCATCCACCCAGGAGCTCAGGACCCAACCCAGGAGCCACCCGTGATCCCTCTTGCTCTCTCCTGCCATCACTAAGCCCTGCCTGGCTTCCTTTCAATATCTATTCTGAGTCTGCTCCTCTCCCTTCCTCCAGTGCTGCTGCTGCCTTGGCCCCTGCGGACATCACACCTTGCACAGACTTGTCACAGCTTCTTCCTGGGTCTCCAGGTTTCCTTTCTTGGATTCTCACAGTATAATCTCTACACAGCAGTGAGAGTATATTTTCTCTCTCTCTTTTTCTTTATTGAAGTATAGTCAGTTTATAATGTGTCAATTATTCCTAGTATACAGCATATTTCAGTCATACATATACATACATATATTCACTTTCATTCTTTTTCATGAAAGGTTACTACAAGATATTGAATATAGTTCCCTGTGCTGTACAGAAGAAACCTGTTGTGTATCTATTTTATATATAGTAGTTAGTATCTGCAAATCTCAAACTCTCAATTTATCCCTTCCCACCCCCATCCCCCTCTGGTAACCACAAGTTTGTTTTCTATGTCTGTGAGTCTGTTTCTATTTTATAGATGAGTTTATTAGTGTCTTTTCTTTTTTTTAGATTCCACATATAAGTGATATTATATGGTATTTTTCTTTCTCTTTTTGGCTTACTTCACTTAGAATGACATTCTCCAAGGCCATCCATGTTGCTGCAAATGGCATTATTTTATTCTTTTTATGGCTAAGTAGTATTCCACTGTATAAATATACCACAACCGGTTTATCCAGTCGTCTGTTGATGGACAGGGAGTATCTTTTCAACACACCAGCATTAGGACACTGCCTCTGCTTCCCACCACACACAGAACAGCCACTGCCTAAGGAGCCCTGTGATCCAGGTCTGGTTGCCCCTGACACTAACCCTGGCTCTCTGTGCCCCAGACACACAGGCCTTCCGGCCCCTCCTGGACTCTTGGCTGCCATTTTCACACTTGCTGTTCCCTCCTGTGCCTGGAATGCTCCCCCAGCCCCTACGCTCTTCACATGGTCAGTTTCTTCTCGTCACTCACATCTCTGCTCAACCTCCAACATCTCTCCTCAACTTCCACTCCTAGAGCACCTGAGCTCAAAGTCCCTGGGCCACAGCCCTTGACTCAGCTTTTTCTCCACAGCAATGCATCACAAACTGATACCTTATTATTCATTTGTTTTTTATCTGTATCCTTATTTATTTGTCATCTATCACCCCAGCTAGACCTGTCTGTGACTGGCGCCTAGTAGGCACTGAACAATTTTGTGTTAAACGAGTGGCTAACCAATCTACCCTATTGCATGGAAATATAGCAAATGCATAATTTATGAAATCAGGTTCAGACAGAGGGGAATTTCAACTTCTCTTGGTTATGCCATCATAACTGTTCTTGGGTAAGAAGTACTGGGATCAAGGGTCTTCCTACATTTGCTATGAGTACCTGGGTGACTGGAGGTGCTGCCTGCTCCATCCGTAGCTCCACCCTGCATGCCCTACAGAGTTCAAAGTCAGCATGCGCATGACAAGCCCCTGCCTCCACAATGACCTCTCCTCCAACCACCCCACCCTCTGCCCCCTCTACTCCAGGCACACCCCCTTCTTGCTGTCCTCGCAGGCTCACTAGGTATGTTCCAGCCTTGGAGGTCTTGCACTGTGTGCTGGAATCCTCTGTCCCAGGGGCTGGCTCCTTCTTGCATTCAGAGTTCACCTTCAATGTCAACTCCTCAAAGAGCCATCGATGACCTAAAGCACCCTCCCACATCATTATAATTTTAAAAATTTTATATATATATATATATATATATATATATATATATATATATATATATATATATATATTTATTAAAGTATAGTTTGTTGTGTTAGTTTCAGGTATACAGCACAGTGATTTAGTTATAAATATATATATGTATTCTTTTCCATATTCTTTTTTGTTATAGGTTATTACACAATATTGAATATAGTTCCCTGTGCTATACATTAGGAACTTGCTGTTTATCTATTCTATTTATAGTAGTTCATATCTGTAAATCCCAAACTCCTAATTTATCCCTTCCCGCCTTTCCCCTTTGGTAACCATAAGTTTGTTTTCTATATCTGTGAGTATGTTCCTGTTTCATAAATAAGTTCATTTGTGTCATTTTTTTTAGATTTCACATGTAAGTGATATTATATTTGTCTTTCTCTGTATGACTTACTTCACTCAGTATGGTGATCTCTAGATCCATCCAAGTTGCTGCAAATGGCATTATTTTATTCTTTTTTATGGCTGAGTAGTATTCCACTGTGTATATAAATATAAATGTGTGTGTGTGTGTATGTGTGTGTGTATCTATATATATGCATATATAGATAGATAGATAGATAGATAGATACATATATATACCCCACAACTTTTTATCCAGTCATCTAATGATGGATATTTAGGCTGCTTCCATGTCTTGGCTTTTATAAATAGTGCTCCTATTACATCATTATAATTTAATTCTCTGCATAGCCTTTATTGCTGGTTTTTTTCTTGTTTATTTTATCCCCCTATCACCAGGCTATAAATTCCAATGATCCTTTTGTTCCTACCATATCCCCAGGGCCTGGAACAATGCCTGGTATATGGTAGGTGATCAGTAAACATTTGATAAATATGAATATGACCCTATCTAGCTTGGTGCTTTGAATCCACTGAGTACATAAGAAGTGCTAGTTGAAATATTAGCAGCATGCTTATCTCCCCCATCCCCTCCCCAAGTCCCCTACTGATTTGTAAAGTGGTGTTATTCTTTTTTTTTTTTTTTTTTTTTGCATAAACTTCCTCTTTGAACCCAAACTTTTCTACAGACTCTTTCTCGCAGTTATGGCTCAATATTATTTCTCTTCTTATCTGAAATGAGCAAGGTCTGTGCTTTGTTTATCTGTTTGCAGCACAGAGCAGAGGGTCTGCTACACAGCAGGTGCTCAGTCAATATTTACTGAAAGAATGAATGAATGAAAGAAGAGTCTAGAATGAAGCTAAGACTCTGCTGGCTGGGTGCCTGCCCGCACTGCATAATGGAGTAAAGATAGATCGCTTGGCAACATCTCAGACCACCTTTCAGAGCTAGGAATTATCAAGTGAATTGTTCGGGCTTGATTTCTGAGATTTGGCTGCCTGCATCCCTGGAATTCATTAGAAAACTGCTTATCCTTTTTACGAAGTGTTGGCCTATGGTGAAATCTGTGAAGACATCACAGATAACTTGGTTTTCTCTTAAATTAGTAGCACCAGCAGAATTTCACTTTCCCTGAAAGCCAGAGCACATGTATTGCCTCGCCTGTCCAATTTCCAAGGTAAAGTTCTGACAGCATCTGTCCTAGGTCCCCTCCTGGGCTATATGGTTTTGTAGACCTAAGTTCGTGCTTCAGATTCAGAGATGCTGTCTTCAGTACCTTGAAGTTTACTTTCTACCTCTTCCTCAAACCCTGTGGTACCTAGGCCCTCACCTGGGTGTCTGGAATCAGCTCCTGCCTACATCTCCTGGCTGCTGTGGCCTTCAGTAGATTAGCTTGTACATCCTGGCCTGTATTAGTGTGTGCACCCTAACAGGTATGTCCTATGCTTTGCACCAAGCCTTTACCAAGTGTGAAGTCTCTGACTACACCTTTAGCTGAGCTATGTCTACCTCCTAGACTCTGAACCCCACCAGTAATCCCTGGTTCATACTGGAGCTTCAGTATCATATTCATGACAATAATCCTTCTTTGAAAAATGCCAGAAAAAACTCTGGACATTCCATCCCCTCAGCTGGTCATTTGCTGCCTTGGACTTAGCATTAATCTTCTCATATTTCCATCTGGCGCTATGAGGCAGCTTTTTCTCTGGACTCTTGCCTTGGACCAACAGTCTTATTTCTGCATTTTATTTCAGTTTTATCTCTTGATGCCACAATCATCAATAAGTGGCTGATAAGATAAATGCTAGATGTTGTGTCTACACAGTGAAATATTTTAGGATTATCAGAAGGATGATGCATGACTATGTTGAGGTAGAAATATCTCTAGAATACATTTTTGAATATCAATATAGGGTGGCAAAATAATATGTTCAGTATCATTTCACTTGCATCAAATTTTATATATTTATATTTATATTTATATATATCCATATAAAGAGAAGCATGGAATTTTGATGAAGAAATATCAATGGTGGTAAGAAAAACCATCTAACAAACTTGGACTCAGTAACATTCTAGATATCACTTTAACCATCTGTTTAATTGAAAGTGGCTCATGCGTGCCAGGCCCTCTTCTAGGCAATAAATAACCAAGACCCTGCAAGTGGCTCCTGGGCTGGCAGTGATGGAGCTCTCAGAACTAGCCTCCGGCAGTGTTCTCTCCCACGGGGAGGGCTAGGGGTTACACAAGTGGCCCACTTGCTTCCTTGCCTCCAGCACAAGGTTCCGCCCAGACAGAGCAGCTGCTTTCTAAATGTCAGGGCCCAGCTGCGCGTACCATCCCACACTATGGCCTGCAGGCCTTGAGCATGGCCACACAGGGAGGAGGTAGATTCAGAAACACCCTCAGGAAGTTAGTCCTTTGTAGATTTACATGGAGGGGAGATTCCTAGTCCTCAGGGTGAAGAAGTGCCTGAAGGGGATTGTCTGCCTCTCTGAAGTTTGACATATATTTCTGTATCCTTACGGCACAGATTTATGGGTTGAATTCTACAAAGGGACCCAAAAGTTTGAAGTAAGGCCCCCCCTCAAAAAAAGGCTGCTTATTCTAACGCCACCCAATGTTTTTTTTTTCATTACTTTTATAGGAAATAATTAAAAATAAAAGCTTATCCAATCAGAGGGACACGACCACACTTAGAGTAAGCTGAGTGAGGGTTCCCAAGGATGAGTGAGAATCAGCAGAGCTGGGCGCGGATGCTGAGGCTCCTGACTTCCAATCCATTGCTCTTCCACTACATCACCCTGCCCTACAAGGAATTTCCCAGCACTCCCATGCGTCCTACTAGGATGCCGATGGACATTTCTCTCTACATTAGCATATCCATTTTCCTCTATTGTCATTTCCTCTTGCTAGGTAAAAGCAAATGGCTTTCTTCTCTGAATCACTGTGCTCTTTTCTAAGTTATAGCAAGGCAAATTTTTATTAAATATCTATGTTGTAAGACAGAAAGGTGGGAGCTTCTTCCTCAGTGGAAGTGGAAACAGCCTGGTAAGCACCTACCATGTGTGAGAAGCTTGGTTATCTGTTCCTTTGTGACAGCCTGCAAACTCTTACAATATGGACTGGATGATGTCACCAGGAGAACAAGGAGACTGCTTGGAAAGAACCAAACCTAATTATCTAAGTGTTAGAAGACTGGTTTCAGGATGGGGCCTGCTTCTGTTTCCCATTGTTTTAGTACCTATGGGGGGAGGTGTTGGGGTAAAAAATGTACATTTTGGAAGTCTTCCTTTCAAAGAATCGCACTACTGGAAGGAAGGTTAACAAACATCTAATATCACTCCTTGATTTATCAACGAGAAAAACGAAGCATCATCTTTCTGACTTGCCTAAGGTTACTCTACAATTTGGGGGCAGAGCTGGGTCTTGATGCTTAGGTGGCTTTAAATGGAGTATCAGATTCAAAAGCATAAATATAGGTCCTGTTTACTTACAATATTTTATAATGTCGGTTCTCTGGGTCTACTGTTTCCTCTCTTTCTCCTTGTTATTCCGCACTCCCACCCCTTTCAACTCTTAGCTCAAGATGTTCCACAGATGGAGGAAACCAACCTCAGCTTACCTCCATATAAATTTGTACTGTTTTGACTTTTCATTTGCAGTGGTTGTCACTAACACCTGCCTGGTTCCCTCATATCATAGGAGGAAAATAAACATTTCAATGTATGTTCATTTTATATCTGTCTGAGACTCATGATTTAAAGTTTTCCTGAAAATTATCTTTTCACTGATATTAAATAAGAAATATCTATATTGTAGTTTCCTCAGAAGGCTAGTTACTGGTAGAAAAAATCCATCAAGAGGATAAATAAATAATTATAAAAAATGAAAATAAAATATCTTCCATTAAGGATGAAAATTTGACATGTTTATGAACTAAATTTCAGGAAGGAAAGAAAATCCTACAAAATAACTTATAACCTTAAGTAACACAGTAATAAGATGATAAGAGCAGTTTTAAGAAAGTAACAACCACTGTGCGGATCTCTGCTGCTTAACATGCAGCCTTCAGCCACATATGGCTGCTGAGGGTTTGCACCGTGCTTCCTCCGAGTTGACATGTACTATACGTGTAAAATGAACTCCAGATTTGGAAGATTTAGTACAAAAAAAGAATGTAAAATATCATATTAATAATCTTTATATTGATTACATGTTGAAGTGATAATATTTTAGATAACTTGGGCTACATAAAATACCTTAAAAATTAATTTTACCCATTTCTTTTTGCAATTTAAATGTGACTACTAGAGCATTAAAATTACATTTGTGATTTTGGATAATTCTGGTATAAAGAATTAAACCAAAATTTTGATACATATTATGAGGCATTATTGACATAATCTTGGGTTTCAATACTTATTCTGGAGAAAAACAAAACAAGAAGAAAAATCATACATTGAAGAGCAGTTTCCTGGAGTTCAACTAAATAAATATGTTTTCTCTGTGAACAGTCATAGAACATTCGGCTGTCATCAGTTACAATACGGAAAGACAAAAAAGATCATGAAAGAGCTGCCTGAATCAAACAGTTTGAAGATCAGTAAGTGTACATTTAGTTTTGTTGTACCTTTTGTCCTTGGTGGAAGGTGAAGTCCATTGTGTGTGTGTGTGTGTGTGTGTGTGTGAGTGAAAGTTCAAGGTTTCCATGAAGAAGTGAAAAGAGCTGAGCATTCAAGATGAAGGAGGTATGAACATGGTTACACTTTCTAGAGAGATGACTGGTTACCTTGGAAACAGTTTAAATTCTTACATCAAACAAAATCCTGAAATCGACCTTTTTTTTTTTAGAGCAAGCAGCATATGGATTTAAGGTGTTTATCACTGCAAAATGAAATTCAACATTGTTTGTGGGTACTGCAAATGCACACATTAATTGCATAATTTTCATTTGTAAAGAAATAACAAATTATATAACTATCAAGTTAAAAGTCATGTGAGAGACAAATTGAACTTTCTGGGGGAATTATCTTTGATATATTTTTACTAAAATAAAATACTGTACTGTTTTTTTCTGATTTAAAGATATAAATTGCTTATTGCAAAAAAAAAAAAACCAATCAATATATAAGGAATTAAAAAAAGTAGGAAGTAGCCTCCACTCCCAGACCCAATCCCATTGTCAGAGATGTCTACAGGTAGCAGTTTGGTAACTGTTTTCCTAAATGTGTTCTTGCTGTTTGCGTGTGTGTGTGTGTGTGTGAGAGAGAGAGAGAGAGAGAGAGAGAGAAAGAGAGAGGGAATGGGATCATATAACTCATGTTATATAAACTGCTTTTTAAAATCGTAAATAATGTCCTTCTTTGGAAAATTAAGATTTGTAAGTAATACTCATATCTATGCAGGGGTCTTTTCACTGACAGCCTCACTGCCTATAGTGCTACTTATTGGCCTTGCTGTGCTGATGTTGTGAGATGTGTGTGCATGCCATGTCTCTATGAACTAAATTGGAAGCTCCCTGAGGGCAGAAATCAAGTTGTATCTAAATACACCATGGCATCTAGCACAGAGCTATGTCCACGGTGGCCTCTTAGAAATACTTTCTCAATAATAGATTATTTCTTGTGAATATTAACTGATCATACAAGATCCTGAACACCAGACAAGAAGGGAGAAGAGGCACATTGCTTGGTTTATAGTAACTGCTCACACCCCAGCAGGGGTGATATTCTAGGCTTTTGGCAATTCCATTCTTGAGTCTCATAACACTTACCGGAGCCTTGGAGAGCACCAGTGGAGCACCACACTAGTGTGTCTTACACAGAGTAATTCACTGAATCCTTACAACAACGCTGCAGTGTTGGCACTTTTAAAATTCCCATTTTATAATGAGGAATCTAATGCAAAGTATTAAAAAGTGACACTGGAAACTGAACCCAAGTTTCTAACTTCAGAACTCATACTCTCAACCCCTATGTTATACCAGGGAGCTTATATTCCAAAACTTTCATGACTTTTTCATTTGGTCATGGTAGACAACAAGCAACTGGCTAAATTTTTCATAAAAATAAACACCAAAATCTTATTGACACATAAATCCATTGCACATGTATCTTACTTATCATGATGCCATTCGCTAGGTACCACTCATCACAGGAGAATAAAAGCAAGGAGGCTAAGCGGGAGGGTCATGGGAGTCAGGACTGGATAAGGTCTCTTATCTAGGTCAGAGACACAGAAGAGGGAGGAAGAAACCCTGGCCTTGGATTCCCTTTGCTGCTTCTATGAGTTCCAGCTGGCAGTGACATTTTTAATAGCAAAGAGCAGCACTTGAATGCCTTGCTACTCTGTGGCCTAATTTTCATCCTCTAAATTTGCCATCGTGTACTTTATGCTCTTATAAACTAAATGACTCATCACTAATTAATCAGTACAATGATGCTAAATTTTGGCCACAAGAGTGGACCAAAGCCAAGTCAACCTAGCTTTCAGTTAATTGGAAAAATTAAATGGATGAGAGAAGCCAAGTTCTTCTAGGTATAAATAATGTGCTTTATAACACATCTATTTAAAGGCATCAGCAAAAATATTTTAATATCAGCAGATTCTAAAACTGTTCTATCCTCCTCTTCAATATATAGTTAAAGCCACAGCACGGATGTAAAGTTGACAGCATAGAAAGTAGACTTTCGTATGCTAAAAATTATAAAGAATTTTATGTTGAATTGTATCAAGGTTACCTTTACTTCTGAGGACAAAATATCTCTTATCCAGGTACCTACTCACTCTGTGAAAAATACTTACTGAGTATGTCCCATGTGCCAGACACTGGGGGTGGAGTGGGGAACTAGGGAATCGGGGCATGTGCCCACTTCCTTTGTGATCTTGCCAATGCTTCTCCTGCCACCTGGATGCAGGGAACAGCTTGTAGTCTCTGGCCAACTTGTATCATTCTTTAAGTATGGGCTTTCCTTCCTCTAAGCAGCATTTTCTGCCTACTTGCCCTGTCCACACCATGTCTGGGCTAGAATTCCCTTTTATAACCTCCCCCAGGACCGTGTGCTTAGTACTGTGGTTACACTTCTCACAGCACCTTGCCTCCTTGTCTGTATCCTCCACTAAAATCTCCATCCCACTGAGAAGAGGCACTGTCTATCTGGGCCACCACTGTTTTCCACGGCCTGGCACACACTGTACTCTTATTAAATATCTGTTGAAGGTCTGAGGCAGGTGGTCTTTAGTATAAACTGTGTTGTTTTGGTTATTGGGTTATTTGTGTGTCATGGTATAAAAGTTATCAGCACGCAGTCACCAGCAGGGAAATTTCTAATCTAAAGGCTGGACCCACGAAGGTGGCTACAGCAGAGGTCTGCCCTGGTCCTGCTCGGAAGGCTGCTGTACATCAGCTGGAAGAGGATCATGGAAAAGTACCGAAAGAGGAAAATAATGCCCTGAACATCAACCCAGAGAAGCACCACTCAGACATTCATGAGAAATCACAATGAAACTGCCCTCTCACATTTCTGTTTAATCATGGCTGGCCTCTCCATTACCTTGGTAACCATCCTCTATCCCAGCTCCTGTTCTTCTGTTTTCCTTTTTCTCTTACAGCCCTTTTCAAAACAGTAACTCTTTTGATACCTCATTTATTATGTACTTGTTTGCTGACTTCTTCCTCACTTGATTATAACTCCCTGAAGGTAGGGACCCAATTAGTACCCTCAGCTCCTAGGACAGTTCTCAACACATAGGTGTTTTATCATAAAGTTCTCTGGACCATGACTGTCCTCAAACCTCTGCACAGACACAGAGAAACAATATATCTGTAAAAATGGGAAAGCACAGGTTGTATCTATCTGTTTTGCTCAGTTGTATGCCCAGGATGTATCAGTTCCTGGCATATCATAGGCACTCAATAAATATTCACTGAATAAATACATAAATAAGCCAATCAATTAAGATTTTATTTCAAGTTTTAAACTGTTTAGGTGGGGAATGGAATTCATAGGTCCCACTGATGATAAACAGACAAGTAAATAAATAAATGGGAGAATTTTGCTTAAAGTAGAATGCCGGGGGCTGGGGGCAGATATGGACAGCATGCTGAAATTGGACAATCTAAATTCTGTAACCATTTTATTAAAGGTTGGATCAGGCAAGAGTCACCAATGGAGGCTAAATCTAGAGGGAAATCTTGATGAGGAATGAGCTATTAGCATGGCTTTAAAGTGTCTCCTGGCAGACTGCTTATTAGTTATAGGGGAGAAAATTAAACAGTAATTACCTAATGGAGAAATGAGAAAACACTTGACTGGGTGATTAAAGTTAACATCACCACAGAGGGACAGATGGACACTGTGCACCTCCAGATGTGATGCACTGAGAGGGAGGTAACATCACCTGTGCGGTATTCCAAATGAGAATGCGCAAACTTAGCAGAATCCAGGAGCTAGGAGTCAATCCCCAAGTGAGGGATGTTCTATTTTAAAAGGAGAGGTGGCAGTACTCTCTACCTCCAAAATGTCAATGTGAGAAAAGACAAAGGGAGGCCTTAGAAATGGTCCATATTGAAAGAGGTTAAAGAGACATGGCACCTGGATGCGATACCTGCCCCTAGACTGGATCTTCCACCAGAGGGGGCAATGACATAAATCACGTTAGTGGATCAATTGATAAAACTATAATATAAAAGGTAGATGAGATAAAAGAATTCTGTCAATGTTAAATATACTGAAGTTGCTTGCTCCACTGGGAAAGAGAACACCTGCATTCTTAGGAAATACGCATTGAAGTTTGGGGTAAAGGGCCATGAGGCATGTGACTTTTCCCCAATTCCTTCAGGAAAAAAATTATGCAAATAATGATATGTATATAATATATATGGAGAGGAAGAGCCAGAGAGAAAAAGAGTGCACACCAATCACAAAGCCAACTGTGTAAAATGCTAACAGTAAGTGATTCTGGGTAAAATGTATTCGGGTATATGGATGTTCTTGTACTGTTTTTATATTTACAATTTATCCATAAGATTGAAGTTATTTCCAAATAAAAAGCAAAACAAAGTAAGTAAAGGAAGTGGAAGTGTCACAATGTATCAATAATCACAATAAATACAAATGATTTCATTAAATACTTGTGTGGGTTTTAGTATTTCATCGGTTGATGAATACCACATTGTCTCGAAAGATAAATTGTCAAATCATCTTATTTTGCGTGCTAAAAATGGTTTAAATTCAAAAGGGAAATTATAATGAAGTCAGTGAAACATAAAAGTTTGCATCCTAATGCATAGGACTCAGCCGTGCCCGTACTTGCAGCTCTTTGGATTCTGAAAATGCTGCCCACTGGGAATTTTCAAAACAGGAGCTTCCCAGCTGCACCCACACCAGGACAAGACCATCACCAAGGAGAAGCAGAAGCCCTGGCAGTAGGCATTCCCCTCTCGGAACACTGCAATCATCCAGATGCTCTCAGCTCCCCCCACTGGTCCTGCCTGTTCCCAACCCTGATGTCCAGTCCCGTCCAGCCTGGCAGCAGCCACAGAGATACAGCTACTTCAATGAGCAGATACGCAATTACCAGGAGTGACTTACAGTTGATAATTGTACCCCAAACACGAACATCATTTCACAATGCACAACCCACAAAGTGAATCCTGCCCTGAGGAACAGCAATCTGCGTCAGATTAAAACAAATAGCCAGATTAAAGGGAAATGTTAATTGGAAGTAGCCAATTAAGCTTTTATGACGTCAGATTAGTGCAGGCTTACAACCACATTAAAGCAGGACATCAAAAGGATTGCCCTGGAATAATGTTATAAACCAGCACTGTCACTCAGTTTCTCTGGAAATTATCTGCCTGTGCCATTCTGTTATCCTCAGGAATATAGCCCTCTTTGTCACAGCCTTGTGTGGCTGCCAGTCTTTGGGGGTTGTTGTGTAAGTGATCAGAGAAAGATTTCCAGCCGATAACATGTCAGCTGTCAGCTCCAATTGTATACCTTATATTCAGCATGTTAAAGCCAATCTGATTTTTTTTCTCACTTTTTTTTCCCCCTTTTTGGTATTCTTGCCTATGTTACTTGGAATTTAACTTGGGCTGACAGAAAAGGTTGTACTGATTTGTGTGGGAGCCAGAGAGAGAGAGACCAAGAAATTACACAAGATTTAGATTTAGCATTCTGCATGATGCTGGGTGACCCAAGATGGAGGCAGTCACAGGGAGTGCTCAGTATGACAAACACCAGGTAGGACACTTGTATACATGCAATTTACTATTCTGGATTTTGTGCCTCAGTTTCTTGTCTTTCAAGAAGGAGCACAGTGTCAATATATGGAATGTCATATAAACATTTGTTTCTGGTTCCTCTCTGTTGTTGTCCCTCTTTGTGACTGGTACAGGTGTGTGAATGTCTGCCCTATTTATCCTGGGCCTGGGGTAATTACCGCAGTCAGTGTGTTGGGGAGTGTATGTTGCTCCCACAAGGACGAAGATTACCCCTGCTTCGTGCCTTCCTTATTAAATTGGCTCTGGGCTGTACACATATTCATGCTGAGTATGACATCGACCCTGACCTGCTTTCACTTTGGCAAGCATTTTTTTAACATCTGACGTGTGGAAGGTACCTGAGTCGGGAAAGGTTGAACTAGAAATCACAATAAGACATAAGACTCGGCCCTACAATAAAAAGCTTGCCTCCCTGACAAGGTTATCTAGATGGCGACTGCTAAATGGTTTTGGTTACATAAATTATGTAGTGTGTTTCTACAGGACCTTTGTTAATGACACGGACAGGATAATAATTGTGTTGTAAAGTGCAAGTCTCAACCAGGGAGAAATAAAGGATACTGTACAGTCCACTCCGCGTAACACAGAGATGAGGGTTAACCCTGTAAGTGCCAGATTTTACTCTTTTGTGACAGAAAGCTTCCCCACCAAATATCAGGTACATCTCCCTCCCTCAAACTGAAGAATCTATCCATCCCAGCAGTACATACCCCCACCCCCAACCTCTAGTCCTCCCCTCTCCCTCCCCTGCAAGCTGAAAGCCAGCATCTAACAAATTTTGGCCCACAACTGTTGGCAAGCAATGATTCTTCCCCTTTCTTCAACAAAGAAAATAAAACCTTTCAATGGTGAAATATTACAGGGTTACAGTTTGGGCAGGTGGGGAGGGAGCCAAGGGTCCCGCCAGTGAGCAGAGGGGTCTGTCCTCCCTCTCTAGTCATCCATCTGTCCAGCAGCTGCAGGATAGCCAGTTCAGCCCTGACACCACCAACATCACTGCTTGTCTTTGTTCTGTTGCTTTAATTTTTGTCTCTTACCACGTCCCCCCTGCTTCTTGCCCTGCTGCCTTCTCTGGACAGGGTCAGTCAGTGAGGGTGCTCCCCTCATTCCCAGCCTTCTGCCTCTCTTCCCGGGTAGACCAGATACTGAAATAATTGCTAGCATCTCTCTAATCAGCCTCAGTTTTCCCAAATGCTGCCTTTTCTAGATGCTCAGGAGTTCCTTCCTGCCTTATCAGCCTATTGGAGGTGAGGACAGTTTAGGGTGTAGGATTATTTCTGGGTCTGAATAATTTTTGAATTATTTTGAATTATTATAGAAGTTTTGGGAAACTGGACAATTGGGTAGTTGAGGGTTTGCTCTATTTATAAATGGATGAAAACATTATTTTTAAGAAAGGACTGCTTCTTACAATTCAGGAACCAGGAAAAGCATGTAAGATCTCTGTCCTTTTTTTTTTTTTTAATTCTTGTTTCTATTGGGTCAGAGAAATTTAATTCTATAGTTCAGTTAAAAGATGTCTCTACATAGAGAAAGATCAAACTGATAATCCCCACTAGTTTCCTTCACACATTTCAAAATAAATGCAGGCTCCAGACAGGACACCCACCTTAGCAGATAATTATTTTTGTTCAGCAGCAAAACATCAAGCTTCAAAAAACTAATTGATTCAATGAATATTTATGAATCTTGGAGGAAGTTTAAACAGGCTCAAAATATCGTATTAGCCAATTTTCTAATAGGAATGTAATTTTTTTTTAATGATCCTTTTTTACTCTTTAATGTTAAAACGGACCCTGCCTGGAATCCTGAAATGATGAGTCTGTCATTTCAGCCGCCATAAAGCACTGAGCCTACGTCCTTACACGCAGCTAAGTCATCAACAACTATTTTCAGATTGGGAGTCAATTTCCATAATTTAATCTTCAGGGAAGCTGGTATTATGATTGCATTATTCAAATAACATACTATATTTTGAACTGATGAATAAATCTGCATTTTGGGTAGTCGAGAAGTAACAAAATTGAGCAAAGTAGAGTAAAGGAATTTCAGAGCTCTACACTTTCCCCCAAAGCAGTAATGTCTCTTTGTTTGGTACTTCACTTAATAACTGGAAAAAGCTCATCAGCAATTGGTTTTCATTTGGAATCAAGCACAAGAGACAATTAATGAGAATTCTCATTGACTGGAATCACTGCTGGTACCTCAGAAACCCTTACAGATTAAGAGTTTAAGATGAACATATGCAAACGTTTGCCACAGAATTTATGTCTTATCTTTGGCAAAAATCTTTTTCTGCAGTTGATTCAATGAGTCTTCCGCACTGTGATTCTTGACCTACTCAACCCAAAGCAATCCTAGATCTTTTCCAGGATCTTCCTGTGGGACACAGCCCTCTTGGGGGTTTTCACTGTTGGCTGAGTTCTCAAATAAATCTCTTATAGATCATTAGGGACTGATATGTTGGTCTCTTCCCAGAACTGCACCCCAGTTCTATTATTAAGTTAGAGCAGTAGTATTCTGTGACCTGGGCCATTATTTCTCCTGGCAGGGGAGACTGCTTAGTTGACAGATTTGTTGCTAAATATTTACAGAATTTGGGAAATAGAAAGTTATTAGGTAGGCTCAAGAAATGATTTCAGTACGCAGTTATCTTGAATTTTGCTTACAAGCCACAGTTTGAGTTAAAGAAATCTGGAGCTTTTTAAATCTCTGAAATAATTTTATTACCAGTTTAAGAAAAGTCTAGAGTTCTAAATACCTTTCACATTTCCCTGAGTTAGAAAGTAATCAAAGTAATCATACTGAGTTTGAAAGCTGATTTCCATACTTAACTTTCACACTTTATTATGCTTAACTCTGCTACTTTTTTTTTTTTTTTTTGATGTTTAGCTGAAAAGGCAATGCTTGAGAGGCTTCAAATTAAAGAAAATCAATAATTACACTCTGACCTACATTTAAATCATTAATTCACAGTTCTATTTAAAAATACTGAAACAGCAGATTTAACTCAGAATTCCAAAAAACAATGAAATATTTCACAAATACAAGGTCAGGTCAGTGAAATGAGCTGTTAATTCACAGACGATGCCTAATACCAGAAGGTCTACCTCCCTCTCCCCCACATCCCCCTATTTGCGGCTTCTGTCCAGACCTCCTGCCTTAATCTATCTCGTGTTCTGCTTCCTGACCCCATCTCAGCCGCCCTGACTTAGCCTGTAATTACTCCTTCAGTGAGCTGCTTTGCTGCCTGTGATATGTTTGATACCACTTCAATCAATGCAAAAAATGTTTACTGACTATGTGTCTTCAAGCACAGCTCTGGTAACTGGAGATATGATGGTGAACAAAACAGATGCTCCTCAGTTGGCTTCCTATCTCAACTATGATCTGGACCTTTTAGCAGACCCACAAGACCTACATATAATGGCACCAGTTTTTATTTTTTATAAAGAAAGCACCCTTTCCAAATCTAACCTAGTTTTAAATCTTGGCTTTAAAATGAAGATATGAATTATAATGAGCCACATAAGGCAAAAAGTGAGTTTTGCAATCTGATTATGAAGATTCTACTGACTGAGGAAATAATTTCCATATATATTAAAAGAACTCAGAGTGAAATATGAGACTCAGTTAATTGCTTTCGCGAGGCAGAGACCCAATTTCTTTGCTGCTTCTTTTTCAAGGCCTTTTTAACTAAAAAGTTTCAATGTTTTCTTACAAATATTTCTTGGGGTTTTGTATCTATTACAAATAATTGCTGAATGCAACTCTTTCCCTGCTCATCTTTGAATCAAGTTACTGACATGCAGACACAAGCCAAGGCCAAGCAATGACTCAACTATGTGCTGCATCTATTTTCCAAGGTCTTAAATAAGGTTATAAAGAATAAAGAAATCTGAAGCACTCACAATAGCAAGAAGTAAGAAGCATCAACTATACATGTAGCTTACTATTTCTTTTTTTTTCTAACCTTTCAATTCTTCTCATTCATTTTGTTGGTGAATAAGAAGAAATTGAAATCAAACTTCTGGCCTTTGGAAATCAGTCCCTTGCCAGCTTGAAAACTGCATTAAGTTGAGAAGAGTGAGAGGGAAGACTAACACTGGGGAGTTTGCTCCACCATATAAAAATGTGTTATAAAGCACCAGGTGTTCAAAGTGTGTGGTACAAATTAAAAATAGAAGACTAGAATGATGGAACAGAATAGGGATGCCTGGAATGGAGCTAAGCCTCTAAGTTTAATAAATTATAATACCATGTGAAATAAAATAATGGACAAGTAAGTAATGACTAACAAACACGGATTAATAATAGAGAAAAAAGTTATCATATACAACTATAAATTCCAGAAGGACTAAAGAATTTAATTTTAAAAAACCCTCAAGCTTAAAAAAATTGTGAATAACATTATGCTGATTAAAATCAAAGAATAAATTATTAATGGTAAAGTAAATAACTGAAAACTTTTCTTTAGCAAAAAGCTAAAGACAAGGAATAGTTAATCCTGATGAAGATGACTAACTTTGATATGACAAACCAATACAGTTCCATAAAAAGCAATACTCTCCTTTCATTGTAAGGATGGTGAAAAGATGTAAAAAGTGCCTCACATCCTTTGACAGACCTTATATTCATCCTTCAAGACTTAACTCAATGTCACCTTCTCTGTGAAGCCTTCCAAGTAACTCTACTGGTGCCAAGAGACTTACTCATAATGCTGTAACTTTTAAAAAAAATTGCATTCCCTTGTCATTTATTCTTTACATGTCTTTTTTTTTTTTAGATAATTCATCAGCTACTTATCTTTTTATTCCCAAGGCTTAGCAGGATGAATGTTCCACATAATGAGTGTTAGATAAATGCTAGTTAAGTGAAAAGAAAATTCACACAGAACCGATCACTTTGGAATTCTTTAAGAATGCTAATTCCTCAATACTAGGACTTTTCTAAGCACTATGAAGGAAAGATGCAGAAGGACAAACTATAAGAATGCACAGTCTCAACAACTACTTCTGGAGAGGACAGAATAGAAGAAAAAGCACCTGAAGATGTGTTAAGTAAAATCCTACTAATAAATTACATTAGTTAGTAGGGAGGCTATTTTCTGTAGCAAATCCACCTATAGCCCAAATATGATAGAAGTTTATTCCTTGTGTACATAATAAATAAAATAAATGATTTAGTGGAGGAAACTCTCTTTCAAATAGTGATTTCTAGAAACCCAGGCTCCTCCCATCTTCTAGCTCTACCATCTTCACCGTGTGGTCTCCAAGATTCTATATGGAGCCCATCAAAAAACGGAAAACAGGGATGGAGAAAGCAAATGCACATCTCTTAACCACCATGATCTGCTAGCAGCATACATTACTTTGGCTGCCATTCTGTTGGTGAGAACTAATCACATAGCTCACCTAGGTGCAAGGGAAGCTGGGAAATGTAGTCCCTGACTGCAACCATGTCCCAGTAAGTAGTGTTACAGAAGAGTGTGCATACATTTGATGGAGAATTAGACATCTCTACTTCATAAAGATTTCCTACACCTTCTTTTAAATTTTTTGTAAATGGATTATATCTACATAAACACATACACGTACATATACATATATTTCTTTATCTATCTACGTACATTTAACTTCTGAAAGATACAAACACACACACACACACTCTCACACAGGACTTACAGATCTTTGAGAAATACAAGGTTGGGGCTACAAGTAAGCCAATGCAGTTAGAGGTAAGATTCTTCCCCAAATCAGAATGTTGAGTTTTGTTTAACTCTCTTTCTTCAACTACATTCTACATCCTACAGCAATGATTCTCAGACTTTTTGAAATAATTACTGCACACACTATGAATCAAGCACTATGTCAACTGAAAAATGAGGCAAAGTTCTTATCGCCTCAAAGGAATAATCAGCCTAGGGGGAAAAAAAGAGACAAAAGCAGGTAATTATAATGTCAAGGATAAACAATGACAAAATCAGTGCTGATTTTAATACTTAAAAGGGTCAGTTATCTTTCATATTTTTAATGTTTTCCCAGCAATCTGTCAGGATTAATAGATCATTTCCCTAATAAGTTCTCTCTAGATATTGTGGAATAGCTTACGTGCCTTTTGAAGAATTTCCTAATCTCCACTCTATAAACAAGAGTAAGGGCTGGGATAGGAAAGGCAGGGGGAAAGTTCTCTACCTTCTTCACACATGTTTTGTTATTGTTGGTCTGTCATTTATTTATAAGGCAGTTATCATTATGGCCACGTAGTAACAGTAAAAGCTCGTTTTTGTTGTTGTTCAAAGATGATTCTAAGTGTATTATTTAAATGTTTGAAAGATTTTAAAAGTTTATTTAATAAGGAAGAGAGTTGGACATAGGCAATATCAAATCTCATTTATAGCCATTTAAGCCCTAGAAAAAAATTTTAAGTTCTTGATTCTAATAATTGCTGTGATCAAAAATAAATATTTGCTGAGTATTTACAAAGTAAATGACTTGGTGCTGAATACTGTTAGACCTATGGAATTTTACTTTATGCTGCCCAAGCTAAAGAATTTTATAATTCTACTGATGAACAAAAAGAAGATTTAAGCAATAAGATGATAAAAATATATATACAAAATAACATGGAAACTCGGTTGGTTGGGTGCCATGGAATCAGTACCAATGAACACACATTATGCTGTTTTCTTTGTGACCATTTCTCACCTCAGCCTTTGGAAGCTCAAAAATAATAAATATTTTGACTAAATAATAGCACGCATTTGGTTACCAGCTGTGACCTCCAGAAAAATGGGAGAGGCAGATGGCAGGAAGCAGTGAAAGAGAAGTTTACTAGAGAAATGTTAGAATGTGAGTGTTTTAAAGATTGCATCTACTATACTCAGGTTGTCTGTAAATCTCTAAAGAATAGGGTACCCAGATAAAATAGAGGATACCCCGTTAGGTGTTAATTTCAGATGAACGATTAAAAATTTCTCAGTGTAGGTATGTTCCAAATATAGCATAGGAATACTTATGTTAAAATGTATGCATTATTTATCTGAAATTCAAATTTTGCTTTTATTGGTACATCTGGCAACCCTATTAAAGGTTCCAGTAAGGATCCTTCCAATGTTATAGTAATATATGCTACCTAAAAATCTCATTTAAAACAAAGCTGGTCAGAAATAATATTAGAAAAAATATAGAGGTTTCCTTGTAGGTGCTGGATCAACACGAGTTGTATCTACTTAATATGTCTTCATTTCTGAGGGAAAGGGGAGGACCTGAAGCTTCTGTCAGCGTAACCAGAAGGTTCCAGTTCACTGGTTCAGTTTCAGCTTCCATCGTCCTCTTGCTAGCTTTTGTATATGTGTCCTGAGAGACAATTAAGTATCAAGCTCAAAGACCCAATCAGGCAGTTTTCTGATCTAGAAACAGGAGTCAATGAAATAAATATCAACAGTAATTATTCAAATAGTATCTTTACATTTGCAGAATGTCACAGTTCTATCACCTTTTCAGAATCTGGAAATGCATTTGATCTGCAAACCAACTTTGTGAAATACTTTTCTATTTCAGGCAGATCTACTCAAGATTCCTGATTTCTGTGAAATTATGTGCATTCCCCTGCAGCTACGGAAACAGCATGAAACAAATATTGCTTTTCATTCTAGCTGTCAAACATCTACTTTATGGATGAGTTAATTACTATGCAAGAGGGGACTGACTCACATTGGTGTGTAGTGGCTGCTAATGAGAAGTCATAAATCAAAGTCCTTAATGTTAAACCCAAGCTGCAACGTGCAGTTCTCTTGAAATATCACAAGGAAGGCTACGTGTGTGTGCATATACGGGCAATGACTCTCTGACTCTCAGGAAGTTAGCTGCTTCCTGATGCCCAGTTTAAATATTTAGCATATAACCCATCCTCTCTCTCACTCTCCCCTTTGTGATGTCTTTGTTTCCTGTAAATCCCATAGATCTCTGCAAGGGTAGTGAGAAGGGGCAGGCAGTGAGCTGCCTAAAAACACAATAGGATGATGCTGGCTCCTTGGGCTGACTCCCTGATAAACTAATTACAGGGTGGATGGTGACTGCCTAGAATGGAAGGTTATTTTTTGTTTTTTGTTTTTTCCTAGCCTCAGCAAGGAACAAAAAAACCCTTCCTATTTATATTCATCATAAATTCTTCATAAATTGGGGATTGGTTTAGGGATATAAAACTCTCCTTCTAAAGTACAAATGTTCCCATCTACCTGAGCAAGTCAGTTATCAATTTATATACATCCTGTAAATTGTTCTAATCTGATTTGTCCCTGGAAAGCACCAAAGCAATCAGCTAATAGAAGTTGTTTAAACGGGGAGAAAAGCCTGTGGAAAGGGAGTTATATAGGTGAAGGTTGAGCCTGGGCATTTGTTTTCTCATTTATTTATTCATCAATTGCATGTGAATTGAGTGCCTACTAACTGTAAAGTTCTTTGAGAGATGCTGGGATAGGTATCACTCTAACTCATATTTAAGACCTTTAGAGCATAGTGGAGGAAGTAAGCAGGTAAAGATGATAACACAAGGCAGGATGAAATAAGTGCTTACGAGATGGATAAGGGGCAGGGCAGAGGGAGCCCCTGAGAAACAACCGAACCTGATAGGAGGAAGGGACGGTAACTCACACTTAATGAAGTCCTGCTCCCTGGCCAGCATCAGAGTGCCCTCAGTTAGGACATTACCTGCACCATCAAGGAGGGGAATATTCACAGTGGGCTTTAGAAGGAAAGGAGGGCTCCAGAGGTCTCCCAAGTCAGGACAGGGGCCCCTTGTTCTGCAGAACAATGGAGGAGCAGGAAGCACCGCACATGTCAACTATGGCCCGTGGTTTGGTGTGGCTGGAGTGAAGAAAGACACCTGCAATTATTACACCCCATCTACTTCTGCCGCAGTAGGCCTGGGCGAATGGAGGCTTTGGAAATTAAAGGTTGCATGCAGAAAAGCCCTGTACATGGAAGAGAGAGAGGGGAGGCAAGGGCTGAGAGACTGACCCAAAAGGCAATCTTAGAGACAAAGGCTGATTCTGCAATACCGGTCTGGTGACTTTCACAGTGACTGCCACACAAAAACTTGATTGCCCCCTGCCAAACCCCTGAATTGAATCTTATAAGCTATATCCAGCATACTGTGGGCTTCATATCCAAGTTTTAAATATATATATATATATATAAAATGCTTGATTTACATGCAGCTGTCCAGTTTTCCCAACACAATTTGCTGAAGAGACTATCTTTATTCCATTGTATGCTCTTGCCTCCTTTGTCGAAGATTTGTTCTTCAAGGGCAGCTACCCAGGCAATAGAAATAAGAGCAAAAATAAACAAATGGGACCTAATTAAACTTACAAGGTTTTGCACAGCAAAGGAAATCATAAGCAAAACAAAAAGACAACCTACAGAATGGGAGAAAATATTTGCAAAAGATGAGAATGACAAGGGCTTAATTTCCAGAATATATACACAGCTCATACAACTTAATAACAAAAAAACAAACAACCCAATCCAAAAAATGGGCAGAAGACCTGAAGAAGCAATTCTCCAGTGAAGACATACAAGTGGCCAATAGACACATGAAAAATGCTCAGTATTGTTAATTATCAGAGAAATGCAAATCAAAACTACAATGAAGTATCACCTCACACCAGTCACAATAGCCATCATTCAGAAGTCCACAAACGATAAATGCTGGAGAGGGTGTGGAGAAAAGGGAACCCTCCTACATTGTTGGTGGGAATGTGGTTTGGTGCAGCCATTATGGAAAACAGTACGGAGATTCCTCAAAAGACTAAAAATAGACTTACTATATGATCCAGCAATCCCACTCCTGGGCATATATCCTGAGGAATCTTAATTCAAAGAGATACACGCACCCCAATATTCATAGCACTATTTACAATAGCCAAGACATGGAAACAACCCTGAATGTCCACTGACAGATGACTGGATAAAGAAGTTTTGGTATATTTACACAATGGAATACTACTCAGCCATAAAAATAACACAATAACGCCATTTGCAGCAACATGGATGGAACTGGAGACTGTCGTTCTAACTGAAGTAAGCCAGAAAGAGAAAGAAAAATACCATATAATATCACCTTTATGTGGAATCAAAAAAAAAGAAAAAAGGCAAACAAACTTATTTACAAAACAGAAACAGACTCTCAGACATAGAGAACAAACATGTAGTTACCAGGGAGGGAGTTACCAGGAATGGGAAGGGATAAATTGGGAGTTAGAGATTTGCAGATACTAACTGATATATATAAAATAGATAAACAAGTTTATACTGTATAGCACAGGGAATTATATTCAATATCTTGTAGTAACTTAAGGTGAAAAAGAATATGAAAACAAATATATGTATGTTCACATATGACTGAAACATTGTGCTGTACACTGGAAATTGACAGCAACACTATAAACTGACGATTCTTCAATTAAAAAAATACACACACACACACAAATGTTTGGAAAGCCACAAAGATGATCATCTCCCTATTCTGCCAATTCAAGAGGCGCTAAATCTCAGAGACTCTGGCCTTGCCTGTTTTCTAAGCAGCCATCTTATCGGAGAGAACAACGAAACCACAGAGAAGGCACTCATTTGAAAACACCTCCCAGGTGCTGCTGCTGCTCCTGACGTGGAGCATCCTGTCCCAGCCTGAGCCAGCTGGACATGCCACACATGGCTTGTAAGCCATGGAATGCTGCATGCCTGGTGATCTATGTACCCCGGGCCTACAGAAGCCTTTTCCATTTCAATCCTTTCCTAGTCACTTCCATCAATAAGACACTCAGTGGGTCCTGGGAACTTTGGCAGAGGCAGCACTGATGATAAATCTGATAGGAATCGCTTACTTCTCGTAACTGCATCTCTTTATCTCCTCGAGGGGAAATTACTTGATTCAGCCCCTGGGTTCAAGCTTACATTTCCCACACTGGGAGGGAGTCTAGAAGGAGCACCTGCCTCAGACAGCATCTGGCTGGCTCAGGACTCATGATCTGAATCTTGCTGGTCTAAACCCTTTGCTTTGAATTCCTGATCTGTGCCTAGACCCCATACTGCATCTCTAGGTGAACTCTAGAATTCCTGAAAAAAAAAAAAAAAAAAACTGGCAAAGAATGTAACATTGGGGTCCAGTTCCAAGTGGAAATATTTAAGATAGAGTCGTCAATTTGGAAGGACTGGTTGTAGAGGTAAGGGTATAAAAAAAAAATCGTTCTGTAAAATCTAAATAAATAAGAGTTTAAGAAGCTTTTATATATAAGATATATTTATGTATTTCCCCAGAATGTTATTATCAATATATAAGTCCAGTTCCAATAATATGTGATTTAAAATTTCCTTGGGAAAAGCTCTCATCTTTCAATGTAACTTCACTTTACATTGGAGAAATTTTTAAAGAAATCCTGATGCTGGGGTCACAATGACAGAGATTTTGATTGAATTAGTACAGAACACAAAATAGTCGGCCCTCCATAGGGGCATTCTACATCCTTGGATTCAGCCAACCTCAAATTCAACCAACCATGGATTGAGAATGTTGCAAAAAATTTCCAGAAAGTTCCAAAAAGCGAAACTTGAATTTTCCGCATGGTAACTCGCATTTACATTGTATTAGGTGTTAAAAGTGATCTAGAGATGATTTAAAGTTTACGGGAGGACGTGCGTGTGCAAATACTATGCCATTTTATATAAGGGACTTAAGATTCCACAGATTTTAGTATCCAAAGAGGGCTCCTGGAACCGATTTCCCTCAGATACTGAGGGACAACTATATGTCCTGAAAAGATGTCCGAGTGATTCTAATGAGGAATCTGGACTGAGGCCTACAGTCTGACATAGACTAAAGGGCTTTATCTTGCCCTTCAGTGTGTACAGCATGCCAGGTCATTAGATCTTCTCTGTTCCTCACAATCCCCTTGTAAGTCAGGATTTCTTGATTTCTTTTACAGACAAGTAAGGCTGAGAAAGGTTAAATACTGTCGAGTGTCCAAGGTTATACAGTCTCTGGTTTGTTGGGTTTGTCTCATTTGAGACAAGGGACTCCAATTAACAGCCTGCAAGGCCTTCGCTCGCAGCTCCCCTCAGCAGCCTCAGAATTCTCTGCTTGGTATGCCTTGCCTTTTTCTAAATGGAGTTTTAACCTATAATCCTGCTCCCTTCTTCCTGCCTTTCTCATTGCCTCCCAGATCCCTATCTCTGTTGGTTTTAAATTGAGGACATTTTTTAAAAAGGCAACTTTTCCTCTCAGCTGCAGGAAATTTCTCCTAAAATAAGCTGTTTTATCCAGCTATATAAATGAAGTCATCTTTGGTACTTTTCAATTCATATCAGAAGGTCATAGGATATAAAATTCTGTGCTCAAGCAATTCAGAAAAGACTCATCTCCAGAATATAAACTATGAAGGCAAAGATTTACATAAATTACCATATTAATATTCATATTTAAAGTTAAGAGTTTATCAGAAACAGAAAGATAAGGAAATAATTTCAATTGTAGCAGAGCATCCATTTTTCCACGTTGCTTAAATATTTGCTATGTAATTAGGAAGTGCTGGGTAGCGGTAGGGCATAGCTAGTTTTTACTATACTTAACTCCTTGAATGCCACAAAACAAATCTATCAAAAAATGCCATGTTTAAAGTCAAGCCCAGGGGGATTCAGAGAAGGCACGAGGTTGGGGGAAGGAGTTTGATCAGAAGTGGGGTTAGGAATGGACCAATTTGGACCAAGAGGTAAAAATATTCGTGGTTCTACTATCTGCTTATAAAAAGAAGAAATACAAATCAAAACTACAATGAAGTATCACCTCACACCAGTCACAAGAGCCATCATTAAAAAGTCTACAAACAATAAATGCTGGAGAGAGTGTGGAGAAAAGGGAACCCTCCTACACTGTTGGTGGGAATGTACTTTGGTGCAGCCATTATGGAAAACTGTATGGAGAGTCCTCAAAAGACTAAAAATAGACTTACTATATGATCCAGCAATCCCACTCCTGGGCATATATCCAGAGGAAACTTTAATTCGAAAAGATACATGCACCCAGTGTTCATAGCAGCACTATTTACAACAGCCAAGACATGGAAACAACCTAAATGTCCATCAACAGATGACTAGATAAAGAAGTTTTGGTATATTTACACAATGGAATACTACTCAGCCATAAAAAGTAGTAAAATACGCCATTTATAGCAACATGGATAGACCTAGAGACTGTCATTCTAAGTGAAGTAAGCCAGAAAGAGAAAGAAAAATACCTATATGATATCACTTATACGTGGAATCTAAAAAAAAAAAGGGACAAATTTATTTACAAAACAGAAACAGACTCACAGACATAGAAAACAAACATATGGTTACCAGGGGGGAAAGAGATGGGAAAGGATGAACTGGGAGTTCAAGATTTGCAGATACTAATTACTATATATAAAACAGATAAACAACAAGTTTATACTGTACAGCACAGGGAACTATATTCAATACCTTGTAGCAACTTAAGGTGAAAAAGAATATGAAAACGAACATATGTATGTATACGTAAGATTGAAACATGATGCTGTACACCAAAAATTGACACATTGTAAACTGACTATACTTCAATAAAAAAAAAAAGAATGTTCTGACACTTAGACACAGGCATTTTGATGAGGGCTGTATCAACACGACCCTGTCATACTGGCCTTATCACCACGTTTCGCTTCAGTGGCAAGGAAACTGATGTGAATAGCAAGATCTGGGGAGTCAACAAAGGCGAGAGGAGGAAGGAATGACAAGGAGAGAGTAAGATGTAAATCAGCATGTTTGGTGGGGGGCGGAAGGACCGCTGGTGCTGTTGAAGCAGGTGTGCACCACTTTCATGAGCCTCACGGGGCTCCTTGGTGGGCTTGTTTAGGGCAATTTTCTGCAAAGTGGTTTTCCACAAGGGTGTCGAAGACAATAACAGAAACTCTATTTATATATAACTCATTCCTTTTTTATTTATTTATTTGTAGGGGGAGGTAATTATTTATGTATATATTCTTGGAGGAGGTATTCGGGATTGAACCCAGGACCTCATGCATGCTAAGTATGTGCTCTACCACTTGAGATATACCCTCCCTCTAACTCATTCCTTTTTAGCATCTAGTTTTCTGTGTTTATTTTGTAACGTGCATTATAGATTGGCACAATGGTATGTGATTATCTAAGAATAAATAAATGCATATTGTGTAATAAAATAATTTGGCTGGGCTTTTGTCTCTAGTTCCTGGGAGGTAACCTCTAAATCCTTGGTATTTCCCAGTTACTGAAGTGCCTTTGTTATTCATGGTGGGTCCCTTAAAGCAAACCCAATAGTTAATGCTAATGACATGGCTCAGGATGAGCGGGTGGCCACACCAAAAAGACCAACTCTGTGATTAGATGGTTGGCACTTTTAGTCACATGATATCAGGCCATCCTCTGAGGAGGGGAGGTGGGTTGGAAATGAGTTCAACCATCTCGGCAATGATTCCATGAATCATGCTGATGTAAAGAAACCCCAATAAAAACTCTGGACACCAGAGCTTGGGTGAACTTCCCTGGCTGGCAATGCCCTGCCTGTTGTGACATATCAGTGAGCCTGAAAGGTGGCATGTCCCTGAAGACAACAGAAGCTTTGCACTTGAAACTCTCCCAGATCTTGCTCTATGCATCTCTGTTTGGCTGGTTCTGACTTTGTATCCTTTTGTTATAGTAAAACTATAATTGTAAGTACAGCACTTTCCTGAATTCTGTAAGTCATTCTAGTGAATTATCACACCTAAAAGTGGTCATGGGAGACCGTGAATTTGTAGCCCACTGGTCAGAAGTAAAGGTAGCTCAGTGGATGCCAAACTGATACTTAGTATCTGAAATGAGGCCAGTCTCCTGGAGGACTGTGCCCTTAACCTTGACTAACTCTGGGTAGACATAAATTGGAAGGACTACTCAAAAAGTTTTAGTGGCTATGAGTATTTGGTTCAAAAAAAGTTAGGGAACTACCTAAGACAGCACTCAGGCCTTGTGACATCCCTTCCCTCACCTGCCATCTGCCAGCTGTGGCTCTCAGTGTGCTATGGGAAGGAAAACTACAAACAAAAAAACATTCAATATAAAAAAATTAAAATTAGGTCACAGGGTACAGTAGACTTTAAATGAGGACTGTTCTAAGTGTTATTTGTGAGTAAAGAACATGAGATGGAGGACGTGGAGACTGTGACATGGTTGGGCTGCTTATACATTCTTCTTTCACACCATGACTCTTGCTCTTGCTTTGGAATTTGATGGTATGGTAAGAAAAAGTTACAGGAAAACACTTGCTATGGGCTCTGTCTAAATTTAATGGAGTCAGATATCATACACAATGACAATGACCTGTGTTTTCCGGTGACAAAATAATCCTTTCATGATTCATGTTGTGCTATTTTTCTAATTTTCTCTTTAGAATAGGTTCCTGTAATATCTACTAGTTTTTAAGGAGTAGGTGTATAGGGGGGGTTGGTTTACAACTGATAATAAATAAGGATAATTTTCTCAACGAACTGAACTGCAAAGACAAATGACCAAGCCCACCCCAACATTAAATGAATAAATGGGGGCTTCAGAACCTTCCAGCTGCAGCTAGGAGCCCCATATGGGGCAAATAATGTCATAGATTTAGAAAAAGGCAGAGATTAGACGGAGGTTGTAGACTTAGAAGATGCCGCCTTTCTACTCGTTTCACAATGCAGTGGCTGAGTGCATATTTTTTGCTTACTGGGTAATTAGAAAATAAGGGCCTACAGTAGGTATCATGAAATACTCAACATATTCACTGAGGCTGGAAAGCAGGCCTGATGGAGATCATATTCATGGTGGACCTGAAAATACCAGTAAGGTTCAAGTAAGCCACGAGTATAACTGTTCATCTTTGTTTTTTGTTTTGTTTTTTACTCTGTAAATCATTTATTTGTTACTAAAGGATTTCAAGGGAGAAATCATCTGATCAAATCAAATGATCAAACTTAACATCTCCAATATTATGAGACATGAATGTGTGCTTCCTAGATGATACACTGACAAGGATACAGGAGACTCACACAAGTTCCTGCCAAAATGTTTAGCTTGGATCTAATCACAGAATTGGACAAATCCAAATTTAAAGACAGCGTAAGAATAATTGATTTGAACTTTTCACAAACGTCAGCGTAACTGTTCATGTTTAAAAGCCTAAAGCTCTGTTTTCCAAATAGGATCATCAACCATCCCACAGATTAGCTTTTTTCATTAACAGTGTTACCCAGAAGCCAAGCTGAGCATCTAGACCTGGAAAATGAGCTCTTATCACAATCTCCTCTCTGAGGAGTTATGTGACAGGTATAATTAGTGTCCTTCAAGGCAAATCTACTCCCCAAAGACAGGCAACTAATTTCAAAGAAAAGAAGGTATAATCAAACAGAGAGAAGCCAAGGAGATCCTGTGAGGAAGTAACGATATTTGCAATAAATATTGTGACACAGAATTGCACATGAGGAGCTGCCGAGGAGCCTATTTTCAGAGTGCAGGTAGAGCAGAACAAACAGCAATCATGTTTATATAATGCCTTTTATCCAGAAGTCCAAGCCTTTTATTTAACCTTTATATTCCCTATGTAGCCTGACTGAGGGATGGCTGCAGCAACCAGAATTTAGCTTTTAGCCTTGACTTTAGTGTCCATATTTATGGAATAGTAATTGTCATCCCCAAGTGCAGTTTAGGTTAGCTTGGCACCAAGACACAAAGTCAGATAGGATGGGCACTTCTATTCCCTTAGCTCCTTCTCTGTACATAATCAACACATTAACTGCTAATATGTGCTTCCTGCTTCAGTCTTCAAGCCTTTGGCTATTTCCCAGATCACCAAAAAAAAAAAAAAAAAAATGCTGAATTAAGATATCTTTAATTCAAGGCTTTACATTTTTTAACATGTCTGCATTCTTCATGCAGCTAATATGGGGCTGGAACCAAGTCCAGCAAATGAAAAGGTGAGTGGAAACAAACAAATGAAAAAATCCAGAGGCAGAAAGTTGGTCGATGGAACTTTGAGTACATAAGAGATGAGAAAATATTTCCCATTGGGTTAGATCACACTTTGGGCCCCTTTTTAGGTGTCCCCAAATATGTGCTGTACATTTATTGTACTAACTCATGCCTCAAATATATTCTCCTTTCCAAAAAAAAATTTCAAAAGACCATTTTAGAACTGGAATGTGCTACAGGAACTAACCTGGTAACTTCGAGTCACTTTGCCCAATACGGAAGATGAGGCACATTCTGATCTCTCTTTATCAATTCTGCCCACATATCTCCCCATCTTCCTGAGAAGTTGGAGGGTCTTATTTTGTATATATAGGCAAAATTTTGGTAAAATAGGCAGTACCTCCTTATAAGAGTTGATTGAGAGCATTGATTTATTTTCATCATAATGGTCTAATACTATTCCAGCCCTCAGTTATCAATTGTTTGTTGGACACATAATTGACATGTGCCTGGGACTGTGCTAGACTATGAAGACACAAAATGAATAAGATCTAGTCCTGTATACCTCTCTTTCTGTCATTCACACATTCATTCATTCAACAAATATTTATTGAACATCTAGTATGTGCCAGGGACTATTCTAGGCATGTATAAAAAATACTGCAGAAATGGGACAGAGATTTGCTAGTCTATGAAGCTTGCATTCTTGTTTGGGAGACAGACATGATAAACGAGTAAACTGGAAAACATATCAGAGGGTGATAAATGCTATGGAAACAACATAAAGCAGAGAAAGGGATAGGGAGTGTGGAAGAGGGCTGCAGTGTAAAATAGGGTGGGTGGGAAAAGGCCTTGCTGAAAAGGTGATGGTACAGTGAAGAATGGAAGGAGGTGAGGGGAGAACCAAAAGGATAACTGGGAAGTGACTTCCAGGCAGCGGGAAGAGCAGGAGAAAGTGCCCTGAGGTGGAAGCATGCCAGATAGGTTCTAGGGATGGCAAAGAGGTTGGTGTGGCTAGACTGGTGTGAGAGATGGAGCATAGGAGAAAGTGAGGTCGGAGAGGTAGTGGGTAAAACTGTGCAGGGTCTTACGGGTGCCTGTAAAGGCTTTGGTTTTAATTCAGGAGAGGTGGAGATGCTGTGACTGTCTGGAGCAGGAATGACATGATCTGATTTACAGTTTGAAAAGCTCACTCCATCTGTTGTGCTGGGAAGATTCTGGGGGCTGGGGCAGTGCTAGAAGCAGGGAGACCAATTAGACTCACGTAATAAACCAGGTAAGAGATGATGGTGACATAACCAAGCTGGGAGCAGTATGTTACGGCTTGAGTTGTATCCCCTCCTCAAAATGTTGAAATTCCAATCCCTAGTACCTCTGAGTGTGACTATATTTGAAAATAAGGTTTTGCAGATGATCAGATTAAGACAAGGTCATTGGGGGTGGCCCTGATCCAATATGACAGTGTCCTCATAAGAAGGAGAAACTTGAGCACAGAGAGAGACACATATAAAGGGGAGATATGTAAAAACACAGGGAGAATGTTATCTACTGGCGAAGGAATGCCTGAGGCCACCAGAAGGGACAGAGGTGACAAACAGATTCTCTCATAGCCCTCAGAAGGAGCCAACCTACTGGACACTTTTTCTTTAAATTGAAGTATAGTCGTTTTACAATAGTGTGTTAGTTTCTGGTGTACAGCACAGCGATTCAGTTATAGATATATATTTATACACATGCATATATATTCTTTTGCATATTCCATTTCATTATAGGTTACTACAAGCTACTGAGTATAGTTCCGCCATGGACGTTTTGATCTGGGACTTCTGGCCCCAGAACTGTGAGCCCCTTTCTGTTCAGTAAGCATGCAGCTTGGGATACTTTGTTACAGCGTCCCTAGCAAACTAAAACACAGCGGAAATGGGAGGTGTGGTGGGATTCTAGATATGCGATTGGTCCACATTATCCGTGGAGTCCATATTAGGAAGCTCTGAACAAAGGCTTAGCAATTGCTCGTCATAACATAGTTGTTATTATCAGGATACAATTCTTTCATATTTAACATGAGGTCACCTTAATTTAAGGCCATTACAGATTTTGGGAGAAAAAGAAAGCGAGAGAAAATTGCAGAGGAAGAGAATATGTGAAGGTGAAATTTCACTCCAGTTCTAGCACATCTGCCATGGTACCCTGAATGTCATGGAAATGAATTATTTAAAACTGGTGGGATTATGGTGTCAGACTTTGATCCTCAGTCTGGAGGCTTTTTAAAAATATCAATCTGCTCCCCAGATTTCCTGCCTTTAAAAACATCCTTATATTTATAGTTTTTCGTTGTGTCATAAAAAGCAGAATGTAAATAAGGTCGGGCAGATAAGCCAATGACAATTTCCTACAGGAAATACAGCAGCCTGTGGCCATGCCATACTTAGAACAGAAATGCATTTAGAGCCAGGAATGGGGAAGATTTGAAGTCAAGTGAACATGTACTGCATTATGTATAGACATTAGAGTCTTAATACTAGATGTTCAGAAAGAGCCTGGACAGCAGATCTGAGTTCTATATACTCAGGGTCACGCTCCAAGTGAGATGCAGAAAACTCTACTTGCCACAGCTCCTGTGAGAAACATTTCAAAGGCAACAAAATTCCCAGTGGTAATCTTGTGTTTCTACAACTATCTAAATCTACTTGGGACTTGTCTCTCTAATAAATCACTCATTTAATTTATTTCTTAAATCGAAGCCCATTGGAGGAGTCAAAGCACAGAATGCTCTGTTTTCAAAAAAAAAGGTAACCTCTATTTTCTCAAAAGTGTAGAGCCACTAAATTGCTGCTCTTGAGTTTGAACTCCACACAGTTATCTCCTTAGTAAACTGCAGGTTTAAGCAAACAGGGATCTGGCAAATTAGTCCAGTTACTGACCATGATTACACACAGTTTCACCACATGGACCAAGCTGAAGAACACTGTAGACCTCGTTGCAGCATCCAATGGGATTGTTTAGAGCTACAATGTGATTGTTTACTTCCTTGCGGGTTTTTTTTGTTGTTGTTGTTGTTTTTACAAAACATGCCAATCAGTTCAGGTAACCTCAGTAGATACGTACTTCCCATGCAAATTTCTTTCACTTCACTAATTCAATAACTATTTTTTGAGCACTTTACACTGAGGTGTAAAGGTGAAAAAAACAGGCAGCCCTTGTCTTCAAGGAACCTGGAATCCAGCAGAAAACAGAAAACAAAATAGGCATTTACAGTATGTTGTAAGATATATTAATGGTGTTTCAAGAGCCTACCATAAAAGCAAGTAAATGAATCTGGAGTTAGAAAAGACTTATCAGAGGAAATGATGGTCAAGCTGAAATCTGAAGGATAAGAGGAAATCAGCTTGATCTGTGTCAGGGAGGTATGAATGTGGTTTCTTGTAGAAAGCAGAGCATGTGCAAAGGCCCAGAGAAAGAAAAATCCAAAAGTATAAGAAGTTCAAGGGACTAAAAGAAGTTCAAAAACTGGAGACTTTAACAAGCATAATAATACAAAGTCAGCATCTGGCCTCCAAGATATTGGATGTAATACAAGCACCTGAGGCCATCTTCAGAGAAGATAAGCACAAACTGCTTTCTATCTAAGGTATAATGTAGAAAGATGGTATTCAGGGAGGATAATCTGGGTAGCACAGAATCGATGTATTCCCTTGAGTGGTTCCATTCAATTCTTGGATCATTTGCGATCACAAGAAGTCTATGTGCTTGGATTATATTTCAAAAAGGAAGTCTGAGCCTCTCATGGGGGTCTTCACTGAATATGTTCTAATGTTTGTCTTCTATGTTTTGAAGGCACTATAACAAAGAAGTCTCATGAGGTCTTTTTAGTACTAGTTATGAAAGTCATTGTTGACATAAACCCAATGTGCCCCAAATTAAAGACATTTCCAGCAGAATTTAATTTAAAAAAAAAAACTTTCTTTGCCCTCAGGGATTGGTACTACAATTTTTACCCCTTCCTATATTGAAAGCTGTAGAACACATCATGTTTAATTTTTTTTTTTTTCAGCGATGGTTTTCACTTTGGTTTCAAAGAGTTTCAGAACCAAATTTTGTTTTAAACCCAATAGCCACTTTACCCTTTATATTTCCATAAGCTTTGAAATTCTCTATCAGACACCCTCAAATTTATGTCCCTCTCAAATCCTCCTGTCTGAAGGGCTCCTGGCTAGTCACTCATTCCATTCCTCCTGCCAACCTCTCCTGAAAGGGCTCTGCTCAACTCTCACCTTGGTTATCAGTCATGATAACAGACATGACCTAAAGCAGCTCACCTCAGACTAATGCAACACAGCGCTGCCTCCTTAGAAAGTGAGAGATGAGACAGGAAAAATACAGTGGTTCCACAATGTCATGCATCTGAAAGTCAGGCTGAGGAAGTTTTAATAAATTAAGGAGGGGATGGTAAGTCTTGCCTTTTAGGCAGGGGTCTTCCATGATCTTTAGGATCATGTTCTTTTGGGGTAATAGAGCAGCAGTGGGATAGGATGGGTTGGGATGGGACGAAATCTAAGGGGAGAAAGACCAGTTAGAAGGCTGTTATGAAGGAAGATGCAAAAGAGAACATTAAAAAGCTGAGCAATGATGGTCACATGGTTTTCCAGGCAGGAACAGATTCAAAGGATATTCAAAAAAATTTAATATGCAAGATCAGGTCCCAGATTTGGATGGATGGAAGTTAGAGTGGGTTCAGGGTGGACCTGGGTAACAAAGCACTCTGGCCTCAATGAATAGCAGAACTGAAGTCAGGAGGGTGAGCAGTTTCAGGTGAAGATACCTGATTCTGAGACACCAGCAGGATGTCCAGGTGGAGAAATATTTGGCTACCTGGAAATGCAACACCTCAGTTCAGAAGACAGACTGGGGCCCTGATATTTAAACTTGGGAGCCATCTGGTATAAGTGATAAATGATGTGTGAGAGTGGATAAGATGGCCAAGGAAACAGAATAAGCCCAAGAAAAAAGCCATGACAGGATGCTTACCCTTGGCTGGGTGAAGGAGGGAGTGAATGCTAGGAGGCAGAATGAGGAGAGGTCAGAGAGAGATGAGAATAATCTGGGAAATGCACCTCTAAGAAGACAGGAAACAGAGCCCCAAAGGAAAGAGCGGGTAAAGAGAGTCCAACAGTTACTGAATTGGAGGAGGATGGGGACTGAGATAGGGCAGATGGTCTGTTGACAGGTGAGGGACACTGGGTGCCCATAATTCTGGCCTGTTGTTCCAACGAAAATTATACAACTACTGAGAACAGATGAGGGATCCGCTGAGCTCATTAAAACCAAATGATTTGTCTATTTTGTAAACAGTAGTTTGTATCTGCTAATCCCAAACTCCAGGTCCTACTGTATAACACAGGGAACTATATTCAATAGCTTGTAATAACCTTTAATGTAAAAGAATATGAAAAAGAATATATCTATTTATATGTATAACTGAATCACTATGCTGTACACCAGAAACTAACACAACACTGTAAATCAACTATACTTCAATTAAAAAAAATGGTAACGGCCATCCTAGCAGGATCCTTGGTTCTTGCATCAGAAATGCAATGGAAAAGTCCAGCATCCTCATGCCCTCCTCCACACCTTCCCTCGGTAAGGCCAATCTGAAACACTGAAAACTATCTAACAAATCCAGAGAAGGGCTCAGGAAATTTTTACTGTAAACAGCCGGATGGAAGATGTTTTAGGCTTGGGAGCTATGGGGTCTCTGTTGCAGTGACTTAGCTCTGCTGTTGCAGCGTGAAAATAGCTACAGACAATAAGTAAATGCACCTGGCTGGGTTCCAATAAAGCTTCATTTACAAAACAAGTGGTGGGTCAGATGTGACTCGTAGGCCAGATTCGGGTTACGGTTCAGTTTCCAGACCCCTATTTTAGACCAGTACACTTCTAAACTGCTTATTATTTATACTTTTATAAAATCAAAAGCCATGCACTAGTCTCCACAGAACTAAAGATGACAGGACGCAAAGCACCAGAGTTTTAAGGACCCTTCCAGGGTCAGACCCCTCCCTCATACCCTGTGCTGTAGCTCCTTTCTGAGGTACCCAGATAACTGGATCTCAGGTATATCTCCTGAGGTTTTCAGATGCTAAAAACCACCACCAGAGGAAGAAATAAACTACTTGATGATCGAGCGCATAGGGCCCCCAGACCTTCTGGTGCCCAGCGGTTGACAGTGCTGACCGCCTTGTTACCTCCACATCAACCAATCAGAGAATTGTGCATGAGCTGATCATGTACCTAGGACCCTCCTCCCTTATCTGGCCTTATAATATGCTTTCCTGAAACCTTTCGGGGAGTTGGGGGTTTTCTTGGGCATGAGCCACTCTGTCCTTCTTGCTCGGCTCTGCAATAAACATTTCTCTGCTCCAAACTCCAACGTTTCAGTTTCTTTGGCCTCACGGTGCGTCAGGCACACAAACTTACCTTCAGTAACAGAGTGAATATAGAAAAATCACCAACGTGATTTCTTATGAATCCTTAAATAATGAGTCTGAGCATAGCTAGCACTTACTTGCTTTGTGAAACATAAGTGAGATCACAGTATATAAAACACACATATTATATTGTGATGTGCTCACTGCTTTAAGGAGGGAGACACAGTTGAATGACATTAACGGGAACATTTGCTCTTACTTACCAGTCCTGTACTGCATTGAAGGACTCTTCATTTGTGATGTCGTACATCAGAATGAAGCCCATGGCCCCGCGATAGTAGGCTGTGGTGATCGTCCTGTATCTCTCCTGGCCTGCCGTGTCCTAAAACACAGCAAGAAAAATCTCTTAAAAACTAAGGCAATGCGTCTTGTGGGAAGTGATTAATTATTTCAAAAACAGTCATAACAGAGACCCTCAATGGTATCTGTAGTGTATAGCACTTTATATTGTACAGTCTTGTTTTTCCTAATGATTTTTATATGGCGACTCTGCAATATTATGAAAAATTCTGTTCTGGGGAAAGAGCTAGCTAAAAGTGTCTTCCACACAGGATCATTCCCATAAAGCAGCATCTAATTATAGAAAATAAAAAGATTACACATATCAAACTCTGTGGCTTTTGTATAGTTTAAAACCAGAAGAGTATATTTGTTCCATCATGAGATATTTACTATCTAAGTACAATCCTCTGTGAGGGGAAAAAAGAAGTTTGTGAAACGGTCCCTGCATTTAAAAGCATGCAGTATAGCTTCAGTTGACTCAATTGTAAAGTGAGAATAAAAATGCCTGCTTCGTGTGGATGTTTGGGTCAGACAGATCTGGGATTCCTGCTCTCCCATCAGACAGATGGGGGAAGGCACATGAGCCACTGCACCTCTAAAAACTTAAACCCTCTAAAGTCCAGCATGCTTGTTAGGGTGACACGAAATAACGCATGGAAAGTGCTTCACAGAGCTCAGCACATGAAAAATGTGCAATAAACGGGAAGAATTGGCTGTTATTCCTGAAATTTGGGGAGGCAAGGCTAACACAAGATGGAAGACTGCATCTCACAAATGCAAGTTCAGGGCCTCCAAAAGAGCCACATGCAGTAGTGAAATCTGAGAGTCAGAGGCAGCTCCATCACTGAAATGATCCCTGTATATCACGTATACTGCATAGTGCAGCTGAAGAAATGATTCCTCAATTCAACTAACGTTTGCCCCTTTGTTGTCTCAGGATCTGGGGTTATCACTTACAACCCAGAGCCCCTTGGTTTCCCTCTCTGCCTCTTTCCATAGAGATTGGGCTTTGATTTCTCTGTCCTAGTATTCTAGGTGCATAGCATTTTGGACAGAAATGTTCCTTTCTTTCTGACTTCAGTCTGGATCCTCTTTCTCCCCTTCTCTCAGAGATGCCTCCGTTGTACACCCAGTGCCTCCCAGCTCCCCCTAAGACTTAATATTAATAGGTCTTGGAGGGAAAGCTAATGTGTTGGGTGACACAAAAAGAGGTTCCCTTTAGCATCAGAGTGAAGCAAACATCTCCCTGCTGGATGGGACTCGTGCTGGATATGCTGTTCCTCATCCATAGGTGTCTTCCTTCTAAGATGCTTCCACGCCACCCTGGACTAACGGTCAGAAGCTGAAGACAGCTCATAATCTCCTCCTAGTTTGTGAGGTTTATTCTGTTTGGCTCCTGAAAGTTCAGAGAAGGGTGACCAAAGAAGGCTGAGGGAATCAGTGAATGACTCCAGGAGAATGTGGGGGTGTGAAAGAACACTGGAAAATTAGCCAAGGGTGTGACTTTCCATGAAGCCAGCAATAATTACGTTCTACTTTAGGAGCAGGGATAAGGCCGGCCTGATTAGAGGTGTTTATTAGGTAATACTATTGAAATAAGTTTCCAAAGGTAAGGTGAAAAGAGAGTATGGGACCCCAAATAGCAAAAGTGAAGCAAAACAAGTGGGGAAGGTCTTTCAGAACATACCATTAATTGGCAGAAAACAAAAAGAAAAGTCTAGATTTCACCACATGAAAAGTTGACAATTCTTTGAATATAGGGGGGAAATGCTATACATAAATTGAAATGATATATAATCAAAGAATATTGGAATGTTTTATTGTATTTTGCTTAGTACTTTATAAATATGAAAGTGTAGATGTTAGAGAGAAACAAGGGTATCAAAAACTGCATGTAATTGGGACAAATTTACAAATTTATTAGACGGAAAGAAGCCAGTCTTGAGCTTATTTGGATATTCTTGGATATTCACTGGATCGAATTCAAGTAACAGTCTATCCAACTGTGAAATCAGAAGAAAGAGAACCAACTTCCCAAAGACCTGTACTGAAAAAGCAAGGTACAACCGGAGATGGTGTAACATACTTTGGCTCTCTGGGGGACAGAACCCCTTATAACTAGTCATTCTCTTTTAAAACTTAGGCACTTTTGTCTTGGGTTCGTATTTTTCAGAATACATTATCTACAAAATTACCTTTTTGCCTTTTGTGAAGTAACTTTAAATAGCTTTATCTCTTCATGAAGTATCTTTTTGGCATTGATTAAGGAGCCTTCTTACAGGTTGGGAACACAATGCTGCTGCCTTCTCTACACAATAGGAGAAAACAGCCAATATGCCCGAGGCACTGCTAAAAGGTGACCCAGACCCTCCCTGTCAAGCATGTCCACAACACAGACACTGAATAATGTTGTGCTGGAAAACTAAGACATTATCTCTTTCTTCTCGACCTCTTCCAGTGATGGCTTCCCTTTTCCTAAGATGTTAATTTTATTCTGACAGTAAAGAAACGAGGTCTAGTGTTATAAAACACATCAATTTCACACTGTGAGTGAAAGAACAGAAATCAAGGCCCTGTTACATGGAGATGTTATAGGAAACCACAGGGTTGGAGAGCCATTATGTATCAAAATTTAAAAAGAGAGAGAGAGGGACAAAAGCATCTTTGAAGAGAGAGAAAAAACAGAGAAGCTTTCAGACAGCATTTAAGTCACAGCAAGGGGCAGGATCCCCCATCGTACTCTGACTGGAAGCCAGAAACACAACCTAATTGGAGGTAGTCGTCACCTAAAAGCTCTCAGGGAAAATAAGAAATTGCACCAAGCGGGGGAAGTGCAGTAAGAAATACAAAGAGGAAACTTCCTTTCAAAATGCGAAGAAAATAACAAAGAGTACAACTAAGATGGCTCTGCATTGGTTTTGAGTATTGAAAACAATTTCAGGATTATAAACTCATAAGCATTTTCTCTCCCATTATATTAGGAAGAAAAACAAGCCAGGGGAAAAAAAAAAAAACACTTCATTACATTGGACATTTACTAATGATGATAAAAGGTTACATTGGAAAGAAAAGAACATTTATAATGTCAAGTGCTACTAATGTAATTAAATGTGAGAGTTTCAAAAGGTAACTGACTAAAATGGTACCTCTTCTCAACTTGCTCCAGACCCTGGTGTTGCCTTGTTCCTCTGCTCAGTTGATTCTAATGACTGGAGATACCTGCTGGTTTTCTATAAACGTAGGCTTCTGGTGATTGAAAAACACAAATGGAAATCTCTCCCAGAAAAAAAGAGGGATAAAAATATGATTAAAAAATGGAAACTTTCTTCTGTAAGAGTCAGCTTTCATTTTTCTCTTTTAAGAAAAAAATAAAATCATTTTAGTTGATTTAAATATTTTGATTTCTCAGTCAGGTTTTTAGGAGGAATTTTTGGCTTTAATGATAGGTTTGATTAGCAAATACTTGAATATCTGTCAAGAAAAGAGCTGTAAAATGGAAAACATTAGCAGCATGATAAGCAGCAGCAAGGAACATATTCAGTTTGAATTTTGGCATTTTTGTCTGTTTTTGCCTTACATCTTCTTTCTCTGGTGAAACATCTTATTTTTTTTAACTGGATGTAGTGCATTCTCAAACCCTTCTGAGGTCACACAGAGATAATGTGCAGTTTTAGGATTGAGGAAATAGCTTTCATCTGTAAGATCTGGGTTATACTGTAATTTGGTTTTTTGTTTGTTTTGGTGGTTACTTCTCTCTGTATTGGATCAAAGGGAAAATGGAAGTAACCATTTGTAAAGAAACATAACTCAAATAATATCGCCACCATCAAAATACATTTATTGAAAGTCCAGACAGAGAAAAATAGATTGAAGGACAGACAATCCTGACATATGATAAAGTAGCTGGAAAAACCAAACCAGAACACATTGATGTTAACTGATCAACAAAAGTAACTTAAGTTAAAGGAAATAATACGTAATAACTCAGGAAAGAAATCAACAGAAATGGAGGATGAGAACACTGCAACATAAAATAGAAGACACACTTTAGCTAGTGAATTTCCAAACAGACACAAAGATGTGAAGCGGAATAAACACTCATTTAGCATTCAAACAAGTAGTCATTGCTTAATTTGCACCTTGCTGCCTTTTGCCTGGAGAAGTTAATTTGAATCATCAGAGAAAGCTTTAGTTATGCTCAATGTAACTTAGTGTTAATGCTGATTCATTCATTCATTCATTCATTCATTCAATAAACCGTAAGTGAAAACCTAGTACCAGTTAGGGACTGTGAGAGGTATTTATTAAATTTATTTTACCTATTCTAGATATATTTTTGTATATTTAAAAATTCTACATAATAAAAGCATTTCATTAATCAGAATATCATATTCCTTATATGTCTGCAAAATATTAGACATGTAATATCATTTCTAAAAACCCAGACAGCATAGCAATTTAAAATTGTAATTGAGACCTCCTGTTCAGCGATGAGGTTCTCCAGTTCACAGTCACAGTTATAGGCTGTATTGTGTTCCCCCCAAAAGATGTGTGAATTCCTAACCCCTGTGAATGTGACCTTATTTGGAAATAGTGTCTTGGCAGATATAATCAAGTTAAGATGAGTTCATACTAGATTATGGTAGACTTTCATCCTACGACTAGTGTCCTTTAAAAAAGAGAAAAGAGAGACACAGAGAGGGCCACATGAAGGCAGAAGCAGAGATCGGAGTGATATATCAACAAGCCATGGAATGTCAAGACTGGCGGCAACCACTGGAAGCTAGGAGAGAGGCATGAAATGAATTCTCCCCCTAGAGCCTGAAAGAGAGCATGGCCCTGCTGATACCTTAATTTAGGACTTCTAGCCTCCAGGACCGTGAGACAATAAATTTCTGCTGTTTTAAGCCACCAGGTTGTCGAACTTCATTACAGCAGCCCCAGGAAACTAACACAGTCACTGACCCCAGTTTGCAATCTTCATGATCAGGGCAAAAGCAATATAAATTCCACAGCTATCCTCATACCCCTTTACTACTTTACCGAAGAGAAAATACAGAAGATTAATGGTAGTCTTATGGAGAAGCCTAAAGTGGTCTCATCAAGATGTTATGCTAAAATGCATAACTATATTTCATTTATGCAAAATTAATTCTATACAAAAAGGTGAGTTGGTATATCTTACTGCTTTAAAAAAGTATACACACACACACACATATACATACATACATGGTTATTAGAAGGACAGAACACCATTGCTTGAAGAGAGATACAATTACATATTGCCTTGTGTCAGAATTTCATCCCCATATGACTGAGATGTTGTTACAGAAAAATCCAAAGTCATAACATACACTGAGACACAATCCTCCAAAACAAAAGAAATATCTAAATGTTATCATACATCACTTCTTTTGTATGATGTTACTTTGCCCCAAGCTGTATTTATTTTTTCATTTCCATAAATAAGCAGGCATAAAGCAGTACTGAATATAGTCTTACAAAAATGGTAAGCAAAACAGGAAGCTTAAGTATTTTATGCTCTCTTGTTGCACATTTATTTTTGGAATGAAATAAGAACTTTTTCCCTTACTGTAGTTAATCTTCCATTAAAGTGAAATTTACAAACCACTTTTCCCTACTGATCTTGTGCACTCAGTTTGAATTCATTTACACATACTTAGTTATACAAGCACCTGTAAATCAAGCCCACATTTTAGAAGAGGTTCTAATACACTAGCCTTTATAAATAATGGTTCAATCAATTTAGGTGTTCTTCCCACCTATTGTCCTTTATTCATCCTCTTCCCCCATGCAGATTTTATTGATCAGATTTTCTTGGCATGATGTTTAGCTTTGAAATACTCAAACCTTCATTTTACAGCAGTATCTACTTCCAAGTAAAGCCGAATAAAATAAGCCTGAGGCAGAAGGATAAAACTTGACCTATTATTTCTTGGCAGTGTTACCATGGAAATTCGTCTTTCCTGGAAGAGAGGAGCAGTCGTATATAGCTCTTTTTACAGGAGGCCTTAGACTCTACTGTCAGCGAGACCCTAACACATCTACCAATTGTATGTTTCTACTTATGGAAGTTGGAGACACTTTTTAGTAAATGCTATTTCAAGCTTAAAGAAACCCTTTCCAAGATCTTAATAAAATTTACAATCAAAACCATGCAAAGGCATCTTCATTCATTTTAAGAGCTTGTTATCGAAGAACGATTAACACAAAGGCAGAGAAAGGACGCCCTTTTTGCTTTCTAATTAATCTTTTTGACATCCTTCTCCCCAGTGGGATTTTGATTATGCTCAACTTTGTCAAAACGTTGGCCATAAATATTTAAATGCAGGCAGCTCAGAGATTTTAGTCAAAATTGGTGATTGTTTTTCTTTACAGAATGCAACTGAAAATGCTTGCATCAAATCAAACGTTCTATGTTTTAAAGTTTAATAGGCTTTTGAGTGGGACCATTATTGTGGCCCTAAAATTGGCAACTAACACTCAAACCAGGCGCCTTACAAAGGGATGGAGCTCTCACTCACACAGCCACATGCCAGCTGGTTGGCTGGATGGATGTCTGCTTAGGCAATGGAATTGCTGAGCTGAGCTTATAGGGCTATCTAAGACCTGGAGAGAGATGGCAGGGTTGAGGAGTGGGAGGCGGTAGAGAAGCCTGACTGCCCACAGGTTAGCATGGCGATGTTATGTGAGTTTCCCACGCATCAATAAACAGCACAGCAGGCAGCTGCTCTTGAGACATTTTGCCATTAACCCACCTCTCAGAGGGCTGCTCCAGGAGGAGGTGTGGGAGGCGGTGAGGAATACCAAAGGGACTCGGGCGATCTGAAGGAATGCAGAAAGGGAAGGAACTTGAACAAATCTTCCTTGTCAGGGCACCAAGCAGTGGGAGATCCCTGCGGGATGCCCTGAACATCCCACACAAGGGAATCAGCATTCAGATATGAGCCACACAAGAGGTTAGACAGGCTTCGCAGGAGAAGCCAGGAGAGAACTGTAATTCAGGACCAGTTTAGGTAGAGTCATCTGCCTAACTCTTTGTCTCCCAGAACTATTTTTGTCTCTGAAGAGTAAGAACTAGTAAAAGGAGGAACAGAAAAGGTGAAAGGGTGGCTCAAACTCCTCTTCCTGGTAACTACCGATCTCTGGGAATATGGCCAGATTGGAGGGAAGAATACGAGTGTTAAATTGGATATGACAAGGGCATTTTAAACTAGATTCAACAATGCTGAGTTTTGTTGTTTTTTTTTTAATAGACTTTATGTATTTTTCAGAGGAGTTTTAGGTTCACAGCAAAACTGAACAGAAGGCACGGAGAATTCCCATATACCCTCTGCCCCACACATGTGTAGCCTCCCCTGTTATTAGCACCCTCACCAGAGAGGTACATTTGTTGCAGTAGATGAACCTACATTGACACATCATTACCACTTACCGTCCATAGTTTACGTTAGGGTTCACTCTTGGTGGTGTACAGTCTCTGGGTTTGGACAGTTTTACAATGACATGTATCCACCATTATAGAAACATAAAGAGTAGTTTCACTGCCCTAAAAAAATCTGTGCTCTGCTGATGCTTCTTTTTTCAAATAAAAGAACAACGACTGGAAATAGGATCCGTTCAAGTTGTGGTCTAGGGGTAAGCACAGGGCATTGGGCAGGGTATGAATGAAAACAGGTTTGGATAAAAGCAATACCAAGGCATGGCATTTTTACACCAGTGGGTTTAGACTCTTCACCAAACTACCTACCAATGAAATATAACAACAACATGAAGAATTTAGACTTAAGCAAGGCTTTACATATTTTAAAGCATATTCACATATATCATTCCACTGAATTATTCTCTTGGAGTAGATCATTTTATAGATGATGGAACTGAGAAATAAAGAGGTTAGGCACCTGTTCGAGGTTCAAAGCAGTGAAAAATGACAGGTCATACTGAAACCCAGCTTTCCTCACACAAAGTCCAGTTCTCTTTCTAAAGATTTTGCTGAATATTGAAGAATTTAGGGTGTATTTTTTCACTCTAGGTCTATGTTGGATGCTATCATTTGGCAATTTAGCATTTGTCAATTTCACTTTCTCAAACTCCATTCATTCTTCAAGCAACTGTGCTGGGTCTAGTCCCAAAACTCTATTGAAAGCGTTCATGCTAACATCATCAGTGCCATCCTGACCACCAAATCCAATGGGTTAATTTTTGGTCCTCATCCTAGTTGTCCTTTCTGAGACATCTGGTACAGATGACAAGCCCTGATTTCTTTAAATCCAATCCTCCAGGGTATGGTTCTCTCCTGATTCCTCAGCCCACCTCTGCAAGCTCCTTCTTCTCTGCCCACCTCTCAAAGGCTTTGCACAGGCTTCTGATCGTCATCCTCTCTCATCCTCCTGTATCACACAATCTTCACAGTTTCAAAAGTGATCTAAAAATAGCTCCACCTTCCTAGGAAACCCTGACCACATTCCTGTGTTCCAGACCACATTGCCATCATCGTAACACAGATGTCTCAAATTTAACTCACACAGATAACTCAAATCAGTGCAATTCTCTTACACTTATTGTGTCACTAGCATTTTAAATCCTTTAATCACATCATCAAATTTACAAATTTTCCCTACAGAATTTAGTCTGTAAAGATTACATATATTTTTGTCAAAAAGAAGAAGAAAGTGTAATTTAACAGAGTATCACACTGAGAATCAGGTTCTGGCTGAATATCTGGCACTTTTTAGCTGTGTGAACTTGGTTATTTCACTTGCCTCAGTGGGTTTTGATTTCCTCATTTGTAAGTGAGAAAGTAAATTTTCCAAATCTGTTTCAGCTCTACATTCACGGAATGCCTTTAAATACATTTTCCTCCCTCATAGGATTTTTGATCTAGTGCATCAGAATCTTTTTACTGGTGAAATTGGTCCATTAATATTTACCCTAATCACCCCTATCTTTGCATATACCTTTCCTATCTTATTTTATGATAGTGGGTTGCTTTCTCTTTGGTTGAATTCTTCTCTTTATTAGTTTGGAAGTTATACCTCATATATATAAAGTAATTATTATAATTTCAAAATTTATGTTTAAAATAAAATTTAATTATATCTTTATTTTTACTTCCCCAAGTGAAAATACTTAGAATAATCTGCCAGGCCCTCCTTCCTATTCTATATAATAATGTTATACAATGTTCCATATTTTAATAATGTCTTAACTTGTTACCCACTATATTAGACATTATTATTTGTTTACACACACATTATTCATTGATATTTATCCTTACATTTTCCAGTTTCCCTGCTCATAGCTTCTTACATCTTAAACTACCCTCCCCTATTTCTGAAGTGCATTCTTCAGATGTTTATGCCACCATTATTCCCGAACAATGTTCACCTGGTTTTAAGTTCTAGTTCTATCCTATCTGTTCTTTACAGCTACATGCCCTGGTTTGTAGGCTTCAGTTGATACATTCAAAAACATGCTGTCCTTCTAATATTGTCCTATTTTAGGTAAACGCTTTTCCCTGAAGCTACTGCTAAGAGTTTCTCTTCATCTTTGGTAGTCTTTAGTTTTTCCATAATGTGGCTATACTTAAAATTCTTTTATTTGTGTTGCTTGGGGCTCACTGTGATTCCCTAGTGTGTGTGTGTGCACATAAAATTGAAGTATATAGTCGTTTACAATGCTGTGTTAATTTCTGGTGTACAACACAATGCTTCAGTCATACATGAACATACAGAGATTTGTCCTCACACTCTCTTTCACTACAAGTTACCGCAAGATATGGAATATATTTCCCTGTGCTGTACAGTATGAACTTATTGTTCTGATTCTCTATTTTGAAGATTCTTGTCTCTCACTTCTAGAAAAAAAATCTAGTCACTATCTAGTCAAATTTCTTTTCTCTTATTTTTCCCCCTTTATTTTGGATTACAATTAGGTATCAGGAAAGCAGGGTGACCACACAGCCTGGGTTGCCCAGGGATGTCCCAGGTTATGCCCTGTGGTAGATCAATGAACCCTTACTTAATCAATTTATGGACTCAAAAGTTTCCTGGCACTTTTTCAATTTAATTCATATTTGAAATCAGGTCTAGATCTATGAAATAAGTTCATAGTTTCTGACATGGATTCTGTGAGTTCTAAAGTTTGCAAAAAGGTTTGGAAAAGTTCTAAAGATCAGCTGAGTCACACACTGTAAAACTTGTTAGTTTTAAAATGGAAGCAGAACTGAGTGTAAAATATATGGCTGTGGCAAGAGTTTGCCCCTAGAAGAGGAGTGTTTCTGTGCCTTGTGGGGTCTCTGCCCTGTTACATCATCACGTTAACCACTCCAGCTCATTTTTCTCTCTTGTTGGCTTTCTTCTAAAAAAGTGATTGTGAAATAAAAAGTCACACTGAAAAGTGACTGTATCATTCACTGCAGGTCAAAATCACAGGCTGGCATCTGACTCACAGAAGTGTTTCATTTGATTAACAAATTTATTAAACATTTTTAAGTCAACATTTAAGAATGTGGAGATAGTTACACTAGAGCCCAGATTTCCAATTTCTTTTCAAAAATTTAAGAGATGGTTACAGATGGTGTCTGTATTGCTGTATGGCCACCCAGGGCTGAGGCTGGGTAGCAGCTGCCTCTTTCACACCCTCAACTGACCTTCTCTCCTTTCTGTTGTTGCCTGTCCCCTAAGGTCCTGCTTTGGAGATCACCCCCCACCACTACCACCACGAGTACTTCTATTTATTCTCTGTTCAGAACCATCCTTTGTCCTATCAGCCTGAGGATAAAGTCCCAGTTCCTCAGGCTCTTTGTCATTTGGCCCCAACATTCCTTTCTCATCCCTTTCTTTACATTTGTATTTATAATATGTGTTTATTCTCATTTTTGATCGCTTTGTATCAGAATCGGACCGTGTTTCTCGGCCCCTCCCTACGTTCTCTGATTTCCGTGTCTTCTTCATGTGTGTTGGTGCCTACGGGTCTCCACACTCATCCTCTTGGTCTTGTGTTATCTCGCTCAGTAGAACCCAAGCATATCTTCAAAAACATATGTTCTATCAAATGGCTTTTCTTCTTATTCTTCTGGACTGTCTTAACCAAAGAATAAAACTAGTCCTTAACTTAGCCTAAGCAATTTAGTGTTTAAGTGAAATTTACATTTGGGGGTCAAAATTTAGACAAGGAAATGTCAGGCTGTCTTTAACAAGTCAATATTCTGTCTGGGTTTAACTTCTGGTTAAAAACTAATCAAACATTGGAAATCTCTATTCCTAACATTGTGCTGGGTACTGAGAAAAACACAAAATAAGCATCTAGGAGATGTAATCTCTAAATCAAAGAATTTACTTCTCTTACAAACTGGCAAAATAAAGCACACAAAGCCGTATTTTATAATGTGTGCAGTAAGTGCTAGAGGAATCAACGAAGGGGGCTGATTGAAGGGAGCCGGAAACAGCTCCAGGAAAGGCAAGGCAGGCCCCCAGGGACGAGCCAGTTTTGAAGGTCAGAGGGGAGGTGGTTAGTAGACATAACCACAATCAGGATCATGGGAAAGACAACGGAAGTGAGTCAGGGAGTGAAGAGACTGGCACTGATGTTTATCCTTTGTATTTACCTGCCTTGACCCTCCTGCAGGGCCTGAAATAATGTTTATCTCTAGGTATTACAGAGGCTCTTGTTGAGCATCTGAAAATTCACCAGGCTCTTCAAATAGTTTAATTCCCTACTTCCCTTTAAAACACAGTATCTGGGGGTAAGAACTAAGAACTGATTCTATTTCTTCTAGAGCAGAATCCATAATCTGAAATGAAAGAGAGAAAATGTAATCTATGACCCAGTACTAGCTGGGTCAAGTAATTAAACCTCTCTGAATTTTCACTTTCTAGCTAAAATAGAAAAATATTATCTTCTCAAGGTATGTTATAAGGATTAAATAAATGAACATACTGAAAGGCTTCTTGTACATACTAGGTGCTCAATAAATGGGAACTTCCTCTCCCCCCAACTCCCCCCCAATCCCAGCAGCAATGTGTGGAGGAAAGAACAAGGACTTCGTGTTAGAACAGCTGGGTTTGTACTCTGGCTCTGAGACTCACATGCTGAATGGCTTTAGAAATATCACCTAACCTCTCTGAGCATCAGCTTCCTGATTTCCAAAATGAAATCAATACCTAATACTGAGTTGAACTGTAAGCTGCAAGTGATAAAAGTTCTATGTAAGCTAGAAAATGCTATAGGTAACATCATTATTATTGTATTAAAGTGAGTAAAGAATTGAAGCTAGCATGTCAAATCCCAATAGAAAGTGTCCGTTAAAATACAACTGGATTCCTCAGTAGAATGCTGTTCCTTATTTCTCCCATCCGCCAGAGAGGAGAAAAAAATAAAGGTATTTGTCCTTCAGAATCACCTGGAATCTACATATCCTCATTTTCTCTCTCTATGCCCCCTGACATACAAAGGGAACAGAATTCAAAGATGAAATACACAATTAAATCCTTACCAGGATGATGGCTTGATTATGCTTATGGATTTCTTTAAGGTCCTCTGCACATTCTTATTTTTGTGATTGTTTGGACCCTCACTGAGACGAGAGGCCTAATGAATAACAAGGGTGTTTCACGGTTAAAGGAGCCATCCCCACATCTCAACTACTGCTCCCTGTAGGGGAGAAGAATCACTGAATGGTAAGTATTACGTCCAATGAATGAAGTCTTGAATATATATGGAGAGGCAAAGGGGAATGAAAATGTGGAAAATAGATGCTAGAGAAACAGGAGTCACCGAATCATCTCACTAGGTGCTCCAAATGGAGACAGAGGAAGCTCACAGCAGGCGGCTGGTTGTGCAGCAGACTGGGCAAAGAGAGGATAAAATGATTGGCTCTGGGAGGGGCCCTGGGAAGCCCAGGGAGAAGAGGAGTTTACTCTGGAAACACTTCTTGACTTGGTCAGAAATTGTACAACTATCAGTAGTGGGTCTGATACATTTATGTGTTTCTTTATAAATAACCTTCATCTTAAATAATTAAAAAAATACAGCGAGAAGATATTACATCAGAATGAAATACCTAAACATCAAAGGCAACTCTGAATTGTTGAGTACTATTGTATGAGTTGTGAAGTCCGCAGACAATATCAAGCCCATTGCCAAGCATTTGGGAAACAGGGCCACTCAGGTTCAGGCCTCGCCCAGCATGGGGCACTTTCACGTGTTGTCTTTGTGACCTCACATTTCTGTACGAGATTATCTGGTATCAAACTGCATAAGGCACAAAGCCATCCAGGGCCTCCTAAGATCAATGGTAATTCTACATAAGCCTGCGAGCTAGATCACATAGCTAAGTAGATGACAAACCCTGGCTTTTTGCCTACATTTTGGATTATGTTGAAACCATCAAAAGATGGCTTCAATCCCTATTTAAGCAATTCTCTCTTTTCTGTTCAGTTCTGATCCAACACCCATGTAGAGCTGAGTCTGGTGCTCGGCTTCATAATTGGAAGAACTGAAATTGGAGGCAAAGGTCAGAGGTCAGCCTACAAAGATGATTATGGGGTTAATGAGAGATGTGCCTGTGGGAAACAATTCAAGGAGGCTTTATTAAGCCTCAGAAGTCTGAAGAGTGACTTCCTATGAACCTTAAGTATTTAAACGTCTTTCTGGTGGAGCATGGTAAGTAATTCTTTTCTTTGTATGAATCTTCATTCAAGACAGGACTAAACTTATCGGGGTAAATGGGGCCTGGACATTGGCTGCAAGGATTGGGGAAGCTAGAAAAGCAGACGTCCTGTTTTGAGGGCTGGGCTGTGTGAGCTGTAGTCTCTCCTCTGGGGAGGCAGTGGGGCCAGAGCCAGGAGGGGAAGAGCCTCTTGGGGACTGAGGCCCCTTTAACATTATTATTACAGACGCTGCTTTTCAAAGAGAGAAAACCTGACCATAGAATGAGAAGAAAACAAAATCCAAAAGAGAGGCCAAATTTGCACTAAAACATGATACACCCTAAGCCTAGAATAACATCTATAGAATTTATTCAACCTGAATTCTATCGAGGGGCTAAATCTTCTACAAAGTCAGAAAAAGCAAATTTCCAGGAGTCATTACACACAAATCAGCCACATTATTTCCAGATCAAATAAAAAAGAACCTGTATTGAACTGTGTGAAAGAGGACGCTGAGAGGCAGATTCACACTACGTAGTATATAAAACATTCAAACATTAGCATTTTAAATTTAGGAAGCAAGATGAGCTAGGCTGAAGAAAATCATCTATTGATGGGAAATAAAACCCATGCATAAAGCAACACTGAGTTTTTTATTTTTCATAGTAAAAAGTTACCAAAATCACTGCATTACAAATAGACCAAATAGACCTAAATCATATGCCAAACAATCTGGCAACCCATAAAAACATTTTTCCCACATTTAAATTTCACGGACAAGATGGCTGCTGGCAAGAGAAGCCTAAAAGGGCATCCTGTTCCAACCATAATTCACATTTCTACGTCCAATGCAAAAAGTTCCTTTATGGCTTGTGTGCCAGAAAAATATATTTTTCTTACCATGTCAACAGATTCTACTGCTTGAATAGTTTGACAGAGTCAGAGAGCAGAAGCACTGACATCTACCCGTCCTTCTCCTACAGGAAAGAAAGAAACTTCTCCAGCTGGGTACCACCCAGCTGGAGTATGCCAGACCTGAGGATCACGCTGTGCTAATAAGGTCAGGGTCTGATCCCAGTGTGTTCTTCATTCTGCCCGACTACATGCACAACCCGGCAAGTTATTTCACAAATGTGAGAGGCAGGCAGGCAGGCGGGTAGGCAAGGGTATAAGACTGGACTTGCACAGATCCATCATCCTACATTAAAAGGCCAATGGATGATTCTTTATATCTACCCAAAGACAACTATAAGCTGCTGCTGCAGAACTTGACCACATGGGTCAGAGTTTCTCCCCTTTTAGAGCGAATAGCAAAAATCCTGATGTAGCCCAGGGTTGGAGCGGGAGGACCAATAACAGTGGAGCATTATCTCTCATCTTCAGGGAAGTTTCAGGAGAATTATTCCTTCTCTTTGGCTTATTTAGAAATTACATTTGGTCATTTAACACAGTGCCACACCCTCAGAAGTTCTGCATTAGTAGATCTGGCAGTGGGCTGGGTGCTCTCCTAGCACCTTTGCTCATTCTGATGCTGGTGGTTTGACAAACGCTGAATGATTGAGGAGCAGGGACTCTGGGGTTAGGTGACGTGCTCTCATTGTGGATCCATCACTTACTAGTTGTGTGACCTTAGAAAAATCAACTAATCTCTCTATACCTCAGTTTCCTCAGTTATAAAATGGGGATCATGATAGATTCTCTCTCAAGGTTGTTATGAAGATTAAATGAGTTAACACAGGCACTCTGTTTAGCACAGGAGCTCAGACTAGGAAGAGAGCAATACATGTCAGCTATTATAACCCCCAGAGGCTCTTCCAATTTTTAAATTGTCTTCCTTATGTGCAATTCTTATATATTGCTATGTTTCATGTTTATAGTTTTGGTTTCTTAAGTCATTGTAGAATATAAATAACGTATATGCCATATATTATGTGGATAATATTATATACATATATATTATTAGTGTGACAGATCTAATTTTGGATGTAATTTTTTTCAAATATGTGACTACAAACCACTGTTAATCATTCTTATTTAAATGAAATAGTGAGTGGCCAACGAGTAAATATGTCTTATACATTGTCATTCTTTGCTAAAATATGATTTTTTCTCAAATGGAAATGTAATTACTACAGTCTTCCAATTTGTTTGAAGTGAACAAGTAAAAATCTCTGAGCTTTGAAGATCTATTTCAATATGAAGTGTCCAAGGCCATTAAAAACCAAACAGAGACAAGCAAATAAAAATTGGAGACTGCCACAGAAAGAAAAGCAAACAAATAATGACTGAAATGTCACACTGGGCCTTTATCCAAGCTGGTTTTTGCAAAGGTGTGAATACCCTTGACCTCAGTGGTAAAACTGATTGGAGATGTTATAGGTTTTGATCAAAATAGAGAAACTTATGAATAAAGAAATGCGTTGCCTCATGAACTGGTGAGCACTGGACAGCAATGTTAAGGATGCTATAGAAGAGAGTTCTGCACTCTCTAAGGCGCCAGACTACCCAACCACAAGATTCCAAAAGGAAAACTATAGAATCTGTCAACGTTGTGACAATTGGGTATCAGATGTTTCATGTTTTTGGTAACTACAAAGTAGAGAAGCTTCTAAATATCTGTGGAAAGACAGGAGCTCAGATGTTGAACATACTTTATTTTAGCTTTTGATAGAAACTCCTAAGCAGAGATGCTCTAAAACCAAACAATCTATAAGTAGGTATGTCCCTATTATGTTACAAATCTACTTTTTCTTCTAATAACTCTTTTTGATGATTGATTCTCTGCTTTTCTTATCATACAAGTTTCAGTGATTCAATAAGGGAGATGAGCCCCTTATCCGTAATTAAAGGTAAAAACTTGGGATAGATGCCCAAAGCAAAAGGTAAAAAATATGTTTATGTTTATAAGGTGCTCAAACTCTCTTCTTCCGAGACCACTGTCCCACAACTTGTAGCTGGAACTGACTGATCTCTCTTCTTAGTGAGTGAGAGAGTAAGGCTTATCATTCAATGTGGGCACAATAAGCTACTTCTTAAGCAAAAAAAAAAAAAAAAAAAAAAAAGTTTCTATTCTTGGTATTTCCTCATTACTAGATCACTCAGTGGTTGCTGGCACTAGATTAATTTGTACTTTTTAAAAAGTGTCCCAACTATTTCCCCAAACCATCAGAGAGACATTGTAAGAGATAAAAAAAAATCATAATTTTATATTCCAACAATGTACTATCCAGCATCTCCTGTGATTACATGAACTACAAGGTGACTATGAGCAATGTGAAAATAGGAGGAGGTGGACTAGCCAATGAAAAACCAAATGCAGCCTAATCTCCTGATCTTAGGAAGATGGATACTTCAGGCATAAGCACATTAATATGTAAGATTTAATTTGCTCCATTTCCAGAAACAGGTTAAATTAGGTTAAGAACCAGAGGGCCTCTTTCCAAAGAGAGAGGAAGAGAGGGAGGATGGAAAGACAGAATCAGGGCAAGTGGGGAGAGGGGGACAAAAGTGCTTGGGAACAAGTTATTTTATTCAAGGGGTCTTTTCAATAGTAAGTTTGGGTGTCATCTAGCTCTACTCCACAAATCCAGTTCCAAGAGACTTATACTCCCTCCAAAACAAGACTTCTCTTTAACTTTATAATATTCACTGGAACACAAATTTGTTTTATCTTGGATTCTGAATTCAACTACCTCTTGTTTCCTTTCCTAATAAATAACAAATCCAAATGTTACAATGTCAAACTCATCATTCAAATTTTTCAAGAGTTTATAAAAGAAAGCCATCTCTTTGTAGATTTCCAGTAACTCCATCTAACATGATACTGCAAAACTCCTGATCATAAGACAGAAAAATCAAGTTCACATTTGGACCAGATACTTATCTCCAAGTGCTGAAATAAAATTCATTTTTAAAAAAATAGAATTCACTTTTGAGAAGCTATTTTCTTTCTGAAGGTCAAGGTTGCTTTGCCTATTTACAAAATGAGAACTGAAAAAATACCCTATGTGATGTACAGTTATTTCATTGGTTAGTTATTTATCTAAAAGTACTTTGAGAGTAGAGATTTCCTGAAGGAATATCTTTCTAACATATAACATGTTGTCATAAATAACCAGATGGTTAGAAAAGATGATTAAAAATGGAGGGGAAAAAAGCAAAGGATCACAGTGACTGTCAAAAATAATAAATTATGTTCTCCTTTGCATGGATGAAATTGGTTCTGAATATAACATTGCACTGTCACTAGCTTTGGACCTACCATCCATGAAACAGAGCAAAAAGAAATGCATACTGTTAGCTACTTGCCTGGAATTCTCTCTAATTTGGTAACATGGGCTTCTTATGGTTTTAATTAATGGTGAGCACAGTGGTGTCCAACAGACCAACCTTTCTGGTACTAAGCAAGAGTTTTATGAGCAAGGGGACCACTAGTCTGAATTCAAACTGGAGCTAAATGCCCAACTAGAGAGTGACTGAAGGTTACAGCAATGAAAAAGAGGAAGGGCTAGCTCCCCTTTAGACTTCTGAAAATACAACAAACAAAATAACTCAGACAAAATAAAAGCCATTTTATCTATTCATTATGTCCTTTTTTTTTTTTAACTACAGTTCTGGAATGCAATCGAATTTCAGCATCAGAAACATTCAGCACAGTTCATTTATATAGCATTTTCATTTGTTTTGTTTTTGTTTTTTTTTTATCTAGTCTGTTAGCAAGTTTAATGCTTTTAACAAATATTGTTGTCTATAATCACTGTACTGTGCATTAGATTTCCAGGACTTATTTATTTACTAGTTTCAAGTTTACACCCTTAAACAACTTCTCTCATATCCACCCCTTTCCCCCAGCCCCCAGTAACCACTACTTCATTCCATTTTTATGAGTTTGGCTGTTTTAGATTCCACATGTAAGAGTTATCATACAGTATCTAGACAGAACTGTTTTTGTGTATCTTATAAGATTCTCAGTGCTTTCTAGAATTCTGTGTTTGAGATTATATTCAGCTGTTTAGATTACTTTTTGCCTCACTAAATAAGGAGGATTTTTCCTTTTCTGGAAATAGAGATATCTATGCAGTTTATTCTCTCAGAGTCCTTTAATTTGGAGCTCTCGCTGCCTCTTCTTATCACAGTACACCAGCAGGCAAACAGAAGAATCATGGACCACAAATTACATGCAAACTCCAGCAGTTTGCAGTTAACAAAGGAGATTTCATGGCTCTGCAGTTTTCATAATTACATTAAAGCCAGGCCATGTTTCTCTTTAAACACCAAAATGTGTTTTTATAAAGAAATTGGTTTCAGGATTTGTCATTAGAAAGTAAATAAGCAAGGTCTAAAATAGCATTTACTGTGATGAAACAGTGGCTCGAAATAAATAATCCAGCAGCTGTAAAAAAGCACACTCCAGCCTGAAGAAGGGAAGGGCTTTGGACTTGGAGTCAGATGTTGTTTCTGGGTAACAGGTTCAGTCATTCTATTTCACAAACTGGCTCTGAGATTTTGGGAAGGTCACTTCACCTTTTGAGCTTCCTTATTTGTGTAGGGATGTGATTGAATTACATAGTTTTTAAGGTCTCTTTCAATCCTAAGGACTCTTATGGTTAACCCTTTTTAAAGGAATGTAATGCACAATCATTCCAAATAAAAACTTCTTTTGCCCTCAGAAATAGGATTGTAAAAGAATAAATTTGATGTTATTCATCAGGGAAATTCAGATTTGGCTGCCACATGCAATTTCTGAATCATCCTTTTCTTCTTTTATTAAAAGTTCTTTACATTTCTCTTCCTCATGGAAGTCACTTTTAATTACTATATACCCTGAGTATTAGCTAACTCAACATATAGTTTGCCCTGGATTTTTCTGTCAAAAAGTTCTGATTCAAACCCACACTTACTATCCAGGTCAAAGCCAAGTCTATTCTTAGCAGGTTACACAATTCTATAGTAGTATCCTAGTTTTGTTTAATAAAGCATATAGATGTAGATACTAAAAAAAGATTCATTGAAAATGTATAAATATTAGTGGTTATTTTCTGTGTAGCCTTCTGTACTGTAAACTTTCTTAAATTTTCTTACAAAGGCTATTATATGTTTTATAATCTTTCTTTAGAAAGAAACAAAGAAAGGAAAAAAAGGAAGAAGGAGGGAGGGAAGGAGGGAGATGGAAGAAAGAGAAGAATGAGGAAGTGAAGAGTAGAGGAGATGGTACATGTGTGTAGGAGGAAGAAACAGAGAGGGGGAGGGAGGGGGAGGCTGAGATTGAGAAAAAGAGAGACACAACCTGGCAAGTGCAGTAAGAGAGACAAGATGGGAGTCTGGAACACACAGGTGTATAGTTGTAATAGGTGTGGTCACCTAACTGCTTGGAGGAAATCAAGGAAGGCTTCCTAAAGGAGTTAATGCTTTGAGCCAAGTATGTCAACAGATAATGATACATAAGCTTTGAAGGAAGATGGATGGCCTCAAGTGCATAGGATTATGGGAGGAAATGACCTGACTGGGATCTACAAATGGTTTGCATGAACACAGCACACGGTCTATGTGGAAGTGACATTCAAACTGTGGCTCGCTACCCACTAGTGGGCCAGAAAGTCAGTGCGGTGGGTCATGGACAGCATTTTAAAAATTCATAGAATATAACAGTAAACATCTGAACATCATACACAATAAATGTCTTAGTGCATAATCTTTTACATCATGATCCATGTAAACGGAATCATGATGCAAAATGCATTTTTCACTGTGGACTGTGGTCAGAAAAGTTTTGAAGCTACTCCTGAGACCTGGAAAGTCATGAGTACCCCATGCAGGATAACGACAGTGCTTCATACTTTGCTACACATCATCATTACTCTTTTGTAAAATTTTTAATATGATTAGTTTACACGTAAATATTATATAATTACACATAATGTAATATAACATTATTTTATATAAAAATATATTATATAATACAGAAATATATATCTACAGACATTCTTATCTGTTCCAGTTGGCTAGGAAATCAACTTGATATAGCAAAATATTTCAAAATCATGCCACTGAGGAAAGGTTAAGAGAACTTAGTTTGGTGAGCCTAGCAAAATGTAAAGCACCTTGTAATTATATACATCATCTTACTTCATCTTAGACCAACTTTGTGAAGGGATGCACAATAAATGCCAAGCCTGCTTTGCAGATAAGCAAGTTGGGGCTCAGAGAGTTGGGGGGACATTCTCAAGGTTACCCAGTGGACCACCAAGTTAATTCTCTGTTCCCAAAGTCCTCTGAATAGATTACATTCCATTCATAGAATTAACTTCTCTCACACACAGACACACACACAAATGCATTATTTTGCTTCCCTCCATCCTCCATATCACAGAAGATAAAAATGTAGAAAATTGGAATCTTTTGGATTTTAATATTGGAAGTTTTAGAAAACCAAATTATATGAAATATATGTAAAGTCACTGCTGTTGTCTTCCAAAGTATATCCATTAATTAAAAAAAGATATTGATAAAACATGTCTATGCACTGTGTTGACTCAAGGGATAAAAACAAAGATGAACAGAAGAGGCCCTTCTTTCAAGGAGCTTATGGTGTAGTTGGGGAGATGGGGTGTTGATCACATTCAGGAAAGCCTCCAGATGCCTGTGACCCCAGCTTCTCATCAAGAAGCCCTGACCTGTGTATCACTTGGAGCGGCCATGTCATCAGGCAAACATTTACTGAGCCCTCCATGTTGGGTCACTGGGTTGGCACTGTTACAGGGACATGTATGACAGGACCCCACACTCCAGGGCTTAGCATCTAATGGAGGAATTCCTGGAGCACTTAATGGTAGATCGTGTAGACTAGCTTTTGCTAAGTAGCAGTTTTCAGGATTCCCCTCTCAATTTCTTAGTCCCACTGTTTAGCTGAATTAACATCTATTTTAATCAAAAACAGTGAACACAATATGGTGGGCTTTTAGTAAATTTGAGTAAAAAGGAGAAAAACTTGATGGCCTATATTAAGCAAGATGTACTCTCCACTCTCTCTCAGTTTGAAACCAAAAATGTTCATTCCCAATTGACATCAAAATTTTAACTCCTGGCCCAGGTAGACTGCATGATTTTAAGAAATTATATTTTGAGTTTAAAGGGGCTATAAAAGGACAGGTGATTTAAGTAATCACAACCATTGTCTGAGTACTTTATTTGGGGGAAAGTAGTTGAAAAAGGAGTAGAAATGGAAAAGTAATGCAGAAAAGTTGGTCCAAGGAGCGCCTCATCAAACACATGGTGAAAATCAGAGGATGGCCTATGGGGGGGTTGTTTATGCTTACTTACGTCTGAATAGAATGACACTGTCACCTCGCTGTTTACGATAAAAATGACACATGTGCATCAAAACTCAAGAACAAATGTAACGTGTTCTGTTTCCCTGCTTCAGTTTCATGAATCTCCCTGGCAGTTGACTAATCTTTATACTTAACATCAAAATGAAATCTCAGCTACTAGCAAAAGGTATCATTACTGGGGCTTACTATTCATTTACAAATATGAGATCAGCCTAGTCTTTTTCATCCTTGAATATTATTTTCTTATGAGCAAATATATATATTTTTATTTCTGGTAAATGATACATCAATTCATCATTTTTTGAAGAATGCATTATCTAAAACATTTAAACACCCATTGAATATTCTCCTAGCTAAACTTTGAGTTTATAAAACTTTGCAATAAAGAGGCAAATAATCTTTATTGTGGGATGTATTCAAATTATATATACAATCTTGTTCTCTCATTTCTATATTACACATACTTTGAGTTTCTAAGTATCCAACCATGTGGAACTATTGTGACGCCAGATGCAACACATGAGTCAAAATACATGGTCATTGTGCTGCAGGCCTAGTTGTCCTTGAGTGTTCTGACCTTGAAGAAAAAGCATCACTTTATTACTTTAGCTGAAGTCTAGACTGTGATTCCCCTAGTCCAAAATGTGCCTGGATCCATCAATCTTCAGAACACAATCACATTTTGTGAAAAGAAGAGTGGAATGATTCATTTATGCTTAAAGAACAAGGAGACCAGTTCCACACACTAATCAAATCATGGTGTAAATGGGATTTATCTGATGTATTTTTTTCAGTGACATCATAGGTAAGCAGACAATAGATAAAATCTCATCTAAAACTACATTATGCAAAATATATGTATATATACATTTTTAAAAAAATCAAACACCCACTTAGTGTTCACTGAGTGTCTGGGTGTGTGTGTCTAGGCCCAATGAACAATGAAGGAAGCATAAGCCATGATCCTCGTATATGAAGAAGCTTTCATTTCTCTGAGAAGACATTTTGTACCAAGACAGCTCCTCCTGAATGCCAGTCAAGATCTCTTAGACAGTCCATTCTGTCTGGTAATTATCCCTAATTTCCCCCTCCAGCTCGACCTTTTAATCAGTGCATTTACAGACTGCAGAAGTGTTTTGGCCAGTTTCGCCCCTACACCTACGTCAATGCGGAGCTTCTGCAGACAGCGAACAAACACAAACATCCCTTCCTCTCTTCTTTGCTTCTTTCCTCGGCTTCCCACATCCTGTGGACTTTGCCAGTACTCATCAAGCAGACGCCTCATCTATGTGTCCCTAATACTCTCTTATTGTTGAAACTCTTCTCTGTTTGGAGGAAGAAACCTCAGTGCATTTATGAAGAAACCTCAGTGCATTTATGAAAAAACGTAGACCCTATCCCACTGCACACTCACCCACAGCCATCTTCTAAAATGTAAAGCTCTCCAGCGCCTTCCCACTGCACTTGACATACAACCCAGACTCTCTAGCATGACCTGTAAGAACCTATGTAAACTGTTTCTTATCTACCCTTCCTTCTGTCCTTCCCCTCCCTCCTTCACTCCTGCCGCATTGACTTTCTTCTCTCTCCTTGAACAACCCAGCCTTGTCTTGAGCAGAGCTCCAGGTCAGCTCTTTCGGTTTTGTACGCCTGACACTCTCTTCTTCTAGAACCTCACAGGCTGGTTCCTTCTCACAGTTTAGATTCCACCTTATACCCCTCCTCAAAGATAACCTGTCTAAAGCGAACTCCCATTCCCTCCCTGAGCCCACACTATCGTGGTGCCCTGATTCATAGTACTATCTGAATTGGTATATTTATTTACTTCCGAGGAATGATCTGTCTCTCTGCTAGAGGGCAAATTTAATGAAAGCAGGTACTCTGTTTGTCCTGTGAACCACTATCTCCCCTTTTCATACACAGAAGAGAGCCTGGCACATAGAAGGTGCTCAGGAAATACTTGTAAATGATTGAATGAATGAGCTGGAACCTCCTGCTGGAGCTACAGAAACTGTAGAAAAATCCACTCAGAGTCAACAGCATAGGGCAGGGAAGGGGAGAGGATATGGATGGGGCTGCGTGACTATCCAGTTTCCTGGGGTAGTGTCAGGGAAGGATAAATACAACTGTAAGAAATGAAATGTGATACATCTGTGAAAAGTAAAAGAATAAGGCACGTAAATATTAAGCCCTAACTCATAGTTCTATTGGCTTTGAACAGTATAAAGATTACAGTTACTTTATAAAATAAAAAGTAAAAATTTATCATCATTTCACTTGGTAACCTGTGTCCCAAACACTTCACCAATTATTTTGAACATGCCAGTCTACTCTCCACAAACATATCAGCTGTGGTAGCCACTTAAAGTGTGCCAAGGGAATACAAGGAGACAGGAGCACCATTCTCCTTAAGGAATAATTTTGCATCTGCTGCATCACAGATAAACGGGTGATCAAAGTTTTATCTTTCACCATGAGGCTACATAGCTACATTGATTTTATCTGCTCACACAACACAAATTGTAGATCAGCTATAACCACATAATCAGAAAGTCACCTGAGCCATAAAATATTTTTTCTTTAATAAAACATCTCTGAAAATATCTTGAGCAGCATTACTTCGTGGAGTTCCCTCTAAATTAACTGGTTATGAAACAGACACCTATGTAACTGAAAGATGTAAGCTGCTAAAGGATCTCAACCCAAAGCTGGTTAAACGGTAGGAACTGATTACCAAAACTACATTTAGTTTTAGATGTCTGTTGTGGAATATTATTTTGGCACTGGGGAGCAGGATAAGTTGTTCATATCAAATCTGTGTTCAGAAAATGCTATTATCTTCATATGAGAGGTAGTATATAGTAATGATTGGGAATTCAGGTTCTGGAGGCAGACTTTCTAACTTGAATTCTGTTCTAACCTCATAGTAGCCATGTTACCTTGGACACATTACATCAATATTTCTGAGCTTCAGTTTTCTTATTTGTAAAAATAGGACCAAAAGTAGCCTCAGTGCCACTCAGCTTCTGTGGAGATTAAATGACAATAAACTACATAGAATGCTTAGCATAATGCCTGGCATACAGAAAAAGGTCAGTAAAAGTCAGCTGTCTCTATTCCCTATGGTGGAGGACATGTATCCAGCTTAAAAGGAGGACTAACAAACTATTAACATAAAAATTAAAAGGAGATGAAACCAAATCAAATATATGTTTGACTTCACTGAAATCACTACTGGATTCATTGAGAGACCACTTTTACCAATTTTCTGAGTGGTATGAAGTTATCCTCATTAACAACCAAAGATGCACAAGATGTTCAGAGAGCTCCATCTATAATCAATTCCTGTCCACAGAATCAAAGGTCAAAGAAATATCAATAAAACACTCATGGAAATTAAAATGGATTGCAAAATGATTTTAAAAAGAAGAAGACGAAGAAGAAGAAGATTTCCTTATCTCCCTATTGAACTTTTGGCCTGGGAAGACAGTAGAATTGACATGTTCTTATGAGAGTTGAGAAGCTAACTCTTTCGTGTAGAGCAGTACATTAGTTAGGGGCTTTATAATTTAGTGGCATAAAAAGGTTGCCTTTAAAAATGGAATAGACTACATTCTGAATACAATCAAATAAGACCATGCCTATAGACTTGATAGATGTAAACACACTGCCAAATATTGACGCCTGCAATTTAGAGTTGTCCTTGACCTATTCTGGGTATTGGAAATCCTTCTATTTACCTTAAAGAGAAAGGCAGGGGAGGTAGGGTTGTTTCATGGTACGCATGGCTGCCATAAAAAAATATGCTGGTGGGTAAAAACCTTCAGCTGGCCAGGCTCAAAGCTATAAGGGGCATGTTAAGTTTAAAAGAGGAAGTAAATGAGGAAGTGTCAACAAAATTGTTAACATTTTTAAATGGGATTCCTTCCTTACAGGAGCTCTGCAGAGACTATGAGAATGCACGGCTCCAGAGTCAAAGAAAATTCCAGCTTCTACCAGAGAGCAAACGGGTTATTAAAAATCCATAGTTCTTGGCACCAAGAAAAAAGGATTGGGGGCATTGCTATAGAAACAAACACTCTGGCCTTTGCAAAACATTTGCAAGAATTAATTAAAATAGTTGATATGTTGGGAATAGCATATTCAATCAAAGTGTCAAAGACAGTTGATAGGTGAGGAAAGGTGAAATAAACAGAGATTTCAGCCAAACAGAACCTTAGCAATTCCATCCAGAATCTTAGATTAGAAATGTTTTCAATAGTAAAAGTCTAAGATTTCATCAACTCAAGAATATAAAACAATAAATTAGTGACTAGAATGTATACCAGTACATCTAAATGCCCTGCCATGTTCTTTCTTAAGTATATTTTGAATTTACCTTAATTTAGCTGCATTAACATTTGGATTAGAGTCATTATACTAAGCATAATACGTGCCTTATTGTCTCTAGCTAGATTAGGTCTTCTTATTTTTTGCCCTATATCTCAATTTACAGCACATTCATAGAGACCAGGAGTTATTAGGCAGAGTTTCCTAACATTCACATAATTAATATTTCCTAAATGCAGGTAGAGTTTCCTAACATTCACATACTTAATATTTCCTAAATGCAGGAAAAAACTGTTAACTGCTTCACCAAGCATATTATTACTGAAATGTTTACTGAGTTTTATTTACTTGCAATTACTTTTGTTGTTGCTGTTGTTTTAGTACTGAGTTAGTTAACTTCACTTTTAGTAGGACTCTAGCTAATTCATATCTGAAAAGAAAGTGTCAAGGAAGAAATCAACTTAAATGAAACTACCCTCCAGCTGTCTACCATACACCAGCACTAGAAATAGAAAACAGAACTTGATTTTAAAATGAATTCTGGCATGGTTCCCTCTCTTCTAACTAGCATAAAATATGATTTGGTGAGTGACTGCACATTTTGCGAAGACAGCAGGTTATTTGGGGATTGAGTGGGTGGACAAAATGAACCGCAGTCATTTCCAGAGGGGCTTCAGCTCCTGAAGGTTGACAGAATTATCCTGTTCCCAATAAACCATGAACAAAAACAAAGATGTCTATGTTGTCATTATTATTCACTGGGGAGCTGGGTGGTTGAGGTTGTTAGCGACTGAAAAAAGGGCACTTGTTGAAATCACTTGCAGATTTAAAACTTAAGGATTTTTTTTTTAACTCTAAGAGTTATTGGGCTTAAATCAAGTTGGAAGATCTTGTTTAATAGGTTAAAGCTTCTACTGTCCTCCAATTGACTCTTTTAGGACTAGGTACCCAGATTGGACAACTGGATGGGTCAAGAGTTGACCCTGTTATTTACACATTTATTTCAAGATGAAAAGCACTGATAAGAGTCTATCCTCTCCTCTCCCATTTGAATAGGAACGCTGGTCCTAAGAAATTTGTATTTATGTGTGCGCACATGTGTGTAGGCGTGTGTGTGAGAGAGAGAATCAGAGACATGTAGAACAAAGAAAAGAGGAACACCAACTGTGATAGAACTCCCAGGTCATAATAGGATTAATTGTTGATATTTTTGTTAATTGGACTTAAAAAGGAAGACATTTAGGGACAGCTGTAGGTGATTACTATACTGTTGTTTGAGTGTTTGTCTTGGATATTGTGTATACAATATACATGTAATTTACATAGAATAGATAGAAAAATTAGAGGATTTGGGCAATTTAATTTTTTCAGTTTTAATTATACAAATGATTGGCTCAGTTTCCCCTATATCTTTCACATCTAGATAAAAATCCTAGTGAATAAGTAGTTAAGATTAATTCCTTTAAGCAGAAATAACCTAGTGTAGTACCCAACTTTAGAGTGAAGGAAGAAATGACATTTAATTCTGTTCAAGCAACATTCATTGATAACCTACAACTTGTCAAGCACCTCGTTAAGTCCAGAGGATAGAGAGATGCATACAATACACCCCTGCCTTGATGGAATTCATAGATGAGGGGCTACAGGGAGAGCTGGACCAATTCCCTGAATGAGACAGGGAATCAAATTATCTGACAGAAATTTGGTAGAAGCTGATTCCATCTTCTTCCCTGTCCTTGTCCTCATAAGCACTTTTTAAACTTTTTTAAAAAACGTTTCACTTTTTTCAGTATTCATTTCATTAAGTTTCCTCTTCCCCATCTGCCTGAAGAACATTTAACTTCAGTGTCAAAAACGAACCAAATCCATTGGATATAAGCAAGTTCAATTAGGACCTTGTGCATGGTTTTATGAGAAAATTTTTATTGATTATATAATAAAAATTAACGAAGATGCTGATCAAGCTTTCCCACCACCCTAATTCACACCTTTTTTTCTTTTAATTGAAGTGTAGTTGACTTACAATGTTGTGTTAATTTCTGGTATACAGTATAGTGATTTATTTACACACACATTCCTTTTCATATTATTTTTCATTATAGACCATTACAAAGCATTGAATAGAGTTCCCTGTGCTATATACAGTAGGACCTTGTTGTTATCTATTTTATATATAGTAGTTCGTATCTGCAAATCCCAAACTCCCAACTTATCCCTCCCTACCCCTTTCCCCCCTGGTAACCATAAGTTTGTTTTTTACATCTGTGAGTCAGTCTGTTTTGTAAGTAAGTTCATTTGTGTCCTTTTTTTTTTAAATTCCACATACCAGGATATCATATGGTATTTTTCTTTCTCTGTCTGACTTACTTCACTTAACATCATACTCTCCAGGTCCATCTGTGTTGCTGCAAATGGCATTGCTTCATTTTTTATGGCTGAGTAATATTCATTGTGTATATACACCATATCTTCTTTATCCAGTCATCTGTCAATAGATATTTAGGCTGTTTCCACATCTTGGCTGTTGTAAACAGTGCTGCTATGAACACTGCATTCACTCCTCTTCTTGCTCCATTGTTTATGTAACTCCTTCAAGCTCTTTTCTTCTTTCTTTCCTGACATTTCTTTCCACAAATTACCACTCCCCTTCCTTCTCCTATCATAAAGCGTTGATTCTTTTAGTCCAGAGAGGCACTGTGATACGTCAGTGCAAAAACTGAAAATTAGACATTTGTAGCCTCAGCACTACCAAGAATTTCATGAGGTCCCAGGCCAGCCTCTAATTCCCTCTTAGCCTGCACTCTCTGGTCTCTCCCTGCAATGGGCTGGGGGTCTGGAGGGTGTTCTGCTCCTAGGGGTGTAAACTCAACTCCTCCCTGGTATTAGGTTGGCCCATTATGTTACTGTTTGCTCAGTTACATGGTTGACCTAATGGATAAGACAGTAAATAACCAAGATAAATTTCTTCAACTTGCTATTACTGAGAGGAAGTTAGTGATGGGTAGGGTTAATAATTGCTTCAAGAGATCTTAATGGTGAATCTATGCTTTCATATACAAATAAAGTGTAAGCAAATAGAATGTAATGTCCTTTAGACATCTGTACTTCCTCTGCTCTGTGTTCTCTCCTCTGATCCTCTCAAACCTCTGCTTTCTTTGAGCCTTAATAAATGTTAATTTTAATCATACTAACATGTACACATCATTTAAGAATATTATGAAAAGCAGCAGTCCAAGGCCCCAACATTCCATGTAACCTTAATCCTGGTGCTCATATTTCTCAATAGTATGTTTTTCCTGCTTTTTCGTATTGGTCAATTTTAGACATTACTCATTGCCTTCCTATTATAATAGAGGAGCGTTGAGCTCAGTGATACCCTTACCCCAATCTCCTTTCCCTCCAAACTCTCAATGAAATCACAGAAAAGGAGCACAAGGTCTCAGTTCATCAAATGGTCTACTTTATAACCCTGCGACTGTTCTTCACTGTTGAGAGAAGTACTGTCTCTCTCTTGTTCATCTTTCAGACTTTTGGGAAGTTAATAATTACCTTGTGTTTCATTTGCTTCATAGTCTATGGATGTGTGATTCTTCCCAATAGCTCCATGAGTCTCTTACTACTACTATCATCTGGTCAAACACATCAGATAATCTATCAGATTGTCTCCTCCATTTCCACTTTTGGTGGTGCCTGATGTTTCCAAGTTCTGAGATTTGACGAGGTTCAGCAGGATGAATCTCCTACCATGGATAAGTCAGTTCCCCTCTCCAGTGGCTTTCCCTGTTCCAAAATTGTGAACAGCCTTCACGCCCCCCTCTCCTGCCCTCTTTATCTCTGTCATTTTATGGGGAGTTTAGAGGGCAGAGGGAAATATCTGTGTTCAAGCATCTCTGTTTATCCAGAAGTCTCCTTTCCTATACCTTTCTGTGTTCCCTACTGTTAAACAAATTATCTGTGTAGTGCAGCTCCTGTGTGAGAAAACTGGGTGAATAAGTGGTTTTAGTCAGAGAGGGAGGTCAGACTTCAAGAACTAAAAAGAGATGCCCAGGATGTGACCCTAAAGGTAGTCAAATGACCTGGAATGAAAGGTGAAGGTCATGGAGATACAAAGGTCAGGGAAATGAGAGGCCAGCAAGGTAGATAAACCATGTCTCCAGGCAAGGAGAAGCGTAAGTCTGTGGAAATTTGTTACAGAGGCAACAGGAAACGAATGCAGAGTAATATTCTGATATTTTTTTTCCTAAATAGTTGCTTGGCATTGTGTGTGTATATGTGTTTACATATGTGTCTGTGTGTACAACATACAAGCTTATGGGTCATTTTCTTCTCACAGTTCACTTCAATAATGCTGCATTCAAAACATAAGATCTTTCTGAATCATTCTTCATCTGGTTTCTGGGCATTGTAAGTTTTTCTCTTTGGTTAGACAGCCTGGAAAAATTACTTTTTTTTTTTTAAGGTTCTAGAATTTTGAGCCACATTTCCCTGACTATCCCTTGTAAACAAAGCCAAGTTCCCTGTTTATTTCAGTTTATAAGATTATGGCCATCAGTCATTTAAAATACGCAGTTGAAGGAATTTTTATATTCCAAAAGAAATAAGCAAAAATTTGAATGACACGAAAATCTGCTGACAAACTGAATCTCTGAAAGCCTGAGCTCAGCACACATTTCTTATTGAAAAACAAACATTCCGTTACCTAAAGGGTATGTTTGCCACCCACGGACTCAGAAGAAAACATTGCCTCTGCTTATTTCACTGTGCAAAGAAATGGCTGCATGAGTTTACTGGCTAATTTGGATTTGCTGGTTCTGATTCTGGTTTTTGAGCCAGGGAGCAGCAGTGAATAGCTTAATCTGAGGTTAACAGCATTCAAATAAAGTAAAGATCACCTGAAGGCATTCTTTTCAGAAGACAGCTACTGAAAATGTTAACTGGAAAAGTTGCCTTTGGTCAGAGAAACAGAAGGCTATGAGACTGTCAAGAACAGAATATGTCCTTCCATGTGGAAAAACCATCAGATGAAAGGCTTTAACCGGATAACTAACGTGTCTAGATAAGACCACAAGCTCAATGTGTAACAGAGTTGTCTGCCCCCCAATATTAAGATTTAAATGCGCCAAATGTCATGTCCTCAATCAGGACAGATTCCCCTTTCATGGAAGACCCTGTTAAGAGTAAGAGAAACCTAGCATCTGAGAGATGAAAGGGGCTATAGAGAGTATCTAGTTCAAACTGTGCAGGTGAGACTCAGAGCGATCACTGAACCCAATGAAAGCCACAAAGAAAGTGAGCCATGTCCCAAGTCCTAGACCATGGCACTGACAGCATCCCTCACTGTCTTCCCTTAATTGTAGCACCCACCCCACACTGTGGCCTCTCCTTCACTCATCCTATACTGTCCTGCCTTGCTCACAGCAGCCAGCACTTTGTCTCCTTGTTCTGGCCTAGATGATTGCAGTAGCAGAGTATGACAGGGGCCACATGTAACCAGCTTGGAGTCCATCCGGTTAGGAAGCACATATTAGCCAGAATCTAAAATGATAATATTCCTTAAGCAGAAAAAGAAAGTCTTCTTTGGATACATAAGGCCTCTTCCCGGTAGCACAGGGTTTTTCTATTTATACCCACATCCAACCAAGACAATAAAAGGAGATTTTTAAAAATCAGAATAATCCTTTTGAGTCAACAATAAAGGAGCTTATAGCATTATTTACATTATTCTAAGTTTTTAAAAAATCATGATTAAATTGGAATTGGAATGACTTACAGTTTGATTATTGTTAAAACAGAATCGTTGCATTTAGATTTTTACTCAGTTTAAAATAAATCTCTCAGGCAGAGTTAGAAAAAAATTGTTAGTAACATAAGAAATATTTGTTTCTAAGAGTTAACACATTAATGCTCTTTTCTGAGACATGCATGGAAGACTGTTAAAATACAAAAAACAAACAAACAAGCAAAACAAAACAAAAGGCTGCTTTGCTGAGAGATGACCTCTTGACAATAATTTTTTCCTAACCATTTTCCCAAAGTCAGTGACTTACATAGTCATAACATGAAGCTTCTTTACTTTAAAAAGTCTGGTTGACTCCATGTATCCTCCTCAAATTACAAATTAGTAACTGTAATCACTTTGAACATGAATACACATTATACTGTATCAGTTTCAGCTATTTGCAGTATAATGTTCTGAGTATGTATCTTTTTGTTATCAAATATCATATAAGTCTCATTACTAGTCATCAAAAGTTAGTTTGAATTAAGTAGCTGAAACTATGGAATAGTCTCCATAACTTTCGTCTTACATGAAAAATAAATAGTTATGAATTTAGCAGCTGAAACTATGGAATAGTCTCCATAACTTTCGTCTTACATGAAAAATAAATAGTTACGAATTTAGCACCATAAATTACGATTCTCTAAGCTTTAAAATTTGGAATGGATTAATAATCATTTTTATCATTTCTCTAAAAAGTTGCTTATAATTATTTTCAAGAGCTTACATGGCTCCCTCTTTCCTCGATGCCCACCCCCCACATATGTACACTGAACACACACACACAAGCACAGATAGACACATAATAATCTAGCTATTTTTCAGTAAACCAGTAAAAGTAGAGGACATCTGTTTTACAAATCAGTCTTCAATTCTAGCTCATTACCCTCTCCACTAAGCTAGTGTAAAAGGTATCTCACAGAAACACTGTTTACTTCCTTAAATAAGTAGAAAATGTTAGTATTTCTTTAACTCAGTATCCTTTGGACCACCGCTGTGGGCTTTGTCGTCTCTCTAGGGCTTCTTCACACTCTGAGGCTGAACAGTTAGATAAGGTATCATCCAGTTAGAAAGTTAACAATTCAGTTCTCTGGCCCATGATTTGATTCAATTTAAAAGACACTGAGAACCTGGTTATGATTCCAAAGCTTTGCTAGGTTCTAGAGAGGATTAATCTAATGGATACGACACATTAGCACTAACTCTTCAGTAAAATATCAAGGTGTGTCCCTACCCATGTCTTACTCTTTATAGCAAAATAAACTTGAGGACCACAAATAGGGTAAAAAAAAGCAAAAATAAAACAAAAAAATTAATAAAAACTATCAATCTGGCTTGCTGGCCATCTGAAAGCTCTATAGGAAAGATAAGTTTTAACATAGTTTTAATAAATTTTGGAACATGTTATGGGTTGAATTACGCCCCTTTCCAAATTCATATGTTGACATCCTAACCCCCAGCACCTCAGACTATGACCTTATTTGGAAATAAGGTCATTGCACATATAATTCATTAAGCTAGGATGAGGTCATACCAGTAGGACTGGCCCCAATCCTGTATGACCGGCATCCTTCTAAGAAGGGGAAACTTAGAAATAGAATGCACACAAGGAGAACACCACATGTAGACTGGAGATGCTGCTACAGTGCAAGGAACTACGAGAACCTAGGAGATAGGCCTGCAACAGACCCTTCCCTGGAGCCTCAGAGGGTGTGTGGGCCTGAGGACACCTTAGTTTTGGACTTCTGGCCTCCAGAACTGTGAAACAAAATACATTTCTGTTGTTCAAACCACCTAGTTTGTGGAAATTGATTATGTCACTCCTAATAAACTAATACAGAGTGGGAAAAGCCATTCTAAGCAAATATAAAAACTAGAAGCCATAAAAATCATTGATAAGTTTAAATAGAAATTTTTTTTTAAATCTGTATGGTGAAGGAAAACAAAACAAAGCAGAATATAAAACAAAAAGCTCCTGTTTTGGAATTTCAAGTGAGGGACCCAAACAGAGGAGAATAAATAGCAAGTATCCTCACATACTAATCAGGTTCTGGGTTATCAGTGCAGGACCTGAAAAGGGGGTGATCAAAGGGGCTCCCAAGATAAGCCCATCCCCCACCAACAGTCAATAAAAGTAAAGAATGAGAGAGAATTCAGAGTGGCCATGGTTTCTTCGGAGGTTAGAGAGAAGGGCGTCAGAGTGCTATGGAATTTCCTTGGTCCTTAACAGAGCTGGAATGAGGAAGGCCTCAGAGGACACCTGAGAAAGAGCAACGTTGGTCTCCTGGGGTTGGGGGAACACTGGGACTTTTTCTTTGAAATGACCCTAAAGGTAAATGGTGGATGGGAGCCAGCTTCCTAGCAGAGCCAAGAGCCAAGCTGTGTCAGGAAAGGGTGTCCTTTCACAGCCCCACAGGGGGAGGATATAGGGGCAATCCCTTGGGCCAGATTGGGGACCTGCAAAAAGAGCAAGGCTTAAGCTGCATGGGAAGGCACCCAGCCCAAGAGGACACCTGAAGGAGAAAGTTGATGCCAGTAGAGGGATTGCCAAAGCAGGAAACTGGAAGGCTGAGGAAGGGTCCATGAGAGCTCAGAAGATATGTTCATCTCAGATCACCATGAGGAATATTCTTAACAGGAATCCTAAACTTGACATGATCAAATCCAGTGATTTGTGTAACACTGGTTGTAGGCGCCACTGATTTGGGTTTTGATACTTTCTTTTGGCAGTTATTTGCTTGAAAGGCCAAAAAAAAAAAAAAAAAAAGGCAGAAAAGACAAATGGCCTCTGGTGGGAGATGCTGACGGGGTGTTGGGAAGCACATTTCCTTCCCATCTCAGTGTAGCTGTGACTCCAATTTGCTATGCTTGAACGCCTGCCATGTGTGGAAATGAAGCAACGGCAAGGTTTTCTGCTGAGAAGAAAATTTAAACAGCAGATGGGAGAAAGACACAGAAAGCTGAAATTACGATATGGGGAAAGTTTAAATTGTATCTTCACAAAAGAATCTTAAAAGCATTTAATGAAAATGGTTATTACAGAGATAGGAAGCCAGTCAGAGTATAGCCAAGGAGGTAGGATAGAAATGAAGAAAATTAGGTTTGGGAAAAAAAACAGCTTCTCTTTTTAAGAGCTATTTAATGTCATCTGAAATATAGTCTCAAAGAGCTGAAATTAATGGGGTACTGAATGGACACAAAGCCATTTTTTTAACTGAAGTATAGCTGATTTACAATGTTGTGTTAGTTTCTGGTGTACAGCATAGTGTTTCAGCTAGACATATACATACATACGTATATATTCCTTTTCATATTCATTATAGGCCATTGTTGGGTATTGAATAAAGTTCCCTGTGCTATATGGTAGGACCATGTTGTTTATTCTGCATACAATAGTTTGTATCTGCTGATCCCAAACCCCTAATTTATCCCTCTCCCCACCTTTCCCCTTTGGTAACCATTCTCATGGAGAAGTCTGTAGAAAGGTATATACTGAGACTGAGACAAGTTTGCAGTAGAAGTAAACCCTGATTGAGGTGAATAGGAAGAAGTTACTCCAAATGAGAGACATGCATGAGGAATAGCTGGTAGGGTTTTGAGGCTCAACTCAAAGGGCTCAATATGATGCTGAAGGTGTTAGATTCACCAAGAGGTCTGAGAAATTTACTCAGGGGTCTCTGAGCCCTAGTTAAGTAAATGTAGGTTCATAAAGCCATGGTGCTTTGGTTGTTTATCATGTGATTCAGGAGTGAGCTAGACTTCAGATTTGGAAAAGTTTATATTTGTATGCAGATGTTTCATCTCAACCTGTCCTAACTTCAAAGAGAATTCAAATTTCTAAAGACAAATAAAAGAAGTCTTATACTTTATATCTTTACCGTCTTTGGGTCTTAGGTTTTCAGCATACTTTCACATCTTCCAATATATTGTAACCTATTGAAAAGATCTGTGCATTTTAAATACACTATGAGATTCAATGTAAAGCGTCTTCACATGCATGTTGAACTTCATGCTATTGCAAACAGATCTGCAGTGTTAAGTATTTCATTATTGTATTGCACTGATCGCACAAGCTCCTGTACCATCTCCACTGGTAGTTTGGCAGATCTTTTTGACTGTCATCCACAAAATTTTCATGTGGATTGAGCAGAAAACATGATTTTCTGGCATTAGGTACCATTTCCCACTGTTTTCTCTTGTGTAGGAGAAAGAAAAAAACTTTCCAAGTAGTATCCATCAGATACTGGTTGGTTTATATTCAACCGCATTCCTTAAAGAGCATTCAACTAAAAACCTAGGATTCACCAGATTTACTGAAAAACACATTATTGCTCATTTTAAAGAGACAAAGCAACAATTCAGCCTCTAAAGATGTTTTCTGAAGAATGAGAGAAATTACGTCCTGAGGTCTAAACACATGGGGATGATTCACATAGAATTATATATTCTCATTGTTCTTATCAATAACATATATCGCATCACATGAAATCACCTCAATTCTGATCCTGAGGGACCATTTCTAAATTCCCTGTCTAGATTCCTCAAATATTTATTGAGTGAGATTTTATTCTGAAAAATGCGAACACTCTGCACCTTCTCAAAATTACTAATCTATTAACTAGTCTGTAATTTGCCTGTACGATCAGTGACCTGTTCGTTAATCCACTAAATACATTTTAATAATTCACTGATTGATGTCATTTATGTCTATGGAATAATTTCTATAGATAGTATATCTTTCTCTGATTAAATATTTCCTGTGTGTGTTTGCCAGGGCTGGAGAAAGTATGTAGGTTTTATGGTAGGAATCATGACCCCTCATTGCAGTTACTCTGAATGCCTCTGAGTTATTACAGATACGATCAGCTTGTGGAACCCTTGTACCTTACCAAACAGATGCAGATAAACAAAAAGTATCTGAACATAACTGAAAATGTTGATCCCCTTGGTTTGGAAACATAATGTAAGAATCAAATCCAAATCCAAAGCCCCCTCCCTACTGACACACACCCCAACTACGCGGGTAACTGAGATTTTGAGAAGCAGCATAGGGCAGTGGAAAGAATCTGCTTTCAGATGAGGCATCCCTGAGTCAAATCCTATGAAATGTGTTTTGAGTTTTAGTCTCTATAAAATGGAAATAGGCCTACTTTGTGGGATTGTCAAGAAGACTGGAGATAATTTATATGCAATTGGTTTGTTGAGAAGACAGGAACCAAACTCACTTCCCCAGTACAATTTTCCAAATTGGATCAGGCTTGACGGGAGGAGAAACTCTGAGTTGGACTTCAGATGAACATTTTGTTTTGAATCAGGTTGGACTTTTTAATATCTGAAAGTGATATTACTCTAATACCTAAAACTAATCAGAATTTGTGGGAGCTGACAAAACATCCATGGAAAAGATTCATTAATAGAACATGTTTTAAGGGTTGTGGGTTCTGTGAGTCCAGCCTATTCACTAAATAGATTTCTCAATGCAAAGCACCTCGCCTAATGCCTAGAATACAAGAAAACACTTTTAAAAGTTTTCTATTTTAATATATCATACTGCCCACCTCCAACTTGTCCTCGCACCAAGAACCTAATATGCTTACTAAAATGAAATACTAAAATAATACAGTCCTGGAAAATCCTGAGAGATATTACTTAGAATAGCAAAGACTGGAACAATTGGATAATCGGATGTGGCCAGTGAGGGACAGAAGAACCGCAGGCTGTACCAGAAACTAAAGTGGATTGTGTTTTCTCAGAGTATCCATCGACTTACAAGAGAACTGCTGGCCCAAAAAGAAGTTCCCCAAGAAGAAGGAAGAATGATACACTGGAGGATCAAATTTCCCAGAGGTTGATTCCTTACACATTTTCAGTCTCAAGACCATGGAATGTTGGAGAAGGACATGACCTTCAAGAACCATCCATTCCAATCTCCTGTTTTACAGGTGAGAAAACTGAGACTCAAGGAGCAACTTGGCAAATTACAGGTGCGCTTAGAGAACACAGAACCCCTGACTCCAACCCAAATGCTGTTTTTACTCTATCTCATTATCGCAGAAACACTGGGACATTGTACTTTTAATACATTTTGCTTTCATTTGTAGCCCCACTTGAAAGTTCCATAGTAATACATATTAAAAGTATCATTACTGTAAAGTTCTGGCATTATCGCAGCTAGTTCATCATCTACCAAGCGGAAAGGATGAGTAAAGGGCAAGCATGTAAATAATCCTTACTTAACATAAAAGTTATTTCTAGGACCTTTCTTATTTGTATCATGCCATTTTTAAGTGTATTTTAATTTCAGTTAATTCCTCAGCCAATCTCCTGGTGCAGGTGGTATATTCTCAGTATTTCTGAATAACAGTTGTAGTTCACCAGTAGCCTACTCCTTATGGAAATAAGCTTGCAAAGTTTATTTTGGACATCAGCACACACGGAGCAAAAGCAGATGAAAAGTGAAACCTCAATTAAATTTGAGTCACATAGACTACAACCAAAACTCTTCAGGGTAAGTCACATTTTATTTTGAAATTCTATCCAGCTGGTAGTCTCTTAAGTTCATAATCAGAGAGCTGATATGACGAGATGAGAAGGACTTAATTAAAAGCACGTGCTCAAGAAGAGAATAAATTATATCAGCCGTTTTAGGGGTACATTTTTTTAAATGGTTCCAATTCCAAACTATGTAAATTTTGGTTAAATGTCTAAAATCCAGGAAAATATACTGGAAAATAAGCAACATGCTCTAGGAATTCTAACTAGAAATACTCTGTTGCTTTACTTCAACAGTGGAGTCGTCACACATGCTGGTTCTGGAAACAGACAGCCTGTGCTCTGTCTCTTGCTAACTATGTGACCTTGAGCAAGTTAACTTTCCCAATATGTAGTTTATTCAGCTTTCAATTGGAGATAATAGGAGTACCTACAACATAAGGTGGTTGTGAGAATTAAATTCTTTTATTAAGCTTTTGGAACAGTGCCTGGCATGAGTAAGTGTCAGGCTTTTTGTGATTATTATTATTATTATCTTCAGGAAAGGAAACAGCACACAATCAGCAGCAGTCCACGGTGACCAATCACGAGGAAGAGGAGGAGGATCACTGAACAGGACCTTAGGGGTAAGTGATGCAACCTGTCACTTGGTAGAAGAAATGGGGGCCTGGTGAGGTTGTGGCTTGCTGAAACAAATAAGAGTCCAGCTCGCCCCTGCTCAGAAGTCCACCTGAAAGCTGGCCAGATGCTTCTGCATGAGTTTGATTTCATAGATGTCATTCTATATCGACCAGATATGGCACTCGGAGTGCACACTGTGCCTCACCAGGGCAAAGCCGGGCCAAGTCAGTAGTGGAAATGAGACCAGGATCTGACTTTGACCATGAAGTTGGCGAGGTTCTTCATGTAGTCAGTAAAATAAAAAATGCCCCAGCTGTCAAACCAAGCAGGCATAAGGCTTCTGCTTAACTTACTTTCACATAGTTACATATCAGGCATATAGTTAAAACAAATAAGAACTGCAATTCTATAATATATAGATTTTAAGGTGATAAATACATGATTTGTCTTTGATAACATTTCCACATTTTGGGGCATGTTTTTATGTGCACCTTAACTTTTTTTATGTTGCAAATGCATAATTACATAACTTTGCTTTGAAATTTGGCAGATCCTTAAGAGAAATTTGGCTGAGAACATTATCACATTCAGCATAGCCCAACAAGTCCAAAATCACCAAAAAGGGAAAGATAGTAGAAGAGAAATGTGTCTTTTCCATAGATTCTGAGAACAAATCACTTCTGTTGTTTAGCAATTTTTTTCCTCAAGTTATATCTGAGCCAAAGTTTTTTAAAAAGAATTTTTTAAACCCATCCTTTGGAAACATTTTTACTTTAAAGAGTGTCCGTAGGCTTAGAATAGAGGGCTGTATCACTGGCCTTCCCAAAGGGCAATGAATAGGCACCAGGGGGTGTCCTGGCTCTGAAATTGTATGTTAATTGTTTGGATGAGCCTGTGATAGAGTGCTGGAGGAAGAAGAGAGGATAATAGCTTCCATTAGATTCTCAAAAGCCTTTATGATTCCTCCCCTCACCCCTCAAATAATAAACCAGTCCTGAGAATACCAAGGCAGATAGAAAAATGATCAGTGGATACGTACATTAACGGGATATTCAACAGACGGTATAAATGGCTGCATGTTGCCTTTTCTCCAAATTTTCAAAACAAAAGAGGATGAGGGCAAAAAAAGATTAAACCATTTCAGAAATCTCTAAATCATCCCATGGAAAAAAATGTTGGTTATGAAAGGAAATGTGAAGAGTTCTTTATGAGAACTGAAGGACCAGGTTTTGGTTGACTCTCACCTTGGTCTGGCCTGTGTGAGCAACATTTAGGATCGTTGACAGACTCCAGTGCTAGTATCAAGCAAGGATCACACACAATTCATTCATCTGATCTTTTTAACATGGTGGAGTTAATACTGTTAGGTCCATTTTGTAGGTGAGAAATCAAAGCACAGAGAGGACAAGTGACTTGCTCAAGATCTAAGAACCAATTATCTATATATAGGACCTACTGTATAGCACAGGGAACTATATTCAATTACTTGTAATGAACTGTAATGGAAAAGAATCTGAAAAAAAGAATATATATATACATGTATGTATATATATAACCAAATTACTTTGCTGTACACCTGAAATTAACATTGTAAGTTGACCACACCTCAAAAAAGATAAGAATTAATTTTTTAAAAAGAACAAAAAGAAAACCAGTTATCTGCGGAGCTGGCCTGGACCCCAGGCATTCGGACTCCTGAGCCAGTGCATCTAACATGTAGGTCTTCCTGCCTCCAGGGAGGCCCCAGCCAACCCAGGAACCTGGATTTATACCATCACAGTTAGCTGTGCGTCGGATTTGTGGCCGAGGGAGGCTGTCAGGAAGGAGGCTGGATGTGAGCTGAGCCCACCGCCCTGAGCCAACTCCCCTCCATGCTCTAGCAGTCTCTGGGTGTGGTCTGCTGTGACTTGGGGAGCAAGCTCTTGAAACAGGGGGTTGCATCTCAAGAGTAGGATTTTCTCTATTTCTGACAAGGGGAAATGATACCGTGTGTGGCCACATTTGGAATGACAGAAGTCATTCCTGCTAGTGTCTAAAGCACGATGAGAATTAGAGGCTCCTAATTCTCAGTTTAAGATCATTTCTAGTCCCCCATGGTCTCCCATGAAATGTTCCCCTAGAATTTTTTCACATTCTAAGTCTCAGTAGATGTATATAATTTTTTAACTGTAAGCTTAAGCAGGAATGACTTCCACCTCTCAGCTACAGTGTTCTTATTTATGAACTGGTATATTAAACTAGATGCCCTGAGGTCTTTAAGATTGGATGATTCTATGATTTGATCCTGATTATGTGTCATAACTTATACTTCATGTAGATTCAGAAGAAATGATTTTGTAAACTAGTGTGATCTTCTCCACAGAGGAGACTAGGCTGTGGGAGTCATTAAAACTATTAGTTGAGTTTTAATAATGACTTTGTGAAATGTTTCAAGTGCCAAGGAAATTTCAGTCATTTTTGAGGTTAACTAGAATTCCAGGCTGATATTAAAATCTAATTTAAAACTAGATTCTCAATTTGTCTCCCAGGCTCCCAACCTCCCACCCCCACATCCAAGCTGCAAATAAATTCTAGATAGTGCGAACCATTTTTTTGCAAGCTAATTTCTCCCTTTATCTCTGAGGTTCAGGTCAATTTGCTCCACTTCGTGTTCTAATCACGTTTCTCTAAAGAGGAAAGGAAGGAATATGACTTAGCACTAGCACAGACAGGCTTTTAAGGTAGGCAACTGTAATAAAAAAAAATTAATGAACTGTCTGTACCACAGGGATATCATATCAATTTCAGGATGTGCATGGGTAATGTAAGTTACATGCTGGCAGCACCTGCAATCGAGTTATTTCTACTCAAGCCAACGTCTCTCCATAGTCTGTGTCCATGTTACAAGAATCCAAACGGTTTCACTCACGAGAAACCCTGACTTGAGCCCGGTGGGAGGTAGACATTGATAATTACACGTCAATATAATATGCATAGGACTGTACCACAATAAAATAGGTATCAAGAGATTATTTTAGGAGTTAAGCCAAGTTAAAATAAATAAAACTCAAATTTACCCAAGTAGATTTACACTGGCATTATTAAAGATGCGTTTTTCTTAATGCTATTGATTCTCCTTAGAAGCTTCTGGTAAAATGGAACAACTTACCTCATGGGGCTGCCATGAAGGTTAAAAAATACAATACATATACAATTCTTAGAAAAGTAACTGGCACATAAATATAGCAAACGCTCCATGAATAATACCCATTTCATCTGTTAGGGATTTTGTTTGGCTCCACGTAACAGGTACATAAAAGCAGCTGCTTAACCAAATGAGTACACTTTCCTTAGGCAACAGAAACCTGGGGTAGACAGCCCAGCGCTGGTATGGAAGTTCCAGGATGCCATCGAGGTCCCAGGTCCTTTCATCTGGCCATTCGGCTTTTGCCCTAAGGCATGCAAAGATGGCCCCTACACCTCCAAGCCTCACAACCACATTCTCAGAAAAGAGGGAGAAGAAACAGCAGAGAGCACTGTTGCCACCATGTCTGTCCTTTTCTTTAAATCAGGAAAACAATAGGAAGCTGGCCTAGAAGACTTCTGGTCATATCCCTCTTGCTAGAACTCAGTTACGTGGAACCACATGGCTGTAAAGGAGGCTGAGAAATCGAATTTTATAACTAGACACATTGCAACACTCGATAAAATCTGCTCCTATTCTGAGGACCATCAATAGTGTATAAAACCAATCCCATTTGTCCCCAGTTAACACTATACTCTGGTGCTGCTGGCATGGAAGAGGTGTGAAAAGATACTGGGAGAGCAACCAGAAGGGTCTGACAGAGCTATTATCACGACGCACTGACACACCACAGAATCTATCTAAGGGCATCACATAAATTTGTTTTCCAATTCTATGGCAATTGGCTGTCTCCTTAGGACAAAATGCCCAAAGGTTCAGAAGCAACAAAAGAAATCTCTGGCTTTGGTCTGACGTCCCACACACGTCACCACTGCACTGTTGTTTCCATGTCTTCGGTCAGCTTTGCATCAGCACTTTTCATGAATCACCTCCACTATCCTGTGAGTCAGCTCCCATGTAATTAGCTTCACTTTCATCATCTGTCTTCAGAAATACTGCCGTTTCTTCCTGGGGAAGACACTGGCCTTTCTGCTCCTATCTCAGCTGAGGCCTCTGGCTGATTCGCAACTGAATTGCAGCCAAGTGGGTCACCAGCAGCCCCGTCTCTAGTTCTAGGTACACGGCTCAACCTGGCTGGCTCGGCGGGGCGCTCCAAAGTGTGTGGTGTGCAGACCAGCATCACCTGGAGCTTGTAAGAAATGCAATTTTTTTGTGCCCTCCTGGGATCTCTGGCATCAGAATCTCTGGGTGTAGGGCAAAGGAATCTTCTTTTTTTTCAGCTTTATTAAGGTATAATTGGTCCAGGAACCTGGTGCTTTTAACAAACTCTCCATATAAATTCTTATTCATGCTTAAGTTTGAGAACCACTGTCCTTGTCCTCCTGGCAGGTTTCAGCACCTCATAACCTAAACCCTCAGCAGCGGTAGAGCTGCTGACACTTCAGGCTACCCTCTCAGACAGAGCCCTAGCGTATTCGCCTTCTCTGTCAGCCACCATTTACAAGGAGAAAATGCCTTGAATATTTTTGGTTTAATTATAGTCAGATAGAGCATAGCTGGCTTGGGGAAACATGAACATTGCAAACATAATAAAACGTGGTCCAATTATACTAGGCTGTGCTGATTTCCCGAAGGACAATGAATGTCGCCCTGTGCAATCTCTAACCGAGTAAACATAGCTGCCTACTTCGTGGTTCACTCTCTCACACGTGTGTGTTGGAACCTGCCAGAAGCACTGAATTAAAATAGAGTACAGCCCATTATCTATTCATAAAATTCTAATGCTGCAAACCCAGATGAGTCTGCAAAGCAGGCAACAAAAAGGGTTTTGTGTGTCCCTCAGGAATTTAGTGAGGGGTGTTGGCCTCCACAGTCCTCAGTGGACGTGTAGATTCCTCATCAACTTCACTTAAGAGTTCCTAGAAGTTAGCATTCTGTGACTTCATGGGGTTGCAGAGGAAATAAGCCCACCAAAGGTCCCTATTCCTAAACCTGTGAAATAGAATCAAATGTCCTTTGCTTATTCATTTCTCTATTCGAATAGACATTTCTAGAAAGCCCGTAGCATGCAAGGCACCCTGGCAATACCAGGGAGACAGAAAATGGGTCATTCAGAGTTTGAATAACCTTAAGGAGAAGCAGTCCCAGGATTTGAATCGAGAAGATGATTTTTCCAGAATGAGAGTCCATCAAGGAATTAATCAAATGACAACAATGAAATGAGTACCCAAAGACTAAACAGCATTTGGATGACCAACTATTATACTGCTCCAACTTGAAATCCCTGGTACTCTTCCTTGGTGATCATAAACTGCCTATTGCTTCCTGGCAGAGCCTAAGCCTTGGTGTATTCTAACAAAGACAGGCCCATAGCAGCTAGTTCCTCAAGAAGACCAGTAATTTTTAAAAGGAGTAACTAGAAAAACTATTGCAACTGAAAAGTGTTGCTACCAAGTTTGTACACAAAGATTTTTCCTTAGGTCCTATTCCCATATCTTCTGCCAAACAGTAATGCCCATAAGGGCCTGTTTCTCTCTTCTCTCACTCACGATGTGGTGTCCACACCCTTATCAGCAATATCCATTACCAGCCTGGCAGGACTAAATAATATACCACGATTTTGTGTCAAATTTTACCCACAAATGCTCTCAGAGAGGTATGTATACTTTCCCAGCCTGCTTTTGTTCACTCACTCATTCATGAATTTAGTAACTATTTATTTAATAAATATTAGTTCTAGGTCCAGGGGATTTAGTAGTGAGTAAAGAAGATGTGGCCCCTCCCTTGGGACTTAACTACTATGCATTATGGTAAATAAATAAATAAAGGTGACACCATAATGGTCAATTTTATGTTATGTATATTTTATCATCAGAAAGAGGTGAAAAATGACCCTGGAGTGTCAGGTAAGAACAAATAACCAAAACGGAAAGTAGGCAGCATCAGAGAACAGAGAATGAGGTGGAGAAGGGATGTGTCTTATTGTAGAGACAGCAGTCAGAAAAGTCCTCTTTCAGGAGGTGATATTTTACCAAATGACATTAAGTGAGCAAGCGAGATTACGGGCATGATGTATGAGCAAGTGTATTAAGGGAGGAAGTAAGCCATGCTTAAATCTGGGAGAAGAGTATTCAGGGCTGATGTGCAAAGGTCCTGAGGTGGAAGGGCCTTAGAGTATTTGAGAAATGGAAATAAGTCAAGTGTGGTCAGGTGCAAAGTCAGCTAGAGGAATAAGGGTAAGAAATGAGTTGGGAGGGAGTGCCAGAGGCCAGATCCTGCAAATCCCATTGGGTAATTCTGAGGCATTTTTGGATTTTGAATGTGATGGGAAGGTAATGAATGATTTTGGAGAGGAGTAATATGATTTGATGTACTTTTTGAAAATCAAACTTTTAATTTTGAGTAATTGTAGATTCACATGCAGCTATAAGAAATAATATAAAAACACCTTTATCCAGTGTCTTGGTAACATCTTACAAAAACTTGCTGAAAATGTGATGAACAACATCATGCTGAATATGCAATCTGCCCAAAGAACTGAGCAATTAATTTCTTGACAATGAGTGCTAAAGTGATGCTGTGGCAGCCAGAGTCCAATGGTAGTACCAATGGGCAAGGTACCCAAGTCCCTGGCAGGGGTAGTTAAGTCTACAGATACTATATTGAGGAGTATGAACCTTGAAAAGATTTCTTCCCTGATGGGCAAATTTGAACAGCAATTTGAAATGCTGGATGTTCAAACACAACACATAGAAGATACAACGAGTAGCACTACAACCCTCACAACCCCGCAAAACCAAGCGAACATGCTGCTTCAAGAAATGGCAGGTGAAGCTGGCCTTGATCTCAATATGGAACTACCACAAGGTCAGACAGGTTCTGTTGGGGCAAGTGTTATTTCCACGGAACAGGATGAACTATCGCAGAGATTTGCTCATCTGCATAATCAAATGTCATTTAAAGAACTGGCATAAAACATCACAAGTCACAGAACATTTCCACCACTTCAAGGATGCCCCCTGTTGCCCTTTTAAATTCATGTCCAGTTCCCAACCCCCTCCTCTGTCCCTGACCACTAGCAACCACTAATCTGTTCTCCATTTCTATAATTTTGTCATTGTAAGAGTGTTATATGAGTGGAATCATACAGGATATGACCTTTTGGGATAGACTTTTCACTCAGCATAAGTCCCTGGAGATTCACCCAGGTTGGTATGCGTATCAATAGTTCACTCCTCCTTACTGCAGAGCAGTACCTGTGGGAGCCCATGATTGGGTTAACAAATTGTAACAGACCCCAGCCACTTATCTCTTTAAAGAAGAGCAAATGTGCTTAGTAACCACCTTGCTTGCATAGTTGAGGTTTTAGCAAGGACCCAGGCCCTCGGCTATAAACGCTGGGTGTGCCTGCTGTTAGATAGTCTTCTATCCCCAAAACAGCCTTGGGCTGGAATGGTAAACAAGTTATAAAAAGCTGCAGACTCAGAGATGAGAAGGCTGGTTAGCCAATGACCGGTAAGATCACCTGAGGGGGGCGACCTAAGACAGGCACAGCCACCTGAGTCCAAGAAAAATGTTGTTAAACAGCTGATTCTCATATGTTCTGCCCTGATAAGCTGAAAGGCTCAACACGAATATGATTTACCAAAAAGGGTCTTCTGACCTTGAGCCAAACACCAACAATAAGCAAAGCCTTTGTACTCAATGTGATCCCACCCTGTCCTTTCCCTAAATTTCTGCATTCCTCCTTCGACCATACACAATAAATACGGGAGCATTTTAGAGGCTCCTGGAGTTGGCTCCCAACTCCCTCTCACTCTCTTGACCTTTTCCACAGAGAGTGATTCATTCCGTCTTGGTGGGACTTCTGCCGGCCAGAACCCGTAAGTACCCCTTGGTAGGGGTGAATGACACTTTGTTTAGCCATTACCCACTGGAGGACATCTGGGTTGTTTCCAGTTTTATGAACATTCATGCACAGTTTTCTGTGTGAACATACATTTTTGTTCCTTGGGTAAAAATGCTCAGAAATGCTGTTGCTGGGTCTTATGTTTAGTTTTATAAGAAACTATTAAGCTGTTTTCCAGAGGGCTGTACCGTTTTATAGCCCACCATCATGGCAGGGCAGCTTCCATTGCTCAGCAACCCTGTCAGCACTTGGCACTGTCAGTTTCTTGCTGGTTTTTTTTTTTTAATTTTCGTTTTTCACTTTAGCATTCTAATAAGTATATAGTGGTATCCCATTGTGGTTTTAGTGTGAACTGCCCTAATGACTAATGATGTGAACCACCTTTTATTCTTATTGGCCATCTGAACATCTTCTTTGACAAAATATCTGTTCAGATCTTTTTTTTGCCCAAGTAACATTTACCTTCAGGTAACAGTCACTTCTGGGTTCATCTTCCCCTTTGTATTTCACCCAAGTAAACTGAGTTACATTTTAATATTTGAAACTTAAAGTTCTTAGGGAAAAGATGACTAATTTCTCTGAAAAATTAATTTTCTAATGAACAAGAATGAGATTTTATTCAAACCTCTTAGTAAAATATATTTACAAGGCATAATATCTGTGCTAAGGGTGGGTCTACTAATACTGTCCCTTTGATCTGAACTAATATTAATTTTATAGCCCACATTTCCTATTGAGGTCAAGCCAGGCATTAATCAACAGTGTCTTATTTTGCATAACAGTGTCTACAGATATAAGTACAAATTAAAGCAATCATTTGAGTATTTTAATTCCCCCAAATGTGCTGTCTTTTTAATCTGAAGAAGGCAAATAATTAACCAAAATGTCTAGATGCTATACTCAGCATAGTATGCATGTTTAGACATAACTTTAATAAGTGTCTATTAATTAAACACAATGAAACATTCAGTTGTTAACTAGAAAAATGCAGAAGTACTATTTGGATGATTCAGACAAAAGAAACAGAAACAGCTCTTTCTTTAAGAGCAAGCAATTCTGTGGTTATATTCTCCATCCTGTTTTTATGTAGACACATACAGATTTTTTTTCTTTGTGGCAGTGTTTCCTTGAGGGAAGAGTGTGCTATATTTGCAGGATCACTGCCTTTAAAAAAAAAAAAATCAACTTTATCAGGTAAAAATTTACATACATTAAAATACATCCATTTTTGCATAAAGTCCAATGAGTTTTGACAAACATATGCTTCTTTAATGATGGTCACAATCAAGAAATAGAGCATCTCCAACAACCCAAGAAAGTTCTCTCGTGCCTGCTCTAAAGTCAGTCCACTCCTGCCCCTCCCCCAGGCAACCCCGCATCTGATTTCTATCACAGCTTAGTTTTCATCTGTTCTAGGATTTCATTGAAATGGATCTATGCAGTATGTTCCCTTTTGTATCTGGCTTTGTTTGCTCTGCATAATGTTTTTGAGATTCATCCAGTTATTGGATTTGATTCCCAGCTCTTTTTATGAGCTATATGACAATTGGACCAATTACTTAACTTCTGTTTTCTCAGCTGAGAAATAGTCTTATTTATACCTTTCTGATGGAGTTGTTGTGAGAATTAATATCAAGGTGCCTGGCTTGGTGCTCAATAATTATATCAGTATGGATATAAATATAATTTATATCACTGTATATTTTTCCTCCTACTAAAGGAAGAAGAGAATAATTCTGAAGCTGCCATAAGCAGCTCATGTTCAAGTTCAACACGTCCTATGAGAGAAACCAGCACAAAGAGAACTCTGTGATCATAACTTTGATTATTAGACAAAGACACTCCCCTAAATTTCTGCCTTCTTCTTCCGTGTCACTTTTGGCCTTAAGCAAATTGGCAGCAAACAGCTCTGTCTTCTCTGCCCTGGGCTGCATTCTGCTCCTTCCAGAGTCAAATGACTTCCAAGAAAAGAGCACAATGTACTTTTCCCTCTCCACCCAGAAAAAGATAGAACGAGGGAGATGAACCAATGGCCTCCAGGGATCTTCTCATAAAGGGCCAATGTAAAAGACGAAACACAAGAGCCTGTCCCTCCTCCTAACAAAGATCTCATCATCCCTGGTTCTATCAAGTGGGGAACTGGGATGGGGAGAGGAAGAGCAGCAGGAGAGCTCAGTATTTCCTCCCTGATTGCCCACCTCCAAATCTCTTCCTGCTCACCCTAGAAAATGATTGATACTCTAGTTTCTTTTTGCTTTCACCACTCTTCATCCCATTTTGTTCCCTTACTCTTTTGCACATCTCTTCCTCTGTGGTGCATCCATGATATTATAATATGAACATTCATTCAGAGGAAGCTGGGGTGACAGGAGGTATGATAGTTCTGGCAATTAACAACTGTCAAGAATAGGGTTAATGGATTTAACTAGCATTCCTTAACCTCCTAAAAAACCTCCCTTTTGGCACTGCCCCTGGCTGCTCAAGCATTGCCACCCGCTGGGTATAGTCAGGTCACCAACCAAAGACAACTCTTACGCATTTGATCAAAGTTACATCTGTCTCTACATATTGCTATATATAAAACAGATAAACAACAAGGACCTACCATATAGCATAGGGAACTATATATTCAATAACCTATAATGGAAAAGAACCTTAAAAAAAAGAATATATATATATTATATAACTGAATTATATATATATATATAATTATATATATATATATAACTGAATCACCTTGCTGTATACCTGAAACTAACACAACATTATAAATCAACTCTACTTCATTAAAAAAAATTATACTGAATATATCCAAATAAAACTTCATCCATCAGTTTAAAGAAAAAGTTAGACCTGTCTCATCCAGGGCTTCTCCAATAAGTCAGCTGCCGCCCCATTTACTCAGATGGGTCTTTAACACTTGAATTATTAGAGTGTCTTAGTCAGGTGTGCTATGGTAAGTAAGAAAAAGAGTGTACAAAATTGGTTTTAAGCAGACAGTGTTTGGTCCCAAGAAATTAATAATTCCTGGGAGTTGATACAAACCGGTTTGCTGTGGACGGAAAGTGCATGTCTAATTAACACGAATGTGTGTATTAGAAATAACATGGCAGGAAAAAGAACAGTAAGATGGACACAGAATTCCAAATGATATTTGGATGCATTCGTTTACAATTATTGAACTTGCTTATTTCTCTGGATATATAATGATATTTGCTACAGGTAGCAAAATTCTAATGAAAACCCCTTGAGAAATGACTTTCTTTTAAGGTATGCTTTAGCTTCTGTTCTTTCACATGCTAACAAATATCCTATCGTTCATTTCATAAGAAAAATGAAATACTCACAATCAAGACTTTAATGGGACGTTGAAATAAGAGGTGAATTTTAGGGGGCATGAACATTATCCTGTTTTAATTTTGATAATCGTGTTAATCAAGTTTCTCTGAATACCTCTCAGTGTCAGAGGTTGTGGTTGTACCTCTACACCTCCCTAACCCCAACATCCATTCTAGATAGGAACTATGATTCAGTCCTACCAGAGGAACTTTAGGGAAGTGAGTCCTATGCATGGCAGGTAAGAGTGTGAGTGGCTTCTCCACACACTCTTTCCTTGCCTTAGTGTTAAACACAAAGGAATCCAAGACGACAGACTGAAAAGATGGAAGAAGTCTAGGCTTTGTGCTTCAGGGAGGGCCACACAGAAGAGCTGCCCAATCTGCTTCAGACCATGACATAAGAAAGAAATAACCACAAGAAAAAAAGTGTCACTAAGTGTTACACTGTCACTAAGATATGATGGTTGGTCTCTAGTGTTACTAATTACCCTGGCTAACATAGTTTCCTTCCCATATCTGATTTATGTGATGAAATGGGGTTGGTATTCACAGATTCAACTTCAGGAAGACACAGGCAGATGTCTTTGCAGATCCATTTACTTCCTTATTTTATTGTTGTTTCTGTATGGGATGGGGTGGACGTGGGTGGGAGGAGGGATAGATATACCCTTAGTAACAGTCAGTCTCAGGGACTACATCATCTCTTACTTTTCAAATCCCAGGCAAGGCACAACAATTAGAATTTCCATAATGGACTACTAAAATCTTATGGGTTTAAGGAAACCTTATGTTTCACACTTAATCTACCTTGCATAGATAGAGACAGAATATTATATTTTTTATTTGTTTCCTTTTGTTTTTTGCATCCCAAGGCAATTACTATATTAAGAACTTAAAGAGGGATAAATTTGGGAGTTTGAGATTTGCAAGTGTTAACCACTATATATAAAAATAGATAAAAAACAAATTTCTTCTGTATAACACAGGGAACTATGTTCAATATCTTGTAGTAAACTTTAATGGAAAAGAATATGAAAATGAATATATGTGTGTGGAGATATACATATATATAGATATAGATACACATACATGACTGGGATATTATGCTGTACACCAGGAACTGACACACTGTAACTGACTATACTTCAATACAAAAAAAAAAAATTTTTAAGACCTTAACGACAGAGGGAATTGTCATGAAATCAGTGGCCAGTGAATTAGAACCCATTTTCAGCTGCTTGAGAAAGAATTAATTTTATTAGTTTAATTTGAAAGTCTAATATTGGCAAGTTTTAAAAGTCTTTTTTTTTTTTTTTCTCCAATAAAAAAGCCAGCTGGGGAAATGAGGCTTGGTTCTGGCCGAGTAAATAGTAGACGGATTGTTTTCCACTACGAGCACCCATGGTATGACTAAATGTGCCTGCTTACCATAGACTCTGATGGGTAATCTACCTGTTATCTAGGAAAAAAGCCATGTCATCTCCCTCACTGGCAAACATGAGTGATATAAGAATAGGTGATTGCTTCTTTCTCTCTGAGACTAAAGAATGAAAAGATTACATAAAATTTGCAAAGGATTATTTACTCAATATCTTTGAAAGGTGACTATGGGAGAGGCATTAATTCTCAAAAGAGACCAAAGAAAATATAAATAGTGACCACATCACCCCTTCCAAAGGAAGAGACATACTTTCAATTCAGTATATCTATATTCATTTGAAGTAAAAATATATTATCTGGAACTATAACATGTAATATCTGTATGTGCATTATGCATTCACATGTAGTCATATAAATACATGTACTTAAAAAAGCAATACTGAAAATTCTTTTCCTATGTGATTAACTCACTCTAGAGGAAAGTGAGTAGATCGATTAAAGAGCCACAATTCTTCAAACCTACCCATCTGCAGGCCCTTTTTATGATGTTACTTTGCAGCTTCTCCCATCAAAATACAGCAGCAACTTTTCCTCCCCTTTGAATTTGGGCTGGCCTTCTACTTGCTTTGGCCAATAGATACGACTGAAGCAATGATATGCCAGTTCCGAGTCTAGGTCTCAAGAGGTCTGGCATGCTTCCTCCCTCTCTTGTTAACAAGTGAGCAAACCCAGACTAGCCTGCTGGCTGAAGAGATACAGGGCCCAATAACCCCATCGCCCCACTGCCCAGCAAACGGCCAATCAACTCTCAGAAGTAGAGCCACTCTGCTCCTGACCACAGATGCCTGAGAAAACCTGATCCCAACTCAACTCTCAGAGGAGCCACCCACCTGAGTCAGATTGCTGACTCACAGACCAGTAGGTTAAATAAACAAATGTCTGTCATTTTGGGCCGTTACACTTCAGCATGGTTTGCTAGGCAGCAAGAGGTAAGTGACACAACCAATAAAGGACCTTTTAATCTTCGCATTACCTGTGGGGTAAGTTTCAGCAGGTTGCTAAATAACATCCTACTTATTTTTAAAAGTAAGATTCTCATTCCTGAACCACAATCCTCCTTTCCTCCAGGGGCTCACCTTGGTGAATGCAGAAGCAGCCTGGAGTTTAAATCTCAAATTCACACTTATTTACTAAGTAAGCCTTGGGGAAGTCACTTGGCCTCTCAGGTTTCAGTTTGTCCTACATTAAGATGGAGATAGTGCTATGAAGAGTTTTGTTGGGAGGATTAAATAAACTGACACGGGTAAATTGTCCATTATTATACCTGCAACATAACAGATGCACATAAAACAGTTCTTATTCTTCCCAAACTTTCTTTTTCTTTCTATTTTCGGGTGACTCGTGATATCCAGTATCCCCTTCTGTCACTCACTATTCTGGAACTATTACTCTGAGATAAAGTTAACTAACTTTCAGTCTAGTGGACTCTCCCTTGCTGAAGACTTTTTTTTCCCATGGGTTTTTTCACAAACTAGGCTTATTACACATATAACACCTATCATTCAAGAAATTATATATAATATAAATTTGTTATATTTGTGTTACATATATTTATATAATATACATTTACATGATATATTTATATAACATATCATATGAATGTATATTATACATAATATCAAAATAATTTATACTTATGTTATATATATTTTGTGGGCATTTATATGTGATTTGCTGATCGCTCCCTGAAATTATGTGTATATTTCTATATTTACATATTTGATTACTTATTATTATTTGCCTCACCTACAAGCAGATAAGCTTTCTGAGGTATTTTTGTTTCATATTCCTCCCACCCTGACCTGGGATGGCACTTGGGACACAGTAGACACTCAATAAGTATTTGTAGAATGGAAGAATAAATGAAGACATGCTTCTTAATCATTATTATAAAACAAATTTATGCATTCTTGGAAAGACACTTAGTTCAGAGATTGTTTTTTAATGCCATTTTGAAAGACATCAGAGAGAGAGAGACAGAGGCAACATGACATGAAGGGTTTCTCTATGGCTTGCTTTATGCAGTTTGCCTTTTAACGTTTTTCATCTCAGTAGGAATTTCCGAAAATACTCTCTCATTTAAGTTTGAAGATTTTATTTGGAATTTAGAGCATTAACTAATTAATTATGTAAGTACTCTCTCTGGAGCAGAACTTGTTTCTATGACTTAAATCAGTTAAATTATAACTACGAACAGTATAGTCAGTCATATATAGTCTGTCATAAAACCTATTTGAAAAGTTGGATTTGAATCTTGTAAGGGTAAATTGAACTCTTCTGGGGACTCTTCTTATTTCTCAATTTAAAAAATATACAGCTTGCTGAGCTCCCCAGAAAGAACCCATAAATCCTTGACCATGAAAAGCCCTTTTATTATCTGCTGTTAAAAATGATTTCCTTCGGGTAAACTGCATTCTCCAAGCAATACTTCATTACCTACATGACCTGTAATAGTCCGGTAGTGGATCTAAGAATGCTTTGGAAACCCTTAAATTGCCCTAAGCTTTAAAATCAAATGCTTAAACTAAGCCAGCTCATCTAACAAGCAGAAGAAATCAGGTCAGAAAACGAGGGAGAAGCAAATGCAGAAAACATTAAATTAGAAAGTCAGAAAATATGAATTTTTATAGTTTGAGTTTCACTTTCAGGTCATTTCATCTAAAATGCTTTGTCTATTCTTCAGGCTGCTGGCATGATATGAATAATGGGCGCCCTAAATAGATTACATGTAAATGGAAGACTGTGGACTTGATATACGCAAAATTCTACCATAACTTTTCTTTCAATTAGGATACAGTTTATCTTTCCATGACTTCAACTACCATCTAAAGGCGAATGATGTCCAAATCCCTGTCACCAATTCCCACCTCTGTCAAGTGTTCCAATGGTCATCACCAAGTAAATGTCCTATCACCACCTCATCAATGACCACCATGTTAAAGCAACACAAACAAAACTCAGTTATCTCCTGTTTTATTTATCTCGTCCCACGCCACTATCATCCACCAGGCTCCCCAAGCAAAACTCTAACAGTTTTCCTTTCCAACTCTCATTTTCGCTTTAATCAATCACCAGAACCTGTTGTTTCTACCTTCAAAGGCAGAACTTCTGACCATCCTTCACAATCTGGCCTCACACCACCTCCCCAAATCACATCCCTGCATTTTCCCTTCATCCCTTCAGGCTGCTGAAGATCATGCTTCTTGGAAGGATGTTCATTTGTTAACAAGAAATATTTCCTCATATCATTAAAATTGTAAATATATGTAATATTATTTTTGCATTTGGGGGTTGTATAATTTTATATATACTTAAAACTTAATTTACTTTTTAGAGAAACTCTGTTTGGTTTCATACATTTGTTAGTTAAGCATACTTATTTTATGAATATATTAAGAACACTTACAATGCCTAAATAATGCTCTGCAATTTTTCTTCCAGATTTATAGTAAAAGCTCACCTGTATCAATTTTAAATGACAACAGCAAAAAAGAAGATCCTTAGAAAAACCAATAAAAATCAACTTTTCTAAAGAAACAAATTTAGAAATAAAAAGTTCCAATTTACTCTAACAATAAAAATTTTGAAATATCTCGGAATGAATTTGATGAGAAATGTGAAGATATTCTGTAGGGAATATCATGTAACACTACTGAAGAGTCCAATGTAAAAACTGAATAAATGAAGAATCAACATTTTTTTCTTTCTATAAGAACTCAATATTGTTAAATGATCAATTTTCCCTAAATCAGTCTATAAATTCAATGTGATCGAAATAAAACCCCAATAGTATTTTATTTTATAAGTTATCAGAATTTTTCTGGTAGCATAATAAAGGAAAATTTCTAACCATAAAGAATAAAGAGAAAAAGTATTTTTCCAGATATTAAAACATATTATAAAGCTGGAGTAATTAAAACCAATGTACTGGCACAGGCTTAAACAGATCAATGTAAGCAGTGTGCAGAAATCTAGCCAAATATATGAAGGAAAAGTAAAGACAGCATTCCAAAACAACAGGGGAAAAATGATTATTCAGTCAAATGGACAAGTTAGTAACTTTGAAGAAAACTAAACCTGGATCCCTATATTCTTTCCCAGAATAGATACTATACGAATCAAAGATTTAAATATACAAAGCAAAAATAAAATCACTAAAAGGAAGCATAGGAATTTAGTACTTTCTAAACATATTAATTATTTGTAGAAAATTAAATGATAAAGGAGATACTGGGGAAAAAAATTGCAGGACATATGACAAAAAATTAAAATCCTTTTGTATATGAAATAGGTTTTCTACATATAAAATATTAATGAGTACAATGGCAGATTAAAGAGTAATGTATAACATCATGCCATTCACATAAGACTGTCTATCTGTTCCTACAAATCTGTGAATGTACAGAGAGAGGTCTAGAAGAATATGCTACAAAATAATAATTATATTCTCACAGGTGGGGGGTAAGATTTTTGCTAATTTATTCCTCTTGCATTTGTTTCAACTACTTACAATAAACATTTATAATAATTATAAAATAATAAAGTTATTTTAAGCAAAATAAAATTTATATGGAATAGTAAACACAGTAAAACTGCCAAGAGTGTACTGCAAAAGAAAAATAAAAAGCTATTATTTCATATTTTTAAAAGAGAATATAATTTACATATAAATGAAGAGAGAAACTGCAAATTGGTATTCAGAAAAAAGTTCATTATTTATTCTTTATTTATTATATTTCATTCTCAGTTCATCCTCTGGTTTGCCATTCAAATAGAATAATCATTTAAGATATTTCTGACTCACTTTATCTGTTTGTGACTGATGAAAAGAAATATAAGGAACCGTATTTTAAGCACAGAATCATGATTAATAATCCTTTTATTATAGTAATTTTAAACTATCACTTGATTTTTGAAGGGCATGTATTTTATTAAAAGTTGTTCTCATTTAAAATTTTAATTATTTTTTTAATCTGACTTAGATGTTTAATATTCAAAAGCTCATATAAATTTCAGCAAACTTATCTCATCTTTTCTCTTTGTTTTTCTTCTTTAGCAAGGAAAAAAAACCCCTTAATTCTTCTATATATATAGCTCTGTAGGGGTATGTATGTGCACTCACCGGGTCAAGAGGTTTGGAAATGCAAGTCACAAGGTATCATTAACTGCATCTTTCCTGTTATTTCCCAGTGGAACGAGGGCAGCTCTGGGTCATGCTCTAACCTCAGGTATGATACTAGAGACTAGAGATGATACTACTTCCAGCTCAGCAGCTCATATCATAATGATTTCACCTCTACAGTAGAATACAGAGAAAAGAAAACATATAAAATTAAGTTTTATGAGAAAAAAATCACTTTCCCACTTTTTAGGGAATATAAACTGACTGAGGAAGCTATACTTTATGGCACAATTCATTAGAATTAGAATTCATTAGAATACTATAAAATAGACTTCAATTTCAAAGGAAAACTATAAAAGAATAAGTCAAAAGGCTTTCTTGATCACTCCCACCCCAAGACTAAGCCAAGCTCCTCCATTATAAGATTACACTGCATTCATCATATTAAAAATTACTATTCCAAGTAGACTGTAGCTTTGAATGGAAGGCTTATGTTTGTTTGTAACTGTGTCCTTAGTGCAGGGCACATGCTAAAAACTGTTCACGAAAATCATGAATAATTAAATAAAAGCACTGTGATTAAAATCAAGATTCTTCATAATGCATAATTTTTTGTTTCACACACATACAAATGCATATAGTAAATTACATGCATGTGTACTATTGTACCTGTGCATTATGCATATGGAAACATATATACACTACATTTTAAAGGCATAAATATATTTTCTAATATTTACTGCTAATGTATTATCTTGTACAACCCCTGGAATGAATATCACCTCTACCATCTCCCATCACCACTGTCACTCTGAGGACCACTGACCTAAAGAATTACTAACAGTCTCATATACTGACTCATTTAATAGTGACAGAAAGCACACAAGATAAACAGGAATCTAGAAAAACACAGTCCAGGTCAGTCATAATGAAGCAATTGGTCAATGGTACTGAGACCAAAGCTAGTAGGAACCAAAATTTGAGTCTCAAAACTCTATGAGGTGACATAGTTCCTGCCAGTGCATTGGAATCGCTGCTACTATGGCAGATCCTGTAGATTACACGGTCACAGGAAACAGCCTGGTTTAAGGAGGCTTTGATTTGCCTAAGTTCCACATCCCCATGTCAGTGACTTTGCGTTGATGCAAGCTACAATGCAAAGACATTACTCAGCTCTGGTGGCACCAAATGCCCAATTTCATTTAGGCTCAGAAAAAGTGATCCCTCCGGATCATGAGTAATCCAGCTTAATCCAAACATTCAAAGCTGTTCTCAATTTTAGCTCTGAGTTTTCCCTTTTTCTTTGTCTTGGATATTAGTCTTTTCTAGACTAGAAGGTACAAGAATTCTGTGGCAGCTATTTTCAAAATGGGTCTCAGGGATTTCCTAGCCATTCACAGGAATTCATAGGGGAATCACAGTCGTTAACGTCTATACTCAAACCATCTGCAGAAACACAGCTACAAGAAATTCAGAGATGATAAACGGAAGCTTAACAAATGTGACCATATTTCTTTTTCCAGGAGTAGCATCCCGAGTTCTAATTTACAACCCTAATTACGAAAGTTGATAAACTGAGGTATGAAAGGCTTCATCATATGTGAATACAGAGTTGATGCTGTTTAGCATCCTTATGCCAATTATCACACGTTCCAGAAACTCCCAGGGTTTCTTCTGATGTAACTAGAGTTACTATATTACTTGCTAAATCCATCCTTCATTATTCCTCATCCTTCATTCAAAACCCGGAGTTTTACATTTGCTTCTCTTAACTTGTTCTGACTGCTATTCTGCTGTCTAGCTGTACCAGACTTCTCTCCCCACTTCCTCTCTCTTGTCCTCCCACTATATTCCCCTCATTTTGTTTCCTTTCTGTCTTCCTAGACTCTGATCTCTGCCCCCTTACCTGATATTACTAAAGATGTAATAAGAATTATCCTTTTTCTAAATCACTAGCACAAGATCTATCTTGCAACTTAGATCTGAATGGAGACCAGAGTTAGAAATCCTCATGTCACATATAAAAAAACGTGAACTGGTGCAAAGCCAGCATTTTATACTTGTTCACTTTTCAAATGTCTCTAGTTACATGAGTTGAGGCTTTCAATGCATGTAATCAGGGTTCCAAGAATGAGATTATGCAACTTTTTTCAGTTTCTAATGGTCAGATGCTGAAAATTCTTTGCATATAAATTGTAAATTATAAACAGAAAGGCAAGGGGTCGGGAATGCTGGAAAGAAGGAATAAATCAAGGGCTGTCATAGACAGAGGAGGAGAGTATACTTTGATGCTGCTGTAGTGCCTGAAAGAACAAGAAAGTGCTGCTTTTTGAGCTAAGGTTTTATCTTCAGCTGTCTCCAGGTGGCAGGCAAATGTGCTGTCTGGGATAGGCAGATCATTAAAACATTTTAGCAGAGATGTGTTCATTACTTCAGCTAATAGAATTCAGAGTTCCCAAGAAAAGTAATATTGGCCAGCCGGATTTTGATGAGGAGGGATGGAAATATCTCTTTTTTGGAGGGAGGTTGAGAGACAGGAAGGAGAGGCCAGGAGTCTGTGTGACGTGTAGTATAGCTAGTGACAGAGATGGAACCAGAAAGCCCAGGGGGTTATGAAGACTCTGTGTGCCCTGGAATGTCAGACTCCCCACTTGGGTGGTTAGGACGCTCGGGAGGGGAGTGCCATGGATTAAGTTGGGGATGGGCTATGGCTGTTAAGTCAAAGTGGAAGTGAAGATGGAGACTTCTAGGAAGGTACCAGTCATCAAGTCCAAAGAAGCTCCAAAAGGGAGGATGAAATCTGAAATTAGAGGTCAGTGACTACAATGAGCAAGTCAGAGCCAGTGAATTTAGAAAATGGAGCCTGAAAAGAGACTTGGATTGCACGTGTGATCCACAAAATATTTACCAAATGGGCACCACCAATCAGAAGAGATGCCAGGGAAAGCAGTGGAATGCTTCCTGGAGCCCAATGCCCTTTGGGTATAAATCCTTTAGTTGCTGGACTATAGGGAGGTTCAGGGGCTCCCAGGAGACCAGCTGGTGGTAGAGCACTTGGGAACTTGAGACTGAAGCTATGTATTTACTGGAGAAATCCAGGCAAGCAGCTAAGACATAGGCGAGGAAGTGACTGTCTAGCCAGAGCATTTCTGGGCTCCCTTTTCAGCAAGGTGGGACCATATGACTAGTACTTGCCAGAGGAATATGAAGGAAAGTGATGTTTGGTTCACAGTCAAGGTGATTAAGCATTGGGAGTAAGATCATTTTCCCAATGATGACAGGGAGATCTTGAAGCTATAGGAAGATGGTGCTGTAAGATGGAAGCCCCCTGGATCCTGAAGTCACTTCTTGAAGGAGGCCTTTTCAAGAGAACTGCCCAAAGGGAAAACCAGAATTGAACTCTGCATGACTGGGAAAGTTAAGTTTTATTCTATAAACCTACTCAGGTTTTAGGATTTTTATAGCAATTAGTTAACTCTGAACAAAACATGGCATAAAAATACTTCAGCATTTTAATGCATTCATTTCACAGTGATAAATACGAGCAACTTTCTCAGTTAACTTTTCCTCCTTGAGAGGCTGTGGAACATTCTACAAAGACTTTTAGGTAACAATTAGAAAGATAAGTTTCTGGATCTTGTGGTAACATCCTTCCAAGAAACGAGAGGTTTGTTATTTTCTGTTTTTCTTATATTTTGGAGTATGATTTCTCTTTCTGTTACAGAAAACTATGAGGGATTCCCATTTTACACTGAAAAGCACATAAACCCACACAATCACACAGTGAACTGATTTCTCTAAGGCGAGATGCTCAGGGAAAAGTCTTGTTCGGCTCTGTACTCACAGCAGGGGCCTACAGAGCTCACCCAATGAGTGTTTTTGAATGAATGAATGAACTCATTGCTACTAGAAAAGCCATGTGCTCAGGAAAAGTAAATTAGAAGGCAGCTATGCAGACCAACCTGGGGTCTTCTGCTAATTACCTGTATGATGCAGAATTCCCCAGGAACCACTAGTCTTTATTTCTTTGAAAGACTATGGTGACTTTTCAGTTTTAGCTTCTCAATTCCAGCGAGAGAGCTGTGTGGCCCCGGGAAGGAGTGATCAGCTCATACCCAGAGAACTATTTTGTATCAAAACTTGGATGAAAACTCTGACTTTCATAACCCAAGAGTAGTAGTATTTTCCCTTACTGTGGCACCTATTGTTTTTGACTCTCAGTTGTTTTTCATCTGTAAAACATAGATAACATTCATTTCACCTCACACAGTTCCTGTGAAGAGACCATGAGGCAGTATCAAAGAGCTGTTGTATTGCGCTCAGTATCAAAGATGTGGCGACCTGTCCACCTCTAGACCTATTTGGTCAACTCGGGTCCACATGAGACTGTGTGCAGCATGAAACCTAAGGATTGGGATTATCTTTAACGTCAGTGTATCATTAAAAAAAAAATCCTATAGTACTTATTTCTCCTGGACTCATCAAAATACCATCGACTCTCAGTCTTATGAGACATAAATTATCAGCTAAATGAATAACTCAAAGTTTAGGGGTAAGGAAGCTATTATTCAGTTCATCAGGAAAGAGCTGAAGTATCTTATTAGCTAAAAAGCTGACTGTAGGGATTTTTTTATCATCCTGAGTATGGACTTTTCTTTTAATTGGCTTCAGTGCCTTATCTACTAGCTCCTCAAAATAGAGGATCTGGATTTGATTTGCAATCCAGCTTCTAAAGAGGAACACCAAATCAAGTATAGCCGGCTCCTCTTTCACATCGGGGTTCTTCTGGGTGGATCTAGAGAGCCAGTAATCTCTGCCTGCAAGAGGAGGTGAGCAACAGAGGTGATCATTGTTCTCTGTGGCTGATTCAGCACACTTGGAAACGATAGAGCAGAAGGTGCCAAGGGGCAGCTTGAGGAAAATTATTTGTGTGGCTCCTAATTGAACACGTCAGCAGTGAGTGATCGCTGGACTCACTGTTTAATGGACGCACTAAAACCCAGGCTAGGGAGGCATGGGGCTGGCTTTCCCTGTCCGTGCCAGTGGTAAGGGAGACCTCGGAGGGCTGGAGGCAAAACTGAGATGCAGGCAAAATTGACTTTGCTGCCTTCTATTCCCACTGCATGCTCTGTTCCCCACTCACAGAGCTCCCCATCCAGCTGAATGAGCCTGGTGTCCATCAGGAAAAGGTCTGCTCTTGAAGGGGGAGGGCATAGCTCGGTGGCAGAGTGCGGCGTTTAGCATGCACAAGGTTCCCCGGTCCATCCCCAGTACCTCTAGTAAAATAAATACCCTCCCCCTCCCCACCAAAAAAGGTTTGCTCTTTCCTCTCCCTATAAACCCACAGCAGGCCTGGAAGTCCGCCAGTCACCCACAAGAGAACGTTGCCTCGGCTTTGCTGGATGGCTTTCTGGTGTGAAGCTTGTCCCGTTGGCAGGGCTTTTTCCCAGGAAATCTCATGTATAACAGGTAACCTTAAAAACTCATCAGAAGAGCCAACTCATGTGTACACAACTTCATTCTTTTAAAGAAGCTTTATGGAGAGCTAGTATGTGTCAGGGACTGCCGGGTGTTCAGGATACAAAATTACTAAATAAATGCATTGTCCACTGCCCTTCAAGAAATGGAGACAGAAGCTGTTTTTTCAGTATCAGTTACCACATGACACACTAGGTGCAGGGACAGAAGGTGCTAGAACAGAGACAGTCCCTGACTCCACCTTGGGATGGGCATGGGTGCTGCTCCAGAGGCCACCTATACCTCAAAGAAAACAGCCAAACAAGTCATCCAGCCTGCCACCAGGGGAACAAGCCATCAGGCTTCACCTGTACAAAGGGTTCCTCATGAGACTCTGTGCCGGCAGAGTGTCCTTCAGCCTCCGGAGACCAGCTCCTGTCCTGCCCAGATCACAACAGGCAAAGCAAAGGCACCTGACGTCCCTGTCTGGAGCCACTCCCCGGGAGGAGAGAAGACCGTTCCTTACCTCAGGCCCTGCCCGACCAGCGAGGTCCATGGCGTCTGCCGCCTGCAGCCCCAGGCCCGCCTCGGCCCCATTCTGTTCCCTCTGCCTGGAACCCCCCTCCCCAAACCATTCCTCTCTGCTCTCAGGGATCAGAGAAGTTACTGCTTCTTATTCCAGAAAACATTCCCACATCTCTCCCGTAAATGTGAGATTCTCATTTTCCATGCTCCCGTGAGACCCACTTCTCAGTTACTTCTAGTCTGTCACAAGCCACACTAATGACCCTGTCTTATATTTTCACTCTTGTCTGCTTGAAGAAGACAGATCCACACACAGCACCTGGCAGACAGCGGGTGTTCCCAACACCACTGATGGGTGGGTGCGTGCATGAAAGGAAGAATGTTGTGCCCTTACTTCTGTGTTGCCTTTAAAGGACCCCCAGGACTCCCTCAGCCACCCCCTCAGAGTAATGTGAGCCGCATTTCCTCCTCCAGCTAGCTGTACTTCAGGCATCTGTGTAAATCTGAAGCATATTTTTCCTATTAGAAGCGAGACACATGATTGGTCATGGAAATACACACTCTGCACATTCATTTAGGAGAGCAACAAGAGAAAATTAGAAGCCAGTGATCTCTCAATTTGTATTCTGTGGCGTTTTTAATCAGCCGGTGGCGCTCGCTGACGTGCTAAAGCCTAATAAACGTTTCAGAGGGAGGCCCGCTCGGTCTCCTGGAGCCTGAGTGATCCTAGGACGTCTACTGAGGGCCTTGCAGCCATGTTCAAGAGCCTCCCTCCCAATCACATCTCTTTTCCCTTTGACACTGTCTTGGGAATAACGTCCCCCAAGTGACAATTGCTTTTGATCATCAATCACTCTCTTGTTACCATTACTTGATTCTTGAACCACTCAATTTGGTTATTAACCAACAAATAGCCAAGTCCGCCCTTCATCTGTAAATGTGACGCTGAGGCACAGCCTTGCATCACCGTGCTCTCCGGTCTGATTTTCCCAGCCCTCCTGCGGCCCACTTTCCAACGTGATGAGAGCCTGCAGCAGTGGGAGCTCGGCTAGTGTTGATGGTAACAATGTCTTCTCATTCTGATCAAATATTTTAAATAATGTTAACTTTAGAAATAGTAGGAAAATGAGGAACTCAATTGTAAATGAAGCAGGAGAGATGGTCAGGATGGAAACATTTCTTCTCCCTTCGTCCTGTATCCTTTCACCCAGGGAGCATCAGCGAGTGGAACATGCCTGGCCTCTCTTTCCCTCACTCACCTCGGCCCAGTGACTTACCTGATTAGTGGGTTTGGGGAAAACAAAAGCCAACAAATGAAAAAGCTTCTTAAAGCAGGTTCTCTCTCTGCTCTGTTCCTCAGGGAGGGGTCTAAGTGGACCATTACCTTCTATGACTGGCAGGTAAGTCTAACTCTGGGACCTTCACTCCTAAGCCATGGTCTCCAATATCTGCCTTGTATATAATAAAAGTGATTTTTTAAAATTACCTCTATCTGTTAACTATTTTATCCTTTTTTCTCATTTTCCCCTCAAAATTCAGCCAACCGTTTATGTTTGGAAAATATCTGACCAATGGTTGGTTTGCAGAGTGTGGTAATTAAGAATTAAGAACACAGGCTTCCTAGGTTCATCTCCCAGCTCTGCCGTTTATCAGCTGTGAGCTCTAAGTCCTTGTGCACATAACACCTCTGTACCTCAGTTTCCCCTTTACAAATGGGGGCAATAATAATGCCCACTCATAGTGTTACTGTGAGTACACGCCACCCGGTCTAGCCTAACACATGCTTCTATGAGCTATTTCTGTTATCATTAAGCCATGCCATTTGCCTGATGGGGATACCTTGGCTGTTGACTTAACATCGATTCTATACATGGTGAACTGTTTGGCTTGAACCATTACTAAATCATAGACTACTAGAACCAAAAGGGATCCGAGAAATCTTACCTTTAGGCCTGAGCTCAGTGGAAGATGAGACAGAGGCCCAGAGATCTGAAGTAACTCACCCAAGGTTGCACATGGCAGGTCCCAGGCCTGTCTGGACACCTGGCCCACTGATTCTCCCTCTCCCTTAGCGGCTTGTCTCACAATTGTGATTTCTGTTACCTGCACTCGTCACATTCACTCTACTTGCCCATTTAATGCAGTTGTGAAATCTAGTCACCAACTACATTGCACCTAAGAGAACATAGTACCAGGCCTCAATAAAGTTTTGAGCATTACAATAACAACCACAAGAACAGATATTGCTCCCTGAGCCTCTGTTAGGGAAAGCTCAAGCCTGACTTGCCCAGGATAATCCATGTACAAGAAAGCCCATTACAAAAGCAGTGTTCTTGATTTACTCGCATCCTTGTACTGCTTTGTTCTTTAAAACCCAGATCATTTTTAAAGCCAGATATTTCCTTCTTGATTGTTTCTCTAACCCCACTGCTTCCCCCGTTATGGAACTCACTCTGCTGTTTGCAACATCCCAGGGAGTGCAAACTAAATATAGTATTGAAATAAAACCTCTGCGAAGCTAATGAACTATTTTATGGAGATTGAGGCAGGAAACCTTCTCAGGGGTGGTGTTGCAATTAATTGGATGTGGCCTCACAAAGACACGATTTCAGAAACAGGCAATTTACAACAGGACATTTAAAAGGTCACATAGGATGGCCTGAAAGGTAGAAAATGATTACTTTCAATCTTGTATTGACGTGGATGCTAGATCAGGCGTTTTAATGTATGTTTTCAACTGAGTGCAGTTTGCCTAAATTTCCAAAATGAAAATGTGGCATATTTGCCAATAATCTGTCTGAAGAGCTAATTCTCAATTATATCCCACTGAGAATCTGATACCTGTCATGTGGGAACCTTAGAATCCTCAAGTACAGGACAGGTGGTCAGGTACACTAGCAGATAATTTCAGTCATAACAGCTAAAAGTTTCAATATTAGTTCCTTTAAAATTTCAATATTAGTTCCAATATGGAATAATCCTTTTTGGTCAATATAGGATAAATGACACAATGGATCAATAACAATTAGCCAGATTATTTTTAGGTATGTTCAATTATTCTGCTACTGGTGACGCCTGTGGCTATTTTTAGAAACCAAGTAAAGAATAACTTTTTTGTTACTCTTTCTACCTATCTTCAGGAATTATCCTTCTATTTCATTATTTATGGAAATTGGAATCCAAGTTAAGTTGGCCACAATGTTACCAAGTCATAGAGCCAACTGGATGCAGATTATGAAATTAAGACAATGAGCATCAATTTTCATCTCTATCAAAGCGTGTCTAAATTGACAAAGCAATGCTGTTTTTCTTTTCTACAAATTACTGGCTTTTATGAAGTAATATATGTAGAATATATAGGCAAAAAAGATTTTATTAATAATTTTATGAGAAATTGAGCCAGACAGTAGCCTAATTGATAAGAGTATGAGATCTGTGAAGTGGATTCAAAACCTAGCTCTGCCACTACCTAGCTGATGACTGTAAGGGAATCACTTAACTCCTCTGAGCCTCAATCATCCCTTACGGGAATAGTGATACTGACTTTACAGAGTGAAGATTTCATAGTCATTTCATGTCAGATGCCTCACCCAGTGCTGGCATGACAGGTGGAAGACAGTCCCTAAACATTAGTCCTCATTATGACATCAGAGGACACCAAGGAGCTGGGAGATCTCAGTTTTTAAGGAAACTTAGTTCCCGTTTTAGATTATTAATCTTGAGTGTCCAGTGGGTCTCATGCATGGTACAGGGGTCAAGAACAGATAATTACATTTTGGAGATATAAACAGGTCAAACGGATTGTCTAGGAAGACTAAGTAGAGGTGAAAAAGGAAAAGGTCAAAGGAAAAATCCAGGAAGTGCCAACATTTATGGGATGAGCAGAGAGGAAAAACTAATAAAGACAGCTGGAAGAAATGGTCAGAGAGCTGAAAGAACTAGGAAAGGCTGAGAGCATGGACCCCAAGGCAGATCCAAAGAAAAAGTAGTTGAGTATAAAGAGGATGTGACCTGGAAACAGGTCTTTGTAGTTGATACTTAGGATCTAATTTCCAGCCTTAGTGTGAACAACTTCACTGACCTCTGGGGATGGAAGCCAAACTGAACAGACAGGAAGAATGAATGCACCCCAGGAAGAGGGGACAGAATGGTGGGCAGTTTCAAGAAGGCTGGCAGGGGAGGGGAGAAGGAAGCAAGGGCAGTTAGCTTGGGAGGGAAATGAGCGGAGAGGGTGATGGGTGGGCATGGCCAGTCTATTAACTGTTCACTGACATCTGCCTTGTTTCCTGCTAAGTGTACAGCTAGTCTCTGTTTCCCAGCCTCTCATGGTTACGTGCCTCCATTTAGCTAATTCTTGTCAAAGGAATGTAGGTTGAAAATATATATGGATTTGAAGCCAGTATTTTTAGTAAGCAGGTGTGTCTTCTTCCAGGACTCCGGAAGCAGCCTTGCCTCACGATTCACGAGCCCCAGCTCCACACCCTAGGGGCCTCTTTGTGCTTGTTAACTCCACAGTCTCATCTGATGTTGGCACCAGGCAGGATGCCCTCCTGGGGAAACCCATAGTCTTTGCAACCTACTTTCTATTAGTATCAAGGCTTGTTTTTAAAAAAAAAAAAGTCACAGACTTATTTTTGCCAGGGTCCTGATTTTATACATATATATGTATACGTATATATAGAGAGAGTAGTATAATTTCCTCAAAACCTAAAGAGGCTTCTAATCTTTTTGTATGCAGTCAAGTCCAAAGTTTGTCCTTTGACATAGTTCTCAAGAATGCTTTATGACAGGCTTTTTTTTTTTTTGGCTACCTTAGGAATTATATACACTTTGTAGCTCAACCAGGAAACTAACCGTTTCTGTAACATTTTAAAATAAGAAATTTGTCCTAAATTCCAAATGCTGATGTAACAATTAATATCTGGAGGTCTGCACATGTTTAAGATAGAGATTGTATATAAGATAAATGTCTGGGACTTGTTTTGAAATGTTTGGAATATAACACAATGAGGCTACTGGTGGTTCTAGTCTACCTGGGGTGCCGAGAATAACAGATGCTTATAATGAGGGGGTGATCAATCAGGACACAATTCCATAATCTCTTCTCTTGTTATTTCCAGACGGATTCCTGTTTCTCTTAATGACTTTCCCCGCCTTGGGCTTACTTGCACTATAATTGGAGGGCTCATTCTGACACTTTCTCAGGTGAGAGAGTGACGACAGGAGCGAGTTTAATGCATAGGACAGGGCAGAAGCAGCCCTCCAGCTCTAAGTCCCACTGACCACTGAGCACAGCTACTCCAGCAGCACAATCCCCTCCTTCATTTGCTTGAGAATCAAGGCATGTTCTGCTCATACAATTAATCTTGCTCTGAGAAAAATTGACAAAGCACACTTGATCCTCTTAGATGAAGTTGATTACAAGTGTTGACAGCCAGCCTTCAAGGGAGATCAAAAGCAGCAGAAGCAATTTATTCACTCACATGACTCCAGGATGCTTGGTCTGATAGGATAAACCACAATCCACGGAAAGATCTGATGAACAGATTTACTTCCTTGTTCTTAAAGCCTTAGAGCAAAATATGAGCAACATAACTCAATTAAAATTAATTTCTGGAAGTCTCCCTGTTACATGACTGAAAAGTTAGTATACCTACAATATTGCACCTGATTCCTAGTTTATAACAAAAGAACTGCCATTCCCATTTTATAATGTAAGTGCAGCTAGCATCCTACTGGAAGAGGCACCCTCCCTGACAACACCATCCCTGAAAGACACCTGGTATTTTATTCTGCTCTTCCATCTCAGGAGTTCTTAGACCATGCTAATGAGAGTATTTCTAGAGCCATACATTTCAGCCGCATCTTATATACCACCTGAAGCAGGGCAGCTCCAAATAACAACAGCACTGAGCATCACAGTAATTACTATTTTTAATCACTTCCTCGCGGTAGGTTGGCTCATAAATTTTAATGGAGCTCTTTCCGCAGTAGTGATTGCCAACCTTCCTGGCATTTGTGAGATAAATGTTTATCCAAATAGAAATAATGTGGTCGAGTAATTTCATAGTCAGACTGAATGTTCCCTTCCCTCAGTCTCCCTAGAGGTTACCTTAAATGCATAGCGTTTGAGGGGTGGAAGGTGATGGTTATCCTACTTTGGGAGTTGTGAAGTCCATACACTGACTCCTGGTAATCGTCTTCCTGGCAGAGATGTAGGTCGGTGCAAAACAGTTCCTGGGCAGGCAGACAAATTTACTGCCAGCAGAAGGAAGCTCAATTCTTTCCAAGAGCCAGGAAAGGGCTTGACTCCAGGAAAGGAATTAGGACAGGTTTCTCTCCCTTCCCTCCTCTGGAGTCACTATTAGCTAGAAAGGGGGTGAGAGAGAAATCAACCATATGTTACAAAGACACCAAGAATAGAATGTGTCTTTGCAAAAAGAATGATAAGCACAAGTGGATTTTTACACTGCACCTGTGTATACAGTAGATTCCACTTATGTAGTGAACTTCTCTAGTACCTTCAAAAATTACTGATTATTTGACAGAGTCTGGGGACACAGAGATTGGAAAGGTTTGGGATCCCTGATGGTCAAACATTGTTGGGAAAGGAAGAGAAAACAGCTTTATAATTATAAAGGAGATCTTTGAGAAAATATTTTATTTTACCCAAGTGCAATTCACTGGATGTTTTAAAGAAGATATTCGAATTTGAGTTTCTCTAAAAGCAGAGCCTGAGAGAACTTGGAGCAGGTGGTGTATTTGGGAGGTGATCCTGGGAAACAGGAGTGAAGTAAGAGAGAGAAGGGGACAGGGAGAAACAGACTGGGAAGAAAAGATGAAAGTAAAGATAGATTATTGGGGTCACTGGGATTGATAATGGGCTGTCAATACTGCTATAATCTTCTGAATAGCATACAGAAAGCTTTTCAGAGTTGTCCATCTAAAAGACAATAGGCTGGAGGATTCATCGCCTGGCTCTGGTCCTCTTATTAACTGAGGGTTGTTGTGCGGTTGGGGGATGAGTCTCGGCTTTGCACTTGCTGGCTGTGCTTGCAAGCCTGGACCTAGTGAGCTGTGCTGCAAGAGAAAGCCCCAGGGCAGAACACAGAAAGCTGAGAGCGATATGCTTGAGGCGGACACTAAGTGTGCACAGGTTTGTCCACTGCAGGTGAAAATCAGAAGCAAGCCAAGGAAAGGGCGGGCGTTTAAGAGCATCTGCTAATCACATCCACTGAATAAGGAAAGATCATTTTAGAGTGATGATGTCAATTGCATGGAGAGCTGCTAACAGTGTTCCCTATTCTTCTTTTTAAAGGTGTGTCCACATCTAATGCCCCAGGTGACATAGAATATGTTTCCTGCTATTTTCAATTCTGAACTTTGTGTCTGTTCTGATGTGTCTCCTCTACAGGTTTTTAGTCTTTGCTGAAGTTTACATTATACTTGACACCTAACACATCTGTCTGAGTTGTAAAGTGAATTATAATTTCAGAAGAAGTGGATTATTATTTCAGAATTGTTTTGACAATAGTATGGCTTATCTTTTGAAACACTCATTTTAAAGGAAATAATTGATAGATATGACTCCATAAAAATGAAAGGAAAAAAAAAAAAAAGGTTTGCCCAAAACATGCTATCAACAAAATTAAAGGCAAACAATTAGAAAAAAACTTATTTGCAAAAAAAGAAAAAAAAGTTTATTTGCAGGAAAAAAAAAGTGTCACAAGTCAATAAGATTAAAGATGAATAGCAGAAAAGCTAGTAACTTAGGTAAGAAGAAAATGTAAATGGCAAATAAATATTTGGAAAAGACACTCCAAGGGATGAAGATCAAAACTTCAATGTAAAATTGGCAATCAAAAGAACAATCACGCTGTCTATTGCAGGGTCCAACCAAATGGGCCTCTGTGTCCTGTTTTTTGGCGTGTAGAGTCTCGGAGTACCTCTGTTCCATCAACTCGGCAACATAAATTTAAAAACAGAAAAATTATATTTCCTAGGATTTATCCAATCACACAAAGAGGTAAATTCGGTAAGGAGGTATCAGTGCAAATTCCTATTATTTACAATGGCAAAAAGAAAACTCAGAAGAAAAAAGAAAACTAACGATAAGCAATAAATACATTTTTCTTATGTTGGTACTTAAAATCAGGCTTTCAAAATGTATTTAAACATTTTAGAAAAGGTTCATAACAGAGAAGTGAAAACAGTTGGTGATATAGCATGTACTTTGTTTTTTAAATATGGACTATACATATAGAACAAACTGGAAAGCCATACACCAAACTATTAATAGCTATCTTTGGGTAGTAACATTTCTTATGATTTCCTTTCTACTTTTCTATATTTACATATTTTTTTTTTTACAATGCCCACATATACTTTTAAAAGACCAAGCAAAACTAATTGTTTTTCAAAAAAATCTACTTCAGTGTTAAAATTAATTATGACTAAGCTTTGAGTGGGTGGCTCCAACTGCTTTTTCTGTCTCCCCTCCTTTTCTTTTAGAAGTTTTTATCTTCTAAAGGAAAATACAGTACATCCAAAATTTAAAATTACTCTAAATCTACATCTATTTTTCTTCAGTTAAGTCTTTTTACAGGAAAATTCCAGAAAGAATTTGAAGGCATCAGGGATAGAGATACTGGATTTTTTTTTTTTTTTTTACAGTTCTAGCACCAGAATATAAAAGGACAATGAATTATCTAGTCATGTCAAGAGAGGATGAGAGCAGGAGAGAAAGAAGAAGAGGAAGAAAGAAGTCCAAATGAAGAGACAGAGGAGTAGGTACAGAATTACAGAAAATGATTTGGTTTGGTTTTCTTCCTTGAGTCATACAAATCAGAAAGACCATTAAAAGATTATTCAACATGTTGGTTTCCCAAATATGATACTCCTATGCATAAGCAAACAGCAGGACTGGGGAACTGGAAGAAAAGCTTTTAAATCAACTCAAACTAAAAAGTGAAAATGGAAAAGAATATTTTGTGAATAAAAGAAATTAAAGGATAATGCTTTCTCCCCATGTCCGGGTCCCTTCCATGAGTACTGTCCAATAACTGTAAATCTGACAGGAAAAGCAACCTGATGCCTTACCCAAAGTTTCTTTCCTAATCCTATTTCTGATTCCCATATGCCCCTTAGCAGTTTTTACAACATTCTAAGGTGGTGTATTAAATATACAAAAGTTATGCAAAAGTATAAAATTAAGAAAAGCATGTAAAACGTTTTGATATAATCAAAAATAAGAAAGTTGAAATTCTCATATGCCCTTTTAAAAAATTTCATATGTATGCATGTTTATTTTTAATTTTTTTTTATTATTTGCCCTTTCTTTTTGGTGATCCGTCACTACCTTCTCATGGCAACATTGCTCCCCTGAGGATTGCAAAGGAGACAACTCCAAGGATTATATTTCACCACTTGTGGGTGAATCATTCGTCATCCTGGTCTGGCACATTTTTTCCCTCTTTGTTTTATCTTGCCTCATTAGAGACAGCTGAGAAAATGATCTTAATTGAAAATAGGCTGGAGGAAGCATTTGCTGAATGTCAAGTCCAAATAATGGGCTGGGATACAGGGGGTCAAATCATAAAACCCAAGAGCATGAGTGCAGGCAGATCAATAAGGTGAAGCAGAAGTAAAGAAAGGAACAAGAGCACAAAAGCAAAGTGATGGTTGACTAAGCGGCACGCACACAGGACGCATGTCCAAAGACAGGACTCAAAGTTCACTTGCCCAGAATCTGTACAGACACCAGCGTTCAGGGGCAGGAGTACTGTGATGTTAGGGAAGGAGGTCTAGGCAGGAATCCACCTACAAGAGCAACTGGAATGGAGGCTAGAGGTGCCCAGAAATTTTCAATCTCTAGGAAATGGGGATCCCAGGAAGACCAGGTAGATGATCTACTTGAAACTAAGCAGGTGAACAAGTATGTTTGGATTTTATACAGTCCCTTCATCCAAGAAGGATTGGTCTCAGAGTAAGGGTGGAGGCAAAATAATAAGTAATTATTTCAGCTGTCCCAAGTCTGCAGGTTTGACAGCTCCAGGAGCAATAAGTCTAGCAGATAATTAACATAATGCCCTATTCTCTGTGGTCCTCTCTCTAACTTTCCTTTTTTTTAGATTTTCTGTTTCATATACTCAAAGACTTCCAGTGTCTTCTTATAATCGATTCCCCAAACATAATGATAAACTACATAACCAGAATTAAATAACATGTTAACGTAGATGTAACACATGCCCCTTCCTATTACTTCCTGCTGTTCCCATTATCAAGCCCCAGGTGCCACCCACCAGCTAGTGAACTGCACTCCCCGGAGCTCCCTGTTAGCTCTGCTGTGATCACGGACCACCTCCTGAAACTGTAACAGAAAGGTTAGTTCATTTTCCTTTCTGTGTCAGGATAGGTAGCAAAAGCTAAGAGACAGTCATTCAAGAGGTACAGTGTGCTCTAGCCTGCAGCCTCAGGGGCTGTGGGAGGAAGTCAGAGAGAATCTGAAGATGGACAAACCCTGGTCCTGACACGTACATGTACCAGCAGGGCTTTCTGGGTCCACACACAATTAGTTTAATTTTGATTCCTAGGATGACAATTCTGAGTCTGGCTGAAAAAATATCCAACTCTGTGAAACCATTCCTGTAAATGCAGAGATCTACTCTGCACACCAAATGACACAACTTTAAAAAAAAAAATCTTAGAGGCAGGAGCAGCCCTTCTAATTCATCAATTCAGTACTCACTTTCTTTATACTACTGCACCCAGATTAAGATGTAATCATTTAGAAAGCTTCTGTTAAGGATGGACTGCAAACAAATACATGTAACAGAGTCCATGTTTGATGAAACACGATATTCTTCCTCCTGCGTTTGACCATAAGCTTTTCATTTGGCCATTTTAGTACCACTTTTCCTACTTTGTCCTCGAGGAAACTAGAGAAGAGTTTACATACACATCAGTATTCCAGCATTGTGTCTCCAGGATGTCTCATCCATTCAATGCATAAACACAGGGACAACAGAGTTCCTTGCCACCTCTTGGAATGTTCTTACATCAAGTACCTCCCCCTCTACTACAGGCACCCAAATTGAACTGAATTCAATTTGACAATGCACTTTTACCAAAATGTGCTGCCCTTTTGCATACATGCTCTCCTTTCCTATCTCTATCACTGATATTTTAGTCCAACTACAAGTGTTGTTCTTAAATGACTTTCCCTTCTGCAGTGAGGATCAGCAATCTCTGACACATTGTTACTACCTTTGAGTTTCTTCCCACTGCTCCGGAAAGAAGTCTAAACATGGGTGAACCCAGGTTTTGTGAGGCCTGAGGTTCATACAATTTGTGATCCCCTAGCACCTTACAGAATGTACAGAATCTCTCAGATAGGGGGTCACCGAGGTATGTCCCTCAGTGGTGATGGCGAGGCATTTTGTATTGGTTTTCTTATATTAACAGGACAAAAATCTCAAAATGACAAAGCACAACTTTCTGAGATTGGATGTGGAGCTTTTTACTGCGTCCAAGCCACAGAGTGGTGAGAACTAACCTTGACTGTCTTACTGTCTACCAGGCGCTATGTTAAGTGATGTACACGCTTCTTAGTACTCATCAGCATATCGTGAGGGAGATGCTCTAATAGTGCCCATTTTACAGATGAAGTCACTGCGGCTGAGAGAGGTCAGGAAGGCATGATTCAGGAAGGCAGTCTGACACCAGGGCTGCGTCCCTAACCAGGATGCTGTACTGGCTCCTGTGAAGCATGGACTTTTCCAGGGAATCTGCTTTCCCTGGGTAATATTTCCTCCAACTTTTAAAAGGTGTGAATAAATACCCCTCAACCTGGACAACTGAAATAATAGGAACGAAGAATGGTGATGACTATGAGAACTGAAAATACGTGGGTAAAATTTAGGAGTACAATCAAATAGACTTGACAACCAAGTATCTATTGAGTAAAGGAGCATGATTAGATCTCTTTTAGACAAAAACACACTCATTGAGGCACAAAGTATGTGCTGATGTCTCCTGTGGGCCAGTCATCACCAGTGCTGAGACTTACAAGTTGAATAATGTAGTCCATGACTCCTCCGTAGAAGCTTAAAATTTAGTGGAAGAAAAAGGAAGTCAAAAACTAAATGACAGATTGTTCATGTAACTATCAGTCAATAATACGACTTTTAATCAGATATGGCAAGTTTTATCTCTCACGCTCATCTTAATTTGTTCCTTTTCTCTATCTGGAAAGAATGTCTATCAAAACGTTTTTCCTCGCACTGCTGAATCTTCATCACAAATACACAAATTAAAAGATTAGAGTCCTGGTAGGTACCCCTGAAGGTGAGATGTCCGAAGCCTTGCCCTCCCCTCCAGTTTCCTTCCCATTGCCTGGTTCTAGGGGCCCCTGGGCTCTCTCTGTAAGAGCTCCCATCTCCCGGGGGCATGCCTCATGGACAGAGCTAGTGAGAGACATGTCTGTGTGTTCCCCAGGCACACATTCTAAATGATATTATAGAGCAGTGATTTTCCACACTGAGCTCTCCCTGCCCTCATCCCAGTAGTGGGTTAGGAAGTTGAAGGAATGGACTCTGGGCTCCCCACTCGCTTAAAACAGGTCAGTTTCCTCTAGTCATTGGGACTTTGCATATACCTGCCTTTGAAGATACAACTTTATAGCTTTAAAAATATTTGAACATTACTGTGGCAAAAGTTAACAAGTTTGAGGTACGAAAACTCTCTTTGCTTGAGACCCAGAGAGTACTGGAATCTTCCCATTTTAATCATGACATATTCCGAGACAAAGAATAGAAAACCGAGCTGACGGGGACTGGGGAGAGAATATGTGCAGATCTTCGTATCTAAGAACAGCAGGGAAAGGGAGGAGTCAGGAGCAAAGTCGGCCACCAGTGGGGAGTGGGACTGCATTTGGTCTAAGAGAGAGGATTTGGGCAGGCAGGGAGAGAGAAGGGGAGGAAGAGGATGGTGGGCCCGCTGGAGGCCCTGAAACTTCCACGCTGTACTCCCAAGCTGTTCTCCCAAGCACATACACCCTCCAGCCAGAAGCCACATTTGGGTCAATCTAGGACTGTTCTCTGACACAGGAAATCAGGAGGAAATCAGATCTGAGAAGAGTACCCAAGTCTGCCCTTCCCCACATCTACCCTTGACCTTAACAGCGACAGTAGCCTTACCTCCACTCGACGTGAGCGGACACCATGTGACAGGAGTACGTTAGTCCACTTGGAACCTGTTCCCTAGAACAGCAGTTATCAAACTTTACAGCATCAGACACCTGGGAAACCTGTTAGAAATCCGGACTCCCTGGTTCTGCCTACAGAGAGATTTGGATTCAGTGGTCTTGGGATCGAGCTTTTTAACAAATTCTCCAAATGATTCTGACAAAGGCCTGCCTCTAGGACCACACTTGGAGGACTACCTCTCTGGAAAGACCATGTTCTGAGCTAAAATCATTGACTAGACACCCCTCTTGGAAGCAATGATGCTGACAGACACCCGGCCCCGGCCTCATTCGGCCTCTGTGCTGACTTTCATACGTGCTCTTCTCTCACATTCTGAGATTAGCCCAACTGTGAACTTGAGAGCCTCCCAACTAGAGAATCGCCTTAATGCTGTTTGAGTAGCGTCGTCAACAAGGCTGGTCTCAGTAGGTCTACGTGTTCACAAGTCCTCAAGTGAGGGGCCTCTGCCCACCCATCTCTGCTCTCAGTCCTTGGTAGCAATGTTCCTACACAACTCAGTTTAGAATTTTACTCTCAAAATCAGACCTAGAGACTTCGTTACCACGTTCACAGAAGCGAGCCATAGAGCAAGGTAGAAAAACACTTCCAATTCTCACTCTCTTATTTCCAACTGATTATAAATTTGTGAAGAATTAAACAGGAGAGATAAAATCTGAGTTTGTCTTAGCCCAGAGGTTAATTGCTTTGCAAAATTTTAAGGGGGAAAAAAATCTCTACTGTACTTTTTTCTTACAAGAGGAGGATGGATCTTTTTACTGGCTAAAATAAAACTAAATGATTTATATCAGCACATTATTCAACCTCAGTTATCATAAAGGGTTAACAATATACCTTAAGAGTCTGGCTCAGCCTTTCACACAGGTGGTCTAAGCTGATGAGTCCAGGAAGGTGGCCCCACCATGAACTCACTGCTGGAAGCTCCTTCATTCCTTTGGTTAAAAAGCTACTACCCTTAGGATATTTGAGATGTTAGTCTATCAGTCATGCAGAACTTCATGTAAATTAACATTTAGCTTCTGATAAACTTGAAATATTAGGATTCCAGAATCCGGGAGGTTGCTTTCACCAACAGTGCTCTCTCTGAGAAATAGTCCAGGAGATCAGATGGATTCTCTACTCAGTTGCCCAGTTTGTAAGCTAAGTAGGGGCTGGGAGAGGATTCACCACACTTGTCACCTGCCTCCCTTCCCAGAATGGGGAGAGACTCTTGCTCCAGTGAGCCTGATTCGAGTAGGACCTACTTTCCATCCTGTGGACTTCCTGTTGCCATATTGTGTATGACAGCTGGGTATAAAAGGCACGGGTACATGCTTTCATTTACTCATTCTCATTCAGATGCTACTGAAAAACAAAAACTTCCTTCTGGTTCAGCCTCTATTTGCAAAAACTCGCACTCTTTGCTCTGAGCCTCAGACCTGGCTTCTAGGAAAGCCACCTGACAGAAGATCTCTTTCTTTCATCTACCAGTATATGGGAGTTGCTGCTTGCTGCTCTTATTAAAGCTGGCAGTACCTCTCCAGAAAATGTGCCCTTTCAGATATGTGTCAACAGTGCTATAATCTTCTGCTAATGTTATTAATAATTTATTTGAGAGCTACAGCAGTTGTACTCAAAATATGGGTTGGGGGCCCCCAAACCCTTTCAGAAGGTCTCTGAGGTCAAAATTACTTTAAAATAATACTATGCTGTCATTTGCCTTTTTCATTCTCTCACAGTGTACAGCAGAGCTTTCCAGAAGTTACAGGTTACATGACATGTGATGCAGCAACAGATTGCACGATAAAGCAGATAGAAGAATCCAGCTGTCCTGCATGATGCCAGACATTAAAGAGATTTGCAAAAACATAAAACCTTATCACTTTTCTCACTATTTTTTGTTTTTCAAAATGTACTTCTTTTCATTAAAAGTGTGGAATTCATGTTTATGTGCAATGTATTGACTGTTGCTATTTTACATGAATTAGTAAATTTTGTTCAGTTTTAATTTCTAACACAGTGAGTATCAACAGATATAACCCACATACACACTGGAGTCCTCAATAAATTTTAACAGTACAAATGGGCCCAAAAGATGCAAGAACACCATATGAGGCACATTACACATTACGGTATTCTTCACACCCTATAAGGCAAATATTCTTTTAAGACATAACGGTTACATAATTTGCTCAGAATCAAATCACCAGACACCAAAACTCATTATTTCTCCTTGTGCTATCTCTCTTGCTGCTCTTATTAAGGCTAGCCTTGTGTTTGGCTTACTTGTGAGACTGAATATACAAATGGACAATGAGCAGACCATACATAGAAATAAAACTTTGATCCACAACCTGCAGCAACCTGCCTGGGAAACCAACCCCCTTATCTCCAATAAACAACCCAGGACTCCAGCCTCCTGTATCAGACTTGCACGGAGAGATATCAGACTGCTATCTCTAGTGGCAATTCAAGAAGCTAAATAATAAGATCTGTAAACAACTGGACCCAAAGGGTCTGGACGTCCTTAATAACTGACAGCTTCTTCTAATTGTTGTCCCCACTTCCGACTCAGGACCAATCAGAGAAAGCCAACTACGCACCCCTAACTAATCATAAAGGATGTACACTTCTAATTGCCCTGCCTACAACCTCCCCTGCCAGCAGCATCCAATCACTCAGGACATTACCTAGAGCCTTCCCTTTTCTCCTCTAGAAAGCTTTCCACTCCTCTGCCTGCCCTTCACTCTCTGCCAAAATACATGTGATGGTGGCTGACGCCCTTGCTCTGCCAAGCTCAGCATAAGGAGCCTTTGCTTCTCTCCTTTGATTGTTCTTCATTTATTTCCACACTTGTTTCTGTGCCATTATCCTGTGAGTCGCCAGAAGACAGGAAGCTTCAAAACCCTTGGTTCCCTTGCTTCCAGAGTCTAGCACTTTGTACGGCACAGAGCGATCACTCATAAATGTCTGGTCCTTTAGACAAAGCCATGCTGGGGTCTGTCTGACTAAAACACAGTGACAGCCCAGAGAGTTGTACCACACCCACCGGCATCACTGATTCCCACACTTCTGGGCTCCCAAGACCAAAATAATAGTAATAATTTTGAGAAAATAATTTCAACTTGAAATGGAACCAAAGGATATAAAATGGAAAAATCATATGCATGTGTCCTCAGGAAAACTAACTTAAGCACTGAGAGACCAATTTCTGGTAAATGCCTGATTCACAGAAAACCAATAATACTGGAATTTGTTAAATGATAAAAAAAAAAAAATTGGTCCAGGAGCTGCCTGATAGCAACCCTGGGAAGTTCTGCTTATGGTTTCCAGAGGCATGGACAAGAAATGACCCAAGTTGGGTTGGTCTTGCAAAATAAACTAATGTGAGCTTTGGCTGTATGACGACTGATTTTGTCTGCTCAGGGGATTTTCAAAGCTGCTCTTCATTTGTGTTTTATTTTAACAGACTCTAACTGAACCCTCCCCTCTTGGCCATCTCTGCCCATAAAGACAGCTGACTCCAAAGCCTCAAAGGAGCTTGCTACAGTTTACTAGTCCTGAAGCACAACTCCTCTGTTATTCCTGAATAAACTCACCTTGCATGATGTAGAGTTTGCCTCAGTTTGCCTCTTTACTTAGGTCGATATAATACACACATACAAATGGGTCATTGACAGAACGGCCATGTTTTTTCCCAAGAAAGATTTAAAAAAAAAAAAAAAACTAGATCCACCAGATTACCAAAAGACTGGGAAGAAATTAATTAAATACTATTATTTTAATGTTAAATGCTTTAAATTGAAATAAAAACTTAGTCTTATGAAGAAATGCATTGCCTTGCTCTTCCTCTGGGGACACACTTGTGGGGGGCTGGCAGCAGGGCGCGATCCTGGGCAGAGCAGGGCCTTCTGACCTTCTGCACCCCTGTAGTGCCTGGCTTTCCTGAGTTCTCCATGACTAAACCCCACCCCTCACTGGCTGTTGTTGCCAAAGTTCTCAGACCATTTGTTTTCCCTTTTCTGAGGATGCTGGAGCACTTAAGAGAGGATGAGATAGAAGACCTGGGTGCACTAGTATTTTTTTTTTCTATGCAGATATTCCCCCAGATTTGAGTGAAAATTCTTCTGAAGCAAAACATTAATAGCCAGGTAGGTATGTGTTCAAAGGGCCAACTCATTAGCCCCTGACAGAATTATCCAGTGAATGTCCCCTTGAAACAGTTAGGGAGGACCCTGTGGTAAGCCAAAGTAAAACAAGACAAAAGTTGTAAAATGTATCATATTATTCAAACTATCAGGGGTATGAATATATGAAGAGCAAGCCATATAATATCTATGATCCAGATTCTCCAAAATGTGTATTTGGGCTGTATGCCTTCTTACCTGATAACTGAAGTTTTATATAGAAAATATAAATCTGATCCTACCTTCTTCATTGTGCCGGATGTGTGCCTGCGCCTTTTGATCCCCTGTACCCAATTCCAACCAGCTCTGTGCCCCAGGGGGCTGACTCCTGTGAATTGCTCCAACAGAGCTCCCTTGCTGGCAGCTCCCTGGCAGGGGGGCTTGGCCAGTGAGAGGAACAGGTGAAAGGTCAGGGGGCAGGAGGAATGACACACCTGGGCATTTCTTTCCCTGGCCCCTTCCCTGTGGAGCCAATGACGGGCAGCAGCTCTCTCCTGGTCCCTGTTTCTTTCATTCCAAGGGGTGGAATGGCTCTGGGGTCTGCACCATCCCTTACTGCTTCCCTAAACCCTGCACACACCTCTGTAACACCATTAAACTCTCCTAAATCACCTGGTGTGTTTCTTCCGCAGACTCTGTTAATACTTTCACCCACTTCAATTCTTTGTAATTTTCTGTCTCCCTTGAACTTTCAGTTGATACTCCATTGTTTTGCATATGATACTTTATAGACATTCTAGGATTGATTAAGTTGTTTTCAAAGACTATAAACTTCTTGAAGGTGGAAACTTTGCCTTCCATTTCTTTTTATACATCAGTGGGTTGGGTCATGTGATTTCTGTCAATGATGCTCACTCTTGCTTTTGCCATTACCTAGCGTGGTCGAGTTGTCACAGTGGCAATGTTCAGGGCTAGCAAAATCAGTGTTCTGAGAGCAAAGACAGGAAGGGGAAAATATTCATAACACCGAAAATAAGTACTATCTAGCTTGGAAATGCTGTGCTTTCTCCTTAAATCTGACTGAAGAAACAAATATGAAGTAATAAAATGCTTCATTTGTACCCAGATGTAAGCTGTGTTTATATAATGTCAGAACAAGCAGTCAGTTCAGTATCACTTTAAACAACTTAATAGAGAAATAATAATGAGTGACTTGGTGACAGACACAGCCCACATCTTAGATCAGAAGCTGCCAGTATCACTCAGCAATATCCTGAGGAAATTATATCCCAGTATTTTAATAGCAGCTCTCCATGGAACTAATGATGGATAATTGTTTTGTTACAGGGCAGGACATCACTTTTATGAGCATTTAATAAATAGGCTTATGGGTCTGCCTTCCCTGTGCAGCTGATGGCTCTATCTAAATGCACAGATGGCTCCAAAACACCAAGAAACATCTCAACAACACAGCTGACTGCACTTGGGCAGATTAAAATTTACCATTGGCCACTGAGAGGAATCCAGGTATCCAGAAGCTATTCCACCTTGTCAATATGCCTGTATATTTCACTACCATGCCAGGACACCAAAAGGAAATTCCTCATATAAATGTCTGCCTACATTAGAGCTGGCAATTTATGACCCCAAAAGTATATGTACGGTCCCAGAAAGTATGGAGTTAGGTAGGTGAGGTCAATATTGGCAAAATGCAGGAGACTGAGAAACAAAAATGATTTATTTATTGAGCACTTACTATGTGTCAGACACTATGCTAGAAACTTTATAAATAGCATTTTATTTAGTCTTTACAAAAAGTATAAGCAAAGTGTTATTATTATTATCCCCAGTTTACAGAAGGAAAACCTAAGGCACAGAGAAGTTAATTAATTGGCCCAAGGTCACACAGCCATAAGCCTTAGAACTAAGATTTAAACCCAGACAGCATTGCTTTGAGTTCCATTTTCAAGCACAAAAACCACTATGTGATATTGACATCTTAGGGGAATTTAAATCCAAAGAAGTCTAGAAGAGGCCTAATGTCAAAAGAACACCGATGTGTTCCAGCAGATTTAACATTTTTATTGATAAATTTGTAAAGATAACAATACAATAACAAAGGGAGGCTTCTGTGAAGTCAAATTAGACTTTCCAGCATCCATACACCAAAGCTCATGCATAGTAATTAAAAAAAAACCCTCTTACTCTCACCCTGAGTTACTTTGCTCTCAATTTGGCTAAGGACAGAGAACTTGATTTACAAAGCAATACAATGGAAGTGAAAAATGAGAATGGGAGAGGAAAACAGCCAGAAACATGAAGGGGGCGGGGGGTAGGGTGATATCAAAGAAAGAGAAGAAATATATAAATAGATCTAAGACTACAGAAAATATCATTTGGTGACTACAGAGTGAAGCCATCATCCCCAACGGACTCGTACTGAGAACCCTGAGAGTCCAAGACAAGTTCACTCATCTTTCATGTTCTTAGTTTCGTGTCCTCCTAAGGGAAGTAAACAGGCAACCCACATTAGAAAGATTTTCATTAAAATATTTAGTTTGTTTAAAGTTTTGGCAATTTAAGTGTTCAGTTATCTGGAACTTCACTTGTGCAGAATTCCCATTCTCTGCTTCCAAAGGTGGTAGTCCCTTATTCAGAAGATTTGAGAGCAGCACTCTCGGGCTACAAGTAGGAACTACTTCTGGAACTACTAGGATGACAAGAGGACCATGAAAGATATCAGTCTGGATGAAATATATGTCACGATATATTTCTGAAAAAATATTTATTCCATTGATTGTTGGCTACTTTCTGATTTTTTCTTTAACCGCAGACTTACAAAGTTCAAAGTTACTCTAAAAGCAGTAGAAAGAGCTATGTGAGTAGGAGAAAATTATTTAACCTCCCTGAGTCTTGGCTTCCTCACACCTTTAAAAAGAGCTATATTAATACCAATACTTCAAGGCTGTAGTAAGTATTAAAAATAAAATATGCACAGTGGCTGGTCCGGAGCAATTACTCAAAAGTGGCATTTCTAGAGAAAGGGCATTAAGAGAAAAGGCTCCAAAGCTGCATGGCTCACACTCAAATCTGCTAACTACTCATCAGCTACGTGACCCTGGGCAAGTTATTCACATTCTCTGCACCTCAGTTTCCTTCTCTGGGAACTGAAGATGAGAACATCTATCTCACAGGTTTTGTGAGGAGTAGACGACTTGACACCTATAAGCACATACAACAGTACCTGGCACATTAGGGATCGTGGAATGTCGATTCTGTTTCTGTTTTAGTGGGGTCCATGTCTTTCCTTTTCAAGATCAGATAAGTGATGCATTGAAAGAAAGGTTAAGACATTTGCCGCAGGAATCCAGGCTCCTGCCCCAACGCCCCTCTTCTCTCTCCCACTGTCCCAGCACACCTTCGCCTGCACGCGCCCACCGTACATTCCTCTTTTACACCAGTTGTAACAGCTTCTCTTCAGCCATGTGTCCTTCAGTCCCTACAGACAAGCAGGTAAACTTTCTGCAAGTGCAGAGATGAATGGCCACGAAGCTGATGGAAGATTAAATTTTAGGCTTCTTCCAAGGGGCCCCAGCAATGCGTTCCTCTGATCTTTGCTACTTTTGCAAAAGTTAGGTATTTTTCTATCTTGTTCCTTAAAGAGGATCATCAAACTGTAAAAGCCTCAGGGCCTAATAATCTAGATCCACTCTTGCTCAAATGGAGGGTAAAGTGGGAGGAGAGTCAGGATTTGGTAAATAAACAGTAGGCAATAAATGCTCTCTGTGAACCTATGGTGGAAGAATATCAGAAAACATACACTCTCACTTTTGAAAACCTGTCTTTTTGAGAGACAGAGGCAGAGAGACAGTGAGAGAAAAGCTCACCCTGTTCTTCAAATAGCTGGCTCCTTATCTTCCATGTCTCAGCTCAATTATCTCATATAAACCTGCCTTGATCATCTAACGAAGGTACCCTTTCCCTCTTCCGATATTGTTTTTCATTTATCAGATCGTTCTGATTATTTCTCCCCAGCACTAACACAATTTCTGTTTTTGGTGCTATTTACTTTCAATCCCAAATTCATTCACTATGTCTGGTACATAGTAAAAACTCAATAGATGTTGATGAAGTGAATGAATGAATAATTTCTTTTCATTTGTCAGTTCTTGGCTCAGATACAGCTGCTCTCAGGAAGCCTTCCCAGAGTCCTCAGGACCGAGTTAGGCATCTTCCCCAGGTGTCCTGTGCTCTGGCTTCTGGGCATTCAACACAGAAGATGAATTACGACTTCTCTCATCCACCCCTCCATTCGATGGTTGGCTCCCAATGGCCAACCCTGTGCCTGCTCCACAACTGTATCCCCAGCACCCAGCACAGTGCCTGGCACGTAGTAGGCACCCAACAAATACTTGGTTCAATTAAATCACTTGATTGAGTACAAAAGTTTGCAAGTTGGTGCACTCTTCAGAAAAGAAGAAAACTAACGTTTATTGTTAGTTTTACACCTAGCATTGAACTAGGTATAGTATTTATTCTAGCAAATACTTAGCAGCAAGGGGTAGGTGTCATTTTGTCTCGTTTCACAAAGAAGTCAATGGAGGCTCAGGGAAGTTAGGGCTTGAGGACACACAGCTAGTGAGACCAGGGTCAGTATTTGAATCCCGATGGCCAGACTCCAGGGTTCCTGTCCCTGACACTGGGTCACCCAACCTGCCCCTGGATGGCCCACACTTAACTGAACCACAGGGTGATCTTTTCTCCCATGTTTGTTTTCCTGTCTTCCCACAGGGCTGGTAAGCCCTACTGGGCCAGGAACAAGGGCGGTACCATCCTTTGCTTTTGTCAATGCTGTGAAGAGTGGTTTGAACACAGCGGGATGTGGGACCTGATGCTTGTGGCTGTCTGACAGAGTGAATGTTTTCATGCATCTTGACATTTCATAGACAGTACCAGCTTCCTCTCAGGAGGGAAAATAAATCTTGCCTTTCTCAATCTCTACGGAGAAGCAGATGCTAAGTTAGAAGAACTGTGATGGAGGGAAAAGAGCATGCAAATGACGGCACCAGGACTGGTCTTGGCAGCTGTCACCAGCTTTGGTGGTTCTCTTAAGGAACTCGCCTGCACAGAAAATGATGGCGCCTTATTCACAGACTAGAGGAAATGAACACCATCCTCAAATCAGTGGGCAGGGTGACTAGGCTAAGTGAGCACCAAATGCACAGATTACAGGCGTTCCCGCAGGTACGCATCCCTGCATTCAAGTGCTTCCCTCCACACACTCTTCTTCATATGCAAGCTTCCCGACAGCGGAGACAGGCAGCCCCCACTACGTGCAAGAAGTGAGCCGACGGTGTTCCAGTCCCTCCTACTGTGCATTTCTATGTGTTTTAAACACAAGACAGATGATACACAATCCGCTCATGCTGGCAGATACAAGTATCAAGCAAAATAAATGATTCCTTTCTGTAACTATAAATAATTTCTTGAAACAGGTAATGAGAGAATTATAGAAAGATACTGGGCAATTACATGCTGTGGAAAAAGTAGTTGCTAGGGATTAAAATAGGTAGGATTGCAGATCGGATTCCCTGCAGACATCCAACAAATCACTTGGCCTTCCTGGCCCTCATTTATACACAATGTCAAGTGCACTGGCTTTGGAGTCCATGTGCTGGTTGGAATCCTGCTTCTGAACTTGGGCAATGTCCATAACCTCCCAGCTGTGACTTTGGGCAAATCCCTTTATCTTTCTGATTCTCTGTTTCCTCATCTATAAAATGGGGTGAATAACACAACCTTCTTTCATGAGATTGTGGCAGAAAAATTAATTCTAAAATGCATATAAACATAAAGTGCTTACTTAAGGGTCAACACTGGGTTCAGTAAGTGATGCTCTCCTCAGTGTTATCATCAGATGAAGGCTTGGACCAGAAAATCTGAAAGATCTTTTCCTGACCCCAGTGTTCAGGGTCTCTAAATACTGAGACCCAAAAACGCACTGAGCCTGCGGTGAGAGTGGCTGAGATCATGAACAACTGTCAGAGTGGAATCAGGGACAGAAGCTACCCCTGGGGTTCCCAGAATCTGCCTTCTGTATTAAGCATATCTTTTACTTCCCTATTCAGACACTTTGACATCCATGACTTTGGTGACCCTGGAGGGATGGACCCGCCTACAGTGAGTCAATTCTCCCAGAAAGTAAACAACACACGGAGCTTACTTTTCAAGGGCAAACCAACCGATCCCGAGCTCCCCTTCTGGTGCTCTCACGCTCTGGGCCACTAGCCCCTGCCCTCATCAGCCCAGGGCCAGGCACCGGACAACTTAGGGAAGCCTGTCCACCCCAAGGCCAGATGAAGTTATTCAAACTAGCTAATTCCAAACCTGCTTACCCTGCCTGGCCCAGTCCTTACTGAGAAACCACCATAGAAGCTCTGGTCACAGATCCCCCTCTACCTCCTGGCCCACCCAGGGGTTCCCCTCATTCCCAGGGTGCCCACCACCCCAAGCCCATGTGTCCTTCTCTTCAAATCTGCGAGCATAACAAACTACCATTTCAATGGCAGTTACCTTCCGATCTGTTAACCTTGCCACACCCAAATAACAATAAAACATATATTTAAAAATGCCTTCTTCCTCCAGGACTCAGCCGGGGAAGCAGGGCTTGAACTCTCTCAGTTTGTTCATCCATCTCCTGCATCAGACTCCGATGTAGCTACTGCCTGAGTGTCTGGCTGCTGTACAGGAATCAGAATCCCCTTTGGCTGCATGTGGACCAGTAGCACATGCTTGATAAGCAGGTGGCACCTTTGTGGAAAGGAAAAGGCATCCCTTCCTGGAGCCAAGCACAGCTCAGTAAGTGGTGCTCTGGCTGGAGAGTGGCCCCACTTGACCCCTGGCTGGTGTCCTTGTCCAGTGCACAACATGTGCCTCTGAATGTAGCAGCCCTGATCTCTGAACACGATGGGGGTGAGTTTCCTATTAACTCAGCCTGGAAAGAGCTCAGAAGTGAAAAAGGGAAGAGGAGGAGGAAAAGGGAAGGAGGGAGAGGCAAGACAAAGAGCGGTGAAGGTGGGGGAAAAGAGAATGCAAAAATGCTAAAATGCTTGTTCTAAATCTTAAGTAATCCCCTCTGCCTACCTGTCCCCTGCCATTTTAAACCTTTAATCTCTAATTAAGCTATGGATTTTTCAAGCTAAGTCTTTCATTAGTTAAAGTCAACCTTGATTTTTGGACTTGAACAACGTAGACCCAACTGAAAAAGGAGAGCCATGTGCTTTCTTGAAGCAAAGGAAGTTGTCATTTATTCAAGGGAACCGCACTGACCAACCTGGCTCTCTACACAGTCTAGTTTTAATAATTGCCAGCACTCCTTGCTTTGCAGGTTGCTGCAGACCTCAAAGCTCTCATAGTGGTAGCCTAGCCACCGGGAGTGAACACGGAGGTGTTCTTAGCAGCGGGCGTCACAGTCATTTTTCAGTCCAATCACTGGGAAGATACCCACTCTACAGAGTCCTTCCCAAGGCTAAACTACTTCTAAATTAGAAGTAAAGTAAGATAGACCCCAGTTGTGAAATATTTTTCTATAATTAAAGTGAAAAACTACATTACATTTTTCTCCAATATATTCTTAATAGGATTAAATAGACATATAAAATCAAAGAACCAGCTCTAATACTTGAAATCTCAAAAATTTTGAAAAATTTTGACTTGAAAATCACAAAAATGATAATAAAAGTGCAATAAGAAATATTAACATAGTAAAGAATAGAAAGATTCATAAACATACTAAACAAATACAGAGTTTGTACCTAAGTACAAACAAACGATGATATTTCTCTAAACAAGTTTATTCCAAGGCAACAACGAACTTCCACAGAGAGGTGGTGTAACACGTCAAGGAAGAAATGTCAATATTTCTACTAGTTGTTAAAATGCTCTCTTTGAAAGTGGACTGTTGAAAATCCAGTACTCCAGTTTGTAGTCTCATAAAACCGCTACACAGCACATGCAAAAAGCAATTCATCAAGTGGAAAAACAGGGAAGTCTTCCCACCCAGGCTCTTCCCTCTTGACATTTCAGAAATACTACTACTTGAAATCTGGCCTCAAGTTGGATGGTTCCTATGCCTGATGGCAACACTGGCAACCAGGTATGAGAATTATCACAATTGTCCTAACACCACACTAACCTTGAGAGAGAACTTGGTGTAGGAGCAATCAGGTTGGCTCAACTAGCATGAGACCTGGGCTTTAAACTCTGCTCTGGCACTAACTGTAAGGTAAGGTCAAATCACTTAACTTCTCTATGTATCTTCATCTCCTACCCTGGAAACAGTTCTATTTATGGGCAATTTAAAATATCTGTAGCCTGTCTTGGTAATAATGCATTGGACTAATCCATGATGGTTTTCATTACAATGGAAGAACTTGGCTTCTCTTCCTCTGAAATATACAATAGGTTGTGATATTGTGATAGAATGAAAAACATATATTTGGTCTTCCTCCAGGTCCCTGACACAGAGCCCCTAAAACCCCTGGAATTTCTTGAGTGATGGGGCAAAAGGAGCATCTTTTTTCAGTCGTAATAAGCCCCTTTCACCTGTACCAGAGCTTATGCTAATGAGGTGACTCTTGGTGGGCACCTAGATGGCTTCAGAATGGGGGCTGGTTGTCAGAAGAACAAACCATGTGATCAAAAGGTGAGACCCTTCAGTCCCACCCCCCAGGGACCTCCAGAGGGGAGACAGGCTGAAGATCGAGTTCAACACCAATGGCCAATCATGCCTATGTAATCGGAGCTCCATAAAAACCCTAAAGGATGAGGTTTGGAGAGCCTCTGGGTTGGTGAACACATCAAGGTGCTGGGCAGGATGACGACACATCAGAGAGTACATGAAAGCTGTGGCCATCCTTCTCTACAAAAATGTGCCCCATGTATCTCTTCTATCTGGCTGTTCCTGAGTTGTAGCCTTTCTAATAAACTAGGAATAGTAAGCCAACTGTTTTCCCGAGTTCTGTGAGCTGTTCTAACAGCTTGTCAACCCTGAAATATACGATTGCGGGACCTGCCAATGTATAGCCTGTAGGTCAGGAGTACAGATGGCCCAGATTTGTGACTGGTGTCTGAAGTGAGTGGGGAGGAAGGGGTAGGCTTGTGGACCCGAGCCCTTTCCCTGTTGGATATGTGCTAACTCTGGATAGTTAGTATCAGAATGGAACTAAATTATAGGACACCCAGTTGGTATCTGCAGAGAAATGAAAAATTGCTGATCTGGGAATCCACCTTTGGTGTCAGAAGTGTTAAGTAGAAACAGAGTGTAGTATAGACTAAGATCATTGTGGGCACCTTAATGATTCATTACACATTAATATAAGTGCATAAAAATACTATAAGCTGAAACAAAACTGCTATTTGATTATTAAAATATGAGCTGGCAAAACATCAGGGCCAGATATAGTCATAAATAATTTGTTTAATTCATAACCAATAAAAGCTGTACACAACTAAATATTTTCCAGTATACTTACACGATAGCAAAAAGCAAGCATCCCTAGAATTACTGCAGGAATGCCTAGCCTCAGGCATGCGCCCTGTTACTCCTTACCATATCTGCCCTTCCCTGCATGACTCAATTCATTGAGATGGTCAGACTCTTTCAAAACCATCCTCTTCAGCATCCCAGGATACGTTGTCTAAGATAGTCATTTTCACAAAACCAGCACCCCATTCAAGAAGACTTGTTAATTAGGGCAGCATGGTGACAGAGAACAAGCCAACGTACTAAAATCTGATAGACCTGGCCTGGAACCAGCCTCTCACCATGTATAATCCTGGACAAGTAATTTCATTTGTCCCATCTTCAGGTTTCTTTGGTAAAATAGGAATAATAACAAATACGAAGTTGGGTTGCTGTGGGAATTAGCGATAAAGCACAGATCATGCCTGGCACAGGTTTATGCTCAATAAACGCTAGCTACGGATAATATTTATACAACCTGGTATTTGCTTATAGAAGTACATAGTTACCCATGAGTATTCATTTATTTTTCCAACTATATCACAAGTCCAGTGAGCACCAAATCTTTGTATAGCACTGCTTCTGAATGGTTCACACTCTAGAAGACCAGTTGGGATATGGTAGTGAAAAATCCATTTTCACACTCCTAGAATCATAGGTGCATTAGGAGTTCCCAATGTCTCTGAGAGGAAGAAATAAGATTGTTTTGCTGGCAAAGAGAACAGTGGCCATCAGACTGCCGCTGTGACTCAGGAGAGGGCTAGGTGAAGGGGTCCTGAGTGGCTGGCCCCTGAAGGGAATGTGGGTGTTCCCACAATGGCAGAATGAAAGCCCTGGAATGAGGCCCCGGGCTGGACTGGGGCATGAAAGGAGTTGGAGGTTTTGGGGAAATGGTGGGTCATGGAAGATTAGAGACAAATTTGAACAGATTTGTATGTCAGAGGCTTCTGAGGGAAGTTACAGAAACTGAGAAGCATGAGGAGGTATTAGAATAGAAGCAGCTCAGAGATCTGAGTTGGGCTTTGTTTGGCTCAGAGAAGAGAAACTTTCATGCAGAAATAAGACCTGGACAGAAGTAGCTTGACTTCAGTGTCCAAGAAAAGTTCAGGAGTTAGCTCTGGCCTGGTACTAGCACTGAGTGTTTTGAGAAAATGTTTTTCCAAGTATGAGAATAGAATTCTCAAAAAAAGGATATTATTTGAACTATAGCTGTTTTATATTAAGGACAGATGATTGTGTACCTCTATAAAGCATTTCAAAAACCTAGATTGAGAAACTGCCAGAGATTATAGGATTGAATTTATGCACAATGTTGGTTGTTTACCTAAATGATCACAACAACCATCTTTAAACATCCCTTTAAACATCCCATAAAGCAGGGAGGGGCAGAAACCAGGAGCTGTCAGCCAGAGGAATGACAGTTCTTTGAAATTAGCAGAAAGACCACGGTCACTGAGTTAAGAGATGTATAGTTACCAAGTTAATTTAATTTTCAATTTGTCAAAGCCCCTGAGAGTTAAGGGACCTTTCTTAAGCCTGAATACGAAAGTTATCCCAATATGACAATTGGGAGAAAATGAACAATAAACACAGCTCTTTCTAAAAACAGGGCTGTGTGTTTCTAAAGAGGTTCCCTCCCAACAAAAACGGCTTCGGGGACCAGCAGAACAGTGAAGGGGAATGGCCCTACTTTTCCAAGTTCTTACCTTGAGCTCTCATTAGACTTGGAAGGCTGAAGAATCAGTAATAATCTATGGCAAGTTACCTAAGAGGATACCTATTTGTGTATATAACCTGTATCTTTAAATTTTACACCTAGGAGCTTGAAGATATTTAAAGGGCATCTGGTATATTTATATGGATATCTTGATAAAGGGCTCTTTTATTTAAAAAAAAAAAGAAAGGTTAAATGCTTTACTCTGAGAGTTGTCTGTCTTTCAGCTTTCCATATTTGAGGAGGTAGGCTTATCATCAGTCTTACAGATCAACCCTGGCGCCGGCACCACGTGGCAGTAGGTATCAGAATCATCTCAGAAGGTAAAACCTCACCTCTTGGCAAATGCCTGTTTATAGCTTAAATCAACTTGAGTGGCAGAGGTACAAATGAACAGGAAAAGGGGGCCAAACCAACTGTAAAAACTTCTACCATTATACCCACTCACTGTACGATGTACAAAAAAATGCAAATTACATAATTCTCTCCTGGTATAACCAATTTTTTGGTTACTTCATCTCTTATATCACCTTGAACCTGCTACCCACACACATTTTTCCCTCTGTTTTTCACTTGCTAGTCTCCTAAATTTACCCCAACCGTTTAAGGAATCTCTGATCTCCTGCAGAGGGTGGGGAGAGGCAGAAAGCTAGCCACATGGTCTCAAAACTTATTAAAGAGCCTTCTGCTTAGGGGAAAATCCTGTTTAAAATCAGTATTTTATTTCATTTGTTTCCTTTTATTTGACTGTGTGGATAAACATAACTTGCAGAACTGAAATCACAAAGTGAAGATTAAATAGACCCTTTTCAAATTTTATCTGGGGCCTTATGAAGGGATAAAACCTAAGGTTTCTCTATATTTGGTGGTTTACCTTCTTTTTAAAAATGCCCGGGGCAGGCTGCTTCCTGGGACTTAAAAAAAGGCTAGATTCACTTTGCCTATTTTGTGGATTAGAAATGTCAGAGAAGGACTCAGAGACATGTTCCAGGTCACATCAACCATAGAAGAGCCAGACTTTCTGTTGAGTGTTCTTTCTACCACGACAAACAGATATTTGGATTTTCTTCCTTCTGAAGACTCTTAGGGGCATCAAATGACAAGGCCTAATTCAATCTCCATACCTCAAAGAGGCATCCCTCCACAGCCTTTGAAACAGAATGTTCTGTGTCAAAGAATCTGGAAACAGAGGCTTACGGATCCCATGGGGCAGAATAAGGAAGAAAATGTTACCCTTCACATTTACATGTTCAGCGGCCTAGACTGAAGAACAGTCAGTTCAAAGTCACTTACCCAAATCTGAAGCTTGATTCTCTTTTCATTTTTGAATACAGTTTTCACTTTGAAATCGATCCCAACGGTGCTGACGAATGCAGATGTAAAGGAGTCATCGGCGTAACGGAAGAGGAAAGATGTTTTCCCCACACTGCTATTGCCAATGATGAGCAGTTTGAACATGTAGTCAAAGTTCTGATCAGAGGAGTCCTTCTGGCCATACCTGGCATCCTGGGCGGAGGCCATCTGTGGTGAAAAACAAAAGAGGTGTGGATCAGTCTCCCATTTGATACGAAGCTAGCGGCATGCTCATTATTGGCCTTGCCAGAAACAGATGTCAGACCGCTCAGGAGACACGTTGAGAGAGCTCCCCAGTCCTCCTCTGATGCTGGTATCCATGGCAATAATTCCCCGCTGGAAGACAGAAGAGCAAATCTTACAGCTCTTTCCAGCTGTGTTGGTGTTTGTCACTGCTCAGCATTCAGAACGAATCAAAGACACCAAGGGAGACAGACATGAAAAGCAAAGATATGAGGAGCTAGCCGCGGCGTGTGCACTCTGAAACTTTGTAATTCCAGTGATGGGAACATCAAAGTGGCTGCACAGCAGGGTGTTTCTCCCTGAATTATCTGAATTATTAGAGTCTCTTATTTTCTGGGGAAGGGCACCCAAAGCATAGCTCTAGTCCATCTATTAACACCACATTAAATCCACATTCTAACACATGTGACAGTCTTTCAAATTGAAAATAATGGTGATGACAAATACATATGGTTCAAACAAGGTGCCAGGAACTGTTAACTTAACCCTCACCACAACCCTATGAGGTGGGTACCTTTATCATTTCCATATCAAAGGAGAAAATTGAGGCTCCCAGGTACTAAGAAATTTGCTCAATTTCACACACTTGGTAAGTAGCAGAGGCAGGATTCAAATCTGGCGGTGTCGTGCCAGGGCTCATTCCTTAATGTACCCACCCCCTCAACCCATTTCCCAGTGAGGACCAGGGTGATAAATACAAGTGCTCTAAAGACAGTGTGGGAAATATTCATTGTGAGATCCATCAATGCAGAACCCTACCTGGGTTCAAACCTCGGCTCTACCACTTGCTGCCTGTATGACCTTGGGTTCATTATTTTAAACTGGTGGACCTTGGTTTCCTCTCCTCCATAAAATGGAAAAAAGTCATTATCTAACTCAGAACACTTGTGAAAATAATAGATGATATATCTGTACAGGATTATGTAAAGCACCTAGCATAGAAAAGAGAATAATCCTTATTATTAAATATGAATGCTCTAGGGGATTTTTTCTCATATTTTTGGTGATCATTTTAACATCTATCAAAAACACTGCTGCATTACTCTAAGTACCATTTGGCTCCATATTGAAAAGAGGCAGTTAGAATGATGACTCCCACTGATTAGTGCATTTACTCTATCACTTCTTCTTTTTCTTTTTTATAACGGAGGCACTGGGGACTGAACCCAGGACCTCGTGCATGTTAAGCATGTGCTCTACCACTAGTTACCCCTACTCCTCCCATCACCCTTTCTGATGCTATGAATTCTTCAACAATTGCTGTGCTGTCCAGTACAGTAGCCAACTAGTCACATATGCCTGTTTATACTTAAATTTAATAAAAATTTGAAATTCAGTTCCTCAGTCAAACTAGCCACGTTTCAAGTACACAACACCCACATGGGGCCAGTGGCTACTGCACTGGACCACACTGGTTCAGGGCACTGTCATAAATGCAGGAAGTTCTACTGCTCAGCGCTAGGCTAGATGGTCTTTTTTCACTTCCCATAAAATCTGATTAATAATTACATCTTTCTCTTGGGGATGTGGCAAAGAGAAAAGCCCCAGAAGACAGTGGGATGCTAGAAACAGTCTACAGTATTCAGTCTCATCTAAGACAACATTGGTTGCTCAAGTCAGGTATGTGTGTGAGTGTGTGTGTGTGTGTGTGTGTGTGTGTGTGTGTGTAAGACAACTGAGGGAAAAGGAAAAACGGAGATAGTGCGATAACATATTCCCTTTCTACAAATGCTTACTGCCAGCAGGAGAACACAATTATATGAACAAGAATAAAGACAAAAAGAAAACTTGCATATATTATGAAATTTAGAAGCAATACAAATTCTGATTGCATTTCATACTTGCTCAGTAAATATAAGCCTCAGCATTTCTCTTTTTAAGCCCACGTAACCACATTGCTGTCTTCACTTAATACAACTCGGAATGATGGTTTGCCAGTGGGCAAAACTCAGCCAATAAAACAGGCAGATACATCATTTTCCTTTCTGACCCAGGAGTCCACACATTAAGGTGAACTTCCCCCAACACAAGCAGCCCACCAAGGACAAAAAGAGGATGCTGATTCTTGACTCTCAGTTTGAACAATGATGTCTTGCTCTGATGACTCCTGACGCCCCTTAGAGCCAGGTCACTGTTTTCGTTTGTTACTCCTGCAGACATAAGCATATATGAACACCTCCCCCTTATGGAGGTGCTAAGTTCAACCAGGCCTGCAAATGGCCTTTGTGAAGATGATCTTTTTACCATCTTTTGTATGAACCAGCCCAGATAGTAGGGTCTGGATTATGCATGTTCTGTTAAACCACAGTCAGAAAACAGACTATAAATTTCCTAGAGTTGCTCGTTTTCTCAGCCTGATGGCCTCCCATGACCCTGAGGTGGGATTCCAACTGAGGCCTGTGGATTTCTAGGCTGCCCTGAAAGAAAATGTGATAAAGACAGCTGCTATCAACCCTAAGTCTTATTTCAGAATTAGACTGATTCTGAAACCTGCAGAAATATAGACATTGTCACTAAAATAGACTTTTTAAATGGAATTGCAGAGATTTAGGTAGAGGAAACCATACTGGGTTTTTGTCCAGCGTGAGAAATAGAAGATGTTCTATTTTAAGGATGGATTATACCAGCTGCATTGGCAGCAACGGTGGTGGAAGCCCAGAGGGTGTGTAGGATGAGGGAGGATGAGACAGGTGGCTGTATGTGGCCAGGTTCTCCAAAGGATTCATTAGAACAGTTTACTAACTTGCTGTCCTTAAAGATGGTGTGTGTGGTTGTTTTTGCTTTTATTTTTACTATTTCCTGATTTATACCTCCAATAAGATTCACAGAGAGCCCCAAAGATGTGCATTAAGAATGTGTACACATATCATTAAACTTTGGAATAATGAAATAAATCCTGGCTCACAGAATGGAGAAGCTGACTGCCCTAATCTCACTGAAAACAGAAGTGAAGCAATCTGACAGCATATGAATGTCAAAGGGTCATAGAGATAGTCACAGTGTAAATTTAATAACACTTCTAAATTCTAAGTCATGTGACCATTTCCAAAATTTTCATAGGAAAATATAAAAACAGAAGTAAGCATGAAGGCACTTCTCAGAGAACAAATTGGATTTTGTAAGATATATAAAAGATCTCTCTTTAAATTACATTAATCTTGATTTAATTAAAAAAGAAGCAGAGGGTTGGAAAGACCCTTCAGTGTAGCCCAGCTTCCCACTTATCCTACGTGTCCCCTTGCCAGCACCTCAGAATCAGGGTGGTATTCTTGCCTGGCCCTTCACCTGAGTGAGAGAGCTAGGCTGTGAAGCACCTAATTCATGGCTGAACAACTGCAGTTGTTATATTTCTTCCCTAGATCTGAGTTAAAATCTACCTCCCTGTGGCTTCTGCCATGGTGACGTAGATTCTGCCTTATGAATTGAGAGTTGATTCCTCTCCATCTGAAAGAACTTCCTGTGTCTGAAGGAACCAATCACAGCACCATAAGCTTTCTCTCCTCCTGCTTGGGTGATCTCAACTACTTTAACCCCTCTCTGCACCCCAGACCCATCCAAAAACCCCTACACACCTTCTAGACTGAAACGGACATCTCTCCAGATGCCCAAGTCCCATGTGTGGCTCCCACAATTGGTCACAATACTCCAGATTTTTATCTGGCCAACACAGAGTAAAATGAGACTCTTATCACACTCAGCGCAACAAGAAAGTCTCCTCAAATGCTCAGCACGTTTTTCACATTTGCTGTTATAAACATAGGTCTCCCCTCTCCCGATCCTATGCTTGGGCAATTTATTTTTTTAATGGAAGTGTCGGCCTTCATATGTACCTTACTACATTTCCTTTTGTTTGTTGTGATTTACAATTCCGGACTGTTCTGATCATTTTGTCCTTCCATCAAAAATAACAGTTATCCCTTCCAGATTTGTGTCACTCCTAAATTTGATCAGTATGCATTTTACATACTCATTTGAGATACTGATCAAAATGCTAAGCATTTGTAGACAGATAACAGAGAACTTTTTCCACTGCTGAATATATAAATCTACATATGAAACCTCTACAATATGTCATTAAGGAATTCGACAAGTTTGAAGCAAATCCTTAACCCTGGGAGTTGGTGCTTTGTGAAGACATGATGTTGTCCCTCTAGGGGTGCCCTGGTTAGTAGGTGAACAGATCATAGATTTAATTGATGTGTCATTTTTAATTTCAATTCTAGTTTCCCCAGAAGTCTTACTGACCAGGGGCCAAGTTGATTACCTTTGACTAACACATGCAACCACAGCCTACTTCAGAATTTTTGATGTTAGTTTTTCAAAATAAATGGGAAAAGCAAATTATTTTCAGGAATTCCCTTAGGCACTTGAGAATCTGCACTATACTGAGCCATTCTGTGGATCTGATGAGAAAAACAAAGTCATTTTAAATGTACTGTGTTCCATCTACTACTAGATAACTATTGCCCGAGGGACAGTGGGAAGAAGAACGAGGGTAAATTATCCAGAAAACAAAATGCAATTCTTTGAAATTGGAAGGGTAAAAGTAAGGATGGGGCATACATATGGGAAGTGTGGAAATACATAAAGTAGTTTCAAATCTCAATTGTTGATACCTAGGGGAAAAGAAAAGAAAATGGTAATAAGAATTATTCCTGAGAGCTCCAAAGTAAAGACTAAATTTTAATGACAAGAAAGACAATATTAAAACATAGGAATTCCAAACACCTGTCATCTGGCCCCCAGTGGTTTCTCCTGGTGAAGGTTTCATCTGTGCAGTTCACCTGCCTCCCCTTTTTGTCTCTCAGAATGGACTGGCATTGTGATGCTCTTTGTGGGCTCCAGCTAGCAATTACTCTGCATGTCTGCTACCATTTGTTCTGGCAAGAGCCAGCCAAGAAGCAATAAATACCACTTGTGTCACTGTGGACACATCACCATTGAGCTGAAAGGATGCTGTCCAGGGAAGTGGAAGCAGTCAGGGCACTAGAAAACTTAAACCTGGCTTCTGGAGGAAAGACCTGGGAAAGTAGGGCAGCATTTGGAAATCATCTTTGTCTCTCTCTCTCTCTCTTTTTTTTTTTTTCATGTTAGCAGGGAAAGAATTACTATTTCATGGGACTCGCCAGAGAATGTGTGTGATGGTATGCCAAATTACGGTAATACTTCCAAGATGCTAGTTGCTCTAGGTTTTAAGGTTTTCCTCCAGCTCAGTTTCACAGAACTCCTTGCAGTCTGCCGCTGGACCCCACTGTACGCACAGCTTCTTCAGTGCATGTGGATAATGCTCAGACGATGTACAGGGAGACTGTAAAATAACTGCACCAACAGCTCTTGCCGGCGCTGTCCCCTGTGCTTTTACATACATCACCGCGCTGCATCCTTTCCTTGTCCCCAGAAATCAGTATCTAACTATTAGCCCCACCCCAGGTTAGAGGAACAGAATGCTCTGAGTGCATTTCCTAAATGGCTGTCTCCCCCTCCCCACCCCTACTTTCCCATCCCCCATCCTCCTCCCCTGACCAGAAGCATGAGGGGATTCTTCTCTAACCTTCACTGCGAGAACTTGATCAGCTCCTGAAGGTAAAATTCATAAAACTCTGAGACCCCCCCCCACTCTAAAACTGGACCGCCTGGAGTTTTTAGCTCTTAGACTTGTCCACACTGAGCCTCCAGCGATTCATCAGTTTCAGTCTAGATTTTCTTCATCAATTACATTTAGCTTTTCCTACCCTAGTACTGATCTCCCTAGTACTGATCTCCCTGGAGCTTTCTATGCCAGTAAAGTGTGATTCTCTGTATCCACCTGCCTGTCTCTCCAATTTAGGGGGCAGTAGTCTTCCCCATGGCCTCGATTCTCTGATGAATCTAAAAAGAGTTGTTAATTTTCAGTCTGCTCAGCTTTTTTCTTGTGTGAGGATGGGAGTGACCACTTCCAAGCTCCCTCCATACTGCACAGGAAACACAAAGCCATTATCCCCATTTTAAAGATGAAATTAAGATATCTGAGAGGAAGCTAAAGTTAGAGGGGTCCTTAATTTTCAACAGTTTATCCTGACTTCCCTCAGTCTGGGTACTGACTATACCCTTGTGACCTGGACCAAATGGATTCTTCAAGAATGACAGACACGAAGGCCCAGCTAATTCATTCTTGCCTTCACCAAACTAGCAAGCCTCAGCCTTCAATCACAGAGAATAGTGGACGAGGAAAGTGTCCTTCTTCTCTTTGCTTCTAGGAAAAAATCCATTCCTTTGTTGAAGAGAGGCATGACCTAAATTTGATATATTTTAAAATTCATTATAATCATTTTTGCATCTCCTTTGAAATCTACAGATGTTTGTTACCAGTGTCAAGAAGAAGGAAATAAAGTTTATTAAATGATGTAAAAATGGTTCCTATTAGTATCAAACCAGTGTTCTCAGCCCACACTATAGTTCACTCCTGGTGTGGTTACAGAGGGTTCCCAGCAAGGGAGGGCCTATACAGGGCTGTGGGGAAGGGGCCACCCAGACCACAGAGAGACGAGTGTGAGCAAGGTCTGCCATGAAGCAGACCACAGAGCTCGCCAAACTCCAGGGATGTGATCCTGACAGCTGCAGTGAAGCAGAGCCCTGCCCAACAGCTCTGCACATCCTTGTGGATGCTGACACCAGAGGGTCGCGAGTGCCATCCTGGGGTGGTGGTGAGCACCGAGCTGCTGGTAATCCAGGTTTTACAACCACAGCGTGAAAAGAGGTAGGGAAACACCCTCCACTTCTTTTCTACCAGCTCTGAAATTATGTGCAGCAGACATATCTGTGCAAAAGAGCATTTCACATTCTTGGTGTGATGCGAATACAGGTAAAGAGCACATGATCTGTGGCCAGGCAGGCTGAGAAGGAATCCTAAGTCTACCAGTTGTGTAAACTTGGGCAAGGTTTTTGTTTTGTTTTTAACTAGTCTAAGCCTCAACTTTCTCATCTAGAAAATAGGAACAATAGTGAGGTCATGAAAGTAAAATCGCCTGGCACGCGTTAAGCCCTTGAATAAAGCATCCATCAGCACCTTTGCTATCCCTCTCGCCGCACTGCAGTGATGCACAAGCCACCCACTTTCCTCCCCACTCCCGCAGGCGCGACTCTCTGAAACAGAAGTGATTGATCTTACAGGACACGCTCCCTCTCATTCCCTCACTTTAAAGGGCAAGGGGTTTTGATACCCAATACTTCCACTCTGCAGTTTCACAATTACCAAAATAAGCACTTTATATTTACTCTCTCATTTCAAAAATTATGATACGGAGCAAAGAGCATTCATCAAAACACCTCTCGGGACAGAACCTGAGACCCTGAGAGACTGGTGTGCAGACAGAAGTCTTTTGTGATCCGGAGAGGCTGTGGGGAGGGGAATGTGGCCAACAGTCATATACCCTGTGATGTGACCTGTCCTATGACACTGCCTGCCACCCAGTTTAGTAAACTCATGAAAGCTTTGGGTGTGACTGGACTTTCGTGCAAATTGGGAGAGGGCTAATAAGGGGACAAAATCCAAGTAATAAATGGCTTTAAAAAAAAAATCACAAGAAAGGGAGTTCCAGGAACTGACTCACAGTAACTATGGGGAAATTGTCCTCTTATGGGGCCTTGGAGTTGGTTTTAGGTGAAGTTTAACCTAATTCCTAATATGGAATTTGGTAAATCATCCAAGTCCACGGTATCATCATAGACAACAATACCATATTATAAACTTCAACGTCTCTAAGAGACTAGATCTTAACTGCTCCCACCATGTAAAAGAAATGATAATTATGTGAAGTGACAGAGATGTTAGCTAACATAAAATGACGGTGGTGACCATATTATAATATAAAAATGTATCAAATCAAAATGCTGTACACTTTAGACTTACACAAAGTAATATGTCAATTCTATCTTAATAGAAATAAAAAAAAATTTTAAGTCCACAATCAATCAATTGTATCTTGCATACATGATGGTTATTCCATCATTTGTCAAAACCTCTCTAAAATAATGGCCAAAGGTATTCACAAAAGTAAAATTCCATGCAAAGAGAAGTAAGGTCAACAAAAGCTTGGGATTTGGAAGAGCAAGACTAGAGAGAAAGAAACCCTAGGCCTGCTAGCGAAGTTCCCCAAGAGCCACACCCTGCAGAGTCTGGAATGGCCTTAGGACTGGAGACAACATGTGTCTTGATCGTAGGGTGTGGCTCTCCTGATCTGCCGGGACTGAGGGGTTTCGTGGTACCCAGCAGAACTTTCAGTGTTAAGACCAGCAAGCTGCGATGGCTGGTCATACCAGGTGTGTCAAGGGCATATAAACAGGAAGACTGGTTGAAAATCCAAGGCCCTGCATCTCTCCTTGACCTTGCAGAGCCAAGCAGCCATCTTTCCCACATACAATTTCTTTAGAACAAAATGAAGTTTAAAAATAAAAAAGTCATCAAACATTCTGGACATTCATACATCCTATGTGCAGATGCCAATTTATAAAAATGAAAGGGCCTCCCTCTTAGCAAGATGTAAAGACTCCTTTAAAACTTTCCTCCTGGATATGGATAAAATATATATGCACTTTCTCATCATTTCTTGGTAACAAGAAATACCAGACATTGTGTTCTCAAATACCTGCTCTCTAGAGTAGGATATATTTCTATTCAAGAACACAAAATTAAATCTTCACTAGATTCAAGACTTCTAAACCTGGGACATGCAAAATTAAAATATTTAAGGTGGGACCAGGTATCTAATTTTTTAAATCACCCCATGTGATTCTTTTAGTCAGTCAGATTTGGACTGACCAGTGCCCACATGGAAGCGAGGGCAGGTGTCCACTGTCATGTCCTCAGTGATGTATGTAAGAGGAGAGTGAGGAACCCGACAGGTAGGTCCAGATCCATGGGATGTAGAAACAGGATCCTAGCATTCTCCCCATAATGTTGACTCTGCAGAGAGGGTCTCTACCCTAGAATGCCCAGCCTGCCCCAACAAGCTGAATTCTGAGAAATGTGTTAATTATCTCTGCCCTGGTAGGAGCCAGAACATTCTGAGGGCCAGTGATACAACTGACTGTGAGCTCCCTGCCAGGCTCTGCGGAGGCACAGCCTCATAGGAGGTAGTAATCCTGTTCTTAGAGCACATGCAGCTCTGCTCTGCTCAGCTCTGTGGAACGTAGCCTTGACTTTCCTCATCAGTCATTTTTACAGGTAACAACAGTAAGACTTTACTTCCCTCCACTGCATAAGAAAGTACCCGTCAGCGACAGGAGGCCAGTGTCCAAACTGAAACCACAAAATGAAGAAAATCTCTTGCAAGAATACCTCTTCTTGAGAAGAAAGAATGCCCAGTGGTATAAGGGGAAACCTCTCTTAAAAACACATACTAAAATACTCTAACAATCCCCACTGGGGGACAAAAAAACTAAATTTTAATTTTAATATGTGTTTCCCGTCAAAATTTCATGATTAAACATTTTAAAATAGTTTAATGTTAGTTTTAAACATTTAAGTCCTTGAAAAATGCCTCCAGGGATTTGCTATGGATTACTTCTAAATCTCAACATTTCTCTTCCCTTATTCCATTCATCCAGGTAGGTCAGATATAGGAGCAAACACCACGTGGTCCACGCATTTATGAGACAAAGGGGCAACCTGGACCATTCTGGAGGAACCTGGTGGGTTAGCAGTCTACTTAGTTGTGTAGTATCCAGACTGTGCAATTGAAATGATCTACAGTGCCACTTTTCTAGTTATAATCATCCCTGCTTTTCATTCAAAAGCTACTGCTACTATTATTTATACAAAGAACAAGCTAGCCCAAGCACACTTACAAAACAGCGTTCACATGCACAGGTGTGCTGGGTTTCCATTGTCCCTTTTCATCAGTCCTACTACTCAGACAGGTGTTCAGTGAATCAAACATTCAAAAGAAAAACCATCTTTTATTACAAACACCACAGATGTGTGTCACGTGGGTGTTATGGCTTGCTAAGTGATACTTAACATGTGCTTTCCTAAAGCTCTTTAAGGCTCCTAAAGCTATGGTCGTTTTAGCAGAAATTGTTCTTCCATGTTGACAAGCAAGATTCTTTAGTTGATGAGACTCAGACATGCATCTGAGTCACTCTGGAAAACTAACAAATAATTCAACTGAAAGCAGGTAGACTAATGATGAGAGGCTCAGTGCTTCACCTCTTAAAGTTACATTATGATTTGGGTTCCCAGACCATGAAAAGCTGAGTGTGCAGGAGTAAAATGACTATGGTTCCAGGGTTTTCTCAGTTAGGAGCCCGAGTAGGCACAAAATGAAACTCTTTTAGGCTTGTATGAGCTAAATTCCTAATGCTAGATCCAATCCAATCAGCTTACAGAAAAGTTTATCAGGGACCCACAGAACTTGTCTTTTTACCAGTCATTAGGCAACTGAAGGCCCAGAACATTCACCCTGATGGCTTCACTGTTTAGTGGACAGAAGAATATTTCATGACCTCAACAAAAGGGACATAACTTTTCAAACCAATCTGAAACATGTTGCCGCTGGAAAAGGCATTTTGTTTCCGCAGAGTTGAAGCTGTTAAGGAATATATTAATTGGCAAAATAAAGCAGTTGTTTAAATAATTTTATTTTTACAATTTTGAACCTTGTCCAAAGTTTTGAAAGTGTCATGAAGCCCACAATTTTATTTGAAAAACACAAAGAAAAAATATAGCATCACAAAAACAATGATCACAGAAACATTAAATGATAGAAATTGTAATGGGAACATAAATATTTACCCCAGAAACCTATAAGGAATAATCAAAGTACTAATATGATTATTTACATTTCAACATCAGCTTTTCTATAAGAAGTCACTGTGCTTTCTTGGTTCTGCACAATTCTGTAAATGAATCCTATTATAGACTCTTCTAGTACTCAAATATCTCATCTCAAGAGAGTGTATTTATCTTTCTCTCAGCAACATAACATGCTTCTAGGGTAAAGAAAGCCAACATTGAGCCTAAAAGCAAAAGTACAATATCTGAAATGAATAATTCCTCAATAGGTTTAAAAAAGGCTGCAGATGGCAGAAGAGAGGGTCAATGAACTTGAAGATAAATCAACAGAAATTATACAACTGACAAAAAGGAAGAAAAAAAGAAAGAAAAAGGAATAGAGCCACAGTGATTTGTGGAACAATATCTGAAATCTAACATATGTGTAATTGGAGTCTCAGAAGAAAAAAGAATGGAATGGGATTGAAAAATAGTTAAAGACATAATGGCTAAATAGTCTTCAAATTTGGTGAAAAGCATAAATTTACATATCAGAAGCTAATTCAAAGCCCTACGTTGACTAAATATGGAGAAAATTACCTCTGGGCACATCATAGTCAACTGTTCAAATTCAAAGTTAAACATTAAATCTTGGAAACAGAGGAAAGGTGATGTATTATATACAGGTTACAGTAATACGAAGAACAGATATTCACATTATCTGCTGGAGGGCAGGAGACACTGAAACAACCTAAAGTACTGAAAGAAAAAAAAAGATCAACCAAAAATTTTACATGCAGCAAAATTATTCAAAAATAAAGGCAAAATAAAAATTTTATTCTACATTTATTCTAAGGATTATAATATATACATCAATGTTTAAAACTAAAATAAAACTGTATTGGGGTTTATAACAAATGCAGATGTAATATATGTGACAACAATTTCACAAAGAACGAGGTAAATAAAATTATATTATTGGAAAGTAATACAATACTAAGTAGATTATATAGCAAGCTGAAGAGGCATATTATAACCCTTAGAATAAACACTAAAAAATGCAAAAATGTATAGTTGAATAGCCAATAGAAGAATTAAAATAAAATATTTAAAAGTATTTAAGCAAAAGAAGGCAGGAAAGAAGAAACAGAGGAACAACAACAATAACAAAAAAAAAACAGGTTAATAAAACAAATAGCAACAAGGTAGCTTTCAATCCAACCATATTGATAACTGCAACATACAAAAATGGATAAAAATTCCAATTAAAAGGCAGAGATTTTCCAGACTGGATGATATGCAAGACCCAGCTATATTCTGACCACAAGATTCACACTTTAAACATAAAGACACACATAAGCTGAAAATGAAAATATGAATATATACTTATTTTATATATGTGCATGAGAACACTATTAAGAAAGCAAGAGTATCTGGATTAACATAGACTACACTCAGAAATTTGTGGGAGTCAACTAAAGTAGTACTTAGAGATTTATCATTGTAAATGTTATATTTATATTTTAAAAAGAAATATTTAAACTCAGTGATTAAATTTCTCTTAGAAGCTTGATAAACAAAAAGCTTCTACTAACTACAAGGAACACAGTTGCTTTTAAAAGCCCAAGTCAGTAAAATATAAAATATACAACAGAAAAGTTAACAAAGGCAAAAGTTGGTTATTTGAGGACATTGATAATATTGATAAATATCTAGTAAGACTGGTGAGAGAGGGAGGATTCATATTATCAGTAATAGGAATGAAAAAGAGGATATCTTTACAGATCTTAGAGAAATGTAAAGAAAAATACTTTAAACAATTTTATGGCAATAAATTTGAAAAATCAGGTGAAAAACATAATTTACCAAAACTGACCCAAGATGAAATAGAAAATTTTATATAGATACAATTAATTTTCTATTGCTGTCATAATGGATGTTTAAAACAATACCCAATCATTATTCACTGAGCCAGAAGTCTGGACACAGTATGACTCAACTTGGTCTTCTGCTCACACTGCTTAGGACTTACAAGGCCAAAATCAATGTGTCAGCTGGGCTGGATTCCTACCTGGAGGTTCTAGAGAAGATTCTACTTCAAAGCTCTTTCAAGTTGTTGGTAGAATTTAGTTGCTTGTGGTTATAGGACTGAAGTCTCTATTTCCTTGACATGTAGCCTTCTTCATCTTTATGCCAACAATCCTCATGCTTCAAATTTTTTATTTCCCTTTCTGTCAGTCTCTTTGACTCCAGCAAGGGAAAATTCTCTGCTTTTAATGGCTCATGGTGATTAACTGGGCCCACCTGAGAGTCCAGATTAATCTTATTTTAAAGTCCATAACATCAGTTACATCTGCAAAGGCCCTTTTTCTATGCAATATAATTTATTCATATGTTCCAGGGATTAAGCCACAGACATCTCTGCAGGTGGTAGGGGGAAGCTATTCTGCTTAACACAATATATTAAAGGGAGATGGATAGGTGATAAATAGATAAACAGATAGATGGAAAGATACATAGACAGATGGATAGAATAGATGGATGATAGAGATATTTGTATATCAAAAAAGTTGAATTTGTTTTAAAATAATTTCCACAAAGAAACTCCAGGTTCCAATGGCTTCACTGATAAACTCTTCTCAAACACTTTAAGGACCAAAATATATTGATCTTATACACCGAAATCATTCAGAAAACAGAAGGGAAATGAACACTTCTCACTTGTTTTATAAAGTTGCATAATTCCAATATGATAATCCCATAAAGACATTAAAAAATCATATACCAATATTCATTATGAATTTAAATGCAAAAGTCTTCAACAAAATATAATCAAACTGAATCTAGCAACGCATATAAGGCAATACATCATGAGCAACTGGGATTTATCTAAGGGATGTCAGATTAACTTAAAGAATCAACCAGTATAATACAACAGAATAAGGAAATAAACCATGTGATCACCCCAGTAACTGCAGAAAAGGTATCTGATACAAGTCAGCACCCATTTATGTTAAAAACAAATACTCTCAGCAAACTAAGAATCAGAAGAAATTTCCTCTATAGGATGAGGGTATCTATACCAAAAACAACAACAACAACAACAAAACAATTACAGCTAACCTCATAACTAATGGTGAAAGATGGAAGGCTTTCCCCCCAAGATTGAGAATAAGATAAGAATGTCTGCCATCACTTCTACTCAACATTGTACTAGCTGTCCTAGCCTGCAGAATAAGACACAGGAAAGAAAAAAAAAAAGAGGTCATTGGAAAGAAAGATGTAAACTGCCTCTATTAGCAGATGATACAAATATTTATGTAAAAATCCTTAAGGAATCTAAAAAAAGAAAAAGAATAAGAAATAAGAAATAAATGTAGTAAGGTCTCTGGACACAGTTAAGACACACAGGTCGTTAAGTATAGAGTCCAGATATAGATCCCACCTGTAATGATAACCTAGATTTCATCAAAATAAAAATTCTCATCAAAAGACACTATTACGATACGAGAATTCAAGGCACAGACTGGCAGAAAATATTTTTAGTATATTTAAAGAACCAGTTTCAAAACTACATAAAGATCTCCTGCAGTAAATGATAAAAAGACAACCTCCCCCCTCCCCAATAATGGACAAAAAGCTAAAGAGACAATAAAAGGAAGATAAACAAATGGCCAGTAAACAGATTAAAACATGCTAAACAGCACGATCATCAGAAAAATGCAAATTCAATCATGAGATACCATAAACACCCATTAAAGGGGTAGGAATTTAAAAGGCCACTAACACCATACACTGTTGAAGATGTGAAGCCACTACAATGTTCATTCATGGCTGGTGAGAATGTGAAATGGTACTACCATTTTGGCTAAAGATTTGACTATATCTTATAAAGTTAAACATACACTTAGCTTTTCCCAAGCAATTCTACTTCTAGGTATTTACCCAAGAGAAACGAAAACATACTATTATGAAAAGACCAATATGATAATGTTTATAGCCTTCGTTACTAGTGGACCCAAATGAAAAAACTTCAAAGTCCATCAACAGGAGGATGGATTTCAAATTGTAGTAGATTGGCACCACAGTAGCATATGCATCAATAAAACAAAGTGAATTACTGATATATGCAACATGAATGAATCCTGTACACATTAAACTGAGCAAAATAAGCCAGACTCAATAGTACATACTGTATGTTCTGCAATATGTTCATATTGTAAGTTACACAGAACTATATGGAGTTCTAGAATAAACAGGACTAATTTATAATTAAAAAGTCAAGACTTTACTGTGTTGGTAGATTAACTGGAAAAAGAAAGGAATGAAGGAATTTTGGAGGCTGATTGGAAATGTTCTATATCTTTACAGTGGTATGTGTTACACAGCTGTATCTACTTAACAAAATTCGTCCAATTGTTCACTTAAGATTTATACATTTCAATGTATAGAAATAGCTCCAAAACTGTAAATAAACAAATGAAAATGCTAAAAATAAATCTATATAATTCCAAGTAAATCTAAAAGATGTAATCTTCACAGATCATAGTACATAAGTTAATAAACTATGACCTATTAAGAGGGTTCCTCCAGAACCCCTGGGCACGATCAATAAGTGAAAAATGGGGGAAATGATTGGACAACCTTTAACCTACACAGCATTTTTTTTCAGGTGTCACAACTGTTTATGCTTAGTAAACTGAGTGTCCTTGGTATAAGAATAATCTCAGGAAAATCTAATCCTTAGCATAAAAATATATTTCCTTCTTGGAATATGATGGTCAGGAAAGGAGTCTACAGTTCCAATATAAGCTCAGAATGGCAGAGGAAAATTGTGGTTATGTCCAGTAATAAATCCACAACTTCTTGGACTGAAAAAGTGAAAATGGAAAATCATTTCTACACTGCAGAAATTTATTTTTTACTATAATTACCCTCCCTATCCTCCATTTTCCTTTACAGAAAAGTGGATACTTCGAAAATTTGCTCAAATGGAGTAAGAAAGTTGTTCTTTTTTCTCCAATGTCAATGGAAATTTTCTGTTTCTTTAAGTGATGAGGACTAAACTTCCATTTCTTATAAAGATAAAGGGATCATCATGGAGGCTGGATGTGGTTAGAAATTCAACAATAAAAGGCAAGAATGCCATGGACCCTCCATCGCCAAATGAAAGAATGATATTTAGACTTTGACTCTTTGTAAGTTGTTTTTGTTATACAGCATAGCTGTATTTAGTATGTATCGTGGTTTTCACCTCAACTTCATTTTCAGCCTACACCTATATTCTTTCTTCAGTCTCCTCATTTTTAGCCAAATAACTTTTTTTTTGGCACTCTGCTCTGTGCTTTGGGTAGTTGTTTTTCTTTGAAGACCCTTCCTAGTTAGAAGGTTCTGCATTTATGAGATGACCCTAGAAAGCTTGTGGATGACAAAACTGAAGTTGAAGCATTTAAAAAGACAATGAATTCCACTTTGGTCCTACAAGAGAGTAAGTAAATCTGCAAGAAATTCAAATCCAGTAGGCAGAAAGCAAGCCATTTTTAAAATATTCGCCCTTCTCAAATATGTGGTTTGGCTTACATAAGATATTTTTATAAACAGAAGAGTCAATTTTTTTCTTCTGAACTAAATGAATGAATCAAATTATATCAATAGTGCCCCTATTCTTTACATCACCATTTTGTGTCTTCTAGAGGAACCAAAAATAATAAAGGAAAGAACACAGGCTTTCTAGAAATCTGGAAAATTTTGAATTTACCGTGTTGGGAAAGTTATTTAATCTCAATAAGGTCTGGTCATCTGCCTGTATTTAGGGTAATGATGATCTCTAGGACTGTTTTATATTTAATACACACACTGAGATCTGAACGCAAGACACAGTGCTTGGCACAGACAAAGCACTAGATAAACTGGAATTTGCTCAATCTGACTCCTGAATCAAATGGCAATTTGTTCATGAGAGTCCTGCCCTGAAGTCATGAGCATTGCTAATCCCCATTTCATTTGGCCCTCAGTATTTATGGATGCACTGAATGAGAAAACACAAAATGACCATCTCGGGCATTAAAATTCTAGCCCATGACTTGCAACACTCACCAAATGCTATTCTGGTTATTTAATTGCAAAGGAAATATAGACAGCAAAGACTATTACTGTTTTTACTTTAATAGCCACTATAAAACAACAATTATTATCCCTCATTTTATATCAACTCAGAGAGAAATACTCTTGAGAAAATTTGCACATATCAAAGACAACTATCTTGAACAGAACACCAAGCTACTTATATAGGCACATGAAATACTTTTTAAAGGACATTAAATAACTTTTAAAGGCATCTTTGATTTAAGAAAAAATAAGTAAATTAGGAAATCAAGAATTAAAGAGTTCATTTTGTTTCATATGAATCAATGAACTATTTTTAAATGGGGAAAAGAATCTTTTAGGATAATGAAACTACAGAATGAGGTTTTGCTTGTGACTCATTTCCAGAAACCTAAGTAAAAACTTAGAAGCATATATTTAAAATGATGATGTGGTTCAGTCTTTAAATCGGGGAAGGGGGGGAGAAACAACTATTTGTTTGCATTTTCATATATTAAAGTCATCTGAAATGTGATTATGATTCAGAAGCATGGGTGCTGAGACATTACTGGCCACTTAAAAATATATATAAAGTATGTTTATAGTTTGCATTCTTCCTGTTATTATGTATGTTTGAAAAACAGTAATTGAGAAAGGGTCACCTTAACAACAAATACTTGTTAAATTAAATCAATAAATGTGCTTTAACAAAACATACTACAGAAAACAGTCTTTGAGTTTTTTATATGTACATATTTTTTCACGATAGCATTTGGACATTTTAATTTTTAAACTTCAAAAATCAAGTTCAGTGAATAAAATACATCATAAACTCCATCTACAAGCAAATTAGTTTTGTTACCTATTTTTATATTAATTATGCATTAAACTTCTGACTAAAATACGGAATTACAATGCTTACAACAGCAAAGTTAGTAAGAAATATTTAAAATATTTCTTAAGGCAGGAATTTCATACAGTTTTGTAACATTTTAATGACCTTTCTGAACATCCTAAGCAATTATCGTAAGAAAATAAAAATCAAGATGCAGTGTGGTTGATTTTTTAGTAAATTATTTTGACATAAAGACTTCAGTGCATATAAGGGGTTGACATTAAATGCTAACAATCTACTTTTAAAGTCTACTGTCAATGTTTACTTATAATCAAATATGATGAATTTAGCCAGTTGGCTTCTGGCAGTACCTCCAGTAATGGGAAATTATCATAAGCCAATATATCTTAATTGCAACAGCCTGTACCTTTATTGTCTATCCAGATTCTTTTCACATCAAGTCTATAATGAAAAACTAAGTCACAAATAGAGGTATATCAGAAGATACACAATGGGGCCACTGTTCTCTGGTACAAATTAAATTTTCAATAACTGATATAGTAATTTGAGGGCTTCCATTATATAATCCTTCAACAAACAATTAAATTCGACAGATTTTTTTTCACTGAACAGTCCAGTCAGTATATATCTTAACATACACAGCCCATACTATAAGCGAGAAGTAAACTGAAGCATAGGTTTAAAGCCCAATTTTTGAGGAAAAATAGTTTGAAACATTTAAGCACGAATTAAAGTCAAACATTTATATTGTTGGATTGGGCAGCACAGGTGGATTCTCAAGAGAGACAACACCTTCCAAATGGTGTGTTCCACTCTCCTCTCAATCTCATTCATAAAGTGCCTTTCTGTTATGCAATGGGAGCACTCTGCTTGGTAATGAACACAAGCTGATTTTTAGCGTTAACTGGTTGTACACACAAACAAGAAAGCATCACTCATCCTTACTTAAAAACAAACCTTAAGCAAGATGCTTAAGCAGAGGCACCGTTGCACCAGAGTCAAAGGAAGCAAACATAATAATGTGACTGAAATAGGGAACAGGGAACGTACAACAAATGGGCACATCACCCAGGAAAGCTCAGAGAGTCTCCGAAACGCAGGAGTAAACCAGTTGTGTGGTTTACAGCAATAAAGGGCTTGCATCTTACTGGGATGAGTCAAGCCCCAACGTGTTTGCTATTTTCTGCTGATGCTAATAGGACGCTAATTGAAGAAAGGGAACTTTGCGGACCCTAACATTGGCTTCTCCTCTCTTAACGCGCACTTAGCCAATTGGTATGCTCTCTGTTCGGACTCCAGTAGAGAGCTCGCAACCCCCAACCCGGCCTTAAGTTCGTGCGTTTAAACCGCGATCACAAACCAAGGAAGCCTGGAGGGGCAATCAATGTCAGTACAAGACTGCCTGTTCCTCTGACTTTTGTTTGCTCAGGTTTACGTTTTAGACACTCATCTTCCTTGAAAATCCTGGGAAGATAATGTACATTCCTATCCCTTATCAAAACAGCCCCAATCATAGTCCTGAGGAGCGCAGAAGACCCCAGTTCTGTGCCCAGGACCAAGTCAGCCGCATCCCCGCGGGTGGCCGCCTAGACCTGCCTTTAGGTTGGGCACAATTTGTGCATGGAGCGAGGGAGAAAGCACTCTCTCATTTCCTCCCGAGGCCACACTTTTTGTATAGACCCACCTGCATGGGAGCTTCGTGTCTCATTGTTCGCAAAGTGTCCTTTCTCCCTGGCTAAGACAGCGCTGGCCCGGGCGCCGGGTCAAGCGTGCACAGCCCGCGCTTCACGCTCCACACTGCACTCCCGGGGTTCGCTAACCGGCTCCAACATCAGGACCGGAGCTATCCCTTCCTGGCGCCGCACACGCGCACTGGCTGGGAGCCCCAGGCGCTTCTGGGAGTTGTAGTCTGGTCCAGCTGAGCTTTCCCGTAAACCGGTGAGCCATAAACTACAGTTCCCGGCAAGCCAGCACGAAACAGGCTGCTCCTCCAGCTTGCCTCCGCCACGGAGCCTCCCTTCTCCAGCCTTGGACTCGCTTCTGGTTGTGACGGCTGTCTCCTAGACTATTTCCTCACAAGGTGCAGGCGAAAGCGACCCCAGCTCATTTCAGCTGGAGATTTTTCTTTGCTACCTATCGCCTTCTGAAGCTAGACTGTGGTTTTTCTGGTTAGGAAATGTACTACCTTGTGCTAATTCCCAAAACGAACGAAACCTGCGCTGCGTTCTGGGACTCTCCGCCCTACACCTCTCCATCCCGAATCAGGAAAGTTTATACAATTACATAGGCAAAGTAGGGTAGTTTTGCAATCTCATTCAACAAACGCGGGGGAGAACGACGACAAATGGCACACACATAAAGACGGTGGTTTACTCGCACAATTGCACTGAGAAGGCGCTCCTACGCGCGAAAACACACACACACACACACACACACACACCCCAAAGTCGGTCAAAGCGAGATTTCGCGCAAAGCATGCAGAGGAACTCCCTTCTGCTTACCTTTCCGTACAGCTCCATTGCAACTCGAGGTTCCAAAAGTCTCAGTTATCCCTCCTGCTACAAATGAGGTTAGGGTCTTACGCAGGAAGCGGAGCTCAACGCACAACACAATGGAAGGGGTGGGGGTGGCGGCTGGCGGAGGAAGAAACGAGGGACGTGGAGAGCACAGCTGATTTAGATAGATGGTTTCTTTCCTCTGGAGGGAACGCGTGGAGTCTTCAAGTAGCAGCTGCAGAGAAAGAGCTGAGTCTCTTAGGAAGTGCCTGGGGCGCGAGCGCGCTGGGCAGCCCCTCCCCAGGCCCTCCCCCAGGCACCTTCCACCGACATTAGTGCGCACACACAGCCGCTGCGCTGCGGGTTGGAGAGCTGATAGGGTACTTGGTTATTTACCCAAAGCAAGTCACATGAAATGAACACATTCATCACCAGAGCCCAGAAGCACAATCACAGAATAATATAGGAGACCTCTATTAAGTTACCCGGTCCTTTAACACAGAGTCATTCCTTACATTACAATCGTACTCCTCTCAGACTAGCTCAAAAATGTTTTTGAAATCTCGAAACTGTACTTTTATTACACTTATCTTCTCCCCTTAGTTGACTAATATGTGTGACTATCCATGTTCTCTGTACCGATAAAAACACCCTTCTCCCCTTATGAATAAACGTTAATCAATCCAGTAATGATCCCTGCCTCTCACATGTGGTCAAAATGATTATTGGAGGCAGAATGGAAAAGGAATGAACTTGATACTGACAGAGACATGGAAGTAATCATTTAAATCAGCTTGAAATTTCATTGTATTAGACAAAGCAGTAGAACGAAGGTTCTTAAATGTGCTTGAAAATCTATTGAGGGTGTTAAAATTCATATTGTCAGGCATATGTAGAAATTCTGATTCACTAGATGTGATGAGGTGTCTGGGAATTAGCATTTAAACAAACACTCCAGCAATTCTGATGCAAGTGGTCCTTTTCCATAATTTGAGAAACCCTGCCTTAAAATTTTTTATATGTAATATTAAGAGGAAGCTCTAATTCAAAAAGACACATGCACCCCAATGTTCATAGCAGCACTATTTACAATAGCCAAGATATGGAAACAACCTAAATGTCCATCCACAGATGAATGGATAAAGAAGTTGTGACATACACACACACACACACACACACACACACACACTGGAATACTACTCAGCCTTAAAAAAGACTAAAATAATGTCATTTGCAGCAACATGGATGGGCTGGAGTTTGTCATTCTAAGTAAGCCAGAAACAGAAAGAAAAACACCATATGATATTCTTTATATGTGGAATCTAAATAAATAACAAAAATGAACTTATTTACAAAACAGAGACAGACTCATAGACATAGAAAACAAACTTACGGTTACCAAGGGGAAAAGGGGGTGGGAAGGGATAAATTGGGAGTTTGAGATTTGCACATACTAACTGTTGTATATAAAATAGATAAGCAACAAGTTTATACTTTATAGCACTGGGAACTATATTCAATATCTTGTAGTAACCTATAATGAAAAAGAATATGACAAGGAATACAGGTATGTATGTATGTATGTATGTGTGTGTATATATATGACTGAAACATTATGCTCTAGCCAGAAATTGACACATTGTAAAATGATTATACTTCAATTAAAAAAATTAAAAAGAATCACTAAAAAAAAGTACACATCCTCAAAAAAATTTATATGTAAGAATTTTTCAAAGATACAAACCTCAAAATTTTCACAGGTTGACTCAGTATTGCAACAACAATGTATTGGGAACCTACCATACTCAAAATATCCCATTAATTTTAGGTTGTATTTTTGGTTTTGCTTTTGTTGTTGCTGTTTTGTTGTTGTTTTTTTTTTTTAAGAAATCTAAGATCTATCTTCTAAGCTTGCAATCACTGAGAACATAATGCAGTATCATCTAGGTAAATCATTTTCATAATTACTCAGAAAACATATTTTAAAATGATCCCCTCATAGGTGAGGTTATGTGATGGTTAGAGCAATTTCATTTAAATTAGCTAATAACAAATAAAACTGAAAGGTAAAAAGGAATCCAATATCAATATGTTTCATGGTAGCACATTAAAGTAAGACTTCTGCAATTTTTTTAGATCTATGTAAAGGTGCACTACTTTGTAATTTTTTTCCAAGAGAAGTACCAACAAAATAATATCGACACTTAGATGTATATAGTTATTGGCAGTTAATAATAAAAATTTGCACAGTTACTTACAGCATGACTTTCTTCAGAATAATTTCCTATGATTTTTGTACTATCATCACCTTCTGAAATTCTCAGAAATCAGAGTCTGATACCACAGAACATGTTGAAATATTACAAATATTGAATTGTTATGGATTTACTGTTATTTAAGTTTACTCCTTGTTAAAATCTTACTACAGATTTTACTACAGTGATATACTTCCTCAGTTTTCTAGTATGTCTCTTATTTGGAAGAACCTATGAAAATAGAGTTGTGAAAAAAAAAAACTAGAGTTGCAAAAGGTTTGGGGGAAATTAGTTCTGTCCTGTTTCTCCTGCCTTAGATATTTACAGGGTAGAGGGAGTACAAAAACAAAACAAAATAAAACTAGCCAGGGGTCAACTAAACAAATAAAAGTGGACTGGAACTGATTATCTCTCTAAAGACAGAAGACCATGTTACCTTTGCTTGAAATTAGGCCACTGTCTATGGGTGTCATTCCCAAGGTTACCAAATGACCGCAGGAGTGTCAGCTCTTACATCCACATACCAGCTGGCAAGAAGGAAGAAATGATGAAGGGCATTCCCACATCCCCTTAAGTACACTAGTGCACATATATTACAGTGCCTAGAACTTAATCTTATGGTCATACCTACTTGCAAGGGAGGCTGGGAGGTATAGTCCCTATTCTGGGTGAACATGCACCCAGCTGAAAATCAGGAATTCTGTTACAAAAGAAGGGAAGAATGGGTACTGGGAGACAGCTAGTGGTCTCCACTATGGAGCATAAGGGGGACTATAAGATAAAGTTTGCTGCTTTTTTCCCTTTGCAATTTTACTGAAATGTAAATGTCTAATTATATTAAAGCTTACCCATTCCTGGGGATCGCTGTAATTTAACAGCAATCAAAGCCTTAAAATCCAGGAATTACCCCCAAATTAGAACAGCCTGGCTCTTGTTGAGGAAACAGTGAAAGTGGGAAGCCTCCACTTATTTATGAATCTTGGGTGAGTTGATATTAAAATTTTTTTAAAGGCAAAATAGAATTAATATGCAAAGAGGCTACCAGTGAATGTCACCAAGTATGTAAGATGTGCACTTCCCATGTTAGAAAGTAGAGCAGGCTGTAAGGTCCTGAAGTCCAGAGAGGGTGACTTACCCAGGGTCTCATGGATTATTGGAGGAATAGCTGGGATAAAAACTCTTAAATCTTTGTCTCTGGGTTCAGTTTTCTTTTTCTTGTCCAATATGACTATTCATTATCGACTGGCTTTTTGCTGTTCCATGTTTATCTGATATTGACTAGCATTCACTCTGCTTTTTGTATCTATCTAGTTTATCTATTATTCACTTTGCTGTTATCAGCCCCTGTCTGTATCAGCTCTTTAAACAATAAAATTCTATCAGGTAGGGTTGAAAGGGGATACTGTATTTGGCTAAAACAGAGCCAAGAGCAAGGATAACTAATTAAGTATTAATTAGTAATGATGATGTTGGTTAAATAAAAATTAGCAATAGATATTTTGTTTCCACCGTTGGTACCATCGCTCTGTTAGGACTTAACACTGAAAAATAAAGTGACTGAGGGTTGGAATAAGAGATTAGTGTGACTGTGAGAATTCACTTACTCCCTCATGCAAGCCTTATTCAAATCCACAGTGCAAGGATATGGCTGGGTGTCTAATCCTAGATGTTTCCAGAAGGATTTCCCAAACAAGCAGGAGGCTTTTCTGGACTGAGCCCTGTTACCTTTGTCTGACTCTCTGTGTTAGGGCTGGCTTTGATTTCAACTTTGTGCAACATCTGTAGCAATAAATGCTATTGATTGTCTCATGTTCCCTTTGGAAGAAATTAAATATCCCCATGATGTTATTGATTTCTTTTTAATTAAAAGGAAAAAATCATCTTAACTCATTCTTGCTCATGATGTTTTGAACCCACAGTTAATCAATATGAGTAAGGTGCTTTGTAAAAATAGAGAAATACACTGCAACTGAATGAAAAGAAAATGATGCTTTCTTTCTATAATGTGATATGATACTACTAGTGATAGATCCCCTTTCTTCAATATCTACTCTCTGGTAGGTACTTTGTCTACATGATTCCATTTAATCCTCAATAATATTGCAAGACAGTATTATTAACCTTATTTTACAAAGAAGAATAGTAGTAGAAAGATTAACACCTAGCTACCAAGATGTTGGGCCAGGACTTAAAGCTCAGGGTTATCTAATTGAAAAGCCCAGACTCCTGCCCATAGTTTTTCTCACAAAAGGTAATGTTGCTCCAAAATAATGTTTAAAATGTCTTACAAAGAAGCTTTACTAGACTTTGTTGTTGTTGTTGACCTTACCTGGAACGATGGTACTACGTACAGTCCTCTCATGGAATGACTGGGTTACTGATATCTTTCCATACAACACTTTTTAATTTGAAAACTGTCAACACTTTCAGGTACTGATTCATCTGATGCACTAGAAATATTAAGGGGCTTTGCATCATTGTCAGATCTTTTGGTGAAGCGTATAGGTTATATATTTTAAGCTCTTAAAAGGCAGTTTTAGAATAAACAGATTATAGTTATGCAAATTAGGAGAAAGAGGAATTCTTAGCAACAATCCCCACAATTCATTCAAAGTAATTATACAGGTTTCAGATTGGTAATCTTGAGTCATGGTTATCTGACCTACATCTTTAGGAAGCTATGGTGTACTTCCAAAGAGATAGATACTATTATCTTTTTTTAAAAAATCATTACCTGGTAAAGCTATTACAAAATTTGAAACCAATTTTATAATCAAGACCCAACTTAACTATGTGTAGTTTAGAGACTAAGCTTTCTACCTCTAGGCTTCTGTCCAGGCAAAAGAAGAGCCAATCTAACAAACTGACTCTGAGAACAGAGCAGGGCCCTAAGCAGAATCTCTTAGGAGACTTGCAACAGTGTGGAGTGTGTGTGTGTGTGTGTGTGTGTGTGTGTGTGTGTGTGTGTGTGTGTGTGTGTTTCCAGGGTGAGGGTGGAAGTTGGGGGCAGGGAGATGGAAGAGCATGCTGTGGCATTCAGCCAGAGTACCTGTGACAATCAGCCTATGTGCCTTCAAAGCTGGGTGTCTAGAGTTATTCTCTCGTAGCTCTGAGCTGAGCTTACATCACAGAGCTAAGTCCAGCTAAGAAGAAAAATGAGGCTCACAACAAACATCTATTCCTGGACTTCTATAGCATTTAAAAAATGACAGACTGGTACACAAAGAAGGGATCTCATAGATAATCTGGCTCAATCCCCCCATTTTATGGGTTACAAATTATATCCCAGAAAAGAGAAATAACCTGTCTAAAGCCCTACAGGTCAACCTATGCTGTTGAATGTGATCCAACAAATATTAGGGGAAAAGAGGCTATTTTGAAAGTATGTTACAATTTAATAATATAATCAATTTTGTGTGTATCAATCATTTTCTTTGAGTTATTTTTAGGTATACATATTATAATTTAAAATGGAGAGTTAAAAAAGGAAAAGACACTATCCTCATCCTCAAAGGGGCTCCAAACTAGTTTAGAAGACCAGATATAGGTAACAGATAACAGGACATCAGTGACAGGGATAACACAAAGCAGGGCCTGATCAGCTGTCTGCCCATTGTTATCAGTAGTAACTGCTTTAAAGATTTATAGGAAAGAGTAATTAGTTCAAGGATATTCTACAGAGAAGTTAAATTATGACTCTGGATAAGAAGGTCATCCAATTGTAAATGTAGAAGGAGAGACAAAGACTAAGAGAACTTCCAAGGAACTTAAAGATGATTTAGGTCTTTTTTCTGAATTTGCAGATAAAGAAATCAGGCTCAAATATGAGTCATGACTCACCTAGCTTCACACTAATTAATAACAGAGCCGGGACTAATAAGCATTTTACATGACATCAAGACCAGAGTTTTTGTAAATATACAACAGTTCAACAATCATTACTTTGGACTTGAACACTTATTTGCTATCTCATAACTTAACCAAACTTTTGCTCAAGAGTCATGATGTTACCACACATTAAATCAGAACTGAAACACCTCCTCCAGAAAGATGTGTGATCTGATGGTTAGCTCTCCTCTGCTGGTTGAGAAACTGGGTATAAGGTCTGAGGAGAGTTGAAGTATTATACTGTCTTTTTCAAATAAGGGCTTATTAAACATTATAAATTCTGTTATTTTTCAAATGTGACATAAGCTACAGATCCAAAGTTTTAGTATTTTTCTAATTAAAAATTAAGTGTGACCCACATCCCCACATATTAAGATGGTTATAAAGTTTAGTATCAACTGATCTGACAGAAATAGGGATAAAGGTTTCTCCCTCCTTACTTCCTCCTTGGATTGCACAAGAACTCTAGAGAATGGGCAGGATAGCAAAATGGTAGATGCTGGACATCTTCCATGGTCACTGATGTGGCTTTTTTTTCAGGTCAACATGGCCCATTTGTAGGTAGATAGCACCATTCTCCCCATGGCAAGCTAGGCCACAGAGATCCTGATCAAAATCCCAAAGTCACAGGTACATAGGGTATGAGTTAGGGGTTGTGTAACAACCTCAAAACTCAGTGATATAAACATTCCTAGTTCATGACACTGTATGAGTTGCCAATTAGGTGTGGGCTTTGTTGAGTGGTTCTTTCTGTCTCATCTGAGTTCACACATACCTCTGTGGTTGGCTACAAGTCAGCAAAGTGGCTTCTTGGGGTTGTTTGGCTATTGCATGGGGAATGGGAGAGGGACTATGTGTCTCTTATAGAGTAGGCTAACTCCAATCTGGACCCGTGATGGTTTTCAGGGTTCTAAGAGGAAGAGCAGAAACACACAAACCTCTTAACACCTAGATCTGCAACTGGCATAGCATCCCTTCCACTGCAGTGTTTTGACCAGAAGGTGTCACAGTTCAGCTCAGATTGAAGAGATGGAGAAATAAACTCTACTTCTTGGTGACAGGAGCTGCACAATCACATTTCAAAAGGACTCAGATACAGGAAGGTGTGGAAAATGTGGCCACTGCTACAATCTGCTACACACAGACCAGCATCGCATCAAGGCTCTGCCACCTCAAAGGCTCTGCATTTCTGGGAGTGCCTGGCTCCCCGCTGCTCTTGGCACCCGAACTCCCACCACCTTCCTGGTTTCAGGGGCTCTGCCAGCCTCACAGGGCCCCTCTTCTGTCCTCAATCACAGTACTTCTGCTGATTAATTTTCTCTTTGAGTAATCCAGTTGAATTACTTACATGGACCCAAACCTTTAGTAACAAAGATGTGTTCCAAAAAATGCCTTCCAGTACCCCTTCAACAGCTGACTAATTCTTATTCTGACTGTTAACTCCAGGAGGTAAGGAAGGTCAAGGTTCCTAGACAGAAGAACTCACAAGCCCCGTCACCCCTACTGCAAGGGAAGAAACACCTTTCATCTGTGATCATTCTATAGAGAAAAAGGTGACTCAGTCATTTCTCAACAGCTATTTGGTCACATTTAATTCTCATTTACTCTCCCTGCCACAAAGTCTATAGGAAACTTGAGCTAGAAATATTATCAATCATCTCTAAGACAAATTTTTATGAGCAACATTTTGTCCCCAAAGGTGTTATCTATGTCAAATAAATCTTTTTCTTCTATCTGATCCATTAGCTCTTCCATAGTCTGAGTACGCATGTGTTCCTGAAAGGAGGAATATTACATCGTTACAAAGCATGCATTTAGCTCCCATTGAAGCGATTATAGTTGAAGTACACTTTTCTTTACATAGCCATGACTCCCTGAATGATGCATTTTCTTGATTTTATTTGCATGGCCCTGATATAAACAATAGTTTTGCTTTGTAATAACAAAGACCTCTTGAAGGAGAAGCTTATTAAACAATTAAAATCAGATTAAGCACAGATTCCGTATGAGCATAGATTAGTACCTTGTCTTTAAGATGGCCAGAGTATTCTATAGGAAGGAGAAGGAGGGTGAGAGGGTCGGATTTACTAAGACTTACTTTATACTAGGGATTGTGCTAGACATTTCACATAGTTTAACTTAATGTTTACACTAGCAAGAGGCAAATATGATTGTTGTCTGTATAAACAGGAAAAGATGGCACAGTCTAACTGGGTAATTGGTGGAAAATTTAATAAAGGGGCTATTTACAGAGCCGTGGGCAGTGTTAATGGAACCCAACAAGGGAGAGTAGCATACTCGAGGACTAGCAGCAACAGAGCACAGGGGAGAAGTTACAGTTGGATGGCCAAGGGCCAGAAAGGGAGCATTTGAAGAGAAGAGAACTTGCTGTGGAAGACGGAGCCTGCAGTGGAAGAAAATAACCAACCACCAGCTCCCTGTTGAACCCAATCAGAATCCTGAGCTGTGGAATCTGTTGATGCAGTCCCTTTATTCAGCCTCCTAAGACACAGAGCAGGGAGGAGAATGGTAGAGCAGCGAAGAGAAGGAGGGCAAATAGGAGATACTAGCACACTGTCCCATTGTAAAGATGAGCAAATTGAGATTCAAAGAAAATAATAACTTTTGTAGGTCACAGAGGCCAAACAAAATTTAAACTCAGATTGTTCTAGTTCTCTTTGCATTCATTATATGTACTAACTATACTATTGAGCTTGGTTAAGAGAAAAATAATTTATAATTTCATCATAGAGAGTTTTTCCAAAATTCCATCCATTTTCCTCATTTAACTGTCACATCCTTAACATCCCCAGAACTGCAGTCAAATGTATACATGTATCAACACATTTCACCTTGACCCTGGAGTAATCTCTATGTACTATCTCTCTTTCAGCTGCTTTGATTACTGTTTCTTAATATGAATAATTCCACTAGTGAATTTTTAAATTACTCAAGTCAACAAATATTTATGAGTTGCCCACTACACACCGTATTTGTTTTTGACAATGTAAAGGGTACAACTGATGTATCTGACATGGTTCATACTTTTCAGTGCTTATAATCTTGCTTAAAATAAAAAAGTGATATGTGCTCCAGGAGACCAGAGGTCCTGTTTAACTTGTTCACTACTTTTTGATCAATACCTGAAAGAGTATCTGGCACACAGTACCTGCTGAACAAATTTTGATGAATTAATGAACAACAGAAAATGTAAAATACTGGAAATCAAATATAATGAAGCTCATTACTGTGTGGCACACGTAGTAAAGGGTTAGGAGGCTTGGGAGGATGAAGTTCGGGGAGGATGACTGAAGACCGAGGAAGCTTTGTTGAAAATGGGGATGTTCAGAGGAACTTGAAAAGATGAACAAGGTTTAATAGATACAAATGTGAAAGACGTTTGGGTTCTTGAGAGGGGAAATGGTTCAGAGAACTAGGTTTTTGTGGGTTCCAGACTCCCACAGGTTTTTCCTACAGAAAATGAAGGCAAACATACTAAAAGGAAGAAGTATGCTCTGAAGGAACCCACTCTCCCCTTTCTGGTGCCTTCACGGATCTTCCTCGTCCTCATTTCCTACCCTCCTTCCACTCTGGAACATCTCATTTCCCCAACAATGTTGGCTGTTTTAGATTGCATGATGTTCAGGAAAACCTGCTTATCTAGCTTCCCTTCTTAGCATTAGGCTTTGTTTAGTGATTTCAAGCACTAAATTAAAGTTTTGTCACAGAAACAGACACACAGATCAATAGAATAGTATAGAAAGCCCAGAAATAAACCCATGTACTTACAGTCATTTAATCTATGACAAAGGAGGCAAGAATATACAATGGAGAAAAGTACCTGGAACCCTGGACAGCTACATGTAAAGGAATAAAATTAGAACATTCTCTAATACCATATACAAGAATAAACTCAAAATTGATTAAAGAGTTAAATGTAACACCAGATACTATAAAACTTCCTAGAGGAAAACAAGAGACAGAACACTCTTTGACATAAATTGCAGCAATATTTTTTTTGATGTCTCTTAAAGGAAATAAAAGCAAAAATAAGCAAATGGGACCAAATTAAGTTTAAACCTTTTGCATAGCAAAGGAAACCATTGACAAAATGAAAAAAACAACATACTAAATAGGAAAAAATATTTACAAATGAGATGATCGATCAGAGATTAATATCCAACATATATAAACAGCTCATACAATTCAACACTGAAAAAACAAACATCTTGGTTAAAAAATGGGCAGAATTGCTAAACAGACATTTTTCCAAAGAGGAAGTACAGATGGCCAGTAGGCACATGAAAAGATGCTCAACATCACTAATCATCAGGGAGATGAAAATCAGAACCACAATGATATCACCCCAGACCAGTCAGAATGGCCATTATCAAAAAGAACACAAATAACAAAAGTTAGCGAGGATGTGGAGAAAAAGGGAACCCTCATGCACTGTTGGTGGGAATACAAAATGGTGCAGCCACTGTGGAAAACAGTTGGAAGTTTCTCAAAAAACCAAAAACAGAACTGCCATATGACCCAGCAATTCCACTCCTGGGTGTATATCCACAAAAAAACAAAAAACTAATTTGAAAAGATACATGCACCCCAATGTTCACAGAAGCATTATTTACAATTGCCAAGATATGGACGAAAACTAAGTGTCCATCAACAGATAAATGGATAAAGACGATGTGGTTCATGTATGCAATGAAATACTACTCAGCCATGAAAAAATGAACTTTTGCCATTTGCAGCAAGATGGATGGACTTGAAAGGCATTATACTATGTAAAATAAGTGAGACAGAGAAAGAAAAATCCTGTATGATATCAATTATATGTGGAATCCAAAAAATACAACAAATTAGTGAATAAAACAAAAAAGAAGCAGACTCACAGATATAGAGAACAAACTAGTGGTTATCAGTGGGGAGGGGAGAGAGTCAGTAGAGGGGTCAGGGAGAGGGAGGCACAAACTCCTGGGTGTATGAGAAGCTCAAGGATGTGTCATGCAACATAAGGAATATAGCCAATATTCTGTAGTAACTGTAAATGCAAAGTAACCTTTAAAAATTGTGTAAAAATGTTAAAGGGAAAAAAGATCTCAGCTATCACACTTTGGGAAGATTTCCTCCATTCTTGGGGGCTGCAGGTATATTTACCCTGTGCTCCTACAGAGGCCAGAGCTTTGGCCACCGTAGCACTTTCAGGGGTGTATTGAAGTGGCTTGTATTATGGCCTACTTCTGCGCAGCAAGTGGCAGGAGGTCTGAGACTGTCTTCCTGTTGCCATGTAACGTATGAATGACTGTGTTACCAATAAGCCATGGGGAGGATTTTAAGCTATTTTATGAATATGATTCTACTTATCTTTTCTCAAATGCTGTAGTTCAAGCTGATGAAGACGCTTTTCTTGGTGAAGGCATTTTTGGAACCCTGAAAATTACCCTGTGATGTGGCTAGAAGAAGGGCTAACTTGGTTTGAAATATAGGGTGATCAACCATTTAGGTTTTCCCAGGACTGAAGGCTTTGTTGGGATATTGGATTTTCAGTGCTAAAAATCTCCAAAAGTCCCAGGCAAACTGAGGTAAGTTGGTCCCACCCGACTGGGAAATGAAAAACAAATAATAATAAGCTTCTTTTATAAACTGTGCTAAGTCTGTGAACTCTAGTTAAGGTTATGTTAGTGCTAAAACGTAATTTCTGATCTCGCTTTTTCATCTCTTAGCTAATGGAACATTATGTCTTAGTAGAAAAGCACTTACCCTGTGAAGAGTAGCTAGTTGAGGCTGAGAATTTTTAGGCTCTTCCATTATGTTGCTATTAGCACTCCACAGTCATTGGTTCTGTCCAGGTCCCCAGGTAAGCCTCCTGATGTAACTGTCAGGACTTCCAAGGAGGAAGTTTTCCTTCAGATGCTTCATTACAGATGGATTCATAGGAAGTGTTTTTGTGGTTGTTGGTTTGTTGTCTTTAACTCTCAGAAGCTACTTGAGGGAGAAATTGCTTTCATCCCTCAGAGGAGACACTGGATTGGAACATAACATTCACACCCAAGCACTTCAGCACTATTGGAATGTAAACCCAGTGAATCGAATTTCAGTTCCATTCACTCCATTATATCTTTATTGGGTTCCTTGCCTTTGCCTGAAGAGAAAGGGATGAGTGGGTGCGAGGACAAGGATAAAAATTATACAAGGTTTGGAGGAACTATTTTTCTTTTTCAGGAAGTGAGGTGGATGGAGCACACTACAGTGGCGGAAAGTGCTCTCCAGCCTAACACTCGAAACCGGGAGAGTGGCCGCTTCTTAGCACTTTCTTTAACTTGGAATCCACGGAATGGTAAGTTTAACTCATGCAACTTAAATGATTTTTTTGCAATGTCAGGAATATGAACACATAAGAAAAAGCTTTTTTCCCTGTGAGTTTTATGTTTTATATGCTGGTGAATGATGGTGGCCGCAACTACTGGCCTATTTGCTGTCTTGTTCTTATGGCTCGCGGGCACAAATCAAAGGTAACCAAAGTATTCCTCTGAGGCAAAAATCTGCTAGTACATTTAATAGCTGGCTTTTCAAGAGAGTTTACTAAGCTTTTCACACATGCCATTTTATCATTTTCTCCTCACATAAAGCCCACAAGGTAGATATTGTGATGATCCTTGCCTAATGGGAAATTTAAGAAGCTTGCTTTTTTGTAAGCAAAAATGTAAGGGCTTCCAGTGCTGGTGGTATGGCCCTAGAGCTCCATGCACCTCCACTCTGCCACGGGTCTTTCACATGAGTGAAGGAGGAGCCCCGTCCCTGTCCAGCGAGAAATGTTCCACAGGATAGTGTCTGGAGTTCTTGAGTCATTGTCTATAAAATCAAAGAGATAGCTTTGGTATTTGGTTTTGTAACTACAGAATTTAAGCTCCTTGATTTAAAAAAATAATTACTCCCAAACTACCACACAAATTGCGAGTTGTCCCTTTAGGTGCATATTCAGAAACTGAGTCTTGCCAAATTTTCCTGTCTGAGAATCTTCTTCCTAACTTCCACAGCACAAATTTTGGATTAAGAAAATTATCAATGAAAAAGATAATGATAATAGAAATATAATGTTGGATATGAATTTTAAAGGAGGAAAACATGCATTTATTTATTTAAAAAGTTAATATTTTCTGAGATTTATTAGGCCCATAGTATTATATGCAGAATGCAGATGTTCATTTTTTACATTATGTTTTTTATGTACAAATAAAATACCTTCCATTTTATAATTCTGTAACATTGATTGAAGTCCTTTCAAAGTGAAATTATGGTATCATAAAACTTTAGAAGAAAAAGTAAATTTATAAAGTAACAATTTCTTATATCTTTGTATCAACTATGATATAAGCATTATTATTATGATTCTCATTTTATAGATGAGGAAACAAAACTGAAGGTAGAGTGAATTACTTAGAATGAATGTCAAGCAAATGGAAGACCCTAGATTGGAAAGCAGTTTTGCAAAAGAAGCGATGATTTATCCTGGGGCTTATAGCTACCCCAGAAAGTACAAGGTCATTCCCCGGGTCGTCACTCCAGCAGTTGAGTTGCTATGGGAACCGAGCAGTTAGATCCTTGTAGAAATAAATGTACCATTAAAAAAGGAGTCACTCATCATAAATCATAGCAATGTTTTCCTAGTTCAGTCTCCCAAAGCAATAGAAATAAAAGTAAAAATAAACAAATGGAACCTAATCAAACATAAATAATGGTGGCTTCTAAGCTTTTGCATAGCAAAGGAAGCCATAAACAAAATGAAAAGACAATCTACAGACTGGGAGAAAATATTTGCACTTGATGCAACTAACAAGGGCTTAATTTCCAGAATATACAAACAGCTCATACAACTCAATAACAATAAAAACAAATAACCCAATTAAAAAAAAATGAGCAAAAGACCTAAACAAACATTTCTCCAATGAAGATACACAAATGGCCAATAGGCACATGAAAAAATGCTCAATATCACTAATTATCAGAGAAATGCCAACCAAAACTACAATGAGGCATCACCTCACATCAGACAAAATGGCCAACATTAAAAAGTCCACAAATGATAAATGCTGGAGAAGTGTAGAGAAAAGGGAACCCTCCTACACTGTTGGTGGGAAATGTACTTTGGTGCAGCCATTATGGAAAACTATGGAGATTCCTCAAAAGACTAAAAATAGATTTACCATATGATCCAGTAATCCTACTCCAGGTTACATATCCAGAGGAAACTAATTAGAAAAGATATACACACACCCCATTGTTCATATCAGCACTCTTTACAATAGCCAAGTCATGGAAGCAAACTAAATATCTATTAACAGATGACTAGATTAAAGAAGTTGTGGTATATATATATATATACACACACATATACATACATGTACTACGCAGCCATGAAAAAGAATGAAATAATACCATTTACAGCAACATGGATGGACCTAGAAATGATCATACTAAGTGAAGTAAGTCAGACAGAGAAAAACAAGTATCACACGATATCACTTATATGTGGAATGCAAATGAACTTATTTACAAAACCGAAAGATACTCACTGACATAGAAAGCAAACTTAAGGGGAAAGTTACTAAAGGGGAAAGGGAGGGAGAGATAAATTAGGAGTTTGGAATTAACAGATACAAACTACTATATATAAAACAGATAAACAACAAGGTCCTACTGTATAGCACAGAGAACTACATTCAATATCTTGTAATAACCTATAATGAAAAAAAATAAAAGAATATATATATAACTGAATCACTATGCTGTATACCAGAAACTGACACAACACTGAAAATCAACTAAACTTCAATTAAAAAAGAGAGTCACTCACATAACCACACTCACCAAGGCCCTTAGGCTCTTTACCCAGTAACATCAGCCTTCTATATCCAATTCTAAAACTGCATATTTTTTTTGTTGATGTTGGATTCTTCTGGAGTGTTTGAATTCATCTAGTTGAAAAAGAAAATATTATTCATGCAAGGATTTTTAAGCAGGGTGATTTAATTTGTGGTAAGATGGCTCTATTGAACTGAAATAGATCTCTGATTGCTATCATTAATAAAATAAGAACACCCCCATTTTCATGGGGTATCTGTCATTTACAAATCACTTTCATATTGGGTAAGTTATAGATTCTCAAGACAATTACGTCGGTGAAAGATATGCTGTTTTTAATCATGTTATATATTTCTATGGTTGAGGATAGACTATGGAAACATTTATAGATGATCCTTCCTATAATGATTCATAAACTTATACTGAAGAAATTGCAAGTGCCTTTCAGTATTGTTGTATTAACCACTGACTTATATTGCTGTTTCTCATTAATTCCCTTATAACTGATGGTTATAATCCTGATGACAAAATTTGGTGTTTGTAGAAACTTAAAGGTTACAAAATAATATCCCATATTTTAATTTTACTTTATGGCACCAGGAGAGTCTGAAACTAAAACAGAAAAGTAATCACTAGGGTTCACAATCATTTATTACTTTGTTTTCAGAAAAGAACTATATACCTTCTAGCTAAATCTTAGTGAGTTTCTAGAAAAATCATGATGCTTGCTATGTATAGTTAGAGGCTCAATTTCATACTCAGACAAACCAATATAAAGAAACAGAAACTTCACTGAAGTTATGAACCATAAAGTTTTTCTAAGTTGCTGTTTACTAGATGAGTTGGCAGGTATTAAAAGCTGATTTTATAGTATCAAAATATCTGAATGCAAGTTCAGCTACTCCATCTTCACAGTAAGAAACATTGACTAGCTTCCTGGCTTCTGTGAGCCTTTATTTTCCTATCTGTAATATAAGCTCAGTTTTTGACTATGTCCACCATGAAGAGCTATGCTGATGGGGCTGGCATCAGAGGCACCAGGATGGACACGGGTGCGCTTGGACCAGTTATTGAACTGAGCTTCAGTGTCCTGGTCTGTAAAATAGGATTATTGCTAGAGGCCTTTTTTTTCCCCCAGGATTAAATGATAGGAGGTATGCCTGTGAAAATGCTTTTTAAATTACAAAGCATGTGCTAGCCAAACCACGTTAGTATAGAAAAGGAGCACACCTACAACTGAAAGACATTTTGATATCTCTGGATCCCAACTGCTTTTGGCAACCACATATGAATTGAGGTAAAAAAAAATCCTATGGAAGGTCATGCTATGTCATGTTTTTAACCTGATTTAAAATCCAGTGTCTGCTATTCTGAAGGCTCTCCTTCTCTCCCCCTGTTGGATATGTGAGTGTTGTTCCAGATTATGACTTGGTCTCTCTCCTGCTTTCCCTCGACCATCTTCCTAGACAAGCTCAGCCACACGCACAGCTTCCGATTTCATTGATATAATGATGCTCCTAGAGCCATATTTTGAGCCCAGATCTTCTGCTCTTTAGGCTGGTACAGCCAATTGCCTTCTGGGTCTCTCCACCTGTATGTCCATGGGTAGCTCAGCCATGGCAGGTCCAAGAGTCCTTCCTCGCTTCACATTCGTACCTTTCTCTGTGTTCCCCATCTTTGCAAGTGGTTCCACTGACCACCTAGTTTGTTGCTCAGGTCAGAAGCCTTGGCTTGATACTGACTTTTCAATCTTCATCATTCTTCAAATCCAATCAGTCACCAAATATTGTCCTTTGTATTATCTAAATCTCTCCAATTAAATCCCTCTCTCCATTTCCACTGCTTCCCTTCTGACTAGGTCACCTCCATCAGTTATTTGAATTTTTTATTCTAGTCCCCAACCTCCATTTTCTCCCAATCTATTCTCCATATCATGTCCTGAATGATCTTTCTGAAATCCAAAATTGGTCAAGTGTTCTCTATGCTTGAAACTCCCTAATGGCTTCTCTGTGCCCAGAAACTTAACATAACTCACAAGACCTTCATCATCTAGCTTCTGCTTGTTCCCACAGCCTTCCTTTATCACCTCCACACTCTACACACCAGCTTTATTGAGTCTCTTCCACTGTTCCATTGTGCTGTGCTCCCTCTTACCTCCAGTCTTTAGCACAGGCTAGGTCTTCTGCTTGGAAGGCCTTGTCACCATCTTCCTTGTAAAACACACATGCACACACACACACACACACACACACACACACACTTTACTTTCTTAATTCATAGCCAATTTTTTAACTCTCAAATTAAACTTTCCATCATTGAGGAAACGTTCTTTACCCACTCCACCCTGAAGTCTAGGCTATCACCCAATATATTCCCTGTGCTTCTACCATCAAAATTTATATTGTAATCACCAGATTACTCCCTTGTTATCTCCACTAAACCACACAATTGGTAAGGACCAGATCTGTGTCTATCTTTTATATCCCTCTCTCCTTGAGTATGCCAGAATTCAACCAGCATCACAGAATTGGTAGGAGAGCTATATCAAGAGATTTTTTTGCAAGGAATTGGCCTTTGTGATTGTGGGAGCTGGACAGACGTCTGAAATCTGTAGGGCTTGTCAGCAGGTTAGGACAGGCTGGAACTCTTAGTAATAAGCTGAAGCTGTTGACTACACGTAGAATTTTGTCTTCAGGGAAGCCTCAGCTCTGCTAGTAAAGCCTTTCAGCTGATCGAAATCAGGCCCAGCTCACCCAGATTATTGAAGATAATCTCCTTTACTTAAAGTCAACTAATAATGGACTTCAATCACGCCTACAAAATACCTTCATAGCAACACCTAGATTAGTGCTTGTTTGAACAACTTGGGCTCCTAGCCAAGTTGATAAAACTAACCATCACACCTCAACATCTAATATAAGGTAAGAACTCAATAAATATTTGTGAAATGAATGGATACATAAACACTTTTGTTCAGTAAGGGCACCCCTGGGGTACATCCAAGGTGTTCCACTTTGTACTAAGTACATCAGCATTATTATGTTATTTATGTTTCATATTTATTAAAATCTGTTCGGATTTTTTTGTTACCTTTGAAAGCATTATTTACAATTGTCAAGATATGGAAGCAACTTAAGTGTCCATCAACAGATAAATGGATAAAGAAGATGTGAGATATATGTGTATATACATATATGTTTAGGAATACTACTCAGCCAAAAAAAGAATAAAATTTTGCCACTTGCAACATTGATGGACTTGGAGGGCATTATGCTAAGGGAAATAAGTCAGACAGAGAAAGACAAATACTGTATGATATCACTTAGATATGGAAGCTAAAAAATACAACAAACTTATGACTATAACAAAAAAGACACAGACTCATAGATATAGAGAACAAACTAGTGGTTACCAGTGGGGAGAGGAAATGGGGGAGGGACAATATGGGAGTAGAGCCATTTCAAGATATGAAAGGGTGTTTATTTTGAGTAAAGATGCAGCATGGACAAAAGTTAATGAAAAGTTTACTTTCGCTCTAAAGGAGAGTGGACCCATGTCTTTGGGAAGGTGAGTTTGGGCTGACGGAGGGGAGCTTGAAGCTCTCTGTTCAGCTCTACGTTATGAAGGCTACCTATGGGCATTTCTGCATTTCTTTACCTCTTTTTGCCAGCAGAAAGCTGCCTAACACATCTTCACGCACTCTTCCCATTGTCCCTGCACTGAGATTGACTGAGCTGGCATAAACGCTGTGTCTGGGTGAATTACTAGTTTGGCATTTATCTGATTTACACAGTTCCCTTAGCAATAGAAGCACAGGCTGCTTGGAAATACTGCTGCCTCAATCCTTGTGCAGGCTCATGGGTCATGTCACCCCTGTGGATATCCTGCTGCCACCCTCTATGTTATTCTGTGCACATTCTCATTCTTTGCTGGCTTGTCCCTGGAAAAGGGCAAAGAAAGAACTACAGGCAAAAAATAATTTCATTTTCCCTTTATTCTTACTTCTTTCACCTTGAAATATTGATACAATGAGCTCTTCCAATCTAGTTCATAGTTCCCATGCCTCAGTAAAAGGTTTGTGACTTTCACCTTCTGTGTCTGCTCTGCTAGAGGATAATTCCTCTGTTCATATTATTCAATAAACCTGGTATTTACTTCATTTATATGATCTTCCACTGGGATTTTAGGGACCCACTTTTTTTTTCAGATGTGGCTCTATATTTCTTGGGCTTCTATTTTTATAAGCAATCTAAGCTCCTGCAAACCCTGCAGTAATTATAAAATGGTATCAGAATAAATTATCACAGAGTTATAAGCTTCTGATATAAAAAGAAAACCTTGGTTCAGTTTTAGCCCTTCTTAAATGATAACGTATTTTTATACAAGTTGTATGAGCATAACAGATTTTAAAAATTCAGATAAAAAGGAGACAATAAAAATTACTCAAAGTATCACCACCTCGAGAGAACCTCTTTTTTTTAATGGAGTTTTTCCAGCATTATCAATCTACCTTATCTATGTATAAAACAAGAGCCTCATACTTTCCTTCGATGCCAATAAGTACATTTATACATTACTTTATTTAATGTACATTATTTATTGTTTTAATAGCTTCATGAATTTATGCCATCTCTATCATGCACTAAGTAATATGAGCATGTACATGCATGTATAGGTGTGTCTCTTTACTGACTTTTTCTTCATTCTTTTATCTTTCTGTATATTCTGATGCTAAAGTATCTCAGGACAGTTTAGTTTTTGTTACTTTATAGTACTTTTTAAATATTTAATTGAGCAAGTTGTTCCTCATCACTCATTTTTAAAAATTTGAAGTAAAGGCTTGGTGCTATACTAACGACACTGTCTAATCTTAGAAGACGGTTGTGATTTAAATGACATTTCCCCAATTTATTATGCATATTTCACAAGTGCACGCACTCTCTCATTTGTGCACGCACACACACACACCTTATAGTAGAACTATTATAGGAAAATGGTGAAGTAAAGACAGTTGATTTTCACTGTTCTCATTCTTTCCCTTACATAAGCTTCTTCTCATTCCTGGAGTCTCTGGAGATGCCTGGTGTTCTCAGGGTGTCTCTACCAATTCCCCATCAAATCTTCTTTTCAGTTAGTGGTCCCATTAGAAAGGAACAATCCCATGTCAAGCCTCCTTCTTATAAGTATTTGCATTTTTAAATGATCCACTTCTTTAGCCCACAAAAATGAAGCCCTAATGCTAGAGTTTTCTCCACTGAGCAAGAAATTTTTCATCCCAATGGGTAACCACATATTTTATAAATGAGATACCTAGTTCTGACCCTGGAACTACAGACTCCTATATCATACTATCGTCTTTTAAGGTTTAAAATAATTCCCCAGCATTAAAATTAATACTAAGTGTTGAATCTTGAGAATATATAAACAGCTCATATGACTTAATAGGAAAAAAGCAAACAACCCAATCCAAAAATGGGCAGAAGACCTAAACAAGCAATTCTCCAAAGAAGAAATACAAATGACCAATAGACACATGAGAAAATGCTCATTATCACTAATTATCAGAGAAATGCAAATCAAAACTACAAGGAGGTATCACATCACAACAGCCAGAATGGCCATCATTTGAAAGTCCACAAATGATAAATGCTGGAGAGGCTGTGGAGAAAAGGGAACCCCCCTATGCTGTTGGTGGGAATGCAGTTTGGAGCAGCCATTGTGGAAAACAGTATGGAGATTCCTCAAAAGACTAAAAATAGACTTACCATATGACCCAGCAATCCCACTCCTGGGCATACATCCAGAAGGAACCCTACCTCAAAAAGACACCTGCACCCCAATGTTCATAGCAGCACTATTTACAATAGCCAAGACATGGAAGCAACCTAAATGTCCATTGACAGATGACTGGATAAAGAAGCTATTCAGCCATAAAAAAGCGACAACATAATGCCAGTTGCAGCAACATCGATGTCCCTGGAGAATGTCATTCTAAGTGAAGTTAGCCAGAAAGAGAAAGAAAAACACCACATGATATCACTCATATGTGGAATCTAAGGGGAAAAAAAGGAAGACAAATGAACTTAAATATAAAACAGAAACAAGCTCACAGAAATAGAATACAAACTTGTGGTTGTCAGGGGGGAGGGGGGTGAGAAGTGACAGACTAGGAATTTGAGATTTATAGATACTGACAGGTATATATAGAATGGATAGACAGGCTTATACTGTATAGCACAGGAAAATATATTCAAAATCTTGTAGTAGCTCATGGTGAAAAAGAATATGAAAATGAATATATGTATATTTATGTGTGACTGAAAAATTGTGCTGTACACCAGAAATTGACACAACATTGTAAACTGACTATAACTCAATAAAAAAAAATACTAAGTGTTGACCACTATGCACAATGGAGCCTTTCCCATTTGAAGAAGTTACAGTCTAAACAGTTGAAAATGTTCCAGCACTGGGGAGCAAGTGAGGAACTGGAACAGAGGAGGGATGTGGTGAAACAGTGTTTGGGGCACTGATACGACATCAGTGTGCAGGATAACCTCCCAGGAAAGAGGCTGGAGGGGAAAGGAATCACCTGGATCAGAGGTTAGGAACCCCAGAGGCAAATCAGCATCATCTGTGTGGGGTGTAATAAACACCTATGCCCCTATACACAGAAACAACTATAGCCCAATGACTGGGTGTTGGGCTGGGGTTTTGTTTCTCTTCTGTTTGTTTTAATGCTTTCCAAGTATGTTTTAAAATGTGGGGCTGAGGTTTTGTTTCTCTTCTGTTTGTTTTAATGCTTTCCAAGTATGTTTTAAAATGACTTCCTTATTGCTGTGCTAAAATACATGTAATACAAAATTACAATTTTAACCATTTTTAAATGTGCAATTTCCAGGTGATGTTCATCTAGACTCTCAATGTGTTCTAGATAAGGAGACAGGGGAAGGTCTACATATTGGGCAAATTAGAAGCTTCTGATACAATGCAGCTTACCCTTAAATGTAAGTTAATTGACAACATCTGTGATTTTTAGCTAATCATCTGATAAATTCATGGTGACTCTCACTAAATAATAAAACATTTGAGTTATTGAGGCTAAAGAAGTAGTGAATGAGCAATCACTTAGGGAGGCAAAGGCAAAATTTTTACATAAATTACTTGTCTACCTCAGGGCTTCTTTTGATTTATCAGTGTATCCCAGATTCAGTAATGAGGCCCTTTGATGCTGGGCAGCCAATGTTTGAAGCTCACATTTTACTGAGTTATAGCCCTGTTTTCGGGCAAATGCTACACATTTTAGATCTCACACCCTGTGTGTGTGTGTTTGAGTGTGTGTGTGTGTATGTGTGTACACAAATGTGTGCTTTTCCTGAGACTAGACATTTAAATAATTCCTCAGATTATGAACTTCTAATATAAATCATCACCTAAATTATCACTAAATGTTTCTACAATTATTAAAAGTGAGTATGCAGATAACTTATCTCACAACCAATGAAATTATATCAAGCTAAAAAAAGTTGAACTCTTGAAACAATTCTCACCTCCACATATGCTAAATCTGCCTATCTAAAAGCTTTGTTTTTCTCTAGTTTCTTTCCAGTTTCCCAGCAACAGCATCTACCACTTCACAAAAGCAGCAGCTAGTGTTAATCATTATAAATTTTGTTTAGAATTTTTTTTCAGTGGTTATTAAATATTACAGAGGAGGAAAAAGAATTTTGCCTCTACACTTCTTAGTTCTTGGCTGAGACCCCCCTGTAATAAAAGACAGATTAACAAGAAGTGAGAAATAAACCTATTAACATGTCTACCTCACGTATACATGAAAGATACATAGGAAAAATGAGTAACTCCCTGAAATGTCCCAAGCCTCCACCTTAAATACCATCTTCAGGTAAAGACAAAAAAAAGATGTTGGGAAATGGGGGTGGGTAATTCACAGGGAAGGAGAGAGGAGGAAATGTTTGATAAAGGTTGCCCTGACATACAGATAAATCTCTCAGGTAAAAATCATCTTTAGTAATAGCTCCCTTCCTGGGGCAGGCCCCCTTTCTAATGTAAATTTCCATTATAAATATAGATTCCCCTGACAAAAGGATAATCTCTACTCTGTTTTCAGAGCTTCCCCTGTGTGTATAGCTTCTCAAAACAATCCTTATGTCAAAGAGGCACATTTTGGGGTGGCATATTCTGCTTTTCTTCAATATGCAGCATCAAGGTTTGTGACAATACAAACTACGACATTCTGTTAGGATCACAATGTCTGAATGTGGTAGACAATGGCTCATTTTAGTCCTTGACTTCTACAATAAAAATAAAGATTCTCAGAAAGCAAGTCGTCAAAAATAAAGATGTTTAGGAAGCAAGTGGTCCATTGGAGCAAGGTACAAAGAACCAATTATAGGAGCAGTGTGTCAAAGTTAATGTGAAAGACCCTTTCTTTAAGATTTGGGAAGGCAAAGAGACTAGATTGATTCTACACAAATCAAGATCAAAATCCTGAAAACAAATGATTCCCCTGGATGCTGAGAAAGCATCATTCCAGAAGAAGAAGGTTTAAGAAAAGATGCTGAACTAGGTACTTCCATATTCTCTCCCTAGGATGAAGTAAAGAGATCATTTGGTTGAGATCAGAATCTTGATATTATAGTATTTTTTTTATGAACCAGACTAAAATAATTAAAAAGTCTAAAATTCTCTTCTCTTGAAGAGTTCTGAACAGATTATTCTTTCAAGTGACTTAGACAGTTGGACAAATCTGAAACACAACATGAACAACACATTTAACTGTGGAATCAATATCTCTAATTAATGACAAAGAAGAGTTATTTATCTATCATGTTCTTCTTTCTTGAGATACATAAAATTATACACTGTTTTGGGGGAAGGTAAAATAAACTGCTAAACATGGAATTTCTCAACACTAAAATTTATGTGCTATACTCTTCATTCCCACTGTGGCAGACAAGATGGAACATTTCCAGACTCATTAAAACTCTAAGATATCTTCAAAGGACAAATAACCTTAACTAAATATGGCAGCCCAGTCCCTAGAAGGCAAGTGTATTTTCCATGTTCTGGGGCTCTTAGAGCTTCCCTAGGGAAGGAGATTAAGATTTTTTTCCCTTCCCAAAGACCAGAAATTTCCTTTTATGGTTCAGGCTCATTCCCAAGCATAGGACTTGGTTAACACTGGACTTCCTGTAACTGACTTGAGCCTTTGTTGCAGAAACCTATCAGAGAATTTCAAGCAGGTGAGCCATCAGCAGAGATGAGCATGTGGATAAAAAGGTCATAAAAAGAAGAGACATGGAAAATACACTAGAAGATAAAACAATGGGGAACCTTTAGTCAGAGGACAAAGGAGATTGGACTTATCCAAATGGTAATGCAGAGTCATCCAAGTACTGGTGGGGGACATGGCAGAGGAGTGATGTAATAAATATTTAAGGAGGTTAATATGGTGTCATGATGAAGATAGGTTGAAAGGGGAGTTGACTACCAGCTGAGAGATATGCCTGCTCTGGGCCATTCTGGAGCTGGGATGGATTTTAGAAAAGAGTGAATTGTCATTACAGATACTCAGGGTTGAGGTGGTAGATAGTAGGGAGGTCCTTAGCCCTCCTTATTCCTGGCCTGAAAGATCTGGGTTCAAGGTGTTCCTCTGGTTCACAGCTATGAAGCATTGGCACCCTCATCCAGTTGTTTGGCTTCTAACCCTGAAAGGATCAAGTGTATGCAACACTATCTCCTTCTGCAATTGGAGCCTGTGTGGAGAAAAAGACAAACCATTAAGTTCTGCCTGGACTACCCCATAACCAAGCCTCTCGGTATCCAGATACCAGCAAGGGCAAGATGAACTGTGTAAGTGTAAGATAGGCCACTCAACCCCATTTGCCTATCCGACTCAGTGAATCAAAGTCTCAGCACCACTCTTCATGGGATAAAAGGAAGCATCTTCTGTGGGCCCTCTGCTGAATAACGACGAGCATTTTCAGCACTGGGAAAGCAGAATCATCTTTGCCAGTTTGTAAACTCTCTCACAAGAGATGGCAAGCATTGAGAATTTGTTTTGAAGCCGAAGACTGTTAAGAAAAAATTTTTCTGGAAAGGAATACAAAGCAAATGGTTGAACCCAGAAATGATGGTTGGTTTTAGATAGGACTCTTCAGCACAGAAACCTAACTAGGCTACGTAACAGACTGCAGGTGTTTGATGTGCCTGTTGTGGACATGCCTGTGGACATGTTGCCCCCACGGTTAGCTCTGGGCTGGCACTGCCCTGAGAGCTGTTGGGCATTCCAGTTCCACGGTGGAGCCCTGGGCTTGGAGGGCCTCTAGTGGCTGTCAGCCTCATTAGGGGAAAAAAAAAAGCACAACTGCTCTGTCATCTAAAGTGTTTTATGCCCAGAATTTAAAATGTGACAGTTCTAAGGCTGCCCTCTTTTTGTGACAGTTAGGGAGTTTGGGAGTGACTAAAAGGTGGGTGGAGTCCATAAGAGAGAAACAGAGACACTGGTAATTTTTTATTTTGTTTGTATGTGTTAGTGAGTGAGTCCCACAAGCTGTTCCCTGATAGAAACAAGAGATACTCAATGGATACTTCACTCAGAAATGTCATTCCACTGTCCTCTCTTGTCCAGCTTAAAATGTGGAGCAGGTGTAAAAAAAGCTTTTGAGTACATCTGGCTGCACACTTTTCTTCTCTCTCATCAAGCCCCTCCCTGACCCACTCCCCTGCTCAGAGAGCCCCAAAGGAAACAGATGAGAATGAAGTAGCACAGCCTTTAGTAGGAGCAGCAAAGTGCATCCAAGGCTCGCTCTGTGTGACTCTCCCTGACTCCTTTTTCCCTTCAGCATAGTCAGAGGGCCTGGAAATGCATTCTGCTGAGAACTCATGGGCCTGGACTACCAAGAATCCTACAGAGCGAAGCTGCACAATGAGCAGAACCACATCATCCTGTTCTCCACTCTTATCCCCTACGGATCACACATAGAAAAGATCTCAAACACTCTTTTCCCAATTAAAAAAACTTTTTAAGTATCAGGTGAATTTCTTAGGGCTGGATCTCTTCTAGGCTGCATGAGATGGTGCTCCCAGAAAGTTTTTTATTGTCTAGCCCATATCACCAGGGCAAGAGTCAACACAGGGCTGTGGGAGGGAAGAGGAGGAAAGCTGATTAGCAATAAAAATGTGCATATTACCAAAATCCCCCAAATTACATATTCTTGGGAGTACGACAATAATCGAAAGGAGACTGAATATGGTGTGAAGCCAGTATGAAAGGGCTTCCTGAGACCCAGAAGACATGAGGGAGGGGCCTCTACATGTCTTACTATTTACAAACTCAGGACAAATGCCTTTACAGTTAAATAGTCCTCTTTTCATGTCATACTTTATACTTCAAAATAAAGTGAGGTTAACTAATTAAAACCACAGTGTGTCAAAATGAGCTGAAGTAAACCGAGGGGTTCTCTTTTGCAGATACTAACTAATATATACAAAATAGATAAACAACAACTTCATACTATATAGCACAGCGTACTCAATATCTTGTACTAACTTATGTTGAAAAAGAATATGAAAACAAATATGTGTAAGTTCATGTAGCATTATGAAGCATTATGCTGTACACCAGAAATTGACAAAACATTGTAAACTGACTATACTTCAAGAAAAAAATATATATAAAATAGTAATAATAAAATAAAATATATCTCTAACATGTCATTAAAGATGGCTGACTGGGCATCCATATTTATATATTTTAAGCCTAGAAAATCTGGAGATTAGGGGATATAGAAGTAAATGGAACAGGATCACATATAAGTCAATAAAAGTTATATCAGAAAAATACGCAAAGGCAGAGGACCTTTGGCAGCAGAAAAATTTGTGTAGGAAAGAATAATAATAAGAGAAAAACACAGCAAATAATCTGGATAATAAAAGATACGAAATTCCAATTTTTTGCCATGTGATTATTCATGCATTCAGGAAACATTTAGTAATACTTACTCTGTGCCAGGCACTGTGATAATAAAGAAATGACCTAGCTATGGTCCCAGCCCTTTAGGAACGTATCATTTTGCAAGACTGGTAAGAACAGTCCTCAGGAAGCACAAGGTAAGCCATGGAATAAATATCACAAAAGGGACAAGTAGAATGCCCAGGAGTTCGAAGAAAGATAATATGTTGATGTGACAATGGTGAATACTAAAAGTCAAAGAGCCATCACAGGTCAAGATAGCCATATAATGGCCAAGTATTTCTGTGAAAAAGAGTGTAGTCCTCAATTCTTATTCATAACTGCAGGCTATTTGGGGGCATTTTCAAGGCAAATATCAAAATGATCAATCATTTTGAAAATGTATGCTCAAATAATGATAGACAGCAAAGTCCCCATGCCCAAAATACCTATTAGAATATTAAACACTCTTCTATCCATATAATAGAACAATCCTCCTCTGAAGCTTCAAATGAGACTGCCTGAGCCAATAATTAAATCCAGCTTTTAACCAGGCCAAGAAAAATATATATACTTCTGGGATATTTTCTCTTTTAAGACCATAGAGCTTCCATATTCCACAGAGGTAGAGTCATGGTGTTAAGCAAAACCTTAAGACTCAAGGTACCTTTAATGGAGTCAACAGAAAAGTCTTCAAATAGAGTCATAATAAACAGAGTATCAAATCTAACATTGACAAGGCTGATGGCGAGAACTGTTGTAGCAGCTCTTTGATTGACTTCCCAAGTAAAAGCTTCCATTGGTCATTTTAAAAGGCACTCATACCCCACTCACAATATTCCCTTATGTGCGATGGACATTCCTTAGCTCTCCCATACTACCCTCTCACTCTTTCAGGGATATTGGTAAGCCAGGAAAGAAGAACTAGGCATGAATTAGACATTTTCTTCTATTTCTTCCTTTAAGATCCAGTTACCCACAGAGACCCACACATTTTATTTGCTCCAAGCCCATTGTTTTTTAGGGACAAACTCCCACAAGGAAGGGATATAAATATTCAGGTATGCTGGTGACTGGGTGTATAAATCTTCCAGTTTATGGGTGCAGCATTAGCAAGCCCACTTGGCTAGTAGATCCAAAACCACATCTCCAAACTGACCAGTATCAGTCATAAAGGATGGACTTTGCTCCCCTTCTTCCTTAGTCTTCTGACTTTCTTAATCAATATGAAACTTGGACATGGAAAGGGATTGACATTTATTGGGTCCCCTTAAAACCCAACAAGGATCTCTCACCAAGTGTGCACAGGGCACAGCAGTAAGATTAGCATCTGTGCTACACTAAAGATACAATCAGAGCTACTAGTCTAGTTAATTACATAGTAAGAGGTCACCCAGTTTTTCCTATTCCTCCCCTGCCTTTGTTGTGGACATGTACACACACTCTTCTTTCCGTCCTTCATATACACACACACACACACACACACACACACACACACACATCTACACATACATATACACACACACAGATGCACGCCTATATACGTGTATGCATATATACACACATATTTTCTGTATAATGGAAAACTTCAAGTCTGTATAAAAGAAGAGAAAATAGTAAAATGAAATCCATGAACCCATCACTCAGCTTCCACAATTAAAATGATTTAAACAAATGGCCAGTCTCATTTAAACCACTGTTTGACCCCACCCTCCCTGCCATCACACTGCTCACCCCCCTACCCCACCCCCTTGCCTCTCTGTGACCTCCAGAACCACTGACAGAAAATAGAGAAGTCAGAAAGTTGAGAAGGATGAGTCTGGTGATTTGGACATGACTAGAAACTGGCTGAACCAAAAAGACAATGCTCCCTGCCCTCAGGAGGCTTACACCATAGAATGAAAGGGCGTTAAGAAATTTGAAGGACAGTATAAAGGGTATCTCTTATCACCAACAACGTTTAGTCCTGCATCACTTTAGGTTTTTAGATAGATTTTGGAGATTTTCCTAATGATTTGGAACTGTCTTGAAATTGTTAGAGAACGTTTATAGCACCGTTGACAGCCCTGTGAGGAGACAGTATTACTAACCCTACTATATAGAGATAAGAAAGTGGAGGCTAAGCAAGATTAAACAATCAAGAAAGAGCAGGGCTAGCACTTAAATTCGGGCCTGTTTGACTTCAAAGCTCATGCTTTTAACTACTAAAATTATTTTCTCTCATTATACCAAGAGGGGTTTGTTCGTGTGATTTTTTTTATTAGTGGATGATATGATTTTAAAAAGCAAGGTGGATTAGAACAGGCAGTGGCAGAAGACACAAGCCCTGCCCTCCTGATGGGACCCTGTAGTAAATGCGGAAGAGGGACTAACCAAATGCAGGTGGAGAGGAGAAACACTGAATTTTGATTTCTTTGGAAACTTGAAACAAACACCAGAAACTAATCAGAAAAATAAAACAGCCTCATCAACTTTTTGCAGGGGTGTGTGTGTGTGTGTGTGTGTGTGTGTGTGTGTGTGTGTGTTTGAGGGTTTATTAAAGGACAAATAAAATACAGGAAGTGTTTTATTGTAGCATTAGCATACTATATCTATTTAACCAAAGTATTTTTTTTAACTTTTTTTTATTGAGTTATAGCCATTTTACAATGTTGTGTCAAATTCCAGTGTAGAGCACAATTTTTCAGTTATACATGAACATACATATATTCATTGTCACTTTTTTTTCTCTGTGAGCTACCACAAGATCTTGTATATATTTCCCTGTGCTATACAGTTGCAGGGATTTTTTTTTTTTTACATTATATACATTCAATTGTGGGCTTTTACATTAGATATCTAAATGGTGAGTTCTAACCACATTTTCATTACAGTCATGATCTCAATCCATTCTCCAAAGATTCTGGCAAGGTTTAGACTCAGTCTAATGCATTGATGTAGTTAATAATCTCTACATTTTAACTGGGGCAAGAAAACCAAAACTCCTTTTCCCTTTTCCACTCCTTTACTTCCTTTCCCAATTAGCTCCCTATCAACTTGCTAGAGATGTTCCAGTTCCACAATTGGTTGTTGGAGTTGCTCTTGAATACAAATTCTGTCTCTTGGTGGCAAGCAAACACAGTAATTAACACAGAAGATGTTTGGCCTAGGGGGGTCTAGGAGTTAGAGGTAGAAAAGCTGTGGGAAAAGGCACAAAGGCAGGGAGAGGGGAGGAGAGAGGCAAGCCCTGTGAATGGGAATATAAAATTGCCTGCTTCATTTCATAATTTTGCCTAAGATATTTGACCATGGTGATAAAATAGCACACTTCCTGTTTTCAACTCTTAAAGCTACTGTGGGTAACTTTTAAGGTAGGAAATAAGAAATATTAATCAGAACAAAGTTAGCAGGGAGAACACAGCAAGGAAGGAAGGTGCAGCAAACCCTGGGCTGCAGCATTTCTAAGATATATGGTGGGTGAATTAGGACTCCCAGAGGAAAATTAGACAACTTTCATAGTTAAATGATGCCACTATCTCACTTAAAAATAAATGCAGAGAATTTTGAGAATCTGTCTCTAAGGAACTGTGGAAAAATCCTAGTTCCAGCGGAGGACACAGAAAGCAGAAAAAACGGGTGCTTAAGATATGATTTAACCATTTCATTCAGAGAAGATGCTAATAGAGCATCTCTATCAGTGAAGATTTTTAAAATTCCTTTTAAAAAACTTCCTCCTGAGGACTTTGTACTATCATTTCTTTCTTGGTGTCTGAAGTGTAAGAGAAAATATTCTGAATTGTGGAAGGTAAAAAACCCCTGATCACTTAACGTGTCAGCTCACATTGTGATATCCACATCAATGTGCTAATCTAAAACTAGTGATCAGAACTTGTAAAAGAGGAACACTGTAACTTTGGCTAAGTGTGGGAGCCCATGATTGGGTTAACAAATTGTAACAGACCCCAGCTGCTTGTCTCCTTAAAGAAGAGCAAATGTGCTTAGTGACTGCCTTGCTTGCATAGTTGAGGTTTCAGATAGCACTCTGCTCCTTGCAAAGCAATGACCCAGGCCCTTGCCTATAAGCGCTGGGCGTGCCTGCTGTTAAATAGTCTTCTATCCCCAAAGCAAGGAACTGGCTGGGCTGGTGGTCTGCTTTAACATATCTATAAGGATGTATCTTGCTCCCCTCTTCCCATGACTTCCCTAAAGGTAGGCCCCCAAAGGAACGAGTCTTGTGCTGGAATGGTAAACAAGTTATAAAAAGCTGCAGACTCAGAGGTGAGAAAGCTGGTTAGCCAATGACGGGCGAGACCCCCAGAGTGGGGCAACCTAAGACAGGCACAGCCACCTGAGTCCAAGAAGAATGGTAAGCAGCTTCTTCTCAGACGTTCTGCCCTGATAAGCTGTAAGGCTCGCTGATGTCAACACGAACATGACTTACCAAAAGATAAAGGGTCTTCTGACCTTGAGCCAGACTCTACAATCTCGATCCCACCCTGTCTTTCTCTAAATTCCTGCATTCCATCACACAACTGTCAGTGATTTCTCCTTTGATTGTACACAATAAATATGGGGGCATTTGAGAGGTTCGTGGAGTTGGCTCCCGACTCCCTCTCGCTCTCTTGACTTTTCCACAGAGTCTTGAGTAATTCATTCCGTCTTGGTGGGACTTCTGCTGGCCAGAACCCACAACTGGTGATGAACCCATAGCTAAATGTTAAAGTTAAGTGGAAGAATACTATTAATAAGTTACAGCATCTGTTTTTAAGAAAGCATGCATTGAATCAGCTGGCACTACACACCCTACTCTGGACACATTAAATAATGAGTTTGTGATGTTTAAAAGCCTATGTTGTAGAGAAAAGGGAACCCTCCTACACTGTTGGTGGGAATGCACTTTGGTGCAGCCATTATGGAAAACAGTATGGAGATTCCTCAAAAGACTAAAAACAGATTTACCATATGAACCAGCAATCCCACTCCTGCATATATCCAGAGGGAACTTTAATTCAAAAAGATACATGCACCCCAATGTTCATACAGCCAAGATAGAGGACTGGATAAAGAAGCTGTGGTATATTTACACAATGGAATACTACTCAGTCATTAAAAATAATAAAATAATGCCATTTGCAGCAACATGGATGGACCTGGAGATTGTCATTCTAAGAGAAGTAAGCCAGAAAGAGAAACAAAAATACCATATGATATTACTTATATGTGGAATCTGAAAAAAAAAAAAAAAAAGACAAATGGACTTATTTCCAAAACAGAAACAGACTCATAGACATAGAACACAAACTTATGGTCACCAGTCCACGATTTGGGAATGGATAAATTGGGAGTTTGAGATTTGAAGATAATAATAACTACTGTATATAAAATAGATAAAAAACGAGTCCTGCTGTAAAGCCCAGGGAACTATATTCAATTTCTTGCTGTAACCTATAATGAAAAAGAATATGAAAATGAATATATGCATGTATATGTATGACTGAACTATTATGCTGTACACCAGAAATTGACACATTGGAAACTGACTATACTTCAATAAACACATTTTTAAAGCCTATGTTGTGTGTTAAAATGTTATCCTATGATATTTTGTTCTGAATGAAGTATTTGACTTTTAAACAACATCCTGTAGTAATTGAGATTTGTGAATCACTAACTATAGCAAAGAGAACTTGTGAGAATTTCTGTTTACTTTTGAATTCACATTCTCCTCAGGAAGTAAATAAATATGCAGATGTTAATAAAGCTGCTATAGACACTCACATACAGGTCTTTGTATGGACATATGCTTTCTGCTATCTTAAGCAAACACTTAGGAGGGAGAGTGGTGAGTCTTACAGTAAATAGATGTTTAACATTATAAGAAACTGCCAAACTATTTTCAACAGGAGCTGTACCATTCTGCATCCTTGTGATGTGTGAGTGTTTCAGTTGCTCCACAGCTTCTCAGTACTTGCTATGGAGTTCTTATATTGTATACATTCTAGTAGGCATGTAGTGGTACCTTGTTGTTTTAATTTGTGTTTCCCCAGTGACTAATAATGTTGAGAAACCTTTATATGCTTATTAGTCATTCATATATTTTCTCTACTAAAGTGTTTCTTTTCATTTTTTTGTCATTTTTATTTGTGGGATTTTTATCATCTTCTTATTGAGTTCTAAGAGTTCTTTATATATTCTGGATACATGCCCAACATAAGACAGGTACATTCCAATTATTTTCTCCAACTCTGTGGCTTACCTTCAAAGACTCAGCTTCTACCATGGTATAAAAAAATTTAACAAACTGAGTTCTACAAATAATCAGAATTATGCAGAGTTGCCTGGGGCTACTGAGGTGGTGAAGGGGCAGAATAGTTTTGCTGTCTATCTGTCTGCCTGTCCCTCTATTTATATATTTTTAATATTAGGTTACTACAAAAGATTTTGCTTTAGCAAAACATTTGAAATTAGCACTACAACATAGCAGGTTGTGGTAACTGTTTGCTAGGTCAACTATGATCTGATTTTCCAAACTATTATTAAAACACTGATATGAACCCAATGGCAGTTTACTCTATTGGGGGTGTCTTAAGACCTTAGAGGACTTTTGACATCCTTAAGTTTGATGGTTTCCCTATAGTATTTTAAACATTTAAAAATTACCTACACTCCACATTAAATATATTAAAAATTTTAAATTCAATTACTTATGTCCGTATGAATTCACAGATGCTTATTTTACACTTTAGATAATAATTGAATAATATTCATTTATTTTATTATTCAAATCGTTCCAAGTTTTGGCCACTTGGTGTTCTTTAAGTTTGCTCCTGTGTCCCTAGACATAACTTTTTAATTTAAAAAATTGAAATGAATTTTACAATTTTGTTTATGAAATTATTTGGTTATGGGTAATGCATTTCATTAACACTTGGCTATAATTCTCAGCAATTATCATATATACTCAGGAGTTCTTGTAAAGCGAGGAAGAGCTAACTTGCAAATTATTTTCAAGTATAATGAAATTTTTGTGATTATTAATAGTAACAATTAAGTAAATGTAATATACATTTAGTCAGTAATGATTCATTTCGATTTGGCAGTTTTATTTGTGAACTTTAGAGTCAATACTTCTTTTTTGGTTGTTTGTCTAAGGTCCTGGTTCCTTTAAGAGCTCATGTGCCCTATTCTGTGTACCTTAAGAAAAGTGTGTAGGAGAAAAGAATCCACCCCCTGGGTGAGGATTATGCAGAACAAACGTCAGGGTAGCACCAGTAACTAACTCCCCAGGTGTCTAAGTTAAGATGGTACTTTAGCTTCTGCTTTGCTCCTGTCTTCTTCTCTCTCCTTCCCACAAAGGGGCAAGGCTGAGCAGAAGAAAGTAACAGCTGTAATTAAGATCAGACTCAGGAAAGAGGAGGGGGAATAAGTTATAATGAAATGAGCCCATATAGTTACCATGGGAAAGGAAAAGTGGGGAGAGGGGTGATAAAATTAGAAATTAGAACAGACTTACTCTGCCTATGTTTTCCTGGAAGCGTTAGCTGAGCATGATTATAAGAGCTAAGAGCTCTCATGTCCCCAGTGGTTGTGAGTAGTGGCTGTTAGTTCCCTCCCGGTGGGTGCCTGCTGGGGGGCTGGAAACAGGCAGAAACCATCTCAGATGAATACCCTACCGGAACTGAGTTTGGTAACAGAAGCCTCGTGAATTTCAACAACCTAATGGAACGAAGCCTCTGGCTTTCATACCTCACTCCCAACCAGTTAAAAAAGAAGCCTAGAGATTTATAAAAATGCAGATTTCTCTCTTCCTTTCCATAAGGTTTGGATTCAGTTTGCAGAGCTTCCCAGAAATCTGTGTTTAAAGTCTCCTGGATCTTTTAGTGATCAGTCGAACATTTAGCCTGATTTTCCTCTGTCTGTGATAAGACTTTTCATATAGGGTTTGAATTGCATGTAGGAAATGATGAGTCTCTTGGATTTAATATGTTATTCATTGGAAGGGCACACGCTAAAAATTTGCTCCTTACTTTGTATGAATGAAAGGGCAAAGGAACCAGGACATTGAATTCTAATCTAGCAGCTCAAACATTATGGGCGGGACTGGGGATATCATTTGCAGGGTCTAGGGCAAAATGAAAACGCAGACACTCTGGGTCAAAAATGATTGAGAATTTTAAGGCAGCAAAGGCAGAGTGTTAAACCAAGTATGGGGCCCTTCTAAGCCTGAGGCCCTGTGTGACTGCAGGGGTGCTACACCCATGCAGCATCTGGTGATGGGATTAAGACTCTGGTAAGATGCCTTCTGCAAATGAAGTCCTCAGCTTCAAAAATGAAACTGCAGTCAGGATTAATGTCAGATAATCATTTTAGCAGAGATAGTGTAAAATACTGAATGTTATCACTAGCTAAGCATTTTATTCTCTAGTAATGTAGTATCTGTCAGGGAGGGAACATCAAAATGTCCTCTCTGTTCATGTAGAAGGAAGTCTTAGTAGACGAAACTTCATATGTTTAACCTAGAAAAATCTGTGTGAACTTATGCCTTAAAAAGAAATACGTATATTCAATAATATGGTAATAACTTTGTATGGGATAGATGGTTACTAGACTTGTGACGATCATTTCATAATTACGCAAGTGTCAAATCACTATGTAGTACACCTGAAACTAACATAATATTGTACGTCAATTATGTTTCAATAAAAAGAAATACACATGTATATGTAAAAATGTACATATATACACACACATACATATTTACACACACATACATACGTACACATATATTTTACCTCTGTTACTAATGAAAATGGATCAAATGCACAAGAAACATTTTTGGTCACCACCAACCCTCTTGTGCAATCCTAGTACCCAGATATTCTATTTTAATACTGTTCCCAACTAAGAGGAAAGGAGTGTTACAGGAAAGTAATGGATTCCATATCTTAAGGAAGAGAAATATCAGAATATGTCTAATTCTTACCAACAAATGGGCAGTGCTGAGAGGACAAAGAACCTGCACAAAAGGGTTTCATTGGTCAAGTGTTGATAATTTGAACTTAAACCACCACCACCACAATAATAATAATAGCTGTTGTTGTGTTAATTTGACATAAGGTTTGCCATGAAATTCAATGAGTTCCTAAAGCCATTCCAAAGAGGACAGTTAGTATAAACCTTATTTTAAAAATATACCACAAAGGAAAGGTGAATACAATATGTTTAAATTTATAATGATTTTAACAAATACAGGAAAGTTACTACAATATATAAAAGTGTTCAGTTTCTTATATCTTTATATCTCTGCTATATGTCTGTTAATAAAGAATAGACATGCTGTTGCTTCCATCTGTGTAGAGTGGGAAGAATAAAGATAGACGCCTAGAGAAAGCCAAGAAGTTCTAGAAAAAAACATGGAATCTATACCAAAACTTGGAAGGTATGAGATTTAACAGGTGACCCAATATAAAAATCAGCATTCAACAGGTAGTCAGTGTCAATGGCCACAGACAAACCCAAGTAGAGAAGGAAATCAACATTGTTCCAGAATAATAAATAATAAACCAATGTCCTTAGTGAGGAGAGCTAACTACCTAGAGTTTATCCCTTATTGTCTAGAGGGTGAAGCTCCTATATAGCATTATTGATAATAATAAAATTCTAACAAGGACTATATCAATTTGTAACAATGTTAACAGACTAGGTCAATATATCATAATGACAAGACAGTGGGTTATGAAATGCTCGCTAAGTGATTATTTAAAAGCACATTATATTTGAGGGAAGACACCAGAAGCCAAAAAAAAAAAAAAAAGACATTAATAATATCCACATAAAAAGTAAGGACTTAGAGTTACTGAAATGACAAATAAAATGTGCCCCCTAAAAGAAAGTTCACTTTGGGAATAGTAGCCAGATTCTTTGTCCCATCTGTTGATAATAAAAATCCTTGGCTGGGGTGAGAAGGTATTATTTTACTACTGCATCTGGTAAGATTACTCCAACCCCCAAAGGTTATCAAAATAATATTACTACAGCTCTAGGTATATGCCAAAATTAGTATAGCTATCCCCCCTAAGAAGGTATTAACACCAAGTGGGAAACAACAAAGGAATGAATTAAACCCATGGTATTGGAAGTGTAGAATAGCATTGAGTTAGTAGAATAATAAATTTGCTGAGTTTGTATGTGTTTAACTTTTGTCTTTTTAGGGGGTTTGGGGTATTCAAAAGAATCAGTCAGAGTAAGTTTGTATTTCCCATTTAAATTGAAAGGATGTATAATTATTCATGTGTTACTTATATTTAAATATTTATGAAAATTACTTTCAAAATTTTATTTATTAAATATACACATTTAATAAATTTAATAAATTGATCAATGTGATGGTTAATTTTATGTGTCAATTTGACTGAAACACAGGATGCCCATATGGCTGGTTAAAAATTTTTCTGCATGTGTCTGTGAAGATGTTTCCAGAAAATATTATTATTATTTGAATTGGTAGACTGGTTAAAGCAGATGGCCCTCCCCAGCATGGGTGGGCATCATCCAAGCCCTTAAGGGCATGAATGGAACAACGGGCAGAAGTAGGTTGGATTCCTGTTCTCACTGGCTCACTACTTGACCTGAACATGAATGTCCCTTAGCACTCCTGGTTCTCAAGTCTTCACACCCAGACTGGAATCTATACCATCAGGTCCCTGGCTCTCAGGATTGAACCACACCACCTGGTTTCCTGGGTCTCCAGATATTAGATGACATATCCTATTGGTTCTGTTCCTCTGGATAATCGTGACTAAAATTGCCATTAAACAAAATACAAATGGTCATGGATGTTCTTCTCCATGAGGTGTTCCCCGCAGACGGTTAAAGACTGATCACTGCTCTCCAAAGAGTAACACTTACTCCACATCACAACAAAATATCTTGGTGCTCCAGTTTCTTTAAAGTAATTATCCACATGAGATAGAAGATGAAATATCATAGCTCATTAAATTGTGTAACATGTCTCAGGGACACGTGTCCTATAAGAGTATAAACTCCCCGTATTTTTATTAACAGAGAAACAACCTGTGAGCTTCATCCTGTGGCGTGATCCATCACTCATGTCCAGGTTATACCCCTAGATCTCACTGCTCTCGCTGGCATCAAGAGGTGAGAGTGGGAAGTATAGAATGGGGCTAGAAGGAAAACTTCACTGTATAGCCTCTTCTATTTTTAAAATTTTGAACCATGTAAATATATTACCATTACATTTAAAACAATCTGTTGAAGTTGCCCTTTCTGGTTAATCGACATCTTACAATGCTTGCTGTGTTAGGAAAGTGTTAGCTACTATTAAAGAGTGAATGAGGCACTTCTGGCAATGGGCGTTGAAGAAAGTGATAAAATTGTCTAGATAGGTATCTAGGGGAAGAGCATTCTAGGAGGAGGAGGAGGAGGAAACAGCTAGGATATGGTCTGAAGGATCCTATTCTTGAGTGTGTGAAATCACCTTGGAGATGAGATTATGGTGAAATTCTTACTGCTCCATCAATATATCTATTAAGAGCCAATGCCATGCAAATTGCTCCCCAAACTGTGGTTACAGGATGCTTTTGTAACCTTGCAAATTGATTGAAGGATCAGAATTTTGCTTTATAATCATAAGTTCTGACATCTCCTGATTTCTCAGCCTAAATTTTCAATCAAGTGACACAGACTACCATTTTAAATATACCCTAAAGAATATTGTATATTCATGGGTCACTAGTGTGCATTTCCTTTAAAATGTAAATGTTATACAAAGGAACTAAAAAAGTAAAAGCTAAAGCATAAAATATTTTTTTACTGATTTTACTTTAACTTCATTTCAATTTTTATATTAATCTTTTAAAGATCAGCAAATGCAATTATTCTTTATTAAAAACAGAACTCTTCCATAAATTAAATTGAAAAACCTAAGCTTCTCTCTTTGGCTCTGTATCTATTTTTGTTCCCCAATTGAGTTTTCCAGTTATCATTGTTCTCTAATCTTTAGCTATTTAATCTCCTTTTGAAAGAGATACATCTTATTTTCTTATCCAAATATGTACAATACAGCATATTTGAACAACCTGAATAGCTGCTTAATAGAGTTAGCTTTATCATATTTCATTATTAGAAACTGCTGGGTTGGGAAAAATACAGGTTATTTTCTACTTAAATCTTCAATAGTGGGAGTGAAGCAGATATAGTGACTTCAAAAAATCAAAAGGAAAAATAAATTTATAAAATAAATAGATATTTTTTTTCTTTGTGCTGGTAAAGAATAGATTGGGACTAGAGGAGACTATTGCTTTTCTAGACAATTACTACTAATCTTCTCTGCTTGTTATTTTAAAGGCTCTCTCCTATTTGTTGCAACTTTCCCTCATGTATTACCAGTGCATAGTTGGAATAATTTCCTATTTCCTCAGAGTAGACATGACCATGTATATGAGTATTGGTGAAGAAAAGGAAAAGAAGCACATGAGTGTCCCCCATGTTGTTCTTTGTTGATGGAGAATGGAGGGTAGGGAGGAAGGTGGAGGTAAAGGCAATAGATTCTACAGTCAGGACATGCAGTTGCTAGATAGTGTCTCCTCTCTCGACTCCACCATCATTTTTCTATGGTCTCCTCTATACCACTGCAGATGGGAACCTGCGCCTCTATTTCTCAAACTCCCAAACTCCCTTGTCAGTTGGCTTTTTGTTGGATTAGAAGGTGGGATGAAGGGAGAAGCTCTTAGTTCTGCCTTCTGGTGGTGCTTCCTGCAGTGAGGGCAGCAGTAAGAGTGGCTGATGAGCACTGCTTCCTGGGTTTCTGCTCACACAGCCTGATCCCCAAGCAACAGTCTCAGGGGCGCAGAAACTGGCCTCTAGCCTGTTCCCTTTTGCTTTAGCTTTTCCCGAGGTAGGGGAGGGTATGGATTCCTGTAGTTACTGGTCTTTTGAGTAAAATCACCTACTTCTTTTTGTTCTCACAGTCCTGCAACACCTTTGCAACCAATTCCTTTATCAGATCCCCTCTATTTGAAATGCCTATACATACTCACACACACATTTTCTACAAAATAATGAGAAAACTTATACTTATTTTACAAGGTTTCCATCTCTCCTTCTTTAGTCTCTCTCCTACTTTCAGTGTTTTCTGTGACCTCCAGCTGCCCAGAATTTATCCTGACGCTTCTGGTTTTCCCGTGATGATTCTACTGGGTCCCCATAGCGACCATGTTCAGATGACCTCTCATACCAACTCGTATTACCTTGTATCTCATATTTCCAGGAGGGACTTCCAAAGTAATGAAAACTTGTACTGCCTCCCAGTCTTAGCTTACCACTTCTTTCTGAAGACACACGCTACCCTCTCAGATAGAATTAGAATTCCTCATCTCTGCTCACATAGCTAAGAACCTGCTCTTCTACTAAAGACAGAACTTACTACGTTGTACCAAAATTGTTGGTTTATTTCTATGGCTTTCACTAATAGCCTAAGAGTTATTTGATATGATCCCTGTGTCACAGTCTACAGTAGTCCTGGCATATGGACACATTTTTTTTTTTAAAGAATAAAGCAATGCATGTTGCATCTAGAATGACTGAAGTCCAAAGGTTTGCAGACCTAATAATGCAAATTAACAAGTGAGTGGCAATATTAGTCCATGATTTGAGGGGAAAAATGGTCATAAGTTTAAGCAGACTATAAACTCTTCAAGGGTCGAGACTAACCTTTCACATACCTGTATCCTCACTTCAATGTTGTGCCGAGGTGTTACATGGGCTAATGCCTGGAGGACTGTAAGAGACGCTGGGAATTAAGCAGACATGGCCCTGGAAGTCATGAATTAAAAAGGACCATTGAGGACCAGGAGGCAGGAACACAGAAGCAATATGAGGACAATTTTGCTTATTCCCTCAATAGCATCTTTTTACTGAAAACCATCTGAACCTCCATGGTATTGTCCTGCTGAAGCCAGCTCAGACTCCCAGAACCTCTGCACTGAGTTCACTTGTCTTAGAAGAAAGCAGTCAATTTGTTGTTCAGATATATGGTGGGTCTTGTCCAGATCCCTGTCACTGATCTGAAACATTAACTCTTGAAGGTATTAAGTAGTAGGCAATGGTTTAAGAACTCATCCTGTAAGGGTTTTATACATTTTTGTACATCTCTGCATATCTAGACAAGGTAACTCTAGAGACTTTGTGGAGCAGGGGAGAACTGTATATCAGTGTGAGTTTCAAACTCCGTGACTGGCAGGAGGGAGTGTAAGTGGACATCCTTAGATTACCCTGACCCGAACAACAATGTCCTACACCATCCTTACTAATAGGCAAGTGCACACACTCAATTAGCAGTCAACATGGGGGAAATAATTCCAGGGTGTATCAACAATCTTGGTAATTGAAAAGAAGGTGCCTCATGTCATCAGGGCATGGCTCAAATGGGGGTGAGTATAATTTTTCTGAACATTTTCTCTTTAGGTAATACTTCTCCATCCATCATGAGAATTTCTCAAGGCACTCCATAATGCTCCAAGGAGGGCAGCGTGTAAAATGTAGCAGCCAAAGAGAGGCAGTAAGGGACACAAAAAGCTGATGAGTTTGGGCAGAAATGTGGACTGAACTGGACATATTTTAATACACTTTGGTTTAGAAATCACCAAAAAAACAGGTGTGACAACTTTCAGAAGATGAGATCTCACTGGAACAATAAAATCATACCAAACATTTGAGTCAATGACTTAACACTAGAATCAATACAAATTTTAATTAACACATATTGAAATTAGAGATTCAGCCAGATCTTTCTAGTGTATCAGAGTCTAACCAACACCCTCAGAGCTGGTGGCAGGAGGAGAGACCTTGTCTATTTCCAGTCCAGCCTCCCTTAACCTTGCTCTTGGCTTAACATTCTTGTTCCTTGTTTTTCCTGGAAAGGAATTTAGACAAGAGAGGCTTAACTATTCACCCGAGAAGTAGCTATTTTGAATTTAATAAGATAGTGGAAATGGTGTAAGAATTTATTTTAATTTGAAAATCTATAAATTCAGTTGTGATCATGCTGATCAGAAGTTCTGACTGGTAGTTACAAATGCATGATTGTTGAAAATTTCAAAATGAATCATCATATAATAAATTAAGTTTATTTTATTTCACAAAATATTTCAAAGCATAGTCTTTGAAAAAGAAAATCATAAAAAGTAGTCCTTAGTGATGAAAAGTCCAGTAACATGTAGATATTGTAACTAAGACAAGTAATACAACAGATTAATATTTTACAAGCATCTCACACATTGAATAATCTTAATGTCTGAGGCATCTTCCCATATTATCTTATTCAACTTTCACAAATAACCTTACAGGATCCTTATTAGAACTTCTTCTCAGCTGTGGATCTTCTGGCTCAGAGAGGATAAATAACTTTGGCAAGGCCACACAGCTAACATTCACTAGAACTGTGATATTAATACAGGTCTACTACATGTTTTAGCACTTATTTTTCTACTCTGTTACACTGCCTAGAAATATTTACATTCATGCCAGACCTGTGTAGAAAGCTAATCTGTATGAAATTTTCTCAACCAATATTTTCGTGTTTCTTTCTAATTATTTTTAATAGCAGTTTACAAGCCCTTCAAAGCAACTGGAGATTTTGCCCTTTCTTTAAAAAAAAAAACAGCCAACACAATGATAATGTTCTATAATAATGGGCCTCTTTTGTAGAATGGCAGTCATTAATTCTTGTTTTCTTTCTAAGTAAATTCTGCTTATATAATTAGTACATTAGTAATCCAGTGTAAGTAGCCTGCTCTGACTGCTTGAATAAGTCAAGCTCAGGATCTTCTATGATAAGTTTTAACATCAACATGTTTCTTTCCTTCATAGCATTTATTTATATTTCTAATTATTGTTTTGTTTGTAGGGGTTTTTTCCTTTGGTATTTCATCTAGACTGCTGGTATTGTATTTTTTCACTCACCACTGAGTTCCTATCACAATGCCTAACAGCCAATAGACCCTCAATAAGGATTTGTTGGATGAGTATGGCTAGATGGATGGGTGGATGGACAGAGGAAGGAAATCAGCATGTAGCCAGATCATTTTGGACTGCTGGCATTTGGACTGAAGGCTTCATGACATGACCTAGGATTATATGACATGACCTAGGATTTAATCTGGGCTTTGAAAAGAGGGCAAGATGTTCAACATGCCAAGCCACATGTTAAAAATATATATGCTCTTTATTATAGCTTTTTTTTTCATCAAGTGCAATTGAGGAGATGCAGCCTAAATTAAGCCTCACAGCTTTTTTTTCAACACATGTGGGTGAAGAAGGTATTGTTATATTAAGCAACACAGCTAATTTAAAAGAGGAAATGAAAATCATTCTTAAATGAAGAGAGTCCCACTTCCCCTCTGGTTTCCTCTACCACTATCTATCCTTGAACTATAAAATGTCTTATTAGAAAGGATTTTCATCAAAAGGGAAAATTAAATCAGGTATGCAGATCTGCATGATGCACTAGAAATAGAAATGTACAACTGCGTTTTGATTTAGAGCTAAGGGACACGTTTGTTTGTTGTTTGTTCTGCAGTGTCAGGAAAGGCAATACAACCCAGGCAGTGGTTTTACTTGCTCAACATACAAGACTCTTAGCACCTACACTGCCTTTCAGCAGCCTAATTCATAACTTTATGTCCCTGCCTAGCCCTTGTAGATGTCTGAGTTTTCAACTCTCAATAGAACTTTGTCTTTTGATTACCATCAAGGGGGTTGTACAACTCTATCAAGGATTCCTTTATTGTGCATCCTGTCATTCCTCCTTTTTTAAAAATGTTTCCTCTCCCAAACTTTTGCTCTTATATTGAATTAGTTGATCTAGCAAATTCAAAATAATTCTTGCTTTGCTTTTGCTTTTCCATCTTTTGATTTTAAAAGGAGACGCTCCCTTGCTCAGGTGCGTCATAATATTCTCCTTGATCTTCTCCTGGAACAAACAGACTGAAAATAGCCTCTAGTCCTTGCCACACGAGCCCAGAGAGGATATTTACTTTGTCATTAGCTGTTCCTTCAAATGTGCTCACCAGCCCTCTCACTGCAGTGCAGTTGTCACAGACATTTCCCCATGTCCTCCCCCTTCCCCTGAATGTTCCTCTTCTGTTGGTTGTAGGTTTCTCTTTTCAGATAATTGAGTTAAAAGTGTATATAGTCTAGACAAATTCTGCCAGATGAGACAAGATGACAAAACAGTACATTTTAAGAAATAATGACCAGAAGAGGACGCGTTGTGCACTACTCTGCTCCTGATTGATTGCCTTCATTACTCAGCTCCGGCCACATAAGAGCCACATGCATTAAGAAATCTGTATCCTCTCCTCTCTTAGGACTATCTCTGCTTAACATTTAGAAAAATCAGCATCATTTCTAGATGCAGAGAAGAGAAGGCCCAGCTAAAACAGAATAGAGAAAAGCAAAGACCTTAGGAAATGAGACTCGAAAGGATGCTATGAAAAGTACTGGGATTAAAAAGCAAACCAACAAAAACTTTCTATTTTGGGTCAATAAAAGAGGCAGCAAGATATGTTGAAAAGCCCTGAGTTCTGTTCCAGGTTAGTCATGCATCACTGTTACCTTAGGGAATTCACATTTACTTTCTGGGGTTCACTGTTCTCATTTTTCCAAATGAGCAAGTCAGTTTAGACAATTTCCAAGTTATTTTCTAGATCTAAAATTCCATGATGCTAAGATAGAAGATATCATCTACTAACAACAGTGCAACAAAACAACCTAATCAAGTCTCTGGCATCAGAATTACTGGGTCCAAATCCTGCCACCACTTTTTTTTTATTGACACCAAGATCTTTGGGCAGATTTTAACTTCCCTAAGTCTCAATCTTCTCATCTGTTAAGTGGGGATAACAGCAGTGCCTATGCAGTAAGGTTGTTGGTGAATGAAGAAAGGTAATTCACTTAAAGCCTTATCCTGGTACTTGGTGCTCAGAAGCCACACTGATACTAGACTGTACTTCTCAGAAACACCTCAGAAGAAAAATAAAATGTACATTTGTAGGTAGATAAGTTCTAGATCTCCTGATTTGATATTTACAAAATCATATGCCAATAGATAAAGCCTAGTTAATTATATTCTCCTTCCTAAATTCTGAGTATCACAGTTAATATGTCGGTCTAGTATAGAGTGGGGCCAGGGAATTGAGCCTGAGGCAACAGCTAAACTCTGCTTTTTGCTGAGCATTGAGCTTGTGCCTTTGACAGCTTCTGGACTTCTGGGGAGTTCACCTCAGACTCAGCTAGATATTGTCTCTGTCACTGACAAGAATTTAGACTACATGTGGCAGTGGATGATCCGACTCCCATAATTTGTAGTCTTAACCATTCACTCCAGCCAATCTGTCCTTAAAAAGGAAAGCACTCCAGAACCACAGAGCGCTTGTTTCCATGGCAACAGCATAGGTCAATAGCTGCCGTCACACCTTCACCAGCCTTGATTGCATCTGGCAATTTACCATCTTCTGTGCTTCCTTTTGTTTGAGCCTCTCTCATTTGCTTAATTCCCATCTCAATTGGGAGAATTACAAAATGCAAAACTACAGGAGCTGAATTTAAATTAAAAGCTATGAGAGCCTTAAAAAAAACACTGGAGAGCACTGCTTATTGTAGCATATATCATGTATCATAGACATGTGCTTCTTGAAATTAATTCCTATATCCTGAACCTCAGACTCTTGCTTCTCATATTCTGTTGTAGCCTGGAAATTCTTCACTTGTAATACCCTATGGTTTTTGGAAAAATCAATGTCATTTGTGCCCTCCATGGCCATATTCTGCTATCATAGCTGCATATCTCAGCTTGGTCAGGATAAAGCCCAAACTTCTCAACTTGTCCTGTATTGGCTGACCTTTACTTATAGGTACTACCCTCCTCTTGCCCTTTTCCACCAACCCTCTACACTTAAGTGGTATTTATCTTCCTTTGACTCTTGAACACACTCTTTACTCTGGGTCCTCACATAAGTTGTCCCTTTTTTTTGAAACATCATTCCCTCAGCCTCTTTGTCTGGCTAGCTCCTAACTGTCCTCCAGGTCTGTTTCTTAACCCCAAGCCTAGTTAGTTGTCCAATACACCAGGTGTTTCCCTATCACACCATTATCCTAATACATTCTAGAAGCCTGTGTAAGCATCAGAACTCCTTAGTATGCATATGCCCACTGAATGCAGAAACAGGGTCTGCCCCACACCTAACCACAAACCCCTCTGCTGAATTTCCAGTGTTCTTTCAGTCACTTGATAAGTATTTATGACTAGATCATTAGAATCACTTGTTACAATTTCATGATATTGATGTTCTGCAACTTCCTGTCTACCCAACTATAAGCATCAACCAGAAGGTGCTTTTATTCAAGATCTATCTGCAATCTTCCTATCCATTGCAGGGATATCGGTAGATATCCATTCATTCAAAGTGGACAAATTCTAAAATCCCCAGTCTGTGCTTTTTTGATTTAGTCCATTAACCATTGAGTTTTAGGTCCAGCTCAATGTAGTGATCCTAAAAAGATTTAAAAATAAATAAGTAACAAACAAAAATGTTGAAATAAATGAAGTAAGTATTACTACTGAGCCGTTCACTTGTAGTGATCTGACAAGCCCCCTAGCCTGACGCCAGCAAGCCCTGGGTCCCTTCTTGCTACTAAACACACAGTGTTATGTTTCAGAGCTCATCACTCAGAAGTCAGGGGAAGAGCAGAAAGATACACAGTTTTCCATATGTGACACCACCTGAATTCAGTGACTGAGAATCACAGGACAAACCTTGTTTGTTTGAGCCAGGCATGGATGTTGAAGATGTAGCTACTCAGTACGTGGTACACTGATACCATGATATTTTGAGACCATTGTTTTTGACACTGGGACATTCTCAACTGTTAGCTTTTGAAATCACTAGCAAGCAACCTGTACAATGGATACCTTCCCTTCATCTCCCAGCCTTCTCTGATTCCATCACTAATTCTATCTCGATTTCTGAGTGACATCCAAACCTTCATCCCTAGCCATCAGTTTGGCCCATGCTGAATTTCAGATGTCTGAAGGACATAGGGAAATAAGCATCAGAAGGTGAGCTATGTGGGTGAAATGCTTCAAAAGGACAATGGGGCAGGAGAGTTTGTGCATAAATATTTAAGTCTCCTAGGGAAGGAGTATGAGGAGAAGGAGCCAGAAGCCAAGGGAAGCCTCATTAAAGAACCCTGCACTGAATGTGTCCACAAGAGAAACCGAACTTGTGAAGAAGCTGAGAAAGGGAAAGAGGGAGCAAGAATACATACCAGGCTGCACACGCTCACATCACATAAGCACTCAAAAGGGAATGCTGGACTGACTGACCACTCCCTAAATTGTAAAAACTGGTTATTGTGGCTTAGAAGAGCAGTTAAACACATGGAAACAGGCATCGTCTTCCCCCTTCTTGGTTTCTTTCCTTTCCCTCTTCTCCTCAGAGCCCCATGTCCAATCTCCCCACTGGCTAAGTGCCTGATGAGCTCTGCCCCCGTGCTGCCAGACGTGGCACCACCTGGCCCCACTGACTGGGGTCTCAGGAACAAAGCTCCTGTGGACTGAAATGGCAAAGAAGTTGTATGGCACTGAATTTATATACAAACCTGGCTTAATAGAGCCTTGCATATTAGTGATGTTCAAAATAACATACACAACTCTTCCTATTATACTGTTTTCCAAAATACTTCAGCAATTTCACTAAAAATGTTAGTCTTCAAGGAACAAACCTTAGTGATTTGATTAGCAAACATAACTGAGAATTTCCTATAAGCAAAGTCCTGGCAATCAAGCAGGAAGTAAGACAGAAAATGTTTCTGCCTTCAGGGAGCTTACATTCTAGGGAAAGACAAAGGATTATAAACACATACAAACACGTGCCAGGTGGTGGTAAGTGCTGTGAAGGACACTAAAACAAGGTAAAGGGTCTGAGATAAATGGTAGGGGGTCATTTCAGGTTGGGTTATCAGCTCTGAGTAGCTGTCTTTGGACCAAAGAAACAAAAGAAATGAGGAGGTCCCAATGTGAATGTCTGAGGGAAGAGCATTCAAGGTGGAGAGAATGTAAGGTCCCTAAATTCAGACAACTTTGAGGACAGGCAAGAAGGCTAGTGAGCATATAAGTAAACTTCCCCCCACAAAGATATGTCAATTACCCCTGTGTTTGCTAGTAGCCAGTTATCATCTACACCCAACAAGGTAATCAGGTAGTAAAGGCAGGCAACTTCTGCCTTCTTTCTATGTCTACTTACCTTCCTAGCAATTCTTGGGGGTGACAGGACAAGGGAGGGAGTAAAGTACGAGGACACTCACCTTCCCTCTTTACTACACACTCTCTGTTCCCCATCCCCTCTCCTACTTCCCATTTTCTCTTCTCTCCCTCCTTCTTTCATTTCCCCTCTCTGCCTCCTCTTCCTTCTTCTCCTTCCCCACCTCCCCTTTCAACTTTCTACCCACTGTCTGCAGCCTTTGTTACAATATTCCTCTGTTTTCTTAAAAATCTCAAAAGTGAAAATTGTCCTCGAGAACTAAAGAGAACAAGGTTTGTCTACGTCAGTTGAGAGCAGCAATTTGTGTTATATTATTAGCAAAACAAACCGCATGTACCACAATTAAAAGAGGAAGGATGTTGGGGGTAGGGGACACAGTAGCATCGGTATAATGATGGTGGCTTTGGTAGGTACTCACAGAAACGCAGGCGCGTTCACATCCTGTGACTTGCAGTTAGTCTCTGTTAAACTTCATGGCCAGCATCCAGCAACAGCACGCACCTGGCTTCTTGACCTTGCTTTCAGGCTGCAACCTGCAACATTTCACTTCAATCTGACTTACAATTCAACATAAAGGTAATATTAATATACGCCAATACTGGGGTAGAGTAATCTATCCCAGTCTATTAGTGACCTCCATGGCAAATGGGCTTTCGCTTAACCCATTGAAAACCTTGCTTTACCGCCTCCCAGTTACTGCTTAGACCAGACACTTAAGGTGGCTTCTCCAGCACCCACCTGTGGCTTGTCACCTCAGTGCTGCGGCTCACACCTCCCTTAAAATAACAGCACTTCAGCTGTTCTGGATTACCTGCCCCACTCATTCCTGCCTGATCCCCAGGGTCCTACCAAGACATAGATATGCTCTGGTGGTCTTTCTGTCAGGCTATTTACAGCTCCTATGATTGAGCACTAGGTAGGCATGAATATTGATTATTCTAGCAAAAAATTTCCTCTTTGAGACTTCAAAAATGACCATCTGCTCCAGGACCAATCTAGAGGTCAAGAGAACAATATTCTTCACTGTCCTACCCACTTCCACCTGGACCCTTTCGAGTCATTTCTCAACCCAGTAGCTCTTTACAAAGTAAAGTAAATGTTATCACATCACTCCTCTGCTTAAAACGTTTACTAGATTCCATTTGCACCCATATTTGAGTCTAAGCCACTGACCAAGACCCAAAGGAAATGCATCGTCTATGATTCCCTCCTTTACCAACGTAGCAGGTGTCATTTCAGTGCACCCTCAACTAAGCTCCAGCCATCATGGCTTCCTTTGAGTTCCCAGAGTACCATAAACTCCCCCATGCCTCAGATTCTTTTCACATGCTGGTCCCATCCCTGTCCCCTGCCACGTTTACTCGGATAACCCCTTTACCCTGAGGCCTCAGCTTAAGTGTGTCCTTAAAGAGGCCCCTTTGAGCCATCTTATTAAAATCCAAATCCTCTCCCTTCCCCCACTCCATTGTTCTCAAAACCAGAAAGCTTTTTTTTTCCTTCACAACACCTACTATGCCATTTTTATTTGTATTATTCAGGGTCAACTTGGGAAAACAAACCATACGAGTTTGTTTTAAAAGAGAGAACTGAATATAAAGCATTAGCTAAAAAATATTGGTAGACTGACAAGACAAAAAGAGGACACTGAGGTACCCCAGAGGTGCAGGAAACAGCCACCCTACCTAGACCAGGGATTATCAGAAATTAGGAGGAGGTGCCCTACAGGGATGGGACCCAGAGCTTGTTTGTTTCCTGCCAGTCCCTTGGGAGCTTGGAGGAGGGCCTGGAGAGCTGATTCTCAGATACCAGGAAAGGGTGCTGCCTGGCTGGTGCTGGCATCTCTGACAAGGTGCAAAGGAGCTGGTTCTGGGAGTGCTAGAAGGAACTAGAAACTGCAACCAACCAGTGATGCTGGAGTAAATTAAGTGACAACAGTAACGTCTCAGGACAAAAGGAGAACAAGAAGGACCAAGCCCCTTTTGCTTCCTACTGCCTACCAGTCTTCCTTACTGCCTCCTATTGACAGACCTTAACACAGATCCACCCGGCAAAGAGAAAATATAGCTTGCAGAGTTCCAGTCTGAGCAATTTACAGCAGCACATGCAAGGGTGGGTTTAGAGAGGATGTATCATAGCTTAATAAATGGTATAGTATTTATTTATTGTCTTTTCTTTCCTATTTGACAGTACATGTTCGGGACCCATGTCTTTCTTTTTATTATTTTACGCCTCCAGATGCAGAGCACAGTAAGAAGAAAATAGAAGGTACTCAATAAATATTCCTTGGATGGATGAATTTATTCATTTTTTTTCAAAACAACTTAGCAAAACGTACAATCCAATTCTTGTCAAATGAACAGTATTGAGTGCCTCATAAGATGGTCTAGGCATTGGGGCCAAAATGTGATTAGGCAGTTTCTTACTATTTAAGGAGATAATTTAGGACATTCTCATATGACATTAAGTAATAAAATGTCATTGCAAACATTCATGTTTCCCAAAGAAATGCACAGGCAACAAAATCTATAGGACATCAGAAAAAGGTAAATTCAGGTCTGGAATGATTCAGAAGACTTGTGTAAGAAGTTATGGCCAAGGCAGGCCTACGCAAAGCTGTGGAGGAGGGATGCATTTGGCAGGTTTTGAGATGATTCTGATGAGAGCAGAGAATTTGAGGGATTAGTAGAAGTCATTGGAAAAGTAAATTTGAACCAACTGTGGAAAATCATGAATTCTGGAGTTAGAATTATGAGTGTTCTATCTTTTACAAAGAGGAGACATTAAGAGGTTTGGAACAAAGGAGTGATGTGGTCATTGGGAATATTTTCTGAAGATAAATCTGGCAGCATCCTGGGGCTGGAGCAGCATTACTGAGTGTGTAGAAACTTGAGCCAGAAAGGCTAGTTGGCAGACTGTGACAGACAAAGACTGTGGAGACAGAAAAAGAAGAGAAAGATAACAAGTCACATTTAGAAGAAAGAATCAATGTAACATAATGTGGAATTGATCCAGGGCAAGGAGGGCGGAGAAGATCTCTGGAATTAATCCCCGGTGATACACAGAGAAGACTCAGAAGGGTGGAGATTAAATTCCATCAGAAGAACTTGACTAATAATGATATCAGCACAAGTCCCAGTGAATATTTATCCTCTAATAACTAAACCCCCATGTGGAAAATTTAATATGAATCTGGAAGAATATATACGTCTTCTTCTTGTGGGGCTTCAGAAGTGCTAGGCTTCTGGAAGTTATAATAGGCACATGGTGTCTCATTTCCATAGATATGCTCCTCGAAATTGGTCTGCCAAGTGTTTTCATATAGTTCCTTATTGGTGTCTTCTTTTGATTTAGGAGGACCCCTTTCCACATTTTCATAGTCGTCATCTATGTTAGCGTCCACCCCAGCAGAGCTGTGGTCTTGAGTTTGAACTGAGATTTTATACCTTGAGCTGATAACCTGGGGACTCAAAGGGAGTGTTTTAGAATAGTCTTTTCTCCTGCTTTTTCTCCTCTGCAAAAACCTCGGTAAGAAACCTTGCATTGTATTATGGTGTTTCCAGTGCCAAACACACCCAATTCCACAGATCACCAACAGTAAAAGGAGGGAAATTCCTATAGGAATGGCCACGGAAGCATTTCCACAGCTTTCCAGCATTTTCGCACTAATGGTGTCGTTTGATAGTATGGTGTAGCCCTTACTGAATTCACAGGTGCAGACCGATGTAACTCTTTGCAGGGTATGGTTCAAAAGAGCCGGAAGCTCGCTTAGGCATTTCTGTTTCAGATATGAAAGAAAATCATTTGATGAAGTCCTGATGTCATCAGAGGAGAGAAGATAGTTCTTGTATCTGATGATTATATAATTATTATTGTATAACTGCACTGTGTCAGGGGGAATTTTGTTCAGCTTCACTTCCTTTTCTATCAATGAAGCACAAATGGGCAGAAGATAACAGCAGAGTAGAAAACTCAAGAAGGGGAAGGTTGAACGATTTGCCATCCAGCTGCCTGCTATAAATTGAAAACATTTTAATTCCATATTTATTACACTAGCATAATAAAAAGATCCACCAATTTCTATTACTACATTAAGTATAAACATTTAGTGAGTTCTTCCTTCAGTATAGAATACAGCACTAGCTGTTGTGAGGAGGGAAAAAGAGTTAAAATTAAGAGCCTGTCCCTGCAGCAGCCTGAGTAGTTTTATCACTTAGATTGCAACATAGTTTTTGACAATAAGGCTGATAATTTCAAGAGAAAGATAATGCTTTGAATGCAATGGGAGGAAAGGGACCAGAGTATACATGTGCAGTCATTTCCATCACCATCATCCCCTCCTGTGAAGCCTTGCCTGTCCCTCTTTGTATGGTCAGGCACCATGTCTTTTCCTTAATCATGCCTTACTCTGTATTCCCATATTAATGAGTCAATTCTCTGTTACAGCATGACAACCTCAATTATAGGAAATTGTGTGTCTCCCTACCTGGTTAAATTGTGGACAGAGATCGGGTCTTTTCCTCTGTACACTCCTAGAGAACAGCATGACACCTACTACAGAAGAGACAATCAATATTTATTGAATGAATGATTAAATAAACTTAGATGCTGAGATTTGGAGTCATTAGTTTAAGTTGATAGTTTAAAATTCAAGACATAAAAGGTATAGTATGTACTTAGAAGAAAAGAGCTCTTTGATGTAACACAAAATACCTGAAACCAAAATATTTAAAACAAAATTGGAAAGCCTTCCTGTCACTAGTCTTCTCACAACTTTCAGCATTTAACTTTCATTCAATTAAGATAATTTTAGAGTGTTATCTGTCGATGTTTTAAAATGGCAAAGAGGAGAGGAACTGGCAGTGTTCAACAAGACCAAGTGTTCTATTATGATTTTTATCAAAACATTATTACTGTATCATTTTAGCCTAGACACAGAAATAGTTACATCCAGTATTGTTCTTGTCGTTGTTTTCTTCCAGTTTTTTAGCTTTCTATTTTTTTAATTTATTTTTCTTTTTTTATTGAAGTATAGTCAGTTTACAGTGTTGTGTCAATTTCTGGTGTACAGCACAAAGTTTCAGTCATACATATACATACATATATTTATTTTCATATTCCTTTTCATTATATGTTACTACATGATATTGAATATAGTTCCCTGTGCTGTCCAGTATAAACTTGTTGTTTATTTATTTTATATATAGTAGTAGTATCTGCAAATCTCAATGTCCACTTCCAGTTTTATTGATATAATTGACATAAAACATTGTATCTGTTTAAGGTATAAAACATGATGATTTGATATATGTATATATTGTGAATTGATTATCACACTAAATTTAATTAACATCCATTACTCACAGTTATAATTTTTTTCTTGTGATGAGAACTTTTATGATCTATGCTCTTAGCAACTTTTAGTATACAATAAGTATTGTTAACTATAGTCATCCACTATTGTTAATAGTGCATATGGGGTGATTAGCATCATCTATTGAATGTCAACATCAATAATATTTAGGTATTTGGGGTCATCTTCTAAACACTTACACATGCATTATCTCATTTAACCCTACCATGCACAGCTGTCATGTGAAATACATACTACTGTTAAACCTATTTTATGTATGAGAAGAGAGGATTAAAAAAGTTAAATAACTTCTTTAACAACTAAGAAGTGATTAATTCTGGACTCAAATAAAACTTTCCCCCCAATATTATTCTTACCTAAGTTTTTATAAATGTTTATCAAGCACATCCATCACTAAATTTTTATAGCTTGATTAGCTCTGAGGTTCTCGAGGGCTGGGAAGCACATCTTATTTATCTATATTACTAGCAGCAGTACTAGACACAGAATAGCTAATTTATTAAATATTTGTTAATGAATAGAGCAACCTGCATTAAGATAACAACCGTAATGATAATAGGAAAAAAGAGAATACAGGAAATTGTGCCTTACTCCCAGTGAATATTCATGTACAACAGTGAACTTTTCTGAATTTGTTCAAGGTTGGAATACATCACATGTACAACTTTTCAACTTGGCATTTCAAAGGAAATACAAATGAAATATGACATGTAATTAACTTGTAAAATGTATTTGATGAAACTATAGGACAGACATCCCAGATCGTGACATCTTTTAACCTCTTTGGAAGGTCTGTAGGTTCCCTCCTTCTCTAAGGCCAGACACTGCTTGTGTTCAAGGGCAAAGGTTTGGCAAGTGACTTTAACCATGAGGACCCCAATTCCTTTTTGTAACAGATGAGAACTGACCATATGTAAGATATTTTACAGTATAAATGATTACTCAGTTAAGCAAATATTTGCCAACATATATGAACTAATTCAAATATTGATCAAAACTAATCAGCTTTTTAAAAGGTGCTGGGACTACAACAGAAGTGGGGAAAGCTAACTATAATCTCCTAAGGATAAGGTAATAAATTGTTCTCTGGTTTTCTAAGAGGAGGATTAATTTTTATAATCAGTGTTGTTCTATGTAGAGTAGACATTCTAGTACATTCTCAATATTAAAATTGTCAAAAAAAAGTGTTCACTGAGATAAAGACAAGGAGACGTTATACAGGAAAATAAATGCATCCTTTCCCTTTCTTCAGAATAACTTATTAGGAAAAAACCTGCGGGAAATAAGCAAAGACCTACTAGAATGAAGACATATGTTAAACAAGAGTCCGACAAATATAACTTACAAGTTTCACTTTGCCCAATTTGAAAGAAGACTATTTGCTTTTGTTTTGGAAAATAATTCCAACAGGTTATCTGACAATTATTCATTTGTCTTAAAATCACAAATTGTTGACAAACTTCTGAAATTTTCAAATCAGATATTGCCCTTCTGTTTGGAAAACAAGGCAACAATGAAGCATAATCTTATACTTGTGAGCCTACATACTGGTAAAGAAACAGGAATGTCACTCTCAGTTTGTAAATTGGTTTTTCACCCAATGGCCACCTATGGCAATTTTTCTACACTGTTTGATAAAATAAAGTCATTAATTATTTAAAATGAGCTAGGTTTTTTTTTTTAAAATACAGTTTTTATTACCCAAACAGCTTAAATCAGGTTCTTACTCACCTTGAGATTTGAATGCCAAGCACCGTTTTGCTCTTTTGGTTATGTTTTAAACTCGCTCTGGCTTAGAACTCGTTCCTCTTTTTTGTGTAAGTCAGTTACTTCCTTCTTTAACCCCGCCTTTCAAATATTTCATACTTGAAAAGTTTCCTGGCCCTAGAGGAAGTTCTTATCAGATGCCTCACAAGTAAGATAAATTGTATGAGTTTTTGAATAAGGAAGTCCAGCTCTTTGTCATAATCCAGTAATATTCTCCAACTATATTCAAAAGTGATGCATGAAGCCTGGTTGGTTTTTTATTTGAACAATATTTGCAGTCCTCACTTTAGAATCAATAAAAGTCATTTAATTTGCACTTCAAAGTTTTTAAAAAGAAATACTTTTAAATGCAGTAATACATAGGTCTTATTTACTTGTCTGCTTGTCTGCTAGAACAGTCCTTGTTCCAAATACTATGTCCCAATGCCCCAGGCTACATCTTACACTTGTCAAACCTGTATCCCAATTTTGGTTCAGAAGGTGTTATTATGAATTTAAATTGATAAAATAGGAATTTCCTAAAGTATATTCCAAGGTGAATTACTTCTGGGATTTTCTAGTAGGTCTTTCAAATAAATTAGGGAAATATTGCTTATCTGGAGATTCAGGTAAGCATATTAATGACATTTATCATATTAAAGGCCATGAGCTGTCCTACAGCAAACAAAAAAAAAAAAAAAAGAAAGAAAAATTATGTAACTTCATTTAATAATAGTAGCCACCATTTTCTGAGCACTTCCTATGTATTCTAAACCCTTTGTGTACTTACTACTAAGTAAATCCCGACAGCAACCTGATGAGAGAGGACTCTATGCATCCTCTCTAACGGAGGAAGAGGGGATGAAAACAGAGTGGTGAGATAATCACCCCCCGTGGGGCTGGCAGCTGGCCTCTGGCACCTGTGTGCTACTGCCACTAACCTAGCTGTCTCTCTAGGCTGAAAGACACGTTTCCAACACAGAACTCTTACTTAATAGCATCTCTCAGAAAACAACTCCGTGGAATGCCAAAATGGGAAATGCTGAATTAGATGAGATGATAAAGTAATGGAAATTTTGCTAACTTAAGTTGTACTGGAACTTTTTCAACCACAGAGCATGAACTTTGTATATGGGTGGTTTAAATGAAGATTTAGTTACTGGGATACCAATGGGACATTCAAAGAACAGTACTGTCAGTACTGACTGGACGTCGCCACTGTGCCAGGCATTGTGCTACGCAACAGGGGTGCAACAGTGAACAAACTCCCTGCACCACCTAAAGCCTAGTCAAGAGGCTGCTGTAACCACAGATCATTTCAGATCAAGGTGGTAGGAGCCCAGAAAGGAGCCCATTATGCACAGGGAACCGTGGGAGAAAGGAAAAGAGATATCCAGCTCAGAGTTGTCAGGAAAAGGAAGACCTGAGCAAAGCCTCACAGAATAAGATGGAGATAATCAAGGCAGAACAGGAGTGTTCAAGGCAAGGATCCCCAAGTGAAGGAGATTATGAAGTTGTGAACCTACGAATGTGTACGTGCTCTCCAGGCCCACCAGTATATTTCACTGCAATACTAGCCACCCCTCCAAGTAATACACACTCACATGGGCACACAATCCACAAATAATGTAATAAATACAATATTTATGTAAATCACACGGTCTACTTTAGAACTCAGGACAGTTGGATATTCATCCAGATTTTGCCGTTTAAACTTAGAAAAAGTATTTAACCCTTTATCATTTTAGTTTTTCAAAGACAAATAAAATGAAGGGATATGGCCCTTTTCTCTAGATAGGATTTATTTTTGAGTAACAGATATAAGATATAACCATTCTTTGACTTTACAGAAGAAATGCTCTATATATACACTCAAAATAGAATTATTGTGTACTCATTATTTGAGGGATCAGGTACTATGACTTGAGTTCTATGTTTTCCTACTTCTCTGTCTTTGGACTAGCAAGACACATTTTTATTGACTTCTCACAGTTTCCTTTTTAATCACAGTGCTTATATCTAGGGTTTCTTCTCCTGCTGTTCCTTCCATCATGTGGTTTGGGTAGCAGAAGGCCTGGGAGGTCAGTTGTTCTATAGTGTAATTTGGACTGGACAGTTTATCCAAATAGACCTTTTTCTCCTACTAACTAATGGCTAGCAACCACTTTACTTAACTGTGATTTAAATTCCTAGCAATTTCTTTTGTGTCAGTTAATATCTATAGATTTTAACCATGTGCTTTTTCAGATACTTGAGCAGAGTAATATTAGTGATGATAGACATGGACAAACGTTTATGTATATGGATTTTATTTGAAAGCTTGCCTGATTAAAAACAACTCCCTGGATATTCTGTAAGGAGCCCCCAAACTCCATGCTACTGGTGAAAGACTTTACGGAAATGTACATTTTAGCATAAGGCATTATGTCGCCTGGGAAAGGTAATACACTTACTAGCTAGCAAATTCATTAATACTGATTGGTTTATGAGATTAACCAAAAATCAACTAGAGCTTTAATGGAATAAGTCACTGCCTTCCAACTACTAAAGTTTCACTGTGAGGGCCAAAGAGTTAAGAAAATTTTAAAGTGAGGACGTTGAGCAGTTGAAAGTGAGGAGAGAAGGCATGAATAAGAAGGGGTCAAAATGAAACCACTGCAGTTATGCTTTGGGCCAATCCAGTCAGCAGCTGGCAAACTTAAATCATACAATTCTGAGGAGGTGGGAATGGATTTTACTGGAAGAGATCTGAGGCATTATTTAGACAAGGAATTCATTCCCAAACCTGAAATTCTATCTAGATCAATTATGAAGCTTTTTAAAAAATGCAAATTCCTAGGACTCTGGGGATTCTGCTTCATTATGTCTAGGGCTCAGGGATCTTTATTTTGAAAGTTAAGAACAATTCCAAGGAATTTCTAAGTTAGAGGAATAAGTGATTGTACAAACTGTGGGGGGAGGAATTTTACTTTTGATTTTACACTCTTTAACATTATTTTATCTTTTTTCATTAACATGTATCACTTTTATAACAAAAATGAACACTGAAATCACCCAGATGGTTTTGACTTATGGCCAGGGTTGGAAACTATTGATACAAATGAACCCTGTGAGGGTGAGAGAAGTGATGTGATTTACTCCATAGCCTCCAGCCTAGAAAGCAGAAATCTAGCCCAGATATCAAAACAGTCTCCTGACTCTGACCCAGTACTTTTCTAATATACCACACTATCTCCATGAGGAGTAGATACAAAGTCAGTTCCTAGATGTCTGTCAGAATATATATGACAGGAAGTTAGAGACAAGAAAACGAGAAAGACCCGTCAGGGATGCCACAGGTAGTGAACCATGAAAGATGTTACTCTGCTGGTGAGCCACTTTAAGTTGTGAAATCTGCCACCTGAAATACCTGTCATGACTAAAGAGAGGTACATGGTTATGACTCATGTGACAACTAAGAAAGGTGAGGTTATGGTCAAGGGCTAAAAAAGAAGACACAAAGAAAAACAAAGTAAAAAGACCCAAGAATTCCACTCCTAGGTATATACTCAATAGAAATGAAAGCCATCTGTGTTTATGACCACTTCCTTCATGATATCCCAAAGCTCTAGAAACATTTCAGATGTCCATCAACAATACAATGGGTAATGGATCATGGTAAATCCACACAACGGAGTACAGCACAACAATGAAAAAACCAAGGTACTGATATGCACAACAACATGGATCAATCTCAAACTTAAGATAGAATTAAAGAAGCTATACACAAAAGAAGACATATGTCTGATTCCATTCCTGAAATCATGTACAGCTTACCTATGAACATATAATGACAGAGGTCAGAAGAGTGGTAATTACTATAGACTGGGAGGTACATAAGTTAGCCTTCTCAGATGCTAGAAAAGTTCTATATCTTGATCTTTGTGGTGGCTAAAAGATGTATATATATATAACTATTCATCAAGCTGTCCACTTAATATTTGTGCACCATATTATGTAAATTGTATAGTAATTTAAAAAAAGAAATTGGTAATAAATAGTAAGACAGCTCTTTCAAATGTCATGAAAAATTGAGATAACTAGATATATGTTTTCTATTCATTCAGATTACTGTCTTTTTTGGTAAGCTGGTCTACTAATATGAGTAGGGGAAAATTTTGTTAAATTGCAGGTACACTTTGAGCTGGATGAATTATAACTTTATCTGAAGCTTCCTGAGTCTGGAAGTTGGCAAAGGTTGATGGGAGTTATTAATGAATCTTGAACTTCCACCAAGTCAAAGCAGGAAATTTCTACTTTCTGAGATTATGAATATGGTCTTTCATTGGCACACCTTGACTTACTTGAGGGATGTGTTGCTGAAAAATTATATCCAATCTGAAAACACAGGTTGAAAGCAATTTTACCTAAAAAAGAATAATTCTGGGATCTTGGGCAAGAAACACAACTTCCCCATCTTGCTTTCTTCATCCATAAAACAACAATGGATTCAATAATCCCCAAGGTTCCTTCAAATTCTACTAGGTAGAAATGAACATCATAAAAATGGTCCTGACATTCAGAACAGGATGTTTAAAAGTGGTTTTCATGCTTGGTATACACTTCCTTTTACTCCAACTCCCCTTTTTCATCATAAGTCTTTCCTAATTGTTAACACAGATCAGATAACATGTCTTGAAACTTGCTTCAACTTCAGTTGAACAACACTTCTTTCTCCTTCCCCCATCCTTTCCCCTATTATTGCTTCAGATTAAAATACATGGACATTAGAAAGCTGAATAATCATTCAATATGAAAAAATTGAAAATATTTTACTTTGTCATGAAAAAACTGAAAGCTGCATAATTTAGCAGTCCTATATCAGAAACACCATTCATCTTAGACTGTGTATATAACTGTACAAGTCAGATAATTAGTAAACAAGTCCAACAGATTTTTCTTTTGTTCATTTGAGAAGGAGAGTCCTGTAAACTAGGATTAATAATAGACACCAGGTCCGTCACTGTTTGATTCTGCCAACTTCTTCAGCAAACGTTGCAAGGCATTGCATAGCATTCTTTTAAAATAACTGGACGTATTTTGAAACTTTACACTGTAGTGAGGCTGGATGTGAGAACTATTGGGTAGTAGACACCTTTCTCCCACAGACAGTGTTGATTACTATCACCATTTCACACCTGGCAGGGAGGGGGTCCTCAGGGGTGATCACTTGTCAGAGGAATGAGTCTTCAGAGCACTCTGTTTGAAGACCTTGAATGATCTTATTTGTACACTGATTCTGAGCAGGAAATTAGGGAGGGGTAGAGACCAGTATCTATTTTAGAGTCACTTTTTTTCCCAAACTGAGGTGGTGCAGGAGGAGTAGAGGGTGAAGAAAACAACAAACACTAACAGAGTGGGTGAGGCAGGGGACCTGTCTAAAAGGGTCCTGATAATGAGGCCCTCTTTCTCTCATGTGGGAATCATCATCAGGTAAACATTGGTGGATATTTACCCAGAACAGGAGGGCATTTAGTGCGTGAGGCATACATTGTTAAAGGTCTCAGATAGGGCAGTGTTATGCCCCGGCTAAGCCAGCTTCTCTGAATCCCACATTCAGGCTTCCTTGTAGACCACTGGCTTCTCTTTTGAAGACCAGGCTAAGTCATGTTCTTTCTTAAGAGACATATCTCACCATGAAATGTTCCTTTTATTAGTTAACTTATCAGAATTTTCAGACCACCTCCCTTTTCAGAATCTATCCTATCTTTAACATTAACTAGCTGGAGCCAGACACGCAGTCACAGAGAACCTCAATTTCTTATCTACAATGAATTTTAGTGGGTTAATGGTTCTTAACCCTAGCTGTTCACTGGACTCTCCTTAAGGAACATTTAAAAATACTGATGCTTGGGTTCCAGTCCACAAAAATTAAAGCAAAATCCCCGAGGGTGAAATTCAAGAATTACTAGTTTCTAAAAGCTCCTCAGGTGTTTATGAAGTCCTCAGCGAGCCAGTATTGAACAGTCAGGCCTCTTTTGAACTAATATTCCGTGACTCTGTGCTGTCTGATCTTGAGAACCACTTAACTCCTCACTTCAGTTTTCTTCACTACGAAAAGAGAACTTGAAATACAGTGTTGTAAAAAAAATCTGCAAAGTGCTCAAAGTTCATCCCAGAAATACGTTATTAAAAATTCTCAGGAATGTACATGCTCGCTAAAATGACACTAACAGTTCACATTGACTGCATACTTGATCATGTGTCAGACCATTCTCTGATTCCTTTACGTGGATTTTCCCTTTTATTACTATAAGGATAGGGATGGGTATTATTTACTAGTTTGAACATGAAAAAACTGAGATATGGAGAGACCGAATTACCCTCTGAAGGTCAGATAGCTCTTTCCGGACCTTGAACTCACACTCACACCATGCGACTTGAGTCTAGAGCAAATGCTTTTAACCTATACAGTATTTACAGACTGTCCTCTTACTTTTGGTGCGACCAAATGCTTATGATGTCCCAGATTAAAATCTGCTTTATCCCAAATGGTGTAGAGTTGAACCTCTATTTGTTTCAGAACACCTGACCTGAGCCAGAGATGGTGACCCTGACTGTAGGAGGTTTGGTGGGTTTGACTGGCTGAAGCAAAGCTGTTGCCTGGGTTTTGATGAAGTCTGAGGGGTTTCAGTAAGTAAGTGATAAAGGAGGTATAAAAATAAGAGACTGAGGTGTAAGATGAAGCACATGATTAAGAATCTTTCTTCTATACAATTCACAGAAGAGTGACATGTTCAAAATGGGGCCTGAGTCTGGTGGCCCTTGTTACTACCATGGAGGATGATGGGGATGACCGCAGGCTCAGCTCCCACTGGGGTCAGTGAGCTGCTCCAAATAAGAGTCTTCCCACTTCTCTGCATGTACAGGGACGTGCCCTTACTCCAGTCCACATCATCTCTTGCCTGAACAAATGCAATAGCCTCTTACTGGTCTTCTTTATCCTGCCCTGGGCATCCTACCATACTGTGTGCTTTAAGCTGACAAGAGTGATATCTCTCAAACATCAATTAGTCCACGTCTGCCTCATACTTAAGACCCCTGAGTGGCTTCCTAGAGTCTTGGAATTAAACCCCAACCCTTACTGACAAGGATTTTCATGATCTGGCCCCTGCCTCCTCCCTCTCTCATTAGATCCAGGCACTTCTGCCATCTCTAATTCTCCAATGCACGCAGTTCGTTCCTGCCTTTAGGCCCTGTGTTAGCTGTTCCCTTCAGCATGATGTTACACCTGTGCATCAATACTCAGGTAAAGAAACTGAAAATCACCACTGCTTTGGGACCCCCAATTTACCCCACACCATGACATTATCTTCCCTCATCTCCAAAGTAACAACCATCCAGGTTTTTCTGTTAATCATTCCTTGCTTTTCTTTATAGTTTTACAACCTCTGTATATATCTCTAAATAGTCTGGAAAACTAGAGAGCAAGCACAGACTCAGCTAATGTAGGCACGGCAAGACCTCCACTACAGATAGGCTCCAGGGGGAGAGAAGCCACGCTGAGCCACAAGACCACCGGCTGTGGCAGCCTCCCTAAGTGCCTATAAAGCCCCTTCTGGTGGGCTGGGGTGTCAGTGGGACCGGCCCAGAAAGTGACATGTGAACATACAGCTTGTTGCCAGGCAGCTGGTAGGGCTCTAGCATGGACCAGACATGGATGTCCAGTGGAGGCAAAGTCAGGAGAGAGAGGGTGCTTTGTATTTTCTGCTTCTGAGTATGGCTTTTAGGGGTAGGTCAGAGAAGAGCATTTCTGTGAGTCAAAGGGGCTTCAAGTACCCTGGCAGCATACCGTCAAGGCAAGCCAAGTGCAGGAAAGTCTCAGCGCCAGGCCCACTGGGACCTTCTGTCCTTCGGCTTAAAAGGGTGCAAAATCTTGTAGTTTCTTATAAAACTAAACATACCTTCAACATATGATTACCACACTATCACATTCCTTAGTATTTACCCAAAGGAGTTAAAAACTTATGTTTACACAAAAACCTGCACAGGGATGTTTACAGCAGCTTTATTCTTAATTGCCAAAACTTAGATGCAACCAAGATGTCTTTTACTAGCTGAAGAGATAAATAAATATCTAGACAATGGAATATTATCCAGGGTGAAAAAGAAATGAGCTATCAAGCCATGGAAAGACATGAAGGAAACTTTCATGCATATAACTTAGTGAAAGAAGCCAATCTGGTAAGACTACATACTGTATGATTCCAACTATACAACATTCTGGAGAAGCAAAATTATGGAGGCAGTAGAAAGATCAGTTGTTGTTTGTGGTTGGGAAAGGGGGAAGATACAAATAGGCAGAGCACAAAGGATTTTTAGGGCAGTGAAAATACTCTGCATGATACCCTAATGATGACATTATACATTTGTCCAACTCATAAATGGTACAACACCAAGACTGAACTGTAATGAAAACCATGCACTTTGGGTGATTATGATGTCTATATGTAGGTCAGCTGTAACAAATGTACCAGTCTGGTGTGGGATGTTGGTAATTGAGGAGGCCCTGCATGTATTGGGGTAGGGAGTATACTGGAAATCTCTGTATCTTCTCCTCAATTTTGCTATGAACCTTAAACTGTTCTAAAAAATAAAGAACCTTAACTTTTTAAAAAGGTAAAATATCAGCTTCAATAGGATCTATTACTTTCAACTAAAACTGTGACTGATGCACTGTAAATTTATATTTTTTATATTTGTTTTTGCCTTATGTTTTTAGATGATCTTACGACATGTTTTATTGGATACATGTTGGAACTATTCTGTTGTAAGGGACACAATCACAACTCAAATGCTTACACAAAGCAGATTTACGGAGCTATATAACAGGAAAGTCTATGAGTTCAATTTCACTGGTAATCTTTTATTTCTCAAACTGCCTAATGGGTACATGGATGCCTATTATAATAATTTTATACCCTCCTGAATATCTGAAATACCTCAAAATAAATTACAACAAAATGAAATAAACAAACAAGAAGTAGTTGGATCCAGTAGCTCAAGAAATGTCATCAGCCCTGGACCCTCCTTCTCTGGGCTGGCTCCCTTTCCTCTGCAGGCCCTCTAAAGCTGGAATTCCCTGCAGCTCCAGGCTTGCTATATTTACAGTGGGCAGTATAGTGGCAAGGGTGCTTGACTTCTCAATAATTCCAGAGGTCCCAGAACTGACCACTGGCCTGAGTCAGATTTCAAGCCAATTCTTGGACAAACTGCTTGGCTTAGGGTGTATGATGCTCTGATGGGCTCTGATGTGAAGCCAGGCTCGTGTGTCCTCCTTGAGCTGATGGAGGAGGCTAACCACTTCTCTTCCTTTGCTGATGCAGTTTACAAAACGATATTGCGGAGTTTTGACTAGAAGAAGGGGGATGGATGAGGGGCAGGAGAAACACAAGTGAGTGTTTCTTTTCTTAAAGATTCTTTAAATGAAAAAGGACAGGGACAAGACAACAGTTCTCTCAGGACAGAGACAGTTATTTCTCGAGTTGTCTCCCAAATTCCTTTGAGCTCCTAAGGCAGTTCCAAAGCAGAATTATTGCCAATAAGTCAAGAAGAACCAACATTGTCCCATTGGCAGAAGGAGGTAATAGAATTATATTTTTGTCAATAAGACTAGTATTTTGTCAGAGTATCTATGGCAAAGGTTCTCTCCTTGACTGAACTCTAGCTAGGCTCCTCTCAAGCCCTTTCTCATGTAGGCCTCAACCTTGGCCTATAAAGACTTGAACAGACACCAACATAGTTTCTAGCAGCTCAAGACTGCACCCCTAGGATGACTCTCACACCCCCTGAAAGTACCTGTCTGAGAAAACTCCTTCCTGCCAAAAGAATTTACTGTTTGTTTCAGCCAATGCTTGGAGATAGAGCCCATCTCCCAGTCTCTGTGGGAGGATAGGTACCCAACTTTGATAAGGGCCAGTCAGCAAGCCCAGATGGATGTCACAAGGATCAGCTCCCTACCTCTTCTTGCTTTTTGTAAGCTTTTGCCTTACTGACTCTGCTGAGCCTCCCTCACCAACACTCCTGTTCTCACTCTCCCTCTAAAACACCCAGTCACCTCTGTATAAACTGAAGTTGAGTTCAGTTCATGCTGAACTCCTTTCCCTACTGCAGTAGATTACTGATTATAATCAGTCCTATCACTTTACCGGGTGTCTGGCTTTATCTATCCTTGGTCCCTGTATCACCCCTAGTGAAAAAGTACCAGAGGTTAAGAGCCAGTATGTTCCCGGAGCAAAAGCTGTAGAATCAAAAACCAAAAAAACACTGCCCTCTACTGGCTGAAAATCTGGATTTGGCAATGAACATTTTTTTCCACTTAACCACCCCCAATTCTTTTATGTATGCCAAGTTATCATCATCATCTTTGTTATAAATATGACTTCTTTGCAACTGATCATTAGAGACCACCATACTCAGGGCCAGCAAAACTGGAGCAGGTAGTATGTGTGACTATTTCAGCCAGTCGGCCCAGCTGTGGGGAGACAGCTTGAAAGTGCTCACTGACAATTTCAGAAGGCGTCTTTATAAGCCGACTTCAGCTTGACAAACTCAGAAACACTGAGCTACTTCACATAAATTCAATAATTCATCCTTTTCATTATAGTACCAAGAGAATTTGCTGACGACATTGTTTAAAAAATTTTTTAGCTTTATTAAGGTGTAACTGACAACTTGTAATATATTTAAAGTATACAATGTAAAGATTTGATGTATGGATACATTGTGAAAGGATTCTCCAATTGAGTTAACATACTCATCTGCTCACATATTTACTTTTTCTATTGGTGAGAACACAAGATCTACTCTCTTACAAAATTTCAAGTATATAATACAGTACTGTCAACTATAGTCACCATACTATACACTAGACCCTCAGACCTTATTCATCACATATCCTAAAGTTTGTACCCTTCTACCAACCTGTCTGCATTTCCTCCACCACCCCCTATCCCCTGGTAACCAACATTTTATTCCATGAGTTTGTCGTTCTTGTTAGATTTCACATATAAGTGATACCAAGCAGTATTTGTCTTTGTCTGACATTTAAATTAGCATAATGCCCTTCAGGTTCATCCATGTTGTCGAAAATAACAGGATTTCCTTCTTATTTTAAGACATTTGAATAATATTCCATTGCCTACATGTATCACATTTCCTTCACTTATCATTGATGGACACAGGTGGTTTCCATATCTTGCCTGTTATGAATAATGTTGCAATGAACATAGGAATACACATATCACTTCGAGATTCTGATTGTGTTTCCTTTGGATATACGCCCTGAAGTGGGATTGCTGGATTGTAAGGTAAAAAAAAAAAGTTCTATTTTTAATTTCTTGAGGAACCTCTATACTGTTTTCCATAGTGACTGTACCAGACATTCCCACCAAGAGTATACAAGGATTCCTTTTTCTCCACATCTTTCCCAGCATTTGGTATCTCTTGTCTTTCTTACAACAGACATCCTAATAGGTGTGAGGTGATATCTCACTGTGGTTGTGATTTGGATTTCCCTGATGATCAGATGATGTTTAGCACCTTTTCATGTACCCGTTGGCCATCTGTATGTTGTCTCTGGAAAAAACATCTATTCAAGCACTTTGCCATTTTTAATTGGGTTATTATTATTTGCTATTGAGTTATATGAGTTCCTTGTATATTTTGGATATCAATGCCTTATTAGACAAATGGTGGGCAAATATTATCTTCGTTTCCATATGTTCCCTTATTTTGTTTATGATTTCCTTTGCTGTGCAGAGAAGCTTTCTAGTTTGATATAAGATGACACTGTTTATCTGCACCTTCCTTGATCTTTAATTTTTAATATTTTATTTTGAAAAACAAATATTTACTGTTTGTTCATTGTAGGAAATTTGAAAAATAAAGAAACCTTAAAGGGGGCAGTATTGATAAAATTACATGTTAAAAACTCGTAAGAAAAATACAGTGGGCAACAACCCTAAAATGGACCTCTCTCCTCCTCCTCTATCACGGATTTCTTGGCATATCTTGCAAGCAATCTTTTGACTCCTCTGCTCTCCACCCAGACAGCTACTTTCAGCACAGGTCTTCACTTCCTACTTTACTGAGACCATTGCCTGGAGGTGGAGGCTCTGACCTCCTCCCTAGCTGTCTCCAGAGCTCTCCACTCGTTCCTGCTAGTTTCAGAGGAAGAGCTGTCTTCTTTGTCCTGAAACCAAGTTCCTTCCCCTGTGCCCCCTGCGCCCTGCGTTATATTCCTTCAAACAGGCTTCACCATCCAACATCCTAAATTGCTCTTTCAGTTACAAAAGCTGTATTAACCCAAATGATCTGGCAAATAGTATTATAAATAATATCCCATTTTCCTCATCATCACTGCCCAACTTTTTGAATGATCTAAACAGACTGTTAACTCTGCCCATCTGTAGAAACTGCCCTCACAAAGACTCATCTCTCATTATTATTCTCCTTGATTTTTCTGCGACGTCTGGCACTTCTCATTACCCCTCTTTTTTTGCCATCATACTTACCTCCTGGATTGGAGTCTCCTCAATCTTCTCTTTTGGTTCTCCTCCTTAGCTCCTGATTTTCTGTGGTCTTTTTCTGTCTCTTCAGGTCCTCTAACTCCCAGCACTTCAGATGTTTTGATCCATGTAGTCCTTAATAAAAGAATTCTGAAAATTATGTACCACCTCACACATTTTTAAGTTGATATGTAAATTTTTCATAAGATTAAGGGTCACAAGGAATAAAATATCTACAACAGTGAATATTATATGTGCAGCTTAAATACATTTTTGCCAAAACTATGGAGCTACACCTTCAGTTTGTGGAAAACTTCACTATGTAATTTAATTGCCAAACAGTCTTCACTGCCAAACCAATCAATCAGAAAACTGACTTTGCGTTCAAACTCAAATAAGTGTGTTAATAACTGTTCTGTGACAATCATCTCGTTTGTAAATTCTAAGTCTTGGGAGAGAAAAAAGAAACAAAGAAAAAAGGGAAAGAACAGAAGAGAAATGATGAAGAATGAAGCCTTGCTGCAGCTTTGCCTCTGGGAGGAAGCTTCCTGCAGAAGCTCTGCAGCCTCAGATTTCCCCTTTGTTTCAGGGGTTCCAGAGGTGTTTAATGAAACTGAGGGCAGTCATCAATTACATCCCTTAGACTATAACTTGCTTAATAAACCTGCTTTCACTGATGAAGCTCACTTTAATCGTTCCTGCAAATCGCATATCCTCCGAGCTTCACGTAGACAATACAGACAATATATCACAAGACTCCTTTAACAGCTCTTCATGGATAACACCTCTGATGCATGGATCACTGTGGTAATGATTGCTTAAAATGTTTTTCAGGAACTTGGAGTCAGCTCTGGTCCAGTTCGAGATCTAACGGGTTAAGGCTGGTTGGGCCCACCAACCCTCCAACTGGACCTGCACGAGTGTCCCATAAATAATCTTTTGCTGTTAGAGGGCCAAAAACTCCACCCTCAGATCATGCTAACACCACCATTTTCTGATCATGAGTTCCAAGAAGCAGCACGTAACTCAGATACGCTGGCACAGAACACTCATTACCTCACCTTTTCCCTACCTCCAATCACATTTCTCCATGCCCAAGACCACTCTGCTTCTCTATCCTATAATTATCCCAAGCCTCTCACCTTTGGGGAGGAGGACCTCAGACTCGTTCTCCTGTCTTCTCACTTGGCAGCCTCATGAATACTTTCCGGCTTCAAATCTTGGTGTCTCCGCACTTGGGTCACTGCACGTCAGGCAAACGAATGTGGTTCAGTAACATTTACACCTGGAAGAAATGCCCAAGAGTAAAATTCTGGCTAGATGGATAGAAGTCCAGATGCACAGATGAGAGGCATGCCTCCTACTGTGAACAGGAGAAGGGCAGTTCTGAAAGAGAAGCTGGGAGAGGAGAAGCAACGGGGTGGGTATTCGCAGACAGATGTTCTAGGGAAGAGTCCACGTAGCAGCTGGGAACTTATAAACTGATTTCCTTGAAACTATCAATGTCTCCTCAGTACCCTTTGAAACATTCCAGTATGTGCATAACCTCGTTTGAATTGAGTAGTCTACAAAATAAGTTACTGGTTACTTTCTCTATATTTTTTCTTGAAGAACTGACACATTCTCACAAATCCAATTATCACATCCAGGTGGATGACTCAGAAACCTGTTCACCTCTTTTAGTGTTTTCACCAAGCAGATGTCTCAACAGGAAGATCTCACATCTAACTAGAAATTTTCACTTCACAGTCAGCATGACAATAAAATCTATAAATTTTTTGTGTGTAGGTATTTCTTCAACTAGTTTCAGCCTGAGATAAAAAGAAAGGCAAAACCAGAATCTTCTAGTAGGCTCTTCTGTCTGCCCAACCTCTGGTGATTCAATGAACCTCGTGCAGATTCAGAGTGATGACTGCATATGTTACATTCTGTGTGAGAAAGAGGAAGAGACAGAAGTATTTACTTTTGAATATAACATGTGTGCATACAGATAGATAAGTAGGTAGGTAGATACAGATAGACAAACATATCTGCTTATATTTTCAGAAGGAAATTCTGGAAGGTAAACCCGACTCTAATGAAAATACCAACCAGGTAGGGATGGGGGCTGTGGCATAAACAGTATTAAGTGAACAGAAATGAAAGTATGGATTTTTGGAGCTTACTTTTATGTAATTTTGATTTTTGAATCATGTAAATGTTTTACACGTTCAAAAAAAAGTAGCCCTAAAATTGAAAATATTTTAAAAGGAAAGATACTATCTATTAAAACTTAACATAATCAGACAGTGAAAAGAATTACTTTAGATCATTCTAGAATATCATATTCTTGCTGAAAACCTTTGGAAGGTTATATTCTAAGGTCAAAAAGAGCTTCAAATTCAGTGGTTTTATTATTAATGGTAACATTGATATTATTTGGAAGTCATTTTATGTGTATTATACACCTGAAACAAATAAACAGTTATGTCACTATAAAATTTTCATTTTAAGAGATGAGTATAAAATAAAAAAAAATTAAATAAAACTCGATAGTCCAAATAATCCAAACTTGAATTGACAAATGCCAATTTAAACTCCTGATTTTAAAATGTTATTTCCTACCTCTGTTTTCTGAATGGGCCAGCATTAAAAGAAAGTGAATATAATTGATTAATACACTTGAAACATATAAAAATTCACAAGACTACAATATTTTAAAAAAAGTAAACATAGAAACAGAAACTTTCCTGCCCACACTGGAGGTGACTATTACACCAAATCCTTATTCTGAAAATTGATAGTAAGAGTGGATGCATTAATTTATTCTTCTTGTAGTTGAGAATAACAATATGACCCCAGTTAATAAGTTTTTTTTTTACAGTTTTATTGGAATGTAACTGACATACAGCACAGTGCAAGCTTGCTTAAGGTGCACAGCATAATGCTCTGATTTATATATATTGTGAAATGATTACCACAATAAGTTAAATTAATATTCATCACCTCATATGGATACAAGAGAAAAAAAATTTCCTTGAGATGTGAATTCTTAGGATCTACTCTCTTAACTTTCCTGTATATCATGCAGCAGGGTTAACTATAGTTATCATGTTGTATATTACATCCCTACTTATTTATCTTATCACTGGAAGTTTGTACCTTTTGAACACCTTCATCCAATTCCCCCTGTCTCCATCCCTGCACCTCTGGTGACAAGCAAAAAAAATTTTTGTATAGAATATCAATGAATAAATGTAGAAAGAATGGACAGTACCAGAAAATTGCCATTCTGCAACTAAAAATGATATAACTGGTCCTATCAAGAATCATCAAAGTGGGATCAATTCATTAGGAAAATGGCTGATGGACAAATTTTCCAATATTGCCTGCAGATTCCCTGTATCTTTATAACGGTAAGATCTAGCTGCCACCACCCTAACCAGAGAGGAAAGTGACAATTAGGAATAGTGGGACGCTGCGTGTCTCCTAATGGGACGCAGTAGTGGGTATACAGTGTTCTCTAGGATGTATTCTTACTAAAACATGCTCAACACCAATCTAAATCAGTCTGCATCTCTAACTTCAAGTTTAAAGGAAATTCAGACAAAGGAATAAATCAAATGAAACCACCAGTACAAAATAAAACAAGTTCAGAAAACAGACATTTTACAAGACATCAGCCTGGTCTCTTGGAAAAACCAAAAGAAGTAGTGACTCTTGCAGATTCACTGAGTTAGGAGTCTAATTCCTTTAGGTGTAAGATTAGATAGTTTATTCAAGATTTTTCTTGTTTCCTGAGGAATTGTATCATTATAAACTTCTCTCTTAGGACTGCTTTTGCTGTGTCCCATGGATTTTGGATAACTGTGTTTTCATTTTCATCCAGGTATTTTTTTGATATCTTCTTTGATCACTTCACTAATCCATTGGTTGTTTAGTAGCATACTGTTTAGCCTCCATGGGTTTGTGGGGGTTTTTTGAAGGTTTTTTTTTTGGTAGTTGAGTTCTGGTCTTATAGTATCACGGGCGCAAAAGATGCTTCGTGTGATTTCAATTTTCTTAAACTTATTGACTTATTTTATGGCCTAGCATGCAGTCTATCATGGAGAAGGTTCCATGTGTATTTGAAAATAATGTGTATTCTCCTTTTGGATGGAATATTCTATATATCTATTAAGTATATTTGGTCTAGCATGTCATTTAAGGCCAGTGTTTCCTTATTGACTTTCTGCCTGGATAATCTGTCCAATGATGGATCATTGCAGACAATGTGATACCATATATAGAAAATCTCCTAAAGACACCACCAAAAAACTACTAGAAGTCATCAATGAATTTGGTAAAGTTGCAGGATACAAAATTAATATACAGAAGTATGCTGCATTTCTATACACTAAAAATGAACTATCAGAAAGAGAAATTAAGAAAACAATTCCATTTACAATTGCATCAAAAAGAATAAAATACCTAGGAATAAATCTACCTATGGAGGTAAAAGACCTGTACTCCGAAAACTATAAGACATTGATGAAAGAAAATGAAGAAGACACAAACAGATGGAAAGATATACTGTGTTCATGGACTGGAAGAATTAATATTGTTAGAATGACCATACTCCCCAAGGCAATATACAGATTCAATGCAATCTCTATCAAAATACCAAGCGCATTTTTCCATGGAACTAGAATAAATAACTCTAAAATTTGTATAGGAACACAAAGGCCTCGAATAGACAAAACAACCTTGAGAAAGAGGAACAAAGCTGGAGGTATTATACTCCTTAATTTCAAGCTACACTACAAAGCTACAGTCATCAGAACAGGATGGTACTGGCACAAACACACACACATATATCAATGGAACAGAATAGAGAGCCCAGAAATTGACCCATGCTTATATGGACAATTAATCTATGACAGAGGAGGCAAGAATATACAATGGGGAAAAGACAGCTTCTTCCATAAATGGTTTTGGGAAAACTGGACTGCCACATACAAAAGAATAAAACTGGACCACTCTCACAACATGCACAAAAATAAACTCAAGCTGGGTTAAAGACTTAAATTTAAGACCTGGAACCATTAAACTTCCAGAAGAAAACAAAGGCAGTATGCTCTCTGACATTGGTCTTAGTAATATTTTTTGGATATGTCTCTTCAGGCAAGGGAAAAAAAGCAAAATAAACAGAAATACATGAAACTAAAAACTTTTGCACAGAGAAGGAAACTATTGACAAAACAAAAAGATCAATTACTGAATGAGAGAAGATATTTGCAATAAAGTATTTGATAAGGAGTTAATATCCAAAATATACAAAGAACTCACACAACTCAACATCAAAAAAAAAAAAAAAACAACGATTAAAAAATGGACAGATCTGAACAGACATTTTCCCAAAGACAAACAGATGGCCAACAGGCACATGAAAAGATGCTCAACATTACTAATCATCAGGGAAATGCAAATCAAAACCACAATGAGATGCCACTTCACATCTGCCAGATCAAAAAGAAAAGTAACAAATGTTGGCAAGGATATGGAGAAAAGGGAACCTTCTTGCACTGTTGGGAATGTAAACTGATGCAGTCATGATGGAAAACAGTATGGAGGTTCCTCAAAAAATTAAAGATAGAACTACCATACAATCGAGCAATTCCACTCCTAGGTACTTATCCAAAGAAAATGAAAACACCAACTAGAAAAGATTTATGCACCCCTATGTCACTGCAGCATTGTTTACATTAGCCAAGATATGGAAGCAACCTAAGTGCCCATCAATAGATGAATGGATAAAGAAAGATGTGGGGTGTGTGTGCATGTCTGTATACATATACATACAGATATACACTACATTGATATACATATATAGAGACATATACATATATACTCAATGGAATAAAAAAGAATGAAATCTTGCCATTTGTCACAACATGGATGCACCTAGAAGGTGTTATGCTAAGTGAAAGAAGTCAGACAGAGAAAGACAAATACTGTATGATTTCACTTCTATGTGGAATCTAAACAACAAAACAAATGAACAAACGTAACTAAACAGAAACAGAGTTATAGATACAGAGAACAAACACATGGTTGCCAGACTGGGGATGAGGGTCAGAAAGAAATAGATGATTGAGCTTAAGAAGTACAAACTTTCATTTGCAAAGTAAATGAATTATGGGTACAAAATGTACCGTGTGGAAAATATAGTCAATCACTAGGTAATATCTTTGTATGGTGACAGATTGTAACTAGATTATGGTGGCGATCATTTTGAAATGTAAGGAAATATGTTGTGTAACAGGTGTGTAAACACTATGTTGTATAATAAGAACTAATATAGTGTTGTGAGTTAATTTTACTTCAAAAATAAAACAAATATGCAAACAAACTCAGAAAAAGTGATCAGATTTGTGGTTACCAGAGGTAGCACGTGGGGCGAAGGGAATTGCACAAAGGCAGTCAAAAGGTTCAAACTTCCAGTAATGAGATAAATTAGTAGGGATGTAATGCACAACATAATATATATAATTAACACTGCTGTAAGTTATATTGAAAGTTGTTAAAGAGTAAGTCCCAAGAGTTCTCATCACAAGGAAAAATATTTTTTTCTATTTCTTTAATTTTGTATCTGTATAAGATGATGGATATTCACTAAACTTACTGAAATAATCATTTCATGATGCATGTAAGTGAAATCATCACACTGCACACCTTAAACCTATACAGTACTATATGTCAATGATATCGCAACAGAACCAGAAGAAAAAAATGTTTTAAATGAGCAAGAAATTCAGAAGTATATGTGTAGAAGATAAACAAACTGTAAGAATTCAAAAAGGGAAGAGAGAAAGATGTTCTTTAAAAAAATTATTTTCAAGATGTCAATGAGACAAAAGGTTTTCACTTCCAAGAATGAGGAAAAGCTAAAACATCTTTTGCTTGCTTTTGTGTTATACTCACATAGTAACTTGTTTTTTACTTATAAAATTTTAAATAAACTGACTTTAGAAAATAATTGTTCCATTTAAGATAGATTCAAAAGTGAAATTACTTCTTATGTTGCTCCTACACAACGCAATGACATGGTGGGTATAACTTACAGGAACAGCTTTCAAACAACCTTAAAAACTTTGTTAACACTGATTAGCATTATCATCTTGTACCAGTAGAGGGAGATGTAAGTCCACTGGAATCAATCAGTCGTTTTGATTTGTGCAACAGTAAATGGAGGGGGAAGGAGAGTTGCTCTCAAATACTGTTATCACCATATCCAGAAAATAGATAGATGGATAGGTAGGTAGGTAAGTCGATAGGCAAATAAATAAAAGTTTTGGTAAAATATTTTGATAAATGTACAATGTTAACCTTCATCAAAGATTACTGGCACGATTTGCCACAGTTTTGTCCACTTACAAAATGCCAGTATGTCAAAATGAAAGTAACGTAAAAGATATTTAACATACTTAATATTTAGATTTAAATCCTAATATAACTTTTTCTTTTATGTTCATTAAGTTGTTTTTCAAAAAGTTAGATATTAAATTTAAATATCCAATTAAATATGTTGTGATGAATATAAAATGAGGTTGGGGTTCTTTTCACCTTCTTAGACTGAAACCTTAGATGCCCAGGATACTTCACTGCAGACTTAACATGCCCAGCCTAGCCCTGCAGACTCTTGGCAATGTACTCAGGTATCAAAATGTTCTTCTCATTGTCTCACTTCATTATGAAGTCTAAGTCATCACGCTGGTCAGAAAAGTTTATTTTTTTTAACCTGGATTTAAGGTACTCATGATTGGACTAACCATACACCTTGGCTCATGACACAATTCTCATTGGTTTCCCCAGGCATGCATGCCCCTTTGAGTGTTCCCACAATCCAATTTAAAAACTGAGTCATTAACAATAACTTTTCTAGACCTGCATATTCCTTCCCTCTCTTATATCCCTCACCTCACTCATACAAGGTAACAATTATCTTAAATGTTGTGTTTAACGTTTCCAAGTTTTTTAAAAAATAGTATTTTAAACCAATACATAATTATCTGTAAACAAGATATTTAGTTCTTGAATTTTATAAAAAGAGTAACCTTTAATTTGCCTTTTTAAAAACTCAACATTAAAATTTATTCATACTGATGTGGATATTCGTAATTCACTGATTTTCACATAACATCCATCACGTGTATGTACCACGATTTGCTTATCCATCCTTCTATCTTATGGGGATTTGTTTTGTGTTCAGTTTTTTTCGCTATCACTACAAGTGCTGCCATGGCTATGCTTGTTTATGTCTCCTGGTGCATACGTGCAAGCACGTCTCTTGCTAGGTTGCAAGGTGTACAAACGATCAACTTCCTCTCCCAGCAAAACTGTCTGAGCAAGTTGTTGATTGAAATCCTTCCCATCACTTAATAGTTTTAGGCTTCCTAATTTTTACCTATTGAATGAATTTACATGGCCTTGATTTGTATTTCCCTGATCATTAATGAGACTCTCATCTTATTTATTGACTATCAGTATTTCCTTTTCTATGAAATGCTTATTTATGTCTTTCACTCATTTTTCTGTGGGGTCATTTTTCTTACCAATTTGTAAGAGCTCTATATATTCTTGTGCTAATTCGTTGTTGGTCATAAGTATGCAAATATCTCTAACAATTTATAACCTGTCTTTTTACTTTAAAGTGTCTTCTGATGAATAAAATTTCTTAATTTTAATTTAGCAAAATTTATCAATCTTTTTATAGAGTTAATGGGTTTCCCATGTTAAGAAATCTGTTCTTTTTTTAAAGAGACTATCCTTTCCCCAGAATATATTTTTGGATATGTATAAAGGATGGTCTCTCCAATAAATGCTGCTGGAAAACTGAACAACCACATGCAAAACAATTAAACTGGACCATACACAATACACGATACACTTATACCATATACAAAAATCAACTCAAAACCGATTAAAGATAGACAGTTAATTAATGTAAGATCAGAAACCATAAAAATCCTAGAATAAAACATGGGAATAAGCTCCCTGATGTTGGTCTAGGCAGTGATTTTTTTGGATTTGACAACAGAAGCAAAGTCAACAAAAGCAAAAATAAACAAGTGGGACCACACCAAACTAAAAAGCTTCTGCACAATAAAGGAAATCATCAGCAAAATGAAAAGGCAACCTACAGAATGAGAGATAATATTTTCAAATCATATATCTAAAAAGAGATTAGTGTGCAAAATATATAAAGAACTCATACAACTCAACAGTAAAGAGACAATCCAATTAAAAATGAGCAGAATACTTGAATAGACATCTCCCACAGAAGACATACAAATGAACAATAGGTACATGAAAAGATGCTCAACATCACTAATCACTAGGGAAAGTCAAACCCAAACCACAGTGAGTTATCGTCTCACATCTGTTTAGAATGGCTATTATCAAAAAGACAAACAAGTGTTAGCGAGGATGTGGGGAAAAGGGAAACTTTATGCACTGTTGGCGGGAATATAAATTTTCACAATCACTATGGAAAACAGAATGAAGGTTCCTCCAAAAATTAAAAATAGAACTACCAAATGATCCAGTAATTCCACTTCTGGGTATATATCCAAAGGAAATAAACTCATAATCTTGAAGAGCTATTTGTATTCTCACGTTCATGGAAGCATTATTCATGACAGCCAAGGTATGCAAACAACCTAACAGTCCACCAACAGAGGAATGGATAAAGAAAATGTGATATACATACATACATACATACATACATATATCTATGTGTGTGTGTATGTACATATATATACATATACACATGTACACAGTGGAATATAATTCATCCATAAAACAGAAGGAAATTCTGCCATTCCAAACAACATGGATGGACCTTGAGGCAATTATGTTAAGTGAAGTAAGTCAGACAGAAAAAGACAAATACTATATATTCCCATTTGTATGTGGAATCTGAAAAAAAAAAGAACTCATAGATACAGAGAACAGACTGGCGGTTGACAGAAGTGAGGGGAGGTAGGCAAAATGGGTAAAGGGGGTCAAAAGGTACAAACTTCCTATTGTAAGATAAGTGAGTTCTAGGGATGTAACGTACAGCATAATGACTCTAGTTAAAAATACAATATTTATATCTGAATATTGCTGAGCAAGCAGACCTTAAAATTTCTTATCACCAGAAAAAATTCACAACTATGTGTGGTAATGTAAACTGTGTTAGCCATTCCATGATATATGTGAATATCAAATCATTATACTGTACCTGTAAAACTAATACAATGTTATATGTCAACTCTATTGCAATAAAAAAAATCTTTCCCTAGCCTATGCTCAGAACATTGGTTGCCTATATTTCCTACTGATATGTTGTCTTGTTATTATTCTTTAAGTCCTTATTTCATCTGAAGTAGATTTTATGTACATGGTGTGTGCTATGGACCGAATTGTTTCCCCTCAAAATTCGTATCTTTAAGCCCTAGCCCCAGTACTTCAGCATGTGACTGTATTTAGAGACAAGGCCTTTAAAGAGGTTAAATGCAGTCATTTGGGTGAGTTCCAGGCCAATCTAACTGCTGTCCTTATAATAGGAGATTTGGCCATACAAGGGGACACCAGGGCTGCTCTCTCACAGAGGGAAGGAACACCATCTTCTGTGTCCTCCCATGATCTGCAAGTCAAAGACAGATGTCGCAGGAGAAACCAAGCCTGCCCAACCTTGGTCCTCGACTTCCAGCGTCCGCAACTGTGAGAAAATTAATTTCTGTTGTTTAAGTCCCGATCTATAGTATTCTGTTAGAGCAGCCCTAGAAAACTAACAGTGAGAGATATAAATTTCATTTTTTAATATGGTAAAACCATTTGTTTCTAGTTCCACTTACTTAAGTCTCTTCCTTTCCTCACTGATCTATCACCCCCTTCCTCTGCCATATGTCAAAGTTCCCTACATATGAGGATCTATTCCTATGCTCTTTATTCTATTCCATTGGTCATTCCATCCCTGTGAGAGGACCCAACTTTCCTAATTGCTATACCTTCCTTACAAGTCATGGTAGCTAGTAGAGAAAGACTTCCTAATTCTTCTTGAAAGTGACTTTGTTATGTTCGATCACTTACACTTTCGTATAAACTTTACAACCAGCTTGTCAAGTTTCACTAAAAATCCTATTGGGACTTGTAATTCCATTAAATCTACAGAACTACAAACAAATATTTTGTAATTAAATATTTATCCCCATTGGAAAGTACATCTGTTGCCTTTTTTTTGTTCTAGGAACAATAATTTTGGTTATCGTCCACATGATGGCACCAAAATCCAAAAAATCAGATTCTCACAGTTGGACAGAAGACCCTGTAACACATATACATGTTAATGTTTTACCAAATGCTCAAATGTTTTGGAGGATAGACCTGAATTTCCCATGGCATGTTCAACAGTCTATCAAATGCTGCAGTAAAGAGATGTACAATAATAATGATAAAGAATGGAAATAATGAAAAATACCATGACTATTCATGGCCCTTTTATCTCAGAAAGTCATTAACAAATGTAGTTTTAAAAGTTCACTATCAACTAAGACATGGTGCAAAATTAGCTCTGGAAATTTAGATATTTTCTTAACCAGCAAGTCTACTATAGGCTAGTAAATAAGTTTGCATAAATCTGGGGAGCAAAGGTCACTCCTAGGTTTATGAAGAGTAGGATTAGGTAATTCTTCATTTCCACCCCTAGGCCCATCCTTTATTCCAGCCCTGATAAGCCTGGGGTAAACTCTATTTTCACTTACGAGAAGCATGCCTGGGCTTGCCCTGAACTGTTTACAGAATCAAAAAGGAAGAGACACAGAAGACTTTCCCTTTTCACTTTGTAATGACAACAAAACTCCCTACTACATTGCCTTGGAATTATTTGAGACAGAATGTCTTTGAAAATATGTAATTGAAACTATGCATATCTAAACTTAATGGCGGACTGGAGTCAACCCTTTTTCTAAGTACCTTCGAGAAGATTATTAATCTGGTATTTTAAATGGCGTTGGAAATTAGCATCAAAAAACTGTTTACCACATCTTAGATTAAAAAATCTGTCTATTGCTAATTAACATAACCTGGACGATCTACTAAGTATTACATTCTTTCAACCCCAGTTTCCTCATCTGTAGAATGAGAATAACTATTTCCCACTCAGAACTGATGTAGAATAAAATAAGGTATTTCAAAATGGTGCTGCGCACACAAGTGCACTATTGTCATTGGAGTAAAAAAAAATAGTATTTCTAGGTTAATAAATCTTAATTGTAAAATGTGGAAATAGGAAACAAAGCCATGTTTCAGCTTACTTGGCTATGCTCCTCCCTAGTGCTACCAATAACCTCCACTTCAAAGGACTGACCAGCAAAGTGATAGATGACTCTGAGTGTAAAACCATAATAAGCACCAGGAGCGCTTTTAACACCACTTACTGTCAAAGAAAGCCCATCTAGTCCTTAACCGCTGCCCACTAGGACGGCTACTTGCGCTTCCAGAACATTCCAAGAGATGGCGCCTTTGCCTCCCAGTTTCCAGGCAACCCGAAGGCTAAGCCTTCGCAGGGCACCGGCCTCCCTCTCCAAGGTTAAGGGCCTGCCTCCGACAAAGGCCCGCTCTACGGTGATGGGCAGAGGTTACCCGGGCCTCAGTGGGACTCAGCCACCGCCGGCCGCTCGGCCGTGGCTACAGTCCGCCTCACTGGAAAGCGGCGGTGAGTTCGAACACCCTGCTCTGCAAACCCTGCCTTTTACCCGCACGGCCTCCTCGCGGTGCCCGCTCCAGACGAGAGCTAGCGCGGTAAGAGCGCGGGGGCAGCACGCAAGCCCTCCAGAGGCCCTGGGATCGGAGGCTTCAGGAGCCAGTGCCGCGGACTCCGGGCACACTCACACCCTGACACCCGAGGCGTCAGGTGGTGGGCGGTCGCGCAGGGCGGTGCGGGGGAGGGGACCTGCGATTACCGAAGCGCCCGGCCACCGGGCGGCTGGGGAGGCGCCCGGCGCGGGCCCTCGAGTTTCTATTTTAAACCCAGAAGCTCTGAGGGTTCGAAGACTGCGGTCGCGGTGAGCGCTCCCCACAGCCGGCGCGCGGACTCAGCCGCCCCCGTCAGCGCGCCGCTCGGAGACGGGACGCCGAACGCCTAACGCGACCTCCCACTGGGCCCCGCGCTCGGGCGGCCGGGGGGCGGGGCGTCGCCGTGACGTCGTATCCCGTTCGGATTCTCCGCCCGCTCCCAGCCCGTATATAAGACTTGGGCTGGCCTTCGCACTCGCACAAGTGGACGAAGGCGTCGGGAGCGGGAGGTTGGCGGCGGCGGGGACTCAAAGGCAAGGGCCGGCTCGGACGTGTGTCCGCGTCTCGGAGGTGGCAGCTGGCGGTGCCGGGCGGCGAGGAGACCATGGAGCTCTTGCGGACTATCACCTACCAGCCGGCCGCCGGCACCAAGATGTGCGAGCAGGCGCTGGGCAAGGGTTGCGGCGGGGACTCGAAGAAGAAGCGGCCACAGCCGCCCCTCGAGGAGCCGCAGCCGCCGCAGCCCCAGGGGCAGGTGCAGCCGGCGGCCCCGCACCACCATCACCACCACTCGCACTCGGGGACCGAGATCTCGCGGATTATCGTCGACCCCACGACGGGGAAGCGCTACTGCCGCGGCAAAGTGCTGGGAAAGGTGACGAGCGGCGGGCGCCGGTTGCCAGGCGGGAGGGAGGTCTGCCCGGGCGTCCCCCGGGCCGGGCCGGACCCCGAGTCCCCGGGCCCGCTGCTTCTCGGTTTCTCGGGGATCCGATCCCGCCGCCCGACGTGGGCTGCTCACCTGCCCTCCTCTGGCTTTTGTGCGCTGACAGCGCCGGGATCGGCTTCACATCCTTAACCGCGGCTCTGCCTGCCTCCCGCAGCGCAAAGACATTGATCTTGAAGCCAGAAGCGAGGGCTTTCTACACCAGACCTGGCTGTCTGCCTCCCCCCGGAGAATTTTCTTGACAAGTCTCTTCGGACCTTATTTCTCATCTCCCCACTCCCGACCCCCTCCAGAAAGCTCCCCTTTGTAAAGAGAGAAGGGGCACTGTTACAACCTACTGTTTTCAGGAATGTTTTTCCCTTCGTGAAGGAGCTTTTAAAAAGTAGACCGCATCCTTCCGTCCACCCTTCCTCTCCCATAGTTTTGCTTTTCTTTCACATTAAAAAAAAATCTGCCGTCCATGTTCTTGCCATACTCAATTCCACCTCGGCTTTGTTTCCTTTCAGGGTGGCTTTGCAAAATGTTACGAGATGACAGATTTGACGAACAACAAAGTCTATGCTGCAAAAATTATTCCTCACAGCAGAGTAGCTAAACCTCATCAAAGGGAAAAGGTGTGTATGACTGTTGAGTAAAGTATTTCCTTTGTGTGCAGGGATGGCCCTTCCCTGTTAGGAAAATGTCTTCTGCATGTGTAAGCAACTGGCTTTTCAGAGGTGAGGGAGGCTAATAAGACTGATCTTGCTTGCTTTTTCTCTTAGATTGACAAAGAAATCGAGCTTCACAGAATTCTGCATCATAAGCACGTAGTGCAGTTTTACCACTACTTTGAGGACAAAGAAAACATTTACATTCTCTTGGAATACTGCAGTAGAAGGGTAAGTGTTAACTCCTATTTGAGTGAGCTTACTTCCCCTAGACTGACATGGCATTCAGATTGCACTTTATCTGGGGATTGAGTTCGGAGGTAATGATTATAGCGCAGCATTAACTTTCATGACAAGGAAACCACTGATTTTGGTAACTTTGTTTGACAGATTCTCTTTTTTCCTCCTCCTCTTCCCAGTCCATGGCTCATATCTTGAAAGCGAGGAAGGTGTTGACAGAACCAGAAGTCCGATACTACCTCAGGCAGATTGTGTCTGGACTGAAGTACCTTCATGAACAAGAAATCTTGCACAGAGATCTCAAACTAGGTAAGCCTTTTATTCCAAACCCTGGCTTTTGTGTCAGAGAGGGATGTTCTTGTCTTCTCTCTCTCTCCCTTTTTTAAGTATTTGATGTTCTTAATTGGGATCTAGCCAATGCAACCTTGCTTTGGAATGAGTGGCTTTCATATTAAGTGACTGAATCCCTGCCTCTTGAGTGGATGTGTGTGTACTTGGTTAGAGTACCTTTTCGAGGGAACTCAGATTTTGTTTTGCTTACCACTAGGGAACTTCTTCATTAATGAAGCCATGGAACTAAAAGTCGGGGACTTTGGTTTGGCAGCTCGGCTGGAACCCCTGGAACACAGAAGGAGGTAAGAGTCAGAAAGATACACTCCACTAGGGTTTAGTGGAGCTCAAATATGCCTTTTTTATTTCCCAATTAATGTTTCAGAGATCAGTTGACACTAAAATCTATGAACTGCTACAGTATTAATTTAAGGAAACACTTATTCAGTGCCACTGTGGACCAAGCAGAGTCCCTTATGCCTGTAAGTTGATTATGAAACAGATCTGTCTTACATTTGCCTGAAATGTATAAAAATTTCATGCTGTACCTGGTCTCAGTTGGCTTAAAACACTTTGTCATGTGGCTGAAAAAAAAACTGTACGTGCATTAAAAAAAATTACCAAGTCATTTGGTCAAAAGCCAGTTGTTCACATGCCCAAAATCAAAAGTCAAATGCTTTCAAAGAGAAATTCAACATAGTGCCTTTAAGGGTTTATCCAGAGAGCTAAGTTTAAGCAGTAGAATAATTCCTAATGAGATCTTCATATTTTGTTTTTCCAGAACGATATGTGGTACCCCAAATTATCTTTCTCCGGAAGTCCTCAACAAACAAGGACACGGCTGTGAATCAGACATTTGGGCCTTAGGCTGTGTAATGTAAGTAAATGCACCAAAATATTAAAAGCAAATTTGGATGTAGATTTTAACACTCAGAAAGGGTTGCTTTCTGACCAATTACTAAAGAAGCAATTCCTTGCACACAGGTATACAATGTTACTAGGAAGACCACCATTTGAAACTACAAATCTGAAGGAAACGTACAGGTGCATAAGAGAAGCAAGGTATACAATGCCCTCCTCATTGGTGGCTCCTGCTAAGCACTTAATAGCCAGCATGTTGTCCAAAAATCCAGAGGATCGTCCCAGTTTGGATGACATCATTCGACATGAATTTTTTTTGCAGGTTGGTACAATTTTTTGCATCTTTTTATTACATGCTCTTGATCCCAATTACTCAGCAGGTTGCTGAAAGTCTTTTCTTATACTTCACAGGGCTTCACTCCAGACAGACTCTCTTCTAGCTGTTGTCATACGGTTCCAGATTTCCACTTGTCAAGTCCAGCTAAGAATTTCTTTAAGAAAGCGGCTGCTGCTCTTTTTGGTGGCAAAAAAGACAAAGCAAGATATATTGACACACATAGTAAGTTGTTAAGACTTTGTCTGCTCTTCTTTATCTAATACTATATGTAAAGTGGATACGTTAGTTAAAAGAGGCTTTCAAAGTAATATAATTTGCCCTGTATGTTTGTATGCTATTAAGCTTTTTATAGTGTGATAAACCCACACTGCAAATCATGGTTGATAGCTTTTTGCTTTCCATACATTAAAGTGTGTGCTTCTTGCATAATTGCAGCTGATGGCAAAGATAAAAATGCTCATTTTGCTTTGGATGCTCTTAAGTTAGTTATTAATGCAAAAGGAGGAAATATGGCTAGCTCTGTTCCTACCTTGTTAGGATAGAAAAATGCTCATAATTCTCTCCTTGATTTACAGATAGAGTGTCTAAAGAAGATGAAGACATTTACAAGCTCAGGCATGATCTGAAAAAGACTTCAATAACTCAGCAACCCAGCAAACACAGGACAGATGAGGTATGCTGGAAAAAAGAAAATAGTTATAAACACTTTATATCATTTCCATTCTTTGTTAATTATCACTCAGATCATGAAGTATTTACTTAAAGCTTTTCTTCCAACCCTTGAAAAGGAAAAGGTTTTTATCTCTTAGTTTAACCACACATGCAGTTGAGTTACCAAAATATCTTTTACCTGGCATGTGTCATAAGCTTTCCTAGTAATAGCCAGAATCTCATCTTAAACTAGAATTCTCAACCTCATGCGTAACTGTTAACTATTACGTTAATGCTTAACTATTGCCTGGCTCTTCTGTTTTCTAGGAACCCCAGCCACCTACCACTACAGTTGCCAGGTCTGGAACACCCGCAGTAGAAAACAAGCAGCAGATTGGAGATGCTATTCGGATGATAGTCAGAGGAACTCTTGGCAGCTGCAGCAGTAGCAGTGAATGTAAGTTGCTGTCAATCGCATTTTAAATAATGACACTCTAAATGCCAGTGCTCAATACTAGGTAACCGAAGTCAGTTTGTTTTGTGGCCTAACTTAATAGAAGCAAAATTAGACAATCAGAGTAACTTTAAGTCCTGTGTCCTTAAAAGTGGTGGAAGGAGACTTAGCATCTACTATAGCCTAAGGTTTTGTTGTTAATTATTTAATAACTTTATCTGACTTTTCAGGCCTTGAGGACAGTACCATGGGAAGTGTCGCGGACACAGTGGCAAGAGTCCTTCGAGGATGTCTAGAAAACATGCCAGAAGCTGACTGCATTCCCAGAGAGCAGCTGAGCACCTCCTTTCAGTGGGTCACCAAATGGGTCGATTACTCTAACAAATACGGCTTTGGGTACCAGCTCTCAGACCACACCGTAGGTGTCCTGTTCAACAACGGTGCTCACATGAGCCTCCTTCCAGACAAAAAGTAAGTGTATTCAATTAAGGAAGCCCCAGCCCCATCAGTTCTTTAGTCTTGCCCTAAGGAAATCTGAAAACAGTGACTAACTGCTTTTTTTTTTTTTCTTCTCTCCCTACTGTTTTTGTTTTTTAGAACAGTTCACTACTACGCGGAGCTTGGCCAATGCTCTGTTTTCTCGGCAACAGATGCCCCTGAACAATTCATTAGTCAAGTGACGGTGCTGAAATACTTCTCTCATTACATGGAGGAGAACCTCATGGATGTAAGTACCATGAATCTTAAGCAGTGATGTTTGAAGTGTAGTCCACAGACCAGTAGCATCTGGGTAGCCTCGAAGCTTGTTACAAGTGCAGCCTCTCATGTCCTACCCTTGATCTACCGAATCAGAATCTCTGGGCAGTTGGGCCAGGAATCTCTAGGCCATGCTGGTGCTTGCTTAGAAGAACTGAGTGCACGCCACAGAGTGGTTATAGGCGCTAACTCTCCCAATCTCTTCTAGGGTGGCGATCTGCCTAGTGTTACTGATATTCGAAGACCTCGGCTCTACCTCCTTCAGTGGCTAAAGTCTGATAAGGCCTTAATGATGCTCTTCAATGATGGCACGTTTCAGGTAAATGAACCCTTTAGGAAAAGCATATGGTCCTAAAAAACGATTTTTACCTAGCCAATTTAATTATCGACAAAACTCTTCTAATTCTTGACTATTTAGAGGGATCTAATATCTATGTCTCCTTTTTAAAGGTGAATTTCTACCACGATCATACGAAAATCATCATCTGTAGCCAAAATGAAGAATACCTTCTCACTTACATCAATGAAGACAGAATATCTACAACGTTCAGACTGACAACTCTGTTGATGTCTGGCTGTTCATCAGAATTAAAAAATCGAATGGAATATGCTCTGAACATGCTCTTACAGAGATGTAACTGAAAGACTATTTGAATGGACCCTATGGGACTCCTCTTTTCCACTGTGAGATCTACAGGGAAGCCAGTAGAATGATCTACAGCACGTTGAAGCAGACGGACAGGTGGTGGTACGAAAACAGTCCCTCTGTGGCCTGCTGGACTTGGTGGGACCAGAGCAGGCCGAGGCCTACAGTTCTTGACTTCGGACAATCTGAGAGTGAACCCGAATTCAGTTTTCCTTGACGTACCTGTTTTAAAAGGTTTTCAGATAATTTCACAGAAAGGTGCATTGACTCTTAACTTCTCTCTGTTGAGAGTTTTTCAGACAGAGGACTTGGAGCTGTGAATATACTTCCTGAAGGGGAGGGAGAAGGGAGGACACTCCCATGTTGTTTAAAGGCTGTAATCAGAGCAGCTTTTGGCTGCTTAACTGTGAACTATGGCCATATATAATTTTTTTTTGTTAATTTTTGAAGACACTTGTGGCTGGAGAAGTGCATTCCTTGTTAATAAACTTTTTATTTATTACAGCCCAAAGAGCAGTATTTATTATCAATTTTTTTTATGTTGACCACTTTAAACTGTTGGCAATAAAGAGTCTGAAAAAGCAGAAGCAGCGGTCTCCTGTTTCTGGTATGACACCAGCACTGCAGCCCGGCAGTGCATGGTGGTCATGCACTCTTGGCACTCTTTGACATGACACTGAGCATAGAAGCGTACTAGAAAGTTAGGTCTTTAATTTTTCTAATAAGAGTTTCTAGGGAGTCAGTCTTTAATACTTTTAGGTATTAAAATACCCTGAGTATTTAATACCCTCTGGGCAGATCTAGCTGGAGAAGAGTATGCCAAAAATACCACTCTTATCACCACTGGAATAGAGGCCTCCTACGAAATCCCAAACCAATGTCTCTGAAGTATTTCCCCAAAACTCATTTAGCTTGGAGCTGCAAGCTAGAGTGATCCCGTGTAAGCAACTTCTGTTATTACATGTCAATAGATAACAGGAAATTTATCTTAGTATGGGCAAAACTCTAGGCTTTATAATATTTGCACCACCTCAATGTATTTCTCAGCTTAAAGCTGCCTAAATGCTTCCAGTGCTGCTAGCGGGACTAACACAGAATTCCAGCAGTAAGAAGTACTTTGTGAACAAATTGCTTTATTTTCATCCTGGTGCATGGAAGATGAATGGTATGGTTCCCAAGCTGTGGTTTTAAGCCCAGCTTTAAACTATCAAATTATCCAAGAGGCAAATCCAAGAAGTTTGTCTCCTTCAGTGGGATCTCCTCTTTGACAGGTGTACAGAGTTGCTCATTCGTTAACTCTGAACTTCCAGTGACCTGTATAAAATGCAAATACTTTTTTTGTTCAATTGTAATCCTACTGTAAGGAAAACCCTATTCTGAGAAAAGCAGGACCCTTTCATCAATTAAGTCTCTGTTTGCACTGGGGTCCTGTACAGTGTAGTGTAGAGATGGTGGTTGTACGTCTACAGTTTTGTAAAAGTATTACAGACCACACTTGATATATTTTATTCATAAAAGTCAAATCTGGAGAATTGCTTTTGGAGATCTCAGTCACTAGATTAACTCCTGCTGACTGGAGTCCTCTGGCCATGTGCAAAACTTCAGTCTTTGTCACGTGGTTTATAGACATAGCTGAAGAAAATAGTACGAGCTGAAGAAAACGGGATAATCTCACTAATAGCTGGGTGTGCAAAAGCAGAATCTATTTTTATCCTTATGAATGGAGAAGTAAAAATAGGAGTTTGCAAATAGTAAAAAATGTGCTTTCATTTTGAGAGTCACGATGTTAGATTGTGTATTACTTCACAGTTGCACAATACATACTTTTCCATTCTTGTGTGTACTGAGGGTCTACTGTGTGCCAAATCTAGGGCCTGGCATGGGAAATGCAGAGTGAACCCAAGCCTCTCCCTGCCCTCAGGGAAGTCAGAGCAGAGTGGAAGAGACAGTGCATTTACCTAGTAGTCTGATAAGTGCTGTGATACTATGATAAAAGTATGTGCTGGGTGTTGTGGGAACTGAGAACAGGAATCACGAGGAAGGAGCCATGGGTTGGACTCAGAGAACAGATTCCAGAGAAGGAATTTCTTCTTTATTGGGTTTTGAAAGATGAGTGAGTTTAAATAAAGGTATGAGATGGGGAAGGGTATGATAAGCAGTGAGAATAACTTACATAGATGCTGGAGGGTGAAAGAGTTCATGGGAGAAGTGGGTGTGTAAGTCTGAAGCATCATCGGTAAAGGCTGGAAGAACCAGACGTGATGTGCCCCATATGCCCTCACAAGGCATTTAGGCTGCATTGAAGGCTATGTGTAGTTACTGAAAGATTTTAAGGAAGCAGGTGACCTAGTATTTCAGTTTTATAAAATTAATTCTGGGGGGGGGGGGTGTAGTAAAGATGGGTGGGGAACAAGATGGAGAAAGATGACCCAAACAGTAAAGAGATTACTGTTGTGATCCAAGTGAGAAAGGCCTTTATGAAAAGGAACATATAAAGAGTTAGACAGGTAGCGTCTCCTTTGGCCCGTCTGGTTCATTTCAGTATCCCCAGTACTGTGGCATCTGGCAATCAAATATTGAATAAATGAATAAATAACAATAGATTTGGGAGAGACTTAGAAAGTTGATTTTAATAGGATTTGGCACCTGATTGGATGTGGAGCCTGAGGAAGGAGGTGGGGCTTAGGATGATTGGCTGGGGCAGTCAGTTGGGGACAGGTGGCTGTGTACTGAAATAAATCAGGAATATAGAAGGGAGAGCCTGATATTCAGGGAAATACAGTGAGTTTAGGACATGTTGAATCAAACTTGGATGAGGATATTCAAATAGATCCAGAAAACAGTAGGATATACATGTCTATATCTCAAAAGCGAGGAAGATTTGGGAGTAAACACATTTTGGGTACCATCGTGTAAGTGGATGAGAGCACAGAAAAATGAATCCCTGTCATCCTTTCTACCCAGCAGCATTTTTTTTGGTACTGGGGACATCTATGTAAAACATAAGTGTTGATAAACCTTTGAAGGAGCATTAAAAAGTCCTGAATAAATTCTATTTTTCCAAACCAAGGCCCCCGAATTCCATAAAAACAACTCCAAGATAACAGATGTGCACAATGAACACCTTTGGTCTTCAAGAATGTTTCTCAGCCATCCCAAAGCCTGGCAGTCTGTAGGTTGAGACACAAGGCAATCTTTAAAGACGTAAAACTTTAGTTTTGGTGCACAGTAACTGCTAACCACATCTAAATCTGCTGTGACCATGGCAGTAACTCAGACCTTGGGTTATTTGACATTTACTATTTTTAAAAGTAGTAAAAAAGAGTATTACAGATAAAGTCCCTTCAACCCTTCAAGAACTATTCTTGAATTTAATGTAACCTTATGTTTGCTAGAGAGGAAACATCCTCCAGTGGAAAAGCTTTGGAATCCATCCTGAGTTCAAATTCCTGTTCAATCATGTATTACCAATATGATCTCAGTAAATACCTAACCTCTCTAAGGTCCAGTTCCCTCATCTGTGAAGATTAAATGATAATAAAGCACGTGTACACCAAAGGTGCTCAACAAATATTTGCTCCTTTTCTTGTTCTGTTTCCCCTGTCTCCTTCCACACCCATGATGGCAGTAACCCTGGTTACCCAGAAAAAATAAATTAAAAAATGACTCATTCTCCCCTCTCTAGTCATGGTCCAGTCAGGAATACAAAAGTCACTTTAGGACTTTCAGAGAGAAGGAATTTCTTGGAGGCTATTGGTTGTACAGATGATGGAAGAGCTCAGAAGTCAAACAGAAGACGGTGAGACAACCAAGAAGTTAGCAGCAGCAGGAAGCCACTACTGCCCCTTTGGTTGGAGAGACCCAGAGAGAAAGTGGAAATACTCCAGAACAGGGGTTCTGTACCAGAAAGTAGGATTATGGTGGTCACTGCCTATCAAGAGTTTGAAATTACGGAGCAAATGTAGTTACTGCTTGAGATGACCCTAGTACATAACCGGTTGAGAAAAAAAGGAGATGAAATCATCTGGACTCTTTCTTCCTTTTGCCCTACAGTCAGTCTCCCATTGACCAAGTGGATTGGAAGCCAGTGGGAAAGAAAACCAAGGAATGTAGTTGCAGGAGTCAATCTTATAGAACGAAGAAGGAGAAGGGCAGGGATGGATCTGAGCTTTAACTGGCAAGTACCTTCCTTCTTCCTTAACTTTTTTCTTCCATCAGTTTTGTACCACCTCTGTCTTCTCTTCCTCTTGAATCCCAAAGTGACACAAGTGCTCAGAGCTCTAGTTCACTAGGCAGGAGAATGCCAGGCAGTGGAGGGTTAGAGGAGGGACAAGGCAGACTGAGGACCATTAAGACTGGAGTCATTCTTGCTCCAGGGCCTCTGTGATTTGAAACATCATCAGACTTTTTTACACTGCAGTGACTTTACTCTAATGAAAATAGGTGCAACTAAAAATGAGTAAGGCACATTTTCATAAGGTTCATAGAGAAATCAATGTTGGTATTTTATAACAAATTCCATGCAGGGGAGAGTCAGTATATTTCTAAGGCTTGGAGTAAACTCTTCTATAAACAGAAACCTGGAGATTACATTTTGTTTTTCTTTGACTTGTCAGAGATTCTAGTCTACATATGCTTAGATTCATGCTTTGTTCTAACACTTCTTTATGCCTTATTAACTTTAGTAATGGAAAGTATCTCTGTTTGAATTGCCACGATTTAATTATGTTAGTGAATTCAAACTAAAAAGTTAAACTCCCATATGCAGTGTTGGAATTTAATATCATGGTTCATCAATGTTTGGAATTCAATTGAATAGAGTGTATGGATTTTGCTCCTGGGATTAGCTTTATAATATAATTATATGTAAAAAAAATTGATTTTAATGAATGAGGTGCAATATCTTCACTTCCAAGATAAAAATAATAAATGTACTGAGATACCTCTGCAGTGAAATACTAAATGATTAGACATTTTAACTCAACCATGCAAGTTAGAACAACTTCTCTTTTTTAAGGCCCATAACAAATTAGTTAGAATCCAGACAGCAGGACCATTTAAATGAAATAAAATCAGTAATGCCTTTCTTTGGCACTGCTTTGGAATCAGTGGCAGCAGAATGACCTTTAAAGTTGGGATCATGTCGAACATACCAAAAGAATTTTTAAACTGAATTTAAAAATATCTTCGCAAGTGGACTTTGACAAATGCATTCATAAGTGGCGGTGAGAACCAAATGGAAAGGAAGTATGTGTGTACATTAATACCATTTAAAGCCCTACTGTGTAAAACATTAATCTCAAAGAAAATATGCAAGTTATATTTTTTGTTTAAAGTAAACAACTTGTGGCAAAAAAATCAGTCCCCCAAATAAGAAACATTTGTGGCTCAAACAGAACCAAACATAAAACAATTAGAAAAATACATATGCTCTAGTAGGAAAAGCTTGGAGTTTTAATCAGATTCATCAAGCTTGACACAACTGGGCCAATGGCATGCTGAGTGTCATGAATGTGACATTGCTCAATTATCATTTTTTTCTGCTGTAAAATAAGGATAATAATAAAAATTGTGTTGGAATCTGTTAGGTTGAATCATGTGACACTGACAATATTTGACCATTTTGACCTACCACAAAGCCATTTCTTTTCATTTAAAAAAATAACAAAGAGAGGAAATAAAAAAATGTTACGTTTTCTCCCCCATTTTAGTATTGTATTTATTCACATTTCCTTTTGTTTTACATTGACATCAGTTGTTATCTATATTCTCTGTTGTATTAAATTGTGACAACTCTTCAGTAAAGAATATCTCCTGCAGAGTAAATAAGAGTAACTGAGGGTAAATCACAATATAATATGTGACATGCACTTCAGCAAAAAGGATGTCTTGTGCTTAATTAAATATTACTAGAGACTTCCAAATATTAATTGCTTCATTCACCATGCTCGTGAAGGTCAAGTAAGGAAAGCCCTGAAGTGAGAGCAATTTACTTTCTTATAACTGACAAAACTGAAAGCCAGTCCCACAGACATTTGCCACACGTGAGTCCTCCTTTTTGGTTTTTTCTTGTTGAAGTCCTTTTCTCAGCTCTCTTCCAAAAACTTTCCCCTCCTGTGTTGTAAGAAGTACCAGATTTCTTTGATACCATAAATTATTCCTTGAAAAACATATTCATGCAATATTTTGGGAAATATGGGCTGAATAAATGTAAACTTTTTTTTTTTAAGTCAGAACTCCACAGGAGCTTGAATAGGCTCTATCCTGATTTGTGAATCTCCAAGGGAGGAAGAGAGCGTGAAGGCATCTCCAATCTTATTTTCCCCAGTTCACTATTTTCCTCGGATGAGCTTTTAAGATTGCAGGCAGTGTTCTACGGAATGTAGTTTGCCAATGGATGCAGTCATCATCTTTTATAACCTACATTTACTTTTAAAAAGTCTTGAACCTGTCAGATGGATTGGGCTGGGAGCCCAGACCTTTATGGTGGTAGGACGCTATCTAGGTGACAGGGCATTTAGTGCTGCCTCTGACATCACAGTTCCACAGCCCCTGGGTGTCTTATCCACGGTCTTCGTCAGTTAAGAACATTTTCCCTCTAGAGGGAGGAATTTATGGCCCAGAAATCAACTGGATGGCCAGGTGACTAATTTTACTTTGCAATGCAGACATTCCATCCTTAGATAATGAGTGACCTTCAGTTGACTTGCACATTTCTATTTCTTTATAATAATATCATTGAGATGCTTTAAGATAAATTTTAGTCATCTTCATTATGGTTTGAGAAAGACATTTTGGGTTTGGAAGATAGCGTGTTAGGAGTTCTTTACACTGAACAGTAAAATTGTAAAAGATGTAAAGTTGGAAAAGGTGTAAAAGCCTCCTCCTCCTGAGAAGAATCTACCTAACAAAGCATGTGGACCCACCATACTGAATATATTAGCCCAAGATGTATTACTTAAACTTTTTAATTGTGAAATTATTGTAGTAGGGCAAGCTTTAATTGACTTATTTTAATGGCATGAAGAGGAAAGGAGTTATGTATTCAGAAGGGATATAGAAACTCAGTTCAGTTAAAAAAAAAAAGTTAGGCAAACTGAATTGAATAAATCTCACACATGTTCCTGAAACATAATTTTATTGTTCCAGTCCAATTGAAGAAGATTCTTCAATGTCCACCACACAGTTTGGAACATGTTGTGCTAGCTACTGATTAATTGTCCAATTTGGTTTTTTTCTCATTAGTATTGAATAGCCAGGCACTGCCAAAGATATGATGCATGTATGTGGAGGGTGACCACACATCTCAGATCTCAGTTTACCTGGGAAAGTCTTACCCATGCCTTGACCCAGTCAAATGTGTGTCTGGATTTGGAAGATGAATTATATGGTTACTCTATGAAATATTCATTGCTATCCCACATGAGTTTAATGTAGCTAAGATGTATCTAGCACAACCCACTCCCATGTTACTGCACCTTTGATTTCCATTCCTTCTATGAAAGTTAGGCTAGAATTTTTCAGTACTGTTAGTGTCTGCAATCTTATTTTTCTGTTTCATTAAACAGAGCAGCATAAAAATGAATCTAGGATACACAAACTTATTTGGATCCTATTACACAGTGTAGACTTTTTAACTTTATCTGCTTGTTAAGACCACTATGACAATGATGGACAGTCAATGACACAGGTCCCATCTGGTAAATGAGAATGGAAAAAAACATATTAGGGAAAGAAATGGTTTTTCTAATCACTAGTATTTTACAGATTCTGACTCATAATAAATTATTTGTCATTTCAACTTGGAAATATATGGTTATATCAAACAGTGATGTGATTTCATCCTGGCTTTAAAGAGGAAGGACTGAAATAGAAATATGGAGTCCTTGTTTCAAATAAAAGTGATTTCCTTCACTTCAGGTGGATACGAATGGAAAAATACTGACAGGAAAACTGAATGAATTTGGAATGTACTGTGAGAATAAGAGATCTCACTGATTTAAAAAGATTTAAAATATTCTGTGGCGTTTAGTGACACTCTTAAGGAAATAAGAATTTAAGTAAAGACACACTAGCTTCTTTGGTGAATATTAACTGAAATGCCGATACTAACTAAACATACCAAGATGTCATAATTATTTATTTAGGAAAGGAAGTTATAAAATAATATTCTTCTGAGTTCCTAGATACATCAAAAGAATTTCACCTTGAACTTAGTAACATTGTTAATTGCCTGACTCATTTAGCATTGCGAATTGCATTGGTACATTTTATGGTCTTATCTAAGAATTAAAACTGAGAATGCACTTCATATCAGGCATATAACAGCTGGTTTGCTTTAGTGACGTAGATACTACACTGGAAATGGACTGCGTAGCAATTAAAATATTTCATTATGGCTACCCAGATTCTAACTGACTTTTCTCTTAGTATTCATGGTGTCAGAGTGACACCATGATTTTTTTTTTTTATTTTAATGGAAAGAACAGTAACAGGAATTAAGATTGGGAGTCATGACAACAACAAAAATGAGACTTTCATTACACGTATTTAAAGATGTCGAGAATTAATACTCAAAAGAAACTGTATTTTTGAAAAATCTTTGAACTATATGAGTGCTTTTATTGAAAACCTAAAACTCTGTGTTTTAAAAAATAGGGGTATTACAGATCCTATCACAATACTCCAAATTCTTGTAAAGAAAGTCAGTGTGGGCTCTTGTTCTTCCACTCTGTTAGTGCAGCATCAAAATGACCAAACTATCATTTATTTCAGTTCCACAGACATGGTCTTAATTTCTCTATGTGTTTTGATGACTTTTCCTCAGTGAAGCACTATGAGCTTTTCAGAAAACGTAGGAGGCATATTGATGTTATTTACCCAGCGCCATTGCCACAGTATCAGTCTGAAGTTACATGACAAGCATCTGCAGGGGCAAGTATCTTGTCAACTCGAAGGAATTTTAGATCAATAAAGTAGACAGAATCTCAACATTTGGTCATATTCCAATCTACCGACACTGTTGAAGTTACTGTGGATTGTTTTCCAAACACTGAGTGCTTGTTTTAAGTGGGTGTGAGATGAATGAAAGGCCAGCTTCCTGACAAGCTAATGGAAGATCATTGTTCACTTTAGAAAATAAAGCAAACCAACACAAAAAGCACAAGCCTAACAAAAGTCTCCAAAATATAAGGCAGATGTCATGAGAGAGATGAACATTTTTGAGCACTTTGAGCTAGGATTCCCTGTAGTTAAGAAAATAAAATAAAACCTTTTGAGAAACGAACCATTTTGTTAGCTTGTTTTGTTTGCTTTCCTTTTGCTTTCTTGGTGGTAGACCCTACTCATTAGGACAAAGTGAAGCACTTAGATGTTTAAAAGACAGGTCTTTAAAAGACAGGTATTTAACTATTTCTTAGAAGACTTTGAGCAGTATATTAACTCACTGTCTTGCTGAAAACAAGAAAAAGACAGAAAAGCTAAATGACACTAGCCCTATTCAGAAAAAGCAATTAGTTCCTATAAAATAGTTGATAATGTACAATGTCATTCATGACAATCCTGATTTGTGAATTTCAGGTTCTTTCAGAAAAATGCTTCTGTATCATTTCAAGGTCAACTTTGACAACCCATAGCACGTTTATGGAAAACATTTTGTTGGTTCAGGTGCTTTCAACAACCCAAACCAGTGTGAAAGTTTGCACTTCTTATCTAAAAATGGCTTCCCAAGAATAAACATACCAGATCAAATGTGCAAGCCACTGATGTCTCTCTGGCTTAACAGTTTTATCCCTAGGAACTCTGGACTGTTACAGCCATTCATTAAGAAGACTTCAGCTGTCTGATTGCTATACCTCAGCTCTCTTTGGAGAGATTACACATCCTATATCTCCCCAGAGTGGGAGGCATGCCAGCCTGACTAATGAAGGCTGTCACCATGATGCGACCAGGGCCAGCAACACTATTGTGTCATTGCTAGATTATGGTGCAAAGCGGCACTTTCAGTATTGAAGTAAAGCCTGATTCATCATCTTATGCTTTTTATTTTGAGCCAGTGCTTAAAGAACACATGATTACTTGTGTACAGCAAAAAGGGCAATGTTTATATCCTTAGCTGGTACAAGCCAAGCAAAATGAAGTCTCAGGTGGAGTGTACAAGATAATGCAATTTCGGCCTTCAGCACTGGGCCAGAAAATGGCAGAATCTGTAAAACTGAAAAGCCCATTTACTGCTGAGGCATTTAAAGTGAAAAAGAAAGAAACTGTAGTAATAATGATGACAACAACAACACAAATTATGATGAGTTCAATGTGGCCAGGACCTTCGGTGAAAACTTAATTTCCATTTAAAAAACACATTTAAATGTATTGAATAGAAATCTCACATTTCTATTTCTAGACCATCTCTTTGAAATCATCTCTTTCATAGTATTTTAGAGGGAGGCACTGGTTCCTTAATTCTAGCAGATACTACCTTTGCCATTTTAAAGACAGAGAAATCAATTGTCAGAGAAGTTGACTGGTTCACTGTTGCAGCGTCAGTGGTAAATAGAACCTGAAAGCAAAGAGCACAAATAAAATAAAAGTTCATCTCTTTGTTCACTTAATCCAACATTGTAAAGAGGCCATACTGCCCCTGAATCCATTGGGAGAAGCAAAACTTAAAGATGAATCTTCCCAGAAGTTTTGAGGTTCACTTCGTTTGAAGCTTGGGCACAGCTGGAGTGGTGGTTCGGGGCTGGGGCAAGGGAAATAGCCTGAAGTCAACAGCGCTGGCTTTGCCCGTCACAAGCTGTTGGACCTAGACCATGTCCTTCTCTGAGTCTGTCTTCAACTGCAAATCAAGGCTAACACCACCTTAACCCTACATCAGAGCTATTGTGAGAATCACACCGAGTAACAGGTTTGAAATGTACAAAAGTAGGATGCAAAGTACTCTACCAAAATGAGGTATTATTACTAATCATTATTATGGGTACCATAAGCAAAGCCATGATAGGTAGAAGCTCTGCTATGGAGGGACCCAAGAAGAATATTGTGAGAACATCTATTTGGAGCTATGAGGGACCCAGAGTTCCTGCTTCTGTTAGGGGCAAAGCGAGGCTGGGCCACTCTTAATTGCCCACGCCAAATTCAAGGGAAGCACTTGTGTGGCATCTAAAGTGAATCCCAGATTCTGACTTTCCACTTGTTAGGAGACTCCTGATCTTCAGGTTTTAACCTAGCCTTTCCTGGAAACTCAGAAGGCTCTCTTCTTTTTTTATTCTTTTTGATTTCTTTGTTTCAGCTGCCTACCATGACCAGCATGCCACTCTTGATATTGCCGGCACCGAGCTGCCTGTCCCTCTTCTAAGAGACATATACAGTTGGTCCTTTGTGTCTGCAGGTTCCGCATCCGTGGATTCAACCAACCATTGATCGCCATTTTATGAGACTTGAGCATCTGTGGATTTTGGTATCTGAGGAGATCCTGGAACCAACACCCTGCAGACTCATACAGTCACATGCGTGTGCGTGTATGCTGTAATCTTTTCCTTCAAAATGTCCTGCCACTATCTACCTCCTTTTTTGGCCTTGAATATAAAATCTTTTAGACCATAACTGTATTTTCTTCTCTCTATTAAGAATCTTTGGGAAATGGTCATAGCCATGAAAAGCAACAATAAAGGTCACTCATCTCTAGGTCCTTAAAAATGTTAGAAGCATGAAACAAAGCAAACAAACAAAAGCCAATGAGTAGGCTTGGGTAACAGCCTTGTGGAGCCCTGTTCTGGCACCTATGTGGCTGCTATTGTGTTGATTTGTTTTCTTTGGATCACTTCCTAAACCTATGTATTAACTTTGAATATAATTACAATGTCAATTTACTTTTTCAGCCAAAGACAATTACATGCTGCATGAAGGAGATAAACTCAAGCCTTGCTAATCACAGTGTGACATACTACCGATCATGGGCAGTGAGCCCACCTGTAATGAAAACATGAGAATCGAAGAATCAAAAGTGTAGCAAGACATATTTAAGACTATTTACCAGAGAGTAAGTGTACAAAGGACATTGTCACAGGACTAAATTCACCATATGTATTTTCTTAGGCTGCCCCAGCCTTTGGGTGGGGGTGGTGGGAAAAAATGGAATGAGATGAGCAGTTATGATGTTGGCTTTTTGGAATCTCACTCCCCCTTGTTACTGCAGAACCTTCAACTTCCAGTAAAACGCTTCTCTCCCACTATTTATGGAGTCTGCAGGCGCTATGCCACTGGCCTTCTCCTGTGGGTTCTTCGAGCTGCTTTAGCCACTGGCCATTTTGTTTCTTCTGCTCTTCTAACCCCTGTGAAAAATCCAGAGGCTTCCACAGGCCCATCCACCCAGTGCTCTGAGGTACCGCTATTAGCAATGTTCTGCTCTTGCCCTGAAACCTTCCAGATGCCAAAATGAAAGTGTGGAATCCAGAAACCTCAGTGGTTGGATACATGGAGCACATGGCATGTGTGTGCAGAAGCGGGAAGAAACTTCCACCCGCCCCCATTCTGTGTGGCACTCTGCCATGTGAATATCTAAGTCTTGCTGTTTTGTGAGGTTTTAGTGAAAACAAAGACTTCAGGTTGCACTCACAGTGCTCTCTCTACCTGGGAACAAGTCATAGGTTATGGAGTCAAGTGAGGACAATTTAGGTTGTTTCCACATCTTGGCTATTGTAAATGGTGCTGCCATGAACATGGGGATGCATGTCTATTCAAATTAGAGTTCCCTTCGGATACATGCCCAGGAGTGGGGTTGCTGGATCATATGGTAAGTCTAGTTTTTTAAGGAATCTCCATACTGTTTTCCGTAACGGCTGCACCAAACTAACAGTGTAGGAAGGTTCCTTTTTCTCCACATCCTCTCCAGCATTTATTGTTTGTGGATTTTCTAATGATGGCCATTCTGACTAAGTGAAGTGAGCCAGAAAGAGAAAGAAAAATACCATATAATATCACTTATATGTGGAATCTTCAAAAAAGGATTCAAATAAACATTTAAAAAACAGAGATAGATTCATAGACATAGAAAATAAACTTATAGTTACCTGGGGGAGATGGGGGCAGAGATAAATTGGGAGTCTGGAATTTGTAGATACTAATGACTATAGACGAAATAGATGAATTACAAGGTCCTACTGTATAGCACAGAGAGTGATATTCAATATCTTGTAATACTTATAATAATGAAAAAGAATATGAAAGGAATATATATACTGTATATGTATATGCATAACTGAATCACCTAGGCTGTACACTTGAAATTAACACAACATTGTAAACCAACTATACTTCAATTAAAAAAACAAAAGGGTGAGGCCAAATCTTAGTGACATGATGTCATGCGGAACTCTGGATTTTTTTCTTTCATCTGATGAAGTGGCAAATCATGTAGGTCCTAAGGTCAGACCTAACTCCAAGTCCCAGCTCTGTGCAAAACTAGTTTTGTGACTTTGGGCAAGTTCCTTGACTTCTCTGGACTTTTATCACATCCATTGTAAATTAGGCATAAAATCCATGTCAAAGGAGTCAGAACCTTCAGAGGATTGTTAAAATAATCCATGATAGTGGCTGGCACAGACTCAATAGATATCAGCTATCACTTTTTTCCAAAATACTCACAGTTTGGGGAAATCTAATTCTTAATGTGAAAAACATGAGATTAAACTAATTTCAGATAAACATAGGGAAAATTTATTTTATAAGAGCTTTTTGTATGGGTAGGGTAGAAATATTTTATATCTTCAGAAGGAAAAGAGTAGCCTTCTCATCTTCTCTCATCCCCATGAGTTAATTCATACAGTGGGTAGGAACTATGTCTGGAGTTATGTAACAAACTTGTATCTTGGGTGACCGTTTCATTTAGGACATCTCTACAAATGTGTGTAATTATTTTTGTTTGATTTTCTTTATTGTCCAGAGAGCACCAAATATCTTGATTGAGCTGCTATTCTTTCCTCCATGACTGGATTAGCTGCGCTGATGGAATGAAATGGATATTTTTGGCACAGTGTAAACCATAGTTTTAATGTTTCTATTTGTGATTTTCTTTATGTGTCAAATGAGAGTAATCATGCAACTGTAAGGAATACCATGAGAAATGACTAGTAAAACTCATCAAAATGCACTGAAATGCAAAGTGCTTTGTAAACAATAATGACACATTGTAGGTACAACATTGAGGACCCTGTTTTATCCCTAAAACCAAGGATTTCTATTAAATTAACATCATAGGAGATGGCAAATTACCATATGTTGAATTTAGGTTGGACTCCTGATCTTTCTTCATGTACACAGGAGAAAATATGAATTGTGGTCAGAATGAGAATCTAGACATTTTTATCAAAATAAAAAAAGCAGAGTTATTTTGTAATTTTTGAATTGCATCTGCTATATCTTCTCTAGGGGAAACCTACAAAACAACAAAAAAATCAAGCTTCAAAAATTAAATTTCATCTTCTTTTCACATAGGTACTTTGAAGCATTAAGTTCAATTTCCAAGAAGGGCCTTAGTGGTGGAAGGTTTTGGTTGAAGGAATAAACTGTGTGCTATGATAATTGCCCCAGAGGATTTCATTGCATTGACATTCTTTTATTCATGAGTAATGAGTGCCAAAACTTATTTCAAAGTATAATGATGAATATGCTAATATAAATTTTGTTCTATCCACAAATAATTGGATATCTTACAGACAAGAACTGGTTCATTATCACAATGTGAAAGCTGAACTGTGAGGGTTATGAAGGGTTTTCTTGACCTCTTTTGCATAAAAAAGACCACATGGAATCAAGTTGCTACAAATAAATTTGTACAATGTCCATTTTCCCTTCATTTGGGTCAGCTCAAGCCATTGGATATTATTTGCTAATGCCCAAACATATTATTTTTTTTTATCTTTCTCATCTTTTGCTACAGTGGTGATTCTAAGATTTTAAGATATGAAGTCATTAGCTATAAAACAATCACTGATATTTACTGGTTGGATGATATAGTTCTATGGAGAAGAACTATTTTATTTATACTTACTTTGATAAGATTAAGAGATGTTTTTGTAAACAATTAAGAAGATTGAATAATGGACATACTACTACCAAGCCAAGAATTGTACAAGGTATCTAAAAATAGATAACATTTATTAGAATAAATAACAACTAAGGAAATATTGTTTATAAGCTACAGAAAAAAATTAGATCATTGTCAAAATAACACTACACTCTTGATAATACATTGGTTTTATATTATTTTATTTTTTTCTATAGGTTTTAGATGCAGTCCTTGCTTCTAAACGATCAAGTCTTAATACTTCATATGGTCTTCTAAAGATCGAAGTTCAAAAATCAGCATGAATTAAATAATCAAATTCAGCATTTAAATATCAAGTCATAGAGAATCATGCTGATTGCATGTTATTACAGTCAACTGGCAGTTTTACAAACGCAAAGAGATTTGAGAAGTTATTATGATGAGAGCAAAGAAGAGCTGTCTCTTGTTTGTGGGCTGGTTTTAACAGAGTGATTAAAAAATGTACTTAGATTAGCTGAGTCAGCCTGTGCCTCTTGTTCTAAAATGGGTATTTACCATCACCAAGATTAAAGGCCTAAAATATCTCTTACACATCAATCATTTTATTCAGATTTTCTTACCACTCTACCATATCTCTTAACACAATGACTAGGATGCTCATTGTGGGGATTTGCCATTTTCTGTGCACAACCTGTTTGAAAAGCAATGATGCTATTTCCAGAAGGCAATTGATTTTAAACTATTTGAGTTGTAGCATTCATGCATTAGCATTTTTGAATCATTTCTTTAAAATCTCCAATCTCATCTGGACACTTGGGCTTAGTTTTAGACAAGCTTCTCTTTCGCAACTACCAAAGGTTAGGCCACCTTTTGGAGATTTAATGCTGAGTGACTTTTCTCTTTTATGGCTGGTTTCTTGATTAAACAACACCAGGATATTTGTCTTTTTTTTTTTTTTTTTAAACTTACTGCTCTTCTTTCTAATTGAGACAATAATTTTGTAAATGAGGCATTTCATAAAAGAAAGGTACTTTGTACTCAGATTTCCTTTTATGAACCCTATGCTGGGGAAACTGACTGTCACCTTTGTTCTGGACTATTTCTGAAATAGCTGGCTTTTGTTTTACAAAATGGAGTGTGTATTTCAAATTAGACGGCACCTTCGAAACCATATGCTCCAATCTACTCATCCATAGAGAAGAGATTTTGTTTAGAAGATGTGATTTGATCTAGGAAGAAATCAGATCCGTTTAGTAATGTGCAATTGGAGTGGCTACTGGGATTTATTTTCCATGAGTGAAATTTTACTGAAAGTTTTGTCTAAATTCTTCTTAAAAAATTAATAAAACTTTGCTGCAGGGACCCCTTTCACAGCCTTGGAAGCAGCACAGTGTGTTCATAAGAACATGCATTTTGTAAAGTTTGGAAAATATTTTAACCACAATCAGTTAAGACCATGGTCTCTTTCCTCTTCCACTTTTCGTATTCTCCCTCTTGTCAGGTAGTGTTGGTGTGGCCACATTTGGGGGTTTTGGTACAAAGTCATGTCGAATTGGAAATACATTTAGTATAAAATGGTTTTAGAGGGTGATATTCTACCAATTTATATAAGCTTCAGACCTGATCTTGACTACTTTCTCTTTCTCTACACTTAGTGAATTAGTGTTTTAGATTTTAGAACATAATGTGTCAATCTCTTTGAAAGATACTTGACAAAGTATTTTACCCTTTGGTAATAGGTGAAAAGTGTGGGGTAGGTTAGAGCATAAAAAGGAGAATTTACAGCTGGCTGAGAAATTGATGAATGTTAATCACTGTGGATTCTGACTTTATTTAAAATTTTAATATTTGGTTTACCCTGGAACTTTGCATTAATTCTGATTTTTAAAAATACTGCATTAAAATATTGTTTCTCTTGATCACTGAGTTTTTTGACATCCCCTCAATTTTGTGCCTGAGGTGGGTAGTTCACCTGCCCCACCCTGGCCCCTTTGTGGTTGTGATCTCAAGCTTTAGCCCTGCCACATTCAAAATATTTCATGATAATTTGAATATAGGTATATAAAGCATATTGACTGATTTCTAAATAACACAAGGCTAGAGGGGATAAGAGAGGTTTACAGCATGGAAAAGGATGACTGAAAGTCAAAAAAATGAGATTAAGCAAGGTAAGAGGAAAGATCTTACTTACATTCAAAAAGCCAATTGCCAAATACAAACAAACAAACAAAAAAAGAACTAATTTACTAACAGTTCATGTAAAAAATGACCTGGTTCTATCTTAACAGTATGCTTAAAATGAATTAGAAGTGTGATGTGTGCCTCTAATAGCCAGATTGTTCTCGGACCCACTCCTTGCCCTTCCCCACGTCTGATCTGTAATTCTGGATCTGTATTTCCCAGGCTCCCCTGGACCCTGGTTTCTGGTTATGTTTAGCCGATGCCAGACTCTGACTGACAAATGGAGGATGAGAAGAGAGGAACAAAAGAATTTCTTTTCCCCCATTCCCTGTGTCTTGTGGCTCTCGATCCTGCAGACCACACTAGGTCTTAATTCCCAGCTTCTGTTGTGCAGACCTGGCTCTGGACTCCATTTTTAGGGGTGGTAATGGCTTCCTGCTTTGGCTAATCTCTTGGATGCCCCCATACTCTCTGGCTTCTCAACTCTTCCATCACTTGTGAAACCAATTCCTCCTATTGTAGTTCCCCATGTTGGAAGTTGTAGGGTGGTTTCTTTTTTCCTGGCTGAATTCTGACTGATAACAAACTCATGTTACAGTAATAAAAAGAGGCAATTGAGGCAAGGGAGAATCCTTCAGTGTGCAAGTATTAAATCACGACGTTTTAAAATAGACGTGGTATAGAGGAGTGGCTTGGACATCTTGTGTTTAAGAGACATCCTGTGTTTCATTCTCAACATCACCACCTTCTAGTTGTGATCTTGCATGAGTCAGTTACTTCTCCAAGCCTGAATTTATTGACCTATAAAATGGTGGCGGGGGTAGTATTTATTCTACGTGCCGAGATGCTCACATAAGATATGTGGTAGAGTTCTTTAAAACAGAAGGCAGGTGTTACTGCTCTTGTTATATCATTTGAGGAACTGTTCACCAAGCAGAAAGAGAAGCCTGAGAGAAGACATGGCAGTCATCTGCATATACAAAGGAATTTTGCGTAGAAGAGAGGCGACCGTTTTATATAGCGCTATAATGGAAATAAGCATGCCTAGTGGATGGAAATTCCAGGAAAGCATATTTCAGCTTAGCATACAGCAGAGCTTTTCAGTAAGTAGAGCTGTTCAAAAATCTGAAAGGCTATCTTAAGAACTAATGAGATCCTGGTCTCTGATCATATTCTGGCAGAGTCTGGTGACTCACAAGTGGGGGAGTTAATAATTCTTTAGAGACTAACAGTAATAACATTTGGGAGCTATCAAGTGTTAAGTTCTGCTCTAAGCACTTAATATGCATAAATTAATTTAATTCTCACAATGACCAAAGGATACAGTTGAATTGCTTTCCAGATGAATAAACTGAGGCACGGAGATAGTAATTCGTCCAACATTACATAGGTGATAAGTGGAAGATCTACAGACTACAGTTCTAGGAATTTTAGTATCCGTATAGGAGATGCTTAATAAATGTATTTTGGCTCAATACAGTTTTTCATGATTGCTTTATATGAATGCTTTTCACTTTCATTGTAGAGTCTGCCCTAGATTATTTCTAATATTTTTTATGGTACAAAGAGAATATAAGTTTGCTATAAACAGTTTGGAAAATGCAGAGAAGTACAAAGGAAAAATAGAAATCACCAGTAATCACAAAATTCAGAGCTCAAAACAGTTTCAGTATGTGTTTCCTATTTTTTTCTATGTGTCGTCTTTATTTTTTAACATAGTTGTATGTCTACACATATTTTTAAAAAGACTGTTTCATATATTAGCTTATCTGATGACATGTTATAATACAGATTTCACCCCCAGAGTTTCTGATTCAATAAGTCTGAGGTGGGGTTCAAGAATTTACATGTCTAACAAATCCCCACGGGTTACTGAGGGGCTGCTGATCCTGGCTCACACTTTGAGAATCACTAGGCTAAATTATGTGGGGCATTTGGTAAATGAATTTTTTTTCCAAGAAAGGACTAATAAGAATCATGAATGTCTTCTGAAAATAGGGCTTTCCAAGTGAGAAAATACGGATGGTCATGCATTAGTGTGTGCTTGGCTTAACTGTCATATGTAAAAGTGAGCCATGGGGTTAGATGAGCAACTTGACATCACACCACTTAGATCATCTCTTCTTATGAATCAGCAGTGGCTATTCTCTTAACTCTTCTTTGTGTGGCAGGGATTTCAGACCCTTGACTGTCACCCGTCAATATTCATTTGCCTTTCTCTGAGAGTCCTCCAGTTTGTCTTGCCTCTCCTGGTCTAGGTGAACACAACTGGGTGGGTGCCAGCTGGGGTCTAAGCAGTGTGTACTGCAGTTGACCTTTTATTACTGAGGGGCTGGGCACCATGTTTCTATCAAGGCAGCCTGAGACCGTTTTCAACCACCATGCTGTATTATTCACTTATACTGAGTTTACACCAAGTATAGCTTTTTCTTCTTGAAAATATGTTAAGACATATTTAAATTATAGAGTTAAGTTTTTGAGCTTAAAAACAGTAACTTATTCTATCACACTATAAACAACACACATATACACGTACATGCAAGTAAATGTACAAACTGGTGAAATCTGAGTAAGATCTATAGCCTAGTTAATACCATCGTACTAATGTCAATTTCCTGCTTTTGACATTGTACTATAATTATGTAAGATGTAATCATTTGAGGGAAACTGGGGGAAGGATATACAGAATCTCTCTATTGCTTTTTTTCTTTTTGCAAGTTCCTGTAAGTTGGTTAATATTTTTAAATAAAAAGTTTAAAAAAAAACTATACATTTATGATGTTTAAGGCAACTCATTGATGTGTCAGCTCAGTCCTGGCCATATCTTCCATTTTTCAGTGTCCAAACATGATGAATTCTGGTTTCACTACCTGGTAGTTCTGTGACTTTGTGCAAGTTTAATTAACCCCTCTTGATGCTCATTTTCTCATTTTTACTGTAAGAGCACCAATGTTACTCATTTTAAGGATTGAGTTGACATGTGCCTAGAACTGTACCTGGCACATAGTAAACATCTATAAATACTGGCAATAATGATGGTGATGCTAGTGATGATAAGATGATGTACCTGTGCTCATGCTGATCACTAGACAATCCTGGCTCCAGATCACCTCCCACTCTGCCCCCCCGTACCCAATCCTCCTGACTGAGATTGGTTCAGCTAGTGTGCCGCCTGCAGGAAGTTTAGGTAGGCAAGGATTTAATACAGGGATATGGGTGCTTGAAAGGACTGAAGGAGGTAAAGTTCAGGGAAGGCTACTGCTAGTTCTTAGGTTTGCCACTAACAGTCATAGAATCAGGAGATTCAAACAACCACAAGAAATTGCCATCCATGTTCATAGCTGCCTGGGAGCATAGAAGTGGGTAATTCTTAGGAAAATGCTAAAAGTCACTAAAAAAACCCTTAACTTTGTGTCTTTTTTACCTCCAGATTTTTATACAAGTGCCTATCAGTGGCAGAATCCTATCCAAAATATAACTAGCAAGGAATTCATGGAAATGAAGCTCCCAGCCTTCCAGCCCCTATGATGCAGAGGAGTGACAGAAGAGAACAGAAGGTGTTCTAACTTGACAATGGACTATAGACATTACACTCTTCTTGAATATTTTGATCATCTTCCCAGACACTCCTCTCAACTAGTATTGTATCTTCTTTATACCTGTTTTTTTGGTACCTTCTTACATATGGCCTTCTATTGTAGTCATTAATGAATGTGGATTCTCTCACTTAGATATAAAGTTCTAGAAATTTACAGCAGCATCTGGCACATAACAGATTCTCACTATGCATTTATTAAATGAGTATATTAATGTATCCTATTCTTTTTTTAAGTCCTTTGTTGTTTGATTTTCATAGGAATCTACAATGGAGCAGACCTTAAAGTACGAGGAAAGAGGGAGAAAGAAGAATCGTTCAAAAAAAGAAGTGAGTGGTCTCTTTAATGTCTTCTATAAAGTACTTAAAATGTTTCAGTAAATGAAAACATTTGAAACAAATGTTGAATTCTCTACAGAGGTTGCATAGCAACCTATGGTGATGGCCTTATGACAGCCTCTGCCGCACAGGCAAAAGGCAGCCTCTTCCCCAGACACCTGTCATGGCTTAGCCTCCAGCCTCCATATCTCATCCTATGTACAGGCAAAGCTGCATGAAAGAAAAGGAAATGCTAAGTGCAGATTACCTAGTAGAATAAGCTGGGAGCACTGAAGACATGTCATTGAATCAGGTTCCTTGTCTTGGAGTTGTACTGACTTACATGACAAGCCTGTACTTTAAAACAACATTGAGGTCACTTGAAGGATGTAATGTTCCACTTTTGGAATAGCCATGCTGTGTGCAAGGAAGAGCAGTGTGTTGTGGTTCAGAAGCCATCACACATTTGGGAAATGCAGAAGTGCAATTAACAGCTGCTTCTCTAATAAACTTTTTTTTCCCTGTGGGGCTAAAATTCTTCACTGAGGCAGCTGTTAATTTCCAACTTCAATTCTGCTGGGTAGAGGGTGACTATTTATAGAGGTTCTATTTGGGAAAATCTGAGAAAGACACTACCTAGAACTGACATTCTCTGGTCATGAACTTATTCTGATCTTTTTATTTTATTTTTTATCATGACCTTGGCAAAAATCAGTGCAGTTGAGAGCTCCTCAACAGATTGTGTCTTTGACCCTTCTAGTTGTGTAACTTGTATTTTTTCAAGGGCAGCTTATACATGGGTTCTCATTATTTCCTGGTTAAAGTTGTTGCTTCTGAAATGGAGAAAAATCATGTTAGAGACTATGGGAGGGGACAAATCTATTAGTAATTACTTGCTAATTGGGCTAGGCAGAAGGAATGTTCTGTCAACAACACAATGATTCTGCCTTCAACTGTGTTGGTTGAAGGCAAAATTAGGAAGACATCTTTGGTACCCCTGCATCCTTCTTGACACTTTTCTTCCCTTAACCTATGTCCCATCCCTCTCAGATATCCAATGAGGTCTAATCTCTCTTTTATAATCTGCTCCTAGGAGATAATCCAGTGTCATCCATTTTCACCTAAATGTATTTTTTCTTTAAGTTCAATGGCCCATATGCCTCATATAAAAGAATTTCAGGCTTCCACAGGCAAGTAAATATGGTGTTTGAAGGGATAGAATATTCTCTTAAGCAACCTTTTTTTTTTTAAAAAAAAGTCTTCTTTTTTTTAAATTGAAGAATAGTCAGTTATAATGTGTCAGTTTCTGACGTACAGCATAATGTCTTTAAACCATGTGCAGGCAACATTATACAGTCTGAGGAGTGTGGGCGCTAGCACAGAGGGGTGAAAACTCTTCCTGTTCATCCAGGGGCAGGAGGATTCCTTTCAGAATCCCACTTTCTGCCTCTGTAAGATGAGGGAGACTCAGGAGTTCATTGTGAGGACTAAGTGAGAGTCCGTTGCAGTGTCCAGCTCTGTTCTTGCTGGAGGGCAGCTTTTCACTGCTGGTGTCTCCCCTTCCTCACTTCCTGTCCCCCAACCCCACCCCATATGGAGGCTATCTCTTGTATACAGAATAAATATCTTTTTAAAAACATACAGTGTTATAATAAATGAGAAGGAAGGAAGAGGGTCAGGAAATGGACTAGCTAATCAGAAAAAATCACAATTTTTTCTAAACATCAGTAATTTCTCATTTAGTTGGAAGGAGTAAAGCCAGTGTTCTTTTTGAAAATATACATGGATTTTTAAAAATATTACTTTAAAAATGAATTCTGGCTTGTGTGAGTCAAGTTTACCTCTTCTTTTTCACTATTTAAGAAAAAATGTGTCATAAGCATTAACAAGAATATGCTAAGCTACAGCAATGCATCCCCATAACTCACAAGAAATAAAAGAAAACAAATATAGATGACTTAGAATCTTAAGATGATATATTTGCAGGCAACTTTTCTTTAGCTTTCTTCCTTCTCCTCATTTTCCTACTCACACTTAAAAAATTGTTTCTACCTTAATGTTACTAAAGAACTTTTAGAAATATCAGGCTCTTGTTTCTCTACATTTCAAAATGAAATTATGGGGGCCACTTAAACCTAATTTAAATAATTGGGTCAAATCATAACTCACAAGTACCATTGTCTACATTTGGGAAAAACAGTACTGTGCATGTCTCTGAATTTGGGTGTATGTATTTGACACATATGGTCCTTGATGATAATACCAAGAGGTTAAAGAGGTTAAAAAAGCCTTCTAAGTCCTTCGTACAATTCTGAGATTGAGGAAATTAATAAAGCTGGACCAAACTCCTTCGGAAGCTTTAAATAGTTTTTCTGTCGAGCACAGGGGAGTCTGTTCTTCACATCTGCTTTTTATTTGCTCTCTCACCAGTGGTTGACTCAATGGCAACCTCATCCTTGAAATGCTCTTTCTCCTTGGCTTCCTAGACCCAAAACACATCTGGTTCTCTGCCTATCTCCTTGGCCACTCTTTTTCAGTCTTCCTTACAAGAATCTTCTGTCTTTAAACGTTGACGTCCTTGAAGGTTCAGTCCCAGGTTTACATGTCTCTGCTCCTGCTTCAATTACGACATCTTTGCAGGTAACTCACAGTAGTGACCTCTGGCTGTAACCTCTTCTCTGAGCTTATGTGTGTAAGTGCCTATTTGAAAAGTAAGCTTGGAGGCCTCAAATTAGATTAAATTCAGCACATCCAAATCTGAACTCTTAATCTTCTTGCTTAGTTTCTAGGCTTATTTCTGTTTCTCATGGACTAACCCCCACTGCCACCCATCCAACCAGTTGTGTTGGTCTGAAAACTCACAGTCATCCTTGACACCTCCCTCTCTTTCATATTCATTTGTCAGTACTTTATCCAAAAAATCTATCCACTCTTTCCATGTACACCAGAGCCATCCCAGTCCAAGTGACAATCACCTTTTACCTGAACGGTTGATTTGCTCTACACCATTCTGTCCACTGTCCAACACCTTCCTACTTTGTAGTCAGAGTTACACTTTCCCCAAAGGCAAGCTAATCATGTCACCTGTCTCTCCCCTCTCCAGACTTAAACTCTTCAATTGCTTCCCATTACAAACTTGCAAACAAAACTTCCTAAGATGACCCATAAAGCTCCACTCCATCTAGCCCTGAGCTGCCTCTCCATCCCTCACTTACTCTTGTCCTTCTTTGCTGGATACAGGCCTTTTGGCTTCAGGTCAGCATTTCATATTCTCCATGTTTCTTTTAACCACAGGACCTTTGCACAAGCCGTTCTGTTTTCCTGGCATACCCTCAACCTCTCCTATCTTCAACCCAGTTAACTCTGTCTCATTGCACAGATCTTAGCTCAGTAAATACTTCTCCAGGTAAACCTTTCCAAAGCTCCTTAGTAAAGTTAAATCTACCTATTTTAGGCTCTCATGATGCCTTGTGTCTCTCCATTTGTATCATATAGAGCATTAGACAAAGTTATAATTTTATATCTATTTTACTTTTATTATGTCATTATTTATGTAATTATCTGACTCTTCCACTTGTCTGTAAGGACAATAAACTGAGTGCTTTTTTCTTTTATTTTGTTATGTTTTCATTCACCATTGGATTCCTGTACCTGGTAAAATGTTTGACATGTTGCCAAAGCTAAATTAATATTTGTTAAGTGAATTTCATGGGTTTGTTTAAAGGTATATTTGTATTTCTATTGTGGGTAATATTGCCAGGATTTTCTTACTCATTTCACTCTTACACAAGTTCTTCAACAACTTCAGGAAGAAATAAGGAAAGGACTGCTTCTCTAACTTGAAAAGAAAAACAGAAACAAAATAGAACATATTCCAGTTAAAAATCAGGATATCTGAATTTAACTGCTTTTTGGCATCCAATTTTTAACTCTTGTTTTTAAAACTCTAGCATAATTTCATTTTTAGAATTTTCTATTTTTAAACTACACAATAGGAAAACTAGAATATTTAGAGTCATCCCTTAGTACTATCCAAAATCTTTGCACAGATTTAGTAGTCATCGCCAAACTCTGAGACAACAAATGCTGGTGTCTTTTGTAACTCACAAAGTCACTGTCCTCATGCATTAAATGAAAACCTTATGTAATATTTTGCAGTTTGAACAATAAAATTCCTTTCCCTAGTCTGCCTTTCTTCTTCTTTTTCTTTCAAAATACTAAATGCCTACATTTTGCCTTCACTGGTTGAGTTTTGGGACCTGACTTTAAAGGGGCTAATAAGAGAAAAAAATAACAAGTGAACAAATAAAAACTTACAGGTGTTTTGATAGAATTATTCAGTCTCCCGGAACAGGGGCAGTTAGGTGGGATGGGCAAAAAATCAGTATGAGAAAGGAAGAAGCTGGAAGTCCAAGAAAGATATGGAAAAAGTAACACTTGACTCAGTTCTCCAATAGCTAGTAGGCGTTCAGCAGGGAGCTTGGATGGGATGAAGGGATTCTGAGGGGGAAGGAGCAGCTGAAGTGCAGATGTGGAGATGGGATGAACACTGAGGTGCTGGTGTTGCAAATGGGCGGGCATGGCTGCTGCTCTGAGAGATGAATGGGAGAGAGGCAGGTAGACGTGAAACAGTAGTTAGTATGCGGGGCGTGGTTCTGTCTGGTTCGAGCGTGACTTGATCAGAATCTCCCTGCAAGCAATGTGAAGAAGACTGAAAGAGTGAAACCAGGACGCAGTCATTTAGCAGAGAAAGAAAGACAGTGGTAAAGAAAAGAATGAGACTAATGTGAGAGTTTCAGGGGATAGAAGTAGCAGGGAGCATGCTGTAACTGAGGAGATTTTAGTGAATGGACTCAAATCTTTGCAGAGTATGGGCTGAGTTAAGGGAAGAAGCAACAGATGATGAAGCTCCCAGGAACTGGCAACAGTGGAAAACCACTGGAGCAAGTGTTCAGGGAACCCAAGAGAGCTGGAGAGCTGGAGGCGTGGATGGAGGTGGGGCCACCTAGAGTTCAAAAGGTGTGATCCTAAAGGAGTGCCAGAACCCTACCAGGCAGGGGAAGTGGAGTGGGGTTGGGCTTGAGCTTCAGAATCAATACCTTATCTCTCTTTTGCCTGTAGTCTTGTTATCAGCATTGCTCAAACCCAACCAGAGGGCAAAGGGATCTGAGTGTCACAATCAGTGAATGTGAATGAATCAGTGAATGATTTGGAGGTGCAAAAAGGCTGATCAGCACAGGAGGCACAATCTCAGTGATGATGGGGTTAAGTGGGAGGAAGCAGACTGGGGAGTCTAGGGTGATTCTAGCGCTGGTGACTTAAGTATGAGAACAAATGCTTTGCCTCAGGGTCCTAATATTCAGAGAACACATTTTGATTAATGATTTTAAAAGATTGATCCAACTGTGAAGTGTTCAGCCTCCGAAAATTTTCTGACTGCCTCTCTGACAACAGCTACACTGGCCCACACAGCATCGTCGGTGTGCTGCACAGAGCCACTGAGCTAAGAAGGCAGGTGATGGTTGACATGCTGCCCTTGGTTCTGCTCTAATTCATCCTCCCAGAGTTAACAGCACTTTGTAATTTGCATAAAGGGGCCAAAAAACCAAGCTGCAGCTTTAAGATGTCACCATTAAAATGGGAATTTGCCATTGACCCCAAAGGAAGTGAATAAAGCCAGAGACTGGAGGTCAAATCAGGTCAAAGTCAAGGCAATGGATACACTAACCCACCTGTGAGAATATTCATGTAAAACACGCTACCAGGAGTGGATGCTAAATTAAATGATAGACTTTTAAATAAATTTTATAGACTGGAGCCAATATGTGGATTTGGAAATTTCCCAAAATGTCTGTTATTTTGGCTTTGACTTCAGTCTATCCTGGAGGAACTCCTTATCAAACTTGCTTACCTTGCCCCCCTTTTTTATTAGTTGTAATAATTGGTATTACCAATAACAGTCTGCTTTGAGCTTTATAGCTATTGAGCTTAAGAGATCTCCAAGGTTGTTCTGCTTGGTTCATGTCTTCCAAGGATAGATTAGTTTCCAAGTTTCCAGCTAAATTGAAAATCAAACTATGTGTGGGGAAGGAATGTTTGAAATTGGTTCTTTTTAGGTTTTCTGGGCATTGGGCATGTATCTCACATTTCCAAAGAAAAGAGATAGGGTTGAATGGAAAGGACCTCCTCTTCTACTCACTCAAGCCACAATCTCAAAACTGTAAATAAGAAATAGAAAATATTTCTTTGACTTCTTCCAAAATGCGAGAGTAAGTTCTTAGTCATCTTCATTTATAAACTCTCACAGGCTTTCCTTCTAATCTGTGAGAGCTGGGATTTTCCAAACTTGCAATTTGGAGTCTGGGAGCAGGCGACTGAATACTTTTTTGAGAATCTTTCTATTTGATTCTTCTATATGGTTTACAAAAAGGGGTCTGAGAACATGTATGTCTGTCCTTGGCTTAGTTCCTATAATCAAAAGGTTATTGAGAGAGGAGCCATTTTGCTTTGCTCATCTGTCCAGCCTGCATTACATCTTACTGAAATGTACAGGCCAAATGTACAATCCTTTTTTCCCCAGTTTTGAAATTCAAAAGAGCTGAAAAAAAGAAAAAGATTTGCGTAACTCGTTTGGTGACAAAACACCACTTGGCCTGAAATACTTGGCAGCAAAAGCTGACATGAATTGACACAAGTTTGTTTATAGTATTTATTCTTAGAGTGAGTATTAATATATTTTCCTGCAGCAATGTGATAAATATAAGGTGATGCTCCAGGCCGCTGATGGATTGTATCATATGTAATATAAGGAATACGAAATGTCTTACCATTCAAAAATTCTACCAAATTATATGTTACAAAAATACCTGGCCTCAAAATTGTCAGACTCTCAGAATGTCAGCTGTCAGATCACAGTCCTGTGTTGACAGGAGACATGGTTTCCTACAGAACGTTGGCTTCTTTTTCACGGAAGAATAAAAATGCTTCTCATTTTGTTTTTACCTTCTCTCCTTTAAAACTGCTGAACATAACAGATGTTCAGTGAATATTGTTGACTTAGTGATTTATTACTGAATATATCTGAAGGCAAAAAAGAAAAGGCATGAATAGATACATGGAATGTGAGGAGATAAAGGTATAGCTTCAAGGTGAGAGAGGCACAACCAGCTTTTCAGGTGAGTAATGTTTAGAGGAAGTAGACTTTCAAGAGGTAAGGCTTCCCAATGTAAAGACTTTAAAAATACCCTTTCTTTCATTGAAAGCTAAAATTGATTTATTTTTCATCCTGTGCTTAATATTGGTCCAGGATATCTGTAATTTATTAAACACTCTGTTTTCTTTATGGATTAAAGAATTGGGATAACTATTAAAATTAGTTTATAAATCAGATATGAATAATTGTAATCATTTATTGAGCATTGGCAGACCAACTGAGTGCTTTACATTCATAATTTAATTTAACTCTCACAAAAACCTTATAAGGTAGAAGTATTATTTTTCCCATTTTTCAGATGAAGGAATTTCTAGATAAATCAAGTAACTTGTCCAAAGTCATCTAATAGTAAGGGTTAGAGCCAGAGTGTTCAACCCAAGCAGATCCCAGATTCTTTGTGCTTAAACTACTATAGTGTACTTTATTCTATAATGACTGAAGTTCATGGTTAAAAAGAAAAAAGTGGGCAGCCCTTTCAATAACCACACAGTATTATACGCTCTGGGCTTTGTTCTCTCATGAGGGCTTAGTTGGGAGTTATCAGAAAGGCCCTCCTGGACATAAGCTGTATAATTAGGGAAGCATTCCCTGCTACAATGAAGAACAGGATGTCCAATAACAGTCCTTAAACAAATAAGGATTTATGTGTCTCACATAATAAGTCTGGAGGTAGGTTGTTCTCAGCATGGATATAGTGGATTAGGGTGTCAGGTTCAAGATCTTTACGATTTTTTTTTTGGCTTTTCTCCCATGACCCCAACTTGTTTGCTGTAGTTCCAGCTTTTGTGTCCCCATTCAAGCCAAGAAGAAGCTGGGAGGAAGACGGATTAGCTATGGCTACCCTTTTATCAGAGGAAATGAAAGTTTCCCCAGAAGTGTCCCAGCGGTTGTGCAGTTACATGGTCCTAGGGCCACCCCCAGGTGCAAAGGAGGGTGGGAGAGTCAAGACAGCTTGTTAACTGGGTCAGTCCAGTCACGGGCCATCATCTAGGACAAGGGTCAGCCAACTTGTTTTTGAAAGGGCCACATAGTAAATATTTCAGGTTTGCAGTCCAGATGCTCTGTAGCACCTGCTCAATTGTGTGGCTATCATATTGAAAAAATAGCCCTTGGACAATATGTAAATGAGTGGGCTCATTTGTGTTCCAGTAAAACTTTATTTATAAAACGGGTAGCAGAACTGATTTGGCTGATGTCTGTAATTTACCATCCCCTAGGCCGGCAACTTGGTGCCCTGCTGCTAAGCCAAATTGGGGTTTATTTACGAGCAAGGAAGAGGGGAGGGGATTGTGGATAGAAACTAACAGTGTCTGCAGTTGAGGATAGAAACATTCTCTTAACTTAGTCTTTTCCCCTCTCTTTTTCCAAGTTTACAGCTGGCGGGTCTATGCTCTTGGCTATGGAGTTGTAAAGGTAATAGTACTAGACTTAGCAGCTTTCATCAGGAGAGCCTGTGGGGAGTTGGTTAGACAGACTTGAGGCTGCCTGTCAGCCCACACTAACTGCTTTTGGTAGTGGATGCGACAGACTGCTGGGCACCAGGCTATAGAAAACAATGATTGCTGCCTGCCCATTTTTCATTATTCTTTCTTGCTATTCAGCAAGGAGAATTAATGTGCTCAGAGATAAAGTATATTTCCAGCCTTCTGTGCCACAAGAAGTGGTCATGGATGTCATCCTGGCCAATTAGACATGCATGGAAGTTTCTGGGCAGAAATGCCCTTTATGGTGGCGGCTTTCCCTGGCGTGAGCATTTGCCCTTATCCTGTCTCCTTCTGCCCTTTCTGCTAGGACAGAGCCATCTTGCAACCACAGTGCAATAGGCATGAGGGTGAGAGCCAGCCACTGAAATGACTGAACCAGAGGGGAGAGGAAGCCCAGGTACCTGATAACATTATAGAGCTACTACTCCAAGCTTGGGCTGCTAGACGTGTTGCTACACCAAGAAAGTAAAACCCTGAACTGTTTAATCCATTGCTTGCTTGGAGTTTCTGTGGCTTGAAGCCAGATGCATTCGTGGCAGCTGTACAGGGAGTTTGTGCTCAAATGAAGAAAAAGAAACAGCTCTCCTTCCCCAGTAGAGTCAGGGAGAACAAGACCCCTCATTTTCTGCTTCTGACTCTGTGGTGAGGCTTGCAAAGTCTTCTTAGTCAGGGTTAGTCTCCCCTGGTCTTTAATGCTTTTTGGTTGAGATCGGCTTAGCATGTCACATTACAGAGAACACGCCGTGAGCTGGTGCCTGGGATCCTGATATTCCACTTTGGTTCCCACCACACCTTATTTGTTTATTAGGTCACAGATGTTTCTTCCAACCCATTCACGTGGTGTAGAGTTACTGAGGCTGCATTTCCTCAGCTCAACTGTTGAATGTATTTTCTAAGGTGTCAAGCAGATACATTCATTACAGGATTAGGACTATTTTGTAATATTTCAATTGACATACAGGTTGGCTACCTATTTTCTCCATTCAGAAAAAATAATCTTAATTCTACCATGTGGAGATAACACTGTTAACATTTAGTAGTGTTACCTCCTGGATATACATACAGACGGACATGTGCCTTATATCAACGCTTGTGTACTTGAAATCTTGATCTATATTCAACTTTGTATCTTGCTGTTTTTTCACATTATAAAGTGAGCAATTCTCTGTTCTCTCCCTGTCATATAGTCTCGAAAACATGATTTTTTTAAGTGGCTGTATAATACTGCATCATATTACAAATTATGTTCTTAAAACTCACTATAGACAGATGTTTTAGTTGCTTTTAACGTTTGTCCATTTTAAACAAGACTGTAATGAACAACCTTACATGTAATTTTTTTTTTTTTACTTTTGTTATTTATGAATATTTTCTTAGAACAGCTTAGTAGAGATAAACCTTCTGGATCAAAGAGCTAGTTTTTCCATGCTGCCAAATTGCCCTTCTGAGGGATAGGACTGAGTTTTAATCCCACTGGTAGTGAGTATGTAGGTTTCTGCGCTTGCTCTACATTCTGCACTTCCATATAATGTCAGTCAAGTTAAAAAAAAATTTGAAGTAATTTTCACAGGGAAAAAACTCTTTAAGTCTTACTAAATCTTTCATTTCTTTAAGGGGTGAGATTGAACATCTACTTCATATGTTAATTTGGCTATGCTTTATTTCTCTTATAAATTCCTTGGGTGTGTATATTTTACTCATAGATATTTTAATTACTTATTACTTGTGTATTATTTCTTCTTGTGTTTTTCATAAAATGAATTACTGATATTTCTTGACTGTGACATAACTGTGATCTTTCTGTGATATTCCTATGAGAAGAGCAAATAGTAAACCCCGTGCAGGAAGCATTAAGATTTAGCAAAATTTTAGGTTGAACTTGGAAGATGTTACACTCTTGACATTAATGTTTCTAAAGACCATATGTCTCCTTTGATATGTTTTCTTCATAGATGACATGGACTAAGCCACGTGGGGTCCATATTTTTCCTTAGGTCATACGTGTACTTTGAACAACACTAAACTTTCACGGAGCATTATTACTCCTTGAATTGCTTCCTCTGTCTGTGAATTGCAGCTTTGCAGTCTCTCAACAATGTGTCTTCAGGTCCCTGACTCTGAATGCATATGTTACCCTGAACATTTTATACCACTTTCTGAAACTCAAATATTCATGTCTCTTTTTTTCAGCTACTTTGAAAGTCTACTTTATCTAGAAAGGTTCATAAACTAGAGGCTTTAGGCATTTATTGAAACCTGCTTGATGACTTTAATTTCCTTGACATGAAAACAAAGTCTTGCATGAGAATACAGTAGTCCACATTTTTATTCTAATCACCTATGACAAACTAGGTAACTCTTGAATATCTTACTTTTCTTAAACCTACCACTTTAATCATCCCTGTGTTCTCATGAAAAAATCCTAGAATTCCCGGAGAGCTCATTTCGAATGGATCCCTTTTAACAGAGTTTAAACATGTTAAATGCTAAAGAAGTCACCTTTTCTGATCCTGCTTGCATCTGCTTCTCATTCTCCCCTGACCAGCTCTATCAAGTAAGATTCCTCATTGTGAAACCAGAAACCGATGATGTCATGTCTGAGAATTTCACTGTTCAGCATTTACAATGGGGAGAAAAGTACTTTTCCCCCCCTTTGCTGCTCTTTGAATAAAACACTGCTTTATTTCTCACACTTGCCTAAAATAACTGTTCTATGCCTGCTTGTTACTGTGAGAAGAACTCTACAGGGCTCCCATGAGACCATCTTCTAACACAGCAGATAACTAAGTCAGAGGTATTACGTTTCGAAATTAAAATAGGGGGTGGATTCTCTCTTAAAGGAAGATTCCTGTTTACAAAGACTGAAAAAGGCCAACTGTATCAAGGAATCATTTCTGGCTAGCTTATGGGCAATAAAAATCAGATCAATGAAGGAACGTTTGGTTAGATTACAATGCATTTCCTTTGGTTGTGTGCTGATGTTTCCTCCAACTTAAAGCCCTAATACTTGGTATCTCAGTAATTTGTTCTGGGACAGACTCTCTAAGGTAGCCACTATTTGTGCTCAGTCATAAGAGCTGCAATAACCAAGATTTGTCAAGCCTGTGTCTTGCCCTAGCATGGCCTGCACTGGCCCACGCAGAGCCTTCATGTAACTTACAAACAACCCCACAACCCCTATCTGGTGGGCAGAGGGCTTGACAAGCAATGGTCACTTTGTATGCATTAAAAAGGGTGATTCCCCACTCTGGGCAATTCCAGCCCATATCCAGGCAAGGCCTTGGTGCAACATTAATATCCACACACAGCCTGGAGTGCTTTATGTGGATTAACACACTTAATTGTGAGAATGAGAACTCCATGATTTGAGAACTAGTGTTGGAAGCACAGTGAGCTTGAGTGGGAAGGGGTGGAGTGGGAGGGCAAAGGGCACATCCTAACTTCCTTAGAGTGCCCCAGAGGGACAGGAACTTAGCCTGCAGAAGAATAAAACTGTCTTCCGTTCATTCAGAATGGCCAATAGGCACATGAAAAAATGCTCAACATTGCTAATTATCAGAAAATTGCAAATCAAATCCAGTCAGAATGGCCATCATTGAAAAGTCTACAAATGATAAATGCTGGAGACGTTGTGGAGAAAAGGGAACCCTCATATACTGCTGGTGAGAATATAAATTGGTGCAGCCATTATGGAAAACAGTATAGAGATTCCGCAAACTAAAAATAGACTTACCATATGACCCAGCAGTCCCAGTCCTGGGCATATATCTGGAGGGGACTCTAATTTAAAAACTCACATACACCCCAATGTTCATAGCAGCACTATATACAATAGCCAAAACATGGTAGCAACCTAAATGTCCATCAACAGATGACTGGATAAAGAAGTTGTGGTATATTTATACAATGGAATATTACTCAGCCATAAAAAAGAATGAAACAATGCCATTTTCTGCAACATGGATGGACCTGGAGATCGTCATTTTAAGTGAAGTAAGCCAGAAAGAGGAAGAAAAGTACCACATGATATCACTTATATGTGGAGTCTAAAAAGAAGACACAAATGAATTTATTTACAAAACAGAAACAGACTCAAAAGACATAGAAAACAAACTTATGGTTACCAAGGGAGGAAAGAGGGGGAAGGGATAAATTGGGAGTTCAAGATTTGCAGATACTAATGACTATATATAAAATAGATCAACAACAAGTTTCTACTATATTAGGACAGGGAACTACATTCAATATCTTGTAGTAACCTATCATGAAAAATAATATGAAAAGGAATATATGTATGTATATGTATGACTGAAACATTATGCTATACACCATAATTGACACAACATTGTAAACTGACTATATTTCAATTAAAAAAAAAGGAGAAAGAAAGAAACCTTGATGTTTGTGTGAGACACTCAGCTGAGCCCTGGAAGTGTCTCCCAGCTCAAGCCCAAAGTTCACAACCATGGGAGGGAAGAGGGACTGTGACACACTGGGAGAGCAAGCCTAATGAAGGAGTTGTAACAACATTCACTAAAACCTCAGAAAGAAGATGGCAAGACATTGTTCACAAGTTATTCAGGTTGTGTCATGTGGAGCCATCGTTTGACCTTGACCTAATGAGATTAAGATGTGACGAGTGCCAGTCATATCCTCAAGTCATCTGTGGACTCCAGAGTTTCCTAGGATTATTTAGTGTCTTCAGGTGTGACAGGGAGCAGGGACAGAGTAGGAAAGGACTGCTGAGGACCACGTGGGTGTTGGAGGATGTCAGATGGGCAGCCACAGTGCCACACAGGCCACATGGGAAGAGTGGCTAGAATGAAGGACATGACTGTTGTACCAAGGCAGCAAGCATGTGAGCACCAGCAGAGAGGGGACAGGTCCCATCTGGGAGAGCACGTGATCCCACAGGTCCTGTCACAAGAGACACACCTGCTTGGGAGTCCAGAGCTAAAGACTTCAGACTGTTCCCCACGTGCTCAGTTGAACACCTCTTTTTGCTCCTGGAGAGCAGAAGTGCAAACTGAGGAGACACAGGCTGGGGTACATCAGAAGGATTTGTACAAACAGTAAGAAAGGAGACAGACATCTTCAGCATGTGAGATCTTCAATCTGCTGAGATGAAGAACTTGTCTTGTGGGACAGTGGAAGTCAAGGCTGGAAGGTAAGTAAGAGCGCTACTGCAGATGGTGTGAATTTTAGAAAGGGAATTTACATTTTTTGAACATCTTTTTATGTGCTACACAGTTTAATATATATAAGTTAACTCCATTCTCATCATAACCACTGTTTTTAATGGTTTTATTTATAACTGCAATTTCCATTTTGCTGATGAGAAAAATGACTGAGAGAGATTAAGTAACTTATGAGGTTAGGGGTAGATCAGGGATTTGAAGCTAAATTTATCTGATTCTAAAACCCAAACACTTCCTATTCCCCCATGCTGTCGGAATTTAACAAGGTGGGAGTGGTTCTAGAGAAACTCGATGAAATTAATGTCTGTTGAAGATAAAGATAACTCTGGCAAGCAAGATGGACTTAAGCAGAGAGCCTAGGGGAATGGAGTATTTTAGGAAGAAATTTTAAGCAGAGATTAGACTAGGTTTGTGGCCAAGGGAAAAATAGACTAAGGACATTCCAGAAGAAGAACCAATGGGATTTGGCATCTGGCTGAATAAATGGTGACGAAAAGGGAAGAACCAGGTGGAGCAGTGAAAGGAACACTTGATAGGGATTTAGGAAACTGTTAGGTCCATTTCTTGCTTGTAATATGAACAAAATCTCTTTCAACTGCATGTCCTTGTCTGAAAAGTAAAGGGCTTGGATTAGGTATCCTTTAAGACTTTACCCAGCTCTGGAATTCTATGCATCTCTGATTCAAAGATGACTCAAAGTTTGCAAGCCTGGGTGGTTGGAAGAACATGCATTCATTGATGGCAAGGACATGCTCTCATTAATGGAAATACAGTAATAGGAAAGAGGGTGGTTATGCCTGAGGATGGAAAAAGCATGTTTTCAGCCTTGTATATGATCATCGTCCCCAATGCACCCTTGCTCATCACTTAATTCCCCACCACAAAAATCCTTCCAACTCCTCCCCATTTACCAACCATCTGTCCTCCAGCCACAGCCCCACATTCCAGTCCCTAGGTCCCCCACCTTTTGCTCATACCACAATGAGGAATCCCTTTCAGTCTTGCAAAGTGTCTATAGTTATACTATAGTCTGTAGTTGCCAATCATTCTACTCTTTCTTCCTGAGAGAAAGGCAAGACCAAGGACATCTTTCTCACAAATCATTTACTGAAGAAATACTTCTGATTTAGTATAGAAAACTATGCATCTTGGAGTCCTCATCACACTAAGATCTAGAGTTTGTGTAGACCCTTTCTCAAAATATTTGTAATTCCCTTTAACCAAGACATAACACATGGAAATCTAAGTTGCCAACATTGATCAATCAGGGAAACTATTACCTTCTTGGAAAAAGCTTTGCAGTAGAGACTCTCTTAGTGAAATTCTCTAAAGCATTTAAAATATGACTCTAAAGTTAAAAATATTATCAGCATGAGAGTTTTTAGGTATTTCTGTATGGTGTGACATGGGGTACCCTTGCAAATGGAAAGGTAACCATTGTAATCACATTATTAATCACCCTGAAACAATGTCTGGAGAAAGTAGGCTACACCTAATGTTCCAAGGTTTTGCTGACTCAAAAGGGCAACAGGAAATATGGTAATAAACTCTTCCCCAACCTTCTAGTTCAGATGAGATTTGCAAAACTACAGGGAGTGTTGGTCATCAAAATGAATTCTTAGACATCTCTTGACAAAGACATTTTATCCAATGATTCAGGTTTCAATGCAGACAAAAGAGCCTTGATTTCCACCATACTCTTGCACAGCAGGGCTGCAAGGCGGGGTTGTATCCTTCAGTTAGACTCAGTAGCCTGTTGGCTTTTTATAGGACTTCAGGCATTCCATGTGAGACTTTTCCAGTCACACTTGCCTGTCAGACCTGACATTCCATCATTAGAAACTTCCTGTGATGTTAAGGAATTTTGATTCCAAGAATACTGGTTAAATGCAAATACCAAATCTGGATAATGAAACACAAATCTGGCGTCAATTCCTGCCTCTACCATTTAATACTTTTGGAGTTTAGATCATTCACATAATGCTTATTGGTCTCTCTTAGCTTCACAAATTTGCCTCTGGAGACACCTTCTTAAATGAAGGTCAGCAAAATTATTTGAAATGGTGGAATCAGTATCATCTATATTGTCATGGGATCAGAGAGTTGGAGATGAATGTCTAAGAAACTGGTCTATCGACAGATTACTAGATAAAGAAGTTGTGGTATATTTATACAATGGAATATTATTCAGTCATAATAAATAATAAAATAATTCCATTTGCAGCAACATGGATGGACCTCAAGATTGTCATTCTAAGTGAGTTAAGCCAGAAAGAGAAAGAAAAATACCATACGATATCACTTATATGTGGAATTAAAAAAAAAAAGACAAACTTCTTTACAAAACACAGGCAGACTTACTGACATAGAGAACAAACTTACGATTTCCAGGGGGCAAAAAGGGTGGGAAGGGATAAGTTGGGAGTTTGAGATTTGCAGATACTAACTAATATATATATATAATAGATAAACAACAAGTTCATACCATATAGCACAGGGAACTATATTCAATATCTTGAGGTAACTTATGGTGAAAAAGAATATGAAAACGAATATATGTATGTTCATATATGATTGATGCATTATGCTGTACACCAGAAATTGACACAACTTTGTAAACTAACTATACTTCACTAAAATAAATACATGCACACACACACACGTGTGTGTGTGTGTTTGTGTGTGTGTGTGTGTGTATACAAAAAAGAAACTGCTCCCATAGAGGCAAAAGAATGTACCAGAGGTCACACCATTTTCACAGTGGAGTGACCAGGTCTTCAAACTGTGGTCCAACTTGCATGAGCACATGAGCTGGGAAAGGGCAGAGGAGCACTGCAGTGCTAGGTCCACTGTCAAGCTTAGGAAGTCTTAAATAACCATAGTAAAAAAATAACACAAGTGTATGTTGAAAGACCAGAGGGAAAGTGAAAACTGGAACTTCTGAAATTTAGACATAGGTCACTATCACTTAAGCTAAGCTCAGGAGTGGTTAAGCTAAGCTCAGGAGTGAGTAAAGAGATGCAAACCTATATCCTGACATCTCACAAAGATGCTCTTCTTGGGATCCACTCAGGAGGGGGGTCCCCTTTGTGGGTTTGGGTGCTTTGCATATTATAGCAATTATCTTCTTTATTTAGAGATGAAAGCAGATGCTTTATCTTGAATCTTTCTGGTGGAAGGGGAAGTAGCAAGATTCCAGGGCAGTCATATTGTATAACTTTTTCTTTTCCTGGCATATCCACACCCACAACTGCCATTCTCACCTCTGTCATTGAGTTACTTTATTGTTGCCTCCTGCACATGCTTTTCTTGGCAGCAGGGAAAGAAGAGAAAGGAGAAGGGAGTGGAAAGAGAGGGAAGAAGGGGGAAAGATGGAAGAGCTGGTTCTTCCCCTGCTGCAGGCGTTATCTTCCTTCCTCATTGAAGTCAGCAATGCCTGCACAGACAGGCAAAGATGAGGCTCCCTGGCAGGCCAGGGTTCTTAAGCTTGCCAAAGTCCATCCATGAGGATCCTAACTCGTTTCCTCTTTTATGCTTTAAAGAGACGAGCCCCAGGAAACCTTGTTATTCCTAACAGATTTCAAAAGCTGTTCTCCCAGGTTTTGCGTTTCCTGTGGACTGGGGGAACTATCTCATGGCAGTTTACCCCTTTATAAATTGATTACAAGTTTTTTTTTTTTTTCCATCTAGAATGAGACTTCCCAAACTAGAAATGCCCACTTCTTTTCTCTTTCTGTTTGCCAAACATTAGCCACTGCTATCAACAGTGCACTTGGTTTAACAGCCTTACTTGACTTCTTTTAAATCCTGTGCTGCTGAAATGGTTGGACTTCTGTTCACAAAACCATACAGAATTCACATTTTTAAAGGCCTGTTCCCTGAAGGAGATAATCATCTTTCCAGTAAAACACTGTGTCAAGCTACAAAGTGATGATTACCCTTGGGTGGGGCTTTGGTATTTCTAGTTGGCGTAGAATTTGTTCCTTCAGTCAAAATGACAGGACACGAGAAGCCTTATTTTCCCTGGCAAATGAATTATTCAAATCTCTTCAAGTGATTAAAAACTAAACAAAAGGAAAGTAAAATGTGACATTTTCTAAGGTGGTGAATCAGACTGTCTTTGCATCTTCTTGTGCCAAATCCAGGCAGCCGCCTGTTTGCAAAGCAGCAATAATTGCAGATACTTTCATGTGAAGAGTGGCTGTCTTTGAGACATCGTTAGACGAAAGACGCACAAAAGAATATGTCATAAAAACACACACTATCTAGTGCTACAGACTTGACATTTGTAACCCAGCCCTTAGGTTTTATGAGCAGAGGTGCCCTCCCTTTGTCAGTTTCACACTATTTTAATTGTTGATGTGCAACGTTGAGTTCAATTAATGGTTTATATCAGACCAATGGAAAATTTAAAGAATGAGCATGTGTTAAATAAGAAATATTGATGCAATTAAAGTGCAAATCAATACAGGCTTTTTTTTTTTTTAAAGTAGAAGATACAGAGTATTTCTCCATATTATAAGCTTACAAGGTTTTAGTTAGAGACACGTATTTTTCTTTTTACACACCATGTTTTTAAGGGTTCTATGCCTATATATTTATACAACCACTTTGTATCCATGTTACACACATTCTTTCCACTTGAGATTTAAGATATTTGAATCATTTCATAATGATTCACGTCCTGGCATGTCTTCTGTCAGGTACAGTGTTACAGTGGAGATCTACTCATGATTCACAAAGTCTTGTGATTTCTAAATGTTTAAATTTCATTTAGATACAAGTGTCGACTGATCAGTCTCATTCTCCAGAGTCACAAAAATTATAATGAGCTATATTTCTTCTTAGTGCCTGAAAGATACATGAGAAAAGTTTTTCTACCAGCCCTCAGGTCTTTGGATGTCTGCCTGGGTCAGTGACTCAGCTGCCATGCTCGTGGCTGAGTAGGTGAGAGAGGGTACAATGGTACCCTCTGGAAAAACCAAGTGCACAGACATACACAGAAGAATGCTCCATTTGAGGACTACCTGTCAAAGGCTTCCTCCCAGGAATTATTCCTAGAACAGTGGGGATGTTTCTATAGTTCGCATAGAATATACTCTCTTCTCTCCTAATGGACATTGCTCACTGTGTGAGCCAGACTTTTAGGAGGCCAGAGAACCCTCTAGCACTGAGTATCTTCTTTATTTGTGTCCAAAGGGAATTTAGACTTGTTAAGCATTTCTAGTAGATAGTTATGCTGATGATTTAAGGGACCACATTCCAAATGAAGAATTTGGGGAAGGAGATCTTGTAAACCATCTGGGATCCCTTGGTGGAGAGCTGTACAAAACCATAAAGGCATCTATGAATTCATTGTTTTGAGACCTGGAGTGTTCCAAGGGCATGGGACCCTCTAAGTTGTGCTATTTAGTGGCCCTAAGTCTATGATGTTCTCTTATTCTGAACAAACAGGTCTCAAAAGTAGCCTAATGGAGTTAGCTAAGTCCCAGAGAGAGTCGAAAGGAAAAACTACTAGATTATGGAAAGAAGATCTGTAAAACTAATTGTTCTGTTACAGGACGTAGCCTCTTTTGGGGGGGTGGGGGTGGAGTTTAAGCTTTAGAAGTAGTTATCAAGATTTGCATGGATTGCCACTTAATTAATGGCAAGGAAAGATAAAATCACTAAGTTTCATAAGATTTTCTCTAAGACTTGAATACAGGGACTAGTAAAGCCACAGTGTTTGAAAATAAAACTGAAACACAACTTAGTGGGAGTCGTTGATCCTGGGTTAGATTCAGCCTAGTGGTCTAATAAGAGTCGGAATGTTTATCTCCAACTTATTATTCCTTCCTCTTCATTCAGGGTAACTCTGGGTCACTTTTACCACTCTGGTTGGCACAAAAGTAAAGAACCAAGAAGTACTTTTAATTCCTCACTACATGTAAGGAGTTTATTTTCTATGACAACTATGCTACATATAAAGTAAAACCAACAGCTTAATAAAACAGATTTGACATAATGAATTGGCCAACAAGTAGTTAACAACAGAAGATGAGAGTCTGCCTTTTATTTCTGCAGCCTCTTTTTCCTTTTCCCAGCAGTTTCCATATCTCTGTCAGTTGCTCTCCTCCTGTCCCACCTCTTCACCCGTATGCTGAATTCATGTATTTGACTGCTCCCCCAGCAGCAGTGCAATTCTAGGGGCCTCACTCTCTGCCAGACACACAGTGATGCTAGTTCTGGGACCATTAAATGTGAGCCAAAAGAGTGAAAGAGGGGGACTTTGTTTTAGGGGCTGATGTAGCCAATGTATTACATGTCATGTCTCACTCATGCGAGAGAAAAATGATGGGAAAAGGGGGAAATGGAGCAAAACCAAACCATAAACTGTTCTCTGTCCTCTCCCTCATATATCTGTTCTGGCAGCTTATCTGTCATAAATTCTAAAACTTTGAACTTGCTGACACAAGTGTTTATTTATGTAGTCTGAAACTTTTCAATAGTAACCATGTTGCATGACAGGAAACACACAGATAAACAAGGCATTGGGCCTGCCAAGAAGTTCATGGGAACTTGAATGATCAAGTCTGTCTATCCCCATTTTTGAGCCCTATATCCATGACTCTCAGAATCTGGGGGGACTCCAGTGCTTGGGGAGGAGTCCTGCTTATGGGAGAGAAAGCCAATTTTTCCTTTTCATAATTTTTCTAAGTCAGGACTTGGGCCCAGAGGTCCTGCAGACACTTACTTTATCTCCACTTGTGACCTGTAGGCTGTTCTCAGTGATGTGGTGAAAGGGCAGGGGCTCCCTGGGCCATGCCTGAGGAGGAATCTGCAGTCAGAGGAGGAGAAATCCAGGACAATCAGAGAAAGGAGGTGGTTTCTGGTCCTTGGGACTCGCAGAAGTGTGAGAGGCCTATGGAAGCTCCAGAACAATGGGCGGGAGAAAGTCCTTTCCCTTCTTCAATGAGAGACACATAGGAGCCCTCCTTTCTGTCCAGACTTCTACCCCCGATTATCACCTTTGTGAGAAATCCTGTCATATCTCCAGGCCATTCCCTAAGAATGCCACCTGCTCTAGAGACCTACGAGAGGCTAATGGCAGAGGTCCACACCCGGGGTGGGCCCCCCTGCCAGCCAGGGTGGTCATGCTTTGGTGGAGTCCAAAGGCCTGGGTGCCAATCCTGGCTGTCTCTCTCTAAAGCACTCATCTGGCACCTACCACTTGGGCCCATTTCTGACATATAACTAACTTGGGTTGTTTGAGGGACCCTGTCAATACAACTTGTGAGAGTACTTGGCACATAAAACCTGTTCAATAAGTATTTGCTTTGAACTTAGGGTATCACTGGCCAGAACCTATAACTCGCCTGCAGTTGGAGGGAGGAAACCACTTGTGAGCTTTGCAACAAGATCAGGTGACGCTATCACTTTAATTCATGAACCAGCTCTTGAGCTGGGACTAAGGTCACGTAAGGGAGGGTTAGAATGGTAGGGGGCCACCCCCAAATGATGAGCGAACTCTCCACAGTTTTACATCTTCTGAATCAATGTTTCTTTTTACTACCCACGGACAATTAGAGGTGGGTAGGCCAGAGTTTATTCCATTCTCTGCTTCTACCAGGTCCCTTCCCTTATTAAGGGAGATGCGAGAATTCTGATGTTTTTCTTATCCACAATACAATAGCATATTTTCTGAGGAAATTGTGGCATGGCAGTTGCTAGATGAATTTAGAAATTCACAAAACTTGTAGTTGAAACATCGGCATGTCAACGACCCGAATGGAAAAAGTAGGGGCCATGACCTGTGTGATTATTTGTTTTTTCCACAATCTGGTCTAAGCTCATATCACAGAATCCATGCTTCTCTTCAGAACAAATAGTTCTGTTGGAATGATCAATTCCTGGCAGAAGTTGGAGCACGCAGAGTTTTAATACTCTGGAAATAGTTCTTTTAATCTAATGGTTGGCACAAATAAGAGTTTCCAGAGGTTGTTGAAAGTGCACTGGTCCCTTGAATAAAACTGTGCAGATAACTTGGGATTTATCAGCTCTTGAGCAGGGATTTGCTTACAGCTTTGATTTTTATGATGCCTGGTGCCTTATTAGCCTAAAATAAATGTTACCCACTCTTCTTAAAAGCAAGGCTCGAAGAACCCTTTGGTTGTTCAATGAAAATCCCAGATAACAGACATTTATCTACCTATTCTCAAATTTGTATAAACTGACAATATACCCATAATTGAATCAATCAAATTACAATTATATATTGAGCAGCAAGCATTTTCTTAAAGGCTGAAAACAGAGCAGTAAACAGGACCAAAGAGGCGCTTGCCTTCTTAGAGCCTCTAGTTTAGTGAAGAAGACAAACCTTGAACAAGTGATAATCAGTGTAATAAAATCTGTCAATGTGGAAGGCATCCTGCTGAGAATACGTGGCAGAATTTGACTACTTGAGTATAGGAAAGTCTTCCCAGAGAAAGTCTGAGATCTGACAGGTGAATGTTAGCCAGACAACGAGGAGGGGCTAATAAACAGATTTTGTTTTTCTCAAGGGTTTTAATATACGTTAAGCATGAAGATCATATGATCAAGTTTGTCTTTATAAAACTATTATCTTTCTATGATATTGAAAATGGATTAGAGAATGCAGGAATGATTACATGAAGAATAATTAGGAGGATATTACTCTAGGCTGGAAGGGAGAGGAATGTGGATGTGAATATAGATGTACATATATGGAAGTAAAATGGATATGACTCAGTAGTTAGTTGGATGTAAGAAACTAATGATGCCATGCAAAGCCTACGAGGCAAGTCAGGGATTATGTCTAGCAGTCTGTGCATCACAAAATGAAGCAGGGAGTTCATGGTTATTTACTTAATTTGATTAATGTAGTAGATAATAAAGTTGCATAGAACAGAATTTTAGAACTCCCCTACAATTTGGGGCAAGAATGACCTGGTCTGGCTTTAATGATCTTGGCTGCTTTAATTTAATTAGGTGAGTGCTGAATCTGCCCCTTATTTAATGATGTGTGCATTGTTTTGATTAGTGAATAGAGTTAAACACTAAACATGGTGAACATCCAGTTCTAAAATTTCAGAGCAGGTCCAGACCAAATGATTTCCATGTTGGAGGACCTAAATCAAATATAAACCTCATATCTGTATTTTCAGAACTTCTCTTTTCCTGAAAATTATGAGCAGAATGTGAGAATTATGTGTCTCTTTCCTGGCTTTATTTTTTAATTTAAATGTCAATCATTAGCAAATCCAAGAAGTAGTAGATTATCATGCTAAGTGCCAGGCTTTGGAATCACACTTGTATTCCAATCCGAGCATTGTCACTTACTGTGTCAACCTAGGCAAGTTAACTTAGTTGCTTCATTTTCCCTCATTTATCTGGGTCTATTATTATTTTGAAAGTGATCCTCTAGGTCACTGTTTTCCTCCATTTCCTCTCCCAATTCACCTTTTCTCTTAGCATGCATGGCCTGTAGGTAGAGTGCTGAGTTTAGTGTTCTCTGGTTATTCCCCTCCTGTTACTCAGAGTGGATATTTCTTGCTTCCGATCTCTGGTTAGAGTTGCTTGCTAGCAAAAGGTTGTCTCCATAGAATAATACTGAGAGCAATAGGACCAGCTGCCCTGTGGAACATTTAAGATGCGGCAGGACGTATTTAGTAAAGCTGATTATCAAATCTCAGTTTCAGGCATTGGTGTTTTGAAGAAGGAATGAAGAAGTATCAGGTGGTTTGGAGCCTGCACCATCTCCTGAACTGCTGTGCGCTCCTTTAGTGTCTGCTGCCTGGCATGTCATGGTTCAAAGACAAAAGCTTGAAACTCCAAAGGGTTATCCCTCTTATTTTACAGCCACCTTCTCTGGGTTCTATCACCAGGCAGGCAAAATGGGGGGGCTTTATCTGCTGTTCTGAAAGACACTTTTGAGCAGGATTAAAGATAAGTTTCTATTAAAGGCATACACATAATTTATGTTTTCAATACTCCCACATTCATTTCTTTTTTCCTGTCTTCTAGTTGGCTAAATTAACATTAATCTCTTTTTCAGTAAGTTACATGAAGAATAATTAGAAAACTTCAAAGATGCTTGAATTTTTCTTGTCTTGTAAAGGAATGGTAATGACAACAAAGCTCATCTTTTTACAGTAATCATACATTATGCTTTATTCATGCTTGTCAAGAAGCTGATTTCAAGTTACATGGCTGAAACTTTATTCTTGGTCTGGAACTAACTCTATTCTAGAAGGTACCTTAAAAGTTAATCACTTTATTATCCTCACCAACGAAAGAAAATAAGGGTACAAATATAAGTAAGATTTCCATATAATCTACTCATTTGGCTCAAATTATCAATGCCAGGAATGAAGCGGTGTCTCTTGAAGGCTGATCTCTTCTGCACATACTCAATTCCCAGTTTTGGCAGTTATAAACTCTGGAACGTTTGTTCCAATTCATTATTGTTACATTGTTAGACATTTTACATTATTCACCTTGTTTACAAAAGAAATATGTGAATGCATTCTCTTTATAGCTATGTTTTTTTTTAAAGGTGAATTACATAGTTTCTGTGCTCATCACTAGTTCTTCATGAACTATGTCATGTCTGAGTTCTTAATTTTATCTATTTTTAGGCTGAATTTAGGAAGTATTCTTCTGGAATCTTTGCAAGTATAAAAAGTCTTCCTGTTGCTTTATGTACATGAATTGCAACTTGAATGGAGATAAGATTTTCAGATCTTAATCTTTCCTTCTCAAGACTAAATATTCATTTATTTGTGTTATTTGGGGGCATCTGTTATATTGTTTTGTGTCTGATGCTCAATGAGAGATGTCCAATTTATTTCCCCTTGATCATACTTAGTTTTCCTTTTTTTATATTTGGATGTTTGAACAAATCTTTTTTTTTCCCTAGTCAGATCAAGTCATTGATTTTCCTAGGCTGTGTTTAGATGTCAGTTGTTTATTATTAACTGTCTGATATGGAGTCCTTTCAACCTCAAATTTCTTCAGATTGAGAGGTGGGATTCTGCTATAGCTTTAAATGTTATTTTCATGTCATTTATTTTAATTTTTAAAATAAAAAGGGGTTATTTTATATTGTATTTTTACTTCATTCTTCTATGTATCTATCACCTTCTCTCTGATGTTTTCATGTCTTCATCATTTTCCTCTAAAAACCCAAGCGATTATTTTCAAAACAATGTTTCTCAGAAATTCAATTTTCTGCAACATAGATTGTGCTTTTATTGATACTATTTTAATTCTGTGGTGACTTTACTTTTTAAAACTTTACCTTAGTTCTACCAGCTATCACTTCATCTCAAGCCCTTGTTTTATCATTTTCTTTTCATTGTACCATATTTTCTTAATTTTTTAAAAAGAGGCAAAGCATTTTCTACCTAACATTTTATTCTGTTTCCCAGGAGTAAATCTTCAGAAGTATCTCTTTTACCTGGTCTTTTCATGCCATGTTTGTGCCCGTTCATGTTGCAGAATCTCTTCATAGACTCAATGGGTGTATTTTTCATTCTTCTGATAACCCATTCTTGAACAGGGACAGGCTTATCTAGGCTTGGTAGGTGGACCAAAATCATCTGTGTCAATTATCCTTGGGTTTTTTTCCCTGTTTTTTTTTTTTTTTTTCCTGGACCTCATTAAGTTCTTCCTTTTAGAAACTAGTTTGGAATTCTGAATGAAAACTAAGAAAAAAAACTTTATATTGCCAGTTCAAGAGTTGGGTGTCTACAGTTGGAGGGGAGATACGAGTGGAGATAGTGTGTAGAGTTAGTTGCAGGAGGGCAATTTTTCTCTGCATGGTTTTCTTTCTTAGTTGGTACCACTGTACCATGGATCAGCCTTCTATCTGTCTTTCAATTTGGTCTAATCTCTACTGTAGATACAAAGTGTGGCTATGTTCTTCTGCACTTCTAGTTGAGGGGGAGCATTCTGTCTCCTACCAGGGATGCCTCTGTTTTTGAAAGCTTTTCTCCCAGGTCCAGGAGGACCGGCCACACTGTCAGGAAGTTCAGTCTCAGGGAAGCACTGGCCTTGCTCTCCCTCCAGCACAGCTACTTCTTATTGCTCTTCACCTGCAGCAGCTCTGGGTAGAATGGTCCTCATCTTTTCATAGTCCAGCATCAACTCTAGCTTTTCCCTCCTCAGGTTAGGGGATTCTTCTTCATTTCCGAAAGTGCTGTCTCATGTTGGATTCAGCTCCTGACTCCACTGACAAGCTGGATTATTCAAAACTACCATTATACTACCCCCAAGGTGTCTGTTGGCTATAGCTGCCACTGTCTCTCAAAACCCTGCTCCTGGAGACTCAAACTGCTCCTAATCTCTGGTTGTCAGAGGCCCTCAGTGAAGTGATGCATGATTTTCCAGTGGGCTCTAGGAATCAGCCAAGCCCTCCAAAGTAAGGCTCTCTGGAATATTCTGCCAGGGCTTCTATTCCCAGGATTTCTTTTATTCTCTGTTAATGTTGCTCCATTCTCTTGGAAAAGGATTTGTGAGTTAGTCTTTGATATTGTTGCAAATCCACTGTACCAAACCAATATGCCTCAAATTTTATGGTCAAGGGTTGTCACAGTTCCTTAGTTCCAATTCTGATGAAAGTTTCTCACTTTAAAATTTTTCCTTTGGCTTTTTTTGGTTGGAAGTCTCCTTGTATTATAATATTGTCAGGGGTTGTAAATGTCTTCATATTATAGTCTTCAAAGAATTCCTACATTCTTGCAGTAAAATGTTCTAAGAAGTTTAGTTAAGCCAAAGAATTCAGCACTATATTTACTAGGTTTATTTAATTTTAGAGTTGAAAGGCCATTTCATAAGTAACACAAGTCAGAAGCAACCACTATGTTTGTCTATTCTCTTTTGTAGGTGAGATGTCTACAATCTAGAGAGTAAGGTCAGGTCACAGTGCCCTTTAGTGGCCTGATCAACATTCAAGCCCAACTGACACACCCTCTGCTTTTCCTTTTGTTGTTGTTTTTTTTCATTATAACATTAGCCTTTGGCTAAGATCTTATATATATATTTTCCCTCCAGATCAAATAGGAAAGTACCTCTTTGGCAATATATTAATGAGGATCTTACTCCAAAGGTTTTTTAAAAAAATGTAGTAAATTCAAAACTACCATTAAATTACTGTATTTAATAACATGACAGTCTAATAAAAAAGAAGGTAACAATAAGACCTAATTGGCCTGATTATGTTTGTGCTTTGCTCTCTGCGGTGACTGGACATGGATTACTCATTATCACAGGTGGGTTTTCTAGTCAACAGCATTAATGTAGAGCAAATTAGCCCGTGCTTGATTTCCACGCTTGGTGCTACTTAGCTGCCTCCCCTCAGGCTTCTTTGCCAGGTGTTGCAGCATCAAAACTGGAATCCACAGCCATGCCAAAGGCGTGCAGCGCTTGCTGCCATACTACGCTGTCTGCCAGTTGTCTAAAAGGAGTTTTCTTCCTGGAGACATCTGCTTGTCTGTCACACTAACTGTTCTTGTGTGAACCGCTGTGCCTGCTGCCTGTTGTGGGTTGGCTGAGGTACCACACTATAATTCAAACTTATCTGCAGAGAAAATACTCTGAGATGATACCTTTTATAATTCGCTTGCTTAATTTTATAGCATTTGGCCATGATGGCTACTCTTTTTTTAAATCTCAGCTTCTCTGATATCCCTGATAGTTTTCAGGTTAGAGAAGAGCACAGAATTCTGGAATCATACTGCCTGGGTTCATTTCTGCATCAGCTTTTCTCACAGTCATGCTGGGTAACAACCAACCACACACTCTTGATGGACTACAACAATAAGCCTTTATTTCTCATGTTTGAGTTGGAATGGCTCTGAAGATCTCAACTGATTTGGTCCTGTGTGTATCTGTTAGCTGGGGTATGTTGATCTAGATTAGGTTTGCTAGGTGAAGGTACCTGAAGCTACTGGTCCAGCTAGCTGCAGACAGAACTCAGGGAAGCTCCCTGTATCATCACTCTTGGAAGCAAGTTGAGAAAGCCTGCAGGCTGGGAGTGATGCCAGAAACACGAGAGAGCAGGTGGAAGCATGGCGTGCCCCTGAAGTCCCAGGTTGGAACAGGCACAATGTCATCTCTGCCCACATTCCTTTGACTATAGAACTCAAATGGCTGAGTTCAAAGTTGAGGGGGAGGGAGGTACACTCTGTCTCCGGTGGGCGGGACTACAGAGTCACCTGGCAAAGGGCGTAGATACAGGGAGTCATGCAGGAGTGGGGCCAATTGCTTAATGTGCCACGGAATCCCAACAGGACCATTCCCGACATGCGGCTTAGGCACATAGCTTACTCTTTGCTAAATCTTGTCTATGATTTGGAGGTAATAATAATAATCTCTACCACATGGCATTGTTGTGATGATTAGGATAAAAAATGCACGTGAATTGATGAACATATGTTCTGGCACAGAGAAAGTGCCAATAAGTGACAGGTGATGGTGGTGGTGGCATTATTCCCAGTTCTCTTCCCACCTCCCTGAACACATCCTCTGCAGCCTACTTTTCCCTGGCCTGATCCTCACATACAGGTACTTTCCAGGACTCCAGCCTGAGACCCCTTCCCTTCTCACTCTACATGTGCTGCCTGGGTGATCTGTCTCATGTCCACAGTAATTCATCACATAAAGCCATGCTGATCATCTCAAAGTTCTTCCCTGGACTTCTACAGAAGGCCTCTAGGCATGTGTATTTTTCTTCTCATCCCCTCTGGTTTTAATTTTCCTCCCACTGTACTCTTCCTGGAGCTAAAGCAGCACCTTGTGCTCCCAGCTCCCTGTGCTTAAAGAAGATAGTGTCTAATGGAGGAGCCTTCAGGGGCATAAATGAAGTCTGTTTGAGCAAATGCCCCCCTCCTTTGCCTGCCAGTGATGGAAATAAAACCAATCACTCTTTAGATCCACCTAGCACTTCCTACAATTCTTTTGAAGGAGATAGTTTATCCTCCTGATCCACATGAAGGTTAGTGCTTTGTATTAGGACTGATGAAAATTCCTCTTTAAATGCAAACATATCAAGAAAGAGAAGCAACAGGAAGCCCATTCGACCCAGTGGAACTCATCACTGAAGGCTGGTTTACCAGGCTACCAGGTTAGCTTAGCCAGATGGAGGGAATGGAGGACAGGCTGGTGTGTTTTGACAGGACAGGTGGAGGCTGAGAGACCTGGGAAACCTTGGATGGAGGAGGCAGTGTGAGTGAAGAGGTGCTGGGAGAAGCAGCAAGGGGAAAACCAAAACCTTTTCCTGTAAATAGTGCTGAGAGCCAGTTCTCCCCATCAGTGTTTCCCAAAGAGGAGCTTGGAAGTCTCTGGATATTTTTGGTAGAAGTCCCAGTAGCTGTTGTTTCTAAAACTGTCCACAGAAGTCAGGAAGGGAAGGGTTAAGTGATGAACTAAACAATTAACTAACTAACTAAAATTAAATATTATATATAAAATCTCAGATGTTCAGCACAAGAACAATTATTTAAGAAGAGGAATCAAAACTTGAGGCTGAGAGAAATACCAATGCACTGAAAAAGCTTTGTGGAGCTTCAAGAGAAAGGAAATATTTGCTAAAAGTTAAAATGGAAACTGATATAATCCCAATTCAGGAATACTTTATGGCAAAAATAGAGTTTCAAAGGAGAATGAGTGGAGTCTGGAAGAACTTCCAAAGTGCATCTGTGAGAGCCCAAGCCTCCTGTCCAATGACAAAAATATAATGTGATGTTCTCCTGTCATTCTAGCAGAGATTGACATTGGTTGCCTGAGCTAAGCAAGAACCAGACTTTAAACACATGTATTTCAGCCTACCCATAAGGTCTGAAGAACAGTTAGCAGATGTGTTCCATCAATGTGCTCTGTAGAATCCCATCCTATAACCTAGAACTTGTTCACCAAGTCGCATGGCCATTTCTATTGGAAGAGAAGAGGAAAAAAAGGGAAGTTCTCCTAGAAAGATACATAGACACTCTGTTTACAACCTTAGGGTAGAGAAGAATATAGTAAAAAATACAGAAATTACAAACCATTGATGAAGAGTGATGATTTCACTCCATTAAAATTAGTAACATTTGTAAAATAAAAGACAGCATACAATTCACTGTGAATTTTATGATCAGCTTTGGCAGAAAATAGCATTGGAAAGCACAGCTCTATAAAAATAACTTATTGTTTTGAATTTACAGGCTAACTTGGAGAGAATTGCTATGTCAATAATATATCATTACATTCATGAACATGACATTGCTTTCCATTTACGGAGGTATGTGTCTTTTTTTTTTTTTTAAAGTTTTACATGTTTCTCCATAAGCCCTGTACATCTTTTATTAGATTTATTTATTCCTAGTTATAAAATACATTTCGTTGCTATTGCAGATATTTAAAAATATATTTTCTAATTGTCACTGGTATAGGAATTCAATTATATCTATCTATATCTCTCTATATAGAATTTTTAGTTCTAGTAGTTTCTCTATAGATTATTTTAGTTTTATATTTCACAAACCTATTGTCTGTGAATAATGACAGCTGTGTTAATGTCTTTCCATGGTATGGGGCTTGCCTCCTTCATATCCATTTTATCTTCCTGAATGATATCTCCTAAGTTTGTTCACTGAAGCCACATATCCAACTAAATTTTCCAAATTCCTTTGTAAGTAGAGGTGCTGAGGACACATAGTTCTGACAAACGTGTCATAAGTAGAAAATTTCTAGGAATCTTTGGGTGTTTTAAAAGGGACAGATTCATTTGGCATCCTAACTTTTGCCTTTTGCCCTTTGCTTGGAATGTGTGCATGATGCTCAGGCATGCAGCAGCTATCTTGTGAACATGTAGAGGAAAACCCCAACTGAAGCTGATAGAATGGAAAGATAAGAGATGCCTGATGACATTCCATAATTCTGAGAAAGCCTGGGACTACCTACGTCTAGAACTCTTACAGAAAGTGAGAAAAGTAACCCCAAATTTAATTAAGTATTTGCATGAGGCTAAGACAGACAGGTGAAGAAATACATCTTTAATTGTTAAGCTTTTATTTATTTTGTCTATTCTGGTGTTTTATTCTGTTTTGTTTTCCTCTTTCTAAACTGACTCAGTCTCAATTACTTCTTACGGTGGATAATAAATGTCATCTTTTAAAGGTATTCTTAAAATAAATTTTTAAAAGGCAAATAATCTTCACAACAGTGTAAATGCAGAAAGGATTTCATACATCTGCATGAATTCATCAACTGAGAATGAAGGATGGCTGAATATATTTACTGTATACTATAGAAGCCATCAGGGATTGATTTATTTTTTAAACAAGAATCAGTAAGAGTCATAGCCCTTTATCTTCTGCTACATATATATACAAATCACATGCATACTTGCTTGATTATTGATTCTCATATAAAAGATAGTACGACATAGTGATTACAAGTGTGGGTTTCTTATTCTGTCAGCTTTGCTTCTAATCCCTGTACTGCCAGTTCAACTGTGTGACTTTAGACAAGTCCCTTAACCACCCTTTCCATAATGATCTCAGGGTCTCTTGGGGAGAACACCACAGACACACCAAAATATGGTTGAATATTGAGTGCTGTGAATAAAATAAAATAGGACTGAAGATTATGACTCTAGGTTTGATCAGAGTGCTGTAGAATACATAATGTAGGTTTTGGAACCAGACCAGAACCAAAACTACTGCATTAAAATTATCCCATAACCAACAATATTTGGCTTTGATTTTTCTCTTTTTTTCCCTATTTCCTGTGCCTCAATCTTAAATACTAATCTAACATATGGATTTTTTTTTTAAGGGTTAATCTTAGCTTGCCTTCTAAGGTAGTATGTTCTTCAGGGAAAAGCCCATACTATCTAGTTGGAAGTCCTTCAACCACCACTTTACTGATTCTGGAGTCTCGGGCAGGTTATAGTGCTTTTTGAACTTCACTTTATTCATATATGGTTTCTAATATTACTTGCTTTAACTACTTCGTAGAATTTTCATGAGGGTCAAATAAAATAGTTAACATGAAAGTTTTTTGTAGCACTACTCAAATGTCACATTTCACACAGCATTTAGCCCCATGATAGGGTTATAGGATATTCTCAATAAAAAATTAGATTATTGAGTTCTGGATCCTTTCTTATTTTTATGTTAGATTTAGTGGCTAAAATAATGTACCTTAGAAGTATAAAGATGTAGCATCCTGAAATGTCCAATAGGTTTGACCTCTATGATTTCTCTATTACCCCACCATTTTTTTCTTCTACACTATACTTTCAAGTTTCCAGGCATGAGACATATAATATTAGAATAATCCATATCCTAGCTCTTCAAAGAAGGGAAAAATATCTTTACCATCTTGTCTCAGCTACATTTCAGTATCCTATTTCTCATGCAGGGTCAACCAGCAATTAAAATTATCCAGTTGGTAACTGTCTTGTCAACACCAGCTGACAGCCAAACTGTACTCTGTTATTCTGAGCTTGTAAAGTATTCTCAGCTCTTAGTAGTCTCATATAATGCTTTGAAGACTCCTTTAGCTAAATATAGTGCCTCTATTAAAGATCATTATTACCCCACCTAAAGTTAACCAACACTGTTTGGTCATAATAATTATTCAGTCTCATGAAAGGTACTTTTCAAATATGTGATAGAATTTCCTACCCATGAGAATTCTTTGCATATGAAATTATCTTCAAAATGAAGTATTAGTAATGTTGAAGTTCATATCCCACAAACTAGCCTGGAATTCTCCCCAGTCATTCCCTGCAGGAAATAATCTGGTGTTGATCTCAGAAAACAAGAGAAAAATACTACTCCTGTTTCTTACATCTCTCATCCCTAGGAGAATTAGAAGCCGAGTATGGGAAGAGAATTTTAAAGTTACTGATTGTGAATGACTGTTCCCTACAGAGAAAAAGAGATGTTAAATGGCTAATGATAAGATTTCAAGGAGATTATTCTGCATTCTACTTTCAAGCCAGTCAGATTTAGTTTAAATCACTACTTTGTATTATACATTATTGTATTCATGTATGAATTGTTGTGTTGTTTCTTTCTTTATAATGTCTTCTAATCTGTCTCTTGCTGCTTTTATTTCCAAATTTCTTGTCCACTCATCCATTCACCTCTATATTACTGCCTACAAAGCCTGCTTCCTTTTTGCTCTTCTTATATTAAATGCATCAATCTCTAATCTGTTTGATGTATCACTACAGATCATTTTTTTCTTTAAAAAATTCATTTTGTTATGTCACTTAAATACTTAAAAATCCTTAGTGGCTCTCTCTGTTTCTATCAGGAGAGGGAGAAGAGATGAGGAACCAAAGATGACTCCAAGGTTTGAGCAACTAGGTATGTGGAGGTGACACTAACACAGGGGACCCAGGACAAGGAGTCAGGTTTGGAGGACCATAGGGAGATGATAAAGGCAGTTGAGTGTCTAGTATATTATTAGGAGCAGATAATACACACATACAAACGAATACAGGCACACATATACACATCTGAGTTTCCCTTTCTCTGCCCCGCAATAGTCTCCCTATCAAAAAAGATAATAGTCATTTTAAGAGAAGGTATCCTCCATGTTACTTTAAACCAAATATACATCAATCCACATGAGCACACATGCCCTAAAGCTGTAGTGGAATGTAATAGGATATGGCGTTTTGCAGTTACTTAGGGAAGTCTTCAGCTTTCGAAGCTGAGAGCATCGCAGCTGGTAAGTACTTGGGAGAAGGGAGGAGTGCCGTCAATAGGGAAAATCGCTTCTTCAGTCAGCACCTTTAGTTACACCTGGTGCCAAAATAAGCAGGTGGCTTTTCGTTAAAACCTTATTATTTGAAGGTGTTTCTCTAGTTGCATTAATTGAAGCACACACCAATGAAGGCAAATTGCTGTTTAGAAATAATTTCTCCTGTTTTTCCTATGTTGAATGGGGCCCATTAACCAGAAAGCATAACTTCCCTGCAGAATGGCTGCTTTTCTTCCCCGTTATTGCTTCATTTAAGACAATTATACTCTCTAAAGCAAACACTTAGGTCTTAGATCTTTCAGTGCAGAAGTAATCCTGTTGAATTGGGTCATTGTGCATGTGTCTGGCAGCCACTTCCAGGGCTCAGCCAGTAGCTCGTTTCAAAGACAAATGATAATTTGCAGATTCCATCAGTGGAATTGAAATTAGTCTTGTACGTCCTAATATTTTGTACTTTGTCTGCAGCTGCCAAAAATGATCATCTTTTCTTAACACTGAGCTATATTGGGCTAAATCCAATTCAGCAAATCTACCATAATTACATTTCGATCAACTATTTAGAGGTATACCATGTTATCTTCTCAGAAAACTGAGGCACCTACAGACAATGGATCCCAACCTGTCTCTGTCCTGTAGCTGTAGTTGCAAAATGACTAGGAAGGAAGTAGATTTCCTATGGAGGAACAAGTAGCCTTTCTTGCATCACAGACCTTGCTGTGAGCCAACGACATTCCTGGTGGATTGCCTGTCACTTCAAAATACCTGCACCTTGTGACTGGGGGTGATGGGGAAGCTTGTCAGGTGACTGCTTATAAATCAATTCCTTAGAATGATAAGGACCTCAAAACCATTCATTTGGTCCCAAGGAAAAACTGGACTCTATTCCTATCCCCCCATTACCATAAACCAATAACCTTGAACAAGAAGTACTGCCATCTTCAACAAATTCCAGTTCTAACAGTATTAACAAACAGACAATATTACATGATGCTTACTTTGTACCAGGTGCTGTTCTGAGCACTTTATATGCACAAATGTATTGAATCCCCACCAAGCCTAATAAGGAAGTTGCTATCTCAGTATTTCCCCCCATTTTACGTGTACAGATACTGAGGCTGGGTAGTTCAGGAACTTGCTAAAATTCATGCAGCTATTAACTTGAGAGTTAGTGTCCCAACAAAGGCAACAGGACTCCAGTATCCCAGCTCTTGACCACTTTACTGGAGTTACTTCCATTTTTCAGTGTCTGATAACCCTTGCTATTGAGAAATGTTTCTTTAAATCTTCCTTCAAGCATTCCTATTATTATTTTGGCTGTTTTCTTGTGGGCATATTTTAACCTCCTCAACCTGCTTTTCTCTCTCCTGTTTTCTATCCTCCGTTTGGTCTTCTATCAATGATCATGTATTAAGCACTGTTCTGTGTACTGTTCCTTAAAAGGTACAAGATAGTTTCACTTAAACAAGGAGCAAGTTTTGCACACATGCTCCAAGTAAATTCTTTGGCAATTAATTCTAGTAAAGATAATATTTATATCACTGGTAGGAACTTACTTCGAGTACATTTTTTACTCCTTTTTAAAACCTCTTAATTTTATACTTCCTTATCTTTCCCCCCAACTTTACTATATACCACCTTTGCCACCCCTGTTGCTTTATTTTATTGACTTAGTGCTTACCAAATGTCAGGAATTTTTATTTTCAGGTGTGATAACTACAAAAACTTCAAATTGTTCATTTCCTAACGTTTCTCTTAAAAACACTCTCTGAAGCCTTAAAGTTCATCTAGACACCAAGCCAAGCTACTTAGATGTTTCTCAAAGCTGTTCCCTCCAAACCCATTGCCACTGTGTAAGTCCCACCTCATCTGAACAATTCCAACAGTCACTAACTAGTTTCTTCACCTCTAGCTGCATCACGTTTAAATCCATTTTCTACCCAGATTTTGTAGTAGTTTCTCAAAAATATCAATTTATCTTTATCATGTTCTGGCCTAAAACCCTTTAGGCGTTCCCTAGCATCTATGGGATAAAGTCTCTGTTCTTTTCGAGGGAACTTCCGGCCCAATTCCCAGCCCCTGGCGTTGCTCAGTTCAGGCGTACATCCTCTGCGCATGCCCTGCTGCTCTCCTTGCTGTCTCTTTGCCCTGAGGCCTCTCCGCGGAAACAATCCCCCCTCTTCTTCGCCTGGCTAACTACCTGTCATCTGGACAGAGTCAGCTCCCAGAGTATTTTCTTTAGGATGCCTTGGCTCTCTTTCCTAGAGAGTCTTTAATGCAAACCTCTCTCACTAGATTGGCTATTTCTTTCTATTTTCCCCAATCATGCGTTTATCACATTGACTCGAATAATCTGTTTATTTATTTGCATCCTTCACTATATTAGGTCAACTTTCTGTCCATTAGGTTGTATTCATATTCAAGTGCTTAGCTCAGAGTAGATGTAATAAATATTTGTGGACCTGAACTGAGGTTTTCCATGTTCTTCAATAAAGTAGACCTAGAGCAGACAAATCCTAGCAAGGGTTTGATTTTTTCATGGAGAGAAAAGGAAGTTTATTTCAGTGTCTCATAGACCCTGTAGTTTGACTGCACATTTTAAAACTTTACTTGCTTTGACACTGTCACAGGATTAACCCGCCCAAGAGAAGTTAACAAAAATGATGATGTTGGAGCCCCATTCTGTTTAAATTTAAATTTCCTTCTGGCAGGAAATGTCAGTGCTGATGATAGAATCAGAGGACCGACTTTTGCTCTCCTGCTGAGCTTAAGTGAGCCACAAGTAGGTCAAACGTTTCACTCCCTGAGTCAATGGCTCTTCCTGAAATAGAATGCAGATGGATAAATTGCTTCTCTCAAGCACTGCTCAGACAAAGCCAGCGTTCTGATAGAAAACCAAGCACAGCTAGAAATCAACAAGGATGCCAATATACCTGTTGAGAAAAAATATTTGTGGCAAAGATTTATGATGCAGTGAGGCTATGGACATATTCCAAGTAGGTTTCAAAGAAAGCAATGCGTTACCAATATTAGGACAGAAAAATAATTCAACTCTACAGATTGAATGTAGTTTAGGTTTGGCCTAAAGGAATAAACTTGATCCATAAATATGACTTAATTCATCTTCTACAAAAACGCTGCCAGTATTCTGTTGTCAATGTTTAAAAGTAATATTTTATGTGATGCTTTTAAAATGGCATGACTAAGGGTGGATGTGAAGAAGACTCAGTTTTCAAGGAGCAAATAGAGGAAGTTGGCCTTCCACGACCTGGTGTCTCTCCTCTTCACCCCAATTTCTTAACACTCCTGGCCATGACCTCCAGATGCCAGCCATGCTGAACTCTTTTATTCCTAACATACTATTTCTTGCCTCTATGCCCTAGCACATCCTGTTGCCCAATTTTTGTCTGTCCTCATCCATCCTCTGCACTCTTATGATACCATTTGTAGCTGCTTATTAACCACACTTAGCATGTTGATACCTGCAGACAGTTTTGATTGGCACACCTGGATGGGGAGGAGGGGCTTGTGCCATTGGCATCTCATGGGTAGAGGTGAGGGATGCCACTGAATATTCTACAATACACAGGTCTAATTAAAAAAAACTAAATAGTGCTAATGTTGAGAAGGCCTAGTTTAGAATATCTGCCACATCACATAAGCTGAGTTAATGTCTGAGGAAAAAAGGAAGGACCTGTTTATTTAAAAAGCATGTTTTTAGCAATTTCATAATGATAATGATAACATTTTTGAAAATGATTGTCAATGATAAGAATCACTTATAAGGTCTATTTAGATTAAAGCAATTCAATACACCCAAGCTTTCAAGAAAAAAAAAATTGGAAAAAATCTAGAACTGCATGCTGATTTCATTTCCAGGTATAATATTTAAACACTCAATTTGATGACTGAATGCAATATTTTTTTCCAAGAAGGAAAATGTTAGATTCTAGGAGGACCACATTTCAGTTTGGATGGGATCTGGATTTTTCTAACGATTTGTGATATGGCACTTTGCTTTCTTGGTCCAGAGCCCATATACCAAGAGACCCAGAGTTAAAGGAATCTAGTTCAAGAAGTATATACACTCTAGGAACCATCCCTAACACCTTCCACTTGTCTTAGGCTGAGGAATGCAGTGCATCTGGACTGGAATAACTACCCTCAAAGAAGGAATTCCTTTACCATCATCTCTCTCTCTCTCTCTCTTTTTTTTTTTTTTTTTGTGAGTTGTTCTTTTGGCTATTGTGAATAGTACCGCTAACAGTACAAGTTTTGTTTGAACACCTGTTTTCAATTCTTTGGAGCTTATACCTGGGAGTGTTTTTGTTTTCTTTGGATATATACCCAGGAGTGGAATTGCTGGATTGTACTGTATGTCTATTTTTGGTTTTTTGAAACCTCCATACTGTTTTCCATAATGGTTGCACCACTTTACATTCCCACCAGCAGTGTACAAGGGTTCCCTTTTCCCAGCATCCTTGCTAACACTTGTTATTTATTGTCTTTTTTGTACTTCTCTGTTCTTGTCTCACCTCCCTTGGGAAAATGGTCTTCTGTTCTTCCATTTAGCAGCAATACAGGATAAAACTTATTACTGTATAACCACAGCTGAAAGTCTACTAAGTTCTTTGTTATTATGTGCAGGGAACATATTCAGGATGAACTTGGACTACTGTACAAACCAGATATAAGGAGTTTGTTTAGCTCTCCCTGTGCTGGTCCTAATCTTCAAGTCTGCAGCTACCTTTAAATATATTATTCCAGATTTATATAGAAATTAGAAAATTATCAAAACTATATAGCATAATCAGATACCTAGCAGAAAGAAAACTCACTGTGTAGAAAATTTATGAGAGTCAATGCATCTTCAAACTGAAATGGTCTTGAGAGGTTATACAAGCCTCCTCATCTTGTGTGCTTACTGGTCGATGAAAGAGGAGAATGGGAAATTTACAGCAATCTTGCTAACTAGAATCCTGGGTTTTAAAAAGCCCTTTCAGGGCATTTAATTCTATTCTTCTATGAAATGGCTTCTCAGTACACAGGAGAGAGGAACTCTTTCTATCGCCCCTTCCTGTATTTAATTCTTAAGCCCCTTCAGGTGATGAGGGCATTAGTGGATACCTAATGGTTCTGCATGAGCCACGCAGGGAATGGAAAATCCCACAGATATTAACAATGCCAAGGCAGGGTGGATGTGGAGGGCAGGGTTACTTGGGATTGGGTTGGGGAGGGAGCAATTCTGAGATGTGTTAAAGCAGAATTGCCCATCTTGTCCTTTCTACTTCTTCCAAGTCCTACTTAGAAAGAGCCACATCTTGATCTGCGCATGCACAAAAGTCAGTCTGAAGGTGTATGCACTGATCCAAGGGGATGTAGAAGGTGGGGAGGTCCAACCCCATTTGCAACTCAGGTTCTTCTCTAGAGGGAAGGGAACGGTTAAGGAATCTGCCTTCTTCAAACATCAGCTACTGAGTTAAACAAAATTGGTGTGTCTGAAGTTTGCCATCAACATAAAATTCTCAAGTTCTAGTTATCAGAGCTGGTGATGGGGTAAAGGTGGAAGGAAAATTCTAAAAACAAACAATCGTCCAATCTAATTAATATTATAATAAATCTCTAGTGATAGAAAAGAGCAAATGCATACAGATGAAATTGCCTTAGTAAAGAAAAGGGGAAATGCTGCTTCAAAGTTTAATTTTGTACTGAGAAAAATGATAACGCAGTCCAGTGATGGTGTCACTCAGATGAATGAAGTTCCTGGAACACCGTGAGGACTTTGCTTTCCTTTTCCTCTCTTTCCAACAGACAACCCTGGATTGATTGTTTTGTGTTCCATGTATCCTAGCTGCTCTAGATGGGAGTTTCTATTTAGAAATGAATCATTGTAGCAGATGCCTCACTGGTATTAGTGTTAATAGGAGAGCATTTTGTTTTAATGTTTCCCAGTAGAAGAAGGCATGTCCTGTTTTCCAAGAATACCTGGTAGGAGTATTTGGGGCTTGCATTAGTTAAGTGTCCTTAGGCAGGAATATGACAGATTTGCCATCTACTGCTGCCTTTTTTCAAAAATGCATGCACCATCTAAAGAGTGAGTGAGTCGGGATCACACCACCTTCAGTCTTCTGGCTGGCTGTTCATTCTTGGCCTTAGACTCACCCAGGCCGTACCTCTTTAGCATTAGGAAGAAGGAGCATCAGGATAATGTCTCATGGTAATCGACGTTGTGTACTAAACTGAATTCAACATCCAACAAAGTACACATTCCGTCGAAGAAAGTTTGACCAGACTTTGGAGCTATTAACTGTTCTGTATTTATGTTCTTTGCTTTGTAAGTAGTGTTGATATATAGGATTTGTAGCCAAGATTTTTCTCTGGGCAGTTGGTCAACTCGGCATATAAGGAATTTGAGTGAATTGACACGTATTTTCTTGAGATTGATTTTTTTCTTATTCTTTAGTCTATGTAGCATATCATTTATGAGTAGAGGGATCATTTGTCATGAAATCAGGGAAGCTTTTGTCTGGGAATATGCTAAATTAGAAGGGACACCTGGACAGCAGACACACACTGAGATGGCCCCAGGCAAATGGAAACTGTAAGTCACCTTACATCTGAAGAAATGGCCTGGAGACAACAGACAGGACTCCAGACATGGATTTTAAATGAGAAGCCTGGCAGAGAATTGTATCTTCTCTTCAACAAAGGCATTGAGTACTTTATAAGATGAAATCTATGCCTGTGAATTATTCCTACTTGCTTGGTCAAAGAAAGAGCAAAGGCCACAAAGAAGTAAAGCCTGTAGGATACTGGCTGACCTACCAAACCATGGAGATCACAGGAAGTACAAGGAAGGGATTTACTAGCATTTGAGTTCAGTTAGATCAACGGAAAAAGTAGAAGTTTGGAAGATGGGGCAGAAGAAATATATTCTCATTTATGGCTCAAAGAGCACATCACCAACTTGTCTTCAGTGCCAAAATAAAAATGAGGTTATAACCTTGCCATTTTCACCACCATCAACCATGGTGTAATGCATTAATTCTCGCATTCCATTCTCCTATTTCTTTTCACAGGACTTGATGTGTTGATTTAAAAACACATATAAAACTTCCTCTACCTATATTATAGACCCTGTGATAACAATCTTGAAATTCTTATCCTCACTAGGTCTTTACTGTGAGTATTTGAAGATACATGTGCTTTTACCTGCTTTTCCTATTTTGTTAAACTTACTGGTTGGTTAGTTGGTGCTGTTTCATTGACTTGAATAAACATTTTTGGAATTTAACAGTTTCTCTTTAAAGTCAATCAGAAGCTTTGGCATTGATCAATCCCTTGGCAATAACCCTAACTAGTATTTGAATGGGTCATGTGATCTCAACCTTGCCAAGCTTTGGAGATTTTGTGCTCTATTTTGATTGATCGGTGGTTGCCACTGTCTGCTTCCAAACTGCCTGGCAGATGACTACTTTCTGTGTTTAATGACTTCCCATTTCTCAGCTGGATCATAGTAATTTTTAAGGTATTTTGAGTGGCAATTGGTGGAGGACAATTTTGAGTGAAATTCAACCACAAGTGGTACTAGAATTGCAAATGTTTCAACAGAGGTGACAATACACGGACAGGTACCTTTGTACACAGCCAAATTCGCACATGTTCAGGCAGGTACCACAAAGCATAACTTATGCTGCTAGGAGCTGGCAAGTTGCTTTTCATTTAATTATGTAATGAGTGCCTGATTTCAAAAATATTGAAATGCTGACAAAATATGCCTGTAAATCAAGAGACTATGGTAATGTACTTAGTAGGTTAGTTCTGCACAGGGGATAAAAGTCATTGAAATGGCCAAATGGCAAGAATTTTCATAGTGACAGAGTGGACGAGGTAACAAAACAAGTCTTCACTCATACTTCAGTTGTTTTCATCCTGCTTTTTAGAACACAGAACAACTTCAAGTGGTTGCATGTATTTATGTTTAAGAAGCTGGCCTGTGGCAATGGTTAGCAGAATCTGACTTTATAAGGTAGTCAAATCAGCTTTAAAGTGGTGTGTTGAACAACCACAAGGAAGAACATATGAGTGGCCAACAGTACTGATGTGTGGGTCTAGGGATAGAGTGAAGGATGTCGTGGGGTCTGGGGGCCTGATTAATTGAGAGGATGGATAAATCTGCTCAGGATCATCACCCTTCTCTCTCCCCACTGATTATATCAGTTGAGTTCTCATTCTGTTTAAGGGACTCTGCACCATCCATTTTTAGGAGTGATGCCTGGGGCTTCCTCCCTGTTTGCAGAGCCTGTGTGTTGGGTTCTGCAGGCTCAACCCCACCTGATGGCTCCCTGTATGTTTTACAAACTTAGAATGGCATTTGGGCTGGTTGGCTTCAGACCTCAGTTGGTGATTATGACAACAGGAGTTGCTGCTGGAGAACTACCGTGAGCTTCTTGTTTGCAATTGAGTGGGAGGTGGCACCTGCTGGGCAGGACAGCTCAGGGACAATGAGGACGAGGAGGCACTCCCCCACATTTCTATTTCTGATGAGCCTTCTCATGCCACAGAGTCTACTGGTGCAGAGTTTTCTGCCCCTGGTCATGTTCACCAAGTACTACTTGCATATTTTAAGAGGAGCCAATTTAGTATTGAAAAAAAAAAGTGGCCACCTATTTAAAAATCAATTATCTCTTTAAGTAATCATATGACAGCTATCATTCTGGAATCTAAATGCTCCTATATATCAAAAATGTGCTGAAATAGATCAGGTCCAAATATGCCAAGAACAGCCACTTGAGGATAAAGATGTCCCATGACAGTTATAGTGTTCTAATCTGCTTTAGTAATATCGTGTCCTGTCTCAAAAAGAGCCAACTCTGAGACAGCATGCAGATGCAGAGACTGGGCATTGTCGGGGGAAGTTGGGGGCAAGTTGGGGGCACAGGTCAAATTGAAAACTGGGAAGCCTGATTAGGAGTAAAGTGAATACAATGATATCTTTGTATCTAAAGATGAAATCCAACTGAAATACAAAAAGGGACTGAAGTAAGGAGCCTCACACTATGAGACGAGGGTGCACTAGACTTGGAGAGAGGGTACCACCTACAGTGATAGACTGGATGGAGACAGAGCAAACAGTAGCCCCAGAGGGACTGGAAGAGGTGGAGGGTCAGGTTGAAGGGAGGCCACAGTGGTGTGACTTAAGTTCTCTGTCTGAACAAAAGCTTATGAAGCTCTTGGAATTATGTGGAGTCAGAAAAACATGCACTCACACATCCCAGCTGTGAGCAGTCTGGTTTATCCGCCTTTAAAAAAATTTTAGACACTGAAAGCCCTCACGGTTGGAAAAGCCACCAAGACATTTGCACAGGACTCAGCAGAGCGGTCTCTCACTGACTGGGTATGCGTCCACTTAAATGCATTCTTCACGGGGCGGGGGATTCTTGTTGGTGCTACAACAAACTGAGTTGCCTCTCCACACCTGTGGAATGCGTTTGCCCCTGCCATTTTTACAGATGAAGATAACTACCCCTGTGGAGTGATCTGCCAATTAAAGCCTGAGGAGAAAATGGTAATTAGAACCCAAGAGCTGACTTGCTTTCCTTTGGCCCTGCCTCCTGTGCTGGGCTGTGCCATTCACAGTCCTCACCCTGCCAGGATTTAGTAAACTGTGATAGCGAAGTCTACAGAAGCTTGAGGAAAGAAGAGCTTTCTAGTTTAGTTTTAGAGCTGTACAGCAGATGAAGAGTGACCAGGGCCAGGTGTGTTTTAGGAGTCCGCAGAATGTGGCTTTACGGCTGCTATCTGAATGAGGGGCCTTTTGTAGCTTAGGTCTCTCTGTCCATATTTTTTCTGTTTCCTCCCTTCCTTGCTTTGTTCTTTTCCCCAAATTAAACCTAGACATGACATATGCTTCTGAGAACAGGAAGATGAGGAAGAGGAAATGCCTTTGATGCTTTTCCCTTGGAAAGTCTCATCCATGTTAAACTCTTACTCCCGTAGGATTTGAAGGTCTCTAAACTAGTCTCTTTGGGAAGGCTGGTCCACAGGGCGGCATGGACTAGATTCTCTGGTAATCACTCCACTGGCCACATTATTGTGCTGCAAATCAATATGTTCTACTCCTAACAGAAAAGCTCACAGTGTGTGACGAAGTGCTTGGGAGGAAATGGTCTCTCCAGGAAATGGAGCTGAACAAACCCACTGGGAAGGAAGAGTGAGAATGCGGGGAAGTGCTCTCTGCCGCAAGTGGTGATACCTGGAAGCCCCGCCCAGGCTTCTTGGGGGTGGGGTGAGCCCGGGGAGTGCCTGGATGCTAAGGCGCTGATCCAGCTGCCCCTGGCTCCTCCATCCAGAGACTGCCTTCGGTTTAGGGCTGTGTCTGCTGGGTTTTATGTTGAATGCCTTCCATTTCCTCTGTTGCTTTTTTTTTTTTTTTTTAACATTTTTTATTGATTTATAATCATTTTACAATGTTGTGTCAAATTCCAGTGCCCCCTCTCTACCATAGACTTTCCTCTGTTGCTTTTAATGGCTATCATCTTACATTTCCCCCAGGGTAGCTTCTGTTGCTCTCTTGGCATGATTATCTTAATTTCATACTGCTTCTAAACTGAAAGTAGGAAATGCTTTAGGCTTTATTTGTTTTAAAAAGCTTCTTTTTAACCTTCCATATTTCTCAACATTCATTTGTTTTTCCGTGGGTAGCCATAGCATTTAGAGAAAAAAGAAAGTTGTGGTTGGATGTGTTAGTTGGTAACACCAAATTAAAGGACTAAATCCTTTTTAAAATGCTTATTCTATTACTATACTCTCTACTTTGATTTGTTCATTAATATGCAGTTAATTTATTGGCTTTTCTAGCTCCGAAAACTTGCATAACTAAAATGGGCGCACTCTTCTTAGTGTGAGAAGGCCCCGTGTATCAGATATTGCAAAGAATTTGCATAGGATAATCAAACAGAAGGTTATAAAATGGCTAAGAGATTAAAAAAAAAAAAAGAATTACTTTAAAAAAAGGTATGATTGAAAACAACAGGGGAAGAAGCATATTTAAAGAACCCAGTATGCTTTTCAAATTATAGCCTTTGAAAGGTCACAGTGGAATTTAACAGATTTGTCTTGAATACTAATGCATTACATTGCTTGGGTTTCTAGCTGGAAAAGAGTTGGTTCATCTTGCAGTTCTGAAGTGAAATAGTTGGAGGCCAATCTCATGAGCATATGCAGACAAGTTCTACCGGTCGGAGCATTGTTGTGATAGCCTACATAAGGTGTATCATAGCAGAGGAAGGAACAAGTAAGTGACAGCAACAAAGCAAAGCCAGACCAATCCGCAGAATCATGCCTGTCCACAAGAACTTTTCAAAGAGCTAATATGGTGGGGTTTCACTATTGCCCAAAGGGTGCTAGAACTGGCACTCTTCTTGATGTTGGTTTTATTCATGTAAGACATTCAGGGTTACATTGCGGTAAGATATTACAAAATGACTGTCTTAAAGAGAATGCATTGTGAAGTCAGAACCTGTTTCAGAAGGGATTATATTGAGATTACTAATAAAAATAAGTGTTTGATTCTTATTTTCTTCTTACCAAGGAGCGGTGTCAGATAGAATAAGGGTTTACATTCTGTTTCGACCACTTATAGTAACCTTGAGCAAATCCCTTAACATCTCTGAGCCTCAGCTTTTTTCACCAATAAATGAAAACAATAACATTTCGTATAGTCATTATCAGCTTAGAGATTTAGATGCACAATACATGCTCAATAAATAGTATTTTTAAAAGAAGCTTATATTCTCACTTATTTCTAAGTGAGTTCTGTGAATTTGATTCCATAGACAATATTGTGCACTATAACTGCTGGGAAGTAGTTTAGATTCTGGACACAGAGAGATGAATTAGAAATAGATCCTGCTTTCAAGGAGCTTGCAATCCAGTGCAGTGGAAGAACGATGCATGGGCTTGATATGGTTAGTGCCCAAAGTGAAGTATAAACAAAGCTGCACTGGAATGTTGATCAGGGAGAAATTAATTCTACTGGGTGGGATCGGAGAAGACCTCACTGGGGAAGTGGCATTTGAAATGATGCATGAGCAATGGATATGTGTTTTTCCCTAGTTCGATTTGTCAGCTTAATCTATTCCTGATCGGTTTGTCATGATAATTATAATGGCAGTGAATGGCACACCCTAGACTTGATGTCTAATTCGAAATCATATTCTTTCTTCTGTATATTTTTTCTGCTTCATCACTACAAATGTTATTGATCCGCTAAGAAGTAACGTAGGCTTGAAGAGGGAAGGTGGTCTGCAAATTCTTTTTGGGGAAGATGAAAGAAAAGAAATAAGAAAAAATTCCTCATTTCCATCTGAGATGTACTACCACCTAATTCTACATTTCCAGTAGCTAAACACTCAAAAACATTCATTTGAAAGGCTGTTTTAAATAGTAAATTAATTGAAAGACAGGTAGTAAATAATAATTGCTCATATTTACAAAGGGCTTACTATATGTCAGGTGCTCTTCCATGCAATTTAAATACATAAACTTTATTTATTCCTCTCAACAGCCCTATGAATTACATGTTATTATGCCGCTCATTTCACAGCTGAGGAAATCTAGTCATCAAAATGTTCAATAACTTTTCCCGAGACCACACTGCTAAGCAGAAAGAATATAAGTTTAAAAATTGGCAGATTGTTAGTTTCAGATCTTGTTTGCTGACTGGCTAAGAGACCTTGGACAGATCACCTACATTCGCAGAGGAAAGTAATTATGCAAATTCACTCTGTTCTTCTAATTGTGCTATAACTATTTGTAACATTATTTTAAACATCATTAGGTGTTTTAAATATTTTTATACATCATGCAATATTTTAATTTATTAAATAATAATATTTAATATTTTAATTTAAAGAAATTTTAATTTAAAGAAATTTGTAATATTTTAATTTAAAGAAATTTGATTTAATTGAAAGTAGCTCTTCCTATTTATTTGCCTTCTTATTTAGTACAATTAAGACCATTAAATCCAAAAGGTTTTATTTTAAGAAAAATTAATAAGAACTTCAGGTGGGAAATGGTGGGATAAGGACAAACTGAAGAACGTACTTATAGCAAGGGATGTGAGAATCACACCTATTGATTTTTTCTTGCATCTCTTCTTCATATTTGTTTGTCAACATTTTCCTCCTTTACAGAATGTCCCCTTGGATGAATTTTTATACCCAAATACCTTAGAATTTGGAAATAATCTTAGTTAACATAGAACAATATGGTCATTATTTTTATGCCATCTTTTTAAAAAAATTGGGTTTCTATCTTCATTGGGTTCTAATTCGGTTAAGCAATTGTGTTTTATCATTTGTAAGAATAAGCAATCCAAACAGAAATCTGAAGGGGACAGACGAAAGATCCCCACATGAAGTGAAAACGTCAAATGCCTGAGTCAAAATGGCGGCCGCTCATCTAGTGTTTTGAGGAAGCCTGGCTTTCAGTGAACCCAGAAGGAAGAATACAGCATCACCCCATCTGGCTGCCACTCAGCTGGAATCCAGCCTTCCTGCAGATGGGGCTGGCTGAGCTACGCGGCCTACAATTTCCCCATACAGGTCCTGTTGTCAAAAAGAAACCCAGATAATTGATGGGCCAGATTCTCACTCTATGTGACTCCAGTGACGACTTTGGGGGGCCTACTTTGTGCGATTTCAAGCCCATCCAGGAGGCAGGATTCTCCTCGGAAGAACTTTAGAATAGAGCATTGTTTGAAAACAAAAGGTTGGATTTGGCTCCAAACAAATACATGGGATTTGGAGAGGAAATCTAAAAATCCCACAGGGCATGATATTTTGCCAGCCTGTTCTCCTGAAGAGCCCTTAGCCTTACATAGACATCTCTCCTTTACTAAGACATAAAAGTGAATCTGAATTTTGATATCTTATGTTTGGATGAATGGTGTCCTCCCTGGCTGACTCTTAAAATGCACATCTTCTTCCAACCATCTAAAGTGCAGGGATGAACTCATAATCCTTTCTGATTTTAATCATATTTCTTTCTGAAATGTCTGGCTTCCTTAAGATCATTCCCCCGAATTTAAATCATTCATATTTTATATTCTCTTCTACTTCTCAGACTATTTTGATTAGTCAGGACAGCTGCACCTTCTCTTTGTGATTCACTTATTCCCTGTCCTATCCTCGCCATTCCTGGCACACTTGAAACTACTTCTCAGTTCGGGTTATATTCCATTCCACTTCAGTGCTGGGGAGGGATTCTGTTTTAGGCACCTAGTTGCAGCTGGTAGCTGCTCATAAATGTGGAGCGACGAGGACTGTCATCAGTGAGACATCCATTGTCACTCCATGAACTCATAGGGTGCCTTGTAAGCTGGGTGTCATTTTCCACCACCGCTGACAGTGTACCTCATACACACACACACTAGCTCTGGGCTGTGGCCACATCTGTAATGGAGGTGGAACTAGGACCAACCCAACTGCAGGGCTACTGCAACTCTAGGGCACTAGTACCTTCTTTCTTTTCTTTCTCGTTTCCCCTCTTTCTGTCTCCCTGTCTGTCTTCCTTCCTCTCTTTCATTTTCTTTCTGCCTCTCTTTCTGCCTCCCCTCCCTCTGTTCCTCCCTTCTTTCCTTTTGATTTTAATGGAATGTGGAGTACTTTTTCTTAGTAATAATTAAAGGATTCATTCTCATTTATTTCAGATAAGCTTGTTTTAGACCATTTTATATTCAACATTGCAATCTACTCTGTTTCATATTACTTTTGTAATGAATGCATGTGTTGCTTTTGTGACCGTCCCCCACATTGCATATTTTTGATAGAGTGTCAGTTAATGTCCAATTTTTGTAGATTCTGGGACATGATACACAAGTTAGAATACTAAAGTTTTATAAAATTCTAGGAAATGTAAAAATACTTATGTCCTCCCACATTTCAGGAATGCCTTCTGTATTTAAATACTTTTTAATAGTTATTCATTATTGAAAATGGTAATAGTAGTATCTTCCTTTTGTACCTGTTAAACAATACAGAGATTCACAAATAGAACTAACACACACACACTCACAACCCTTATTATCCATGTCCCTGAGTAACCAATGTAAAAGGTTTGTGTTTATTTTTCTATAACTTTCTCTACATTAAATTATATTATAATGTATATTCACAAATGTAGGGAGTTTGCTCTGCTTTTGTTTGGATTCTGGTTTTGTTTACTTTTACAAATATAGAATTATACTATACACATGTGTGTATGTGCATGTGTGTGTGTATAATTTATCCAACCATTTTCCTATTCATGGACATTAGGTGTTTATTTGTTTTATTTCCTTTTGTAACTACAAACAATGCTTCAATAAACATCCGTATTTCATAAGTTTTAAAAACCTATTCTTGCCTGGTTTACATATTTTGGTGATAGATTTAGAAAGTTGGCCCTTACAAAAATCTGTTATGGTAATTTTCCGTACCTAAGAAATTAAATAATGCCAAAATCTCTGTGACTTTCTTGACAGAAGATTATAGCAGAGGATAGCATGACTTCAAATCATTTCAAATTTTGTTTAGACACACAACCTTCATCTTAGGAAAAATTACCACAGACTCCCACTCTTCCACCTCCATCTTTTAATAAATAATGTTAAATCCCCTGAAAATTAAAGGAATAGATTTAGGAGAGGATAAGGAATTATATGTTCAAATTTTGAACATGAGGACAGAATGTCAACCAAATAGGAATAAATGTGTTAATGAAAGAAATATAAAATGTTCTAAAGGCAGGTGTCAAAGATTTATTCAGCCTACAAATATATACCTAATTAAGTTTTGCTTTATTCAGTCTTATTTATTGTACTGCACAAGGCCTGCTGGGTGTTGAGAACTGTTAGGAGTATCTGGGAGCCAACAGCAAAGATAATGACTACTTCATTCCTAGATCTAAATGTAACTTCATGAAATCAAGCAAATGTCAACTTCACCCAGCCTTGTTCTCTTTGTAACCAATGATTAGTGAACAGCTTGTCATTTAATCATCAATATCCAGTGGAAGATCAAACAAACTCCTCAGGTACTGAATAGCCCAGCCTAGAAAGGAGAGTACCTCTGACCTACATAGCAGCAAAATTGTTCATCGCTCATTATCTGTTTAGACGCAAACTGGCCTAATGCAGTCTTTATGTACAAAAAATTTAGATCCTTGCTAAGGGGTGAAGTTCTAAGAGTTCAAGGAATATTATAAAATATTCTTCTTTAGTCTTCTTCCCTCTTTAAACATTTCCTGTTGGCTGCTACCTCCACCCATAAGCATATTTACCATCTCAAAAAAATTTGTACTTCAATTGTTGTAGTTAGAACATAAAAATAAATTCTTTCAATCCCATTTTTTCTGGCCTCTCTTGGAATAGAGCTCCTGCTTGTTAAGAGCTGACCCTAAGGACACACCTGAGTGGTACTGAACTAGTATTCACTGAGTGCCTGGTTGCAGGCACTTACTTGTTCTTACAACAAACTGATGGAGGTAGTTGCTATAATTATCTCCATTTTAGGGATGAGGAAGTTGAGACAGCAAAATTAAGAAACTTGCCTTGAATCACACAGCTTGGTCATTGCAGCAGAGCTAAGCATTAAACCTAGCTCAGGCTCTTTCTACTAGAACTACCAGATGCAGCAGAATGACTGCTAGCTGCTGTAACAAGTAGAACCACTAATATGGAACAGCTCAAATACACTTGATGTTTATCTTATGCTTACATAATAGTCCAAGGCAGATGTTCCTGGTCTGTGGGCAGCTTTCTCAACAAGATGATTTTGGGACCTAAGCCCTTTCCGTCTTATGGTTTTATCATCCCTAGGGACTCCTTCTTATCAGAAAAAGTAGAAAGAAGCATGGAAAAGGAAACATGAGAGGCTGAAATGGAGCAAGCCTGAAAGTTGCACAGTCTATCACAGGGCCTATGTCCCTGTAGAGGAGGCTGGGAAATGCAGTCAGCTGTGTGTCTAGAAAGACTAGAAAGCACATTTTGATGCACAACTAAGTAGCCTCTGCCACAGCCTCACTATTGGTTCCCTAGGTACTGGTAAAATGTCTAATGACTCCATAGTAAGGAAGCAAAGACAGAGAAAACACTGCCATGCCCTCCAGGAATTCATGGTTTAATTTGGGAATAAGGCAACTAGTCTATAATGAAAAATAAAGAACAAGTTGGCATAAGAGGAGGCAACTGTGTTATAGGAATTCAGAGAAGGGAAATTTGATCGTGGACAGGACTATACAGGATTTCAGTTATGTCTTGAAGGGAAAGAGCAGGATAGCTTTTGTTCCTGAGGGGAGGCCAAACAAAAAAAGGGAAGAAACAGTCCATGTTCAGAGTGGAGGCCTCACATTTAAACCTTGCCTGTTTCTCCATTCTGTCCTAGGCTCAGAGTAGACGCAGTGTTCTTCCAACTGACCTTGGCCACATCGTTGTATAACGTTTCATATTCTAATAGCAGAGTAAATGGACCAACAAGGGTGATGGCCACAACTAGGGCTATGAGGGAATTTGGGGTGGATGTTTTTGCTTAATGGTTAGCTTCAGATAATCTATAGACAAATAGTGTGTCAATCTGAACTGCATTCTATGCTACTTGATCTAGTGTCATCATTACATCTTTAACAGATCATGCAATTCTTCTGTGGACAGAAACAGTTTTATCGCTTTCTCAAATTATCCGGTTTTGCCCCAGCATATAAACCTCTTCTAAGACAGTATCCAATTACCTCCTTATTTTACCCTAGGAAGTGAGAATGGTGCAAAGAGCATCTAATGCAGAAATCTCCAGAAGGCAATTTCCCTGGTGACTCAAAATACCTGTATGTGTTAGCAAGTGAGTGGGGGGCAAATATCTACTTCATCAAGAAATGGAATGAAACCTATTCAAACTATGAGGAAGTCCACATTTCCAGCAGGCATCACTGCCCAATACTGCAGACATAGAACAAGGAAGCTAAGAGTGGGCATCTCTTAAATATGCTACTGGATCAGAAGAAAGCAAACGATTAGAAATTATGAGAAGTGAGGGAATTAAGGAGCAATCTGGTGGATCCCTGTGTGCTTCCTGATTGGACAGTGTGGTGAGGGGTGATCTTGGCAAATCCATACCAATTAGTGAGGTTCTCTATTTGTGCCTTTTATTTGATTACGTCCTACTCCAGGGCCTGCTAGCAAGGAGACCCATCCCCCCAGCATTCATTCATGAGTTGTGTCTACCCTTCCGCACAAGCATTTAACATCACACTTCCAACAAACGCCCCTTGTTTTAGTGGGAGCTGACCTGGGTCAGACATCAGAGATAAGACTGAGGGTTATATATTGGAATAAAAACATGATTTGGGGATGGGGAGGAACTCACCTTGTGGAGGTTAAGCAGATCAGCCAGTTCTTAGCGGTTTTCTCTAAAAGTAGTACTCCATCAGTGTGTTTGCACTGAATCTTCGTTTGTGCCAGAGCAGTGACGCCTGATTCAATGGGACTCTGCACGTGGAAGGTGGCTGCAGGGCAAGGCAAACAGGTGTGTGTGAGTGCACAGCAAGTCAGATCTCTGTGTCTCAGGCAAATACAGTAACCCGTGATGACATTCACTCATTTGACAAATATGAATTGAGCCTATGGTCATTAACTCATAGTATGCCATGCTGTACACATAAAAACCTTGGCACTCATGGGGCATGCAGTTTTATGGGAATGACAGACAGTATCAGTCAAGAAACAAAGAAAACACATGATTAGCAACCTGTAGTAAGTGGAGTGAAGAGAAAGAATGCGGGCGGGAGAAAGAATAGAGAGCAGGTCCCTCTGAGAGGGGATGCCCCAGAGGGTAGTGAGGAGAGGTCTCTGTAAGGAGGTGACATTTAAGTGGGGTCCTGAAGGATATAAAGGAAAAAAGGAGCCTGTCATCTGAGGAGCAAGGTTGATGAGGGGGGAGAGTTCAGGCCGTGATGATATTGAAAGTACTGAACTACTGGTAAGGCGGACCAGCAGCAACCCTGGTGTGGAGCAACATCTGTGACGGTCAGTTTAGCTGGGCAACAGTCCTGACACACTCAACACCAGCTGACTTTTAGTAAAGGAGACTCAATGGGCTTGATTCAATCAGCCAAGAAGCCTGTTATTTACAGTGGAACTGAAGCTTCTCAGAAGAAAAATTCTGCTGTGGACGGCAACTTCGGCTCATTCCTGACTTCCAGTCTGCCCTTCCTCCCTTACAGATTTGTGACTTAGCTTGCAGCCCCCATAATTGCATAAGCCAATTCCTTGTAACAAACCCCTTACTATATGTCTCCTACTGGCTTTGTTTCTCTGGTTGAATATTGACCAGTGTGAGGTCTTCCAGGCCTCACCTAGGGCCAGGCATTATTCCTTCAGTTGCTGGAAGTGTGGAGGTCCAGGGGGTTCTAGGATAGGGGTAAGATGGATGTATGTGGGGGTGTGCAGGGACACAGGGTAGCATTACTTCCCGATGGGGTAGAGAGGGATTTCACTGTTTTCACAACCAGTTCAAGGGTATCAGTGTATGCTGGCTGAATATTAGCTAAGTTCCCAGAAAGAGGGAAAAGGATGTGTGAAGACCCTGAAGCCAGAAAGTGTTTGGAATATTCAAGGAAATAAAGGATGGCAGAGAGGCTGGGCAAGAGGGAGAGAGGAAGGAAACGAAGAAGGACGGGCCAGGTAGTGCAGGTCTGGTAAGTACAGTGGGTTTTGTTTAAAAGCTCAATGAAACATTGCAAACAAGGAGTCTGCTCTGTAGAGACTAGATTAGCCTGGGGTTAAGGTAAAGCCAGACACAGGAGTACAGGTAGTGTCTGGGCAAGAGATAATAGTGGTTTGGGTAAACATGACAACAGTGAAGATGTAGATAAATGGATGGTTTCAAGACCTGTTTTAGAGCTAACAATGTGAGTGATGTGAGGGCTTGGTGATAAAAATAAAGGAGAGGGACTGAGGGATGGAGCTGATTAGAGATGAGTATTTGTGCCCACCACAGGGAGGCTTTCCAAGTCACAGTTGGTAATCCACCAACTGGTGTGTGGGGTCCTATTGTGCAGGGTTGGGGGTGTGGCAAAGTTGGCTCTTGGACTGTGACACCAGACATCTTGGAATTATGGGACAGAGAGTTCACCCCTACTTCATATTCCCACTGATTCTTGCCCACACCCAATCTTTGTTTTCCTAACCCATTTTCTTCTGCCTTGCATGTTGAGTGCTTGTTTCCCCATTGTTATTTCCATGTCGTTGTGAAGGAGTGTGTTGTATATGTGATTGCTGCCCTTGTTTAATGATCTGGACTTTTTGAAATACTAAGGTGGTTCTTATACAACTGCAGAAACATTGGGCCAGGGCCAAGAAACGCATTTTGTCTTCCTGCAAAACGAGTAAGTGACTCTTCGATGTCACCCAGAAGAATTACATTGTGCTGAGGTTTTAAATGCACCTTGATTAATTCCTGAAAAGGATTAGACATACATGGTTCATTGACAGGGATCTGCTGAAGAAAATATCAATGAGGCCAACGGGACAGCTTTTTTAAGGGTCTGTGGCTACTATGGTTCACACTCAAATATTAAGTGTTATGGGTTGACTTGTGTCCCTCAAAAAAAAAAAAAAAAAAGAAACTATATGTTGGAGTTCTAACCCTCAGTACCACAGTATGTGGACCTTATTTGGAGATAAGTAGTAATTAAGTTAAAATAAGATCTTTAGGCAGGACCCTAATTCCATGTGACTGGTATCCTCATAAAGATGGGAAATGTGAACACAGACAAATGGAGAGGGAAGATGAGGTGAAGAGACAGAGAGAGGACATGGCCAACTACAAGTCAAGGAGAGAGGCTGGGAACAATCCTTCCCTCACAGCTCTCAGAAGGGGACCACCCTAGTGACACCTTAATCTTGGACATCTGGCCTCTAAACCCTGAGACAGTAAATTTCTGTTATTTAAGGCATCCAGTTTGTGGTACTTTGTTACGGCAGCCCTGGCAGGCTGATTCTGTTAAGTGTATACACTGAACATTCTAAACTACCAGCCAACACTTGGGTAAATCAAATTCAGCCTCTTTAATTTATCTAGGATATTTAGATCACTGTTAATTTAGAAAAGAAATGAATTCACATAATGTTACTTTGCTGAATGAAATGAACCTAGATAAATAAATGAACGAATCTTGTAAAACACTGAAGTGTTTATGTCTATTTGCCCTTTATCTGGGAGCTATGTTAACATATAGACGTCTATCAATCAGATCAGCATAAACTTTTCCTGTTGTTTTGAGGAGCTGGGCTTTATCTAAGGTAAGATTACTATGTAATTACTATGTATGACTAAGTACATTTCTGGATTTTCTATATTGTCATACATACCAATTTTGGTAGCAATGCTATATTGTTTTAATGTTTGTTACCTTACAATACATTGTTTTTGGTAATGTGACTCTCTTCTTTCTGTTCTTCTTGCTCACATTATTATTTGATACAGTTTAGTGTAGTGGCTAAGTGTTCAGTCTTTATGTATCCTGATTTTTTCACTAATTAGCCCTGTGATCTTAGGCAAATTCTTTAACCTCGCAGTGCCTTGGACTCCTTGGAGAGTTACAATGAACAAAAATAAATAAATGTAAAGTGACTAGGACAGAGCCTCATGCATAATAAACACCCAGTAAATGTTACCTATCATTGTTGCTATGAGCCAAGCATTATCCTAAGGCCTTTGCCACTCTGATGGATGGCACAAATGAACATAAACCATTTACAGACGAGGCAGCTGAAGGCACAGAGAGGCTCAGTCATGGATGAGTGGGGGACCCAGAATTCACCTGGACAGTTTGAAAAACCATTATCCTTACCAAAATACAATAAATCCTCATGTGAAAAGTCTAAAAAAAGTTAGCTTTTTAAGAAATCATATCCATGCATGTTTACTTTCCCTAATTAATTCTAGACTTATTTTCTAGCATTCTAAAATGGCCTGGTTGAATTTCTATTGGTATAGCTTTAAATTCATGAATTAACTTGGAAAGTATTGACATCACAGTATTTATGTCTTCTTTTGTATCCCTTAGCAAAATTTTCTGGGCTTTTTAATATAGGTTATACACATATCCCTTTCTAAATTTGTTTTTGTTATTTTGAGTATCAACTCTTTTCCTTTTTTTCTCACCCTTTTGTATGGCCTAGAGAATTAAGCTTAAGGGAAAATACATTGGTAAGTGTGAAAGTACCTGATCAGGCATTATTTTATACATAAATCTCAATTAATCCTCACACAATGTTGGCGAAGTATAGTTCATCACTTACTCTGTGCATATACCCACATGTACAGTGGCTGAACGTGACAAGAAAACAGCACACCACTATTTCACTTGGGTCGTCTTCAAACCAGTAAGCAATCATCCCCCTGGGATTTTGGTGCTGCCTGGCAATTCTATTTACTTCCTCAGTCCACACCCTCTCCCTACTCCCCCACACAACTACTTCAAATCTGTGCTCCCATCAAATCTCAAACAACTCTTTCCTAACCTCCTTCCCATTCTTTTTTCTCTGAGAAAACAGTCAGAGGAGACCATCCACATCCTCTCCAGCCCAACACCAGCTACCTGCCTGTGGTCCATACATGCTTCCTTCACTCTGGTTACCATGGAGGCATTGTCATGCTGCTATCTATGCCAGCTCTTCTCTTTGTGTGCTAGATCCCATCACCTCTCACCTACTCATGAGAATTGCTCAATAATTAATCGTCTTCTGTCCTGCATCATCAGTCTTCCGGTCTCCATTTGATTGTTTCTGTCAACATGCAAAGCATCCTGTAACATCTCCCGTTTTGAAACACAAACTTGCAAACAAACCTCTCTTTACTCCACAACCCTCCTCCAGCAATCACAATGTTTTTCTTCAAAGGGATTATGTATTTATTTCTCTTGTTCGCAGTTCCTCTCCAGTTTGTAATCTCCCTCTTAAGTATATTATGAATCCACAGATTTTTTGGATGGTTTTCCATCTATTACAGCTATTCTTTTTGATGTACACATTGTCCCTCTTTCTTCCATAGTGAGAGCCCCTTCAATTTGATTCCTGTGTCCTTTTAACAATACCCTATTACCCTTTTCTGGTTTGTGAAAAAAAAAAAAAAAAAAAGACATCCTTGGCTCATTTTGTCTATTTCCTGCCTCAGATTTGGAATGAGCCTTTTTCACAATGAACTTGCTTCTTCCATGGGAAATGGTATTTTGGGGCCATAAGCTGGGCACTAGGGGTACTAACTACTACTAGTGTTTCATGGCTCCCAGGCCTCTTTAGTGAACAGAGCCAGGAAATATGTTTTTTTAAATTTTTTTTGAAAGAAAAAAAAGATCAAATCACAAGTCTTTACTGCTTTTACTAATTCAGATTTAAGATTACAGACATTTCACTTGATTTCTTTGACTTTTTATTTATGTCTCTTTCCTCTTAAGCTGAAAAATCTTGATTCCCTGTCATGTTGGTATAATTATTTATTTTTATCCTATAATAAATAAAGTGCTTTCAAAGAAAATGCAAGTAATTAATAAAAATAATAATTCAACAACAATCCTAATGAATGCAATTTAAGCTTTATCTGTCATTCGTTTTGCTCTTAGAATATATTTCATAGGGAGGGACTAATGATGCTCAGTCAAAATATTATATTTAAAAGTCAGTTTCTTTGTGAGAGCTTGATATACATTTAGGGCTCCTTTACTTCCCATTATTTTCCAAAATTGTTTTGATCTTTCCTTATGATTATTTTTCTTTTTTATATTTAATTTAAATTTCATTTTTAATTTAACTTTTAAAAAATTTTATTTCATATTTATGTAAAATATTTAAATAGTTTCAAAATCAAAATTACATATAAAACCAAAATTATAAAACAAGGCACAATCTTCTAAGTCTGACTTGAAGTCTGTTTCTTCTATGATGATTCTTCTCTATCTATAGGTGGCTATTTTATAGTCTTGTTTTTTCCTTCCGTTGTTACTCTTTTTAAAATGTAAGCATTCTTTTACTTCTTATACAAATAGTATCACACTATAGATTATAGAGTATAACACCGTTCCACATGGTGCTTCTTAAGTGAACAATGCATCCCAGAGATCAGTCTTCTTGGTATACAGGGATCTTTCTCATTCCTTTTTATACCTGCATAGCACTCCAGCCACTATTAATGGACACTTAGATTGTTTCCAGTCTTTGCTTTTTTAAGTATTGCTGCAGGGAAAAAGTCTTGTGCATCTGTCATTTTCTATTTTTGCCAGGTTTGAGATAGATTTCTTTTTTTTAAAACATTTTTTATTGATTTATAATCATTTTACAATGTTGTGTCAAATTCCAGTGTTCAGAACAATTTTTCAGTTATATGTAAACATATATATATTGTCACACTGTTTTCTCTGTGAGCTACCATAAGATTTTGTGTATATTTCCCTGTGCTATACAGTATAATCTTGTTTATCTATTCTACAATTTTGAAATCCCAGTCTATCCCTTCCCACCTCCGCCCCCTTGGCAATCACAAGTTTGTATTCTATGTCTATGAGTCTATTTCTGTTTTGTATTTATGCTTTGTTTTTTGTTTGTTTGTTTGTTTTGTTTTTGTTTTTTAGATTCCACATATAAGTGATCTCATATGGTATTTTTCTTTCTCTTTCTGGCTTACTTCACTTAGAATGACATTCTCCAGGAGCATCCATGTTGCTGCAAATGGCGTTATGTTGTTGGTTTTTTATGGCTGAGTAGTATTCCATTGTATAAATATACCACATCTTCTTTATCCAGTCACCTGTTGATGGACATTTAGGCTGAGATAGATTTCTAGATTGGGATTGTTGAGTCAAAGAGGTGAGAATAAATAAGTAAATAAACAAATGTACACACAGTATATGTATAGGTAATATATATAGATATATACTATATATGTGTGTGTGTGTGTATATATGTGTATGTGTGTGTATATATATATATGTGTGTGTGTGTATATATATATATATATGTGTGTGTATATATATATATATATATATATATATATATATATATATATATATATAGCTGTTTCTCTATAGCCTTGCAGCAGAGTTTTTATTTTTAAACTTTTGGATTTTCACTAAACTGAGAAATGGTATCTCAATATTGTTGTATTTTGTATTTCTCTTATTATGAGTGAAGCTGAACATATTTTTCTCTGTTTTGTATTCTATCTGCCACATGCATTTCTTTTTTTGTGGGCTCTTTTGTGTTCGTTTTTGCTAATTTTGCTATTCATTTGTTAGGTTTCCCCCCAAGTTTATCATTATCTTTTGAGCACACACCATGCAGGCCTTTGCTTCCGTCATTCCACCAGTCAAGGTCACCCATTGCCTTCATTTAGTTAAAACCAGTGGTTATTTCCTAGCCCTTGTCTTATTTGAGCTCTCAGCAATACTGGACACAGCTGACCATTCCCTCCTACTGACACTGACTCAGTTTAGTTACACTTCCTCTCAGAAAGGGTTCAGCCAGTCTTGTGGCCTTAAATACCATTATAGGCTGATGACTCTCCAATGTAGACCCTCTACCCTGAACTCCACCTTCCAGGTGCCTGGCTGCTCACTACCTCTATCTAGATGGCCTGTAGGCATCTCAAAATTAACATGTCTCAAGTCCATCTTCCCCCTATACCTCTGCCTCCCAAGTTCTTTTATATCCTTCTAATAATGTGGGAAAAGATTTTGGATACATCTTGAACTCCTCTCTTTCTCTCAGAGTCTATATCTAATCTCTCAGCAAAACCTGTTTAGTATTTCTTCAAATTATATCCAACATCTGACGTCTTTCGATGATCATCTTGTCTTTTTCCTGGGTTATCGCAAAATCATCTTCTCTGGTCTTTTGGCTTCCACCCTTGCTGCCTTTACAGTTTATTCCAACACAGCAGCCAGAATAGTCCTTTTAAAATATAAGTCGTTATGTCACTCCTCTGCTCAGAGCTTTGCAGTCGTTTCCCATTTTATTTAAACAGAAGCTGAAATGTTTACAGTGGCTACAGATCTTACAGGATGTCTCTGTGGGCCCCTCCCCTGGCCCAGTCTCTCCCTCCCGCTCTGATTCTGGTTTATTTCACTCCAGCCACACCACCTCTGTGCTGGTACTCCAACAGACTGAATATGTTTTCCCTCAAGGGGGTTTAGTTTGCTATTTTTCTGGAATGTTCTTATCACTCACTTTCTCCACATACCTCCTCAACTATCCCTTTATCAATAATGTCTCTCCAGACTACCATATTTAAAATAACACATACCCATCTGCTCATACCTCATCGAGCCTGGTAATTCCAGTTCCATTCTCTTGTTTTCTCTGAAGCACTTGCAACTACCTGATGTCCTATACACGTTACCTGTTTATTTCTATTGTTCCTATGTGCCCACTAGAATACAAACTCCGTGACAGCAAGAGTTCTCGTTTTGTTCATTGCTGCATTCCCAGTGCCTTAAAACACTGATTGGTTCTAAGTAGCTGCCCAAATATTTGTTGAACAAACCACTATGTGCACTAAATATTATTCTCATTTTCACCAAAGGAGATTGGGCTCAGAGAGCTTGAATAATTTTCCCAAGGCTTTGCAAATGAAGTCAGAATCTCTGCTTAGGTGCATCAGACTCCAATGTGCTCCATTTTGGGTACCTGGCTGCTTCCCAAGAAGAGGGCTTTGTATGTATGTCTTAATTTTGAGGAAATAAGTATAAGATAAATCTTCAAAGAATCTGGGCTCTGGTCCTAACATGGCCACTAAATAAGGGTAAGATCATGGGGAAGCTATTTATATGTTTTTGGCTCTCAATGATCATTTTAGTAATTAGTAAACTGAAGATAAGAAAAGTTTTTGTAATCACTCAAGTGTCTTCCAGCAAGCACAGTCTACAACCCAGGAGATATACACCACGCTTACGTGGATGATACTACAGTATACCCAATTCTGCTTTCGTTCTTAAGGTAACAAATACTGAAAGATCCTAGGTTAATTTTGTTTTCTTTGGTTTAAGTTCTTTTGCTAAAAGAGATGTCAACATACTACAAAGGTTTCATTGTTTTTCTCTGAAGCAAAAGGTACAACTGAGGTGCAACTTAAAAGAATAATCACTTGCTCCATCCTTGCCAATGTTTGCTAGTCTCTCTCTCCCCCTTTCTCTGTCTCTCTGAGTGAAACAAGGCATAATTTCATATCAGTGGCCTCAACAAAATTGCTACATGTTTTAGAAAACCTGCAAATAATGTATCATGCTTTATCAAAAAAAAGTTCTTTTAAAAAAATGTGCTTAAAATCTGGGCACGCAAGCACAGCACAGTAATTACAACTTGAAAAGCTTCTCTAAGAGCATTGTGGAAGGTTAAAAAAACCTGTAACAGATTAGTTGGTCCCTTAGCAGCTATTAGACTCTTCCTCTGTCCCCAGGTCTCCACTCTGCTAGTTAAAAAACAAAGAGACGCTCACAGGGAAATCTCAGAACTGACAAGCTGGTTCCTGCCACCACTGGAGAGTGGCATTTGGAATTGGAATGTATTAGGTGAGTTATAAAGGAAAGAAATCTCACTTGTGGTCTTTTCAGTCCTTTAATTAGAAAAGAAAGCAAAAGCACAACAAACTGACGTAGGCCCCACAAACTAGAGTTGACAGAAAGTGATTATTGCTTTTGGAGCCTGTGCAAATGCTCAGGGGCCAGATACAAAGCAAACTGCAAATAGACACTCGCAGCATTGTATAGCATCTAAAGATCCCGCTGCAGTTACCACATTTTACGCCTATTTACACACTGCAGTTGTCACTGCTATTGATAACACAGAAGCTAAGGATACTGGTAATGTAGTTTTGCAGATAACTGGTCAATTCCTTGTAATTGTTTTCTACTGTGCACCAGGCTCATTGGGCTGCATATTCAAAATTCAGATTCCTAGGTGTGCCCCTCAGAGAGTCAGAAGTATTTGGTCTTGTATGGGACTCAGGAATCTGCTATTACACAAGCAATCTAGGGGCTGGAGATCAAACTGCATGCACCCTTCTCCCATCCCTGTGTTGTGGGGGGTGGCAGGAATCACTAAAAACAAATCAGGAAGTCCCTCTTAGGTCTTCCTGAAGTTCAGCCCACGTTCTCTCTTAAGAACGTATCTCCCTGATCTTTCTTTTTCCCTTGTCAGGTACTTCCAACCTTTGGGCACGTGGACGTTTTCTCTCTCTGTCCTGCTCCCCACACCCAGTCTGGTACAGACTGCCCATATCGGCCTCACCATTAACACAAGCAAATTCTTTCCATTATTAAGACTCATACTGAAAATGCTTATGGATGGCAAACTGGACACAAATGCAGGGAAATTAAAAACATTCTGAATTTTATCAAAGACCTTATAGATCTTATACAGTTCCAAGTCTGCTTCCATCTGAAAGAATTGAATAAACTTAGGGTTTTTCCTTTAAGTCTTATTCATGAAACAAGAAATCCCCAACCTTTCCTTCCTTCTTGCCCCCACTTTTTGCTCCAACTTTGATAAAGGCCCCAAGATCTCCAGTGTTTCAAGGATCCCTGCTGATTGAATCAGTCATTCTGTTTGTTTAAACTGTTTTAGCAGTAAAACAAATACAGTTAACTTTCATGTTCTTAGGAGACAAATTTCCTTAGTCAGAGGAGACTTTGAAAAATGAGAAATATTAGGAAGAGGTAGCTTCTTTCAGAAATTGACCATTTCAGGTAACTGGCACCACTCTTTATAGTTCTGAGCAGAAGAGTCCGCGGAGACAGGCCTTTATATTCCCTACAAAGTCTACTAGGTCCAGATTTCTTAAAGTGAACTTGTTATTTTAAAATTCAAACACACCCAAGGGGTTTAAACTGCCAGTTACTTGCTATGCTGTATTGTGAACACCTTTCTTCCTTCCACACACAATTTTATTTATTTATATTTGTTGTTTGCATTCACGCTGTGTCAGGCCCCAGAGAAACAGCTGAAAAGGACAGAAAGAGTTTTTAACTTAATGGACAATTTCAAAATATATGTAATTAAGTTAATAAAATATTTTTCATAATTATATGTACTTGGAAAAAATAGGAAAATAGGATGAAGAGTGACAGAACACTTAACTAAAATATGCAAAAGCAGAGTTTTAATTGGGAAATACTTATTTGGGAGCAAGGTTACTGCTAGAGAAGAGACTTCTGGAAACAGTTAGAAGATGCAGGTGAAGTCCTGTAGAAGTAGGGTGGGGCTCTCGGGAGTGGGACATGAAGGGGACAGAGAGGACAGATGAGGAATGGTGGTCTCTTTTGACTGTGCTTGTTTGGTAATGCCTTGAATTCCTGATGATAATCTTCTCACTCCCCCTGTTCATAAATAAGCATGAAGCCTAAAACGATCAGCTCTGCAGTCCGGATTTTCCAGATTCCCAGCCCCATGTCCCCAATAAAGAAAGTCCACCGAGCTCTGCCTGGGGTCTCCTCACTCATCTGTGCCCTGGTAACTCTCTCCTGATGGTAAACTGGGTCAATCGTAGGGCTGCCCTGATTTGTTTCCCTCCATCAGGATTCACCTTCCTTCACCAATGGAAGTTCAATATCTGAACAGTATTATTTCACATATTGTGCCTATTTGAAAAAATTATTTCAGGCAGGAGAATAAATCTGGTCCACTGCAGCCATGAATAAAAATGAATCCTTATACTTTGTGTCAGGAACCACAGACCTGTTTTGTACCCTGGCCACACATAACCGGCTCCACTTGACATCTGTTTCTGAGCCTAAGGTAGCACCTGTGGGCCGGCTAGGGAACAAGGTCTAATGTTTCCTCCATGTTCCTCTCTTGGGGACAATGAATACAAAACATCCAAAAAGACGGTGGTAGCAGAAGGATCAGAAGATGTGGGAAGTGAAATAACCCCAAAGCCAAGAGGCACAAAGAAAGTAGCCATCAGGAACTATGGGTAAGAAAAGCCATGGGTAGAAAGGAGCATGGAGTAGAGGAAAGGGGATGAGAGAGCTGGCAGTGGGTAGCCTTTGTAGAAGCAGAGATGGAAACAAAACTTGAGGGAAGACTCAAGGGCAGATTAGAGATTCTGCTGTGTTCTAAATGATTTTCCCATTTTCTATAAAACTTGACAACACTGCTTACAAGATTGTCCAATGCTTCCTTACTTACTTCTGAATTTTGCCAGTAACAGTGGTCATCACTTGAGGTGACCCCCCCTACTCTTAAACTAAAAAGAGCTTAAACTCATCTGTTTGATTGCTGGAAATGCTGGTAATGGCAGCTGGTTGAAACATGAGGCAGGGTACTGGGTATGTATACACACTGGTTACCTGTTATAAAACCATATAATGGGGATCTGTGTAATGGGAGATAGAAATGTGTGCTATTTTATTTCATTAATCTTCCCTCCTTTGATAATTAATCATCCTTTTCTTTGATAATTCTATCAAAGAAAGAAAGAAAATGCTGTTTCAGGACAAATAACAGAATATGATAAACTAAAAAGTATTCATTCTTCAGATGACAGCAAAAAAGTGTCCCTTCCTCAGAGATGCTTCACCTGATTCCTCACTCTAAGTCTGTTACAGACCCTCGTAGCACTCTGTCCCCTCTCTCCATGCACTTGTCTCAGTTTACAATTGTTTATGTATAATATAGTGTTTGTGACTGTGAATAATATGTCTCTTTCCAGCTAGCTTGTAAGCAATAGAGGGTAGGGTCTCCATAACCATACTGAATTAATGAATGGATACTTTAGGGCCATGGGAAAACAGAATCCATGTAACAGGAACAATTGGTTTTTACCAAAATCCCTTTTGGTTTTATCCTGGAGACATCAAAGTATCTATCTCAGACTCTCTTACACGTAGAAGTGTCGTGTGGATGCATGCAAGTGAGGTGGTTATTTCTGGGCATGTCCTCTTAAAGTCGCCCAGACACACACTCTCTTCCAGGTATTTTCTCCTTTTGAACAATTTGGATAATGACCTCCCTCCACTACTTTCACTCCCTGCCCCCTCCGCTTTGGAAAACTTGGGAGCCACACAGTGAAGATGATGGGGCCACTGTATGAAGGGAGCCTAGGAATCTGAATTACCACATGGAGCAGAGTCACCTCATGGTCAGAAGCTCTTCATTTGGACTATTAACTAAGTGAGAAACAAGCTTTTATTGGGTTTGAGTCTATACACATTTGTAGATCTATTTGTTAATGTAGCCTAGCCTAGTCTATCATGATCCATATGCTTGAAGGTATTGGGGAGATACTGGGATGAGAAATGCATCAAACATGGACAGCAGGAATGCCCTTCCATATGTAAATGTTTGAAATTAGAAATCAGAGATGCCAAGTTTCGGGCAATGCCTGGATAGTAAGTTACAGGTTCTCCATTATCCAAGGGCTTTAAAACACCATCTGGCATAGTGCAGGCAAATGAATCTGATGATTTCTTGAGATCCTTGACAGCTTTTATTATTCTATTTCTATCTACCACTGTTACTTGGAGGAAAATAATTCATTCTTGTTTACAAAGGGGTACGTTGTCATGGCATTGAGAAATGTGACATCAGTTTCTCTGGAATAATTGAGCAATCTCTAATCATATCGGATGAGATTGTAGACTCCATGCCAACAGAGCTCTTATGGGACTGATTTCATAAAAAAGGACAAGAGATAGAGACACCCATGTATCTCCTCCAAATATGTCTTCAAAGCTAGCTTTGATAAAAAAACTCTAATGGCTGAAGGACATAGGAGCCCACCTATCAAATGGGAAAGAGCCATTCAATCTACCTGTACCAAAAGGAACCTTCATTTTATGTCAAGCTTTATTTGATGTAACTGTGAAGTAAAATAATATACCATCCTCTGCTTTGGGAAACAGACGGCAGAACCGGCCATTGTTTATTCTTAGAATGCAAATGATACAAAGCCTATGTATGTTGTTTTTTAAAAAATATGAAACAGCAAAAACACCCTATTAACTCAGCCTAAAAACTCTTGGATGTCTGCCCTTTAAACTTATTTACATTTATTACTTTACTTAATTTAATTTAATTTGCCTATTTTTCAGACCATGAAACCTTTTGTTAGAGAAAATAATGTGTTGTGTTTTTTGTTTTAAAAATTCATGCTTTACATCAATCAGGCAGTCAGCACATATTTCTAGCACAACGTACTATGGACCCTATGGGCAAAGACCTGGTCCCTGCCCTCACGTAGTTTATAATCCTGTCATGGACATCAGTTATGAATCTAATAAGGGCTAAGCAATGTTGCAAATTAGAGGTAAGTATACAATGAGGAATACAACGATTCAGAGGAAGGAGAGATAACTTCTGATCCAACTGAAATATGAGTTGGAGGGAGAACATTTTAGAAGAGTTGGAATTTGAGACGGACTTTGACTTTGGATAGACTACTTTATTGGTTAAGAGAAAATCTAAATAAAGTTGCTTAAGTAAGATAGGATTTTTTTCCCCCTCCCACATGGAGCATTATGGAGACAGGTAATCCAGGGCTGGCACAGTAACCCAAGAGTGTCAGGGCCAAGGTTGCTTTGCTGCTCTTGACCTGCCCTTCACAGCTGCAATGTGTACACTGCAGCTCCAGGCATCTCTCCCACAGGCCAGTCTCTTTCAACCGTATTGTCATCTTCCTTCTCTGTAGAGATTGGAAAATAGAACCATGGGGCAGTTAAGTATTTTTCCCCAAAATTACAGAGTGCAGCAGCAGCCTTGGGACTCAAGCAAATGTCGTTTGCGTTCAGAAACCATGCTGTTACCCATTGCACTATACTGCCCTCTTGGCACGCATCTTGCAAAGAGTATGCAGGTCCAAGGTAGTAGTGAGGGTAGAAGTTAGATTGAGGTAGAAATAGAAGTTTCCACTGAAATTTCTACTTTTAATAGGAACACTACCTAAAGGAGAAGTTTATAGTATCTGTAATTAACCCCCCAAAATCTCACAGGGTTAGAGAAAGACCAGACCTAGAAGTAATTGGAATATGAAGTTAATTTACTTCAAAGCGCAAGAGGAAAAAGGTAAAGAAGAGGAGGAAGAAGAAATTGTCCAAGGCAGTTAAACTGTAGACAAAGTACCTTTGCTGCATGATTTAAATTTCCTCTGCAAGTTTCTTCTATCCACCCCACACAGTTCATAATTACTCATCACCAAAGTTTTGGCCTTTGTTTTTTTAAATCATTGCTCTTTCCTCTTCTACCAATTAATCCTGGATCTTAAGAAATTTCCTTTTGTCTGTTCGTTATTTCCATTTGTTCTTCATCACCCTTCAACCTAGAGATCTCCCCAGCCTCATGGAATCAATCTTTTATTTTCAGTTAATTAATTAATTTATTTACAATTATTTATGTATTTGTTTTACTGAGCTATATTGACATATAACATTATGCTAGTTTCAAGGGTACAACATAATGAGCCACTATTTGTGTATATCGTGAAATGATCGCTACAAGTCTAGTTAGCATCTATCATGACACGCAGTTACAAAATCTTTTTTTCTTGTGAGGAGAACTTCTAAGATCTACTCTATCAACAACTTTTCAATATACAGTACAGCACTGTGAACTCTAGTCACCATGCTGTACATTTCATCCTCAGGGAATCTATCTTTGAGCTACTGCAGAATTTGAAGGTTTTAATTTGGGGCTTTTACAGCTTAATAAAGGACAATGGTTTATCTGTCCTCTAATTACCACCATATCTCTTCCCTGTGCACCCACTTATTAACAGTCTTTTCCTGACATTACTACTGTCTGACCACTGGTGTGTAGTCATTTTTATTTTGTGTGGGCATGGGAAGGCATTTCACTCATCTGGGCCTTGCAGGTGGGGGTTTTATGTTCTCAGTGTGCGTAGGAATATAGGAATAATCTGGTACATGTTTTATAGGCTTCAAAAATGTCAAATCCAGACAAGGTAGTTGTGTTCATCATTTCTGTGATGACTGTTACAACTTGTGGTAAAGATTTCAGTTTCTCAATCAACGTGTCCCTGACATGGCACCCAAAATGCTTCATGAGCTGGAAACCTGCTTCCCTCTCCAGGTTCATGCTCCATCCTTTTCCTTGCCTCTCCCACTTACTGTGCACCACTCAGACCCAAATCTAGTGCTGGTTTCTGTTAGGAATCAAGTCTGACTCCTCTGTGCCCTCACCTATGCTTGTCCTCCCATCCTGAAATGTCCTTCTTCACCTTATTTTCCTTCCATCCTCCCAGTGATCCATCTCCCTGGACCCCTTGCTTGTGGTGACCAGTCTGGGTTAGTTGCTGCTTCTTTGAAGCCCTCTGGCATCCCATAAAATACTGCTACGTTGGCATCTTGACATGGATTACATATTGGTTTCCCCAGTAGACTGTGAGTTCTTGGAGGAAGAGTACATTTGATCTTCTTATCCCTGATCAAGCATAATGCCTAACACACGAAAAGGCTATGAAGCTGTTCACTAGAAGTAACATGGGATGTGTCAGCTGCAAGCAGGAATAGCCCAAGGTGTTGATTTCAAGCATTTTTTTCAAGGACAAAGTTTATTAAGTCAAAACCTACATCTAGTCCAAGGAAAACTCCTGAAGACAAATGGAAAAAAATACACTGATTCACATTTCAATTATTTTCTAACTTGATCCTGACAATTTTATTGCCCTTAACCTTATGGAGGTGTCATTTCAGTTCTGAAAATCATTATGCTTTGAAGTCAGGCCTATCACCACCTCAAATTCATTTACTGATGTAAAAGAATAGAAAGAAAATTCAGTAACATAATAGAAAAATACCTCAAGCTAACACGAAGTCTTTATATGGCTTTTTGCTGAAAATGACAAAATGACTTCAGAACTATGTCTTTCTGATAGGAACTCAGTCATGCATTCGAAGGAAAACTCATATTGAGAGTATTTTCAAGATTCAAATCTGATATTTTTGTGAGATTTTCCACCCCAAAGAAGAGACATTCTGTCAAATGAAAAAGCTCATTTAGTTTTTCAATTCTTTTAGTCACAATTTGCTAGGCTTCTTTTCTACTTATTGCCTCATTTAACTTGTTGAGAAAAGGCAGGGTGCTTAGTCAAAGAACTGTGCCATCCCCAACAAGCTAGGATTTCTACAGCTCGAGTGCTTTCTGATCTCAGCAGGAAGCAAATATCTGTAGCTGGGCTGTTAAGGGAGATGGATGATTATTTAATATATTGTAAGGGGCTGCTGGTTGGCAACCTCACATAGATGCTTTCAGAACTGGAGCATTGGCAGACTCAGAGAGTCTGCTCTAGGTCCTAGCCAAACGAGGTTGTTGCTGGATTCCTTTGATTCATTGTATTTTGATGCATTTGGAGATGTTACTGTAGCAACAGATTATGTCACCTGAAGTTCAGAAGAACACTGGAAAATGTCAGAGGAAATGAGTAATCTTTACCTGGAGAAGTAGAGCAGGTAGCCGACACCTGTTCCCAGAAAGTGGCAGTGGGAATGGCAGCACTAATTATCCCTGTCCTTTGTTAAAAGTATATATGGTCATGGCATTTGCTTTTAGCACCCGTAAAATAATCCATGAGAATCACAACATTTTAGGCATTCCTCTCAATCTTTTCAAAGCACATACAAAGCTCAAATTTGCCAGTCTGAAAAGGCTACAAACTGTATGATTCCAACCAAATGACATTCTGGAAAAGGCACAGCTACAGAAACAATAAAAAGATCATGGTTTCCAGGGGTTTGGGGAGAGGGAGGGAGGGAGGAATGAATAGATGGAGCACAAGGGATTTTTAAGGCAATGAAATTATTCTGTATGATACTATAGTGGTGGCTGCATGTCATCATGCATTTGTCAAAACCCATCAAGAGTGAACCCTAATGTAAACTATGGACTTTGGTTGATAATAATGTGCCCATGTTGGCTCATCGATTGTACCATGTATGCCACACTGATGAGGGATGTTGAGGGTAGGGGAGTATATATGTGTGGGCAGGGAGGGCTATATGGGAATTCTGTATTTTCTGCTCAGTTCTATTGTGAACCTGAAATTACTCCAAAAGAATAAAGTCTATTTTTAAAAAAAAGCAAAAACAAAGCAAAAAAAAAAAAAAAAACCTCGAATTTGAACATTCTTATTTTTTTAAAAGTGGCAACTAATCCTTTTTTCCTTTCTTTCTTTCTTTTTGGTCTCTAATGGTTTACTTTTTAGAAACTAGTTTGATTGCCCATACAGATGCTACAATATTAACGGATCAGTATTTTAAGAGGTGGAAATTATTATGCAAACTATCTTTTGTTGAAAAGATAAGGTGAACTAGGATAACTTTCAGTCAGTTGTAACCAATGATTTTCACTAAAAAGTGTGTAAAATAACTAAAAATGATATTTAAAATGCTATGACAGTCTTAAAAACAGAGTTACTTAAGGCAATATATATAAAAGTATATATATATCATATAGACACATACCCACTTATATATTTTCAGGCCTAAAAAGGAAAATTTCTTTTAAAAGTAGTTGCCTTTATTTGTGTGAATATACTTTCTTAAATCCATAGGTTCAAAGCCAATGATGCATTTTTTTTTACTTTTAATTTTTTTTCAATGGTGCTTTTTAAAATGTACTTCTACTTCAGTTTTTTTAAGTTTTGAAATCTGTCACTTACAGGTATATCTCAAATGCAAAATAGAAATTCAGCTTCTTTGAAAAAGTTGGGCTGGTGAGGGCAAGGTATTTCTGGAGGCCACAAAGCAATTGTTTCATTAGCACATAAAGCAGATTGGCAGCAACTATGGTCATGAATTGCATGTTTTGTCCAAACTTTCATCCCAGGGAGAAAATTTAAACCTGTACATAATTTTTAAGAAATTAACTCCAAGTTTCCTGGAGCATGGTGATTTGCTATGTCTAGACCTCCTTGTAGCCCTCTGTATTAATGTCAGTACTGCTTTCATGGAAAAAGAAGACTACCTGTTGAAAAATGTCCTTCTAGATTTTGATTTAGACCAAGAAGTAAAGACAGAGAGGAGAAAAATCCTCCCCAGGGTTTAAGTTCATATAGGATCCCAAAGCTAACAACTTTAGTCTTGGGATCAGATGTGACTGATGCCTACTGTTTTTTTTCCTACAGCAAAGTCATTTTTCTCCACCTCTTATTGCCAATGTCCTAGCCCAAAGACCAGGTTAGGTGTCCTTTCTTTGTGCATATATGGTACCCTGTGCAGATCCGATGTGGTCTTCTTAACCTGTGCTCCAATTGTCTGATAACCTGCCCCAGCACATACCTGGCACTTATGCCAGTTAAAGGCTGATTTATTGAATACTGTATTTCATCAGTTCTAACACATCCATTTTCACATCACTGATGTGTCTTGAAATCAGTGATGTCCTATCACTGCTGTTGACCTGAGGACCATGATCATAATTGAAATAAAAGTTGTTTATGGGGAGCTATGGAGTATAATTTGATTTTAGTGAAGCATTCATTCAGTATTTGAGAAAGTCACTTTTTTCTGTTCTTGAAAAGCAATCATGGATTGCTTTGATGGCCTTTATCCTTCAGTGTATGGCCAGAGGACAGTAGCACATCATCCCCTGAGCACTGGTAGAGGAACTCAGAATCTCAGGCCCTACCCCAGACTCCTGCATCAGAACCTTCACTTTAAAGAGATTCCAAATATGCCTATTAAACTTTGGAAAGCATTGCTTTTTGGGACCTAAGAAAGGTTTTCTTGTTCAGTGATATTTAAATTAGCGTGCTATCTTCGAACCCAAGACTTTGTGCATTTCAATGACACATGGTATTTTTTCTCTCTGAAGATCAGCTTTCTAAGGGCGGTTCAGGGTCCTGACCTGGCACTGGGCTCTATCTCTGGCACCCAGTGCAGTGTGTCTGGCAATGAGTAAGCACATAATATCGATTTATAAGAGGAAGAGGAATTTATACTTTTTCAAATTTTTTATTTCTTTGACAAAATATGGTAAATATTCTTGGGGTTTACTGTTTTGAATCACTAAATTCCGTGAACCAGAAGAGTATGAGAGTTGGTAGGTCTCAAATATAAACTGGGACCAAGAGAAACGTTAAAATATGATTTGTACAGATTCAGCATAGGACTTAGACAGAGTATGGGACAGGGGGTCCAGAACCTGAGTTACAGTTCCAGGCCCACCGTGGTATGCACATCTCTCTACCTGTAGCACCTCTGTTTCCTTATCCTCTGAGGAACTGGACCACATGAGGTCTGCAAGATGATCTCTATGTTTTCTTCCAGGACAAGCCTCGGTCTGTTGTCAGGCCTTCTAAAACTTCTATTGTTCATCCTCATCCTTGTTGGTGTATGAGTTTGAACTCTCAGTGAGATAAAAAGATAGTTCCTGAAAAGGTAAGGGTCATGGTTTTTGTCCATATTGTATTCAGTGACACCTACAAGCTTGTCAAGCATCTCACTGAAAATTAAGTGCATAATGGAACTGAATACTATTAAAGAGCTAGATAGAAAAGGTGAGCCATCATTTTTGCTCTGTTTCTCATAGTTGTAATCTCAGCATATTATTTAGCTTTAAGATTTTTTGATTCTGATGCAGAAGCCTTTTTGTCTTTGAACAAGATAACCTTTCTTTCTCTCTTTCAACTTTTTACAGACTGTGGGAAATAATGTCAAGTTTATTTCTGGAATTTTTCCAAAGATCAAATAGTCCCTTTATGTTCATAAAGATGGAGCATCACTGGGAAGACTTCTGAAAAAAATTATAGAATTGAACTTCAGTTTCAATCAAATGAGTAAGTCAGTATTCCTTAAAGATTAGTCATAAAGGTATTGGTCATAACTTGAATTCTCCACAACTCTACTTAATAGTTTTTTCTGATTTTTTTTCTTTAAAATGATGACTCAATTTTCATCTGTTATGTTAATTACGTTCTTTTCAGTAAAATGATTGGGCTAGAATTGGTGTGAAAGGGATTGAAAAATGTACATCTATAATGAACGTAGATGACAGGCAGTCTCTTTTGACTCCCAATTTTGGCTTTTATTCTGTACTCCTATTTCTGGCTTTGATTAGAGCTCAAAGGTGCTGCTTTAGTGTCTTTCAGACGTAATTGCCACACATGTTTGGGGTTCTTGAAGGAAGTATAAAGTAAGGCGTGTTCCAGGATTGGGTTAAAAACCCCATCTTAGCTGATTATTATCCTCACCTTCTTAGACGTTGATTATTAAAACTGTAATTACCTACTGTGCATCATTTAGAATTTGTAGAATATGACCTATTTCCAGACAAATGTAAATTAACGTGCATTTCGGTATTTTCAAAGAAGGTTTTTGGAATATGCAAATGTCTTAGAAAACACTACCCGCTACAGAGTAATCAGTGTTTTGTCTTTGCCTCTTCCGTGTGCAGCTTGTTCACCTAAATTATCTTTTCACCTCATTCTTTTACTTTAAAAATGTTATCGGCTCCTTATGTCAGTCTTTTTCCTTTGCTAGGCTTACACTTACTTCTTTGTCAACTAGTTTACCTAAAATCTTGGCCTAGGCCCAGAAGTATGGACTCATTGCTAGATTAGTTCTCTTTCCTCAGAAAAGTCACTTCTTGAAGCATACTTCTTCCTCAAATACAGACTTAAAAATTTTAAGAAAGACACATGCAGAGGAATTAGAAAGGCCAGAGCAGCAGCATCTTGAAGATCAAACAATCTTGAAGATCAAACAATCCAGAAGTTGCAAACTGAGGGCCCTTAAGCCCATATATCATTTTAAGGGCTTTATTAAAAGGTAACTTACATAGCTTAAAATTCACTTGCCCCATTTTTTTTAAATGGATTTGGTTTCAACACTCATAAAATCTAAATTTTTACTTTATTTTGGAAAATTAAAGCATTTAGGAACAGAGGGTCTGAATTTTCATAAAGGTGAAATTGACTGGAGCGGAGTGGTTTTTTTTTTAGGTGGGACATGAATTCTCTAGTTTGACACAGTTTCCTCTGTACTTTTTCATCTTATACTCTGCCTGCTTCATTTGTTAAGCAGCCATCAAAATCCCGTAGGCATTACGCCTGGGATACCGGATCTAGTCCAATCCCCATTTAATAAATAAATGTGCTTGGGCCAGAGAGGTAAAGGGAGTTGCCCAAGCAAATTAAAAACAATTTATCTGCTTGGCACCTACCATAAGTTACTTTAGAAATATTTAGTAAAATAGGTTTTAAGTATAATTCTTAGTGACAAAAACAGAATTCATGTAACAAGGTTTGTACATCACTAAATTGCTTCCGGGAACCACTAATGGGCTACGATCAGCAGTCTGAGAAACATTGCCCAAAATAATGCCTTTGTATTTGCATTCATCACAACAGATCCTCAAAACTTGCTAATAAACTTAAGTTTTAAGGATTGATTTAGGGTCAAAGGTAGGTAGGATATGTATAACAGTAGCAAAGAGCTAACATTTATTGAGTATCTACCATGTGTAAGACACCATTAAGAGATGAGAGTAAGGGGAAAGACTTGAGAATAGTGCCTAACAAGATAGGAGAAGTCACCCTATTATATTTGTGTGATTTAATTCTTAGGACACTACAAGAGAAGAGGGATTTTCATCTATTTTGAATTAGCATGGAAATGAAAGACTGTAGCTGTGCTGTCCAATATCTTAGTCACTAGCATATGTAGCTATTTAAATTTCTATTTAAATTAATCAAATTAACTACAATTAAACATTCATTTTATTTGTCACACTGGCCACATTTCAAGTACCCACAAACCATGTGTGGCTAGTGGCTACCATTTGGACAATACAGATATAAAGCTTTTCCATTATCACAGAAAGTTCTTTTGGACAGCACTCCTCTAGAATCATAGTATCTCGAGGCATCTGAATCATGTTTGGACAGAAATTCAAATTGCCATGTGCCAGCTGTATACAAATTAACCCATGCATATTTTATCTTTTATAAAATCCAGTAAGTGGTAGCTGTCATCAGCCAGCCAACATTCATTTCCTTTAGAGAAGTTTAAAAGTAAACTAACGTGCACCAAAATGAGTTGGCTGGGAAGTTATCTTAAATTGCCTTCTTGAAGCCTCTATTTCAAACTTTCCTTCACCCTAAGTGCAGTTGTTTGACATGATTAGCATTAATGTCAAGTGATTCTCATTTCATGAGAAGTAATTAGAGCAAAGGCAAGTGCTCATAACTTGTATGGAATTTTCCCTAGAGCTTAAGTAATATACACAAGCAAGACAATGCAAGCTTCTCTGTCTATCAAAATACTGAATCTCTTGCAGCAGTTTCTGAAGGCAAAGGAAAATGTGGCAGGTAGATACGCACTAGTCTCACTGTGATTCTCAAGCCCTCATTGACCAGTAAAGGAGAAAACGCCACTTTGGTGACAGTCAGGAACTGAAGAAATGGTACCATGGCTACTAGTACTCATCTACCTAAGGCAAATGACACAGGATAACCGATTCATTTCACCATCTGTCCCTAATATGCTATCCTGATTTGGAGAACAAGGGGCTAGAAGTACTTAAATTCTGCAGTTCCTCCAGTTCCAACCTCAGACCCAAAGCCTTTCGTCTCTTCATTTTTATCGAAACCCAGTCAGAATGCACAGCCCCAGACCAGTGCTTTTCTGCTCTTTTGACCACAGCTCCCAGAAAGAAGTATTTTCTACATTGCGATCAAGCAAGAGCACACACCTGGAGCAGAAGTTTCACAAACAATAGTTATCTTTAATATGGGGTGTTCTCTGAGAGTTTCTGTTTATTCTACTTGATGTCATTATTTTAAAATGCTGGTTGAGACCCATAAATTGCTTTTGTGACCACTAATGGGTTGCATACTGTGGTTTAATAAATATTGCCCTGAGCAATACTGGAATCATCTTTATCCATTCCTGGATATGAAACCTTCTTGAAAATTGGCTGAAATATGCATAAACATGACAGCTCATGCAGATATGTTGATCTTTCCGCAACATGGATGGAAATACTTTTCTGCTGCTGCACTTTTGACCTGAGCTTTGCTGATGATTTGTTGGGACTGTTTCCACTTGCCAGAAGTTCAAAAGCTCCTCTCAAAGTGGGCCTGTTAGTGTTTCCACTTGCCAGGAGTAAGTTCAAAGGCCTTTCTCAAACTAGCTCATTACAACTTGGGAAATAGGTGGGCTCACCTTTTGCAGAGAGCTATTACCATGAATTATTTTTCCCTCTCCTTGTAATTTCTTCCAGTACAGTGGTGGTAAAATTATAAAAACAAAAATTGATTTGTTTTAGAGGCAGGGAAAACATACCATCTGAAAGATCCTATAGAATATGATGCAGGAAAAATATGCTATGTGAATAATTCTAGAGAATAAAATTCTTTCTACCACCATTTGTATTCAGACACTCTCCAATTAAAAATATATTCATTTAATAACAATATCCATATTAGAATTATTCCCAAACCTCAGTTATTGTCTGGTTTACTGCCAAGAATTATTCCAACCAATTTTCAACAAGGAAAATAATACTTTACAGGTCTTTGGATTTCTCTATTATATTATTTGTTTATAATATCTTGTGGTCTATAGTATCTTTTTGTTTTTATTATTTTGATAACTAGTAACAATTAATAATAAGCTATTGAGTTCTTACTATGTCCTGGGTAGTCTCCTAAATGTGCATGGGTTTTAAATAAGTTAAATCCCCCAACAATCTATGAATGGCCACTATTATTATCCCATTTTACTGATGAGGAAATTGAAGCACAGAAAGGTAATGTCACTTGTCCGAGTTTCACAGTAGTAAGTAAATAAGCTGGAATCAGGCCCCCCAAAAAATCTGACTTCAGAGATCAACTTTTTCACCATTACAGTATGTGTTATCTACTTAATCCTTACTATAGTCCTCTAAGATAAAGACTAAAAGGCTAAAAGATAGCTATTTTTACCATTCTACAGGTAAGGAAACTGAGGCTTAGAGAGGAGATGTGCCTGAAATATTGTTATCAAATTCATAAGTAGGTTAGTTACAATTTAAGCCAAGATCTGACTTTAATTTTCCCCCACTTTCATTCATATAACTTAATATGTGCACACACACAAATATACACATATATATGTAGTGTATTTATATGTAAATACTCAGTTGGTCCAACACAGAAGAAACGTAAAGAAACCTAAATAATGAGACAAGTGGAATGTTCCCTTCTATGACTGACAAACTTAGTAATTCTATTTTCATACCTTTTTTTTATTAGGGTATAGTTTTGTTCATACCACTTCTGAGAGAAGATATTTTAGAGTCAGAAAGAAAGGTATATTTTTTCTGCTTTAAAAAAAAAAATACCTTACAACCAAAATTCTGAGACATCTTTTATCATACCTGGGCTAGAGACATCAAATCCATGTTAAAAGATTATTGAGTAACAAAAAAGAGAGCTGCCTTTTTGACAGTTTTATCACAATTCAGCTCTCAATTAAGCTACTCTGATTTAATTGACCCTCTTTCTCAAATTCAGAATAATAAAGGTAAACATTTGGTTTTCATCTTTTGTACACTGCATGTCTCTGACATCCATGGTGCTCAATGTATTGCTATGCATTTAGAACTGTTGTCTTAAGGGATCAGCCACGGCCAAATCCAACATCCAGATAGGAACACACTCCATGAAACCAGAAGACATTTTGTTTTTAGAAGTTGATCTGTGAAATGGAATGAATTTATATAAAAGAACTAAGAAGACAAAGCATAGATAACCCATCCCTCACCCTGAAATATTTTCTGAAGAAGTAGTTGATTTCTAGTCAAGGACATGCAGCTCCTTTCACTACCTCACCCAGCTTTTTTGTCTTAGATCTTTCTCTTCACTTATCCTTAAACTCTCTTGCCTCAAAGTTGTAAGATGGTGATTTTACTGTCAGAAAAGACTGGGGTGCTGAAAAATTTCATGAAAGGTTACAATGCTCGCCTGGGGGCTGAATTTGAACATTTTTGTTGAGAAGAGCAGTTCTTTCTACTCATTGGTGAGGATAAAGGAAAAAATGTCATTAAGAGATTCATGAGTTGTTTTTCTGCTTAGGAATGTCCACTGCATGAAAGCAGGATTGTCTCCCAGTTTACTTCCTCCTGATCGGATCAGTGTCTGCTAGGGAGAGACCAGAGGAGGCTTCGCTCTTTTGGCAAGCTTGTTATCTATTTGGACAACTTCTTTTCCCTTTGCCTCATTTCCAGTTTTTCTTTGTTAAGATTCCAACTGTTGGAAGTGACCATGGGGCTATTTTTTAGCTCTTCCTGAGACCTTGAAGCAGGTCCAGTTTTCCTTGGAGTCAGCTTGGTTCAGAGCAGCTACACAGGGAAGTTTTGCTAAGTAGCTGTCAAGTCCAGGGTGTCCCTAGAGTGAATTAGACTGACCCTCTAGTTGATAACACAAGGATGGGTTGACTATACCATTCAAATGAATAGCTAAACTCCCAGGGAAGTCTTGCTATTGTATAACTGAATTAATTAATCAAATTAATCATGGTCAAGGAACTAACTTCCTTTCTACCTCCCTCTCTTCCTTCTTTCCTTCCTTCTAGTCCATAGTCAGAGTGGGGTGGAATATGGCTAATGAGAGAAACTGATTGACATAGGGTTGAGAAGACAAGATTAATAGAATGTTAGGTATCAATTTTGGAACAGAGTTTTCATGTTATCTCATTTTAACTTCACATGGGTGATTTGATTATAGCCATGCTCCTCTGAGTTGAGAGAACTAAATTTTCTTTCCCCAGGAATACACCAAATAAGATACTGGTAAATCAGAAACATATGCTAACACAGCTGGTCATATTTTTAATAATTAAATACAAAACTGTTGAATAAACATTGAAAGTTCAGTGACATGACACCAAGATTCCCCCGGTTTAAGTGAAATGATATCCTAGTGGATATAATAAAATGTATCATTTGTCAAAAAATGCCAAGAAAGAAAAAAGAAAAGAAAAAATAAAATACAATGTAACCTCAAAAACTTATTACTTCTCTTGTCTAAAATTTCTTTTTACTCTGTACCTGTAGAAGTATGAGATAGATCTGTATGCAGAAAAAGATGATCTAATATAATTAATAAGTGAAAAAAGCAAGCCAGATAGTATGCATAGTATCAATTCAGCTTTCTAATAAAAGCAATATACATGTTTGAAAATCTATAAAGTGTCTACAAGGATCTTCATCAGGCATGTCTCATGTATGACTTCAGGTCCTCTCAGCCTCACCCATCTCCTGCCCTAGGCCCTGCTGGTTGGATGTCCTGAGATGTGGTTTACCAGCCTTCTTAGAGGATGAGCCTGAGAGATTAGCAATCAGCAGCACTTAGCTGCCCCCAAGGAGATAATGCCAAATCCCTCTTTCCCAGCTTCACATCCTTTATCCTCATTCCTGCCCATTGGATTGTCTACCTTAATAAAGTAGAATGCAGACATCTTTCTCTAAGACACACACACAGAGCCTTAGGAGTGGCCACATAGAAGAATGAGATTAGGAGTGAGGAATTTTGACCTTTCTTTTTCTGTGCTATTTTTTACTTTGATTTTGATGAGCAGATACGACTTTTCTTTTTTGTAGAAGCTGAAAACAACACAAATTTATTATCTCATCTCATCTCATCTCATTTATTATCTCATTGTTCCCAAGGAACAGGAGTCCAGGCACAGCTTAACTAGGTTCTCTGCAATCAAGATATCTCCTGGGCTTTGTTCTGTCTGGAGCACAGGGTCTTCTTTCAAGCTCATGTGACTGTTGGCAAAATTCAGCAGGGCTCAGGTCCTGTTTTGCTGACTGTCATCTTTTCGGGATTCACTCTCAGCTCCTAGAGGCTGCCTATAATTCCTCAATATGTGGTCCATGGGTGAAACTTCCCAGCCTCATTAGATAAAGGAGGTTTTAAGGTAAACTATTTTCTATTTCTAAACAGATGTCTAGGCTAAGAAAAACTTCCATTTTGATATTGCTCATCTTGTGTTATTTAATGGTTTTCAAATGCCATCATTGAACCTAATCTACTATTTACTGCTCGTAGCCAAAACAGACTTTTAAAAAAAAATAGGAGCCGATATCTCCTCTTTGACTTGCCTTTATAGTTAATTGTCCAAGGTAAGTCAAAATACATAGTTTTCAATTTCCTTGTGTTAAGTATATAATTCTTTTTATACATTGTTGGATTTGATTTGCTAGTATATATTATTGAGGATTTTTGCATCTATGTTCCTGAAACTTATGTTGTTGTTTTTCTTGTGGTGTCATTGTTTGGTCTTGTTATTATGGTAACGTTGGCCTCATAGAATTAATTGGGAAGTACTCCCTTTACTTCTATCTTCTAGAAGACACAGAGACAACTGGTATAATTTCTTCCTCAAATATTGATAGAATTCACCAGTGAACCAATCTGGTCCTGGTACTTTGTGTTTTTTGAAGGCTATTAATTATTGATTCAATTTCTTTAATACAGGCCTTTCAAACTGTCTATTTCTTTTTGGTGTGAGTTTTGACAGGCTGACTGTCAAAATTGGCCTTAGAATTTTTTCTAATTTAGGTTATGGAATTTGTGCACAGAGTTTTCACAAAATTTATTTTTATCCTTTTAATGTCCATGGGAACTGTAGTGATGTTTCCTCTTTCATTTCTGATATTAATAATTTGTGTCCTCTCTCTTTTTTTTTTTTAGTTAGCCTGGCTAGAAGCTTACCAAAATCACTGGTGAAATCACTGGTCTTTTCAAAGAACCAGCTTCTTTCTTTCTTCTTTTCTAATATATGAATACATGTTATTCTATAATGTGCATTTAATATTACAAATTTTCCTCTACACAGTTTTTCTGCATTTCACAAATTTTGATAAATGGTGTTTTCATTTTCATTTAGTTCAAAATACTTAAAAATTTTTCAAGATTTCTTCTTCAACCCATCTGTTATTTAAAAGTGTGTTGTTTAAGCTCCAGTTTCAAGGGCAGCCATTTGTCTTGTGACCTTACTTCTCTGACAAACCTAAAAAGAGTTGCTGAATTTTTTAGTTTGCTCCGCTTTTTATTTGTTAAAATGGACTTCCAAGCTCCTTTCATTCTGGACTGGAAAACCATGATTTCTTTTTAATTTTTTACTTTCAAATTTTCCAAACAAGATTGTAAGTTCTCCGTGTCAGGAATTGAATAGATTTCATTCACAGCTGTATCCCAAGGACTTGCAAAAGCATGTGGCACATAATAGATTCTCAAAAATTATCTACTGGATTAATGAATGAATAAACAGTGGCAAATTGATATCTTCTACTGTCTTTACGTACCTGCTCTAACCCACTGCACGAAGAGTATTCAACACATGCTTGTTGTTCTATATTTTATAATGAGACGTACTTGCTTCTAGTATCTAATTGTATTTAAATCCCTTACATTTTTTATGGTTGTTTTCTCACTGTTTGCATTTGTCTTCCCTCGGACTTGTCTTTTAATGGGTTTTGTTCACTACTTTCCATATTCTACTTTCTCTGCATATTCCTTAGAGTCTAGTTTATATTTTATCTATCGTTTCCACACTTAAAAGATTCATTCCATTGTTCATCTCGTATTACTATAGGAAAGTCTTTTGGTAGCCTGAAATAGTACACATACAAGTATCCTGGGACCACCTCCTGGGGCGGTGTCAAAGTGAGTCACTAAGTATCTGGTAAGAGTTTCCTTCTAAGTTAAGCTGTCAGTTACACATGGAACAACACTCCCTGATATCAATGAGTTAGATGAATAGGAAAGCACCCACCACTGCACACTAATAAAGGAAAATAAAGCAGAAAATTGTTTTGAAAGTCTCTTAATAGTCAGTGACTTACACTGATTTTCCATCCAGAAGGTACTCTGTTTTTTGCCCCCAGATAGCTAAGTGATAAGGCTCTACATACTCCAGAAACGGTCATCTTTATCTTTGGCATGGTAAACTGCTCAATAGCAGCTTGTCATTGGAAATTTTCAAATCTCAAATGTGCTAACTATTATGTAATACTCACAGGTTTTAGTTTTATAATCAACTTTTCTTTTTAGAGTAGTTATTGAAGTTTAAGGTTGTCAGATTTAGCAAATAAAAATACAGGCTTACTCAGTTATGTTAAAATTTCAGAAAAACAATAAATACTTTTTTAGTATATTTGTGTCCAGTGCAATATTTGATACAAACTCAAGCTTAAAAAAAAGATTAAGTGTTGTTTTCTCTGAAATTCATATTTACCTGGGTGTCCTGTATTTTTTCTTGCAACCTCACTCAAGTTATGCTTATGGTAAGTAGATGTTTGGGGAATTGATGCTCCTTGCTTTGTTTAGATCAAGAGTCTGATTTCAATTGTGTTAAGAATATTGTTGATGAAAGGACGAGCTAAATTACATGGAAGCCAAAGAAATGAGTCAGAATTGCAGCAGGAAGAATTTTGATTAGGTTTAAGGAAAGTTGTTTTGACTCAACAACTCGGTTTTGGACATCTTGGAACAGAAACTTTTTCTCAATCTAAGTTTTTCAAGATCCCAGATCCACAGAGACATTACTGACTATAAACTCTTAAGACATCCTAGGAATAGAGACCAAGTTGTTCTGAACAATGGAGAAAAGTAGATTTAATCTTTATGAAAACTTAGATTGTTAACAAAGAGAATTTACTGGTTATGCTTCAGAGGAATAAATAGTTGAAAGAAATGGAAAGCAGTAGAAATCTTTGTTTATAGGTGATGACACTACACAAAGTGTTCAAGACTGAATGGCTCAAAATTTAGAAAATAATTTTGAATTTCAGATTCCACCTGACATTTTTCCATTTAGAAGTGGACTGTAAGCTCTCAGATAGCAGATCTTTATCCTCTGCATCTTGAACCGCCCTCTGTACCTTGCTAAGCAGGTGCTCAGCAATATTTTCCAACTGAGAGATTAAAATCCAAAATTGGTATGGAAGGAAGCATCTGCCCTTGACCACAATGTTCCCTGTGAGCCATAACAGATCTCCCAGCAACAAAAATGGCTAGTTTGCTCCCCTGTTCATGGCACTGATGAGCTGTCAAATCATCTTCGAGCTTCTTTCGTTGGTGTGTCCCAAGTTTTATTTTCTTTTCACTGATGTCATCCAAACCATCTTGTTTTTCTAGTTCTTCTTTGAACACTTTGATATCTTCCTGCTTTCCTCTCGCTTCTCCAGCATCCATTCTGTTCCTTTTGCCTTTTTGATTTATCACTCCCATTTCCTGCTTGTGTTCCCAGAGTAGTGCCTGCTCCATTAGAGGGATTTCCTTGTGGACAGTTCTGCCCAGAATATGTGATGTAATGTGGACAATGGAGAGAATCTGTTCAACTGGTCACATGTCTTTTTTTCCTGTACTTTCAACTAAACATATTTATCACCAACTAGTGTTTCTTAAATACTCCCATGCTCAGCACATTTTATCAGTAAACGCACTGGTGAAAGTCAGACAGTCTTTCCTAAATCTTATGTTGCTTATGAAAGACTAATTTGACAGTTAATTTTTAAAGAGGCATTTCCTTTGTTTCTTTCTTTCACCTACTCTCTCCTTAAAGCACAAATCCTTAACCCTCCCCCCAAATCCTTTTCTAAATTTTTATTTATGTTTTTGAAAATGTAATGCAAGTGTATGTTATAAAATTTGAAAGGTGCAGATGATTTGGAGAGAAAGTAGGTACCCAAACCCCCAGTCCAGCCGCTGTGCAACTCCCCTGGCAAGGAAACGCTGTTTAGTGTGAGAATCCCTCCACAAATGATGTACTCATACAAGTATAAACATTTTTTTTAATGCAAAAAGTAGTATAATTTAAACACTTCTCTGCCATTTGCTTTTTGAAATAATCTTTATCAGGAATATAATTCCATTTTAGTACATATCAAGCTTCTTTTTAAAAAGGACTGCTTAATATTTCATTTTATAGCTGTATGATTTATTTTACAGGTACCTTTTGATAGGCATTTAGAATATTTCCCCCAACTTTTGCTATTACATACAATCCTGCAGTAAATATCCTTAAACGTATGGTATTTCACGTATGTTAATATCTATATGATAAATTCCCAGAAGTAAAATTCTTGGGTCAAAGTCAAAATGTTGACTAGACTGTTTCAGTCATTATTGTGAAAGAATAGTCTCAAATAAGTTTTTGTTATTGCCATTGATCATAAAATCACAGTAGACGGTCTCCATAGTTTTCCTTCCCACCAGGTGCACCTCATTTTGGCTATAACTTACATTCCAAATACCTGTGGAATTAAATCAAATTTTAAATATTCTGAGAAAGCTTACCATTCAAAGAAAACCTAAGGTGAATTTGTATAGAAATGTAAAGAGTGACAGGCAATTTGTTTTCTTTTAAGTTTTGATTTACTGAAATTTATGAAATGAGAATTTTATGTAAAGGATTTGCTTTCAATGAGAATTTTATGTAAACATTTTTTTTGCCTTCATGTAGACCCTTGAAGGGGTCACTTAGAAGACATTTTAGGGTCTGAGATGTGGGACATCAGAGATCTACAGATCACATTTGTACTGCCTTTGAATATCCAACCACATAAATTCTGCAAGCATTACAAGGGGAAATTCCCACTCTCTGTTTCTCTTTTTGCCTACGATGATTGAGTAGCTTGTCCGACTCACAGAGGCCTCCCTAAGTTGTGCAGGGAAACTTTTCTCCTTTGTTTTCAGAGGATAGTTTACATCCTTGAGGTACAGCTCCAACTCTGCTGTCACTCAGAGAAATCAGCCCTGCGCTGACTTACGACGATGAAGCAGCAATGGAAACATTTTATGTAAGTGATTCTCTACAACTGAGATCCCCCTAATCCAGCCAAATATCATTTCTCTCTTTCCATGCTCAAGGAGTGGAAATAAGCCAAGACTTATTTTTTAACCTATGTTTAAACCTATTCTCTAGACTTTGATTTATAGCATTCAATTGAGGTTGATGCTCTGGGAGCTTAGAGCTTCTTCTTGACATTTTCTAAATGTGTGTGTCATGGGATTAAAAAATGACAGGCCCAAAGGGTGACTGGCTTCACATCAAAGTTGTACTAGTTTCTGTCACAGGCCTCTTGTGCTGATACTTACATATCACCTGGTGATGGAAGTATGATGAAACTTACACTGAGAATTCTTCATGAGAAATCCAAATTTGCTTATGTTTGGTGACTTCTGGAAGGTCAAAGCCTGAGAAGCACCTTATTTGCTCTCACTCATGATGAAAGAGAATATTGGGCCCCTCTCAGTCACACGTATGGATTTGGGGGGAAATGGGGACAGACGGTTATGCAGTCTTCAAAAGGCATTATGCTGGAAAATGGCAATAGATATACCCCAGTAGATACAAGCTTAGCTCTTCACATAACTCCCAATAACAAATATTTCTTTACTCTTTCCCTTAGAAATCCTTATCATCATCATTTTTAAAAATTACTGAGTTTACAATTGACAACTTCATGTTCATGCACAGTTTCAGCTAAGGAAACACACTTCACTGCTGCTACCTGGTCACTGAGTCATCATCATCATTCATCAGGTAGCCTTCCCTCATTTACCCAAAACATTGCTGTAGAGTCAGCCCTTTACTCATGGGGGTAATTCTAGACAGATTATCTGAAATATGCTTTGTATCAAATACAGTACTGACTTCTTAGGATGGTTTGGAAGATTAAATGAGATAGCATATTGCTAAAGCTCTCTGGTTCATAGTGCTGTCCAATAAAAATATAAAAGTCACAAATGTGAACCACGTATGTAATTTCAAAGTTTCTTGTAATCCAGTTTAAAAAGTATGAAGGAACATTTGAAAATAGTTTTAATAGTGTTTTCTTTAATGCAGTTTACCTCAAACATTATCAACTCAACATTTAAGCATTATGAAAAACTATTAATGAAATATTTCACATTCCTTTTTTTGTACTCAGTCTTTGAAATCTGATGGGCATTTTACATTTAAAGTACATTTCAATTTAGATTGACTACATTCCAAGGGTTCAATAGCCACATGTGGATAAAGGCTAAGATATTAAACATTGTACAAACATTCCATAACTATTAGCTATTTTAGCTCTATTAATATCCTTTTTCTCTTCTACTGGGTACCTTTTGACTCTACTCAGTATTTATTTACTTTTTCTTCGCATTATATCTATGTCTTGGTTGTTTTTTTTTTTTTTTCTTTCTTCTTCTAGAAAGAATACTCATTGAAAGGCACTTTTGTTTTCTGAAGAGGTTCATTCATTGTATATCCACTGAGAATTCACCATGTACCAAGTTCTATGTACTGTTTCCCAGATTTGCATTTCCATAATATGTGACAAAGTATCTTTCCCATGGTAGACACCCAATATATATCTGGTGCACACATTGTCTAGTTTTGCACATACATTCCTAAGTACTGTTTTTCAATAAAATTATGACTTTTATACATTTTTCTTTTCAATTAATAAGCAGTAATCTTGAACAGTGACAGTTTCTGCTTTGATTGGGCATGCAAATGTAGTCACTTATTATGCAATCATAGTCATTGTTAGTACGCAATCATAGAGTGATTACTCCACTGACAGACTCTTACAAGATCTGCATTACCACTGGGAGGCACAAACTTGGCACAAGTTTTCACCTTTGTGTTGGAAATAAACAAAATTGGACATTTTTATTCAGTGTTTTAAGTGATTAACTAAAATAACCTAACAGGAAAGTTCTGTACAAACTGTAAAAGCTATACAAATGTTAGTTGTCGGTATATTGTTGTTGGTTTATAGAAGTTTTTGCCATCTGTTCCATAGAATGTTGACCCATGACAAGATGTTTGGGAGAAAATAAAATGGGTCTGTGGTTAAACAAGTTAGATAGATAAGAAATTATATCTATCATAATGCAGGGTTGAAGAGTAATGATAGATATTTAAATTAGGGTAAATTACAAAGGCCTTATAAAGTTAGTAATAAAATCTATTTGACTTTGTTATTTGACCAAAGGAAATAATTTTGGGGGGTGACAAATGTAACTTCTTCAAGACTGGTATACCACAGAACACAAATTGTGTCAAGTTTTGGATGAAAGTAATAGTTGTATAGGGATCAGAGGTCTAGATTTTAAGATTGACTCCCCACTACCTACAACTGAATCTTATTCAAGTCTTCTAAGCTCTCTGATCCTCAGTTTCTTTGAAAATGTACAAATCAGTGATTTTCCAATCTCATGCACACTATCATCACTTGTGGAATATTTAAAATATACAGATAGCTGAGTCCCACCCCCAAAGACTCGGACTCAATAGCTTTAGGTTGTGGCCTGGATGTCTGTCATGTGTACACACACACACACACACACACACACCCCACATATGTACATGCCAGATTACAAAGTAAAAGGTATTGCTTATAATGAGCTAGTTATAAGAAGTTAGAGTGTATCGGAGAAGCAAGATGGCAGAGTAGAAGGACGCTTGTAGCTCACCCTCTCCCACAAATACACCAAAACTCACATCTATGGACCTACTCAGCCAACCAGAGCACCTGCTGAACTCCGACAGAACATTGCCCTCTTCGAAAGACAAAGACACCAAAAATCTGGTAGGAGAAAAGGAAGAAAGAAAGAAGAAAAATCACAACAGTGTGGGACTGATCCCGTGGGGAGGGAGCAGCAAAGGAGGACTGGTGATCATTTGCTGGGTTCCCCTCCCCTCCAACGGAGAGGCCAGCAGGACAGATGGGGAACCTCAGAGGCTCAAAGCTGCCCCGAGCACCCCTTGACCGACAGAACTGAGTTAAACGGGCACAAAGGGTCCCCACAACATCCAGCCCAAGATGCAAGCTGGCAGCTAGGGACTGGGCCAGGCCGCCCGAGCCGGGCGGAGGACTAGGGTGGGTGCACTGAGGTAGCCCCAGGGGACTGCAGGGTGCTGCGTGCTGTGGCTGGGAGGGGATATGGAGCAGAACAACCTCGGTCCTCCATAAATTGCAAAAAAAGCAAAGCAACACAGCTGCTATGCCCTGGGGGGAGGGGCACCGTAGCCTTTGTCTCTTCAGACCTGCGCCGCCATTACTGGCACATCTTGTGAGAAGAGAGGCGGGGTGCAGCCACAGCCGCCATCTCCTCCTGTGCGCAGAACCCGGGTGGGGGCGCGGCCGAGACCTGAATCCACATCCGGAGGCTCTGCAACCTTCTAGGCAGGACTGAGACTTGTTTACAGCCCGAGGCAGATAGGATCTTTCTGCCCTGGCACCTCAGAGAACTCGTGCCACCAAGACAAACAAGGAGCTGAGATTTGGCACGGAGGCAGGGGCAGGGCCGTTCCGCTGTCTTCCCCGAGCCCGCCTTCAGAGCGCCGATCCAAGGTACAGCGGGCAGCTGCACAGAGCAGCGGAGCGACCAGCTCCAGGAGAGGGCAGGCGGCCACCCCCCTTCCTGGCAGGAACGCAGCACCTGACCACAGTGCTCAGAGGGGGTGCAATTCACCCACCTGCCCCCCCCCCCCAAGTGCAACATCTGACTTTGGCATCAGGAGGGGGAGTGACCTGCCTGCCCACTGGGTAAGAGCTCAGCTCCTGACCCAGTGTTAGGAGGGGGCGCAATCTGCTAGCTGACAGCCAATGGGAGCAGGACAGACAAGGGCGCCAACAGAGGGCCTCTGGAAACAGCAAGCTGAGTTCACGAAACAGGGTGAAGACACAAAAACCTCTCGATAAAATCATTAAGAGCCCACCATCCCCAGGAGAACTAGATAACTGATACTCCTTAAGCCACAGTGCCAGAGAGATATGAGCAATATGAAGAAGCAGAGGAACCACTCCCAATTAAAAGATCAAGAGAAATCCCCTGAAAGCATGATCAAGAAAATAGACATTAATGGCCTACTAGATCAAGATTTCAAAAAAGGACTGATCAAAGTACTGAAGGAACTAAAAGAAATAGTGTTTAGAGATATAAAATATGTCAAAAATGAAACAGAAGCTATAAAGAAGAACCAAGTAGAATTAGTAAACTTATTTGTTGAGATGAGAGCTGACCTAAAGGCTGTACAAAGCAGACTAGATAACGCAGAGGAATGAATAAGTGACCTAGAAGACAGGACAACAGAAGGCACCCAATCAGAACAGCTGAGAGAAAAAAAACAATGAAAACAATATAAGGGACCTATGGGATAATATAAAGTGTGCCAATTTATGCATAATAGGGGTTCCAGAAGGGGAAGAAAGAACAAAGGGGATTTGAAAAGGTATTTGAAGAAATTATGACTGAAAACTTCCCAAACCTAAAGAAAAAATCAGCTATCCAAGTACAGGAGGCTCAGAGGGTCCCAAACAAGAAGAACCCAAACAGACCCACACCAAGACATATCATAATCAAGATGGCCAGAATCAAGGATAAAGAAATGATCCTAAAGGCAGCAAGAGAAAAACAAAGAGTGAGTTACAAGGGAACCCCCATAAGGCTCTCAGCTGATTTCTCTACACAAACACTACAGGCCAGAAGGGGGTGGCAAGATATATTCAAAGTCCTGAATGAAAAAAAGATGCAGCCTATCCAGCAAGGCTATCCTTTAGAATAGAAGGAGAGATAAAGAACTTCACAGACAAGAAAAAGCTACAAGAGTTTAGCAACACTAAACCCATGCTAAAAGAAATATTCACAGGTCTACTCTAAATAGAAAAGAAGCAGGATGCTACAAAAATGAGAAACTTATAACTGGAAAGGAGATAACTGCCATGAATTACAAAAAGAATAAACACAAAATTGTAGAAGAAGATATCTAAATCATTAAGAGTGGGAGAGGGAAGCAAGGAAAGCCACTGTGGAAAGCAGTATGGAGATTCCTCAAAAGACTAGGAACAGACTTACCATATGACCCAGGAATCCCGCTCCTGGGCATATATCCAGAAGGAACCCTACTTCAAAATGACACCTGCACCCCAATGTTCATAGCAGCACTATTTACAATACCCAAGACATGGAAGCAGCCTAGATGTCCATCAACAGATGACTGGATGGAGAAGATGTGGTATATTTATATGATGGAATACTATTCAGCCACAAAAACCGATAACATAACACCATTTACAGCAACATGGATGTTCCTGAAGAATGTCATTCAAAGCGAAGTAAGCCAGAAAGAGAAAGAAAAATACCATATGAGATTGCTTATATGAGGAATCTAAAAACAAACAAACAAACAAACAAAACATAAATACAAAACAGAAACAGACTCATAGAATACAAACTTGTGGTGGCCAAGGGGGTGGGGGGTGGGAATGGACAGACTGTGATTTTAAAATGCAGAATACATAAACAAGATTATACTGTATAGCCCAGGGAAAAATATACAAGATCTTGTGGTAGCTCATAGTGAAAAAAAAAAAGTGACAATGAATATATACATGTTTATGTATGACTGAAAAATTATGCTCTACACTAGAATTTGACACAACATTGTAAAATAACTGTTACTCAATAAAAAAAATGTAAAAACAACAACAAAAAAGAAGTTAGGGTGAAAACGGTCCCTAAATATTAAGCAGACATGGGAGGGGAGTACATCCATAAAATTGGTGAAACTAAGCTTTGTGTTAGTAAGAAAAGTTTGTAGAATGACTATCCCAGAATCATTCCACATCATGATATCCTGTGGAATCAGCTGGAACTCTGAGGCAAAGGACTCAAAGTATGTGAAATTGATCCCTCTATCAATTACTACATAGTTGGGATGTGTCATACATCTTAATTTTAGGATATCTCTGCTTCAACACTATATAGTTCTTGACAAAATGATTAGTCTCTGATAAGACTCTTCTTTATTTGTGTGTTCTTAGAATTAAAGGAGAAAAATCAACCCAACAGACCTAATAAATGTTAACAACTTCTTATAAAAGTTATATAATAGTTAATATATTATAATTGCAAAATTGCTAAATTCCATGTGAAACTAACCCTTATCACAGGGTTTTAGTTTTGGCATAAAGAAATAATTGGAACTTGAAAATGTAATACATTTTAAAACATTTATTCTATTAACTAATCAAAATAGGTTACTTGCTTTTTCCTTGCTTCTGCAGACCCAGCTAAATACATTTTGACCAAACCAGTAAGTAGACCCTTCCCTCACCATGGGATTTTCTTTCTCATACAGATGTTAAAATGTTAAAGGATGTTATGAATGACTTTAACAAAATTTTAAAAATTTAGGTGAAATGGACATAACCCTTGAGAAAGAAGTTTTAAAACTAAAGAAAAGATCATTGAAATAGTCTTATATTTGTTAAATATGTTAAATATTTTAAAACTTCCCAAAGAAACTCCAGGTTCAAATGGCTTCACCAGTGAATTATTTTAACATTTAAGGAAGAGGGAACATTCATCTTACATAAACTATTTCTGAGAATGTAAAAAAGGAACCTCCTCATCTTGTTTTATCACATAAACAGAGATGCAAAATTTCAAACAAAATATTAGCAACTCAAATTCAAGAATATATGCAACAAGTTGGGTTCTTCTCAATACAAAAAGATTGTTTTAAATTTCAAAAACCAGTTAGTATTTTACCACATAACAACAACAAAAGGGCAATATTGATAAAACCCAACAGCCATCCATGATAAAAACAAAAGAAAGCAAAACTCTTAGTTCACTTGGAGTAGAAGAAAACTTCCTTAAGTTGATAAAATAAGTATCTCTAGAAATCTTGCAGCAAACACAATCCTTGATATTGCATTATTAAACTCTTTTATGCTATGATAGGAGACAAAACAAGGTACTCATTATTATCACTTCTATTCAGCATTGTATTACACTAGTTAGGACTAGTGTAATAAAGCTAGAAAATGAAATAAAAGAAGAAAAGAATAAAGCCAGTCTTTAGTCACTCTCAATGATAGTTGATGTAAAAAATCTATTAAAAAATTAGAAAAAGTGAATTAAGCAATTTTGGTGGGTACAAGGTTAACATACAATTATCAATTAAATTTCTATATTATAGCAACAATATGTAGAGAATTAAAGTAAAAAATATCTAATATCTAAGAATATAGCTAAAGAAAACTGCATAAGATCTCAACACAAAAAAGCATAAAACCTTATTAAGAGAAATTAAAGAACTAAATAAATGAAAAAGCTGGCATGTTTATGGAATTAAAGAACTTATACTGTTAACTTGTCAGGTTTTTTCCCCAAATAGATCTATATAATAAATACAACCACAAATGAAAATCTTGTAGACTTTGAGGGTAAAATTCAGCAAGCTGATTCTAAACTTTATATGAAAATACAAAAGGTCAAAAATGCTTGAGACTATATTGAAGGAAAAGAACAATGGTGCATGACTCATTCTACCAGATGTCAAGACCTATTATAAAGCTACAGTAATTGTGACAATATGGAATTGGCATAAGGATGGACAAATAAACCATGGGGATAAAATAAACAATCAAAAAAATAGACCAAAATCTAAACAGAGACTTGATTTATGACAAAGGTGGAATTGCAAAGCAGTGAGGAAACATGACATTGGGCCAATTGAATTACTAAATGGAAAAATGTAACTCTAGACCCCTAATCTCACACAATATGTAAAAATCAATCCTAGGTTAGCTGTAGATCTCAGTGTGAAAAGCTAAAACAAGAAATCCTCTTACGGTAAAATACAGAATGCCCTTATGGCCTTATACTAGGCAAAAATGTCTTAAAAGTAAAATCAAAAGCACTAAATAAAAAAGAAACTATCAGAATACTGGAGTAAGAACTTATATTTGTTGAAATACACCATTAAGAGAAGTGAAAACACAGGTTACTGAGTGGGGTCAGATATTTATAATCTATAATGCCAACAAAGCTCATATCAATAAGAATAGCACAATACATTTAATAAAAAAGTATCCATCAATAGTCATCTGGAATGCATATTAAAGCCACATTGAGATACATTTTTCTTAAAACCAGAAATTGCCACCAGTTGAGAGACACTGGTTTCCACAACATGGTTTGAACAACATGGAATTCTGCTTTTAAAATGTACCAGCTGCTTGTATTTGGACAAAGATTCTTTATCTGTACATGATAACAATGTATGCTCAAAGTGTTTTATTTCTACTTTCCATTTTATAGGCTAGTCTCAGAAGTCAAGTTCTATTTTTTGGATGTTTTGAAATGAACAACAACAACAACAAAATCCACCCTACATTCCAGGCAATTGACAGAAGAAGGGATTTAACATTTGAAAAACACATGTTAAAAATTGTGGCCAGGTTGTGACTCTAACTCAACCAACATGTGTTACGTAGTTCTTATTTATGGACTAATGTGAAAATATATTCAAAAACTTGTCATTATAGTGTTTAACCAGCTAATCTTAACTTTGATATGTTAACATAAAATGATGCTTGGGCCAGAGATCCTCCTATGTTGCTTTTGTTTCTTTTTTGGATATTTTAGTTAATATGTAATATTTATCTCATATATATTCACAAATGCATAACATGCAAGTGCCTAGTAGAATATTTAACATATAGATAATCTTGTGTTTGTAGATATAGAAATTAAATTACTGATTTTGAGAGCCTGAACTCCATTATTGAAGCATTTGCTAATTTTAAAACAATTTAAAATTTTCAAGGTCTCACAAATTTCATTCTTTTTTCATTTTGATCCTCATGTAAAACTTTACAACTCTTGATTTTCATTTTGAATGTATCATGAATGCCTAGGGATAAACTATTTTACACTGTTGCCTTAGGAGTGAAGGGGTCTGTGGTAGGAACGTATGATTATGGGGAGAAATACCACCGATTACTGGAAATCCTTGGAAACTACCAAGAATCCTAATAACCTGAGAGCTTCCCGTCTCTGTGAAGGTCGTCCAAAAGTTATATGCAGTAAACTTTGCATTGGGACACTGCTTCAGAGAGAAAATGGGTTTTGAAATCATGTAAGCAACCTTGGTTTTAAATGGAGACTTTCTACTTTGCATTTGTATGACATTAGGAGAGCTGTTAATTTCTTGGAAGGTCGAGGTATTCATCAATTAAATCTGGATATTATATATTATTTATCCTTTTAGGAGTTAAAACAATACATGGGAAATACACAGAGCTGTACCTGATACATGTAAATATGGAATAAGTATAAACGTTCTTCCTTACTCTCCCCTGTCCACTAGGATAATCCCTGTAGCCCTAAAAGGTATTTTGCATCCTGGCCCTACTCCTCTTCTTTAATAGTCATTCCTCAAACTCTTCCTTTTTTTTAGCTCGCCGTGGGAGTTCCCTTCCTTTCAGCTTTTAAAAATTAACATAGATGAAGGGAGTGGATTGTCTGTCTATTTCTTCCAAATTGCTTGTACTAATTTCCCCTTCCACTGACAAATAGCTGTATGTTCCTTTAATGTGAAATTCGCTTCTGTTTCCTTATTTTTTCTAAAAGTTAATGTGTTCCCTGCAAGGCGTTGTGTGATTTTTAACCCCTTGGTATTTGAGCAGTATTTACACCAGCTAAGGATGAGTTCTGCTGTTACCTATTTTCCCTTCTACATGGAAGCTCCACATTGTGGAAGGCCTCCCAATTGACTTGCTGAGATACCAAGTGGCCCATAGGACAACCCAGCCATGGATGTCTTGCTGTCTTGGTAAGCCTTGATGTCTTCACTTAAGGAAACTAGACTGACTTCCTTAAACTCATGGTTCCAAGATCTAATTCTCACAAATCATCATTCCTCTCAGCAACACAAGTTGGTGGGCAGAGAACACATTGGTTGTGCAATGAGACATTAAACCAAAAATATTCCAGGTGATTCAGTAAGGAGTATACGACAAATGAGTCTTTAAATGACTCTGTATTTTAAAGCTAATCTTCATACTGTTTTTAAGAGAAGAACATAGAAGAGAACATTTTTGCCTAATTACAATTTGCCTGTAGCTCGATGTTACCACTGTGGGTGTTTGCAACAGTGGCTCCACGCCTCTTTTGCTGCCAGCCCCTGGGATACTTGGCTTCTTATACCAAACTCTTTTTGGGGGCATATAAGTAAAGCAATGCCTTGAGGAGCACACGCATCAATTTAAGAAATCCATGGAAATGTTTATTTTTAAGTCAAAATATATTTTGTTCAAATAGTCAAAGTAGTTATTTTCAAATAAGCACAATGAAAGAGATAATGGCTACACTTTATTATGTAAGAAAAGAAAGAAAAAAAAAAAGAGCCAAAAATATGAGTTTTAGGAACTGGGATTAATTTCTCAGGGGTATCTATCTCAACTGCTTAATTGTCAAAGGAAAAAATTGCATTTAAGCCAGTTTGCCCAAATCTGACAGGAATCTTTAAAGGCTGTTTTGAAGTAAACTTTATATTGAGCAAATTTCAGAAACAACCTCATGAAAAATATTTCAGGAAGTATGGAATAAGGTGATTTTCTTTTGGTACTAAATAGTACTTTGCTGACCAAGTGTGGTATTTTCTGAGATACTGCAAAGTTATCTGCCTTCTCAACAAGCACATCTTTGTACAGGCTACTGAACTGCAGATGGAAAATGCCCAAGAGTGACATTAAAGAACAAATCTGCTACCTGTGCACAAGGTTCCCATGAGGTAACGGAATAGAAAATAGTGGGGAAAGATAGCCCAGAGCGCTTTGTAACATTGTTTAATTATTATTAATAGTAGTAATAACAACTGCCATTTCTTTCACTTTATATGTAGTATCTCTTGCTCTTTCAATACTTCTCTAAGGTAAATGTTGGCATTCACAATTTACAGATAAGAAAAAAAGAGACAGAGTGGAGTAATGGCTTCCTGGTAAGCAGCAGAGCAGGATTCGAACCTAAGACTCTTTGATTTTAATGGGCCTTCTCTTTCCACTCTATTGGGCTTCCTACAAATTATATATAAATCATTATAAATCAATATCCCCTCTGTATCATCTTTATTATTCACAAATTCTTTTAGACAAATGTCTTTCTCTGTTGCCTCAGCAAGACTCTAGGTCTGGACCAAGCCAACAGCACCTCTTCAGTGAGATCATCAGAGTTGGCTTGAAGGAAAACTGGTCCTCCAGCCTAGAGGGACAGCATGGAGGAGGTTGCCAGCAATCAGAAGGTGGAGCTTTACCTGCCCTAAACATCACTCCTCCTTCAGCTTCTGTTTACAAAGGAATGGGGAAATAGGAGGATCACAGTTAGAAAGACACCAGTACAGCCCTTTGAGTCAGCACCAACCCTGGATGACCACGTGCTTATGGACTCAACTTCCCATGAAGTTCTGTGAGCTCATTTATACATCTGTTGTGTGTGGGCACTGTCTTTGCTCAAAGATCTGTTTTTCACTTGTAGTAGTATTCCATTTGAGCCATCATCGTGCTTTATCTATCCCACTATAATACAATGCTGAATTCATGCAACCAATCTTCCAGAAGGCTGCCATCCAAACATTAGAAGAGAAATTGGATTATTGTTGTTTTCTTTTTTTTTCTCTTGAGTGCCAAAGGCATACTGACTCTTACATTCAACAGAAGTACACTCTGTATTAGAGATGACTAATTTTTCAAAAGAGTAACCAGATTTCAGACCTTATTCTATTGCTCACAAAAGTTAGCAATAATCAGGTGGAAAATGTTGGCTAGTTTAAAGATCAGTACAAAAAAAGATGAACTGTTGTTTTTAAAAGTTCCTTCCCATAAACACAATTATACCACTAGCAAAATACTGCAGCAAAGACTTTGAAGAGATGAGAAACAGAAGAGGAATATCAATTCAGTGTCACTTTGAGTCCAAAAGTTGAGGTACAGCAATCTGTCAATTCTTCCAGGGGTGCAATGGGACACACTAAACTGAGGAATAGGGGCTGCTTCTCTGTCATTTACCTTGTCTCAATCTCAGGAATTTCCAAATTTGCCAAGTCCTTATTGCTAATTTTACTTTTATTATTTTATTTTGGTTGTGTTTGCCTTCCTTTGGAGAGGTCTTTTTTAATCTTTTTTTTTTTAACGGAGGTGCCAGGGATTGAACCCAGGGCCTCATGCATGCTAAGCACGCACTTTACCACTGAGCTATACCCACTCCCCCATAGAGATCTTAATCTGAAGCAAATGATTTTTGTTTTAGTGGAGTTGGGAGTGGTAAGCCATGATGACTGGTCTTGTCTCCTCCTTTAAGTATTTGTTTGTGAATTGATGTTTAACTTTACTTGGAGCTGCATTAGTGGGATAACCCCAGTGTTAGAAGGAGAAATGTAATGAGCAGAGCTCAGTTGCTAGTTCCAGAATTTCAAGGAAGTGTTTTCCTTTTAGTTAAGTTCCCATTTTCAATGAAAACTGTAAAAATGCACAAAATGTCGAACTAGGAAGGCTTTTTAGACTCTCACATCAAGCTTCAGAGAAAACATTTCGTTAAACTGTATTTCATGATCTGACAATAAAAGGTCGAGTGACACGACTCCAAATATAGCTTCTATCAAAATTTTGACCTGACTAGGAAATTCCTGGTTGTAGCTGATGGCCTATTTAGAGGCAGAGAATCAGTCAAGAGTGGAAGATAGTGGTTCCTTAGAATCCGCTCTTACAGCATTTGATCAGTTTGCGTCTTTCGTGACTCTGACCCTGCTAGCACATCAGTCTTGCTGTGAAGCCTTTAAAAGTGCAGATATTAGTTGTTACATCCTCACCACTTGCTCCCAATCAATCTTGATGCTACTTCAGTAGATCAAGGGCAGGATTTGGGGGATTTCTGTTTTAAAGAAATCTGTAGCTAATTCTGGTTGTCAGCCAATTTGGATTTTGGTTTGATCACTCTAGCTGTGTGATACTGGGCATATCTTTTAACTTCTGTGTACTCTAATTTCTTCATCTGGATTACATGGGCTAATGCAGATTAGGTAATAAATTATTATATTAGAATATGTAAATATAATTTAAAGGTAGTTTAAACAATCATTTGGTTCATGATTTTAAAGTCTTATCAACTTTATCTCTAGTATTCGTAGTAATAGTTGCACCCAAGTTTACAGAGTGAGTGTGGTTAGTTACCTTCAGAACTAGGAAAATAATGAATTATATCCCATCCACAATGCAGTGGAGGGGAAACCTTCCCCAGGGATTTCCATCTTAGTCTTACTGTTCACTATTTGATGATGCACAAGACTTCACTGTTCACCAGAGCCCAGTGGTTAAACACATAGACTACTGGTGCCTGGGATTCTGTTCAGATTTTACCATTCCCTATACATTGCTCTTGTACAAGTTATTTAACCAGATATTCTGATTGAACAGATGCTCTATATATACCATTGTATTCTCAAAAATCATGAAGGAAGCCAAGTCTTCTGGCCTTGCTGTAAGTCAGTATCTTGCAATATCCATTCATTAAGACCCAATAGTTAAGGCTTACTGTTAGTTGCTATGACAAATTTGCTCCTCAATATTTTCCATTGTTTAATATAGTTTTCAAGTTCCTTATGAAAGATGAGAGTGCTAGTTTTCTCTTCTTTGGCCCCTTCCTGAGTCCTATCTCCTTTCATTCTGCACTCTGCTCTGCCCTGCTCTGTAAACTGACCCCAGAGGACTGGATCCCCTGGCTCCTGTGCCTTCTGCTGCCCTTTAGGTTTGGTAGTGGGTGACATCAGCAGGAAATGAGAGTGTCTTCTACAGCCAAAGCTTCTGTCACGTGGCATTTCCATCTCTGACAGGATTTGATAACTCTTTCCTCATCTAATCACATTAGATCAGGGGTTGGCAATGGCTTCCTGTTGGTGCTAGTTATGGGTTATTCATCATGTATGACTAGTTTCCTCACCACACTCACATATTTGTATGTGTTCCCTTCACTCACATATTAGGATAAATCTTTAGAGTATGCCATCAGTTTCCTTCTCAGACTGATAAACAACAAACGGTGTCCTTTATTCAAAGCACTGGCTTGGCATCCTCCTGGACACAAGAAAGGAGATGCTGGCACGTTTTCCCTTCCTAATGTTGTCTAAGCCAGTGCAGTCATACGAGTGGGTAGAAACTACAACAGCTTGGAGCATCATGCCTTACCAGTACCTCTGGAAATGGTTTCCTTCAAAATGTAAGAACACACAGAATTTGGGGGTGCAGTGGAGGGTGTGGGGGTGAGATAACCGGGGAGAGGATGGTTAGTGAGTGATGTAGCTCTCTATGTACAAAGGGGAGAAGTCATCACCTACTATCTTCCCTGATACATCCATTTCTCACAACTTGGTCATTAAGGAAACAAAAAAGAAACTGCAAAGACATGCTTGCTGCCATTTAGCAGACATATATATGTTAGTTGGGTCTTCATTCAGGGGGATATTTGGTCTGTTCACTTCCTATATGACTCTCTGTCATCTTCTATATATGCCTATGCTTACAATGTGTCAATGTACTGCTTCAGCATCTTTAAAGAATTATTTTTACATACTAATAAAGATTCTTTTTTCTGGTAAGCAATTTAAAAGTGAGCTGTCTTTATCATGTAAATTCTAAAATACATTAGGCCAATAATTATTATTAGGCTATTTGACATGCATTAATACACACTGGAGTGATATAATCTTTATGTATGTTCCATTCCCTTCCAAGTATAAATCAGATCTTGTGCTGTGTTAGTTGGTCCATATGGAAGTGTATGCTTCAGCTCCAGATTTGGATGTGGAAGCACATTCTATTCCAAACACAGGGTGAACATCTGCCCATGAAATTTATAAGCATGTGCATTTCAGCCACAAGGAATAGCCAGGACAGACCATATGGACAATTGATGGAAAAATGTTTTTTGAGAAATAATAGTACAGGCAAAGAGGACACTAGATATTTGAGGAATTTAACATTAAGATGAACTAGGAATAATTGACAGACAGATCTGAGTGCTGTTCTCTACAGTTTAAGATTGCAGTAGCAGAAGCAGCCAGCTCTAACAGAGAAAGGAGTAAGTGGTGTGTAACGATGACTACTTATTTCCTTTGTTATACAGATACCTGTGCTTCAAAGATGCAAAGGAGCAACACCAAGAAACCTGATACTGTGTTCCTTAGGCAACAGGGAGCCATTAAGTATCTTGAAGTAAGGGAGAAACTTGATCTCTGCTGTACTTTACAAACAATTATTTGGAATGGCGGGTAGGATTTATTGAATGGAGGATATTCTGGATGGGGAGATCAATTAGGGCATTGTCGCAGTGACTCAGGCATTTGGTAATGAGTGCCTGAATAAAACACTGTGGATGGAATTAACTGTGTGAAGGAGAAAAGATGGACTGTGTGAAAGAAGAATTAACCAACTATGAAGCTGTGTGCGGTGACTTGGGTCTAGGGCGAGGAAGAGGCCAGAATCTGTATCTCTATGGTTTGAACAGTGTCCAATGAAGGAAACGGAAATAATGAAGAAGAGGTGGGGGGAGATTGAGGAGACAGTGAAGATGTTTTCAACCAGCTGAATTTGAGAGGTTGCCAATATCTGCTGTCTATGAAACAGGTGGAAGTTCTGATGTAGAATTTGAAAAAGGATTTGGAGGTATGGGCGGCAACCTGAGAATCATATGCCTCGAGGGGATACTTTAAACTGCAAGCCCTGTTGAAATCACCAGAGAAGAGAACACCGGGAGGGAAAAGAAATGAAGTAAGGGTGGAAGAAAAAACTTTCCAGAATGCTTATTGTTTGAGGACTTGAGAGACAAAGAGCTTACATTCCATTTTAGGCTTTAGAAGTGCTTCCTCATACATTTGCTAATTTGACCAAGAAGATAACCCTGAGAGGGCAAATGGTGTTAACCCAGAGAAAGGAATGTTCAGATACTTGAAGTGACTCTCCAAGGGTCTTCCAGTAAGCAGTAGGGTAGAACTGAAATAAAAGGCCCAGATCTTGCCTCTTTAGCTCAGCCCTTACTATGCTGCCTTCGTCTTTAAAGGAGGCTTTTCCAATGGTACTTCTTGGAGTCTGTGCAAGTTGCTGTAAAACTCCCTCCCGAAGTCCTCCCTGGGTGGAGGAGGCCTGGTGAGAGGGGAGAGGCCAGGGGGACTGAGCTCAGTGTTATTTCAGTCGGGTGAACTCTGCCTATACACCAAACTTTGACCTAGTATTTCGTTTGTCTGTGAGGTCCTGCCAAAATCAGATGCAAAAACAACAAGCTCAAATATTCCTTGACGTCAGCAAACTATCTCTGAGTAACTCACCTTCTCAGTAAGATTCACGTTTTTCTGTGAAAACTTTTATTTACCTCTGGAGAGGTATTCGCTAACCAGGAAAAAAAAAAGAGGGCATTTTTTATATTATTTGGGCTTCTTGTATTGTGTTGTTTTAAAACAGTATATGGGAGGTGGCTTCAAGTCTGAGTGGCAGGATATATTTTTCTAAGAGGGCATAGCATGGCTTCTTAATAGTTGGAAAGAGTTTCCTTGTTAATTTCAACACCTAATTCAACACTGAAAGAGAGAGAATTTTTGGATGTAAGAATCATACCTCCCCAAAGGATTTTCAATAGGATGAAAAAATACAAACACACACAGGATCATTTAAGTCGCTTCCCTGGAATGCATAAAATGCATTTTGAGTTTTGCTAGGTTTCTCACTTTTCCGTGTGTGTGTGTGTGTGTGTGTGTGTGTGTGTGTGTGTGTGTGTGCCTTTTGCATTCTTAGAATTTAGCTTATTCATACTCCTGTGGGGGTTGAGGGTGGAAATTTTGTTGACCTGCATTCATTCAGAAATCAGCATAGAGAGAAAGTTTGGAGTCCACAGAGACCTAGATTCGAAATATATTCCATTATGCTTAAAAAATTATAAATCTCTTCCCTTTAGTCATGTGAGTATGTAGAAGAGCTCACTTATAGGAATGTAATAGTCAATTAATTATGTAAAAGACCCCAAGAAGCATCAGCTGCATGAATTCAGGCATCCAACTGTTTTCTAAGGACTGCAAAGCTCTGGACGGAGAAAAAGGATAATAACACTCACCAAGAGCTGAGTACTGGGCTCAGGGCTTGACGGAGAGGATTTAAGTTGATTCTCCCATCAACCTTAGAAAGTAGGGATTATTACCAGGATTTTACACATGGAGATACTGCTACACAGAGAAATGAAGGTACAAGCCCAAGATAAAATAGGGGACTTGGATTTGATCCCTGATCAACTTTGCTGCAATCCTGGTCTACCAAGTTGCCTCCAAACAGAATCTGAGATTGGTGAACATGTGGGGAAAAGCGTGTCTACTTGATTCTCCTGTGTTCCACTCAGGGTTTGATTAGAAAGGAAGAATTGGGAGATGCCTATAACAAGGAGTTTATTATAGAGATCTGATGTGACTCTGCTGAAGGAGCTGATTTCACAGTCTGTGTGAAGCTGTGTCTGGTGCTAAAGCCTGCAGCTCAGAGGGCAGGCAGCAGAGAAGGGCAGATGGACATGGGGAAGTGAGGTCAAGCTGAAACCTGCAAGACTGAGCTCAAAGCCACAAGGATGGACTGGAACTTCAGTTAGAGTCTCTTCGCCTCCAAGTCCCCAACTTTGATGATGGTGGTATGCTACAGGAGGAGCTGGTTGAGCTTCGTCACAAAGCTACACAAGGACCTGACCTGAAGGAGGAAACTTGGCAGGAGCCACAGGAGCTGTGAATCCAGCTGCTGTGTCTCCTAAACAGAAGAGCCCTCAAGAAACAACACTAGCAGCTAGGAAGCTGCTTCTTTACCTGACCTTTCAAATCTTACACAAAACGCTACATGTGCCCCATGCTAACATGGAACTTGCAGCAACAGGCAAGTAATACAAAGTAGGCTGTATATTATGTACCATTTCTGTCCGCCTTTCTGGAATGCCATCCCCTTGTTTCTTACTCAGACACATTTTAGAATGCAAGTGAGTGTAGAATTATTGTATATGAAGTAAATAATTTACAATTATTTGATAATTCAACTATTTCATTATTCTTCTTATTCAAATAGGACATTTCACAGCTGACCTAGCCTTCCCACCTATATCAGTGTGCTTATACTCATCAATTACAACATACATGACTTATCAGTCAGACTACCTTCCCTAATAAACGTATCTTTCCTTTATCAATACTGTTAAGCTTTTTTTTTTTTTTTTTACAACACAATGCAAAACAATTGTAGGAAAAAATGGAATCCAATGAAATATCTCAGAAATTCCAGCAGGACAGATCTTCTTTGGATTCTGTTAACTATTATAAAGCACTAGTCAAATTAATGCCTTCTGTTTACATGTTCTGCTATACATTCATTCTTTGGTATACTTGTTTTGGTGTATGTGCCCATATCTTGACTTTTAAGGAGATGAGGAGTTAGGTTAATCATAACGTTCATAAAGCACTATTATCATTTATCCAGATGTGGCTTTCTTTTAATTTACTTATTTCATTTGTTTCTTATTTAATAATTTAATGAATAGCCATGAATCTACCACTCAAACCAGAAATGGGGACATTACCAATAACATAGTTCTATTTATATATTCCTCTATCTCATCTTCTGTCTTCCCATTATGGGTAATCGTTGCCCTGAATTTTGTATCTGACATTGCTTTAAAAAAGGTACATATATACTCACACATGTATGTATACAAACACTTACATGTTTGTGTATGTGTAAGGTTTTGTCTCATACTCTCACATATCACACACAAATACATGCCTAAAAATATTTTGTGGAGTTTTACTCTTGAACTTTATAAACATGCTATCATAGTGTCTTCTGAAACTTGCTTTTCTTATACAACATGTTATTAAATTTTAACTCTGTTGTTCATCAGGCTGTGAATTCATTCATTCTCATTGCTGTGTAACATTCCATTGTGTGACTACACCACACTGCATTTTTCCATGCCCCTGCTGGGGGGCATTCCAGACAGTTTCTTTTGGGAATATGCTTAGGAGTAGACATGCTGAGCAACAGAACATGCCACTGTTTGACCCTCTAAGATATGTTCTTTTTCACAGAGGGCATACAGTTTTCACTCCCACCAGGAAAGCACATCAGATTCCCTTATTCACATCCTATCCACTGTTGGAAAGTCACACTTCTTACTTTTTGCCCTTTGAAGGAAAATGAAATAGTCTGTCCCAGTGCTATTCTGTGTGAGTAATAATGAGATTGAATGTATCTTTATACTTGTATGTTGCCTTACCAAGCTGTTACTTATTCATGTCTTTTGCCTATTCTTGTACTGAGTAGTTAGTATTTTCTTTTTGAAATGTGTGTTAGATATTCATAATACTGATCCCTTGATAAGCATATTGATAATAGCTCTTTCAGTTTATACTTGCATTTTAATTCCAGTTTCACTTTTTCAATAGAGTTTTAAATGTTAATGAAACCATACTTCTCAATCTTTCTATAGTTACTATTTTTATCTTGTTTTTTTAAAAAATCATTCCCCACTCCACAGGCAGAAATTATCTTCTAAAACTTTTAAAGTTTACATTTGATATCTAAATTCATAATTAATCACGAAATTGTTTTTATGTCTTATGTTATAAAAATAAAGATAATACAAAAAACAGCAGGTGTTGGCAAGCATGTGGTTAAAGAGAACCCTTATACATTGCTGATGGGATTGTAAATTGGTCCAATCAGAATAGAAAACAACATGGAGGCTCCTCAAAATGTTAAAAATAGATCTACCATATGATTCAGCAATTTCACTTCTGGGTATATACTCCCAAAATGAAAAAAAGATTTAGACAAATTTTCTTTATGAATCATGTGTTTTAAATTAAATTTTCTAGTTTATTTCTAGTGTACAGAAATGCAATTGACTTGAAATTTGAAAAATGAATTTTTGCCTTGCATCCTTATTAATCTCTCATTATTTATAATATTTATAATATTCTATTAATTTACCTATGGATTTATACACAGAAAATTATAACATTTATTTTTCTGGTCTTATTAGACCAGAATTTCCTATAAAACACTGAATATAAAATGGCACCAGTGAGCATTCTCATTTTTGTTCCTGATTTTAAAGGGAGTGCTTCTGCAGAGGAGGGTATAACTCAGTGGTAGAGTGCGCAGTTAGCATGCAGGATGTCCTGGGTTCAATCCCCAGTACCTCTGTTAATAAATAAATAAATTAAAAACCTAATTACCTACCACCCACCCCCCCAAATCTGAAATATGTTAAAAGGAATGCTTATGACATTTTCTTACTTAGGATGGTGTCTATTCTAAGTTTTCTGTAGATACACATTGTCAGGTTAACAATATTCTCTTAGCTCACAGTTCTTTTTGCATTAAGAATAGGTATTAAACTTTATAAAATCCTTTTTATTCATCTATTTAGATGATCATATTTTTCCTTTAACCTGTTAATGGTTTGAATAGTATTTACAGATTTTCTAAAAACTATCCTTTTATTCATAGAGTAATTCTAACCTGGATAGTATGTATATTATCTTTTTATATTGTTGAATTCTATCTGTAAATTTCTTGTTTAGGATTTCTGCACCTATATTCATGAGAAACTGGATATTATACTTTTCCTTTCTCATTTTGTTTTTACCTGATTTTGTATCAAGTTTATACTGACCTTGGCAAACCAGTTAGGGATTCCTTCCTCATTTTCTATTCTCCAGAAAATTTGCTCAAATTTGGAATGATTTGTTCTTTAAACATTTGGTGGAATTTACTTGTAAAACTTTGGAGGTCTCATTTTTTTCTATATATAAATATGTTTTACTACTGGTTTGACTTTTTAACAGTTGTAGAAATACAAAGATTTTTGTGTTTTCTTGAGGTTCTTGGCAAGTTATAATTTTTTGAGATTTCTTTTTGTTTTGGTTAAATTGTATAATTTATTGGCATGAAATTGTTGATGATTTCTCATCTACTATGATCTTGGCCTCATCTTTTATTAAAGTCCCTTTAATATCCGGTGTACTATTTATTTATTCACTTCCCTCCATATATCTCTCTTTCTCCTTTTTGACCAATCTCACCTGAGGTTCCTTTTGAATCAAACTCAGTTCTTTTGATGCCTCCTATTGTCCCTTTATATTTTATCTCATTCATACTCATCCTTATCTATATTATATCTGTCTTCCTGCTGCCTTTGATTTTATTAGGCTATTCTTTTTATAACCTTTACTTTTGGAAAAAACTCATTACTTTTCCATCATTTTTTCTTTTGTAATGTAATCATTTAAAAGCTAAGCAGAACTCAAAACACTGCTTTTAATGTTTCCTACAAGTTTTAAAATGTAGACTTTTGGTTGCCCTTCAGCTCTAGGCTTGAGTTTTTGTTCTTTAACATCCATTAACATTTCTTCTTTGACCCATGGATTAAGTAGAAATGTGTTCTCTAACTTCTCAGTACATGGAGATGTTTTTATTTGTCTCTTTGTTACTACTTCTCGATTACATTTACTGGATAAGCTGTTATACGTGATACCTGTTCTTTGAAATGTGCTGTGACTTGCTTTAGGGTCTTGCACATAGCCAGTTTAAAAAATACTCTGTACGTCCTTGAGCAGGACAAGTATCTGGAGCTCTTACATCAAGCTTGTTCTCAGCTTGTCAGGTGTGTTCTATTCTTTAGTTTTATTGATTTTTTTTTTTTGTCTGCTTGCTATCAATAATAATTGAGAGGAGCTATTTTACAATTTCTCATTTTGTTGATTTATCAACATTCTATGTGGTTTTAACTGTTTTCTTACTACCTACACTTTAAAGCTGTTTTGCTATAGCCATTTTTGTTTAAACTTATTATATCCTCCTAGTGAATTAAGTCTTCAGTATTTTTACTGTAGAGCCACTCCCTATATCCCAGTGATTCTACTCGTTCTTAAAAGATACTTGATCTATGAACAATAGAGCTGCTCTGGCTTACTTTTGGTTATTTGCCTGATGTAGCCTTTTTATCTTTACACTTTATCCCATTAGTTTACTCATTCTTTAGGAATATTTTCTATAAACATATAACTGGATTAAAAATAATCCTCTCTGATAATCTTTAAATTAGATAGTTTATGTTTATAGATGTGCTATGTTTATACATGCTGTATTTACATCTGTGTCCATATAATTGGTTGTTTAAGTATTTTATGATTATGGCTAATCTGGGTTTTTTTTTTTATACCATCTTACATTTCATTTGTCTTGCTTTTTCTAAGTTTCCATCTTCTTTGCAGCATTCATTCTAATTAAACATTTCAGTTATATGTTTCAGTTCATTAACTTTCTTCAAATGTTGGTAATTTCTATTTTATCTCTCCATTTTTTATTCTGACATTGATATTTCCATTTCTAGAAATTCCATGAGTGTTTTTGGTGTGTGTTCACTTTGAGTTTCCTGTTACTCACTCATTTCTGAATCTTTTATTTCTTCTGCTCTATTGTACACAGCCATTCTGTAGTCTGCAGCTGACAGCTCCAGCATCTGCTGTCCTTGCAGACTGAACGTTATTTGTTCTTTCTGCTCTCACTCACAGTGCTTTGTCTTCTAGAATTTCTGATCATCTTTGTCAATTTATTGACCTATTCTGAGCTAGTTCTTAAGGATACTTGAGGGGGTTGGCTTCCTATTTTTGCAGGTAGCTAGTGGGTAAACCTCTCATAAATTTTGGTTTCAAGCAGGAGTGCCTGTTTGTAATTCTCCCATTTCTAGCTGTTCCAAGTTTCATTATCTCCACAGCAGTGTTGCTATAGGGATCCCCCTCAGGGCAACCTCACACCCTCCTAGATGCCTGCTGGTCATGCTACTCTGGCCCCAACCTGTTCCAATTCGCCACTGCTCTGGCTTCAGCATCCTGTGCCTTCATCTTTATGTTTGAGCCTCCCATCTTTGGCTCCTAGATGTTCCACCTCAGGCTCACTTCCCCCAAAGTCTTATTCCTGACACCCAGGAGTGGTCTTCAGCTGCTCTGAGTCCCATTCACTTTAGGTTGTTTGTTCCTGGCAGGGCAGAGTTTCCTGGAGACCTCTCTTTCATACTGAGAGACAGCAATTATCTCAAAGAGTCTGTCCTATCCTATGTGACATTTCAAAGCCTTGGAAGTTTTATGGCAGAGCTATTTAAAAATTGTGTAAAATAACAAGACTTGTGGACTTTTAAGTTACCTCTACATTTCTGGGCCAGGGAGAGTGATTATGAATGTAGTATAGCAAAATGTGGTAATTCTTCTAAATTTGAACATTTTTTATTTTACCTGAATTAGTTAAGTAAAATAGTAATGCCCATAATGAGGCATGTTTAATAAGCTATAGTAATACATGTTTAATTCTCTGAAGAAAATTATGTTTTAAGGCCAATCTGTACTATAGTTCCTTGAGGATGACACTTTTAATTTTAACTCCATTCTAAATATATTTCAAAATTTCAACAGAAACACTTTAATGAATTCTAATTTTTATTGTATACTTGTAAGTAATGACATACCTTTTCTTGTTTTTTTTAAATACAGACCACCTTCTTCTTAGAGTCACATATCACAGATGATTGTAAAAAAAAAACTCTTAAAGTTTAATTTTAAACAAAATTATTTAAATTAATATTTGTACATATATACAAATAGAGGGAGAGAGAGAGAGACTCATTATATTTGGAAGAAATTTTTGACTGGCTACTAAGTTGTCTTTAACATCTATTTTTAAGCAAGGTTACCATGCCAAGAGTAAGTAGGAATTATGCAAACTCACTAACACAGTATTTATAACTATATCCTTAAATTTCCAAATATTGGAAGGTTTCCTGTTTTTTTATCCCTTGGAAGTTTTATTAATGTAGAATTATTTTCCTGTGCTAAAATATCAGTTTTGCTAAACTTCTTTCATAGAAATGCTAGGTTTTGAAGGCATCCATTATTTTCCAGTAATTTTGTAAGAGACAGGGAATCACATAATGTCAGTGGAGGTTATTTTTAAATATAAAAATAGAATACCTTTATATTTTAATTATAAAAAATTATTGTGGAAAGTTTGGAAGAAATAGGAGAGCTTAAAGAATAATATAAAAATCTCTAATTTTGCCACTTAAAAATAAAATAACCATCATTCATGCTTCTTTTCCTTCAAATATTTATACTATACATAATGGGATATATATGAGTACATATATATTCATTAATACTATTAGGGTCATATCGTATATATAGGTATACATATATACATTTCCTCTTATGCTTTTAGGATTATATACATTTCTGATTTTTTTTTCACTTTTCATATACTCTTGGAGTTCATATTATTAAACATTTCATTAAAACGTGATTTTAATTGCTGTAATGAATTCCAGAGTATGGCTATTCCACAATTTATTTGGTCATTTTCCTATTGCTGAACATTTGTTTTCAATTTTCAACTGTTTGAACTAATACTGTGATGGATAGCTTTGCCTATTTCTCTTAATATTTTTCAGGACATGGAATCGCAGAAGCAAAGCCTATGAATCATTTAAAGACTTGATATATTGCTAAATTGCTTTTGAGAAAGGTTTTCCTTGTAACATAGCATGTGGTTACTAAGGTAGCTGACATGACACAACAGGGAGGAGAGACATTGGACCAAAACATCACAAAATGTGTCTCTTTACTGTTTTATCATTCATTTTGGCCATTCAGATATGCCCCATGTTTCGGCTGGTTCATCCCAAGTGGAGACAATCTTGCAGGAATAATTAAAGGATTCATTTAGGGAAAAAGAGTTTCCATTTCAAACACAGTAAATGTTACATCAATACCTGGTATTATAAGTTCATATTTTTCTTGTTAGTATTTCTTTTTCTTTTTTCTTAGCAGAGTACAGAGTTTACAAAACGTTAGGTTATTTTCTCTCTGTATTTAGTAGCTGGAGTGACAGTAATACATAATGCAGGAGATCAACCAAAGTATGAAACTGTGTCCAGATTAAAAGTTTTGGTTCCTGAAATCTTATTTTGCTAGGCAGAGATAGTTAATTACTAATAAATAAATAAATTGGCAATAACTAATGATAAATACATGTGGCATAGCAACAAAAAGAATAGAGGTATTTTCTGTGGGCTGTTTTCATAGGATCATATAATCTGGTTCTTTATGTTTTTGATAAGTTTTGCACAAGATGAAAAGATGTATTTAGTGCTACTGACATCAGATTTTTGAAACACAGCTGCAAACAGAGCATTGCTTATAATTTCAATGAAGCCTAAAGTACATTTCCTTTCTGCTAAGGAAGAGGGTGACAAGGCTGGGTTGGGATTTCACTCTTTGGTTTCCCAGATTTCTCTGGGTTCTCTCAAGATTGCCAGATAAGCTGTGTGTGTGTGTGTGTGTGTGTGTAAGGAAGGGAAACAGGAATTCCTTTCGGAAGAGTGACAATCAACCTTAGTCTGTTGCTGGTTTAGGGCAGATGTTCTTAGCAGAAATCTGCTGTGGTAGATAATAAATGCTGTCGAGTTGCCAGAACTCAGGTTCACATTTCTTTTTGCCTTAATTTCAAAATTGCTGATTCTGTTTAAGACGAAAAGAAACAATATCTAATCTCCCAACCTCTCCCAACTTCCCTTCCTTCTGTCCCATCCGTTAGTGAAGTGGGAACAAACTTTATTATTCTTATTATGCATGAACTTGTTCATTTAGGTGAAACTGAGTCTTCTTTAAATCTACTAAAGTTTCTTCACAACCACAGTAAACCTTGGAAATCTAATCAAAACAAGGAAAAATAAACGATGTCACAAAATCTTTTCAGAAAATTTATGCACAGAGACTAGTTATTTTGTTCTGATTTAGCAGGCATGCAAATTTCTTTTACAAAAAAAGCTTTTGAAGGCCAGCCTTCTCACTATACATTTTGTTTTTATATTATATTTGGGCCTTAAAATTAACTATATGCTGGTGTGGGTATGTGTTTCATTTTTTGGTAAGTCCTTCTCTTCGAAAGAAATATCCTTCTATGACATGTTTCCCCTTGGAAGTGAAGTTACAATGCTGTAAGAATGGATAGCTTTATACACAGTACACAGTTTGGCTTTTATGACTTTATGGAAAAATCATAAAAATTCATTTTCTGAAGCATGTATTTTTGATTTGCGGAAAGATTTAATCCAAATAACAACAGCTCCAGCAATCACATTATCTCCTTTTCTGCACAGGATAGGAGTAAGCCTCTTGAAATGATGGTGCATTCTATGAAAACAAATTTGCCTTTTATTTTTGAATCATCTCATTGTTTGAAAATGTAAAGCTGTCATTTTACGTCCTAATATAAAAAACTGCAAGGAAATGTTTTACTTCCCTTTTTAGCCATGAGAAAAATGTTGCTATTCTTGGTAAAATGACAGTGAAGTAGTACAGGATATCTCAGCACAGAATTCTGATATATCACTAACTTCACTAACTTTTTTGTAGCTTTTTTTCTGACAACTCCTGTCACTAATTTGTGAACAAATTTATACTTCAACAAAAATTTATGCTTGAACAAATATGCTCCAGCTGTATTTCTGCCCAGCCTGAGGAAGTGAGTTAAGTTTCAGGATTCCCGAGGAAGGAAGAGCAGCAGAGTTGTCTCTATGATAATATGTGCAAAGGATTGTTTACAAAAACAAACTGGATAGCATTCTAGCCTTTTCATTATGAAGCATTCTGAGGCATCGTACTTAATTAAATGTAGGTAAATGTTGTTTTGAGATGTCCTGACGAGATAGGAGAGTCTATGGATAGTTTCAGGAGTGGAAATAGGTTGTCTCTTTCTCAGATTTTCATGTGCTGCTCTCACTTGTGAGCCAGCAGCTGGATGCACTGATTTCCCATTGGAGGAATAATGAGAGGTGGTGCAGTGCTTGTGCAAGACAGCGGTGTGTCTCTGGTGACTGGCCAACCCTGACCATCAACACATCCGCATGCTTCAAAGCAAAGAAAATCTCCTCTTCTGTGCATTTCGATTATTGTGCACCATTAACTATGAAAATAAATAACTTCCCAATCTTAGCTAGAAATACAGTCACTTTCAGCAGAGAGATACTGAGAATTCTCTCCACCTGTCAGTATCTTGGACCTTGACCTTAATGAGGCTGAAAAGGATGCCTCTGGTTTTTTGAATATTAAGTCAATGTTTAAAATACTAAAGAAAAAAATTTCTTCATCATGTTACTATATAAAGTATATGCTAGATATATCCTGTTAGTATAAACACTCACAGAAAATTCTTATTCTAGTATCAATGTAAAACAAACCTAGACACATTCTCAAAGTCTAGTGTGCCTTATGGAAGTAGAAACTTGATAAGTGTTTGAGCTTCACTTGAATGTGAAGGAGTGAAGGAACCAATCATCAAATAACAACCAACAAATTACTATACCAATCACTTCCTTTTTATTTCTTTTGGACAGTTGATTAAAAAGGAGAAAATGCAGTATTTAGAGTATTAGAATAGCCTAAATAGTATAAGTAAGGCTGGGGAATGTATGATAATTACGTATATTTAAAACTACCCTCAAGAATTCCTTTAAATCAACCATAGAGATGTTGTAAACACTGAAATTTCATTAAAGGAAAAGAGGTGTCTCACTAGGAAGCAAAAGGGAATGAGAACACACTGCAGGTGATGATCATCCCTCATGTGTTCACTGGGTGGAATGGCCAACTGCATGCCCCGCAATATTTAACTTCTTTATTTCAAAAACAATTTTCTTCTAGCATATACAACTGAGTATGTTGAAGACAAATGTGTGCCTAATGGCAGTCCACTGAATTACTTTTTTTAGTGAAGTATAGTCAATTTACAATGTTGTGTTAGTCTCTGGTGTACAGCATAGTGATTCAGTTTATATATATATATTCTTTTTCATTAGGTTACTACAAGATATTGAAGTTTCCTGTGCTATATAGTAGGACCTTGCTGTTTGTCTATTTTATATATAGTAGTCACTGAATTACTTTTCAATTATAGGCATATGCTTCCCATCAGCATGTCTTTCACCATTGTTTCTATACCACTCTAGCTCTTACTTTCAGAACCAGGCATTTTGGAATATAGTTTACCTTTAATTACTTCATTCGGTTAATTTTCTCCTTTCGCTTAGATTATAAATTTATAATCTAGATTATAAGAAAAGTCTGAATCATATGTTTATATAAGGTAGTTTTTGCCCCATAAATGCTGTTTTACAGGCAGATTAACCATCAAATTTGGGGGTATACTATTAAGAAGAAAGTATATTGTATTTACCTCTTAAATGCATCTTGTTTTGTTTGCTATTCCAGTATTCTATTATTCCCTTTTCTCTCTCTTTCCTGTCACTACACTTTTCAAATTCCCTAAGTCCCAGTCTTGGAGATTTATTCACTCAACAGATATTTACTAAGTGCCCCCTAAGTGTCAGGAACTGCGCAAAGCACTGATTGGGTCAGGCGGGGGCAGAACTAATTATTTTTTGTTGATTCCAATGCATGTCACTGTTTAACAATGGTCAGAAAAGTGTCCTTTTACTTATTTTAGACTGGTAGTATTCATGGAAAATGAACTAAAGCCTGTGCCAGATTCCTTCTCTATGTACCTCAATCCCTGTGGGAAAATCAGAGGTCATCTTTGCACCTCTGCTCACTGCGTGGGTGGGTGGGGAGGAGAGGGTGGAAGTTGTTATGAGACATCCGTGTCCACAAGGATGTACACTTGCCAAATGCTTAACTGGATTCCCGCAGAGGCCAAGGTGAGCAGGAAACAGGCTGCAAGAGTGACGCAGGGGAAGCCTGGTGGAGCTGCTCAACTCCCTCACTTGACCCAAAGCTGCAGAATTAATGGCCGACACCATCAAGATAGAGCTTAATGACATTGAGGGGCCCTTTCCAAGTCAAAAGACTTCCACTTTCCAGAGTCCCACTGCCCTTAATGAGTAGAATCCTCACCCTCCCTGATCGGCTAAGGGTAGGAAAGTCTCAGTCCAGGAGAAATTGAAATGAAGCCAACCAAACTTTTGATTTTTTTCTAGTGACTTAGCATAATTTTCTGCTATGAAGTATGATTTTGGACATACAAAGAAGGTCCCAATCCACCCCTGGGCAGCTTGCAAATGAGGAAATTTTACTATCAGTCTGGCCTATAAACCTGTATTTCCCAAATCCATTGTTTAGAGTTCTAACTTGAAATGCAAATATCCTTGTGTGTGTGATTTACCAGATTTGCTTTCTCAAGACTGGGAGAGCTAAGACTGAAGGGAAGTGGAGAGAGAAGAGGAGGGAGAGGAAGGAGAGATGCGTGAGTCAGGAGTGTCCAGGAAGGAGAGCTGGAGAACTGTACTGCAGACCAATTCAGGCTGTACGAGTTTATTAACAAAACCTGTGTCAAGAACAACTTCATGTGAAGCTATCAGACGTGGAAGTAGAATTTTAACCTCCCTTGGCATCTGTAAAATATGAAATAGCTACCTTCACGATTGAGAACACTGTGATTTCTAGATTCCTTTAAAGTTAAAAAAGTCTTGGAAGCATCACTAATCTAAATGGCAGAGATTGATGTGGGAATCAGATTCTCAGGAAGGCCAGAGATGCTGCAGAGGGAAACCCATTTTCCATGCTGGAAATATGCCCAACCAGTCATTGTGATTAGCTTGGTTTAACCCAAATGACACTTTTACCAAATCTTGCCCAGCAACCATTGCTACACATTCCATGCTTTAATATTTACATAAAAAAACATGTTAATGCTAATCGGCATTGAGGTGTACAGAGGGTTTATTTTACTAGAGAATTTCAAATCAGGTATGTCTTTTATTATTGTCACTATTTTTATTTTGGTGGCTTTAACAATGAAGGTATCAGAGAGGTGAAGTGACTGTGAAGCTACCATTTATCTTCATTCATTCTTTCACTCATTCAGTGATTTATCAAGCATTTCAGTTCACCGTGCAAGATGCTGAGAGTTCAGTTGAGGGGCCCATCTAGGCAGACTTGCTCATGAAGTTTGCAGCCTGTAGGAGACACTGCTTTTCATCAAATAACTGCTAACTTGCGAAGCATCTACAAGGGGCTCTTGGCCTCAATTTGGGGAGCAGATTGATACTTCTATTTCTGTGTCTGCACCTTTATCAAGTTTTGCTTAGGAACCACCATCAACTTTTATTTCATTTCAATGTTATTTTTAAGAAAAGTACCTATTTGTAAATAGGCAGATGAACCTATCCTAATACTTAACACAGTACCATTGATTACATAGTTGTAATAAAAGCCAGCAGCCCAACTATATTGATAACTCTGATACAATCAAACAACTTGAATAAAAAAACAGAACAAAAAATAAAAACAACAGTTATATTGGGACATGACTTTTTCCCCACTTTGGACGCTCTAGGATTGCATTTCTGTGAGTATGTCAGAAAGTTCTGAATGCCCTAATTACCACATAGCCACAAATAAATTGATTTTTTTTTTTTTTAGCACAGAGCAATTCTCTCCAATTTCACTTTTGAAATCTTGGGCTTCTTATAAAAAAATTCCCAGACCCGACTAGAAACATATCCTATTGAAGGACGTGGACTCTAAAGCAGAGAATTCTTGATATAAGAAACTAGGTTCCTTTAAAAAATAATCTGTGATCACTTTTCCCTTTTTATAACATTCTGATGCCATTTATTCTTCCATTTCCTTTTGTTCTTTCTTGGCACTATGTGACTAATGCAATTCACATGGGCTTGTAGCCATGGAAACTATAGGAGGCAGAAATTTAAATCTGTTCACTTGGGAGCACCTTCCACATCACTCATACCTGTCAATTTCTCGGTCACTGATATACTGAAATACATACTTTATCAGAAATTTAAAGTGGAAATCACTGTGATTTTTGTTAACCTCCTGCTTCATTTTTTAAATGGAAAATGGTGGTGTTTTATGAATTATTAATGTACCCAGACTTCCTCGGGGGTACTAAGGAGAAGATGCATATTCAGAGATAAATCCAGGTTGTGATTTCCATGAAAATGTTGAAGAACTGCATCAAACATCTAATAAGTATGTGTTTGTTGAACTGCTTACTCCAAATCATTGTCACCACACTGTAATGGAAACTCCTTAAGGGCAGGGCCCGTGCTTACCTTGCTCTTCACTATATCCCTAACTGCAGAACTGCCGATGCACAGAATATGCTCAGTGAATTGTAACTGAAGGATCGAACAATTGCATGCTGAGTCACGGAGCAGCTATGTTACATGATTATTTAGTAGCAAAGCTAGAAAGAGAACCTCAAAATTCTTGTCTTTCTAGTGTTTTCCTTAAACAAGCTGCCTTTCACTGGTCTCTCATTTTGCTCTTATTCCCTTATTATTTAGCTTATAGTATAACTTTTGCTTCTAAATATAACGAGTAATCAGGCATTTACAGAGTTAATTTTATGGCGATTCACAGATTGCTTATTCTTTCTGAACACTATTCTATCTTCACAAGATCTAACGATATCACATTTTCCTGTTCATTCCAAGCGTAGTTACATCCCCTTTCCCTAAAATCTTGAATCTTTATGGAACAAATAGTTCTGATATTGCCAACAAGCATCATTCATCCTTTATCCAGTCCACTGATGTATTTTTGGATGGAAGAGTTAAGATATTGCAAACCAGTGATGTGCACTATTTTAGGCTTGCAGTCCTCTTCCAAGTTCATTCAAGTTATTGGCAGAAGTTAGTTTCTTGTATTGGAGGACTGAGGTCCCTGTTCTCTTGCTAGCTGTTGCCTGGGATTGTTCTCAGCTCCTGGTGGTCAATCCTTTCCATAGGTAGTTCATAACTTATCTGATATAGAATCCCAAGCCACCAGAAGGACATCCCCAAGCAACCAGCCAGGGGAAAAAAACAATCCTGTTGAAGAGTTCAACTGATTAGGTCAGGCCCACCTTAGATAATCTCCCTTTTGCCTACAATGTAACAGTCATGAAAGTGATGCCTCATTATATTCATAGGTTCTGCCCACACTCAAGAGAACTATACACATGTACACCAGGGGTAGGACTCTTAGGAGTCATCTTAGAATTCTGCCTAAGACTTTACAATTTCCAGTAAGAGTCAGAGGTGTTGAAGGTATAAAGAGAAGTAGATAAGTCAACAGAATCAAAATCCAAGCACCAATTATAGTCAAAACCTTTTCCAACTGGGATGTTTCCCTTTCCCTCAGCATCTTCATTAAATATGTCTCATGAGATGCTACTCGATGTTAACAGAAAAAGTCCATGCACCAATTTGGCAAATTCATAAACTGGTATTTGTTTTTAATTGCATGACCCTTCAGAGCCTTTCATAATCCTGCAGAATCTTTAATAAGGAGCATCTCCCAAACTTCTCTGACCAAGGAACATATTTTCATGTGTTGTCAGATGTTGGGTTGGTCTAGTGCATGGCTACGCTGCTTGCTGACTGCCAGGATTCTTCCTGATTAATCACATTTTCTTTTTAATTAGGAGGTGCCTTTCAGGCACCTAAGTATTTTTACTATCACTCTTGCTCCAGAGCTGTAGTTCTCAACTCTGTGTACAAATTAGAGTCACCTAGAGAGCTTTTAGAAATGACTATTGCCTGGATCTTAATTTCAGAAATTGGAATATAGCTCTCTCATCTATGCATAAACTGAGGCTAATATTTAGAAATATGTTTTAATACTTCAAGTGTTTAAGAATAACAGCCAGACCTAGTCTTGTTGAGGATATTCTATATATTAGGCATTATGCTACAAGATTTGAATCAGTGGCATTTTATTGAATCTTCACCAAAATCCTATGAGGTCAAGATCACTGAATCTATTTTACAGAAGAGAAAACTGTCGAGAAGTTACTAGTCCAAGGTCTCATGGGGTGGAGATAGGATTTGAAACTATCCAGTCCTCCCTCCAAAATCTATGCATTTATTTAATCATTCTGTTACATTGCTTAGTAAATTTGGACTTCTGTCAAAAGAACATAATAGAAAATCTGCAATGATTTCAAAAGAGGTCCTCGCTCTCTGGACATGGTTTCATGATGACAGGAAAAGAAAAGCACCCTGCCAGAATTTAGCATTGTTGCTCATTGAAGCAGGAAATCCCAGTCTTGTTGATGTGAGAGTGTGGAGCTATTGCAAGCTAAATACAACGGCTAGAACTTGGGGCAAGAACTGAGCTTGCCCAGTATACATTTCTAACTGGGTAAAGCCTGCTTCTTTTTACCACCATGTTGAGCTAGTATGCAGTCACTTTCTAGACAAATCATATTACTTATCTCCTGCCAGGGAGAGCCAGCTCTTCCACTGTCTGTAAAAGGAACATCCTTTAATTTCTGCCCACTCTGACTATCTCAGCAAGACATGTGCTGATGGGGATTTGGGGTGTAACTGTTGGGCACCAAGATTCCATAACATAAAGAGCATCAAGCATACATTTATTTCATGTTTAGTGCATTTTTTTCTATGTGTCTTTTAAAAGACTTAGTAACTGAACACATCACCAGTTTCAGCAAGCCAAGGCGGAGATATTAGATTATTATTTATGCTTTGAAAGCACCTTTCTTTCTGACATCCTTTGGTATGTCAGACACATCTTGTCTCATCAACATGTACTATCTCTAGAAGGTGGAGAGTCCTGAGACCTCCTAATAGGTCATGATAATAAAGCCACAAACAGTATTTCAGGATGATGGACCGACAAAAAGAAGCCCTGGATTCCATTCCCACTGTCTGCAATAATTCACTCTGTTCCCTTGAGCAAATATGTAGAATATAATTATAGTTGTGTTCCACCTTGTAGAAACCCGGTGAACAAAACGGACTGAAGGTAATCTTGTCTAGCCTGAAAAAAATAGGTGTTGGTGATCCAATTAACATCAATAGACAATTTGTTGAACATCAGGGCACTGGGACGTTAATAAAATTAACCAAGAACCAATCTCCATTCTCACCAACCTCAATGTCTAGATAAAGCAAGGGAGTACCTGGGAGAATTTTATAAACTCTATTATAAAAATGTAGATTCAAAGTGCTTTGGGAAGATAGCATAGTTGATATTAGACCTTTAAATCCTAACCCCGAAACTTACTTGAATGAGTAAATAGTAAATGACCTAACTCAGATGAGCCTCAAGTATTATCAATCGATGAGCCATAGTAATATCAATCTTTAGGACCATAGTAAAGATAAACTGAAAAGTGAGCTAAGTGAGTGTGAAAAGTGCTCTGGAAAATGGAAAGCTCTTTATACATGCTAGTTGTTGCTATAATCATTGATCCTTAGACTTAGAAGTGAGGGATTCAGGGAGCCTTCAGAGAAGAAGGGATTGTCGACTGAAACAAAATGCACAACCTGAAAGCTTAGTGTTATGTTTTATTGGGTGGACTTTCTGAGGACTCGAGCCTGGGAGGCAGCCTCTCAAATTGCTCTAAGAGACTGTTCCACCGAGGCAAGGGAGAAGCCAGGATACACAGGAATCTTTTTGCAACAAAGACCAGGTAGTTGGAACGTTAAAAGATTACTGTTCATTAAAGAAAACCAGATATCTCAAGTTAAGGAATTTAGTGCTTTCCTATGTGTAGGAAGGTAAGAAAGCCAGGGCTCACTGAAATCATTCCTTTGATATGCACTGAGCTATCTAAGGCCAGTATCCTGTTCCCTCAGGGGCACCACTGGGGGTGGCTGCAGAGGCCAGGCTCCCTGCCTGTCTGCATCCTGAGCTCCCTCTGCTCACTGTTGGGGGCAGTCATAGTGGCTGATGACTTGATGGCCATGGCATCCTTTGTTTACTGATATGGCTGACAATATTTTTTATTCACAGGATACTGGAAAGGTGGATGTCTTAACATCCCACTGATGATTGTGTGCTGTTTATCTGAAATCCAAATGTAACTGTGTCTTCTATGTTTTATCTGGCAACCCTACTTGGAATTTTCTTGGGACCCAGCATTGGGTGAAACTTCCAGGCTGTGTGAGCCTGGCTGGGTGCACTGGGGGTTATTTCCTTCCTATCTTCCTCCTTCACACGTTATACCCCCACATCAGACCAGTTTCTTTTTTCACAGCCGGGATTGCTGACTCATGCTGGGCTTGCGATCACAGGGACCGTGAGTAGGCTAGAATGTACTCTGTCACTCACTCAGAGAGAAGAAAGGATTGCAGCAAATGCCCTTGGACAGGAGCCTGCAGAGCCACCTGGGTCACCGAAACTGCTACATTCCCAAGGAATGACCATGGCTCTGTGTGAGTTCCATCTGAACTTGGGAAAGTCCCTCCGAAGGAAAATGACACTTTAAACACAGGGTAAACTGGCTGTCAACCTTCTCCAAGTTATTTATGAGCAAAGTTTCTTACTCCCTGAAGCTTGTGATATCTTATTTTATATTTATTTTTATTCTCTGAATGAAAGTATCAGCCACGTCAGAGAGTTGGTGTTCGGGGTGTGATTTTTGTTTTAGTTGTGTTTGATTTTACTCTCCAAACAAAAGCACAGTGTCAGTAACCTTTGGCCTTTTGGGGAAGACAACCAGAAGCAGTGAAGACGCTGTCTCTTTATACTGGAGTGGAGGGGCTCCTGTCTAGGCAGCCATCTGTGTGAGTGGTCCCAAAGGGACCAGATTTTGGAGATGCCTATGTTTGGCAAGGATATTGTTTTTATTTGGCTCAACTGTTACAGAGCAATAAAAACCCCACATTTTCTAAAGATGTTTCTATGCAGATAGTATATAAGTGTGAGCAGATGACCACTGTCCCCATGAAAAGCTGTATTATATTTTTAAAATTTTGGCAGTATTAAGTAAAGTCCTGATGGAGCACAATTATGAAAGGCCCCTACAATTCCACAAAGCCAGACCTTGAGGGTCCCCCCACCCCCGAGAGGAAATAAAAGTAACTAAAAGTAACTAAAAGTAACTACAGTATGTTCAGCAGCTCTCCCTAACAAACAGCGTTCCAAATGGCCTGGCTCTTCCCCACAACAGCGCTTCTCCAAATATTTGCTGCAAATACCATTAGGAAAGTTCAACACATGGGGACATTATCTGGAAGAAACTCTTTGACACTGCCACAAAATCACTTCTTTCAAAACCCTGGGAAGTTTCGGGAGATACTGCGTGTTGAGGGAGTTTTGTCTGCTGGGCTCTGTAACAGTGTGCTCAGAGTTGAGTGCTTTTCGCCAGGCATCTGTCATGGCTGGAAAAATCATATCTTAAAAGTGATCAGGTATATGCCTCCTCTTTTAAGAACAGGAGTCTGAGTAATTTATGCTGGTTGTAACCTCAACCCTGAAAACACAGAGTGACTTAGTCCAGAAAGTGGCTCACATCAAAACCTATGAAAGTCAAGAACATTAATAGCATAGGCCTCTGCAATGTTCATTTTCAAGTCTCTCAGATTTAGGATTTTAGGGGCAGAGCAGGGCAATGACTTGAATCCTGGAAATACAGATTTCACCAATCTGCACAACACTATAGTCTTATAAGCAATTATAGACATGTGTTTACATAATTTTGGTGGTAGCCTGGTTTTAAATTGGTTACTCTAGTGTACTAGATTGAAGTAAAGAGAAGCCATATTTTCTAGACCTCTTTTAGATTGTGTTTGTGCATAAATGAGTGCCCGTGCGTGCACACACACACACACCTCTTTTCTAAAAAACAAAGTACTGATCAACAAAGGAAACTTTGAAAATGGAAACAAGTCTCCAGGGTTCCCATTTGCTCTACCTTTGTTCCCTTAATACTTCATTAAAAATAGGAACATTTAGGTCTAACAATAATAATGTAGCTTTATCACTGGAAAAAGTAGGAATCATAATTAATCATACCAAAGAGGGTAGCCTCCCTGCCTCAGTAAATACAGGACTAAGTAGATTCTCAAGTGTTCTTTCTCAGGAGATCCTAGAAGATGATCTGTTTTCTGATACCTGCTATAAAGGGGTTCTCAAGCTTCTGACCTAAAGCTCATTTCTCAGGAAGAAAGAGAGTAAATACAAAAATAATTAAAACATGAGTCTGAGTGGCTGGTATGGGGCCAACTGACCCATTAATAGGAGGTGTGGTCCATGATATATTTAGCAGCTCAGGAAAATGATTAATTTTAATTTTTAAAAATCAGAACTAAAAATGAATATCATTATAATAATGGATATATAATGATGAGTCCAGCTCAGATGCTACTTTTCTTTATACCAATGCAATTCTAAAATATCATTTTTTAACACTTCAGTCTGGAGAAAATAGGGTCACAAGGTCAAAGTGCTGAGAGCCAGGGCAGTCTATTCAGCAGATCTGGGACGGCTCCTCAGGTTAGGAGTTGGTCAGACCCAATGGGGGCTCAGAGGAGGGAAGCACTTTATGGCTTGGGAGAAGCAGGAAGGTCTCAGTAAAGGAGGTGACGCGAACCAGACTGTGAAGGATGGACAGATTCTTAGGTGTGATGACGGGGGAAAGACCGTTCTGGCAGAAGAAAGACATAAGCAGAGACTTTGAAATATAGCATAGACTTATAGGTTCTTAGAAAACAGAGAATCCTTTTTTTAGTTGACTTTGAGTACAGAACATAGAGGACATTATAAAACAGTGTGTGTGGATTGGTTGGTTTGCTTAGGATGATGTTTGAATTTTTTCTTTTTCAATTCTATCCTTAAATGCTCTATTGCTAGCCTTAGTGCAAAATAATTAAACCAGGTCTTTGAAAATATTTCAAACATATTAGAAAGACACCTCCCTTGAAATGGGTGATTAAAAATACAAAACAAATCAGCATGATATGAGAAAGATTATCCCTCCTCTCCCCCCAACCCCCAATCTTTTGTCTGCTGCTTCTGTTTACTTGATTTTCACAGAACTTAGGTTGCTGATATGATCTTAACATTTTAAAATAGAACTAAAACTCACAATGTAAGGGTAATTTTTTAAAAGATGACTGACAGGAAATAAATGCTGGGACTTTCCACCTTAAATCAGAAGAAGCTGATGCTCCTTCAGAGACTGTTTAAACACTTCGTTCTGTTTTACAAAAATCTTGGACTGGGCATTTAGCCAAAAATCTTTTTCTCTTTATCTTTTTAATGAGGTACACCTCAATGGAAATTTAGTGTGGATGTTTTAGGCTCATTACCCTTTCTCCTCAGCTGCATCTATTGCCTGTATTAGATGCCGGGTAATCTTGACAAATGAGAAACAAAGTGCCTTTTTTTTTTTTTTTTTTTTTGATAATTGAGATACGTTCATGTCTCAACAGAGAAGTCTTTAATAAGCTGGACTCCGAGGGACTTTACCACTCTTCATACAACCCCCACTCAAACTGTGGCTTCAGCTGGAAACCCATGTAGTGGGTACACTGAGAGAAGCCATAGTGGCCAGTGTTTCTCCCACAGATAGACTCAAATCAAGTTCCATTTTCTGGCCTAAGAAACAGAGAGATTGGAGGGAGAAGGACAGAGATGTTTTCTGGAGGTCCAATAAATTAACCACAACTTATTATGAGCCTTCTCTGAGCCAGGCTCTGTGCTATGCGTTTTACATAAATTTTATTTAATTTCTCACAACAAACCTGCAGGGTAGACATTATCTCCTTTTTCGGTGGAAAAATGAAAGTATTTGAATTATTGCCAAATAAATGGTACAGAAAGCACACATTACAGAGTTCAGAGGGAAGGGAAAACTCACTGGAATAGGCCTGCCCAGGATGGTTTCATGGTAGAGCTTGAAATACAGGTATCATTTGGACCAGAGAGAGCAAGGAAGGATGAGTAGGAGATCAGAGGGAATGGTTGGGCTCTCGTGATCAGAGACTTGGTTTCTAAAGGGGAAAAGAAATGGAAGATAAGGCCAGTCAGGCAGTTTAGGGACATATTAAGAGGATGACAGGTCACGTTGCTGGGAGCAAAGTCTGAAGCGGGGATTTGGGGCCATGTGTTTTATTATGGGTGCACTGTCAGGAGGAAGGAACAAGGGCAGGAGGATTCACGTAGGGAAGATGCTCATCACAAATGTGGTTTCAGCTAGAGCCTGGTACAGCGTGATGCCGCAGGGAGCTTGGAGCCTGAATAGCAACATAGGGTTGGTCTCACCTTGAAGCAAAGAGCAACAGCCTTTGGCCCCATGTACCCCTTTGGTTGTGGGCTGCTCAGAGGAGTAGGGAGCTCACTTCTGGGGCTTCCATTGGTCTGAAAGCAATTCTCTTGCGAAGGGGTACCTGTCAACAGTACACAGATAGCACTCAGTAGCTGAGGAATAGCACAGGTTTTATAAAAGGGATTGGGTGGGACCCCAACAATGTTCACTCTAGAGGGATTCAAATGCCATGCTGTGGAGTTTGGAGGCTTCCTCACTGAGCGCTAGTAGACTATTCAAAGAAGCTGAGGAGGGGATTTCTAGGTCACAAACCTATCCTGGGATGAACAATATTGAGTGTTAGGAAGAATAAATGACAAGAATAAGTCAAGAAAAGGACAAAGACCCTTTCTTAGACAATAATGATAATAATATCTAGTATTTACTGGTCATTTAGTGCTCTATGTGGATTATCTCCATTCCCAAAATTTTCTCCCAAATCTTATAGATAGGGAAAATGAGGTTCTGAAAGGTTAAGTAACTTGCTCAAGTTCCAAGGCTGGTAAACAGAGGAGTCAGAGCAATCGTGGCTTCACATGGCTTGCCAGTAGGTAGAACTCAGTAATTGTGTGTGGGGAGGGAGGCCATTTGTGCTAGTTTCCTGTGGTCACTATAACCAATCACTATGAACTTGGTGTCCTTAAACAACAGAAATTTATTCTGATAGTTCTAGAGGCCAGAAATCACCTGAAATCAAGGTGTCAAAAGGTGGCCATTTTTTAGCCTACCACATGGTAGAAAAAAAAATCAAAGACTTTTGAAGTCATGTGACCAGAATATCATTAATTTAAAAAATGAAGACAAGCAAGTGATTGGATTAGAGAGAAACAGAGAGGTTTGGTTTGGGATGTACTGAGTCTGAAGTGTTGGCTGAACATCCAAGTGAACAAATCCAGAAGGGAGTGAGAAGTCTGTGACTGGTGCTAGGAGAGCAGCGCATTGGGGCAGGAAGGGACGGGTGAGGCTGAGACTGTCACCATTATCACCCAGAACACTGCCTGAAGCACGAGGGCTGGCCTCTCCTGTCCGTGCGGTGTGCCTTGCCTGCCTGCTGTTCCTCTGGCGCAAGATAGCACTTACTCAGAGCTATGCTCTGCGTGTTCCTGTGCCTCCTGTGATCTGTTCTTTCATTTGATTTGCAAAGTCCAAGATATGTAGCACAGACCCATGTCTCCTCTTGCTTTGAGATCCCCATCTAGTTCAGCCTTTCCCCTTTCACTGTGTGCCCACCTCTGTCATGTCCAATCCTTTACTTGTCTTTTCTATTCTTCTTTGCATAATGACTATCTAATTATGGGTTTTATTTTCCTTATCTGGTGGCCTTAGTAGGAAATAGTGCCTATCATTTACACTATAAAGTTCTTCCTGTTTCCTGTATCAAAGCTCCAACATGGGTTCATCTGCTTGTCATTCCTCATTGTTCTTTCAGACCACTGAAAGACAACTATCCCCCCAAACTCTTCCTCTGAGATCTATAAGGACTATTCATAGCTTTATCACTCTTCATTTCCAAAACTGCTTTCTACTGTGTATGTCTTTCCAGAATCAGCCTCCAACTTCCCATAGAACTTTAATAGAGAAATTCTACTTGCACATTCTATCCCAATGACACTCCTTTTAAACTTAACTGCTTTCCTTCTTTATCCTTTTCAAAGCACGTCCCATCTGTCCTTCTCCACTCTCCATTTATGTCAGTACAGATGCCAGTCTTTTGAAGGCTTTATCTTGCCTATTAAAAACATCTGATTATACTTAGATCTTTATGCAGCTAGAATATCAAGCTATGAATTACATTCCTCCTATGGTCCACATTCTGTGCTCAACACTATGGGATACAAGATGAATCTGACACAGTACTTGTGTTTACCAAGGTCACAGTCAAGTAGACAAGGTAAGTACACAAGTAACTCTCATGTAAGTAGAGTATGTTGAGTACAAAAAGACAAGATGGCAGAGAGAGAGGGATCTCTCTCTTCTTCTTTTTATAAAGTCACTAATTCCATCACAAGGGCCCCAACCTAATGACCTCATCTAACCCTAATTACCTCCCAAAGGCCTCATCTTCAAATACCATCACACTGGTAGTTAGGGCTTCAATATATGAATTTGGGGTGGGGAGGGACACAGTTCAGTCCATAGCACCATGGTACAAAAAAGGAAATAAATTGGAGAGGTAGATTGGGGTTAAATTGTAGAAAGTTTTAAAGCTAAGGCTAAAGAATTTTTATCTTACTTGATAAGAAATGTGGAACCATTAAGGATTTTAGAGCAAGGGAGTGCCATTACTCAGCACAAAGTTAATTCTGTAAGCACTTAGTATGTTGAAGGCACTGCCCCTAGTATGAGTAGACACAACTCTATAACATGATTTTAACTTTAATAAACTCAATTTTAGTGGAAATACAAGACAACATATATACATATATATATACATACATACACATACATATACATATATACACACACATACATAGTTAATACATAAGCATATATTATTGATGATAGAGTTATTAATGAAGTATAGTTTTAGTCTAAGGGAGTCAACAGTGACCAATGAAGTAAGGGTGTCTTTATAGAGCTGTGTTTGGGACATTAATGTGGCGGTTGTTGTTAGGAAGGTTTGGAAGGCTCAAAGAATGGAAGCAGAGAGGTAACTTTGGCTTTTACTAAGCCATAGTCTAGGTAAGAAGTAATCAAGACCTGAAATAGAGCAGTGGCTCTTGGAAATGGCCATGAAAGACACTGAAGAGGTGCAACTCATATGATTTGGCAAACTGAAGTGAGAGGGGAAAAGCTGAAGTATTTTACAAGATTATTTTGAGGTTTTTCCTCTGACTGCCTAGTTATAGAATAGTGTCATGAATGGAAATGAGAAGGTTGAAAGCTTGTGTTTAGGTACAAATTGAATTGGGATTTGAACTTGAGTTTATAGTGACTCAGGCTATCTAGACAGGGGTGTTAAAAGGTAGTACTGGAGCTGAGGATAGTAAGACCAGAGGTGCAGAATTGGAGTGATCAGCTAGAAAGGATCACTTAAGCCTTGGAAGAAGGTGTGATCAGGAAGCAAGAACAGAAGCCAAGGGTAGAGCTTGGGAAACACCCACATTTATTGACCTGGAAGAGAAGCCAGAAAGAAATTAGGTAAAAGGCAGCCAGGGAGATAAGAGTAGAACCTAAGGAGTGTGTCACAGAGAGGGGAGTTTTTATATGGAGGGTGATCAAAGGAGAAAGGATGAGATCAAAGAGGTTGAGAACAGAGCTGCGTCGGTTACTTTGTGCTGATGGGTTACCATCATAATAATAGTTCTGACAAGTTTTGATAAAGTTGTATTCTGAGGAGTTTCTAAGTGACAAAAGCTGGAGGGGTAAAATAAGACTATCTTCAACATTTTGATAGCAGGAAGGATTGGGTGAGGAAAGATTGAAGTTTGATTTATCTGAGAATAATAATAAATAATTAGGTATTTAGGACATAACAGACTGTTTTATAAGTGTGTTATATGAATTTACTCTCTTAAGTCTCATAATTCTATGAAGCAAATTATTTTTGTAACCTCCACATAGACTTATCATACAACTGAGGATCAGAGAAGCAAAGTAACTTGCCCAAGATAACACAGCTAGTGATTAGCTGAAGAGCTGGGACTGAAGTTCCTGTAGCCTGACTCCAAAATTCTGGGTCAGGAAAAAGAATTTTGCTCCTGTGCAAACTGTCCAGTATGTCTGTAGATTTAGGGAAAGAAAGAGAGAGTAAAGGGTTGCAAACAGCAAAACAGAAAGGATGATTCCAGAGATGGTAAGGCATTTCCACGCTGTCTTCATTAACACAGATTCCAGACTCCCCTGTTCCTCTGACCCTCTCCATCTCTGCCGTGCCATTTTCCAGTCGATTATCACTTCAACTTTCTGGTTTTTCAATTCCCATTTTCTGTTTTATTGAGAAATACACAAAATATGCAGACTCTACCCAGTGCATGTTTAGTAATTAGCTATTTCCCCTCTATTTCCTAGAAATCTTTCTTGTCATTTCTTGTGGGTTGCCTCACTGATTCCCTACAATAGCCACTGAAAAACTATATTTCAAACAGCAACAAAGTCACACTCTCTATCTCATCTAATAAATACCACATACTGTTATCAGGTCAACTTTTGCAAAGAATAAAATCAGCACTCTCTGTGGAAACCTGAAATGTTTCCCCATTGCCTATAAGATTTCTGTTCAAATTCCTCAGCATGTGATTCAAAGCCCTCTGAAGTTTGATCTAAATCTTTTTACTCCTTCTATTTATTACTCCCCTACATTCAAAACCATCCAGGATACTCATTATTTCTGGAAGTGGCTGTTATTTTCTTCTTTGGGTCTTTGATCTTGCCATTCCCTTAGTCTTAGATGCCCAGTCTGTCACTTTCATTCACTGAAATGCTAACTACCCTTCCATTCCAAAGTCACATGTAACCTCTTTGAGAAGCTTGATGGTTCCAATAAGGAAACTACCACTTTCTTTTCTGAACTCAAAATATAACAGGCAAAACACAGATCTTCTTGCCATAGAACTCCCATACTTTCACCTTTATACTTACTTGGAATAAGGGCCACAGAGAAAGTGACAAGGGGTAACTTATCCAAATGCCCTTATCATTTACATACTCCAAAGTATTTTGAGGGTCTATGGTAGGCCTAACTTATTTTTCAACTTCCAGTAGAACTGACCACAGTGACTTGTCCTTAGCCTACTCAATAATGACTTATTGAATGAATGAAAGAGGCTTTTAGATGCAGTCATGATGATGAAAATAACACAATTAATACAGATTTTTGATGTTGATTCTATTTTGGAGTGCAGAGAATTCCCCCCTCCAACCACCCAAATTGTATTAATATGACATTTTCTACTGTAATAAATGGTAGGATTTTCTATGAATTCTGCCAGTTGCTTATAGGTAAGTACCACCAAGCAATGTCAGCATTTATATGATAAAGACATAAGTCATTTGACTTATGATTCTAATTAGAAGAAAAACACTAGAGAAAATTTTAACCCTAAACTCATAAAAGGACATAATGTCCTTTAATGACAAAGTTTATAAGTTTTATAAATTCAGAAATAGTCATTTTTGACTTAAAATTTTATGAACTGTAGCACATTGAAAATGTATCTGAATAAAAATATAATAGTTTCAATTTAATTTTTATCTGCCAAGGCCTTTTATTTCCAAAAGCAGATAATGTTGGTGCCTTAAACAAATTAAATTGGACTTTGCTAATTTCATTCTTCAAATGTGTGCCAAATGATTTGATTTTGAGTCAAAATTATTATGTAATTACATTTAGTGTTCAAAGTGCATATGGGTGAGTTATATAAATTCCATGATGGTTAATTGGTTTGCATTAAATTATTTTTTCCATGGTCTATTTAGAAGAAATGAATCCAAATCACTAAACCAATTACAATTAAACATTGACTAACTGGAACCTAAAATTGGATAATGTTTGCTGCAATCAGCTTTTATGAGAAAGAAGCAAATACCAAGACCATAGTTTGGAAATAATTTATCCTCCCTGGCCATGCAAATTCCATGATGTTGTCTTGGGTCCTCTACCAGTTAATTCTTTATTGCTGCAGTACTTTCATCTTCAATTTTGTTTTTGCAATAACAAATATTTACTGAAGGCACTATAGGCCATGTACTATAAATCCATGTTGAAAAATTAGTCTTTGTAATGAACATTCTCAAATACTTCAAGGACCTCAAATGCACATTAAACTATATTCAGTGTACTGTGCTTATAAAGGCAAGAATATGGATGGTGGCATCTATTAGAATGCACTACTGAGATTCCTGTCGCATGAAATGTAATTGACTACTGGTCCCAGTTGCTGCCCCTCTGGATCCACCATGCTTCTCACAAGATGTTTCTAGCTAATGACTGAGCATGGCCAGAGCACCAGTGCAAGACCATTCCTGTGTGAACTTAGGACTCTGATAGGCATCTTTGGCTCAGGTTTCCCTATGGGTCTCTCTGTAGAATGATGCTCCCGCAATGTACTTTTCCCTCCTTCTCTCTCTCTTGTCCAGCTCAGACTTTCATTGCAATTTGAGGGCTCTCCTGCCTTCTCTGGTTCCTCCCTTTTATCCTCCACAAACTTTTCCATAAATCTCTCGTACATCTCTACCAACTTGGCATCCACATCACTGGAAACTTGAAGTAACATGTGCTGAGGCTCTCAAAACCTTGTTACTTAAAGTGCAACAGGACTCTGACTTCCCCTGAGACCTACTGAATTAGAATCTGCATTTTAGTGAGATACTAGGTAATTCCTATGCACAGTCAAGTTTGAGCAGCACTGCTCTAAAATTATGGGCCAATCTAAACAAGTTGACCCTGTAAATGGATTTCCTTATCTTCATAACACCAACATTTCATAGGAATACATATACCCAGAACATGTCTATCATCTGCTTAATTGACATTTGTTATAGTGAACTTGAATAATGGCAGAAAGACCACACCCTTAGTCCTATAAGCCCTGAGATATGCAGCTTCGCTCTGTGGATTTGCTCTTGGTATTATTTGCAGACTGACCAGCTAGATGATGATCTCCTCCAGCTCATCCTGCTGGATGTTACTTCTGTTCACCAGTATGATACATTTGAGATTTCTCTATTTGCCATACATTCAGAATCAACTGTGGTAAAGATTATTGGTTGCCCATGTCAGCACCTACTTCCCTTTATCCTTAAGAACAAAATCCAAATTTTTGTTTCTCACACTGCCATCAACTAAAACACACATACACAAACAAGTAAACTAACAAAAACCATATTGTGCAATTGTCCTGACTGCTGGTGTGGGAGGTAAGTGGACTTGTTGTACAGGGTTTCTAGCATTCTGAAGCATTCTGAAAAGGGAGGGCAAGCCCTACTCCTCTCCCTTCTTCCTTTTACCTGGAACACAGATATGACAGCCAAATTTCCAAAAGCCATCTTGGACTATGAGGCAATGCATCAAAAAGCAGCGAAACAGGAGGAAATTGAATTCCTCATGACCTTGGAACTGGCGATTCAGTTCCTTGGGAATTCTTTAATCTGAGATGAAAAGAAATTTCTATTGTTAAGCCACTATTATCTTGTTTTTTTCTGTAACATGCAGCTAATCCTAACATAAATCACACAACCACTAGTGAGCCCAGGCAATGACTGAATAGACATTTTACGTTAGAAAAATATGGGTGGAAATTTTGGTAGGGGAAAACAGAAAAACAGGGGACAGCGCTGTGGAATTTCGTAGTGTTTTTCTATAACCTTTGTGTTGCTTTAAGGAAAACAAACATGTTGCAATGAATACTTTTTGCTGTAAAATGTCTAGTGGGTATAAACAGGAACATTTCCTTATTTAAGTTTCTGTGTGTGTGCTCTCTTGAAAAATAACTCCCAGTAAAGGAAAATGTGATTTATACTCATTTATTCATTTATTTGTTCATTAATATCATCATTAAAAGAAACATAAATTGCCTATTTTGTATCAGGTACTTTACAAGGCATTGCAAAATTGAGGAAAGAAAATAAGAGGAAGGAAAGACAAAGAAGAAGAGAATGGTTGTTGGTACTTCTAGGTGTGAGAGGAGGGAATCAGGGCTGAAGGAGGTCATGCCTAATGGCCACAGTTCTTTTTACGCGATGTGGAATGTAAGATCACTGGCCAGCCATTGATACTTCTACTGCTCTCCCACTGAAGATACTTTAATGGAGAAATTAGCACATGTTAGACTTTGTGAGAAACACAAATTTTTGCAAGGTAAATTTTGACCTTTGAGGAAGTTTTCAATCTAGCTGGTTCCAAGATATGTACGTATAGACTGTGCCCCACGATGGAAGGCAGACATGACCACTGCCAAGTAAGTCCAGCAGGTAGTAAGTACCCCTGAAATTCCATGGAGAGGAAGGTTACTATAGCCTTCCTTCTTGGAAGAGGACTTCTGTTGGAACTGTGAAAAATTGGTAGGCTTTAGATAAACAGCAAAGAGGTGAGCTGGCAACAGATGACAAAAATCAATGTAAGGAGATGATGTGGCATTTCCCAAGTGGAAAGTTCTTAGAATCATCTGAAAACTATAGAGGAGGCATGAGTAATTTGCAAGAAGACTAAAAACTTCATACTGACTGGGAGGAGACAGATGCTGGGGTGGCTATTTCTATGAAATCAATCTGAGCAGAAACGCCTTAGGAATGGCATTATCTGCAGGTTTTGATCTCGTCACACTGAGTCACTTTAAAGGAAGTGACCAGTCCCTGGGGAGTGCTTGATGAAACAGGATAGGATCACTTTTGGTTTGGGGTCCCTTTTAGTGTGTCAGGAAGCTCAGGGAAGGATGATCATATACTACATTCTTGGTTCCTATCAAACCCAGCCATGCTGACAGGAAATTCCAGAGTGGAGTTGGGTTTTGTAGCACTGAGCAATCTGTCTTCACGTACACAGACCTGTTTATGCTCACACCTACTCCTTTCAGGCTACCATCACCAGCACAGCTATGGAGGCCACAAAACAGATCCATGAGAGAGTCAGTGAGGCACCAGGATTCCTTGTATCTAATGGTCAGGGGTTTTGCCTGTGGATTTGTGGTTTTCATTGTTCTTCTATCAGAGGAATTTCAAATGACTACTTTCAGCCTCAAAGCCAGGGTTACAATGAATAAGCAACAGATGAACATCCATCTTGGCAAACATCACACACTTGATCCCCATCTCAAGCCTTAGGCTGAGCATACAGCTGTCATAAGCTCCCATGGTGTCTCAACCAACTCTAGAGTCCTGGGAGATGGGCAGGTGGGCGAGGAGCACCGTTTGTAGAATGCCAGCTTTCTGAGATAGGTGCTTGGGATAGCAATAAATTAGTGGGTAGGAAAAGGACTTACTATACTAATAATTTGTGCAGGGTGTATCATTACAACTGGGCAGAGGAGGCAGGCAGCTCCCTTGTTTTCCATTACTTACGTGGGTTTAAGAATTTTCTCTATGCAAAACAAATGGGCTGTACCAGAGAAAAGCTACCCATGCATGGGGTCTTTTGCAGGCTCTGCTGAGACATTTATTGACATTGGTTTTGAATGCAAAATGCCTGAATTGTAATTCATAGCATTGGCAATGTGCTTAACATCAGGGTGTGTGTCTCTGTGCACATGTGGAGAGTGAGGTTACTCTGAGATGTAATTTCCCCATCCAAGATGGCTCACTTATTTTGATAGCTGTAAAGGCACAAAAGAGAAGGGCATAGCCTTTGGTTGCAGGTGTTCCTAGGCGAGTGCAGATTGGCGGGGGCTGGATGGTGGAAAACCTGGAGACTTCCTCTCCAAATAGAAGCTGGGAAATCATCCAACACGTCCCACTTTCCTGAGGGGAAGCAAGATGTGGGGACAGGAAGGCTGTGTCAATAAAGCAGTATGGCAAAGCCTTTTGCAATTGTTTTTGCATCATAAATACTCTGCAGTCAAACTTATGAAATTTTGGTTCTGAACAATTGTAATTTGCTGATATTCTTCAACGAAATTGAAGAGGAACTGAGTTTGTCGTCTCTTCCCATGAAATCTTCTGTAAAACAACACAGAAAGGAAACCTCAGCATGGGAGCCACCCTTGTCACACCAAGAGTGCTAATTAAGGCATGGAAGATTGTGCTTCCGCGTCACAACTGCCCAGAAAGAGGAGGATGTGCGCTTCTCAGGAGGGGTTTCCTGCTTGCGCCAGTAGCCTCAGCTTCTGGGACCTTATTGACCTTGCCTTAAGAAATAACCCATTCCACGATTTCAGAGTTGCTTCCCCAATCTCCATGATGCCTTCAAAAGACTCTAGGATAGCCTGCCTTTTCCCTCACCAGCCCTGGTTCCCCCAAACACACCATCTCTCATTTCTGTCATTCAATTCTTTTGGGTAATGACAATTGAATTCAGTCCAGTCCTTCCCAACTCCATCAGCTCCTCCCCTTCTTCCTCTGATTATAATGTCTCAAAACATCCCTCCCCTTGTCACCCCTCTGTAGCAGCAGCTCCTTCTGAGAGACAGCAGTCAAAGAGGACACAGAATTATTCTGCTTCCTGCTGCTCCTGCTACTACTTAACTCCATGCCCAGATCTAGAAGGCGAGCAATGTCAGGATACTTTAAAGAAGGCTCTTGGGCTGGGAACTCGAACCTAATGTGACGACACCTGAATCACTTTTTGACAAAACCTCTGAATCAAAATAGCTTGGTCTCTGTAGCAGGTTAGTTTCCGATTTTAAAGAATTAGAATTTAGTGCCACGTTGCATCAGAAGCGAAGCTTTGTGTCCTGGCAGAGGTGTGGAAGAAACATTAAGGGCAGTCCACTGCATTAGGCAAAGCTACTGAAGGAACATGCTGGGTGAAAAAGAGGGGGAAAAATTGGTGAAAAGGTTTTTAGCCTAGGACTTGTAGAACTGCCACGTATTTTATTTTCTCCCAGTCCTTTATCTAGTCAACAAATATTTACTGCTCACAAACTATATGCCAGACATGGTTCTGAGTAATGGGGATATAAGACAAAGCAATATCAGAGGGAAAAAAATTGCTAGAATAGAGCTTGTATTCTCATTCAACACATATTTATAAAGCATATACATGTCCCTATTTTCCAGGGATAGCCCTGGTTTCCTCCTACCATTTCACATCATTATTATTACTTCACCTTTTCACTCCAAAATTTCTCCATTTAATCACTAATTTACACAGGCATGCTGCCTCTTACACATCAGGAGCTCTGTGAGGCAATGGGCCTGCAAGAAGAGCTGGTCTTCAGGAAACTGTTTAGCAAGGTCAGCAAGCACATAAACAAAATAATTACCATTCGAAAGTGCTCTAGTACAAATAAGTGAAAGTTGCTGAAAGGATGTGCCTGTATCTTTAAAAAAAATAGTAGCAGCTGGCTGGAGGATAAGGGGGAAAAAGTAAAGAGGTAGGATGAAACAGGTTAGAGTTACTATTTTTTTTTCTAACTGGAATAGACAGAAAATACAGTATTTGCCCCTAAGTAAAAACAATGAAGAAAATGACCCACTTGGGGAAGTGTATACAGTACAAGGACCAAAAAATTTGAATATGGCAAGAAACCAGAATTTGCTAAAAGGAAAGCATATAGCTGACATAAATATATTTTTAATATATGCTTTTAAATATCTTCTGTCTTTTTTTCCCACACTCTGGGCTCCATCTCTGTCGTATGTATACACAAACACAGCTGAAGAATGGAACTTACAGGTATACGTGTATACATATTAATGTATTTGCTCCATATTTATATATATTCCATTCTTCAGCTACGTGATAATCTAAGGTAAGGGGTGCCTTGTCTAAGAGACACCCAGAGAGTGCAGACTTCTCCTGAATGCTTTCTAAACTTCAGTCTTTACTTTGAATTTTCCTCTCCCCTTTTTTTCCCTGACTTTTTACTTTTCTTCTCTGAGAGAATTTTGGTTTTCTCTCTTTTTAGAAATAGCTCAACTGTATTAACCAGTCCCTTTGCGGACACAGAAGGCCTTTTTGTTGCTTTCTGGGCAATGCCCATGAGGGGACTGACTCTCAAAATTTTCCCTTCATCGGTCACATGCTGCCAGCTGGACATGGACTTGGCATCAAGCTCCCCACTTCTCCTTCCTTGACATGAAGGAAAACATCTGACTGCATGAAGCCATTGAGATTTAGGGGGCATTTCTTATAACCTCCAAGTTGATTACTTAAAATAATACACTTTCACCTCCTCCTCACCTTTCCCAGTGAAGTTCTGCAACCTTTAAAGGTGCACATGGATGGTTAGAGAAGAATCGTGCTAGTCATTCTCCCATGCTTTCTTTTCCTACTCTGGAACTGGCCTAGGTAGATGAAGAAAGCCCAGGTATTGAGTTTACTTTGTTCTTCAATTTTCAGTTTTGTTTGTGGCCTATTGGAAGACGTCCTTTTCATGGGCCTGAGTGACCCCTCACTTGATCTGATCATTCCATTACTCAATTCTTCCTCCAGTGTTTATCAGAGAAACAAATCACATTGTATGAAGATATCAACTTCCACTCCTTCTTTATTATTCAAATTTTATGAGCACAAGTAATGGAAAGAGCAATGAACTGGAACTTGTTTCTTGGTCACTCTCACTATCGGGTGCAGTTTTGGGGGCCCCCTGAACCCCTCTAGTTTGAACCTCCAAGCTGACCCGTTAGGCTCACTACCCCCACAGTCTTCACTCCATTATCCACACTCCTACTAAAGATGTCTCTGCTTTGAGGCAGAAGCCAGAATTTGTTTACTTATTAAACAAACTTTGAGCCTTAGAGACCAGAAAGTTCTTGAGATCCAGAGAGAAATAAAACAAAAGCCATTGCCTTAAGGAGCCTGCAATCTGGTGGCAGAGAAAAACTTGTCAACCAAGTATTGCAATAGGCATTTGATGGAAATATGAACTGATAGTGAGAGAGAGGGCATGAGTAACTATCCAGGATTATCAGGAAGGGTTTCACAGACCACTTGGCATCTCAGCTGGCTTCACAGGTTGAGAAGCCTTCATCAGGAGGAATAGGGAGATAAAGAGAGCACGCTAGGCACGTAATACTATAAATTCAAGGGAAACAGAAGGAAGCATGGCACATACAGAGAACTATGAGGAATGTATTATTGTTGAAGCATAATGTTTGTACAGATTGAAGAAATGTGTGGGGCTAGATTGAAAGGCTTTAGGAAGCAGCCTAAGGAATCCCAGCTTTATTTGTGGGGAGGGGGCTGGTCTTTAAATAGTGCAGCTGTCACAATAAACCCATGATTTTGTTTCTAGTCTTGTTATGGCTTGACACCATTTTGTCATTTAAACTGTGTGTGTCTAGGGTTTTCTATGGTCCCTTTGAAGCTTCCTTAGCTATGATTTCATGTTTGGTGAGTCAGAGGGAAAAAGGATCAGGAAGCACTGAACAATGGGACTGGGAATAACCATTCTCCCAGGTTGAAGGCAGCTGATAAGGTCAGAGGGTGGGGCCTCCCTCACCATCCTGCACTGGCCAAGCAGAGGCAAACTCCATTTTTCTTTGGAAGAGCAGCAGTGTTGGAAGGTATCAGACACAGGGACACCCTGCCCTCCTTAACACCATCATCTGAACATGTATCTACTTTAGTGCCATATACACAGTGGGTGCTCAATATATATTTATTGTTAATAACTACACTCGCCTCCCTCAAAATACTTATAAAAGGATTAAAAGCAAGGTGTAGTCTTCACAACTAAGACTCCCCCAACTAAAATATATTATCATAATACAGGCATATGTGTAACTTTTAGATGTATAATAGGTACTTTCTTGTCAAATAATGTACTTTGGTCTGTAAATTTGGAAATACGTAATTATAGACCTAGAATAGTGTAGCTGGAAGGAAGCTGAGAGTTCATCTAACTCCTTATTTTTATTGATGATGAAACTAAAACTCAGATATTTTGCCAGGTACTAAAAATCTAATAGGATTTTTAACATAAATGAAGCTCATTCCAGTGAATTTATATCTATTTCCAATAACATCAAAGCTTCTTAACCAAATAGCATTGCTTTTACCTTTAAAATTATTGTCAGTAATGATCTCAGGATTCTTCTTGGTTCATTATTATTTTCCTCAGTTAAGAAGTTTTCAACTAGACTGAAGTTCTATGAAAGGGAGAGATTTTGCTCTTCTGAATAGTGTGTGGCACATATATGTGTTCAGAAATTCTCGTCAAAAGAGATTTAGCCATACCTTCTCCAGTTCCTGCAAAGTCCTAACATTTCTCTTAGCTAAACATTAGAGATGTTCTCTATATTTTATTTAAAAAAATGTTTAAGTGGCAGTTTCTATTTAACTTATTATTTATTTATGGGGGGGGAGGAGGTAATTAGGCTTATTTATTTAGTTAAGTTATTTTAATGGAGGTACTGAACCTCCATTAGCATACACAGGACCTTGTGTATGCTAAGCACACACTCTACCACTAAGCTATACCCTCCCCCTAGAGATATTCTTGAAGGATATTATTGAAGGAAGAAATAAGCCATGTCTACAATGTCAAATACTACTTTAAAAACAATCTTTTCACATTGTCTGGAAGCTATTACCGGTGGATTATTCAGGTAGAAACTTCCAGTCTATCTATGCTGACTCTGGTGGACTCTGTCATGCAACCATGTGATGGCTGGTGATCTCTTGCATTTATAGGGAACGTTAGGGTGACCAGAGAAAGCTGCATATGGGTTTTCTTTCCATCTTGAATGTTCAGCTCCTTTTATACTGACCCTGGAATGGAAAACAGTTCTCTTAAACTTGGCTTTTGGGTGTTCTATGAATGTTCCAAACATTCTAAAATCTCTGAGCCAGTGAATCTCAAAGATGCCAGATGAAGAAGAATGCACACTATTTGGGAGCCATGGTAAATAATGGGAAAATGATATTAAATAAAATATAAAACCTATTTAATCTATTGTTTTCTGCAATACAAACTACACAATGCCAAGCTTGTAAGACTCTCGGCTGGTTGGGAGAAGCAAAAGATAGACTAGAGATGGGGGTGGTGAGAGTATGCAATAACACGTGAATTCACCAAAGCCCAGGATGGGAATTAGCTTCTAGGCAGAGCCCATTGGAGAGATGGAAACTGTCAATCCTATGCAAAGTCTGCTAAGTTGTGATAGTGCCGCCCAGCTCCTGGTAACTGCTATTTATAACAGGTTCAGCTGGAGAATGTGATCCATCTTCAAGGATAAGATCAGGATGGTTCGGGAAATGGCTGTCACATTGTTGACTTTCTCATGACCTTCCCTCCCATGTCACCCGTCAGGTGCTTTCAGAAGAGTCAGCCCAGAGAGAGGGGGCAGGGGGGGGATGGGAAGTCCCCCAACAACAACAACAGTTAAGTCTGATTTCTTCAGTTGATAACCCGGGAATAGGACCCCATGGAAGGCATCAGGATAAACACCTTCATGTTCAGGAAACAACACATGTCACGTGCTGATCACAATCTCTTGCTCCATGCCTGTTCAGGGAACACGTAAAGCTAAACTTGTGCAAGTTTTCCAGAGTCTCAGGAGTCACCTCCAAAAACTCAAGTAGAATAAATGCAAAGCTTTAGGTCGGGTATGTCTATCACAATAACCTTTGTAATTACCCATACTGTAGAAAGAATTGGGAAGGTGGGTTCAGCCCTCACAGGAGAGCAGAATAGGAAGCAAGGCATTGTTTTGGAGTCAAACTTCAATGATCCTTCTTGGGAGGAGTGGTGATGGTTAGAGGTGGGGAAAGAATAACTTTTAGTTTATAAAACTTATTTTTGTGACTTTGTTGTTCTGGGAGAATACACTCAAAGTGGTTCTGTTCTGATTAGTACTCCTGCCACCTTGTCGGGTCATTTCTATTAATCATATCACTTTTTTTTTCAGGAAATAAAGTAATATCTTGACAAATAACAGAACTGATTGTAAACAAACATTTGCTAAACCGCACAGTGGTATCAAGTTCCACCTATCGTTTACAGAATGTTTTGAATTTTACTTAGAGGTGGGGCCAAACTTCCTCTTTGGTGGAAACTGTTACATAACAATAGTACCAACTATTGTTGATGAAGTTCGCACTCTGTACCAAGCACTGTGTTAAGCACCTTACATTAGCTCATTAAAGTCTCATAACAAGCCTATGAGGAAGGAAATATTATTCCCACTTTGTTGATACGGAAACTAGCTGAGAGAAGTTAGATAACTTGCTCAATATCATACAGATATTAAGTGGCTTGGGATGATGGCATGCAGGGCAGGTAACGGGGAGGTAAGATGCAAACCCAAGCATGTTACACTAGACTTTCTTTTGATTTTCACCCTTCTTGAAGGCAGTAATCCCTGGAACACACAAACCTTTAAGCTGCTATGAGCTTAGTGAGAATGAGCTTCCAGTTCTTTTCTGAAGGTTATGAAAAGCAAAAACGATCCCCAGTAGATTAAGAAGGCAGGGAGGGTACATGTAGAGGGAAAATAAGGCCTGGAGTTAAGAATTAGGTTGGTGGTGAGCTAGATGGTACTTGGGTGGGAGTTCTCCAAGGCAAGCTGCTGGCTTTATTACTCTGCTCAAAGCCAATGCTTCGTGGATGTTTTTCTGAATTTATCCTTTGATTAATATACCAGAATTCTAAATAACTCAGATAAAATACATGGCATGTTTAAGGTATATCAGATTTATTTGTCCTGAGTAATCATTGATTTTACAGTCTAAAATAAATGCCTAATTTTAGAGTACTTAGCTGGTAAGAACAAGTTGCAGAGGCATTGTGGTGAGGGCTCATTTGATTAGTCCTTGGTGGGAGGAACTTGCTCCCAGAATTCTGGCATACAAATTTGTAGGCCTATCATTGGTGGTGGAATTTGAGATAGCTTTAGGCAGGACTTGAGCAGACATTAAAAAAAGAGTGATGCAAGTTATTGTTATCTTTAGTGTACAACTCTAGCAAGCCATCTATACTTGTCAAGTTTCCTTGCAGAGTAAATTTATTTTGGCTAAAACTTCAAGTCAATGTCAACTAAAAATATTAAATAAATTATGGAATAGGTGGTTTGCACCTATGGACCTAAGCAGTGTAAAGGTGGTGTGCAGTGAGCTTGGAAAAAGTGCTCAGCAAATCCTGCTGAGTTAAATGTGGTTTCCAAGGGCCCATGCAGAAAATCACTTTTTGAATCCTTCAAAATGATCACTATTGAAGTTCTCTTCTAAGGTAAATTAATATTTATTTTAAATGAGCCAAATGGATAATATTTAACATTTAATTTGAAAATGAAACAGTAAAATAGCTGTTAGCATTATTTTTACACATTTCTTTTGCTTTTGCATTTTACATAAGCACCAAGTAAGAGAAGTAAAGTCTGTCATCTGTGTTAAGAGTAATTAAAATATTTTAAATGCCTATATCCATTTAATTGCCCATAGTCCTACCTCCAAGCAATCTGGAGTAGATTTTCTCAGGGGATTATCAAATTTCTGCTATTCAGTGTGATCGTGGTCGTTTCTGAAATGGCTACTTTGACAGCTCAGAATGATAAATCATTCCACGCCACAGAGGCACATCATCTCAGACCTGCTTAGCGAACCCCCCATATAACCTATTCCATTTACAGAGGAAGAAACTGAGGCCTGAAACATACCCAAAGGCATGTGGTTAAAATGCAGCAGCTTATTAGCCATGCCATGAACTTCGAATATTAGAACTGTCACATTGCTAAAATAGAATTCCCTTATTTTGCTGGATATAATTCATCTTCTAAAATAGAGCATGGTAAGGAAAGGCAGCCTTTAGAATCCATCAGACTCCTCTTTCTTGCACATATCGTATAATGCTTCCATGCCTCAGTTTCCTTATTCTTACAGTGATTTTTAAAAAATCATAGAACTGAAGAAAGGATTGAATGAGTTGACATAGAAATATTAAGCACAGAGCACAGTGTCTCTCAAGAAGTTAGTTCTGTTTCCTCTCCACCTTTAGGGTATACATAAGAAAAGATTATTTTAAGGACTAAGAAGAAGATTAAAGAGAATTTTACACACACCTACAGTCAATTAATCTTTGACAAAAGAGGCGAGAATTTACAATGGAGAAAAGACAGTCTCTTCAGCAAGTGGTGTTGGGAAAGCTGGACAGCTGCATTTAAATCAACGAAGTTAGAACACTCCTTCACACCATACACAAAAATAAACTCAAAATGATTTAAAGACTTAAATATAAGACATGATACCATAAAACTCCTACAAGAGAACACAGGTGAAACATTCTCGGACATAAATCATAGCAATGTTTACGTAGGGCAGTCTACCCAGGCAATAGAAATAAAAGCAAAAGTAAATAGATGGGACCTAAGCAAACTTACAAGCTTTTGCACAGCAAAGGAAACCATAAACAAAACAAAAAGACAACCTATGGACTGTGAGAAAAATATTTGCAAATGATGCAAATGACAAGGGATTAATTTCCAAAATATACAAACAGTTCATACCGCACAATTAAAAAAAAAACCCAACAAAAAATGGGCAGAAGACCTAAATAGATACTTCTTCAAAGAAGACAGGTAGATGGACAATAGGCACATGAAAAGATGCTCAATATTACTAATTATCAGAGAAATGCAAATCAAAACTGCAATGAGGTATCACCTCGCACTGGTTAGAATGGCCATCATTAAAAAATCCACAAACAGTAAATGGAGAGGGTATGGAGAAAAGGGAACCCTCCTACATTGCTGGTGGGAACGTAGTTTGGTGTAGCCACTATGGAAAACAGTACGAAGATTCTTCAAGAAACTAAAAATAGAGTTAGCATGTGATCCAGTTTTCCCACTCCTGGGCATATATCTGGAGAAAATTCTAATTCGAAAAGATACCTGCACCCCAATGTTCACAGCAGCACTATTTACAAAAGCCAAGACATGGAAGGAAACTAAATGTCCATTGATAGATACTAGAATAAAAAAAAAGTTGTGTAAACAATGGAAAACTACTTAGCCATAAAAAGAAATGAATTAATGCCATTTGCAGCAATGATGAACATAGAGATTATCATGCTAAGTGAAGTAAATCAGACAGAGAAAGACAAATGCCACATAATATCATTTATACGTGGAATCTAAAAAATGATACAAAAGAACACATTTAGAAAACAGAAACAGACTCACAGACAGAAAAAAAATTTATGGTTAACAAAGGAGTGAGAGGGGAGATAAATTAGGAGGTGGGGATTAGCAGGTACAAACTATTACATATAAAATAGACAAACAAGGTCCTACTGTATAGAACAAGGAAGTATACTCAGTATCTTGTGATAACCTATACTGGAAAAGAATATGAAAAAGAATATATATATAAAACTGGATCACTATGCTGTAAACCAAAAACTAACTCAACATTGTAAACCAACTCTACTTCAATTTAAAAAGCAATAATAATAATAAAAGATAGACAATTTGATAATAAGCTTTCTTATTGGCAATTACAATGCTATAAGTGAAGGCAGCTTTACACGGAAAAAAATATGATCAAATAAATTTTAGAACTCTATCCATAAGCATAAATATACTTTCCATAGTTATGATTCATATGCACCTATTATTTAGTTTTTACTTTTGATACATAAAGTGACTTTCTATAGATTTTCATGTTGCCTCAGCCACATTTTTCTGGCTTTTGACCGTCCAGGAGAAGAACTGACTGTTCTCTTTGATCCACTGAGCATAACACATGCTCCCATCATATCACTTTGTCCTTAGGCACCTACATGTTGAATGTTTGCCTTCAGAAGCTCTCAGAATGTAGGGACAATGCCTGATAAATTCCTCTGCCTCTGGTAATTAGCATACTGCTAAACTCATCATAGGCACCCACTTAGAATTCCTTGACTGAAAGAAAATTTCCAAGGTAACATACCATGGTATCCTAACTTCTTTTAACTTCTAATATATTTTACATATTAAGATCAAGTTGTCTCAATAGCCTGTTTAAATACGCATACTCTCCTCAGTGTTGTGCTATTTCTTGGTTGTCAGTTGGTAAATTCTTCTAAAAGCTCAATCTATGTCTTCAATCTTCATTCCCTCAATAAAGTTTGCTCTTGAAATTAATAGAGTTCTGTTTTGACCATCATTGCATTTTAACACAATTTTACATCTAACAGAGTGATGTCTGTGACATTTTGGGGATCCTATATTACCTTGTTGCCTAAAGTAAAAAGTTTTAAGAACTTAGAAAGTTTATGTAGAACTAAAGTAGAAAAAAGTAAGAGGAAAATTAAGGCAAAAGTACAAAGGAAAAAAATACATTTACTCCAACTTTAGAAAGTAATCCTACATGATGAAGACATGTATTCTGTTTTGACTTATACTTTTTTCTACTATTTCATCATGCGTTTCTGTTTTTCTGAAGGAAAATGAATAAAGTTATTTTCTATCTGGACCATTTGAAAAATTATACTTAAAACAGGGATGGGGAAAAGCTGCTCTGAAAAGTAGTAAAAGAGCAGCAGACTTCTGTGTTTTGTTATTTGTGAATTTTCAAATGTATAAAATGAAGTCAAGTCTTCACTGAAATGGAGAAAATATCATGTGCTCATCAGAAGACAGCTGTTGTCCTGGAAATAGTTCCTTTTTCAATTGTGAAACTGACAAGCTAACATGCCAACAACTAAATCCTAAATCTGAAGATTGACAGTTTGCAAAGCCATGCAGTATATATTTAGCCACAAGGTCATCTATTTCCCAGATGACATAAGCGAGAGGTTTGCATATGTCAGCTGAGACTGACAAAGATGAATTTATGTCACAATGGCCAGGACAAGTATGAGGAAGTTCAAGGAAATACACGCCTACAAGTAGGGTGGTTGTGACAGAACTGCTGACAAGTCCTGGGCTTAGCCCAAGGGAGGCAGGGGCATGTGTAGCCCAGTGGGCAAATACTACATTTATTCCTGGTGATTTAGCTGCAGATATACAGGAAATCATTTTTTAAATTAGCAATAGACGTGCGTTCTTTCATTGTTTCCACTGGATTTGTGTGCTGAAAGCAGTCTGGTTTTTACAACTTAGGTGTTCCTATTTCTTTACTAAACATTTACTAACCATGAATGCTATGAGAAGACAGGCTGGTTTTCATATGACACAGACTTGACTAGGGGACGTTTTACAGAGAGAACTAGCAGCCTAGCTGGGAAAGCAGAAGAATCTTCTGTTTCTCTGTACAATGTCATTGGCTTGAAAGAGTTTATCCAGACTTGACAGTTTTGTTTGTTCGTTTGTTTTGTTTGCTTGCTAACTTGCTTTTGGATTATTATTGATCACTGATTTCCACAAAAGGAGGAGACACTTAAGCAAACTTGATAAAAGTGAGGAAGCAATGTATGTGAAAGGGGGCCCCCAAAATGCTTTAAACAGAGGGGACCCATAGCAAAGGCCAAAACCTAGAGCTGGTCCAAGTTTGGCCAGAGTTAGTATTTTATTGAGTGTGATGGGTAACTAACAGGGGATTTTGATCAAAAGCACCTATTTGAGCAGATGTTAAAAAGTTTTTGAGCAATATTTTATGAATGCTACCTTTTCTCCCTAATTTCCATTAAGGACTGGGTTAGACTGGTGGACATCTGGAGATCTTAGATCTTTATTCTTTTGTCTCTTTGATTGCAATGTGGGCGGAACCTCCTATCTGACTTGGGCGAGTAGCTGTGGATGGATCTGAAGCACAGTCATGATGCTATTTCCTCACCTGGGTAACTGGACTGAATTCAACAGAATCGCAGTCTAGGCAACAAGTTAGTTTCTGGAGATGGTTAGAAGTCTGTCACTCGTGGCCTAGCACACTCTGTGATGGTAGCTACAATGAAAGAACTGTGGGGTTTGGATGACCTTCCTTCTGCACCAAGCAGAAGATGAGCCACACAACAAGGTACTCATCTTTTATTCCCAAAGAGAAACAGAAGCTGCAGCTGTTGTAGCTGGTTTCCCTGTCCAGAGTTGACCCGACATGCTTGAAAACTGAAGTCACCATGAACTGGATTCTAACTGAAATCCAAGAAAACCTGACATTGGAATGAAAAATGTTTTGTAAAAAAATTGAAAGCCAGAAGATGTAGAGAGTTGAAGCTGAAAGATGGTTTGCTGTCCAGTTTCTTAGTTCCAATGACATTATTCCACACGATTTAATATTTTCAGTTATCTGTAAGCCATATTCTGAAATTTCATTATGGATCAAGACAGTACAGTGAGTTATAAAGAATTATAATATAGTAGGGGGAGGATATCACTTAAGTGGTAGAGTGCATGCTTAGCATGCACAAGGTGCTAGGTTCAATCCCCAATACCTCCTCTAAAAATAAATAAATAAGCCTAATTACCTCCCTGCCCCAAAAATGAATTATAATATAGAATATATACTTATAATACAGACTATACAAAGTAGAAATAAGCTTTTCCACAAAGAATGTGTGTTGATGAGTAGATTAAGAGTACAACCCAACTTTCCTTTTAGAACTATGGATTCACACACTAATGGGTTGTGTGAAGGTTTAGTCTATTACCCTGTGATGTGTTGGGTATGTGTGTGCGGTGCAGGGGTGAGGGGAGAATGTTGTTACTGCCCATGCAAGGAGAGGCTGTGAGAACCTCATGTGGAATTGTGGAATTTGCCCCAGGTCATGCTTCCCTAGGCATGGTTCTGTAGGCAAAATGGATGTCATTTTGCAATGCCAATTGTGGAGGTAAAGTCACATTCAAATGTCTCTCCTACCTTAGCAGGCATTATTCTGCCTTCTTGTTAACACAGAAGTAATCTCGACTATAGGACCAGCGGTGTCCCCACTCTTTCCCCCAACCCAAACATACTCACACTTGACACTGAAGTTATGAAACAGATTGGATTCTTTGGTAAGTGGTTTAAAAGACAGGGTGTGAATGTAGTGTAAAGTATCATGTTCTAACTAAAAGTGATTCTGGCTATGTTAAGTTCCCTTCAAAGATCTTTTTAAGACAAACGTTGACTTATTTTGCCAAAAAGTTACGATTTCGTCAGTTGTTTGAGTTGAATATTGGCATGTTCATGTTTCAGCCTCATATATTGCTCTTAGGGTTTGTGGTGAAAGTGGAGAATTATTTAATCTTAAGTTATATACTGCTGTAAAAATACTTACTATATTTAAGAACATTAAGTTTTGTATCTTTGAGGGCAAAAATACCTGCCAAGTTAACATTTTCAAAAGACTTATTCTTTATGAGCTTTACTATCAGAAAAAACAAAAACAAAATAAAACCCGAGATAGCTATTCCTAGGCTGAATTTGACCCATATTAAATAACTAGAGTGGACTTCATGGGATGACTCTTCAAATGTTTTGAAAGTCAATAGATTTCTTTTGTAGGTATATTACTAATTTTCCTGCTTAAAATTTTCCACCAGTATCTCTGAAGCAATGCTAGAATTAAAATACACCAGGGCAAATTACATAGCTAAAACTGTACTCATTTTAGTCTTATATTTGACTAAATAGGTTTGAAATAATCACTAATCTACCTTGATGCATGCAAAGGACTTTTATTCAAGAAAAAGTATTCTATCTTATTATCCCATATCTAATAGACACAGATGACACATGATTGGTATTACACACAATTGATAACTGAAGTTCCATATGAGTGTGCATGTACACACAGGTGTCGTGTATGTATCGTGTACAGTAGGACACACCTGGGCACCGTGAGGTCTCATGTGAGGAAGCAGTTCCTTAAGGATCTCTGAGGAACTGGCGGAATATAGAAGCAAGCGTCCTCGGGGGCCCAATGGCCCACCAGCACCCAGCCTTCCTCAGAAGCCATCTCCAGTGGCATTCATTCACCCAGGACCCTCTCCACCCCCGTATCACCCCATACACACTAACTACTCCTGGCTCTAAGCAACAGATTTCAGAATAAGCATAAATCATCCAAGCCCCTAATGAGCCATTTACTCATCCAGATTTTCTCCAACTCCGTATCAAATTACTAGCACCTTTTGGCTCGAGGCCTGACCATTTCCAAGGCTTCCAATAGCCATCTGATTGACAGGAAATGGCAGAAGCCATTTTCGTCTTAGCTGCTAAGTAGGAAACTACTCCCATTGTGAATCAGAGGTCTGAAAGTGCAGGGGAAAACAGCCATCTTTCTTATCTTTCTCCATTATTTTCCTTCAAAATAGAGCCAGTATTTTCCTTATCACAGAATGTAAACATTTTTATTATAAAAAGAAAAAAACAAATCCATAATCCCAATGATAACCATATTTTGCTACCTGTAACATTTTGGTACATTTAACCCTTTTAAACTTTTCCTATGCAATTACATCATGTTTACTTAATTAAAAACCTTTAATGGAAACAGACTCATTTCTACTTAATCATCTTTTAAATTTGATGGTATATTATGAGCATCTTCACATGTCAAGAAAAACAGATCTGCACTAAGAGTTTACTGGCTACAGAGTACCTGTTGCAGGAGTCCATCACCATTTATTTAAGAAATCTCTTATTGTTGGACATTTAGTTGAAATTTTTTATGTTATTATAAATAACATGAAACTCCTGAAAGAGATACCTTTTCAACTGTCCGATTATCTCCTTCAGACATATCCCTAGAAGTGAGACTATGGTAAAAATATGCTATTTTAAGGCCTTTGACGTATGTTATGCAATTGCCCTCAAGAAAGGATATATAGGTTTCTCTTCCCACCAATAGTGAGTGAGTGTGGGAGGCTTCCTTTCTGAGTCAGCCTTCATCACATTATGAATTTATTTCTGTTGGCTCATGGCAGAATATGAACTCAAAGGAGTTAGGATAGATTTGAGAAGGCAAATACATTCTCCAGAGAAGCTGGGACTATTCTGGGGCCCTCTATGAATCACAAAGGTGAACCTGCCTTCCTGCCTGTGCTTTTGTGGGGATCAGAGAGTGTTTTAGACCACGTGGAGCATGCTAACACTCCGTGGCTTATGTTTACAGCTTCACTAGGGTTTGATGTGGGTCCAGGAGGAAGTGGAGGAGTCCCATAGTGTTGGCCAGACACAGCATGAGAAAATAATCCCCATTTTGCAAAGTGGGTTTCAATAGTCAAAGCTCTATAGAAGGCCAAGCGGACTCAGAATCATTCCGCTGGCTCAGGCTTTAACGACGTTAGGAAAGAGGTCTGTGGTAGTCTACAAAATAAGGATCAATAAGCAGGAACTGGATTCTTGAGTCAACATTCCTTGTCAATGCACTAGGAAAAATATTCATACATTCGAAAGGCTAAATTAAAAAAGAAATGAAAATGTATCACACTGTTGGCAGAAATCTATTTCTGATAAAATGACAAAATCTGGGAGCTGTTAGTAGAAGCATTTAGGTGAAAATGTTTCCTCCTTTGAGAATCCTGATAAGTAAACATTATAAAATCAAGTTCCTATAGTAGGCTAATCATTTTGATATTTCAGCTTTGATCCAGGAAGCTGCAACTCCTATACTATCCCAGAATACCACAATTGAAAAATCAGAAGTAGGCTTGTCAAAGGCAATTGTTTCTACCTTCTGTTTCTTGTCTTTTTAGAAAGGCCTTTGTACAATACGCTGTTTTTCATTTCTGATCATGGCCAGCTTGATTGGTCTGTTTTATTGGGTCTTCCCCTGAGTGTGCTGAAAAGCCAGTGGAGCACTGTAGTCAGGGGCATGACATAAACACTGGTTTTCTCAAGTGTGTCTCTATTGTTCTGTTCTTCAGGGCTGGTGGGAAGGGTGAGTCTCTCCCACCTTTATCAGCCCCACATACATGAGGCAACCAAACCCCTTAGGATTTCCCTCCATAGCTTAGGGAATAAACTAAACCAAGCATCTAGTGGCTCAAGTGATCAGATAGCTAACACTCAGTCTGTAGTTTCTCCACCTATAAAGGTGGGGGCTGGAATCTCACCACTAATGTCCACCATGTGGACCCTTCAGTCCCCGAGCCTGTTCTGTGGCATCCTTGTCCGGTCTTGCCCATTTCTCATCCAGCTGCCACCCCCTGGCCTCTGGTCTTTTCCTATTGTCTGTCTCTGTGACGCCTGTTCCTTTATCCTTCCTGCCTCCATGGTTTACTACCACATCCTGCAGTTCAAACTCCTATCATCGCTCAGGCCTTTCTGTATTATTTCAGATGAGCTGCTTGGCTTCTTTTTGTTGGACCCAGAGTGAGACCCCAGCTATACGTCATTGTGGTGGAAATGTGCAACTGTGAATTCTTTTCTCTCTAGGATAGAATGACAGATTGATTCTTGTAAATGAGTTTATTCTTTGTACTCCTCTCTATTGTTTTTGGAATTTTAAGCAAGGTGAGAATAGTGTTTGACCTATTAAATAATGGTCAGATGCAAATAATTTATCAACCAAAAAATTAAGGGAGAGAATTTCAGTATCTAAAATGAATGATACTTTTTTTTCTCTAATGTTGTGTTTTGTCTTTAGTTGGTAAACATCCTACTTCAGTTTCATACTTACTGGTAATAATGGGCAGGTAGAAATTGATCAGATCCAAAACTGAATCATCTTGTGTTTATCCAAAAGATAAAGAGAAAATACTAGTTAACTCTGCCTGCTTGGAACAAGTTCTATTTACATAAACCTCTCACAATGTGTGTTGGTATAGTTTATATATATATAAAAACTCTCACAACTTTATTTATAACCACAGCTGGAAACAATCAAGATGTCCTTTAATAGGTGAATGGACAAGCTAACTGTGTTCCTTTAGATTCCTGTGAAGTGTGGACACATCAATCTATTAATCCACACAAAAACATGAATGAATTTGAAATGCCAATTGCTAAGTACAGGAAGCCAGTTTGAGAGCGCTTGGTGGAGTAAGACAAATGCAGTATGGCACCATTTATACGGCATTCTGGAAAAGAAAACTAGAGAGACTGCAACCAGATGATTAGTTGACAAGGGTTTGGAGGAGTATTAAAGGAGAGAGCACAGAAGACATTTTAGAACTGGAATGATCCTGTAGAGTATTATCATTGAGGATACATGACACTAACCATTGGTCACAACTTACAGAATTCTACAAAACTAAGTTTAATGTATGCAAAAAATAAATAATAAAATGAACTAGGAGACAGCACAAGATGGAATGCAGACTGAGACAAAGAATCTAACTGCTGCCTTCACAAAACGATCTGACACTAATAGCAAAATATTTGCCAGTCCCCAGAGCCAGGTGCTTTAAGGTCTAACCTATGTTGCCAACAGGAAGATGGCAGATCATCTCTTTTTTTAGATTCAGAGACTATACTCAAATAGTCAACCACCAACTATTAAAATGTTTGAGCTCTAGTAATACATCTTCAGGAGAAGAAAGACTACAGTGGGGCTGAAGAGGTGAGGAGACTTAGTTGATCTTATATCCATTCTGCCTTTTCAAGAGTTTGGAGATATAGAGCCAAGTGGTTTGACTACTGTATTTGTAAAGGTTCATCCAGTAGAATTTATTAAGAAGTAATACAGTTATCATGTTTGAGGGCACAGAGTCTGTAGCCAGACTGCCTCAATTTGAACATCCAGTGAGCCACTTATTAACTGAGTGAGTGATCTTGGGCAAATGGTTTAACATTTCCATGCTTTGGTTTTTTCCACTATACAGTGGAGATCATGAGACCTACCTCCTCAAGGCTGTTATGAATATGCAATGTGGAAATGCCTCTAAAGTGTCTAGAATAATCCCTAGACACGATTGAATACTTAATAATGGCAACATTAGCATCATCATCATCATCACCAGATTTTACCTTAAGAAAGATAAGCCAATTTTAGCAATGGGAAGGTCCAAGATATTGCAGAAAAAGAATTTTGTTGGCTGTCAATAGCAGAGAATTCTTCCTATGGGATTCCAGAAAAAGGAAAAGTAGTACAATAATCTAAAGTATTTATTATTCTTTTATAACAAATTGTATTTTTAAATTTTCAGAGTAAAATGGGACTGCTTCACTTTGTTACAGTTTTATTGGTATTGATACACATATATATTTGTGTAACCACCACATCAGAAGAGAGATATGTCACAAAAAATCCACCTCCTGCATGCTGCCCCTTTGCAATCAAACCCTTCTCCAACCCTAACTCCTCACAACCTCTGATCTGTTTTCTTCCATAATAGTTTGACCTTTTGACAATGTCAAAAGTGAAATCCTATCATCTTTTGAGATCAACTACTTTCACTCAGTATAATGACTATGAGATACATCCATGCTATTGTGTGTGACAATATATTTTTCCTTTTTATTGCTGAGTAGTCTGTGTACCACAGTTTGTTTATCCATTCCCCTGTTCAAGGACATTTGTGGATAGAGCTGCTACAAATATTTGAGCACAAGTTTGAGTTAATCTAAGTTTTTATTTAATTTCTGTTGCGTCCCTTATTGGTCACTTACACTTCAGTTGGAGGAGTAGAAACCTCAGTAGTCAGAGAAGTGAGGTAGGTCAGCAGATGGATTTCACCCATGTTACTGAGACTCCAATAGATGCTCCAATAATATAAGATCTGCTAAATTCATGGACATCTTAAATAGGGAAGTGTCATTAAAAAGTGGTGAGCCAATACTTTTCTTCCTTAACGTCATGAGGAGTGTATGTTCATTGTCCATTTTGAGTTGTTCTTTGTTTTTCTTTTCAAAGTGGAATTTTTATCTAGAATTTCCAAAAGGTCGAACATTGTAATTGAAATCCTGATTCAGTAATGCAACTGTTTTCTAAATTTGATAATGCCCTTTTCCTTTTCCAGTTCTGAAAGCAAGACTATTTTTAATGTTTTCACCAGGATCATCAAAATAACCTTTCACAAAAACAACTTTTGACTAAAGTAATTGCTTGTCTCTGCTGAGATCTGAGAAATAAAGTAAAATGGTCCACGTGTTAGGAAACTAAAATTGAATCTGACAAGAAGTCCAAATATTGGTGTTTTTTCCTGTTGGGCTAAATACAGCTTCTGCTGATTCTTCAATGTTTCCTATAACATGTTAGAACCTGAATGAAACAGTTAAAAACTCTTTCCTCTGGTAGTCTGGCAGTTTAGTTTCCATCACCATTGACTCTGCTGTAGAAAATTGATCACAAATTGTTTTAGTCTCTCGGAACATTTTTACTGGCAAATGAAGTGGACAGTTAATGGATTCTCATTCAAAACAGAACAACAGCTATATCAACCAATGTGTGCCTAAAATCAGCAAAAAACATTGTTTAGATTTTGAAAATAAAAACTAGCTAGGGGAAGGAAGGTGGGGGGGTAGGATTGGCCTGCTTTAGAAGAGCTACAGTGTCCCCATGGATCTCAGCAGACTTAATCAGACAATTTTCATCTGGGGGAGACATCACAGAAACAAAAGCATACTATTTCACAGGTTCAGTGTCTGTCATAACTACCATTCTATCATGGGCATTTTATTTTGTGTGGATCAAGTCCCTTGTGGAGGCCATGCCTTTGATTTGTTCACATAGAGAGTTCCTTATTGAAAACTGTCAACACAGAAAAAATAAAAAGGTGCACAGAAAGAGATTCTTTTTTAATCCTTTAGGATCTGCTTCTCTGCAGTGAAGCCCTAGAAAGCCTATTTGATGAGGGCAGGTTGCTTTGTGGGCAGTGACTTTCATGGAAAGAGGTTTGATGCTCTTTTAGGATATTTTCATCAAGCTGTGATACACTAAGAAGTTCCCCTTCTCCATGTTAGGAACATCTCTCAACAGTTATCACATTGAAATTGCCCAGTTATGTCTCCTGAGGACTTTATTGTTGTATTTCTCTTCCATATTTTAAGTGAATTCTGTAAACACTACATTGATGACTAGTTTCTCATCTAAGGAAACTCAAAACTTTATATTGCCAAACTTAAGTGTATAGAAATAAACTGAAAGTCTGCTATGTAATACAGATTATCCTTAAAGATTAAAAATCCTGGTTTCTTGCCTGGCCTCTGCTGTGAGTTAGTTTCGGAAACTTGGACCTGAGTTTTCTATAAAGTGAATTTTAAAGTTACTTAAATGCAGGTTTAAATCCTAGCATTGCCCTCTAATAACTGCGATTTGGAGGTAAGTTATTTAAGTAACGTAATCCTTATTTTCTTGATCATTGAAATGGTGAAAATTGTCCTTGGCATGCTTACCTAATAAAACAGAAGTAATGCATGTGAGAGCATGTAGCGAACTCTCAGGTTCTGTATAAGTAGATGGCATTATCATTAAAACTAAAGCTCTAATGAAGGGGAAAACTTGGGCCACAGCTACACTTCAGTGATAGGATCTATGACCATGTCAGTGAAATGGGTGCTATTTATGTCTAGATTGCTATTTGGATACTTCTGCAAATAAACCCTGCTTTTTCTGAAAGCTGTGGTCAAATTTTAGAATCATTTTTTGCTGCCAAGTGATTAGAGACAGCTTTGGATATAATGCAACTGCCAAAGGCTGAGTTTAACTTTTCTACGCAGAAGTCTATCTTCCATGAATATTGCTTACCAAAGCAGAGCTTGTCCACAGAGCAGGCTCTGGCTTAATATTTCTTATACCAGAGGATATTTACATTCTCTCTGCCCAGACCAAGGAGCAGCATCAATGGCCTGCACAAGTGGGTAGTGCCCTTGAGATGAGGAGAGATATGAGCCTTCTTTATTCTAGTAAAGTGAGTGATGCTTCGTTTGCAATTTTGTGCATGGTTCCCTTTTTGCATAAGGTCCTGAGATCCCCGTAAGGAAGTCATTCTATGGTCTAAGTCATTAATTAACGAGGCAGTGGTAGGCAGACCCCCAGTGAGCCTGGCTAGAGATAGCTGGGATCTGCTCCATTTGGGATTTATCACAGTCAGACACAGGGCTATAGGTCAGGGATCCAAAATCAGAGATTTGTAATTCAGGCAAGAACCTGGGATTATTAGGACTGATTATTCAACATCTCTCAGGTTTCCTGACTCCCAGTCTCACCTTTCATCAGTGGGCAGAGTGCTAGAAACCACATACAGAGCTGGGTACCTATCTAGACTGTTCCCTGAGAAAGCAGATGCTGAGATCAGGACTTGAGTCTAAGCAGTTTACTTAGAGTGATGCCAAATAGAGGGATGGAGAAATGAGACAGGAAAGGGCAAGAAGTCAATACAGAGTGCAGTAATGAGCAGGTTAACGCTGCAGACAGCTGGGGCCCGATCCCTTTGGGGACCTCTGGGACCCTGTGTAGAATCTGTCCCACATAAGGAGAGAGGTGAATGGATTATATTTTCCTCCAATTCCTTTTGTTCATTGGCTGAGAGTTCTTCTTGAGACAGCACCTCTGGACTGCTGTGCACACTGGCCAAGCACACAGTACAAGAGAAATCCTGCTCTGACGTGTCGCAGGTGTCTGTACCAGGACGTTGGCGGCGTGCATGGGGAGGGTGACTGCTGAGGAGACAGGTGCAAGGCCATGGCTGCATGCACTCCGATACAGGAGATGGAGGCAGGGAAATGCCTGGCTCAGATCCCCCTTAAGATGGGACAGCTGCTTAGCGCAGGAATGGTTAGCTGGCAGCGTCCTGATGTTAGTGCCTTTTGGATCCTTGTCAGGTTTAGAGCTGAGACACTGCCCTTCTTGGAGTGACCTTCTAGCTAATGACCCAGTCAGGCAGTGGTAGAAGGGCCCACCCATCCTGCCCAAAGTAGAACTCCTCTAACGAGTGATCTCTGTTCCACAGCCCACAGTGGAAGAGGCTTTCTTAGGTTCATTCCAGCCTGACAGCTCCCTCTGCTCATCTTGCTTCAGCCCCTCATCCTTTCCCAGGTGTTACTACCTAGTAAACCTTTTGCTGTCCTGTGTTAACTCCATCTTTGTGTCTGCTGCCTGGAGAACTCAACTTGTGACAAATACCTAATTCTAAGAGGAGGTTTGGAACATGTCAACCTCTGGACTTAAATGAAAGAAGAAGCTCCCTTACAGAGGTCAAAAGCAAAGTTGGACTAAAAGGAATTTTTCTACAGTACGACTAGACAAGACAATTGATTTCGGATATGCATGATTTCTCCAAGGGTATCAGGTGTCAATCAGGCAAAAATACAGTAAATGAAAACAAGATTTAAAAAGTTGACATAAAATAAATGGTAAGTAGACACTGGAGGGTCTAAATACTTGAGGGGGATGATGGAATTTCCCTCTCTAGGCATTTTTTAAAAGGAAAGATTATTTATTCCATTGAGGAGATTGTTATTTCCAAATCCTTATTATAGATAGTACTATTTTTTATTTTTTTTAAAGTCTTACATATAACTGTACCTCTTCAATAGCAGAAATATTCAGAACTCAATTGCATTAGTCATATGCACATGACCTTATAATAGTGAGAAAAGGCTTAGGCAAGAATCCATATTTAGATTTAGCTGCTTGAAAGGAAGGTAAGGAAATGGAAGCAATATATGTACTAGAAACTCTAGCAAATGTTTATCATTCACCAAAGATTTTTTTGAGCCCTCTCTTTTTTCCAGGCACTGTTCTAGGTATTGAGATACATGAGGAATGAATCATACTACAATTTTCTCGCACTGAGATTATATTCTGGAGGGAGAGAAACAGCTGATAAATATTAAAGTGAAATAAAGCTATGATAAAATATCTTAGAAGGTGATAAGCAACGTGGAAAAATAAAAACAGGGAAACCCAGAGTTCCTGGTCAGGTGTGGGTTGCCTTTAAATAATGTGAACGGGGTAGGCCTTATTAAGACTACATTTGAGCAAAAACTTGCATGAGGTGGGGGAATTAGTGATGTGGATCCTTGCAGAAAGAGCTCCAGGCCCAGGGAGGAGGCACTGCAAAGCCTTTAAAGCATGTCAGAGGAGCTACAGAGGCTCAGGAAGGAATGGAGGCTTGTACAAATTAAATCTTGCTCCTAACTCTCCTAGCCAGTGACCTCGGGTTCTAATTCACATCCGTCTGCCTCCCAAACTCGCCTTGTTGATCCTGCCTGTGACATTCCATCAAGGGGCGCAAAACCCCTCTACTTTCATCTTTCTTGAGATTAGTCCTTTTCCTTTTAACCGCCCACCAGATGCAGTTTGATGAGATAATTGTCTGATGCACACTTAACAGAGGCAAATACAGATATTCTTCCCCGTACCAGAATATGCATAAACATAATGAAACAGATTGTTGAGTTTGAGAGGTATCACTGGCAATCACATTTCATTTGCGGTATTATTTGTTTTGTTTTGTTTTCCTAGAACACTCATTAAATGGTAAATAGTTAAGTGTGACTTAAGCAGGTCTCCAGGAAACCAAACAACTTACTTCAGAGTCATTTTTATTGAACCATTTGGAAGGACTATTGGTAATTTTGACATTGTGGAGACTAGCCTAACTCTCAGGACAATCCTCATGTGAGCATCCCAGCTCAGGCTGAAGATTTGAAGTGACATATTTCATAATTGCTCCCAGGGAATAAATGCCTACTCCTTCTGTAGAAACCAATCACACTGCCTTTTACGTGAAACTAGCCACATCTCAGCTTACTTGTTCAGAATTGTTCAAAAGCTATTTGCATTATTCAGCACAATTAGAAATACTCTCGTTGACCCTCCTGATCTGAGGGGAATTTTTACACCAAACCAGGCAGCTCCATATTCCCATGGAAAACCCACCATTTGAATTTCTTTTTTTTTTTTTTAACATTTTTTATTGAGTTACAGTCATTTTACAATGTTGTGTCAAATTCCAGTGTATAGCACAATTTTTCAGCTATACATGAACATACATATATTCATTGTCACATTTTTTTTTCACTGTGAGCTAACACAAGATCTTGTATATATTTCCCTGTGCTATCACCATTTGAATTTCCTGAACCTCTTTTTAACACTTTTTTTTTTCTTTTTGGCCTCAAGGACTCTAGAACACATCATCTCCTTAAGAGCATCAATAGAATTAGAAATGAATTAGAGGGAGGATGTCAGCAGCTCCCTGCAATGAGAATGAAGCTGAAAAGCATCTAGTTATGATACACATCTTATATAATAGGTGCAATGGATTTTTTAAATGAGGTTCTTTCTATGTACAAAGTGCAATTTTTAGAGTCCCTTGGAAAATAGGTACTGCATACTTTGAAATTGCATTATGTAATCTATGGGACAAATATAAAACATCCAGTGTTTCCAAAGCATCACTTCCCAGGGATGTTTAAATGTGCTAAGATATGACCTTACTGATCATCCTACTCTCTTTTTAGTAGTAAGAGTCAGGTATTACCTTCCTGAGTTCATTGACAAGGACTCAGTGCCAACCTCTAGCTGTTCAATGTCTAGAGATTAAAGCTCCATCATCACATGTATTGCTTTCTCAGGTTTAAATAGCCGCTTGTCTCCTTTACCTTTCAACACTGTCATTCCATTTATCTTTTGGAAAGCATACAAATACACCTATGTATACACAGAATTTTTTTCCTGATTGCAAAACAAGAATTTGCTGTGGAGGTCACTCTTGGGCTGAAACTTAAAATAGTTTTGCAAAAAATGAAGGCCATTTCTACCCTCAGCTTTGTAAAACTAAAAATTGACAATAGTCAGTGCTGATGATGGTAAAGGGAAAATGGGTACTCTGATACATGGTTGATGTGGAAATGAATCACTGCAAAACTTTTGGAAGATTAACTGGAAGTTTCTATTAAATAAGTATATTAGTATACTTTGGCTTTGGGGACTCTCTTCTACAGAAAGAAAAGCACTAGAATACATGTACAAACATGTTAATTTTAGCAATATATATAGTGGCCAAAAGCAACCAGACAAATCAAGAAAGAATAGGAAAAACGCAGTTTCTCATCAATGGTTGATTGATTTGAACATTTTTAATTCTAATGAATCTAATGATTCATAATTTCTAATGAATGAGAAATGATGTAACCATGAAAAGAACAAGTTAGTTCTATAAGCATTTACCTGGAGAGATATCCATGTAAACTAGACGAAAAGATCAAGTTGAGGATAATATATGTAATGATCTATTTTTAAATAGAAAAAATACTCATATATATGGTTATGGGGGAGGGATAAACTGGGAGTTTAGGACTTGCAGATACTAACTACTGTACATAAAATAGATTATAATAAAAACAAGGTCCTACTGTATAGCACAGGGAACTATATTCAATACCTTGTAATAGCCTATAATGAAAAATATGAAAAGGAATATGTATATGTGTATAAATGAAACACTATGCTTTACACCAGAAATTAACACAACATTGTAAACCTACTATACTTCAATAAAAATATAAAGAATGAAGAATGTGTTTGTCTACATCTTTTTATGCATAGAGAAAAATACAGAAGGGTAGACCCTCAATTGTGAATAGTGACGAGCTCTGTGTAACCCTGGTTGGTGGAGCTAAGGAGAGGAGGAGTAAAAGGGAGGAGCCAGGGAGATTGGGGCTTGATTTTCATCACTCTTAAGCATGGATTATTTGTGAAGTTTAAAATAAATACCTCACAAAAAAATTTAAAGAAGAAAGCCATGACACAGAATGATGAGGTAGACAGATAGATTTGAGAGGCAGCCAGATGGAGTGAAACACCCCTGTTTTGCTACCTGCTTCTGTGTAATGTCACACACATCACTGACTCCTCTGATGATTGGTTTCCTCATAGGAAATGAAGATAATCCTCTTCGTAAAGCACAAGGCACAAGACAAATGCTATCTATTACTATGGAGGAAGAATGTTTTACAGGTGGGAGTAGGAAGAAGCAGGAGATAAAGTTTGGGCAGGATGGGAAGCAGATTTTCCTTGGGATCTCTAGGTCAATTCACAGAATTAGGAATTTGGTCCCAGAGCCCACTGGGTCACACGTACAGACTCATTATTTTTGAATGACTATGCTTCTACTGGCAGCCCTAGAATCTCAGGCTGCAAGCTGAGCAGAACTGATGGATGTGACTTCTGAATTGAGTGTGGTGTCCTATCCAGTTCTGTTGACCTTCTTCTGGATGAGCCCTGGAGGTTTCCTGGCAGATATGGTTCTCTGATGGAATGCATCTGGCTCATTTCAGGATCTCTATTGCTATTTGCAAATTGCTTTAGGTCTTTAGTTCAGCACACACTCAAAATACTTTTTATAAATAGGTTTCACAGAGACTGTGCTTACCTTCAACATGTTCTGCAAAATACAGTATCTTTCTCTACTTGCTTATCTTAAGAATGGGATTTTTTATCTTTCCTTGAACTTATATATCATAGAAGCATAAATACTGTGCTTTCTTGGTCTTCTATGTTCTTTCTCACTAGTTGCCTTGAGATTCTGTTCCTTCACAGAATGCATTGTGTAGCACCATGATGTTTCCTGTGACACCGTTAAACACCCTACAGCACCCTTAGCTTAGTTCATATCTACTATACCTATAGCAAAATACAATGTGGCTTTATTAATCTGTCTTGCCATTCTCCACTGTAACAAATACAGTAACTGTTTGTTCTTATTCAATTGTTAGATATTTTGACTGACCCTTATACTATATATAGAGACTATTATTTCTATATTATTTGTCTGTAAGATTAAAGCTTTGCATTCCCTTAATTTAACATGAAATAATGTTTCAGGCAAGCTGAAAACTCTTATTTATTTAAACAGAAATAACCTGCCAAAATAAGCCTAACATGTGATCAACTCATTGGGCAGTGAAATGTAACAAAAATCTTAATATCAACAGGGTTATCAGTCACCCTGCATCATAGGGAAAATACACCTAAGTATTTATATCTTGCATATGGAAAAATTTTCCAATAAAAAATTTCCATTTCCCCACTTACTGTATAGAATTCTGTTAGCCTGTCCTTTTGCCAAAGAAAATGTAATTATTATTACAAAGTATTGGTAGTAAAAAAGATTTGATGTTTGCAAGGAACAACATTTATGCTTTTAAAAAAGCAGAGCTACTTATTGAAGTAGATTTGTTTAACATCTGTTTTTAAGCATTTATAACCATAATCCCTAAAGGTTTAAAGCAATATAGGACAACAGTGATCAAGGATCAGAATTATAGAACACTTCCTTAAACAGAACTGAACTTAAATTTGACAGAAGTAATAAAGTAGATTGGCAGGGAGAAGAGAAGTCTAGGAAAAAAGAGACCAGGATTTTCAGCTTAGCAATAATACGTTAATAACTGCCCTCGGGTAACTCATATCAACTCTCTGGACCCAGTATCTTCATTGGAAAAAATGGACAGATTGGAGTTCATGACTTTTACAATTTAAGATTGTTCATATTCCCTGGAGATGGATAAAAAGACAAAGTGGCAAAAATGATTTTACTGGAGAAGTTACTACTATCCATCTTAACTCTTTTCTCGAAAATAGAGGGAAAGATACATTTTTGTTGATGAGGACTGAATATTTCATTTAATAGTATTATAGTGGTTTTATTTTGACAACTTAGCTAAGCTATAACCACTTTTCCCATAATTTCTTCTCCTGAATGGTTCTGGCTGTTTCTGAGTGTTTATTTCCTCACCTAAAGAGAGAAACTATATTTTCCTTCTAGGTATATTAAAAAATGACTATAAAATAATGAGGGGTAGTACTGAATCCTCATTCTAGCTTTGGGGGCATTTTCTTATACTTAATCCCAGTGATCTCCTTTACTGACAAAAATATAAAGCATTTCACATGGGCAGCTGAGTTTTCCCCCTTCCATTCTGCAACACAGCTCAGTGAGCTGAGACTGCCTTTGGAGGGGGATGTGGAAACACAGTCAGCACAAAGGAGACAAGTAAGAGGCCAGAGCGTGAAGCAGGCTAGGTTTTTTCCAAGAACAACTAAAACTGAAAGTTACATTTTCAATGGCATCTGCTTAATGAGCTGTTAAACAGATAATATGCAGAAGGTGTCCCAATGCTGGGTTGTCCCTTTTTTCTTCTTTTCCTTTTTACTATTTTTCCATGATTGGAGGAAATGTCTTGGCAGCTATAACTCCAAAATTCAAAATTCTGATAACCATGAATTTTTAATACTGCTTTTCACTTTTCTGTATTTGCTGAGCGTGACAACATATTGAATTCTTTTTTTTTTTTTAAAGAACAGTTATGGAGATGAATCCAGTATAGAAAAAGAACATTGAGAAAGGAAATCTTGGTTCCTAGACCAAGTCTGCCACATTGTCATGTGGGATGTTAAGTATGTCATTTAAATTCTTTAAGCTTCAATGGTCTCATCTATGCATGGCTGGTAATAGTCCACACTTCATAGGGTTGATGTGGGAGACAGCATGATGGTCAGATGTAATACAGGAGACAGATCTTAAACTCAAAGTAGGTGCTCATTCTGTGATGGCCGAATATCCATCCCAGAGGTCACAGTAGGCAGGTTCTGCTCTGTACAATTGCAGTGGAAGATACACCAGTTTCAGAGTAAGCAGTGCCAAGTCACTGATATATGGCCAACATTTAAATAGAAATTCTCAGTGCTACCTTTGGCAGAAATTTCTCAGAAACTGTGAATTTTGCTGTGGAATAAGAATCTGTTCCTGTGACTTGATGATGAAGTCTACTTCCACTCTCCCTAAAGACATATTTGAGATATTTTTGTTCTCCAAGGCCTCAGATATACAAGTTCATCCCAAATCAATTCACTGCATTGAAATCTTGGCATTTTAGCTAGTCAGTACTTTTTATACTCCCCTGACCTTAAAGGCACTGAAAGACTGGATTGCTGGAAATCACTGACTTTTCTCTAGAAATACACCACAATGGTCCCATCTGAGGAGGGTTGCCCACGTGAGAGTTCTCATGTCCCTAAGCTCTGGCACCCCGAGGTTTTCATGCAGCTCCCCTGAAGGCCTAAGTCCCTATTTGGTGACTCCTTTTCAAGAATCCTCTTCATTACCTTTTGCGTTGCCCAACTCTTCTAGCTTTTCATTCCACCCCTGTGCTCCTCCTGTCCCCACATCCCAATGCATCAGCCCATCAGACACAATAAAGATTGCATAATGGAAGATGGCAAGGGAAGGGGTTCACATTCATCATCTGTGTCCTAGGGACCACATCAGTTATCCACATTTGTCATTTAATTTAAAGAGTTTAGATATTCATGGACTTCCTGGAAATATGGCTTTATGGCTTTCTAAGAGTGAATGTAAAATACAATTTGGGGCCCTGTTGGGTTGGTTGTGTTTGGGAGAACTTGTATGCCACTTTGCAACTCATCCTAACCTGGAAAGATACTGACTCCAACCAGTGGTGGGCTAGTGCTGGCTAACGCGGTGTCCACTCCAAATGTGGGTGTAGTGTCAAACTATCGAAACCTCCCTGCCTCTGAATTTATCCACAGGTCCTCACTAATGTCCCTTGACATGAAAGGTGAAAGAGAAGGAAGATGCCTCGTGCGGGTAGGTGAGGGGAAGAGAATGTTAAATGCAGCTTTCATATTGCCTTCTAAGAACTGCTTATAATTGGTTAGTGTCTTCCCTCAGAAAGAGGACCCCCACCACCACTTATGATTTCTAGATGGTGAATTGGTCTAATTCTGTTGTTTCTTGATCTCTTGTCTAAACCTCACTGATGATCTTAGCTTCGGTACTGCATCAATCCATCAGAGAAAAACCATGACTGCTAATGGAGAAGTGCATGAGAGATGACACCACCACTATCACCAAGTCACCTCCAGGGGATACCGCCTCTTTCAAAGACCTCAGCACATCATGTACAAATCACCTCATTTATCTTTCCTGCATCCCGAGTGACGAGGAGAGCTGCAATTGTATAATTCTACCTCAAATGGAATGCAGTCAAATGCAGAGACTGCAACTTGCCCAAAGTCAATTTCAGGAATAGAGACCACAGGTTCTGTTGATGGTTGGTATGTATTAAAGTATCTTCTGATGACATTTAGTGAAGACTGCAAGCACTAATAGTAAAGGAGCAGAAAAACTGAACGAAGTTTGATTCCACCCTGACTTGTGTCCAGCCTTCAATCATTTACTTTGCATGTCATTCCATAAAAAAACATAACTTGACCTTGAAAATAAAGAACCTAATTATGCCAGCCTGGAAAGGATCAGTGGCTATAACCCCACTGGAATAACTCAATGGGGCAAAGGAGGGTAAAGTTCGTAGTAGAGGGTATTATATCAAACAAACAGATTGCAAGTGTTAATGATGATGAGCTGATAAGAGGTCAATGATTTTCCAAGAACACTGAACATGAGCTGCTCCATATAATGATATAGTGATGTCATTGACATAAAAGAAATGTTTAGATGTTCCTAAGTTTGTTTTCTACATCTGAGTATTTTACACTATTGCCTAAATAGGAGCAGTTGTTGAATAATTGATTTTGAATAATTAGATGTTTGTGTGCTTGCTCAAAGGTATCTTGGAGATATCATCTTTGTCAGAAGATGTGCTTTTGAAATATTTCATTCAGCTGGATACTGTACATGTTTAGGGTCTAACTCTCTCAGTTGACAGTCTGTCACATCCCATGAATAAATTTTCCCTTTTAACTTTTTCCATGACAGAAGAGATGAGAAGTATCTCCCTTTCTTTCCCCACTCTGCCTAAGAACATGGTGTCTTGGAGATTTTATTGACTGCTTTGTGGATTCCTGTAGTTGCAGCTTTCTTAAGGAGCCAGTTATTTGGGGAAACACGGAAGCCTTAAGAAACTTTTCTAATTGATGAGGCCCAGTGGACAACTTGAAGGGGCTGTTCTAAGGCTTACCAAGGGGGATGAGGAGATGGTGGGCATAATCCAACTTGACTGTGGGCAGTATGAGTGAATTTTTGGAAGAACATTTAAAAACAATAAAACCAACTAAAATTGCACCATTAAGTTTAATATTAGTTGTAGGTTTTTAATGGTTATTAAGGTAGTTTTTCTCTATGCCTAGTTTACTGAGTATTTTTATCATGAATGAGTATCAATGCTTTTATTAATATGATTCTTCTACTTCAGCCTATTGATAGGATATATTACATTCATTAATTTTTGTACTTTTTAGATGTGATTAACGTTTAACTTAGTTGACTTTGAGTCAAGCAGATTATTCTCCACAGTATTGGTGGGCCTTATCCAAATAGCTGAAGGTCTTAAAGAGAAAAGACTGAGGTCCAGAGAAGAGAAAGGAATTTAGCCTCCAAGCTGCCTCTGGACTCAAAACTGTAACATCACTCCAGCCCACCAGTCTGCCCTGCTAATTTTGGACTTAAGTCCCTATAATCATGTGAGCTAATTTCTTAAAACTCTCTCTTTCTCTCCCCTGTTGGTTCTATTTTTCTGGAGAACTCTGACTAATGCTAATGGATTTGAATAGGCTGAAAACAAGATTACTAGTCCAAAGTTACTGTAATAACTCAGGAAATAGTGAGGACTGAATTATGGCCGTGGTAGTGAGGTTAGAGAAAAATTAAGTTGAGAGATAAAGTTAGGTAGAACTGGTGAGATCTCCCTGACAGTTTGGGTATGAAAGCATGAGGGAGGGCACTGGTAGCATCTTTAAATGAAATAAAGATAAATGGAGGAAAAGGATGGCTTGGAGGGATTAAAGAAAAGACCCTAAAATTCATTTCAATCATTTGAAGTTTGAGCTCCCTGTGACGTTCCATAGGAGGACAGGAAGCTTCAGGTTATTTTTAGAAATATTACTGCCTGGTGATAGTTGAAATTGTAGATGAGAATGAGATGAATCAGGAAAACCTACTAAGTGAGAGTAGGATCGGGGCCTGGATTCTCCAGGATATTTTCTATAATCTTCTGGAATAATTTCTATAATCTTCTGGGCCATATATTATATTGCATTGAGGTCCTTCTCTAGGTGTGTTGAGCTGAACAGTCCTTGCTCTGTCTTTCTATGAGGATCATGAAGCAAATATTGGACTGGTCACCTGTGTTAGTTCTCAGGAAGCTGTCTGTTGCATGACAGTCACTTGTGGCACAGCTACTGACAAAAATCAACCTTGTGCCCATCTTGGAAAAGCATCAAGGAAGCAAAATCTTAAGTAAACACTGAGAAGCCTATTTGTTTTTATTTCTTTTCTACTAGGAAGGCTTTAACTTTACAGGCCCCATCAATGCAACGTGACTCTATGGCAATTCGTGCTTTGCCCAATTCTGAGATGTAATGGCCCCTTTGACACTGTACTTGTTACTGGAAAGAATCTCCCACCATAAAGTGCTTTAATTAGAGAACACTGAGGCATGTGGCTTCAAGGACAAAAAATGTTCTGTGTGATTCAAGATGAATGAGGAGGAAGGGTTTTAAGTAGATAATACAATTCATAAACCTTGGCTTTTGGGTAGATAAAGCTCATCACATGCCTCAAGATAGTTCTGCTGTGGAGGTCAGAGTGTACGTGACTTTAGTGTCTTTCTTCAGCTCTGTGTCGGTCTAGTTCACTGTCGGCACTTTATTCTCGTTGGCAAGCACGTGATGAAAGACTCTCAGAACAGATTTCCTACATGCTCATGTCTCATAAAATCTCAAACTGACCCAATGTACTCATTTAACAAAGTTATTTATTACCTAAAATGTACATGTATTTCCTGAAACAAATAAAACCTGAACATGCCCTAGAAAAATCAGACTAGCTTAGATCAGGGGGACCTCCAAATACTTCTTTGTGTATACAACAAGAAGACTGCAGTAAACAACTATATATTCTGAGGAAGAGAGAGGAGAGGGAAAGGGAGATAGAAGAGAAGTTTTCAAGCATTTTTCTTTATTTAAAATATAAATTGTTATTCTTGCCCAGGCAGAATTTATTACTATTTTAAAGACTGATGGAGTTTTATGGATTTTCAGAATCACAAGGAAAGTGGGTCTGGTGCTTTTTTATCCATAAATATCTCACCTGAAAAGTAGTTGTGGGACATTCCAGGCAGAGAGCACAGGTAAAAGTGGGAATGAAGTGACCAGGGCTAGTGGACAGTGAGCATTCCTCCAGGGCAAACTGGAATAGAAAAGAGTCACTTTTAAAATGTTCACATTCTTAATGAGGCTGAGACAGAGGATTGGTGGTGAGCTGAAAGTGACCGGGTCACTCCCTGAGAGGATTATCAGAACATCTGGAAGGGAGAGGGAGGCAGCGAGGGTACTTTGATAACCACATCCAATATTACAATAACTTGGATTTAGTTGTAAACTCAATAGGCAATATCTTTCAAATCAAATATCACTAAAGAAATTATATTTTTAGGCAAATTAAGATGTCTTTTGCAGAGGGTCATGACCTACTGTTTTAATTAATAGAGAGGTTGACATTTTGTAGGTGACCAATGGGTAAACTAGGACAGTTATAAAGACCCCTATAAAAAGTGAGCTGTAGTACTATTTTTTTTCCCCAAACTTTGAGACTTTTTGTCTTAACATGCACACTTTTAATACACTATATAACAATTTAATTGTTATTTGTTGTTTGGCTAATACTAAAGCACCTGTTTCAGTACATCTAACTAATACTGCCTAACTTAAAGGGCCAAAGTATTCGATAAAAATGACAATAATAGCAAAAGTGATAAACAATTCTTCCCTTCACTGGAGTTTAATGAAAGTAACAGTCAATTAAATCTAAATATTTTCTCCTTTTATTTTAACTGACATTTTGCAATTATTCAAATTTATTCAAATTTAACAGATGAGTATTAAGAAACCAAATATTCACTTGAAAACAATAACCAAGGTAAATTTCTGGTGAAAAGAGGTAATGATTCACTGATTATACCTCGAGAAGAAAGTGAAATAAATTCATTGCACTGCTCATGTAACTGTGAAAAACATTTGCTTCCTGAGCATCCTCCTGTATGAATGGCAAAGAGCTTTATAAAAAAAGATTCTTTAGCTAATTGTATCATGTACAAAACATTTTCATCTCTCCTCTTGTCTCAGAATGTATAGCTGTTTATTAAAGTCTTCTTGTTGAATATACTATACTCAGCATGTCCCAACAACTCACAAAGGTGGGTACTATTACCACACTTTACTGACAGGAAAACCAATGCAAAAGCTGTTAAGCAACTCGCCACAAATCACACACATCTGACCAGCTGGGGAGTCAGGATTTGAATCTGGACAGACAACTCCAAGTCTGTGCTTCCTAGCTTTTTAGCCCTCTCAGCTTCAGTCTTCTCAGTGGTAAAACGAGAGTAATAAGCCTGCCCTAGAACTAGAAAAGGCAACACAAATGGAAAGGATGATTGCTATTAAGCTACTTAACTAAAGTGCATCGTTGTCTGTATAATGCGTGGCTGAAGTATCATCACTGAAGATGCATTGCTAAGATTATTCCGTGTGCCAGACGCCAACCAAAATATTTTCTCCGTGAACCTCAATCTCATGCCCTGAAAGGACATTGAAAATAATTTATCATCTCTTGAAAAGATGACGTGAACACCTTCAATCCTTTACCCTGTCAGTTAGCGTTCATATTTTTTCATGATATACAAGGAAGCCCTTCTCACAAGTACAGAAATGACTGTAGCAGCATGTGTTTAAATGGGTGTGAAAGTATGTACTGTTCTCTGAATGGTAAACTCACATATTAGGGTGAATTTATTTTGCCTCCTGGGTCAGTGTAATTGCCTATTGATTCTTGGGAAGGAAAAAAAAAAAAGTGACATTCGCAACATTTGCTCTTTACCTTCTGAACAGAATTACAGCTTAAATGGAAAAGTGACAGTTTTTTCAGTTACCATCTTTCAGAGACAGGGCCAAGACTTTTCCTAATTACTTGTGCATAATTGGTACTCAGTAAACATTATTGCTCTCACTCAAAATTGCATTCAAAATTTCAAAATTATGTTCTAAGACCAAGGGCATCAGTGTGGGGCAGTTTTCAAAACTGTGTAAGACATCTTGATATGCTGTGAAGTGCCCACAGAGAAATCAAAGCTATGTCTCTACTGAGTTTGACGTTGCTCCTACCTAAACAATAAATATTAAGCTAAATAATGGTTTCTTTGCCTTCTTAGAATTGAGAAAGGCACTGGACTTTGTTTTGAATGGATCCGTTTACTTAATGAGAAAGAGAGGGAGAGAGGGAGAGAATGAGAGATTGGAAGAAAGAAAGAATGAAGGAAAGACAAAGAAAAAGAAGACGCCTAGGGATGTCAGAAATAAAGCTTCCCCCGTACACTACTGGTAAATGTCTTTGTATCAAGCGAAGACTTTGACAAAAACACTGTTGACCTCAGAACTGTGTTACACTTGGGAATCACGCTTTTCAAAATAGCTTTGTAACATCCAATGAAAGCTTTATTAAAGATGTCAGTTATGAAGAATTGAGTGATTATTCATTTGATTCTCTACCTCTTTTCTATTATTTTAATTTGATTTGTATATATTTCTATAGAATTCTAGGAAACACCTTATTCACACTTTTAAAAGTGATATGAAAGTAACTGTTAACAAGGTCTAAGTGTATCAAGCACCCAAATCACTGAATAATGTAGTCATCATAACTCCTCAGTACAGTATTTAAAATCAGAGTATAATTGTAGAACTCTACTTCAGAACTCCAAATTAAAAGTTAACTTCATTTTGGAATACAATATTTAATGAAAAAATTTTAAAAAGATGTGTATAACTTATTCAAAGTATTCAAATATGCCTATGAAAATTGTATTCCTTAGTGGAGTTTTTTTTTTTAACTATGAAGCATTTTGGGGCCATGAAGTGTTTTGTGACAACTTCTTTGGGGTATTCTTATCAGATGAATCTGGCAGCCACACAATGATCTTGGGCCTTGCTAGTCAAATGTGGTCCATGAACCCATGCCTCTTGTCTGTGACTCTGCTACTGGGCTGCAACAAGATCATCAGCAGCTTGACCACAACGTAAAGTAATGATTCCAGTAGACTGACTTCTTGTTTAATGGCGTAGCTTTCCCAATAAATGAAGCAGAGCTATGAATTTACATTCTCTCTTATCTCTGTAGGGACCACTGCTTATGGACTAGCCACAGTGAGTGACAGAGCTCTAATCACATTTTAAGTACAAGACATTCTAGTGTGATGCTTAAAATCTTGAGTTCTGTAGGCGAACCTGAGTCTGAATCCCAGCCTTGTAATTCAGTCATCAAATAACCCTGAACGAACTGCTCAACATCCTCAATCCACTTTTCTTATCTACAAAAATTGGGGTAGACCTGTCTCATAGATACTGGGGATGACTAAGACTAAACTCAATACCATAACATGCTTAGCACAAAATCTAGCATATATTAAGAGCTCACCTCAAAGTGTGCTATGTTATTAGTTGTTACTTCCACACGATTGAGGGAATGACTATAACTTTGCTTGCTTCCATGCGTATGTGACTAACAACCAAATACACTTGACATTTTCAGACCAGTTTGGATAAAAGTTCCCCTGAGTAGCAATACACAATATTGACTAAATGCCTGAAAGGCTACACCTGGCATAAAAATGGTCCCTTCTGACAGAAGGAAATGGATGCCTATCCAGAGACAGCAGGCATGGTGGAATGAACAAGATAGAGGACAGGGCATAGCATTTGATGTCAGAACATCTGGGGATGAATCCTGACCCTAACTTTTAGAGGCTGCTTTACCTCGAGGTAAATGAGGCCTTAAATGAGAAAGTACACATGTATACAAATATACATGACATACAGACACTGCACAGTGCTTCATGCAGAAGATTTTGTTTATTCAGTAATCACTAATTATGTGACATAGTAGACTGGGATATCTGCAGAAATTTTAAATTCTGGAATCAGGTGATCCAAATATTTTAGTCAACATTTGCATTTATATCCTCTTACTCTCCACCACTGATTTTACTAGCCTTACCAAATCATTAATAAATAAGGGAAACCCTCAAAGTTCTGCCGTACCTAAAATGCTTTGAGTTGTATTAATGGTCTGTAGACCATTGACAAGCCCAGTTAATCCCAATAGGACTCATGCCATGTCTATGTAGCCACTGCCAATTTTCTAGTACTTATTAAGTGGCACAGTTTCAGGCAAAGATGGTAAAAAAATCTGAATCAGAAAGCAAGCATTAACTGGGGGTTTCCTTATCTCTGTTTATATACTCAGCCCACAGACCAGGTTCTGCATAGACCAGAAGGTGAAGGAAGACTGTCATTAATTTCTTTGTCCCAAACCCAATTTTATGGAAATTTTTGGAATACCAATGAATTATCAAGCCCTGCATAGAACTATACACTGACACCTGTTCTCTGGAGTATGTTTAAAAGATGCACAGAATAAATCATATCTATGAATACAGACACATCTCCTCAAGAAAGGTGTGAATGCAATTCCTGCAAATTTTTGTGCATGCAATGTGCAGCTGCCGTCCACGCTCCACCATCTCACAATCGTGCATGTGCCCTGATGGTGCCCAGCTAAACCTGCATTTATTCAATTCCCTTCCATATTTCTTCATCTAACCATAATTGCCCCGTAATAATCTTGTCCAGCCTCCTAGATTATCTCCCTCCAATTTATCATTCCTTAGACTGTCGCAAAGGATTTTCCAAACTGCCAATCTGACTGCATCACTTCCAATTAGAACCCTTCAGTGGCTGCCCATCACCCTCAGGATAAAATCCTAACTCCTCAGCAGGATCTGGTACCCGCCTATTTCCCTGGCCTCATCTCATATTACTCTCCTGCTTAGTATGACTAAAATGCAGGATTTGCAACCCTTTACCTGGTCCAAGCTATCCTTAGTCCCTCTGCCATGCTCTTCCCTCAGCTAAAAGTTTTCTTCCCTTTCTCCACATATTACCTGGTGAATTCTTATTTCATATCTACCTCATACTAGAGGCCTTCCCTTCTGGAATCCTCACACTCTTTAAGGGATCCTAAGGTACCAGGTCTTACTTCTCAAATAACTTGCAAATCCTGTAATGAAAGGATCAGTGTTCATCTCTGTACCTCCCGTTAAATTGTCCAATGCCCAAGGGCAGGTAGGGTTTTCTAATTCCATTGTCTGTTATAGACCTGGCTTATAGCAGGTGTTTAATAGATTATAAACTAACAAATATTCAAAGTGCTGAGCCAAAATTGCACAATTGCGTATCTGAAAAGTACCCAAGCAAAATGTAAAATATTCTCTCTGGAATCCTTACTGCTCAAAGCCTGAAATAGCCAATACTTAATTCATCTTCAGGTCCAGGTGGTGTCTAAAGTGAAGGAGCAGGGTGGACAGACAGTACTTGTCACCCATTTATTTGCTAGATCCTTACCCTGCATCTTAAATAGCATTCAGGTCAACTTGGTTTCCTGGCTGTATTGTTTTACACAAGGAAGTAGACACACATCACGTGTGGGCACAACCCATAAATAGTCTGCATTATTAAATAGCCTTTTACATTAAAGAAAAGATCGCATTCTTTTCCAAAGGTCATAATAATAAAAACAGTGTTCTAGTTTTCAAGCATTTAACATTATCCATTTAGTTGCATTAAGTTTTTTTTCAGTGACTCAGACTGGGAGTTTTAATTTTAACTATTGGCTTAACAGTGTCAATGTTTCAGTAGTCTCAGCCTGACTTGGAGGTTAATACCTGGCCTAAGTAGTTCACTGAATAATGCTGTTTGCTACCCCCCACCTGCTGACTCCTGAGGCATCACTAGGGACACACAGAGAGCATTTATGGAGGCTGCCTTCTGACTTGTCTTCACAGGCACAGGCAGATCCAAAACAATAGACAGAAACTTACAACTCAGCAGGAGTCTGGACACCAAAGGGGAGGAGGGCAAGGGCCAGCCCTTTGTGCTAGTGGCAGTCACACGCGGTTACTCCAGAGGAGCCCAGGGCTACGTGATGGCGGAAGTTTGGGGCTGGAGAGACCCAAGTGCTGATTAGCCATTATGTGTGTAGCCATTAAAGGTGCCCCTGAGAAAGATGGATCTGTACTACTTCTTTGAGAATCGATGGCCTTAAAGATCAGATATTTGGACTAGATGGTTTTGTCCTTACAGAGACATGTGAGCATTTTCCAGATGCAGAATGAAGCCAGTGGTGTGTATGATTTGTTCCCTCTTACTTCTCTAATTATAGAGGACTCACATTTCCCCCCATCTTGGGTAATATCAGGCTCATTTAGCTTTGCATTTCCTGCTCTGTGCTTCAAAAGAATAGGAAACGCACAGCATGCATCAGAAATTAAGCTATTTGGGGGAGGGTATGGCTCAGTGGTAGAGCACATGCTTAGCATACATGAGGTCCTGGGTTCAATTTCCAGTACCTCCATTAAAAAAAGAGAAAACAAACCCAATTACCTTCCCCCCTCCAAAAAAAAAAAAATTGAAAAGAAATTAAGCTATTCATTTTCTAGATAGTACTAGGGGAGATCTACCACAATTCTCGATTTTACGTCTGAGAACATCCTGCGGGTCTCTACTATTCAAAGTAAATGGCTTCTCCTCCTGGGGCAAATCCTGTTGCTAGCTTACACATCTGTCCCGCCCCTTCTTTTCTAACTACCACAAGGAAGATCTTTCTCCTTGGTAGAAAGTCAGTTAAGAGATGTGGCTCCTAAGCAAGTTTGCTGAGAGATTTTAGATAAAGAAATGCAGTCACATTTCTCTAAAATGGAAACTTAGGCTTCCCTGGAAAAAGGTTTCAGCATTTTGCAGGCGAGCTGCTTGCTGACTGCTCATAATCATTTAGTCAAAACCAACATCTGTCCTGGTAAAGTCATCAGGAAACCTCTTCGGCTGCTTATTAGCGTTCCTTTCTCTGCCTCATGTTTAGTGACGAGTTATATTTTTTAGATGATCGGTATTCGTGAGGCTGGAAGATATTTGTCCTTTGAGAAATTTAAGTGGTCAGGAGCTTTCTAGTCAAGTTCTGGAAAAGCCCTGTTCCTCTGGCTTGGCCCCTCCTTAAAGGGGATACAGCCTTGCCCATTGCTTTCAGCGTGGGTCACCAGACTCTGGCTTCCAGGGGAAGAGCAGGGCTGAAAAATGACCCCTTCTCTCAAATTAAAGGGTAGGGAGGCCCTCTAGGGTACCAAGTATAAAACTAAAACAAAACTGTGATATTAGCTCCTTAGCCAGCTAATTCTTTCTTCGGACCCAGCGAAATGGAAGAGAAGGGCCAGTACTTGGACATTAGAATTCCAACGCTGAGAGGCCAAAGAAAATCTAGGGCACATATATTGGGACAGTTGCAATATTTTTATTAGTTGCTTATAATGTGTTGTCCAAGAAGTGTTCCTGACCACTTTCATCTGAACCACTGGCAGAGGTTTGTAAAAATACCTGTTGCTGATCAGTTTCTGGGGTTGGGATAAGGGAGCAGCATTTTCTGTCATTACCCAAGAAATTCTTATGAACAATCTTTTCCCAAACCCCCTGTTTATACCATATACCATTACATTTTTAGTTATGTAAAGTAAGCTACTATTTCTTTCAGAGGAAGACATTTTGCAGGTTGAAGGTATGAAAAACAGCGTACATTTACCTAATTCCTCTCAAAATATTAGTTTGAACCCTTTGAGGCACTGGGCAATTTTGTCTTGAGATATTTTTAAATTTTTGCTCAACTTTATGGGAAAAAACAAACTACAAAAAGCAGCTATTTATTTAAGGAGAAACTGGCAGCACTAAACTGATCTAGAACTAACAACTTTAGAAATCACAAATAACACATTTACTGGACTGAGTTATCAGCTACCAATTAAATCCTCGAAATGGTCTCCATGTATAGACGAAGCTAATCATTGGTCTTTAGACCAATTTGAATCAATAGGATTTATCCATTTTGATATTATACAGACATATGTATTTGAGATTATATAGACAGTAGCAAACATTAACTATAGCAGAAGAAACAAATCAAGTATGAAATGATAAATTAAGCACTCTACTTAAATATGGGCTCTGTCTTTGATATTTAAATTTATGGGTTTTATTATGGTGTACACCAGAAACTGACACATTATAACTTACTATACTTCAATTAAATAATAAAAATAAAAAATTTTAAAAATGGAATCATGCAATATAAATAAACTTACGTTTTTTTTTAAATCTTAATAGTAGGTAAGCAAAGAATAGTGAGTATTGAAAACTGAGTATCTTGTCCTCAATTCAATTCAACTTTAAAGTTATTATCCATAAAGTGACATATGGCTTAAAGGACCACTGATTTCATCTTTTATAAGTCAAGAAAATTAAGTCATTTGGGGGGCCCTAATCTACAAAAGTTTTGACTAATGTCATCACTGTACTTTGTGTAACAGCAGGGCACATCCTGGGGCAGGCAGACTGCCCGATCCCTTTGCTTAGTATTCTGTAAGAATAAACTCCTCCACCTTGTAACATTTTTTTTGATAGGCAAACATTATAAAGTAAGGAAGATAGTCAAATAAAAGCATGATCAGGACCAGCTAACAGCAAGAACTCCAGTCTCCAGCAACCTACTACTTGTTCTACAAGCTACCAACAATAGAACTGGTTAGTTTTGCTGATTTAATTGGTTTGTATCATATAGACACAGCTGAAGTTTAAAATACTAGAACAGGGCCAATTGGATCTTAGGAAAAGTAGGAAATTACAGGAGAGGCCACTCTGGATTTTAAGTTAATATAATACATACATTGAAAAACTGTCCTTTGACTAAAAATGGTACCATATTTATGGGCATTATATATTTTAATGAATATATATACTTTAGGCATGTTGTACTTAGATTAAGAGAAACTCCCTTATTAAATATATCACCTATAGTTCAGTTTTCATCAGCACAAATTGAAGTTGATACAATGGAGAATATCCTCATAAGAGAATTATACAATTATCTAAACTCAGTAACCAGAAGAATACCCTGGAATGTGACAATTCTGAGCTTTGAGTAAAATTGTTTCAATAACAATATTGATTCAGGATTTTTATCAAAACCAGGAAAATCATGATGAAAGGGCATGTAACTTGACAAGATGTCCTTCCTTAGTGAAATATTGCCTATTTATGGTAGGTAATGACCTATGAGGGCATAATAAATACTGATAGGCAAATAACAGGTACACAGATTATACAAAGGTTCAAAATAAGAAATACATTCTACAAGTATTCTGTCCTCCTCCCTGTTTTCCTACCTGGGCCTAGGGAAAAAAAGGAGATTTATCCTTTGGGAAGATAACAGAAGTTTTAGCCCTTTTTTCCATCCTTGTCCTATGGGAGAAATGGTCTATTTGAGCAATAAGGTAGGGAGAAGGAACCTAACTTAGCCCATTTTGAAGTCTTTTTATATGTGGCCTAATCTAGGATGCATTTATTTGTTTCTTGCACAGACAGTGGGCAGCTTTTAAAATTTGGAGGTAAAGATTAGCAAACCCATCTGACCACAGACCCACACCTTGCTCTTAGTCTTCAGTAAACTCTATTACTAGTGAAAGTACTATTTTTTAATCTCTGTCTGATCCCATTTTCTTCTACATTGGTTCAGAATTTGGCAGGGAAAGATGGAGATGTATTTATTATATTACTCCCCATCCCATCCTATCCTCCACCTTCTTCCCAAAATTCCTCATAACGGAGTTCTGGAAATTCCAGATTTTCTGCTGTGGTACTCTAGTTCAGCCTTTCCCTGATCCAAACATCCTTGCCTCCACATTCCTTAGGTTTTTGCATTCTCTACTTCTAATCTTTGTCTATTCCCTTTTCAGAAGCTCCTATGGCTAGAGTATTCTTGGGCTATATTTCTTTTAGACTCCTGAAAAAACTGCCCATACAAGCTTCATCCATACTACCTATTTGAGTAACAAACTACTGGCTTCATAAACCAAATCCTTTTCGCCCTTCTCTCCTAGGTAGGGGTTTCCTCTTGTCAAAGAATCCTAGAATTATTTTTGTCACTCCTTGGTGATAAAGGATTTTTGTTAATTAATATAAAAGAGTTAAACATTTAACAAGTCAAAATGAGGTCATTAGTGTGAGCACTCATACAATATGCCTGGTGTCCTTATTAAGAAAAGGAGAAATTTAAAGACAGACGTGTGCACAGGGAGAGCACCACATGACTAAGGAGGCAGAGATCATGGCAATAGTTCTACAAGCCACGGAGAGCCAAATGTTGCCAGCAAACCACCAGAAGCTAGGGGAGAGGCCTGGAACAGTCTTCTCACAGCTCACGGAAGGAAGCAACCCTGTCAATATCTTTATCCCAGATTTTTAGCTTCTAGAACTGTGAGACAATACAGTTTGTGTATGCTACCTGGTTTAAGGTACTTTGTCATGGCAACCTTAGCAAACTAATACATGTGGACTCTTAATTGGATGATTGGTGAATAGCTGTGTTATTATATGACATTTAGTGAAAGAATTTAAATTACTTAATTTTTGATAAACTGTGGGATCCTAGAGCCAGAAAAGACATGGAAAGAATTTCTTTTATTCTATATGTAGCCACCAATTCACTCAAATCCATCTACTGAAAATGCTTTTTATCTTTAATGTTTTTACACAAAAGTACAAAAAAAAAAAGCCATGTTTTATATGCCAATCATGTGCTTGCTATGTGCAATATATGTTAAGCCATTTATTTACCAAATACATACTGAGTGCTCAGTATATCCCAGGCACTGGGGAGAGAGCAGAAAATAAGACAGATACAATCTGTTTTCATAGAACGTTATAGTCTAATGAAGGAATAAAATCATGAATATGCAAATATAAAAATATATTATCACAATTGTAATAAATATTGAGAAGAAAATATTTAGTGTGATATGATGCAATAATAACAGGACCTAATTAGGACTTAGGGGTTAGGCAAGACATCCTTGAGGTTGTGACATTGAACTTGAGAAGGTTTATAGGAGTGGCCAGGTGAAAGTTTTCCAGTTCCAGAAAATGGAAACTCTTTATAAGGTTAAAAGCAATGAGAAGATGGGATAAGATTTTTATTTTTAAGAGACAGTCTGACTGTTAAAATAATAAAAAGGTTGTAAAAGGTCAAGAATGGAAGTAGGAATAGCACATTAGGATGCTGTCAAGGTGTCCAAACAAAGATGATGTCCTGGACAAGGATGGTGGCGACGATCACACAAAGAAAGAGGATTCCAGGTATATTTTTGAGGTAGAACCAACATGATTCTCAGCATGAGTGTGAAGAGGGAGATAAAGGAAGATTTCAAAATTCTAGTACAAGAAGGGTTGATGGAGGGCCTACCAACTGAGATGGTAAGCACTGAAGAAGGGACAGATTTTTAAGATGAAAGTTGTACTTCATGTTCTATTTTACCTGATCTGCACAGAAGCTCTAAAATTTAGAAATCATTATCACCTGCTTTATGAATGAAATAGCTAATTCCATGGTCTCCTTGAATAACATATTCCAAAGCCTTATATTCTCCCAGCTCTGTGACTTGTTAAAGGCCAAATTCATTTACTCAACATTGAGTGAGCACTAACCTTGTGTCAGGTATTCTTTAAGAATGTCTCAGGCATAGCCTTTTAATAAGGGAGACAGTATATACAAAAGCATAAATTATAACTCAGTGTAGTGAGTACAATATAAGAGATATTCAAGGAATATTTTGGAAACTCAGGAGAATACTTTTATTAGCCCAGTAGCAGAAGAGAGGATGAAAGAAAGCTTCCTAGCAAAGGGTGCATCTGAGTTGAGGTTTAAGTCATGCTTAGGAATTAGGTGAAAGGATCAGGGCTAGACTAGAGGGCAGAGAGACAAGGGCTTGAATAACCAGCATGCGTGTATGATTAATAAGATATACAAGTTTTGTAACCTGGAGGAAAAGGTAAGTGCTATACCATGAAGATCTTTTAAGGAATGGGAAAGAGCTTGGAGTTTATCATTTAATGGATGTTAAGGGGATATTGTTGCTGTCTCAGTAGAGAAGTGGCATTGTCAAACATCCAGTTTTAGACATCATTCTGTTGGCTGTGTTGAAGATGGACTTGAAGGAACTAAGGCTGAAGAGAGGGAAAACAATTCAGACAAGACTACAACAGTACAGCAGAGAGATGATAAGAGTACCAGTTAGGTTGATGGCTGTTCATACGAGAGAAGCAAATGGAATGGAATCTAATTAAAAGGTAAAACTGGTAGGAAATGTTAAATGTGTTAAAATTGAAGATCAAGGAAGAGGAAGGGGTTAAGGATGAACCGAGATGTCTAGCTCGGGTAGCTAGGTGGCAGTTAAAGGAAGGGACAAATAGAAAAGAAGGCATGTATTTAGGATCAGATTTTTTTCAGTCTGAGGTTCTAGATGAGACAGAACTAAAAGTAGATCCAAAGATTTCTAAGATTAGTGGTTTTATTTCCCCTAAAGAATAACCTAGAAAATAGTCACCTGTCCATTTTTAAGGTTCAGTCAAGACTTGTAGTGTATAAGAAAGCAGAATTTCTTTATCATTTTTGTCCCCAAATGTATTCCTATGAGAGCAGACAGACAGGTAAAAATTCTGTAGAGGGGTAAATTTTTGACTCTTCTTTATAAGGTTGAGGGATTCCACTGTATATGACTCATCAATAAAGTTATGAAGTTGACATATAACAGGAGCTGTCTTTATCTGTAAAAGAGAAGATATAGAGGAAAATAGACGGTTTCTTAGTTCTTTTCCCAGCAAGAAGATTGTTTGTGTATCCTACCACTTAATTCAGCCAGGAGACAAAGATCCTTTTTCTTTACAAAAAAAATGGATTGCACCTTGATTTCACTCCTTGGTGCAGAAAAGCTCTATTTTCATAAGAAGATTCTGGAAAATAGACCACAACTCGAAGACAGATGGTCTACAAACCAGACAAATTTATAGAATTTTGTCTTTAGAAAAGAGTTGGTACAAACTTTATGATGAACACAGTGAAAAAAAAATTTTTAAATGATGTAATTCTAAGGATAATTCTTTCTGTGCAATTACCTCCCAACACATCCAGAATGGTACTAGAAAACTACAGAATACAACTTTAAATTAAAAACAGACTGTCTCTAGAAAAATACAGAATACAATTTAAATATAAAAGTCACAAATGAGTCATTTTAAGGCATGCATTTTTATAAAGCATGGTGATTTGAAAAAACTTTACCCTATGTAAAATTGATTTACATAAAAAAGTTAAAATTGGAATATGTGATTCTAAAATCTAGAAAATAAGATATTTTCCAAGTAGGGCAAGAACTTGCTGTTTTATTTTACTTATTTTTTTAAAATTTTTTATTGATTTATAATCATTTTGTAATGTTGTGTCAAATTCCAGTGTAGAGCACAATTTTTCAGTCATACATGAACATATACATATTCACTGAGACATTTTTTTCTCTGTGAGCTACCATAAGATCTTGTGTATATTTCCCTGTGCTGTACAGTATAATCTTGTTTATCTATTCTACAATTTTGAAATCCCGTCTATCTCTTCCCACCCTCCATCCCCTTGGCAACCACAAGTTTGTATTCTATGTCTATGAGTCTATTTCTGTTTTGTATTTATGCTTTGTTTTTGTTGTTTTTGTTTTTGGTTTTTTAGATTCCACATTTGAGCGATCTCATGTGGTATTTTTCTTTCTCTGTCTGGCTTACTTCACTTAGAATGACATTCTCCAGGAGCATCCATGTTGCTGCAAATGGCATTATGTTGTCGGTTTTTATGGCTGAGTAGTATTCCATTGTATAAATATACCACAGCTTCTTTATCTAGTCATCCGTTGATGGACATTTAGGCTGTTTCCATGTCTTGGCTATTGTAAATAGAAGAATTTGCTGTTTTAAATCTCTGCCACATTAATTATAATAGGTCTAGGTAATATATGAGATGCCCTTGATTTGTTAAGGAGGAGATGATTAAAATTGTTTTTTGTTTCACCAAGATCCAAGGAGGTGAGTTGAGATTCATTCTAAGTCACTACTGACTAGAACTTGTTAGAAAACTGTTAAGAAAAAAACCCCAGTGTCTAAGTATTTTCAGAGTTATATTCAGCCAACTGACGTGAATAATGGTACTGGTTACCTGTATTTATGGCTTTAGTGATCAAGTCACAGTATACATTCACTATATACTTCAGTCCTTGAGACGTGGCTGCCAAGAAGAAATTTATATTGCATCAGAGAGATCCTATACAAAGGACCCGGCACCAAGGTTTGTGCTGTTGCTGTATGTGAGCCATTTAGAGTTTCTAGCTGTATTTCTGGTAAGAACTAAATTCATTCTCTCATGGTTTTGTTGTTGCTATCGTTTGACTTTGCTATTGTTTTATATTGTGTATTTTATGTGCTTGTTATTTTAAGTAAGGTTGGGATGTCTTTGCCCCAAAAGGCATATATCTATCTGGATTTGAGGGGAGGGAGTTTTGTTTTGTTTTGTTTTCAATAAAATAGTAGTAGTCTTCTCCCAGTACCTAGTGAATAATGATTAAGTCTCCTATTTCTACCTACACATTAGGAAAATCACCAATTCATTGATCTTAAGACAGATACGGGCAGCACTTTTCATTACTTTTTTCATATTGTATTAGGTTTGGTGAGTTTTGATGTTTTTTAAAAAAAAAAAAAGTTGCTTTAATGTAATCAAGCTTTAGTCCTTGCATTTCTTTTTCTCTATTTTTCAGTGTCTTTCTTATCAGAATTTGTGTATATATAAAGATATATCCTATATTTTGGTCAGTCCAATAATAGCAATATACTGTTAAATGTTATGAATTTCTCCATTGTAAAATCCTGATTTACTGATTCCTTATATATATTTGGTGGTGAAAAAAGACAGTTTAGTATGGATGTGTGGTATTTGCTAAATCCAAATAAACTGGAATTTTTAAAGAGGGCAAAACTACAGGTCAAGTTATTAAAAGTTGACACTGTTGGGGAACTTTCCTTTAAAACAAGAATTTATATTTTACAAACTAATCTTAATTATTAGTTCGAAGAAATAATGGTATTTATATATTTTTTGAAATAAGCGGCCACGTGAAAATGAATATCATTGACAATGCCGGCCTACTTGAGGGGCCAGTACTTTGAGTTCTTACCTGACTTATCAAAATTTTTCTTAAACTTGAGCTTAAAATCTGTTCCCTTCCTCTCCTGTACAATTGTCTCTATTTTTCAGGTGTCTGATAAAGGCTTCTGCTAAGTCTTTTGTTTTGAGTAAAAACTGAAATTATTTTACAAGTACAAATAATTAAATTGAAACTGAATTGAGAGAGGAAACTATATTTTGCACAGATATAAGTTGATACTACTCTGGAAAACAAACACTACCCCTTCACTCAAGCCCTAGACATACACGCATGCATGCACGTACACTCACGCACACCCATGTGTGCTTGCATGCACAAACCACAACATTGCAACTCTGAGACCAGGGAGCCGAGCACCAGGTTGCTTCTGGATTGCTGGCAATAGGGCATTTTGCAAGCATTTGCCTCTTGAACTTGTGCACTGAAGGTGTGATTAGAAATTCATGATGCTAATGAAAGGTACTGAGGAACTTGAATCTAAGGAAAAAGCTGTCAAGGAGACCTCACGTTACAATTTGGAATCTAGGAATAGTGGTCAAGAGGACCCCAATGGTTCACTCTACTCAAGCCAGGGAAATCACTGCTGTGATGAGGTGAAAATTAAATTGCATTTAGAGTCATCTGCATTTCACACTTGACTTTCTATCTAAAAAGAGGAAAAGTAACAGAGGAGATGTTATCTTTGAACTAGAAAACAGGGTTAAAGAAAGAAGCCTTGGTGTTTCCAATAAAGGATTGTTTCCCTTAAGATGCCTAATTAAAACCTATGTCATATGCTAATAAATATCTCTCAGACAGAGACCCTAAAACTTCCCTTCCTCAGGCAAATAATGGGTTTTGACAATGAATACCCCAGTGTACCGGACTCCCAAGATGGTAGCAGTGATCTCAGCAAGACAAAGAGCTCCTTAGGAAAGGAATGTAGGAGATAGCCAAGGGTGAAATTCAAGTACCACCTTTTGTCTTACAGATAAGATAAAAGGCAAGGAGGAGTTTGAACTACTTCCCTGTAGAAACTTTGGGGGAACTCTAGGCTCACCTGGGGATTTCCAAAGGCCACCCAACAGAAAGTTTGTAATTCCATAGCCCCTTCCTTTTTATGCCTACCTCTTTCTATCTTGAGTTTGCTCCCCTTCCTTTTAAGGAACCATCGTTTATCTTCTATCTTGTGAACTTAATGCACAAAACAAGGGGACCCTAGCAAGAGGGAAACATAGAAAGAATGGTTTGAGGGTCTTGAATTTTCTAGCCTGTTCAACACAGGCCTTACAGAGCTTTGGAGCAGCAAGAAGTCACCTTTTGATATAGCGTAGAAGTGCTTTTTGGCCCCAACACCATTTTATGAAAGCAAGTCTCGCTAGTCTAGCTAATAAATTCTTGGTGTGTAACTCAGTTTTCTGTGGTCATTACAGTAATTTTTACCTCACTCTTTAGGAGTTCAACTATTTACTCAAATACTTTCTTTCTGTCTGGGAAATGTTAGGGTAAAGAATAGTCTCCTAGGAAGATTCTGATTCCAGGAATCCCTCTGTTAACTTTTGATAAAGAGGCATGGGGTTTCTCCTCTACGATGTAATGTGTACTGGTGGCTCTTTTCCCTGCAGCTGGGGTGGAGTGGGGTGGGGAGGGTGGAGGGTCTATTAGTTCCAGAATGGAGACCCAGGGGAGAGGTGAGTTGTCTGTGAATTGTTTTCTTCTGTGGTACTGGCCATCCAGCTACAGATTCCTTCAGTAACCACTTTAGTTTACTAACTCAACTTTAGTTTCCTTTAGAATCACCTGAGGAGCTCTGAAGAGGTGATTCCTGGGCCATTCTTCCCTAGAGAATCTGATTCTGCAGTTCTGGCCTGGGACACAGAAATCTTGAGTTTTAACAAGCACAACCTGTGATTTCAGTGCAGGCAGTACACATTTTGAAGGTTACTACGTCAGATGACCAGCTGAAAGATACCTTCACATGATGACCCAAGGAAAACCCAGTAAGGATGTTGAGGAAGAATGGAGACTACATATGTAAGAAGAGGAAGTAATGGAGCTAATGAATGAAAACCCTATAATTTACCCTAGAGTTTGATTGTAATGCATTTCCGCCCTTCACTTTCAGTAGCTGTATTAGTGTTCTGGGGCTGCCATACAAAGTACCACAAATTGGGTGGCTTCAATAGTAGAAATTTATTGTCTCATGCAGTTCTGAAGGCTAGACATCTGAGATCAAGGTGTGGCAGGGCTGGTTCCTTCTGAGGGCTCATCTGTTCCATGCCTCTCTTGTCTTCTGAAAGCCTCAGGCATTCCTTGGTTTGAAGCTAGTGTTTTCCTTTGTCTCCACATTCTCTTATGCACATAAGGTCCTGATCACAAGTACTGGGGGTTAGAATTGCAACATCTTTGGTGGGGGATAGAAATCCCCCTGAATTTTTATTTTACTTTATGCTAATACAAGTGTTAAAAGATATAAAGGAAATAAGATTCAAAAGGAAGAAAAAGAAACTGAGTCACCACTGAAATACCCTTTCTGTGTTTTAGTTTACTTTTGGTTTCACTCGATGTTCTATGGGTTCTGCCTTATTATACATTGGTCAAAACCCATAGAACAACATGCATCCACCATTAAAGTATCGTCCAGAATAGTTCCACTGCCCTAACAATCCCTAGTGCTCTGCCTATTCATCCCTTCCTCCCCCCAAACCCTCAGCAACCACGGATCATTTTAATGTCTCCATAGTTTTGCCCTTTTCCAGAATGTCATATAGTTGGAATCAACTAGTTAAGTAAGTAGTTGTTTCAGATTGACTTCATTCATTTAGTAACATGCATTTGTTTTCTCCACGTATTTTTGATATAGCTTGACAGCCTATTTCCTCTTGGCACTGAATAATATTCCATTAGGTGGCTGTGCCACAGATTGTTCATCCAAACTGTGCTACAGTTTGAAGAAAATCTTGAAGATGTTATATTGAAGAACATCTTGGTTGCTTCCACATTTTGGAAATTATGAATAAAGCTGCTATAAACATCCATGTGCAGGTTGTTGGGTTTTTTGTTTATTTTTTCACTCATCGCTTCCCAACCAGCATAGTGTTATGCATATGGTAGTGGCTAAGCAGTCATTGTCAGACTGGTCATAACCACAGTAGTGTCCAAGGGAGAAACCTGGCCCACCTGCACAGTCAAACACCACTTTTCAGTTCAGTTTCTCTTAGCTGCTCCTTGATTGGAAATCAGCCAATGAAGATAGTCACCTGGGACAAGGGGCTAAGGGCCAAAGGGTGTTTTTGTATTTTGAACGACATTCAACAGACAAACCAAAGAAGACCATTAGCCTAGGACCAGAGAAGCAGGATCTAAAATGTTAAATAGTTCAAAAGGAATCAGGCTGCGGGCAACACACATACACACAGGTACTTGCTCACATATACACAGAAGCAATGGAAAACATGAAAATGTGACCCAGGATGTGGGTGTTTCATGAGGCGCTCACTGGTCAGTGATACTTCCTGTGGCAAGTACAGAAAGAGGAGTGAAAATATCTCAGAGCCACTACAGTGTTTGGCCTCTTCAAAGGCTGCAATTTGAGCCATGGTTGCAAGACACTGCTGACTGTCTTTCTCAGATCCATAGCCCTTGGGCAGTGAGGCTCATGGGAGGGGGGAATACTTGGGGCCACCCGCACTGCCCCACTCTCATGGTGACCTCACTCCGGGAGATGTGGCCGAGGAGAGGCAAACCCACAGCCCTGTGTTTGAGTCTGAGTTCTCCCTACATCAAAGATTCAAAGTGCAATTTCTAGTCTCAGTATTTCTCCCAGATGAAAACAGCAACTGCGACATCTCACTACCATTAAAAACTCTGAAATTATTTTCTTCCATTAGTCACTAGTACAAGATTTTACAATTAGGACTTTACAATTATCACAAAGGAACTTGGAGTAGGGGGGATGGATACTGCTTATCACATTTACCGGAATTCTAGTGAAGATTAATTCACTTCTTATAACTGGGATGGAAGCAGTCTTACTGAGTGCCTATAATTGCACAGGATTATGCTCATGTCTTTGCATGCATTATCTTGTTTAATCTATTTACTAGAGTCTAAGGAAATTAGTACTATTGTCCCAATTTTTGAATAAGAGGAAACAAAGTTCAGGTTAAGTGATTTGTTTTGATTGGATAGCTAGTAAGTAGCAGGCTAAAGATATCCCCCAGGTCTGTTTGTTTCTACATCCACTCACTCTCCACTACCTTCTCTGTTTACTGCAGGACAGTCCAAGGGTAGGGATAGGTGACTCTGAATTAATTCTACTGCACACTTATCTCTTTTATATTTTCCATCTACCAAAAGCTAGTTTCAAAGATCATTTGAGTAATCAGAATTTTCTTCATCGCTGGTGGGAATGCAAATAGTATGACCATTTTGAAGACAATTTGGCAGTTTCTTACAAAACAGAACATATTCATACCACATGATCCAACAATTGCACTTTTTGGTATTGACCCAAATAAGCTTAAAACTTAGATCCACACAAAAACCTGTGCATGGATGCTTATAGCAACTTTATTCACAGTTGCCAAACTGTGGAAACAATGAAGATGCCCTTCAATAGGTGAACAGATAAACTGTGGTACATTCAGGCAATGGAATGTTATTCAACAACAAAAAGAAATGAGCTCAAGCAATGAAAAGACATGAAAGAACCTTAAATGCATATTGCTAAGTGAAAGAAGATAGTCTGAAAGGGTGACATGTTGTATGATTCCAACTATACGACATTCTGGGTAAAGTACAACTATAGATACAGGAAAATGATCAGTGATTGGCTTTGGCATGTGGGAGTTGGGGTAGGGGGATGAAGCAGGCAAAGCACTGGAGATTTTTAGGGCGGTGAAATGATCCTGTATGAGTCTGTAATGGTACATACATGACTTTACACATTTTCAGGACATAGGAAGTATACAACCAGAAGAGTGAACCCTAATGTAAACTATAGACTAAAGTATCAACATTGGCTCGAAAATTGAAACAAATGTACCAGACTGACATAAGATGTCAATAATAGGGGACGCTGGGAGGTAAGGGGTTGTGGCTGGGGGGATAGTATATGGGAACTCTGTACATATGACTCATTCTTATAAACCTAAAACTGCTCAAAAGTGAATTTTATTAATTCTAAAAAAAAAAAGCATCTTTAGACTACAGGTGTTTCTTAAAGGTCTCTTATATGTTAGAAGCTGTTGTTAATGCCAGAGACTCTGGATTATGTTCCCAGGTACTTAAAATATAATTGGGAAGATAATGTACGCCCACCAGACTGTTAAGTAACAACCCAAGGATTCACGTAGTTAAGTGCACAGATGAATGGAATAGATGTGAAGTGCTGTGACCTTTCAGAGAGGTAAACAGTCAGCATGGGGTTAAAAAGGTGAATGTAACTCTGCTTAAAACTGACTCTAGAAGGCAAGGGAGATGGTGAATGTTCCTGCTTGTGGGTGAAAGTAGAGGAGGAGATGGAGAAGGACCGCCGTAAGTGGGAGGAGAGACCCCAGCAGTGGAGGGTCATAGAATCTGAGGCAGAGAAATGAAGGTCTACTTGTGGCGTTTCCAGCAGGAAGTGGTATTTTTGGACATCTCCCCAGTCACCGTGTTTCTGAACCCCTCATGTCTCTTTCTGAAGCTGCTTCTCTTCATTCTGGTTTGTTTCTGGGCAGAGTCACCAGTTGAAGAAAATAAAAACCAAATTTCTGGGAACACCAACCTTATTCACTAACACAGGTGTTGCACATTGCAGCTGAGGGCAGGTGGTATGGAGGGACCAGTGCACACACTTGCATCTCTGTGTGCCCCTTTGCTCCGCAAAACCCACTTCACCCTCAGTGAAAAGCCAGAGAGAGACTGACTGGGTAGATACTTGTGTGAAACTCTGGGTTGAACTGTTTATCTACTCTCTCCAATCACAAACAGGTTCTTTTTAATACTAGTCTAGACAATGTTTTGCAATGTTGCAGGCTCCTAATTACAGTAATAACTGCCTGAGAACAATTAACCAGACACCACCAAGCATTTCCATCAGGTGAATCCATTGTCCTATTAATAAACAGCCGTGAGGTTACCACTTTCTGGAAAAACCTCTTTGGCTAGCTCCATCCCACCTAGGGCTCGAGCCCAGTTTGTTCCCACACATTCTGGGTGTGTGAAGCAGCCTAAGTCAGCAGTGGTCACTCTCGTCCTCCAACGTCCACTGAGGCAGATTTTGCAGCTGGCTGCTGCAGTGACTGTCTTGTCACCAAATGAAGGCAGTAGCTGTGAATTCAGCGTGTGAGGCACAGCACAGCACCCATCGCTTGTGAACAGATGACCTGGATTTGCCTTCTGGAAATTCTCTTTTCCCCCAGCTTTGCTACTTGCAAACTGGCTCTCTACATAGCCTTTCTTGGGGGAAGCAATGTCTTTTTAGTCTTTAAATCAAAGCCCAAACCTGAAAGAGGTCTTATTTTTACAATCACTCATTTCATATCCTGAACGAGCACTTTATCCACAACCACCCCCAGGAGCTGCCCAGCTGCTCAACATCTTTCTTCTCAGCTCTCCTGTGGTGGATGTATTTCAGGAAGGCTTCCTTCAAGCCGGGTCTTCTTGCCCCTCTCACATGTCCCCATCATCACCCTTTAGAATGGTAAGGCTGGCTGTCAGTCCAAGCACTCCCTGTTCCCAGCCTGGCTGAGTCAGTGCAGCCCTCAGAGGAAGCTGGAAGGAGGCTGTTAAAATCTATTCATAGATGAAAGCACGGCTCCTGCCACAGTGCGAGCTTGCTAATGACGTGTGTATACACCAGGAGTGACAGAGGAGGAGGAAGAAGCTTGTGGAGGAGGGAGAGCAGAAAGGGGGTGGATCCAAGAACCGGAGCGAAGCTTGTTGTGGGCTCTGTCACCTTTTGGTAAGGACAGAGTCTCAAGGATCCTGGTGTGGAATGCGTTGCCAGCACTAGCTATCCTGATACAGATTCCTTGTCCTGTGTCCGATTCGCATGTGGAATAGCAGCCCCTGTATATGTGTACAAACACCGCTGGACTACTCAGCTCCATGACACCTGCCAGATTTCTGACAAGCTACTGAGGAATTCTGAAAGTGTAGGGATCAAGAAAAGAATAAAGTGTGGACAATGGAGAGAAGACAGTCCTCCATCTGTTCAGTTGGGATATATTATGTACCAGACTCTGTTCTAGGTCTGAAGAGGTAAGTAGCAGTCTGTGTCCTAAGAGACTGGAGCTTATTAGACTTGAGAGTTGTCCAAGATATATTAAAAATCCCTCAGTATGTTACTGCTGATACATGGAAAAAAGATAAAAGATTTTAGGGCTGTCTGCCACATAAGGCTAACTTATTCTGGTTAATGCAAAGGCAGCAAAATAGTCCATGGAGTTCACAGAGGGGTGGAATCTTGATTATGCCATCCATCATCAACCATTTATCCAGAACCTACTAGTACCAGGAATTATGGTAGCTACAGGTATGTAACAGATGCCAATAGTCTCCCACCCTCTTTTCACAACCTCAGAGAGCACAGGAAGAAGCACCTGTCAGGACATGGGAACCATACGGGCTGAGTAGATGGTTTTGCTATACAGAAAAGTACTGTTTTCCTAAACGTGAAAGAGGATGAGTTTCCTTTACTCGGATCCTAGAAGCCATGCCAGGAAAGCATATCAAGGACTCAGGAAGGCAAAGTAGCAGAAAGACCCTGACCTTAGCCGAGCCGGGTTGTCATGTAGCTCCATTATGATTAGGATCCATTCAGAGGATCATCCTCCTCATCTGGAAGTTAGATTTGCCAACCTCTGATCTCTCTCCCAAATTCAAACATTAGTATAATATCATAAGATTCCTAATTCCCCAATTTAATAACTCTAATACACTAGTGAAAGGAAATATGATCCCCACCTAGCGTTTCTCAGTGATGCTGGCAGCCTCTTTTTCAACTCCCATCCCAGCCCCGACTCCCCTGACTCCCCTCCACTACACCCACCTGTGTTTCTAATACGTCAAGATTCTGTCCAGGGCACAGTTCTCGCGTAACTTGTGTTAAAGCTTGAGGAAGGAACATAGTATGGAACAAGTGGGAAAAGTGGCAAGTCTAGAACAAGGACTCTGTCCTTTTCTGTGATTCTGAGGAAGCCAGTTCACCTCTGTGGACCCCAGTTGTCCTGTCTGTGATCCCCCCATCCCCAGCCAATACACAGATGTCAGTCTGTGTGGGAAACTCATGCATCAGGAGCAAGAAAAACCTGCAAGGTTTGGAAATTCTTTGCTAAAAATGCCTCATCTACCTTAATACAATGTTCAGAAAGATACCACAGAGGGTTTATTAAAATGCAGATTCTAATCCACAGGCTGACTGAATTAGAATTTTGAGTGGTAGGGGATGGGCAGTATATTTTTAGAAAAGCTCAGCAGGAAAGGGGATGCACACCAAAAATTAAAACCTGCTACAGGTAGGCATTTGCATCCATTGATTATACTGGCCTCAATTAACGGTGGCTTCTGAATCTTCTCACTCATGACACTCACCAAAAATGACGCTAGTTACATGACTTGCTGAGGCCAGCAGAGGAAGCTACTCATTCCTAGAAGCTGGATGGGGTGAGGGTGTAGGAGGAGGTGGCTCCCATGCTCCAGGCCCTGCCTGTCTGCAAAACTGAGGCCATGACCATTTCAGCCCACCCTTTGAGTCTTTGCAGGATGTCAGAGGCATGTGTGTTGGGAAGCTCTGGTGTCAGACTGGCCGTCTAGCCCGAGCATGGTGCAGGGAGGCTGGACCACGGGAAAGTGTGCTAAGCCTCACCCAGGCAGGACTTTGGGAGAGAGTGGTCTGGAGGCCTAAGTGGTGGATTCTGCCACCTGAGAAAACCGCTTCCAGACCCAGAAAGCTGGATGGACAGAGTAAGAGAACAAAGTGGGTCGGACAGGGTAGGGTTTCATAAGAACACCTCCAAAAGTTTTGCCAACTTTATAATTCTGCTTATTTCTAGCCTGTTATCTACCCGTTTTATGGGAGGACCATGTGCCAGTGAGCTGAAACACGGCTTCATCCAACCCACAGACACCTACCCTGTGCCAAACACCATCTTCAGAAACAAAGCAGAATGTGCACATAGGGTCAGGAAATACTCCCACACACCTCCTGCATTGCCTGGGGTTTCCTTATCTTGGCCCAAGGGCCTGCTTTTAAGCAATAACACCTTCCCTCTTTCCCAGTGTCTGCTTGTCCAAGTATGAGCAGTAGTATCTGAGGGACAGCCCCAAGAATGAGCTCATTCCTGCAGTTTCTACTGATTGCAGGAAGGCTTTTTTTGTCTGTCCCTCTGCAACCACATGGGCCTGGACGAGGCACAGATTTGGGCTACTGTATACTAGAAGATGCTCTGATCTAAGGAATGATCTGTTGCTGCATGGCTAATAAAATGCATCACCTCTGTGCTTTGAAAAGCCCTTTTGAATCATTAATTATTATCATTAAACACAAGTGTAAATGCTCTAGAATTTCATATGGGGCAAGCTCTGTGAACTAGTGCTTCAGTTTCCCCAAAAGGCTAGCTGAGGACAGCAGGGAGCAGGCCCATGTGGATGTGGACATAACCACAGACCACTCCTTTGAGTGGAATTACTGGAATTATTTTAGTGACAACTGGTTGGATGTCAAAACTATGTAAATCCTGTGGTTACAGGCATTGATATTCATCTGGTTACACTGTTTCAGCTAGGTGACATGTTGACCCGGGTTACCATAGCCATCTTTCCAAAGCCACTGAAGGGAATTCCAACTTTTCCTAACCTATTGAATGTCCCTTAAGAGGCACAAAATAAATGCTTTTGAAATAGGTTCTTCAACTTGTTGTATCATTACTTCACTCATGCAATGAACTAAAGCTGGGGATGTGTGCATTGTTTATGGTACTATTCTGCTTCATGTTTTTGCCAAATCCTCCAACCCATGCTTATATACAACTCCTGCTAGATGCTTCTCTGTGCTAGGTGCTGTGGTGTTCAGAGAAGTTATGAGAGTCCCTACCCTGGAGGAGCTCATTATAGTCTAAGAACAAGACAAACATTGTCTGGCGCAGTATGGAAAAGGGGTCAGAAGCACCAGATTCATGTCAGGCAGATTTGGATTCAAATTCCTGTTCCCTCACTTTCGGGTTTTCTGACCCTGGGTACCAAATTAATCTCCTGAATCTCCATTTTCTCCACTACAAACTGAGGATAACAATAACTACCCTGAGGGGTCATTTAGGAGAATTTAAGTAATGCCCAAAAGGCATTTGGCACAGAGCCTGATTCCACAGTGAGAGCTCACTAAATGGGAGCAAAGGTGATGATAACAATGGTGAGGAAACAACAGGAAACAAAATAGTATTCACTTAGAAGCAAAATGATAAACTATGGACTATAGTCTGATAGGAGTTCGGAAAATGGAGAACCCCTGGGGGTTGAAATAATCAAAAATGTTTTATGGTAAAGATGAACCAAAAATGAGCCTGAATACGTAGAATTCAGATGGGGGAGGTTAAAAGAGTTACATTCCAATTGAGCAAAACAACTACAGCTAGTAAAGACATTTGAAGTGGCCAGCATGACATGCTGTGGTAATCCATTCAAGGCTCCTAATTTCAGTATATGACTCAGTGTGATTAATGCAATCTAAGTGCTCCTAAGAATTTGTGCCATTGAAGAGGCATCCATGCTTAATTTCCTAGTGACCTCTCCTGATTGTTTGATTCTATTAGATTTCCAGAAGTAACACCCTCTGATATTGCAAGAAGTACACTTTAAAATTGAACGTTACAGATGAGATTAACTTTGCTAATCCACTGACTTTAAAATAGTGAAATCATGGACTATCTGGGTGTGCCCAACGTGATGACAAGAGTCCTTAAATATGGAAGAGGGAGGCAGAAGAGGTCAGAGTAAGACTCAAACTCACCATGGCTGATTTTAAAGATGGAGGGAGAGAGCCATGAGCCAAGAAATATGAATGGATTCCAGAAGCTAGAGAAGGCAAGAAAACTCTCCTAGAGTCTCCAGAAAGAAGGCTGAAACCATAATGGTTTTAGCCTAGTGAGACCCAGTAGGACAACTAACTTCCCACACTGTAAAATAATTTTGTGTTGTCTTAAGCCACCAAGTTTTGGTAATTTGTTACAGCAATGGTAAATTAATATATCAGGAAAAGCTTGCTGATGCAGATAGTCCCAATCTTTATTACATATTTAAATTTTAGCTACCATATTTACATTTCTAAGAGCTCTTTCTAATACCAAGAGGATTTTTGTTTCAGACCATTCTATTCTTGCTTTATTTGTATAATAAAAGCCAGAGAAAGGAATACTATCTTTAAATGTCATAAAGAAAATAACTCAATTTAGAATTCTATATGCAGCTAAAATACCTTTCAGTATTCAAGGTGAAGCAAACACATTTTTGGCAAGTACTGGTAGTATTTACCATTCACAGACCCTGTACAATTCGATGAGAATTACTAATAGATAGACTTTTAATTTTTTTTATTGAAGTATACTCAGTTTACAATGTTGTGTTAATTTCAGGTATACAGTATAGTGATTCAGTTATGTATTCCTTTTCATTTTCTTTTTCGTTATAGGCCATTACAAGGTATTGAATATAGTTCCCTGTGCTATGCAGTAGAACCTTGTTGTTTATTTATGGTAGTTAGTTTCTGCAAATCCTGAACTCCCCGATTTATCCCTCCCCCTCCGTTCCCCCACCCCCTGTAACCATAAACTTGTTATCTATATCTATGAGTCTATTTCTGTTTTGTAAATAAGTTCATTTGTCTCCCTTTTTAGGATTCCACATAAGTGATTATCATACGGTATTTTTCTTTCTCTTTCTGGCTTACTTCACTTAGTACAACAATAGATATACTTTTGAAAGAAGGAAACCGAACAAGTAAATAATGAAGTGCAAGTAATATGGTAATTTCTTTTTAAAAATGGTCAACATGTGGACACATCTAAATAATCACTAATTGTATAAAACCTAACTTGTGAAGTATAACTAGAAAGTGATATGGAAATAGTGGACAATAATGTCATAATTCAGAAGACAAGTGGTTAGATTTAAAGCTTTCTAAAAACTCCTACATTGTTTGGGAGAAGGGTAGAAATGTTGATTAATCTTAGACCTTAAGTGCAAATATAAAGATGTGCCATTAATACTTAAAGGAATAGAAATGAATGTGTATCTCCCAAAGCAATAGAGGAAAGGAATACAGAAAACATGGACCAATCCATTATAAGCAGGACTCAAGACAAGAAAATGTGGGGGTAGATAGAAAGAGATGGCAGAGGTGAACCATGTGTGAGAGAGAAAGGGAGGGAGGGGAGAAAAAGTATAGAAATATATATATATTTTTTTTTGGTATAGACTATCCCTCAGCCAGGGTTTGTCTGATGTTTTCTTATGACTGATTCAGGTTATGCATTTTTAAAAAATACTTTAAGTGATACTATGTCCTGCTTGTATTAGGCAGTGCCTAAGATTAAATTTTTCCCATTACTGGTGATGATGGCTAAGTGGTGTGCTCCAAGTTTTCACTCTAAAATTACTAATTTGTAATAAATACTTACATGACTATATTTTGATACCATATAAATATACTATTGATTATTAAGCTTTTACCTACTACTCATTCATTGCCTGAATCAATTAGTTATGAATATGTTAGCTGCAAAGTGGTGATTTAATTGCATGATTTTTCCACATTATCAGTTGGCAATCTACATAATGTAGAGCTTTCCTTTTACTTCCATTTATTTGCTTATTTATTTTTACTTTTGACTCATCTAGTTTTATTTGATGAGTTATACAATATTACTATCACTATTTGTTGGTTAGTGGGACAGAAAACCTATTGTAAATCTCTTTGGCCACCATCTGGTTTTGGCTCTGTGTCTGCCACTCAGATTAAGGACGAGAGCCAACTTATTTTGGTGTTATAAGGTACTACTTCATTTGAAAGTTGTTTTTTTTTTTTTTTTCTCATTTGAAAGATTGAAGTGGCACCAAGCATCTTCTTCCATTCTTTTTTCCCCAAATAAGGTAACTTACAAAATCTGGGTACTCTTCTTCAGAACAGATGTGATTTGCAAAGATGTGACATTTATGACTTTTCTTGGGGCATTCTTTGGTTAGATAAGCCTTTTTTGTCATTTCTTTCTTGGCTTGTTTAGTCATTAAGCTTGAGTTGAATTTCAAAGCATCACTTGCACAAGCAAAATGTGTGCCATTGCAAGCCCCGGTCCCTGGTTTATGGCGCCTCCTCCCCATCCCCACCACTTGCCTTCAGCTCTCACTTACCAGAGCATAGGTTCTAATCTAATATCCCTGAACCCCCTGGGTGAAATTAGAGTTTAGTAAAGATAAACTTTTTTCCTTGCCTAAGAAAAGATTAGAATTATCTTCAAATATGAATGTAGCCATGAAGTCACATAGATACTAAGTACCTGCAACTTTGTCACCAATAGAAATCACATTTTTTTCATATAACATTATGGTAGTGACAGATCTTTCAATAGTTTTTTGAACTCACCCCAGCTTCAAATGTGTGGTAGTTATTAGACCTGCCACTAGATCTTGTTACTTGATGTGTAAAGAAATTCATATATTACTGTATCATTTTAAAATTCTTGATAACTAAATTTTTATACAGTTGGCTTCCTTTGTAATCCTATGTATATTATTTTATGCATTTACAGACATCCTTCTGAGAAGAGGTCCTTAGGCTTTCTCAGACTATAGCACAATTCATGTCATAAAAAAGTTAAAGAACACTTACATTTGTCTCTCATTAGCCTCTTTCATCTAAGCTGCTACCAAAAATAGACAAAAAAGCCACCAGGGATTTTCTTTTTGTCTTATAACCTAGTAAAGTATTATTAAAGCTTCAGTGGCTTAAATCCACATTCACATGGACTACTAAAAGAAATAAAGGATTTCTCTGGTCAGATTGAGATGTCTGCCATGAGTTGTTCACATTATATATTTTAAATTAAGATACACTCGTTATTTGAGCCCTAAGCATAACTGATCTAATGCTTCTTTTTTTGTCAAATGGAGAGAATCATCACCAGATTGTGTCAGAAAATTCACAGCTCACAGTCTGAAACCTATTTTCTCATCCAAGATTATATTATCACACAGAAAGCTTTAAGAAGGGAATGATTATAAATGATTTAAAAATATGGGCTTTGGATTAGGTGGATGAGGACATGAGTCCTGGACTCTACTTACTAGTTCTGTGTAGTCGGGAAGTTTTGTTGTTTTTTTTTTTTTTAACTCTATCAATTCAGTTTTTTCACAGTTAAAATAAAAATTGCATTGCAATTTTGTTGGGCAAATTAAAAATCATATATGTAAAATATGCAGCACATTACTTGGCTCAAGTAATTTCGTGCATTCACGCAAAATTACCATGGAAACTAATGCAACAAATTAGTCACACATATCTGGGAGTGAGTGACTTAACACTAGAGAGAATGATGACTAAATAACATTGAGACATTATCCTCCCAATGTTGTTTATTTCCTTCTATTCCTTCAGTGGAGGTCAAATCCTAGTGACGGACTGATACATGAACATTTTACTTCTGTTTCTGATTGGCTTTATCGCATTGAGCGATGAAGGTTATCTACCTCGTCAATAGAAATTATGTTGTATGTTTCTACTTTGCCACCTCACCAACCCATCACCTTGACAGAGCGCTGAAAGCTTCCTCTGAAATGATTTACTTGGTTTGACAGATTAACAGATACCGGAAACACACTCATTTCCATTTCTAGTTCAGAGGAAATTGTGTCTCTGCTTTGATCCTTTTTGGATTTCATAGATTTAGACAGCTGCTAGGTCAGTCTTTTTATGGTGCAGACGAAGAGGCTAGGACTATGTCAAGAGTAGCTTAATTAGCTTTACATTTGTTGTCAGAAACAATATATTCAATTCAGTAAGACAGGAAACTTGGTGGTCTGCCTCAAAAACAAAATGAAAAAGCCTTCTTTTGATCCACCTTTCATGAAGTAGGTGTTAAGGGATAATTTCAAGAGGAGTCCCCAAGTAAACAATGCCCATTAGTTTAGCAGAAATAGTACCATCTGCCAGTGATGGACCTTAATAATCTTAAAATTGGAAGGATCCTGACAGAAGGTAGAACAACTGCTCCCATTTTCAAAAATGAAGATCAGAATTTCTTTGATGAATAAAGAGGAAACTGCATGTTCCCCCTACTTTGTACTTTTCCCCAAAGTTATTTTCCAATTGGTGTCAATTGCGGATACTGTGCTAAAGTTCTGCTCAAGGATGATTACCAGATGCTATCATTTTCTGATGAGCTCTCAGTAATAGGAGAACCAGACACTCAGATTCTGGTCCTTTATCATTTGGGGCTGTGGATAGAAGGGAAATGTAGTGTTTACTATTTAAATTATTTATACTTGAAACAGTACCTTTGTATTTCTTAATGAAAAATGACAATAAACCCTGTAATAATGACTGACATAGATAAATAAGAAGTTGTAGCATTATTTCAAGATGCTTAAGACATAAGACAGGCAAATAGACCCCCTCAAGGTCCTTTTACTTTTGAGCATCTATGATTTGGTAAAATACATGCCAGAGAAAACATGTTGGAGCTTAATATATACAGCAGAGGTTTATCAGCATCTTACTTAGGCTTCCTCCTGTCACTTGATACATTATGTAAAAGCCAGATAATAGTACCCTGTAGTTGTAGAAACAAGAATAAACAGCTTGCTTGGGATATCACTTCATAGTCCTCATGGGGATATTGTGTCACCAAGGCACCATCTCTTGATCCTCTTTTTCCCTGAATTTGAAAGTCACACACACATGCCATCTGAAGCAATGTGCAGCTTCTCACTACTGGAGCCCTTCCTTGGCAGGGGAGAGATAGCCTCTGATAATGGCTTTCCAGAAGCTGTTCAGCAGCCTGAACGAGCAGAAGGAAATCAAGCTGAAGAACTGAGTGAGACCAACAACTGCAAGTGGAGAAATTGAAAGGAATCCAGCTGAGTGATAAGCAGCTAAGTCTGGGCAGCCATCAGAGTCCACAGGCTGCATCTGATTAATTCTTAGTGGGAGTGACTAGTGATTTTGAAGAACACTGAAGAGTGATCTACTGCAACTGACCCCAGTAAATCCTCTCATTTGCTTAATTCCCAGTGTCTCTCAGAGCTGAGTTCTGACTCTGTTGGTAACTGAGAAAATGCCTAATTCAAAGACCAACAGACAACAGAAAAGGAGATGCAGTGCAGTTAGAGGTACCATTCTGGTGAGTGGTGGCAATAGAAGGCAAACATAGAATGTCATGCTTTATGCAGAAGTTAGTTTCCAGCAGCTCCATTTTTGATGTTTTCTATGCATCTTCTGCACCAGTAATGATTCCATGCTAACTGAGGGATTCTGGGTCTTACTCCATGCTGAGAGGCCCTGGCTCTAGAGGCAGACGGGGCTTCCGTCCCAGTCCTCCCATTGAGTAAACTAATAAATTCTCAGAGCCTCAGTTTCCTCATCTGTAAAAGGAGGATGATAAGGTTTTCTTTCTTTAGCTAATCCCCTTGAAGGTGCTTAGCACAGTATTGTGTCACTTATAAACATTCAATATATGTTTACTATAAGTTCTGCTTTGGTAGTGATTATGCCATGAAATGAACAGTAAGAATCAATAACATTTTAGCATCTATTATGTTTCAGACAGTGAGCTAAGAATTCTACATGTTTTGTTTTTATCCCCCTTCAGAACTCAAGGTGGAAAGATGTGTTGAGTTCTGGGAAAGTGAATCTCTTGCAATTGGATAGATGCAGTTAGTAACTCATGGAATGGGGAAAACTTGCCCATTTTAGAATTACTTTAGGATTCTATCAAAGAAAAGCTGTTAGAGATGCGATTCTTCCTACCAGGGACCAAGAATGGACTAGGACTACTCAAAAAGGCCTAATTTTATCTCAGAGTTTCAATAGACCGCAGCAATTTTAAAATGTAAAATATCAGATTAAGGCATTTTAAATCTGAGAAAAGCCAACTCTAAAAATTGTAGATTTGTCAACGTATCTTGGATTTCAGAAGAACTGCTAGACCAGATGATGAAACTATCATTTTAATGGCAATGTCTTTACTGGATTTCTTTCATTTTATAGATGCATAATGGTTGGTTTAAAAAAAATCACACCAATCAGATGAATATTGTTAGAATTATGTTGTTAATAATTAATTAGCTTACTGTAATGTATGTTGTAAAACAAGAAGAAAAACAAAAACAAAGTTCAAACTTTACCAAATGAAAAGCCACAGTCTCTTGTCTCGCCTGCTCCCAGCCCAGAACCTCTGTCATGTTCTTTCCCTTTTAAATGTTTGGGTTCTTAATTTTTCTCGAACTTACCACCATAACTTTAAATAATAGGCTCTGGCTTTGTTTTTTGGTTTATCAACCTTAGATACCATCCATTATCTCCTGCTTTAAGGACGATATAATTCTGCCTGTTTCATGTGGGTGTCTGAGAGCTGTGTTCTTCCACTGGCCAGCTGCTTACAGCACTTGACTCCGGTGACAGGTAGCACAGCACGTCTTGCTGGGATCTTCTGCAGGCCCTTTCCCTGGATGTGGTGGCTGCATTTCTTCCTGGCATCACCGGCTACCTAAAGCACCACTCTCCTCTGTGTTCTCCACTCATTCTCATTGTTTTAGTCTAGAGGAATCTCTACTGCTCCTACAAGGACTAACACAAATGATCTTTTTCATCTCCTCTGGGACCCCTCCTGCTCTTTTTATTGATTGGATCTTCAATTTTGAGCACTCCCAAAGCAACTTGCCCATCAACCCTGGTAGTGTTTTGGGCTACAATGTCCTCTAGTCTTGTGTCTGTCATTCCAATCATGTTCGATTTCTTCATTTCAGAAACTTGACTTCCAGTTTGCCAGGAAGATCTTTTTTTTTTTTTAAACAGGTCAGTTAATGAGTTTTCCTTTTAAAAATAGATTTTTCTCATTCCAAGGTACTTGAGGGAAGGGAATAGATGTATGTACACCCAGACAGCCATTTTAATCCAATCTGATTTTAATTATTTCCCCTGTAAAACATGACAGCAGGAGAGTCTCTAGGAGCCTACTAAACAGCTGGGATTAGGGGTCAGGAGAGCCCTGATGAGTATAACCAGGACTCAGCTAGACACCTCTACTTCCATTCAGTTACAGCCTCCAGGCTTGTAGAACCTGAGGAAGCACGGATTATACCCCTCTTGTCTGGCAGTAAACTAGATTTTCTTCTGGATTGATGTGACTGTCCCTTAGCAAATGAAGCTACTTACATGTGAGCTGCTTTTACACTTTCAGGCTATTAGTGGGGAGTTAATGGCATGAGGAAGGCTGTTACCCTGTTTATTTCCTACACCATTTACCTGTTTTCTCTCACCAACTTTTGTTGTTGGTGTAGGTACTATGTGTGTCTAAAGAGCAATACAAAATGCTCTTACATACCTTTTGGCTACTAAAGTTTCTAACAATCACACTGTCTTTTAACCACAAGTTTCATGTTAAAATTTTCTCAAAACATCTGATGAGACTTGTCTTCTTTGGACATATTCTTAACCCACTTATATGAGCTTTGAGTCTTCAGTGATAAAAATATAGACTCAAGCCATTTTAATCTATATTTGGGGGACACTGAGGAGACACCTACTCCCAAGGACTTGGTAATCAGGGTTTGGGACATTAAACTAGTAAAGCCCACCCAATCGGTGGGATCAACCATTTATAAGAACCAACTAAGAATTTGTCTGTAATCACATATCTTTACATCTTAGACTTCAGTCAGAATTATTAGGAAATTTCTCAGGGATGCAGGACTACAGTAGGAATGTAGTTTAATAAGCAACAACCTAAACAATTATATCAAATCCTATTGGGGGAAAGACAGTGAACAACTATCTAGTTTACTAAATGTTTAGCCAGCCTTAGATTTACAAGTACTATCTTGTTTAAGTTTCCCAACACCTGGATAGGTAGGACTTATATCCCTTTTACAGACGAAGAAACAAAGGCTCTGAAAGATTATTTAACCCAAGTTAAATTTTCTAAGTGACAGATTCAGAATTTTGAGTCCTGTCTTTCTGAATTAAAGAGCAAGAGTGACCCAATACTAAAACTGTCTGTATCAGAATCCTCAACAAGACTTCTGGATCACCCCCATTATAATTCATCCTGGGGTAGAGAGGGAATGGGAGATTAAGGAATTTTTGCCTTTTCAAAACCTCACAGTAAAACATTCTGCTGCTCATTCAGGCTTGGGAACCATTAACCCATAGTTTGAAAAAATAAACCATATCCACTCAAGCACTATTTAGGTGACAAGTGCCCTGTCCAGGAAGAGGTTTACCCTTCCACTAGATGGGACCACATAGAGATGTAAGATTATAATACCCTGACAGTACTAGACACTCCAGCTCTACAATGAATTCTCCCATTCTGGTTCTAGCTCACCAAACCTTGAAAAGGTCACTTCCCAAGCAGCTTGTCTTCCAGGAAAGAGGATTGACCTGCCAATCCAAATATTTCAGCCTGTTTGTGTGGGTGTTGGGAATTCACAATAACCACACTCAGAGATTGCTGAATTAACTCAATCTGTGTGGCAACAGATCAGCCTGTAATTTTGAGGGTCAGACCCTGGACCTCAATGCATCCAAAAAAGGCAAATGCCACCTTGAGTGTACCTAGGGGCAGCCTTCTCCTGGAGGTGCACACCCCTACTCTCAGAGGGCTCAGGCCGGCTTTCCACGTAGCCCTGCAAATGCTGGTGTTAGAATTTGGTGTGAAGGAGTGTCCCTGTTGCCAACAAATGAAAATAAAGAGATATTTACAAATTGGTAAACCCTCAGGTAAACTGGACAGCTGTTTACGCAGCCTTCCCTCAGATACAGTGCAGTTGATTAAGTTGCTGCTTATTAAAATGCAGTCTTAATCTTCTTATTTAGCCTGGCTCCCTGAGATAGACCCAGAACATTCTGACAAGAGTCCTGGGTGGGGAAGCACAGGCTTACAGAAAAGTTCTTAGTTGTCAGATGGTCAGTCACATAGAGTATGTAGTGTTTTTGTTCATTTAACTCTGAAATGAAAATTTTCTGTCTTTTAAAGTTATTGGGCATGGAGTATCTCACCATTATCTCATATATTAAAAAAAAAACACTTTTATTAATGATTTGAGAATATCTGCCCTAACATTAAGAGGTGAAGTACTACCAAAGTTAAGTTTTGTGAAAACTTTTAACAATATTAAATTGCAGTTGATAATTGGCTAGAAGGGTAATTATTAGAAACTGGAATTGTGAGTAGTATTTATTAAGGTCATGATGTGAAGTTTCTTCTTGCTTGTCCTTGACGAAATCACTTAGGTATGTTTTACTGTTCGCAACAACAGCAACCAAAATCTCAAAACCCCGCTAAGGGTTCAAGTGTGGAAAACCAGCAGACCCTTCAGGCAAAGCAAATGTTTGATGAGCAAAGAAACCAATTACATAATACCTTCAAGAGGTGGCTTCAACTACAGGAAGTCAGAATGAACAGTAGACGCACCTGCTCAGAAGTTTCCTCAGCTGCCCGCACAGGGGAGGCGAGCTTCAGCCCGTGAGCCTTCCTTGCACCCTTCCCTTTAGCAAGGTCTTAGGAGCCAAAGACCTCAGTTGCGGAGCTGGTGGGGAGGAAGGAGCAAGGCTGGGAGGGAAGAAAGCTGTGCACTGTAGCTTTCATCTGGCGCTAGAGTGAATGACCAGTACCAAATCACCTGAGAGTTTTCCCATTTGAATGAGGATTTGGGAGGGGACTGAAGTTTTTTTTTTACTACGCACCTACATTCTGCCTTTGTAAAAGATAACTCCATGTAGGTTATAAAATTTTCAAAATATGGTTTGACAAAGAAGCTATTGATGCACATGACTAATGGAACAATAGGATACAATCTCTAGACTCATATTGTATGGCTGAACATTTCTAATAATACATGGACATTCCACATATTGTTAAAGATTTTAACTCAGTTTTCCTGATGAATTGTATTCTTTTAGTTTCAAAGTTCAAAAAGAATAATATAAAAGAGCTGGAAAAACTGTCCAGAGGTCCAAATCTTTATAGGTTATTACAAGGTATTCAATATGGTTCCCTGTGAGATACAGTAGGACCTTGTTATTTATCCATTTTGTATATAGTCGTGTGTATCTGCTAATCCCAAACTCCTAATTTATCACTCCCCTTTCCCCTTTGGTAACCATAACTATGTCTAAGAGTCTAATGAAAAGGAATGAAAAAGAATATGTATATATGTGACTGAATCACTATGCTGTACACCAGAAACTAACCCAACATTGTAAATACATTATACCTCAAAAAAAAAAAAAGTCCAAATCTGACCTGTGGCCTCCTTTAGTAAGTAAAGATTTATTAGAACACAGTCATGCCCATTTGTTTAGTGTGGTCTATAGCTACTTTTGTGCTGTAGTGACAGTTGTGATAGACAAGGTATGACCCGCAGAGTCTGACATGTTTACTATTTGGCCCTTTACAGAAAACATTTGTCAAGTCCTTATAAGGCAATGTTTTAAGAAACAGGTGTGAAATATTCCTTCTCCACAAAATCCTACACATTCTTTCTTATCCCCTTTTCCATAAAGCTGAAAATAGTACATCAAGAAATTATTGCTAGGTTTGAAACCTAGAGGGCTCAAAAAAGATGCCACACTAATGCCAGGAACAACTTAAAACATTTTAATGAGCAGTGTGGTTGTTTTATTAGTTTCATGGTCATTTATAAGTTAGAAGGATTAAAAACTGCTTCACGCTAACTTTATAGGACACATTGCAAACTCTTAGCTTTACGTCCAGTGTTTGTCTATTATAATTTCTGAAAAAGTGTTGAGGAAATTGTAATAAAAGAACATTCAGGGGATAAAGACACTGGTTAGAAATTGTTCAACTGAGATACCTGTATCCCCATGTTCGCAGCATTATTCACAGTAGCCAAAAGTTATGGGAACAGCCTAAAGTGTCTGTCAATGGATAAGTGGATGAAGATGTGGTTTATATATATAATAGAATATTATTCAGTCTTCAAAAAAGAAGGAAGTCCTGTCATTTGCACCAACTTGAATGAATCTGGAGGGCATTATGTTGAGCGAAATAAGCCAGACAGAAAGACAAATACTACACGGTAACACTTAAATATGGAATTAAAGTCAACTCATAAATAGAGTGGAAAAGTGGGTGCCAGGGCTGGGGGTGGGGGAAAGAGGGAGAAATTTTTTAAAGGGTACAAGCTTTCAGTAATAAAATGAATAAGGTCTGAGGATCTAAACTAGAATATGGTGACTACAGTTGATAGCCCTGCATTGTATAATTGAAATTTGCTGAGAGTAGAACTTAAATGCTTTCTCTCACACAGACAAAAGAGGTAAATGTGAGGTTATGGATGTGTTAACTTGATGGGGGAATCCTTTCAAGTTGTATATCAAATCATGTACACTTTAAATATCTTACAATTTTATTTGTCAGTTATATCTCATTAAAGCTGAGGGTGGGGGGAAATTGTTCAACTGGTTTTAAAGAAACAGGATCGAAATGCTTTTGCTTTGTGTGTTTTTTGGGGGTTAATTAGGTTTACTTATTTTTAATACTTATTTTTATTCTTTTAACAAAGGTACTGGGGATTGAACCTAGGACCTCATGTATGCTAAGCACGCATACTACCAGTAAGCTATGCCCTCCCCTCAAGATCCAAATTCTTACTCCACGAATGCCAGTACTTCACCTTAAGAATTTAAAAAAACGGCTTTTTTTTCCTAATTTGGACCCCTCTGTTCCCAATTTAGACTTTAAGTGACATGAAAGTAAAAAGAGAAAAGATCATTTCAGTAACGTGCAGTTTTCATTCAGTTACATTGAGCATCAAGGATACAGAGTGCCCTGCCCTAGGCATTCAAGCCATAACTTTACAGCACAGTCCCCTCTGAGAAGTGTTAATACACCTGCCCCATCTGACTGGGATACGGCCAGGAATTAGTCATGATTTGCAGGGGAAGGCCTGTCAACACACTTTCCCACTTGTGGGTTCAGACATCTACCACCCAGGAAGATTTTTAAGAGGATCTGTGAGTTAATGTTTCCCAAATGCTTTAATATCTTAGGATTAAAAGGGCCACATCAGAAAGAAGTGGCCTTGCTGGAATTTGGAGGCCATTCAAGAATCCCGCCTGGCGAGTTTAATGGTTTGTTTTCAACATTTATTTAACCTCCTTCTGCTATCAAGAAACCGGAGAAGTTTCTGAGGAAGTTTATATTGAAGGAAATGGAGAAAATGTACATTGTTTTTGAGTTGTTTTGTTAAAGCTTCTGGATGGCAAGAGTGTGTGTTTTGTAATTATGAACGTTTGCACAGCTCGTGGAGATGCTGTAGGGCCACGTCTCTGAGCCCCCCAAGATCGGGTATCATGCAGTGCCTCCTTAGCAAAGTAAATATTGTTAGAGCACTTGAAATAGCTATAAATGAACTTGGCCTCTGTTCAACGTGGCCCAGTGGAGAGAACATGCTAGGGGGAAATGTTTTGTCCACTCTGGAATGGCCAGCTGTCCCTGCGGGCGCAGAATTGCCGGATCTGGGGGAATAATCAAAACAGTTCTGTTTTCTTCTCAGAAACTCATTTCCCTTTGCTTCATATTGTCAATTGGGAGCTGTGTTTACAAGGGGGTTTGTATGCAAAAGAAGTATCCACTGGGGGGAGGGCAAGTATTTACCCCAGTTCGTCTGGGGAGCCACCCAACCCAGCTTGCTTTTTATAGAACCAGGTGATAACACATTTCAAAGTGCTGCTTGGGGAAGCAAGTGTCTACTGGAGCAAAAATGTTCTTTAATTAGTATTTATCTCAGAGCCAGGGTGACATAAGTTGCTAATTATGCTGATACCAGAACAGATTGAGGTATTCTTGTATGTCAAGGAGAAAGGGGTAATAGACATGCCTTTTGGATTTGGAGTATATGTGGTTTAATTTGACCCTAAATTAGCTTGGATCCTGTCTGGCCTGCCTTGAAAATAGCTTTTCTAGTAGTTAAGGAGACTGTGCTAGCTTTGGTCTTGAACAGTAGGAGTTGCAAATTGTGTACTGCATAGTTAATTCATAGATCATCTCTGTGCCTCATGAAGGTTACTTTTTATCCCAACCCTGATTAGTGGGGCTTATAGACATCTCTCAGAAGCTTATTAGCTCTAAGCGCTAAGATAATTTTTTAAATAAAAAATTCAAATGGAGAAATATTTTATTTCCACCTAAGTTCAAATAAGAATATTTCATTAGAAGTCCCTTTTGTGAATTAAATGACTTAAAATATGTGTACTACTTATAATACATAGTAAGAAGTCAATTAACACCATATACTTTAAGTATTTAAAGGACGACTATAATATGGCTTTTTCAAAAAGGAGAGTCTAAACCACACTGTCAGTTTTTCTCATTGCCAATAATCATAGTTAATGCTTGCATATCATTTGTTATGTGTTCCTCCCTATTCTAAACACATACAATTCATCTGATTCTCAGGCAGCCCTACGAGATGGGTACCATTAGTACACCCATTTGCTTTGATGGGGATGTCGAGGCACAGAATGAGTAGCTTGCCTGGGCTCATGTAATTAGTAAGCAGCAGAGTAAGATAAGAATCCTGAATGTCCAGGTGCAGAATCTGTGCAGTATGTCACTTGCTGTTCTTCCAGTCAAAAAGTATTCGGGTACCAGAATAAACTCATGCCCTGTCAGTGATCTTTTCTCCAGGCACGTTAAATACTTATTTATGGCTGCTTTGATACGATTATGGTAGGTGTTTATTATGGTGAATCTACAGCAAGATCCTGAATTCCATTTGAATCATTGACAGACTGCGTATTTACTGTGATATTCACATTTGAGAAGGTAACCAAGAGAATTAACGTATTAAATATCTCATGAACTAGGACTCTAGACCCCTGTCAGCGTGGCAGGTCATGCTGACAGGTTATGAGTGTAGGACAGTTGGGAAGGTAGCTTTCAAACAATTACTTTTAACCTCACAGGAAGCACGTCAGAGTTGATGACTCTGCTGATGGAGAGTCTTGCTGGCCTCAGCAGCACTGCATTGTTTACTTTCAAAACCATTTAGTTTCATCATTGGTCTATTTCTGGAATCTTCATACTACTTCTTCTGCTCATTTCTCTCCTATTCAGACTTAACTTCTAGCATCTTGCTTGACTAAAACCTGTAACATGTCAATGTATGATGTGGAAGGACTTCAGGACTTTTGTCTGCTATGTTTGTACTGTCTACACACTTTATATAGTCTTCTCTGCCAACTGCAGGACAGATTATTTGCCCCCAGTGTTCATTCAGCCAATTTTTATGAAATGGAAATAAAACCACTGTTTAACATAAAAGGAGAAAGCTTTCACGTTATTTGGTTATTTCTATTCATAGTCTGTTTCAGCTATAAGATTTGCTTACAAACCACCTCAGGGTGAAGTCCCTCTGTACACAAATTGAGGTAAAGTGCTTGCCATACAATACTAGACTAAGTGCTGGTATGCTCTGATTTTCCGTCTTTTACATTATGATAGCGATAGATTAAAATGACCTAAGAGGGGCAATGAAATGCTACATAAGCTGTGGAGAAGGATTATGTTAGGTTTCTTAAATATCACCAACAGTGTTGTCATTTTCTGAGTTTAGGATAGACATCTCGTGCGCACAAATCTTGGGCCATAAGCTCCTATTTATAAGAACTACAACTTCATTTCCAATGTCTCGATTTCTATTTTTAGCCATAATCCCACTGGACTGGCAGGATTTTTAGACAAAAAGTTATTTTCATGGATTTTCTCACCTTCATTCCTACTCTCGAATCAACCTGGACACACTGGACCGTCATTTACATCAGATGTCTTCTGTTTCCACGGTGCTAAGGGAGATCAAGCAGCTCCTCACCTCAACCTTTTTACTTCTGTGACCCCAAGGAGAGCCACCTTTTAATTTAAATCTTCATTTCTTTCAATTGAGATTCCACACTCAAACACTATTTTGCAAACCTTTTTATATATTTTCAAGAAAATATTTTCTTTGCAAAACTTTAAGTATCCATAAAAGCTTGGCATTTTGGAAAGTAAGTCATTTCCACAACTTGAACCGCAGGTGGTGAAGGTGAGCAAAAGGTTAGGCATGGAAAGAGAAAGTCCAAGAAAAACAACATGGGCTAATATTTCAAAATGTTATCCTATTTTGTATGCTGATAGGCAGTGGACTGTGGGGGTTAAGAGTGTAAAAACATTCTGAAGTCGGACTGCCTGGTTTGATTCTCATTTCTACCACGTGTTAACTGAGTTGCCTTGAGTCAATTACAGAATCTCTGCGCCTCAGTTTCCTCAGTTGTAGGATAGGGATGGTGCCAATAGAACCTAGCTCATAGGATTATTGTGATCATTATGTGAGTTAGACTTAAAGCACAGAGCACAGTGCCTGTGGTATAGCAGTGCCTGTGAGTTAGACTTAAAGCACAAATGGTATAGCACTATTAACTGCTATTAAGATTAGTAGAACAAAATACTCCTTACTTGCTCATTATTGCCTCTAAAACAAAAATCTGAACTTAGAAAGTTCGAAATGTGAGTTTGATGCACATTACATTTTGTATTTAAAACCATGTGTATGGAATATGATTCATTCTTAGACTCCAGGGTGATTTAAGGTTCAGAAAATAGCAGGAGCTCTTAGTTAAAGGCTCAAGGTTATCACATTCGACAAATTTTTAATTCTTCTCATTAAGGAGGAGAATAAGGAAGAGAACAGTCTTCTCTCATGAGGAAATGTAGTTTACTGAAAGCAAAGCTTTGAGAAACAAAAAAGTCTGCAATAATAACTTCATCATGTGCACACACAGAACTTTATCGAAAGGACAATGCCATAAATACACTGCATCTTGTAAATGGATAAGGCAAAGTGATGCATTTTGTGTTATTTAATGGACTTGCTTAAAGAAAAATTTCAGATACTACTATTTCGTGATTTTTAGGCACAAGGTATTGACAAAAGATAAGCTTTCATTAGGAAAATGATTTTGCTTTATGGCTTTCAGATATTTATAGTTTTTTTTATTTAAATTTTATGTATTTATTGTTTTGTTTTATAAACACCTTAAGTACTAAAAGTTCTATTTTTTCCATTTTAAAAGTTCTATTAGTATAATTTTAAAAGCTTGACCTGCTCATTTTACCCCGTTTTACTGAAATGTAATTGACATTCAACATTGTGTTTAACATAATGATATGATATGTATATGTTGTGAAATGATTACCCCAATAAGTTTACTTGACATCCATCACTTCATGTGGCTATAAGTTTTGTGATGAGAATTTAGATCTACTCTTAGCAACTTTTAAATATGCAGTACAGTATTGTTAAATATAGTCACATCATTACTATGTATATTACAGCCCCAGAATTTATAACTGGAAATTTGTACCTTTTGACTGCCTTCACTCATTTCCCCCACCCTTCATCTATGGCAAGCACCATCTAGTTTTCATATGACTTAATATTTTATAGCACTGTGAGTAGTAGCAAAGTGCTGAAAGAACATAATAACCAGGAAATCATTTAGTGTAAGTCAGAATATTGTAAATGAGACTAGCATACAAATAGGCTTGATTGCTTAGCATGAGTTGACTGGTCATGAACAGGGAACAAACTGCTAGTTTGTGTAACTGATTAATCCAGCTTCAAGTGTAGAGACAATGTCAGAGAGTGTCGTAATAACGCTACTTAGGAGTATTTACTTAGCATCAATCACTTCAACATTTTTGCTGCAGCCACCAAAACTACCAGCCCATCTGCCCTGGATTATTACAATGGCTTTCCAACTTGTTGGCAGCAGCCAGGGTGATCCTAACACACTCGGCTCATGGGAATTTCCAGTGACTCCTCATCTCACTGAAAGTAAGAGCCAAGGCCCTTGCTATGTCCCACAAGGCCCTAAGTGATGTGCACCTCCCTCCACAGTGTCTTTTTTGCCACCCGTTGGATGCTCCTGCCTCCCAGAAGCCAGGCGCCTGCTCCCAAGGTGGGACTTGGCCCTTGCTGAGCTCACCACCTGGGCTGCTCTCTACTTGCTTGTACATGGCTCATTCTCTCACTCATCAGGTCTTTACTCAAATGTCACCTTACATGAGGTCTTCTCCAGTCATCCTACAGGACCCTTTAGACTTTTTCCCATCTACCTACCATGCTTTAAGTTTCTCAGTACTTGCCATGATCAAACATATTACGTATTTTCAGGGAAACTCCACAGGGTAGGATTTTTCTCAGTATTGTTTACTGCTGTGTCCCCAGCACCGGGCCCATAAGAGGTATTCAATAAACCTGTCAGTGAAGGAATGCTTACTCCATGTTTGCAGTCCCTTTACAGGGAATCTCTCTAGCATGACTACAGTCCTAAAAGGTTGGAGTCACAGGGGAAGTAACATGAACAGACTTCATCTTTTATCAGGATCACACCAGGTGCTGGTGACAAGTTGGGAAGCTGTTGAAATCATCCAGGGCAAAGAGGCTGGTGGTTGGGAGCACGGTGGCTGTAGTGGAGGTGGTGAGAAGTGGTCAGATCTCAGTAAAAACGTTTAGTAAGTGAGGACACTGAGCTAGAAGAGCTGGGTATATTGTTCAGAGTTACCAAGTGGCCGATGCTGGGTTTGGATCACACAAACTGGCTCTTATCCCCTGAGTCTGGCTGTTGCTTACACCACAGACTCTGGAAGACAATGAGGCTTTAGGGTAAACCCTACCTGTGACAAACAATTCAATTTAAACATGTGTTTCTCAGCAAAATGTGGTTAATAGTTATATGTCCAGAATTTTAAACTAAATACCATATATGAAGCATCTTGTTACATAATCAGATAGTAGTTGCTTGATAAAACATAGCTGCCCCGGCACACATGTTGTGTAGATACAACCTTATTCGTTTGTTTTGTTTATACTGAAAGTAATTGTTAGATGATGGTTTTAAGGGTTTTTTAAAAATGGAAACAAATGAGAAAATTAGAGGTATCTTAATCTCTGCCTAAGAAATATTTTAAAGGAGGGGGATGACAAAGGGAGAGATAACAGATACTATCCTGAGAGTAGCATGAATCTCCATAAATAATTTAAGATCCATAAAATTCTAAAGAATCTGAATTTTTGGATTCAGTTTGTAATTCATTTGATAACCTGAGCCAATCCTGTGAGTTGCCCTGACAACCAGTTTTAGTAACATAAAGAAGTGCTATAGTTGTTAATTGGTATTCAGAGTTAGTAACTGGTGTCTCTGCTTCTGTCTCCATGGTAACCTTGCTGTCATGTTCTCATCCCTAGCATGGTGGTGAGATTTCACATGTGTGTGCCTTAATCTACATGTCCATAGTCTCTGGCACAGTGTTCTATTAAATATCTATAAACATGATCACTTTTGAGCTATTAGCACTATTGCTAAAAAAAACAAAAAAAAAACCAGTGGCTCTATTGAAGTCAATTTCACCTCCATCCTCCATACGTTACAACTTCCATTTTGGGGATTGTGTTTGTATGGTTGTCTGCATGGAGAAAATTCTGCATAACTGCAAGTATATGGAATATGGATGTTTTGAATATGCAAAATAGGGCAACATTGAATAAATAAGGGATAGTTTTTCAAGGGTATTTATCTGAAGCTAGAGGTAATGAACATTGATTTGAGGGATAAATGCCAACTTAGAGAAATGAGCTCTAATGTTTTCTCTGAGAAAATATTCTCAATTCAGTTGGATAATGCAGAGATGCCTCATATCCATTTTCTAGCAATTTCCTATTAAATAGAAAGTAGGGTTCCCCTCCATGTTACATTTTCTTTCTCCATTTTTTTCCTACTTAGAATAAAACCACAGTTAACCTCTTTATTTTTGATTTTCACTAGTATTTTTTCATCCCTGAAGTAGAATTATTTCTCAATCATAAAGGGTCAGCTAATTAGTCACAGCAGTCTTTCTCATCATTACAAATACACTAATACCAAGATGGAGGCAAGGAAAGTGGTCTGGGCAATGCATAGCAATTAATCCTCTTAGAGAGGTATCATACGTACTAGAAATAAAGCTAACCTTAGATTCGTTCAAACATTGGTTTCGAATTCTGGGCTTTTCATTTAATATCCCTATGCCCTTGGGGAAAGCAAAAATACCAAAAAAAAAAAATTACATACAAATTTTAAAATCTCTCTTCCTTAATTTTCTTTATCTGTAAATTAGGGCCAACCCTACTCACTGATGTTCTCATAAATACTTAAACAACCAGCTCTCTAGAAGGAAGATTTTAGCAATTTCCACAGTGTAAATAGTCCCATCATGTTTTTTTTCCCCTCCCATCATGGTTTATTTCAAGCTTCCAACATGGTGTCATTTAACATGGAACTGGATAGATATGCTAACAACTGTCACTCACAAGCCAGGGTGTACCAGCCCCACTACATCACTATTCTGAGTAAAATACCGGGTATGTAACAAGCTCTAAAGATCTCAGTTCTTTCTCCTCCGAATGAAGTGCCTTCCCCATTTGTTTCTTTAAATAAAAAAAATTAACAGCTTTGTTGAGATAAAGTTCACATACCATACACTTCAATTTTCCATTTCTTCTAATACTGGTCTGCTGCTGGCCACCATATGCACCTAACATTTATTTGTGGAAAATAAACTTGCATGTGTGGTGGTTTTAAAATATACCCAAATTCTTTGATATGCCTCCCTTAACAATGTGGGGAACTAATTCACCTCCCCTTGAATGTAGGTTGTACTTAGTGACTGTAAAATATGGGGGAAGTGATGGTATATGATTTCCAAGACAAGGTCATAAAAAGCATTGTGGTTTTCTCCTTGCTCTCCCCTTTGAAACTCTTACTTTGGGAGAAGGTAGCTGTCATGCCATGAGAACACCCAGCACCCCAATGCCCTGTGGAGGGGTCTACGTGCCTAAAACTGAGGCCTCCAGCCAACAGCCATCACAGTGAGCCATCTCGGAAACTGATTCTGCAACCCAAGGCAACTCTTCAAGTACCTGAAGTTCTAGCTGACATATGGACTGCAAACTCCAAAACTTTCTGGGCCAGAATCACTTAGCTAGGCTGCTCCCTAATTCCTGACTAAGAGAAACTGTTAAGTGCTTTTTGTTTTAAGCCACTAATTTGAGTAATTCGTTACACAGCAATAGATAACTCATGCAGCACAATTTATATTTGTCCAAAAGCTTAAGAGTTAAGTTCATTAGCGTTAGATTTTGATTATAAAGTGCAGCAATCATGTAGGGGAAATCCTTTAATATTCTGAAGCATTGATAAAGAGCTTATAATGCCATCAGGAGAGGAGTTGCTATTTAAATTCACTATTAATGACTTATTTATTGGGTATTAATGGCTCATCACCACTAAGAAGCTTCTGTGATGTGTAGGTATTTCAAGTGGTTTTCTGTTAATGAGCCAGCTGATCAGCTGTGGTCTTGGGAGTCTGTAGGAAGATGTGCTTATACATATGTAACCCGAAGGTCAATTTCATTACGTTCCTAGAAGCACATAAACTTAATTAACTGGTGACATCAATTCAGATTCCTGGCAGCTCAGAAGGCAAACTTAAGGGCTATTACTGAGACCATTACAGGGGTCATTGGTGCTAGAAAGAGATATGTATTTCTTTTGAGTATCTCCTTTCATGCTTTTTAAAAAATAGTTAAACAAAGCACACCAAGGATGTTTCCATTTAAGTTAATTTAAGTGGATTTCTTTCTCTTGAGAAGACTTAGTAATAAGGTAGAGAAAATAACACTTTAAAAACAAAGACTCTCTGGCCTATATTTTACCTTGAGTTTCACTCTTTTGACAGTAGGTTCTATGATTCACATATTTCACTTTCTAACAGTGCAAAATTGTTGACAAGCCCTCGCATAGTTACTGGGTGCAAATACTACCTCTTCAGGCTTCTGTATTTTAACCTGATACTACTGAAATAGCACAGGAGTGGTCCTAATGACCCCAAAAGACTGACATTTTGGAGGAAAAATTCCAAGTGAGTCTTAGTTCAGCAGATCACAAAGTACAGCATACTAAAGAAATGCTAATTGCACTTACAAACACATGCAGTGTGAACAGAAGTGCACAGATGCACTTGCTAGAGATTTAGCCACGCTTGGGGAAAAAAAAGAACCAAGACGAAGATATTTTTTCATGATGTCTTCTTCAACATGTTTGGTTCAAAGCTGGGGCACGAATTCCAAATAAAAATAAGATGAACTGAGATGGGAGAAAACTAAAAATTCCTTAGCCAATTAGGCTATTTCTCAACTCTTTGTAGTGGACTTGATTCTACTGAACAAACCACAAGTGGACGCTGGCTGTATGACCCATATACACAGGTAACCTTTTCAAAGACACAAGTCACTCACATTTTCTGCTTTGTTGCAGTTTTTTAAATTGCTGCTGAAAAGCCACAGCTGGTCCAGTACTCAAATACTTTTAAAAAACTGAAACATGGGAAGTTATTTCAATTCAAGCATTTGTTTTGAGGGCTAGGTCATGACCTGCTGAAGAATTGTATCTCTAGTAATTCTTTAATTCCTATTATTGTGTTTTTCAAATAAATTAGCCAGTGAGGAATTAGGTGATAGACATATGAACCAAAAACTTTTTGTGGATAAACGGGATGCTGACTTCTACAGGGACAAGCTTCTTGACAGTGAAGAGACTAGGACTAAAGCCCTTATTCCCTAACTCGGCCTCACTTGCCTTTTCCCAAAGTACACAGCTGCTGGACAACGGAGCCCCTTAAGAGTCAAACTCACTTGGAGATGACTTTATAGCCATGTATAACTACACCAACAATTGTCTTTTTTCCACGAAGTCACTGTCTAGTACCTTCATCCGAAACACTCTAGACAGACCATGTCTGAAGATGGTCTAGCTTTTCAAACCTGCCAGAAACATTGGCACGCAAGTAGATCCTTCATAACTAGCATAGCTCTCCCACTTCTAGTGCCCTTTGAGTATCTCTAACCGGAAAGATATTTTCATTTAACTTCTCTCTGCTGATACTTCATCATTTTTTCCCACATGCATCTATTTTGGTGAGGTCAATCAAAAACTAGAAAGAAAAAGCAAAATAAGATGAAATACTTTAAATGGCCTATTTTTTGCATAAAATTATGATGAAAAACTTTAGAAACACAGTTAATAGAAAAATCAATCATCTCTGAATCCAAGGACATTTTCAATCTAACAGAATTTGTAGAAATATTCTAACCAAGATTATATATTTGACTATTTTTGCATTCTCTTGATTATGATACCCAAAATTAAATATATGAACATTTCTTTTTTGTGCCCATAGCATAAGATAAAGTTAGAATTTCTGGGGAAATTCAGAGCTGAGTAGACACAGTCCTTGAACTCAAGGAGCTCACAGGTTAATCAGTGCCGCCCCTATTTGTGGGCTGAACACCTTTAGCTGACAAACTTCATCTCTTAAGTTGCCCTTCATAGGACTCTTTTGAAAATATTTTCCCTACTACTTTTCACCTCTTGCTCCCTGTTGTGTCCAGACACAAAATATGCATACACATGTTCAGTAGACATTTACTGTGTGCTCACCATGTGTAAGGCATGAGGCTTTCCAGTGGCTTTGGGATGTAAGATATCACTGCCTTCTAAGAACTCTCCATCTGTTTTCCAGAATCAGCTTGAGGAGGGGCATTTGGCAGCAGCATGGGTTGGGTCCCTTGTACACAGAGGATGTCCCATATCCCTCAGCATCATTGGGAATAGCTAGCTAGGGCATGTGATTCTTGAAGGGAAGACAGTCATGGACTTAGAAAATTACAGATTTATAGTAATAATCCTATGAAAGACATAAGGTACAGTTACAGAAAGAAAGAGGTATCACTAGGTCAGCCATGATGATTTGGCAGAGGTCCTAGAGAAGGTGATTCACTTTCAGGAAGTGAACAAGAAGTTTGGAAGTCTTCTGGAGAGATGTGATTTGAGTTGGGACATGAAAGATGAATAAAAATGTGCCAAAATGAGAACAGGGGAGAGGATCTTTCAGGTAGAGGGAAGAGAGGGTACATAAAGTCAAGCATTTAGGAAATACTCTTGAGTCTGAGTAGGAGATGTGCTGTATGTCTGGACTGTGAAGTTGTTTCTGTGGGTCACATCTCTATGACCTAATGAGGGGAAGAAGAGGGTTTTTGGGAAATAGGGCAAACAATATGTGGAGATGAGATTATGACATATGTAAGTCATATTGTACACTGGCTGTTTAAGATTGTCAGTCAAGTGAAATCATGTTTTTATAGGAAGATACCACATTTGGGTGATAGGTAGGCAGCATCGTGGATGGGGCCACAGTGTGACCTTACCTTCTGGAAGACCCCTCAGGAGAGTACAACAGTCTATTATTTTGATTCTTTGATAGAGCTGGCAGAGAGCATGGTAACCAAGTTGGCATGTTACAGATATACACAGGTGTATCTCTGGGTAAGAATTCCAAATTAGTTTTGAAGGGACTCTGACTTGCCCAGTTTGAATCCAGTGTCCATTCTTGGAACAATTAGTTGTGGCCAAGAAAAGGGGTAGGGGAGATAGCAACTGGGATCCCACCTCTGTGGCACAACATGGGGGTTCCTGGAGGAAGGGACATTTGTTGTGATCTGAGAAGACAACTCGGTAGGGTTCTACTAGGGTGTACAGATGAAAAATTCAACTTGGGGCACAATGTCCAAGCTCTTTATGGTTGTTATTTAACTTGGGTTTGGCGTCAGGTGCAATCACAACAGAGGGACACAGACTGCCTTCAAATATTTCAAGATGCAGAAGCCTTGGTGATAATGTTTAGCTCCCCATCTAAGGTGACAGATAATATCTTTTGGAAATACAGAAATATATGGCTTCCAAGAAGTTTATTTTAAAGACTGGTTTTTTAAAAAAGATCTTTTTCCTTCTGCTTCTCCCTAGGAATAAGAGGGAACCCTACCTTCCTAAATATTTAACTAAAATTTGCGGCTTGGAATAACCACTGGAAAATAAATTTAAGAGACTTTACAAACTTCTAGTGTGTTTTGCTTTGTTTTGTTTTTACTACAGCTTTTTAATGTCTACAAAGAAAGAGTTTATGCTGATTATCAGAAGTTTGAGTTGGGGTTTGTTTAAAACTCTACAGACCTAGATGTCTAGGACCAAACTGACTATGCCTTAGCTGAGTGTATTGTTTCTTTTATCCTCTGATCCTGCTTAACATTTCCAGTAATGAGTTTCCCCCCACAGTTTAGCTTGTGGATTGTTTTGTGTGGGTTAATATTATTTAATCCTAGGTTTATTTCTCATTGTCTCAAAAATTTTGGTTTGTACCCATTCTGCCCTTTCATGCACACCTAGGGGATACATTTTGAAAAGTGGGCTAAAAACAATTAAGTATTTATCCCACTTAACCCCTGAATCACCACAGAATATATCCCAAAGACAAAGTTGGAAAGGTGTCTGGGTTAGTGGACCCCTGGAAAAATGTCTTCACCTTTCAGACTTCAGTTTCTTCAAATGAAAACTCCTATGTAAAATAGAGTTCTCACAATTTTCAACATAGGTAATGTTGGACATTTATACAAGCTTCTTCTTTTGTGTGTAGACAGCATGGCTGGGTAGTTCCTAGCGTTCAGGGCTAGGAGGGAATTAATGGTTACATCTTAAGCTATTGGTGCTGGTGGGTTCTAGGAAGACTCCTAGATATCACAAATGGAGTCTCAGTATACCCTGATCATAAGAGACTTCTCCACAAAAACTCTGAAACTCTTTCCAGAGAGAAGACCAGAACAAAAAGCAAACTGAAGCAGTGAGTATGAATAATACTAATGTCTTAAAAGAAAATACACCTGTCATCTAGCACATAATTAAAGACTCAGAACATAGGTCTAGACAGCTAGAATCAACATTTACAGAAAAGCCTATTGGAAGCCTGGTGTCTCTACCAGCTGATCAGTACTCAGATACTTTAAGACTATACATAAAAACAAGGGCATAATCAAAGTCTTGAGACCAAGGAAATCAGACTTGGCAAGAACCAGGTATGCCAGTGCAAAAAGCATGTTCCTACTAAAACATGGGACCCAGGCTGGACTAGAATGGGCTTATTAGGTACCTTACTGGTATCTTAACCTGCTGTAAGTCTTTTTAATTCATTGCTAAAGCATGTAGAGTAACCTGTGTAGTGATTCAATTGTAGAGTCTGGGCTCAGTGATTCTCCACTGAGAATAATCACTTTCCTTGAAAATTCACAGGTTAACTCCTAAGGAGAATGACAGGTGATGGAGGCAGGAGGCTGGCTGCCCCTTGCTTGCACTCGTGCATATGGTGTAGGCAGAAACAACTACCCTCTGTGTGCAGGCAGAGTGCCTGGCCCTTGTTTGGTGCTCAAGTGAACAGATGTATTCAACCTCAATTTCTTCTACGTTACAAAACAAATTTTTTGCTGCTTCTAGACTGAGATGGACCCAACACCTGCACAGGTGTAACAGCCTCAGGCTAGAAGCAGAGTGATTCTCGGGCAGTTTCAAAGCTCTAGATGGTGAGAGATTGTTGTTTGGAAGCATGTTTGGGGTTTACAAATGATTGGAGTATAGAGGCAACCTATGGGAGCTGAAAAACAGGCCCCTACAAAACGGGAAAAGTTTTGAGGGCTACATCTGGAGAGGTTTGCAAATTGGTGCCATAGAGAAAATAAGGGTCAATCTAGAGTTAGTGGGAAGGTCAGGTTCCCAGACACAGAACAGATGCGGCTTGGAGACTATGGGAATTGACAAGGTAGCTCTTAGAGTGAAGATCATAAGTCTCAGTAAGTCTCGACTTCCCTGGTTTGCTCAAAGGGCCCTCTGTTGGGAAGAGAGGGTATCAAGGAGCAAGGAGGGCCTGAAGAGAAAAAGCAGTGCCTTGGAGATCCATCACGCTAACGATTGAGGCAGTGTGCTATAAACAGGTGACAGGAATTAACGTTAACAGGAATAGTCTATAGGAGGCACATGTTAAGCACTTTATATTCATCACATTTAATCCTTCCAGCAGCTGCAGAGACAGGTATATTATTCCCAAAACAGATGAGACAACTTAAGGACAATTTAGGGGTATCAAGTCCCTAATAGGTGCAATGTAGAAAGAACAGCAGACAAAGTTTAGCTGTTTGAGTTGTTTGTCAGGGAATTAATCAAGGTCCTGCCAGGAATCAGGACACACAAGTGGAGACACTAAAGAGAATTTAACAATGGGAATGTTCAGAGATGTGGACAAACTTTTGAGAAACCAATGGAAGATAGACTTGTACTCTGAAGGGGGCCCCAGGAAGGAACATTTATCACCCAGAGCCTAGATAGACAAAAGGAGGGTGTGTTTCCTGAATCTGGCCATTTCCTCATGTAGAGAGGGCTTCCTGACAGGTGCTCTGGCAGCCAATTAGCAATGACTGGACAGGAAGGGAGCCTGAGGACTAAAGACCTTGTCCTCACTCCTCCCCCTCTGGATAATATCCCCTTCCCCTCGTGTCTGAAATCACCAGGAGACCAGAGAGCAAGGAAGCCTGCTGAAGGAACCCATACATGCATCCTCCCTCCCAGGGCAGAGAGGGTCTGGAGGAGAAAAGCACACAGATACCCAGCCTGGGGAGTAAATCTCTTCTGACAGCCTAGGTCAGTGGTTCAGTAACTTTCTGGGCATAAGAAAAATTTGAGGCTGTGTTTTGTTTAATGCAGACACCTGGGCTTGCTTCTCACTCATTAGAGATTCTGAATTATTAGATCTGAAATAGGACTCATGCATCTGCATCTTCCAACAATGCAAAATATTCAGCAGGTCTTCATTGGATCACACGATGAGATGTATCATTGTAGACTGCCTTTGAGAGTCAACTTTCACGTCACGATCTCTCCAGGGTCTCCCTTCCAGGAAGTTAGCACCCTGTAACATGGTGATTGATCGACTGGCAGTCAGTCTATCAATCTACCTATGAATAAAGGCTTTGAGGGGAGTCACAGCTCAGTCCGAATTCCTACTCTTTCACTTTCAATGTATGATCATCTTCCCTAAGCCTCAGTTTATCTTAAGAATAGAATGACATGAAAAAATTCATAGGATTGCAATGAGAACTATGTGTGATTAAATGAAAAAAAAAATTAGTAAGCTTGGCATAGTATTTGGCAGAGAGTAAATATATAATGGTACCTAGTATTACAAGCTGTCATCAATTTGTGGTGCTGTGTCAAGAATCTATGTTCTGCACTAGCATTAGATGTAGTATAGAGTCAAAAGCTACAGTATGGAGCCAACTATGACCACTTTACTCGTGTTGAATGCAGATAATGATGTAGTTTTCATACCTTGCAGCTTTAGATGTAAATCTAGGAGAGAAACGCCAAGATAGGAGACCTAGTTTACTTTCCTTTGCCTATTATTTATTCAAAGGCATTGAAAAACTACTCCCAGAAGGCTTCCATTAAGTTGGGGAATAATGAAAATCTTTTTCAGGAAAAAGAAAAAACTAAGTTTGGTCCTGAAATATTTTATATTAAAGAGTTCACTTGCTTAACTTAAGAATGCTCAGAATTAGGGTCCTGCCTGAGTTTGTGTGGAAAATAAGAACTATCTCCCCTTTTCTCAGTAAACAAGGAGCCTCACTGTCTTGTTTGGGTTCAGGTGGCTCACTCAGTGGGAGTCTAAGTCCCTTCCAAGCTCCACTACAGCACCTCTCCCAAGCCTAAGTCTCAGAAACTGCTAGAACATCCCTTCGAAGCATCTGTCGGAGCCCTTGCAAGACATAAAAATCTTAGCTACTAGGGAGACCTACCACCCTGAAAGCAGCCCGTGTGTCCTAGTGACAAGACAGAGGGGAGGACAAAATGAAGGACCTCTGTTTTGAAGGGGAGAGGACTTTTTCTCCCTTGAGTAGGGCTGAGCAGCTTAGGCTGGGCAGAGGACCAGGGGGAAGGCAACCTAGAAGATTCATCTCATTTAAACAAAGAGTTTAAAAAAAAGTTTTCAAAGATTTACCCTTTCAGAGATACAAGGGGAAAAAATGGGGCATTGAGAAGTGATTGTGGACTAATTTAAGAGGAAAAGAGATTGTGAGCCGAGTTATTTTGCCCTTCTGCTATGATTTAGAGCAGTGGTTCTCAGCTTGGGGTGAATTTGTCCTTGAGGGGACATTTGGCAATGTCTGGAGACATTTTTGGTTGTCTCAACTTGGCAGGGGAGGTGCAATGGCATCAGGTGGGTAGGGGCCAGGGATGCAGCTAAATATCCTACAGCACTCAGGACAGCCTCCCACAAGGAGCTAAACTCCAAACTTTCTTTAGGGCTGAGATAGAGAAATACTGACTTAAAGCATTTGTAAGCATTTTAAGCTGCCATTTCCAGTCTCAGTGAGCTTTAGAGTTCCAACAAATTATCTGGGTCTCTAGATAAATTTCCATCAATGTAGTTACATGAGGAAGAGTCATCATGATTTTGCCACCTGATGTTATTTAAGGCATTATCTACTAACCGCAGGTTTTTTGGTTTTTGTTTTTTGAACTAGATCTACTATCTTGAGGGAAACTTGATATCTGATGTTCAAGTCTTGTTACGGTAATAAAATTAAGAGGAAGAAGCTTCACTAAGAGTAGCTAAGCCAAGTTTAGCGTTTACGATTCCTTAGACCCAAGTAGAAGATCACCTACACATGTGGGAGAAAGATCTGTGTTGTAAATCCTCCAAATAGGAGAAATCACAAACAGAATTTGTTTTTTAAGTGAGTTCTATTTTAAAGCTTCATGTGAGGCCATTTAGATTAGCTTTTAAAAAAACAAAAAAACACAAACTAGGCTTATTGAAGGTATCTGTATTGCCAGTTCTCTGTGAGGGTAAGATAAGTTTCTTTTATATTTTGGCTTCTTTCTTTCAAGATGTTCTGTCAAGGGATTTTTCAAGCTCCTTTGGGAAAACTTTCCATTTTAGGAATACTTTGATAGGAACTTAGTTGAAACTTACTTTAGCCACTACGCCTTCCTCGAGATCTCATCACAACATTCACATTTTTATATGCAAAAAGCCCTGCCATGTGCACACCCAAGTTGGTGGGAAAAAACCCTCCCAGCCTTTCAACAATGTTGTGTGTTGTACAAAATAGATTCCGTCTCTTACTGAAGTATTTGAAGAAAAGGAAAAGCACAGAATGAAATTTTGAACTTACTAGAGAGAATAGTGAATTTAGAAAAGGTCTATCAAATTCGCTACGTAAGAGAAATTCCTTAGCCTAAGTTCTGTTTTGTGATAGCCCCCAAGCTGTTTTTTTTTGTTGTTGTTGTTGAGATAGAAAACAAGACTTTTTTGAGACAGAAAAGTACAGAGTAGGACTCAATCATAAATGACTTCAGTTGAGCTGCCCTTACTTGAATATAGCATTACAAAAAGTAAAATCTAATGAAAATTGTGAAGCAGAAGTTATCCACAAAAATTTTTAATTTACTTGGTTAAGACCTCCTCTCAGAAAGCTTGTTCCCGAATCTGATGGCAGCAAACAAAAAGCTGAGATGATGAGGTTTGCAGCAAAGAGAGAAAAAGAGAGTTTATTTGTAAGACAGCCAAGTGAGGAGACAGAAGAAATCCCAAGCCTGCCTCCCCAAACACCAGGGGCTGGGGGTACTTACAGGGTAACGAATAAAGAAGCAGGGTGGTCTGGGGCATGGCAGGCATGGGGGTATGGGGAAAGGTGAGGAGGAAAAGGTGTGATAATCATTGTTCCGCAACTGCTTAACTAAGCTACAGCCCTCCACACGTGCAGATATGCACGCATGCCCAGTTGGAGGGCCGGTGGTCCTGTCCAGTCTTTACTGGCTCAGCTCAACTAGACTCATCTGCCTCCCAGTTCCTGGAAAATAACTCAGGCAAACATCTTGTTGGGGACCCATGCCTTTTGGAGAACATGCAAGTCTTAAAACAACCTTAATTAGTGAAGGCAGGTGAAATGGATTCGACTAATTACTCAGTTTCAAGCTCTCATCTAGGCAACATGCTCTCCATTCCTCCACATGGGGAAAAATATATATATGTATGTACATATATATTTAGAATTTTAAGTTCTTTTTACATTTAGATGCTATCCTAATACAAAGCAAATTAGTCCATTGGCTATTTTTCAGCTATGTAGAAAGTGATAGACTGACCATAAGAAAGATAAAATGACAAATCTAAAATGGCTAAATCAATTTTGTTTTCTGAGCTTTCAAAGGACATTGACTGGCTCTAAGTCTTTAAAAGGCAGGACAAGACTGACAATGATCACATGGACCTTGGCGGTCTCCCTCTGTGCCCTCTGGGTTTTCACCAACTCCTCAGGGATTGGATTTCCTTTCCATTTTCCCCATCCTACTCCATTACCTTTTATTCCATGCTTAAAAGATCAAGCTTGTTTTCTTAGATTTCAAATTTTGCCTGCCTGGGATTCATTTCCTGGCCAATATAACTGAGAGTTCCATTTCAAAACTTCCTCAGCGCTTTTCTTTCTTTTCACTGACCTTTAAAGAATAATTAGGGACTCAAATTCCCTGAGGGTCTCAGGCTATACTACGGTTTACTCTCTTTTAACAAGAATGTGCAGAAAGTGGACTCTTGGCAAGAGACTTCGCACTCACTTCTGAATGCCTTTTTCTGGGCTTTTTTTTTTTTTTTTTTTTTTGAGAGGGTTTCTTTCAAAAGTACACTCAGCAGGGTCAATTCAAGAATATATGAGAGAAATTGACTCTCTGCTCAAGCACATATGAGCCTCTGGAACATCACTAGATGACTAAAAAAACTAATAAAGGATTGTTTTATTACATGGTGTATTTTTCACATTTTCTACTATATTCATAGAAATGAAAATGAGGCTTTGAGGAATTAAGAAAATCAATCACAAACTACCATTAGGAAAAAAGAGAGTATCCTTCTTGGTTTTTTGTTTGTTTGTTTTTTACTTTTTATTGTTTTACTCAGCCTTCACAGAGTAAAGGTGAATTTTCAATTCTATATGGTAGCAATTTAAAAGAGTAATATGATTTTCTGTGGTAACAGGACAAGAAAAGGCATAGATAACTAAATTCGCTCCTGGGACCACACCTTTTTCAAATAATAGAAAAGAAGCAATCCAGTCAGTAGATGAGAATCTGTTTTCCCTCCTCGCTCATCTGTTTGTGAGAAAGCTCCAAAGAGATGCAGAAATAAAAATCAGGCAGATGAAAAAAAAAAGGGGAAAATAAAAGAGATCAGATGATCTGTGAACCCAACCATCTATGGTTCTGAACTAACCATGTAGGGTGTGGATGGACATCGAGGGTGCCTGTTTTTTCAAAACACAGAACAGACTGTGTGATCTGATGACAGTTACCATTGAAAGGAAATCTTGTTAATAACTAAGAAGTTGTTATTTACTAGGGAGACACTAACATGTTAGGTGAGTGGGACCTTTAGATTCTGAGGGGAAAGTGTTTGCCACACTAAAGCTCCAAATCCCACAAGGTAACCCCTTGCCTTCCCACCCAACACACTTGATCCTTTGACCAGCTCCATTCTAAACCCTTTGCTACCAAGTCCTGCATATCTAGTTGTAAACCCATTCAACTATGTTTCTTTCCCCCCTCCCCTCTGCTGGCATTAGCTTGTTTTCTCCCAGTTCTGAGTTTCATTTACATTTTCTATTGCATAAAAAATGAGCAACGCAGAAAATGATCCACCTGTGGGTTCTCCGGAAGGATGCACATTAGAAATGAGCCAGAAGCATTGCAAAATAAAATAATATTAAAGGCTCTACTTTTAATATACTATCCCGAAACTCTGAGTGTATCAGAAAATCAGGGAAACACAACAACAGATCAAATATACATCAAGAAATTAGAATGTTTTGGTGGACTTTATAGATAATTTGATACAATCGTTCTTAGCTTTTCGGATCCAAGATCCCTTGGGGAACCTCAGGAAAGACAAGGAAGTTCTATCTTGAAGAAAGCATCAACATGCCAGACGCAATGATGTGCAGACAATTTTAGAAGTGCAGACAATTTCTAAAGCCCATTTAGGGATCCCAGGATAAGGGCTTCTGAACTCCTCCAACCCCTTCATTCCTGTGTGAATGACTAAGATGCAGTCAAGTGCAACACCAGAGCGAGCTTGTGCATACCCAGGCCTCCAGATTCCCCACTCAAGTACCCTCCACCATGCCATGATTCTATATATAGAGATCTGAGGTCAGGGACTACTGATAACTCCTACAGTGGTTGTATTGATGGAATAGCGTCCTCCATAATGCATGTCTACTTGGAATTTCAGAATGTGGTCTTATTTTGGGAAAGCAGCTCTTCAGATGTAATCAGTTAAATTAAGATGAAGTCATGGTGGTTTATGGTGGGCCTTAAATCTGAACGACAGATCCTTAAAAGAAGGCCATCTGAAAACAGAGGCACACAGGAAAGAAGGCCAAGTGATGACTGTCACTGTGAACTGGCATACTGTCTAGGGACTGTAGTCAGCATGAGATTACAGTGATGCAGCTACACCCGAGGAATGCCTAGTCCTGCCAGCAACCACCACAAGCCTAGGACACAGCTCCAGAATAGATTCTCCCCTAGAGCCTCCCGGAGGAACCAACACTGCTCACTCCTGGACTTCAGACTTAAGAGTGTCCAGAACTATAAGAAAATAAATTTCTGTTACTTTAAGAAACCTTGTTTGTGGTAATTTGTTACAGCAGCCCTAGGAAACATACAATTCACTGCTATTTGTTTATATCTGTATTAACATTATTTTTAAAAGCCTTCATATGTTGTTCCCATCACTGAACCACTGGGCCTCTCCCCATTTTCTTTTCAGATCAGCTGACCTGGATATTGAGGCTGGACATATAAATGCTCTTCCATATCCTTCTAAGTTTTCTTCATGAGCAGTGATGAGTTATGCTGAGAAGAATTCTTGGATTTCCATTTATATAACATTGCTCTCATTACTTTTCAAAAGTGGACCATGTTTTCCCATTCTGCTGTTGATCTTGCAAGAGGGTAATAAAAAATCCAATGAAGATTTAAAAGGAAGTTCCATTTAAAGTATGTAGTATAATGGAAGTTTGCTTTACGCAAACAAATGAAGAAACCTTAGAAGATAATGTTGTTGACTTCCTGTACTCTAAAGTATTCTTTGCCTTAGAAGGATAACTCAGGCTTTACCAAGGATAAGCTGTCTGGAAATAACTGCCCATAAAGGCCTCTCAGCAATCCCATAAAATAAGTGAAACTGCTTAAATCAAACCACTCCCAATCCCATTTATTAATCACATTTACCTGCCATATATATATATGTATATGTATATATGTATATATTCCTTATATACATAAGGTTGCTAAAACCCTAGATTGATCCACACATGGAGATACTGTTTTTATGCTGCTGCCAAAGTATTTTCAGAAATCCAGCCACACTTAGGAAAAAAAGAGTCCACTGCTGTTTCTACCCCTAACTCATTGGCCTCAGTAGACTGTGTGCTTAAGGAGATGAGCTGCTTGGTCTTGAGAAATTTTCAGTGCCAGGTTATTGTGAGAAGTAGGCTAAGTGTGTGGTCCGAAATGGTATTTCCAATTCTGCCTACTTTCATTTCCAAGAACTGCTTGGAAATAAATATCCTTAATTTTCTTAGGAAGGGGTGAATCTTCAACACTTTGGGAATCATGCCTTAACTTTAGACTGCACATTGAGCTAGCTTCTATTTTTGGACCCCCTTCTGATTTCCTGATACATTTGCTGAAAATTGAATAAATCATTCTGAGACTCTGTTTCTTCACTAACAAAATGGGAAGGGATAACACATGGATGAATTGTGAGGATGAGTTGAACATGTATATCCATTGTATTTTTTATAAGCCTCTTGCAAATTGATAGCAAAAAAAAAAAAAAAAAAAAAAAAAGACTCAGCCCTTTGAAAAAAATCCTATCCCCTTAAGGGGGTTGTATGAGTTTTAGGAAGAGACTATACAAAATAGCTGGAGTTGTTGGTGTTCAGGTATAAATATGGACTCAGGAAGCTAAGACAGGAATCTGTGGAGCTGCACTGAAAGTTCAGCTGTGCAACGCTTAGTCATATAGGAAGCACGGCAAGGAAATGCAGTATGACCCAGAATAGCTTAACACACATGATGCCAGCTGGACAGGGGTGCAGGGCAGTAAAGCCAGGAGAGCTGAGTAGAAGGTGGCCTCTTATGGGGAAAAAAAAACATAAGAGAAAGAGTAAGTCTAGGAAGTAAAAACATGAGGCAGAGAAAAGCTGGGAATGGTATCATTGATAATTGGACCAAGAAGTCAGGATGGCTTGGTAGCAGGCAGTATTTTGATGACAAATTATCTCAAAGAGGGATATGTGTCACAGACGAGATCAGAGACAGCGAGAGGACAGGATTTCTTTATAGCAGAACTTGGTTTAAATCCTAGGTCTGTGGCTTATTAACTCTGCAACATGAAGCAAGTTACTTTACTCTTCTGAGCCTTGTCTATAAAATGTGGATAATAACTGTCTTTTAGGGTTGTTGTGAATATTTTAGATAATATATGTATCTAGGTCCCAAGCAGAATGCAATATGTAAGGGATGTTAATCCACCTAATAAGGAAATAAAAGGAGGAGAAACTAAGAGGGAATGTTTGCTAATTTTTAACTTTAACTCTCTGCTCCAAGGGACAAAGTGAAGTGGGGAGGGGGCTCAGTCCCACTGAAGGCACCCGGGTCCCATGGACCTATAAGAGTTCCTTACTAGTATCTAGACATATCCTGCAATAATCTCATAAGCAGTGGAGCTGTGTGGTCCAAGACAGTAGCCACTAGCCACATGGGGTTATCTAAACTGGAATTAACTAAAATTAAAAACATATTTCTTTGGTTTTACTAGCTAAATTTCAAATGATTAACAGCCACATGTGGCTATATATTAATATATATGTAGATATATGTGTGTGTGTGTGTGTGTGTGTGTGTGTGTGTGTGTGTGTGTGTGTGTATTTCCATCATCATAGAAAGCTCTATTGTTTGTACATACTTGACACCGTGGATGATGTGGGCAAAAGGGTATAACCACAGGAGAAGTCAAAGTCATGGAAAGAAGAGAGAGGAAGAGAAGCTGGAATAGGAAGGTAAAGCTTCTGAAGAGAGAAGCCCCACTCTTTTTAAAACATGCCTGGGATAAAGGCAAGGAAGAGGAGGACTTTCCTCTTCCCTGGGGAAGGTCAGTAGGTGGTAAACCTTAAGCTGTGATGCCCAAGTCCTGGGATGAAAGGCTCTCAGCTACATTTGAAATCCATCTTAGGAAAGGTACTTTGGTCTCTGATGTCAAACAGATAACCTATTCCATAATGACTAATATGGAAAATTGTTTACCTAGAGTGACTAATGTGGTGTCACCGAGAACTAAATAAGAATAAAACAGATGTTATCATAGCAAGTGGATGTTCCTAAACGGATCATACAATTCATGGAAGAACAGAAATCAAAAGAACATTGAGATCAAGAGTGAGGTTTTTCTATGAATCTTAAGTGCATAAATCCAACTCCTGAGAGAATGAGAAGAAATCCCTATAGTAAGTCTCCCTAGTACCTAACATGCCATGAAGAAATATCTGAGTAGGTGGATGAATGGGGGAAAAAATATCCCACAAACCTGAAGATGGAACAACCACAGTAGCATTGTCACACCTGAAAGAGAAATGAAATGTGAAGTGTCTTTAGGGGTAGCATTTAGGGTCTGAAGCTCATAGCAACCAGGGTCACAGCAAACATCTGTGAGCACTGACCATGTGCCAGGCCCTTGGTGGGGAGCCTGAACATACCCTGTCGCATTCAATCCCCATGCTGCCCAGGTGTTATCATCCCCAATTCATAGCTTAAAAAACTGAATCTTAGGAAACTCTAGCCATCTGTTAAAATACAAATGGCCAAAGTAAGATTCTTAGTATTATCTCTGCAACTGACAAATGTCCTGGGAAGATAAAGATCAATAATGGACCAAGAATAAAATGAGGAAGGGAAGGGAAGCCATTTAAAAAATACTGTGTATTCTTTCTATCCTCTCTGCTTTACCCATTTATGCAAAAAATGGCAACTAAAAATAAATAAATAAAAGATGAGGAGGAAGAGAGCATAGGCCCTTATTTCTGATGCTTGGGCAGAGAAAATCTGCCTAATCTGACAGTTCAAAGCAGTTCCCAGGGTCTTGAAGTCAGGTAAGCTGAAAGCAGGAGTGTGACAGATGCGATCCCAACGTTGAGGTGGGCCCCGAGGCTTTCCTTTCTGCAGTGGTATATTTGATGACTTTATTCCTTCATGAATGATGCCTTGACAGATGGTTTTTACTGAGTACTACACAGGACTCTTTGTCTAAGGCAAATCTCAGTCCCCAACTTAGACTTAGACTTTTGTCCAGTCACCCTCTTCTGTAGTTTACAGAATTGAACATTTACAGATGAATCCACATGTTCTGACTCATAAAATCACTTCCTGCTTTGATAATTTTCGCATACAATCACATATGCTTTTAAACAATATTTTGCTAGCACTCCCAAAATGGCGATTGAGTTCTGAGAAACTATTGTAGCTGAAAAATACAGGAGAGGATTTTTATGAAATATAAAAGATTTCATCCTAAGTCCCCTCTCCAGGATTTACAGGGAGCCATGAAAGGGATGTGATGGGCTCAGAGATCGTCGAGGTCAAGGCTGTAGACCTAGTAAGTGTTGGAGACGCAAGCCCCGGTTCGTTTGATGTGGAGTCCATTCTCTGACTCACTTCCATATGCCCCTGAAATGTGTGGGGAAGAAAGTGGTAACTGAAAGGCCCATGTAACAAAGAAAGCAGGAACAAATGGAAACTTCTTAAAGGGAAACTTTACAACAATAAATAATGCTTAATGACAACTAAGTCACAGGAGTTTCACAGAACAGAAATGAGAAGAACCCAAAGAATAGAGTGTAAAAATGACACTCCAGTCTCTTCAGCAAATGGTGTTGGGAAAACTGGACAGCAGCATGTAAAACAATGAAGCTAGAACACTCCCTTACACCACACACAAAAATCAACTCAAAATGGATCAAAGACTTAAACTTAAGACAAGATACAATAAACCTCCTAGAGGAAAACATAGGCAAAACATTATCTGACATACATCTCAAAAATTTTCTCCTAGAAGAAATAAAAGCAAGAATAAACAAATGGGACCTAATGAAACTTACAAGCTTCTGCACAGCAAAAGAAACCATAAGTAAAACAAAAAGACAACCTATGGAATAGGAAAAAAAAATTTGCAAATGAAACCGACAAAGGCCTGATCTCCAGAATATATAAGCAGCTCATACAACTCAATAAAAAAAAATAAACAACCCAATCCAAAAATGGGCAGAAGACCTAAACAAGCAATTCTCCAAGGAGGAAATAGAAATGATCAAAAAGCACATGAAAAAATGCTCAGTATCACTAATTATCAAAGAAATGCAAATCAAAACTACAATGAGGTATCACCTCACGCCAGTCAGAATGGCCATCATTCAAAAATCCACAAATGACAAATGCTGGAGAGGCTGTGGAGAAAAGGGAACCCTCCTACACTGCTGGTGGGAATGCAGTTTGGTGCAGCCACTGTGGAAAACAGTATGGAGATTCCTCAAAAGACTAGGAATAGACTTACCATATGATCCAGTCATCCCGCTCCTGGGCATATATCCAGAAGGAACACTACTTCAGGATGACACCTGCACCCCAATGTTCATAGCAGAATTATTTACAATAGCCAAGACATGGAAACAGTCTAAATGTCCATCAACAGATGACTGGATAAAGAAGAGGTGGTATATTTATACAATGGAATACTACTCAGCCATAAAAACCGACAACATAATGCCATTAGCAGCAACATGGATGCTCCTGGAGAATGTCATTCTAAGTGAAGTAAGCCAGAAAGAGAAAGAAAAATACCATATGAGATTGCTCATACGTGGAATCTAAAAAAACAAACAAACAAACAAAAAACAAAGTATAAATACAAAACAGAAACAGACTCATAGACATAGAATACAAACTTGTGGTTGCCAAGGGGGCAGGGGGTGGGAAGAGATAGACTGGGATTTCAAAATTGTAGAATAGATAAACAAGATTATACTGTATAGCACAGGGAAATATATACGAGATCTTATGGTAGCTCACAGAGAAAAAAATGTGACAATGAATATATATATGTTCATGTATAATTGAAAAATTGTGCTCTACACTGGAATTTGACATAACATTGTAAAATGATTATAAATCAATAAAAAATGTTATAAAAAAAAAAAAAGAAAGGAAAAATGACGCTCCAGCTTCTTCCTCCCCCTCAGCATGGGTGTTAACTTGAGCGTAATCTTTCTCTAGGCGTACCGGTTTGATAGGGCTGCCATAATAAACCACCATAGACTAGGTGGGGTAATGAATGGAATTTTATTTTCTCAGAGTACTGGAGGCTGGAAGTCCAAGATCAAAGTGTTGGCAGGTTTGGTTTTTCCTGGGGCCTCTCTCCTTGGCTTGTAGATGTTTGCCTTCTTGCTGTGTCCCTACACGGCCTCTTCACTTTGTGTGTACAGCCCTGTGTCTATGAGAACACCAGTTCTCATAGCCCTCCTATGAGAGCACCAGTCACACTGGACTGGGGCCCACCCATATGACATCACATCACCTTAATGACCTTCTCAAAGACCCACACTGTCAGATTCTGAGTGTACTGAGAGTAAGGACTTTAACATATGAATTTGCGGGGAGGGGGCATACAATTCAGTCCCTAAAATTAAGGTAGCTAAGTTCCCACATGCCTTGGCAACAACTCTTTCCTCCAACCCCTCACCTACTTATTAATGAACAAAGTCCCCCTTAACATGTATCAGGTCACATTTGAGAGCCAGCAGTGCTTAGACCTTAAGCAGAACAGTAAGGTAATTGACTTTGCAACTCACTGTATTTCAGCAAGGTTTCCATCTGAGACTCTGGTATTCATATCCAAATTGGAGACAGGGAGGCACCAGTCTGCCAACTGGACACTTGTTCAGTTTATAATGGCATAGGTTGGTCAATCCAGACACGTGTAATTACAGGACAAAGGGCACTGAGCCATATATTTACCATGGTGGGGATTGCATTTTCCCAAGCGCTCTATGGAGGAGATGTACTCATGAAAGACTTTCCCAGGAGAGAAAATGGGAGCTCCTGTGACCAGCAGGATAGGACACAAAGTTGAACTAACTGCATCAGGTCAACACTATGGTCACCCTTAAGTCTAAGAGATGCAGTGAAAGGGGACACAATCTGGCTAAAGCATTTAGGGTTCACATAGATGAGACACCCAGGAATGTTTTCTGTGAGGTGCCATGGATGGCCTCATTGACTGCTAGGAAGGCACAATCAGATATAAGGAGGGAAGGAAAGGGAAAACACATACAAGGAGCAGGAACAGAACACACGGCCTGCTCTGTGCTGGGGTGTAAGGAGGAGAAGCAGGCTCTACAGGATGCAGGGAGGGCCTAGAATAGGAGGAGACCTGTCAGCCAAATGATGACATTTGACCTCCCTTTTGGGGATGATGGGTCGTGAGTGAGAAGCTTAAGAAAAGAAAGCAACATTATAAAATTTGCTTTCAAAAGACCAGATACAAGATGGGAGGCCAGGAGTGCATTCAGTTGGAAGCAATCCATGGGCTGAATGATGGAAGTTTGGGGTGCTGGGTATGGACCCCCGATATCTTTGTCTCAGGTCTCTTTACATCCAGAGGGAGATGGAAAATCAAATTCTTTTTTCCTGTTCTTACTCAAGTAATTTACAGAAAAGAAAACCATCATTCATCAGACTCTACAGAATCCCTACTTAGAAAAGGAGGGTGGGGAGTAAGAAAGAGGCTGTCTGGAAAGTTCCTGAAGATGGGGAGCCCACAGCTCTGCAGAAGAGACCAGTGACCTCTGTAGAGTGGGTGAACAGTCGAACCTCACTCTTTAGACAAGGCAGGGCAAAGGCTGAAATGTTGCAGGAACTAAATTCAAGAACTATATTATATAGATAGATAGATACATGTATAACTGAATCACTATGCTGTCCACCTGAAATGAAAACAACATTGTAAATCAACTATACTTTAATTTAAAAAAAGAACCCTATGAAGCATTCCCCTGATGTGTGCTGAGCCCTGATGAATTTCCTGGTCCTCTTTGGTATTTTATAAGCTTGGCTCCTGGTGTTTTTCCTTGGGATTATTTAGGAAAGGAAGAGGGGATGGGAAGAGGATGCTCATGGTGCTTTATCTTTCCCAGGTGACTGGCCACGCTGGGAAAATGGCCCCAAGCCTGGCATGATTCAGAAGTCTGAGAAAGGACTAGGCGGCCGCTCACGGGAAAATGATGACTTGTCATCGCTCAGCAAACATGTCATCAGAATAGAGTGTGAGGAGTACCTGCACACATCCTGGACACGTCCTTCATGCAGGCACTCCCCCCGGTGAGCCTGCTGGAATTAGCATAAATCAGCACGAGAGGCTTTGTGAGTTCTCGCCTTCCGTCAAGTTACAGATGAAAAATGTCACAGCAGCTCAGCACTGATGGTGACAGATGCTGCTGCAAGTGCCTTGGGGCTCTTTGAAGCCCTCTTCCCAGGGTATTTATATTAAGTAATTAAATATTAAACTGTTTCAATAACTGTCTTCCTAAAACTGGGAAATTTTCATCAGTGGGAAGATGATGCTGCAGACACAAGGATCATTGTAGCCTTCAGATGCTGGATTCATTGTGGTCTAAGGGAGGCCAAGAGAATCCAGAAAGATCCTCAGCATATAACTTCAAATGGAGGGCAGTCCATAAAAATATCAAATCACTGTGCTGTCCACCTGAGACTAATACTGTAAATCAACTAGACTCCAATTAAAATAATAATTTTAAAAATATTTCAACAAATTGTTTCTGTGCTCATAGACTTAACTAGGGATATATGTGTATTAATATAACTTTGCATGCATAGAATTTAGCATGTTCTTCAAAATAAAAATAAAATAGTTCTACATAATGGGAGAAAAAAGAAGGATCCTCAGAAATCTAGTCGACATTTTCCAGATGGGGTAAGACTCACTAACTCTTCACATTAAACTGTCAGCATGGCTCCTAAGTTTTTCACACTTATCTTCAACTCCTATTAGGTCAAAAGACAGAGTAGAGTGGCTTGTGCTTTTAGTTTCTCTCTTAAAAATAAGTGACACTATTTATTGATCTACTTGCCACCTGCTTTGCAAACATTCCTGCACTGAGTCTTTCCAACAGTTCTGCAGGGTGGCAGCATTATTTCTAGTCTCTACGCTGAGAGTGAGGCTTGGAGAGGTTGAGTATCTTTCTCAATGGAGTGTTCCCAGTGAGTGGCAAAGCTGGGTTACGAGTCCTCATTTACCTGGCTTTCCTTTTTCATCTGTCATCTTCCTGTAACACCTTGCTATCTCTTCTCTCCAGGAAACCACATCCCTGGAGCCCAACAGCAGAATATGATTTAAGTCGCACAGTACAGTTAACAGAATCAACCCCTTCCCCAGGACTCAGCTTTACTTGAAGTAGTCTCCCCTATTCAGTCATCTCTTTCTTGATTTGTTGGCTATTTAATGACCAATTCTTTTGATCCAAGCAATGAGGGAGGGTGATGAACATGTTAGGGTCCCTACTCACATAGAGTTTGGTGTCTCATAGGGTTAAAAAAGACAGTAAATAGTTAAGGAATAAATATTTGAAATACATTCAGAATAAGTGCCCTGAAGACAGCAGAGGAAGAGGGAACTATAGAAAGTGATTTGCGGGAAACTGGGTGGTCAGAGAAGGGTTCTCTGCTGAGCGATACTCAAAGTGGGAAGGAATGAGAAGAAACCAGTCTGGGAAAAGAGCATTCCAAGCAAAGGAACAGCTTGCACAAAGGCACGGAGGCTGGAAAGAGCCTGATGACTGCACATTTGCTGCTCTCTCCCCTCAGAGAGAGACCTTTACTGAATGCTAAATACAAGGCAGTCTTTATGTTACTTCAAAATGATCCAGGTATGCATAATTCTCAACCATTTCCTACATGAAATCTGCTAAGATGATCATATAGATAACAATGGCATATGAAGGAGTTAGATTCCAGGAGGAAAGCAGTCAATGTGTGGCTGGTATTTTTGAGCAATGTCTACGTTACTGTCACTATGTTGTGTCCCTTTCCATACATTATCTCATTAATCCTCATTTAATAGTAGTGACCATTGTTATTTTATTTTAGAGATGAAGAAATAAGTCTTAGAGGGGTGGTACCAGTTTGCTAGGGCCACCATAACAAAGTCTATAGACTGGGTAGCTTAAACAATAGAAATTTATTTCTCACAATTTCAGAGGCTAGAAGTCTGAGATCAAGGTGTTAGCAGGGTTGGTTTCTTCTGAGAACCCTCTCCTGGCTTGTAGGTGGGCTGTCTTCTTGCTGTATCTTCATATCATCTTCTCTCTGTACATGTCTGTGTCTAAGTTTCCTCTTCTTATTAAAATGCCAGTCATACAGGGTTAGGGCTCACCCTTAACCACCTCATTTTAATTTAGCTACCTCTTTAAGTACTTAATTCCAAATATAGTCACAGTCTAAGGTACTGGGGGTTAGGACCTCAACATATGAATTTGGGAGTAGGGGAGGGACATACTTCAGCCCATAGCAGAAGTTAAAATAAGTTTCTCAAGATCAAATAGAGAGCAAGAGGTTCAGCCAGGATGTGAACTTTCCTCCACCCCTCTTTGTGAGCCTTAGAATGACTTTGAGTAGTAGTGTCTGCCCCATTTCCCTGGCTAGTGTCATTACGGAACAGCTGCTCTGTGTCAGACCCTGCTGTGGATGCTGAGGGTGGAGCAGGGAGCAGGATTCCCAAGCTCCTGATGGAGCCTGCTGTGTCTTGGAGGAGACGGACTGCAAACAGGTAAACAAATGCACAACAAGGAAATCACACAAATACATGAAGTACCATAAAGGAAATAAACAGGACGATGTGATAAAACGTGACTGGGTCGGGGAGGAGGCTACTTTTGAAAGGAAGGTCACAAACTTGTTCTCTAAGAAGGGAGTCTTGGGACTGAGACCTGGCTAGGGAAGGAGTCAGCCCTGTAACAGGCTAGAGATGAGTGTTTTTGCAGAGGAGCTGGGACCTCTTTCTAGGCAGGACATGTTCCAGTGCTGCTCAGCATGGGTATTAGGACAGGAATCTTGTCTTTGTAAAGTAGAGAAGAGTGGGGCATTGGGGTAGAAGCTGGGAATGGTCAGAGTCTCCAAGTGGGAATCAGAAGCCTGAGGTTCTAATCTCAACTTCAGCACCTACTAGGTGTGGGATTTGGAAGGTCACACTCTTCAGCTGAGCCTGATTCCTCCAACAGGAAGCAGGAATATCAATAACATTGCACCCACCCTGCCTCCCGCCAGAGCTTGTTGCTATGCACCAAAGAGAAAATACCCACAATAGTGCTTCTCAAACTGAAAAGTACCATAGAAACAAATGCAGGGTCATGGTGAAGACCTGAAGCCATTGTTTGCAAGTGTCCATCTATGTGTATTTTTTCCTCCAACTTTTACCTACGTGTAATCCTCACTCAAGGCCTCCTACTGATGAAGTAATTAAATTCATTTGCCATAGCAAAACATGTAAGACTGTAAGGAGGTGATTTCCCTCCATTCATTAAACACTCAGAGTGCTCAGAGTGAAGTTAGTTATTTTTTGTTAATAGAAAGGCTCACAGCTCACACTACCATCCCTTCGAGAACTCCAGCATGACCAGATACACCCTGACCCTGCCTGGCCAGCACGCGGGCTGGCCAGAGCTTTGTTTTCAGGAAAGTCCACAGAGCTGGATGAGAGAACTACATGTGGATAACTTTCTGTGGATGTCCACATTTCGTAGCTAAGACCCCCCACAGTACAGGGGAACAGTTCTCACCCCTTGACAACCAGGACCTCTGCCACAATGGGGAATTCCAGAATTGTGAGAAAATAAATTTCTTTTGTGTAAGCCACCTAATCTGTGGACTTTGTTATGGTAGCCCTACCAACACTTCTCTAAGACTTTTATCTTCATCTCTAAAATAAAATAACAATGGTCACTACTATTAAATGAGGATTAATGAGATCATGTATGGAAAGGGACACAACATAGTGACAGTAACACAGACATCGCTCAAAAATACCAGCCACACATTGTCTGCTTTCCTCCTGGAACCTAACTCCTTCATATGTCACAGTTATCAGTTTGATCATCTTAGCAGATTTCATGTAGGAAATGGTTGAGAATTATGCACACCTGGATCATTCTGAAGTAACACAATGATTGCCTTGTATTCAGCATTCAAAAAACGGTTGTTGTGTGAATAATGAATAAATGAATTTTTAGACATAGGTGATAGACTGATGTCTATTTTCTTGGTAAGTGATTCCTTCCCAGCGCTATAACACATAGAGGCACCTACCTAAAGCAGAGGGAAAAATCTCATTACAAGAAACACAGCAAATCCATATCATCACCTTACATAGACATTTAACTGTGAGACAAACAATTTGCCCATGAGAAAATAATTTCTAATTTCTTTCTGGAGCAAGATTATACCATGAATCAAGCCTTCTTTTGTCTAAATCCTACTTCTTTCACCCAGGAGAAAATCCCAACCCTTAGATGTTTCAAGGACAGACCTTTACAAACAGACTAAGAAGCAGGGCATTTCCCATCCCCCTACTTCCTGGAAGAAGTTCCTGCTTCTCAAAGGTTTGTTTGTCCAGTGCCAGCACAGCCACCTCCAGACACCCACGCCCTGCATTTCCTGTTGGGAATGTCCTTTGGAGTATCTGGTCACGTGGATGAGAGAAACACACACACAAACACACTCAAATCCATATTTGTCAGAGGAAGGAAACATGGGAGTTGGAAAGGCCTCTTAATTTATGGTAAACATACATTGTTATTATTAACTTATCTCTGTCATCATTTGAGAATATTTCCACGGGGCAGTTTCTACCTACTGGGTACCCTAGGTGGCCTTATGCCAACACCCAGATTTAGAAGCTCTTTGCTACTTCCCTATCTGTCTAACCAAAGAAAATTTGCATTTTCCAAATCTCATGTTAATTAGAAATAGCTGCATGGTGATCAGATACAATCCATGCACCCACAGAATGCTTCCCAACCCCTCCTTTTTTCACCCATAAGGAGAGGAAGCACTGGCTAGAAGGGAGGAAGGATTTTATTTTTTCTTGGCAAGTAACAGCATGTAGGTTTACACAGTGTATCCAGCCAAGTTGTTACTTCCTTTCACTAAATGCTGAAGTTAGATTCAAATATACCAAAGGAATATAAGGAGCCACTAGATTATTTTTTTTTAATTCCTTATCACACATAATAGCTTTCACATACCCTCCTGCAAAGATGTAAATATATTCAACGGGCAAGTCATCATCAACTCCAAAGAAGCAGCAAAAAGCTAGTTTCACTTATTTGTTTTGCTTGGTTTGTTGTGTTAACATCAGATTATTAAAGGTACATGTTCTCATTTCCTTTGTTTGTGCTTTATTAGAACTAATGACTGTTATTACTATTATTACCACTCTTCATAATAACATCTTACCTTTGAACACAATCTTTCGTCCTGAAATATCCCAAAGCTGTTTACAACCTATGAAACAAATTAGAATGGGCCTCACCTCACTCTCCCCGAAAAGGTAGCCACTTCCTGCAGTGAAACCCAGCAGCTGTATTACAGCATGCCTAGCCTAGCCCAGCCTGGGGTGGCACTAAATACAGAAAGGCCAGGAGAAGGCATAGTCAAGCCACCCAGCCACTACCCATGGCACTAACAGGCCCAGAGAGACAAGCAGAGCAAAGGCCTTTTTTGAATTGTGGACCTTGATCAAAAGCCTAAAGAGCTGGAGAGATGCTCTGTCTTATCTTTTGGATCCAGGCCTAAATTAGAGGTGCAAGTCAGGAAATATGGTATTTCTATTAATGCTAAAGGGGAAAACAGTTTTGGAAGTTTTATGAGAAAGTTAGCATCTTTAAGTTAGAGAATTAACACTAGTGAGGCATTTAACCTCTGAGGTCATCTGAACTGAATCCAAATTCCTGTTTCTCACGTTTGCCTTTATTATTCACCTTCCATGATGAGAATAGAGAGCTGCTTGAATCCCATCCAATTGTCTGTGCTGTGTTTTGTCCCTCAGACTGTTGATCTGACCACCGGGAACCATTTTTTCACTTCTAAATTCAACCACATTGCCTTTTTCCTGCAAGACCACCCACTAAGAGCCTCTTTGACTTGGAAAAATTTCATCAGAAGGCATGTAAACAAATCATCTCATTCTCCAACGTCTCTCTACTCCTCTGAAATGGGAGAAGAGTAGGCTTCTTTGTCATAGGTGTATTTCTGAGAGTCTGGGTGGATAGCAATAGTAATCCATAACAATCCATCTATGAACATTTTGAATTTTCCTGAGCAAGCCCCTCTGCAGCCCTGGCTCAGCCCCCAGCCCACCACACATGATAGGTTCAGAGAGGACCAAAGCTCCTAGGTTCCAAACGACACTAACTGTGCTCATTCCTGCCATACTCAACTCTTCCTTCTGCTGCTGCCCAACCCTTTGTCATTAAATAACTTCTCTAGGGGAGAGGACGTCAGCTAGATTTCAGTTTCCTTATCAAGTCTGGGGAAATTTTTTCTGAACTGCATTGTTAGTATAGCCTGATTAGAATACCATGGATTATGGGCCTGAGCTTTAGAAAACAAAGCAAGCAACACTCCTTTGAAATATGATATATATAGCCTTCCAGTCATCTTTGATAGTGACTCTCGGTAAAGTCTTAAATCCATTTAGGTATGCTGCTAAATGTGTTATAAAATTAGAAAAACACTGGCACCAGAATTTGTCCTTTAGGGTATTCATTTTTGAGTTGGAGGGGGAGCATCTAAGGGAAAGCAGATTTATAGCTAATGAATACACTCCACACTTACCTACTTCCAGGGAGCCTGGAAAGTTCCAGGTCACCTGATTTTTCTACTTGCAAATTACAAAGCAGCTGTCATAAAGCAGAGGTGACTATATCATGCACCAAAATTCAAATTCCATTTTACGTCACTTATTCATGGTATAATCCTGTGTAATATGCAAAATAGTTTAAAGGATTATGTCTGCACAGAAGTCTATGGAAAACTCATTGTGAATTTTGAGGGGTGGGGTTAGTGTAGTTAAATATGACTTCAACTGACTTGATTATAAGTTGCCGTGGACTGCATTAACCAAATTTTAACTCTTTAACGAAGTGACTATAGATTCTAAAATCTTTAGGGCTAGAATACCAGAGGATTTCTACTTATGAGTTAGATTTGTTGATGTAGAAAGACTTCTGTTTGTGTTCATAATTCTATTTTGCCTAGGAGAAGGAAGACAATGAGACATTTAAAAATATTTTGCTAATTCTAAGTCCCCCAAATCCCCTCAGATTATTGAGCCCAAGGGTTGGCATCACTGGATTTGCCATATTCAGAACTCTGGCAGATGAGAAAGAAGTCTGAGGCACCAGCCCTTTGTATCTGACCTCAAGGGACCGCTTTGATTAGCTAGATGACCCTACAGTCTTCCCTTGGAAATGGAAAATATTCCAAGATTTCTGTTCTTATCCAGATGTTGGAATGAATATGTGGAGTTGTTGGCTTATGATAGTGAAACATACACATGCATGTTTTTTATCATACAACTGCCTGGCCCTGCAGCTCTTACAGCGTCATCTCATCCATCTGGACCAGAGGAAGAGTGTGTAAGCGGAAGCCAACTGGACCACAATTGGCACAGCTTCCAGTTCTGTTGACTCAGCACCATAGGCATGCTGTGATTCACTTGGCTTTTCACCTGGCTCTTCGCTTTATTAGAGAGACCCATGAAGTTGGAAGGTAAGGATTCTCCCTGAGGAAGGTTTGCACTGACAGAATTACGGCATCCATAACAGCAACTGAAAAGTCTCAGGTACAAGCATGAATAATACTAGAGAAAGATGAGAAAGTGCTTGAGGGATAAATGGTGGGATTTAAAATCTTTCCAGAACATAATACACTCTCTTCCCATTTTAAAATTATAAATAAACATTTATCATCAAAAATTAACAGAGGAAATTAGTTTCTGTAGCATAAATTAAATTTTTCTCTGTTTTAAACAGGGGACAAAACTGAACTCCTCCTGTATGTGGTATTCTGTGCTGAAAGATGAGAGAAGTTTTAAAAAAATCATCTTGGAAACCCGGGCAGAATCCTTATCTTAGGTGTCTTTATATGTGATTCATATCTAAAACTAGGACTACTGGGGTAGCAGAAAGTTGCAGTAAAAATCAAATCAACCTGCTAGAGAAACAATTCTCTCAAGGTTTTGCTGTACAAGTAAAGCTCCGGGCTTTCAGGAAAGAAAGTTATTTTCTGCTAGAAATCAAATGTTTAAAGAAGTACCTAATGTTGTCCTTGGGAAGGATGAGAGAAATGAACACATATCCTGAAGGGAAAAAGGTCAGGTAAGATAGTTTGAGTCAGGATTCAAAGCCAGAATCTAGAGGAACTAGTACTGGGAGAAAGGAAAAATAGGTGAATTTCCTCGATGTCTTTTCAGGTGGGAAATAGCATCTTGCTTTAACTGCCAATAAAGCAAGAGCAGAATGAGCCAGAGGAAATGCATGTGCCCAAGAAGCAGAAAAAAATGGATGATGCAGAAATCTGAAAACCCCTCCCGGGCTATATTATCTGTGTGTCCAAGTGAACCCAAACTTTGAAGTTGATAGAGAGTTCGATTAAGTGGTGAGGTAGCTCATGGAGCCTTTGATGTAAACATAAATGAGGTAAAACTGATATATGGAGTGATATGTTCATGTATGGAATATTGTCTAACTGAATGTTATGAGATTCTTTTGAAAACTTCTTTAAATGGTGAAACACCCAGTACACAAAGGTAATTATCACAAAGGTATACTGCAAGTTTACCTTCTCGTTACCTACTACTTTTCAGTTTTTCCTCTCTAAAGGCCTTTTCCATAGCATAGAGAATTTGCTAGAATTTGCTGGGATCATTTGCCAACATTCCTGTGTCAGAGTCTCCCAAATCCAGTCTTTTTTTTTTTTTTTCCCACTTTTCAGTTTGTGAAACATTTCTGTATGTGCAGGAGCAAGACAGTGACAGAGAGAGACAGAGTTTGATAGAGAAGGAAGGAGGGAGGAAAAGACAAAAGATGTTCCAGTGGACACTTGGCAAACACACACCTGAGAGCCATCCGCCTCACCTGAGCAACACCATTCTTCCCTCTGAAGCATCTCTTCCTTCTTTTCCCATTATATATATATACACATACACATACATACATTATATATTATATATACACATTTTTCCCATTATATTTTTGAGATCCTGTTTAAGATATGTGACAAACAAGAGCCAAGGAAAATGAAAGATTATTAGAGAACTTGAAATCTTAAACTTTAAATTTGATATGTGTACATCACATATTCTTCAGTGACATACACTATTGTATTAATGCATAAAGAATATATTAAGAATTTTTTAGTTGACTTCCAAACCCAAAAGGCATAAAATGTGCAAAGATGACTTATATTTCTAAGAATCCTAAAACCCCATTTCTTAGTCTACATAAAATACACTATTGAAATCATTTATTATGTAAGTTATATACTAGTTTCACACACAAACCAATCAGTTCCATGAGTTCCATGACTCATTCTTTCATGATTAATTAGAATGTATAAGGCTGGCTTTGCACAATTTAATGTTTTTGTGCCTTTTCTGTTACGTTGCTGACTATAAAGTACTGGTTCCCAAGGGACGAAGAGCACCACGCATACCTGAAACAGCTCCTCAAGTGATTTTAATGCACTGCCTCCCCTACCCTCCCATCTTCAACAAAAGCACTGCCCTGGCTCACACCTGGAACACAGAGTCTCCACTTATTGCTAAAAACTCAAACCTTCAGGTGGAATATTGTCTTCCTCTTCTCCATTCCCCCTTTGATGACCATGTAGAAATTATAAGTGGAGAAACAATCAAAGAGAAATTTTTAATTGCTTTATTATTTTGTTTATAGAAAATTGCCAAATAAAGATCTTATTAGAACTGGTTTCTGGAGATTGATAACCAATTATTTTTAGAGAAGAATCTCTTTGTTCCAAAACAAGCCAAACATTAATTGAGAAAACCATGAAATAAAAACTTCATTTAGTCAAAAGTGTAAAATAAAGCACAGTCCTACCCATTGCTCTTTGAAAATCTAACAAAATAACCATACACCTATATACAGATGTTGAAGAATAATATATTAGATGTTTGGTTTTGTAATGAAAATTGGAGTTTATTATTAGATAAAAACTGTTCCTTAAATATGTATGTAAATTAGACTGTCAGTGCCCTACAAAAAGTTAAAAACAAATCATCAAGGCTTTGAATCCACTACTATAATTGCTTCTTCTGGGTGGAGAAGTTCTAATTGTATATTGTAGATGCACATATAAGATTCTCAGGCAGGGAAAGGATTTATTCCTGCTAATCATCTAGGGTGAAGTGGAGGAGAAATGTTACCTATCATGGGCACAAGACGGGGAGTGTGGGGTTTCTAGACTCTGAGTTATGAGAATATAGATTTCCTTTTGGTCCAAGAAAGAAAACTAACCCTACCACCTGGTCTTCAAACAGAAACACTGAGCCTGACATTAACAGTGTTGAAATTCTAAACTTTCAATAAAAATATGTTCAACAGCATCCTTCAGTTTACTCGAGCATTTGGATTGTTAAAGATGAAGACAGCTTCTGTTCTTGGAGCAAGTCGGTACCAAAAGAGGATATATCCAGGAAAAGCCATTTGCCTGACTGAATAAGGTAACCTGGAAATCTTTGGGACCACAATGTTCTAGAGCTATAATAGTGGCATGGGATTGGTGGGACAATCTACAAGTTGTTTTCAATCCCCCTCCCACAGTTTATCCAGGTCTAATCAATATTACCTCCCAAACACATCTTCAGGGGTCCATACCTTTCAAGGCCCCTTTGAGTCTCACCTGGATCACTATCATAGCTCTTGATTGCTCACCCTACTTCTAATCTTGCAGCTGCAATCCATTCCACATACAGATGACTCTTTTAATGCTATTAATCAACTCACGCCTACTCCCTACTTATAAGAATCCAGTGATATCTCAACACAGAACACTAAAATGCAAATCGCCATCAGGCTCTACAGGACCTGTCCCGGCTCCCCCTCTCTTTCAGCCTCACTCATGCACTCCAGCCAAGAGGGCTTTCTTCCTGGTCACTCAGACCTCAGCTTAAATACCCTGCCCTCAGAAAGCCCTGCCATGACTACCCTGCCACTGCTCACCCCATCACCAGAATATAATTCTAGAACAGTGCTTACATTTTCCTTATTATTTATTTTTTTGATGTTTATTGGTCAGTTTATTGGTTTGTTGGGTTATTGACTATTTCTTCCAACTGGAAAGCAAGGCATTATGTCTACCCCCAGTGCCTGGAACAGTGCCTGGCATGTAATGAGTAAGAGCTCAGTCAGTATCAGTTGAGTTGACCTGTGAGAATTCTTCACGGGTTGCCAGACATTGCTTCAGAAGAGAAATTCTACAAGACTCTTGCCATTTTGAGACAGTAGAGGAACCAGAATCATTACTGTTGAAATTTCAAATAAATGTCTCCTTATTTTGTATTCCAATCTGATGAAGTGGGGTACACCAGTTAATCATTTTATACAAAAATTATTTTTAAATATTTAAAGTTATAACATTTGTTATTATTCTTTCCTTGATAGATAATGTGGACCTGATCATATCAAATTCCTCTCTACTTAACATCCAAAGCCTACTGTCATCTCTGCCGATATCTTCTGACAAGCAGTCTCTTCCCATTCTTAACTCTGGACACATACCAAAATGACACTTCTACAGCAATGACTGCAGTACTTTGTGTTTGTTTTCAGGTCTACCCTCCCTATTACCACTGAGCTCTTAGAAGGGAGGTGGCCCACCCTATTCACACCTATATTTTAGCACCCAGAAGTGAACCCATTACCTGGTAGCTGTTTTTTCTATGAATTCAAAATGAATGAATAAAGAAAGGAAGGCTGATATTTAAAACATAAAATATAAATTTGGGGTTTTTCAACATTATGTTTTATTTTGAGATCCTCCAAAAAGGAGGGTATAGAGTTGATTGAACCCTTTTGTAGTAGGCTTTGGAAAAGCATTACACAAAATGATGTATTTTATTTCATATCATTTCATTTTCAATGCAATGATAACTAACTGATCTAAGATTGATTTACTTGCCCAATTGCATTTAAATAGGTTAAAGTTAATCCAATTAATTTAATAATATAACCCTGGCCAAGTCTGAATATAAAACATTTGAAACAATGATTATACTATACTTCAGGAAAAAAATCTGAACAGCAAGGAGTCAGCTAATCCAACAACATATTTCAGGGAAAAACTATAGTCGGGTTGTAGATGTATTCACCTGTATTTCTTTTTACTGTGTTATGGAGATTCCCAGGAATATTATTTTCTGGAGCCAGTTCTGATTTCAACTGTGGACAGAGTTTCAAATCATAAGATTTCTGGAAGAGATTAATTTCTAATTCCTCTAGGCTGGACAGCATGTCTCAAGCAGATTTCCATGACAGATTGATGCACTCTCAGCCTCTTTAGAGGAACAACTCTTGATGGCTAAAGGCCTCAAACACTTTGGAAATTTAACCATCCCATGTGAATTTTTTTCCTAGAGCAGACTGTCAAATTGGCCTAACTCTGGAAGGTGATGAGTGAGAAGAAAACCCAAGGTTGGCCCAAAGGAGCAGTTGCTTCTTTCATCTTCCAAGATCCCAGCTGTTTCTACTCTTCATCACTGACAGTGTTCCTAATGCACAAACTGCAGCCACCTTGATGTCTATGTGCCTCTGTCTCCTTAATTCGACACTGAGCTTTGTGAGGACATATACTGTTTCTTAGTCATCCCTGTGTCCCTAGCTCCTAGTCAAGCACATGGCACACAGCAGATGCCTAAAAAAATATTTACTGCACTGAACAAAAGCAGGACTGGTGGTCTCACAAGGTTTCCAGATGTCTGCTTTTCCCTGCCACCGAGCGATCCTCCAGTAACATCTTTCATTTCTGCTCTCCCCTTGGCTGTTCTTGGGCTTTAGGTAGGAGTTTGAGAGTTCTGACACCTGCTATAGATTAAGAATATTACCAAGTCATGTGAAAGGGGAAAAAAGCCTACTTGTTAAAAAGGGCCCATCTTAGATGAATACAAGAGAAACAATTATTATATAAAAAAATAAGAATGATTCAACCAAGAGGACTGGTTTATCTCTGAAATAAGTAGGCACTTGAGTGAGATAAACAAACATTGCCATTGGCGACACAGCCTGCTTCCTGTTGCTAGGCAGAAATCAAGTTGGCTTTACTCAGACGGCAGTTTAAGTTTCTTAGCTGCTTCAGATGCTATTCCAGATAAGTTGAAAAGAAAGAGCATGGGGCGATGGAAAAGTGGGCTGCCCCCAACCCACTTAATATGTCTGCTGTGGTTGTTGTCCGACAATCTTAGAGAAACTCTCTTGGAGACATGGAGTTAGTAATAACTGGAAACCAAATGAGATCAAATGGGAGAGAGAACCAGGGCAACGGTTAAAAAAAAAAAAGCGCTTGATTACACTGTGATTAGATGATTAAGACCGGGCAGACCTGTCAGACAGTGAACAAAGCTGGTAAAGAATGATCAGGGCCATGGGAAGGACAGCCTCATGGCAAAATCAGACAAGTTCTCCAAGAATGATGAAAGGAAGCATTTAAAGCAACTTAAGAGGCCCTGTGTTTGAGTGGGAAACGGCACGAGTTTGGAATCAGACACACCTCTCTTTGGGATCCTAGCTCTATCCAGCTAACACGTTTCTTAACTACTCAGGGCAATAGTGACTCATTTCTTAACTACTACAGGCAAGTTCCTTAATCTCTCTGAGTCTCAGTTTTCTCATTGCTAAAATGGGGACAAAAACTTGGTTATCAACTTTCTGAAAAATGTATATACAGTACACAAACATTTCTGTGTTCACTCTGAGGAGGTTCACAGACTCTCTGCAGCCCGTTTTGAGTCTTGATAGTAAAAACACCTCCCTAAAAATGTTCTGACCCTGGGATAGATTTGTTATTTCACAGGACTTTTCTAACTGGAAGATTGATGACAACAGAAGGACTATTAGGAAATTCCATAATTTACCAGTTGCAATTTTCTTGTAACTAGTATCTCTATGCTTTGACACACATTAATAATTATTATAGTGATAAACCACACTCATTTTGCAGAGCATGGCCCCAAATCAATTTGTGTGTGTGTGTCAGAATTACCTTGGTTGCTTATTTAAAATCCAGAACTCTACCTTTGGAAATTCTAACCCAGAAGGCTTGGAGTGGGTCCAGGAATCTGCATTATTTTTAATATTATAATCCTGACCTTAGTTCTTATATAAAGTTTGAGGAAAGATCAAATTTTAATCCTAGCTCATCTGGGTTTATCACTCCAGGCAATACCCATGTGTTTGCTTTTCTGCATTGAATGCTCTACTCATTTAAAGTCACATAATAAACCAATATTTGATGTCCCACCATTTTGACTGATTCATCTGAAAGATCCCTTTCAATGTCAAAGCAAGATAATCCTGACTGAATGTGGAACTAAATCCAATGTTCTCAAGGTACAGAGTAGTCCAAATTTGTGCCTTAATGTTCATGTGAACCAGAGTTCATATATTTTGGGGGTCCTTAGGCATCCCCAGAGCACATCAAGAGGTGGACGCAAACATTAAAGCAATGAAGAAGATAGTTTAGGAAAGCCAGACAAAAGATTGTAAAAGCCTCCCAGTATGGGGCCACTGATATACGGGCAAACAGCTCCATCTTTCCCAAGGCCTCATTACGTCTTACGGCAGGGAATATAATCAATGTCCCTGATGATGACTTAAGTCATTAAAAAGTTGAAAATATGCATAGGATACTCTGTTTAAGAAGGAAGTCCAGTGCACAGTATACTTCAGATTTTGTATCCAAAATTTGTCCGTACAAAACATTTTACTGTTCAGCTCTCAAGAAAAATGTGACTTTCTGGAATTATTTGTTTTTGAAATATGAAAGTATACACTATTTCATACCATAAAGAGCTCCCTAAGGATACTAAACAATTAAGCAGTCTCACTACCAACTCTGGCCCCACTTCAGTTGTAGCAGGAAAGATGTAGGAAGCTACCCAGAGATACAGATGTTTTTGACAGGAGGCAAAAGCAGGAGAGATTAATTTTCATCCTATTTGAAAAAGTGGGTTGTCTTCATCAAATTTTCCTTTTGTAAAAATGCATATACCTAGCCTGCCATGAAGAAAATTTCATAGTAACCAATAAATAGAAAAGCTTTAGACATAATCCTAATGCGGGAGGATTGACATACCACCAAATAGAAGAACACAGAACTTCAGGGAGAAAAGCAGCAGTGATGAGGGTTAAACCCCTGCCACCTAAGGTTCTGATTCGCTCTAACTGCTCAGTAAGCACCTGCAGTTAATGACAAACTGATTCAGTTTAGGGCAGGTTCAAGGGGAGTAGCCTTAGAGTTACTGCAGACACACAATGGATTCTCTCCAAGACAAATAGCATAAACCCCAGGGATAAACGCTTGATAATTTTTCTAAAGAAAGTGACACCAAAGCTGCCATCAGGGTCATATATAATTAGTTTGCCATTAAAGAGACTTGAAAAGGCTCTACCCCGGGACTTTCTTTTTCCTCACTCTGTGCCACTGTCTGAACAGGTTTAGGTTCCTTTTGCCTCTTTTCCTTTCACAAAAGCCAAGAACAATGGAGAGATAATGGGCCCCCATTTAAGAAAGTGAAATTGGGAATTTAATATGTACCCTTCAGGTAATCCTTGATTACCTGGTGCTGTTGCCAACTGCAAAGCAAAGAATGATGGTGGGTAGTAATTCCTACTTTTTTGGATGATTAAAAGTTCAAAGAGGGCACATAAAAAATAAATATAAGGTATCAGAAGGAGATTATTCCATACTTGAATCGAATTACTTCCCTTTGGCAAAAGAACTGCATTTTCTTGTGAAATTCATTTTGGTTAAAGCAGTGAGCTGTGGCTGCCAGCTAGCCCTCTGTTAGAGAGGTGTGCTGGATGATTCCAAAGGAACAGGAGGCATTAGTAAGTTTGTTTTTCAGGCCATGGAAGCTAATGTCTGCTCTGATTCTGCTGTATTTGTGTGTTCTTCCACATAACATTAAATATATTATTTAAACACCTAACTGGTGAAACTGGAGGTCCTGGAGGACTTGGGGAGAAACAAATTGAAACCATCTCAGAAAAATTAAAACCCAAAAGGGAAATATAGACAGAATGGAGGAAGAGGGAAACATAGACAACATGAAGAGAAAAAAAATGAATGGATTTTACCATTAATTCCCCCAACTAGATCAGGGCTTGACTGAGCTTAAATTTTCACTGTTAAGTATGATTTCACAAAGGGTATATCCACCAGACTTTTGATACAATGATCTGAAGACTGCCCTCCTCCAGGGAGAGATGTCAAAAAGGCTCTCTGCTATTGTGCAGGCATCTGGAAGCAAATTTATGCAGCAGAGCCGCCCTTGTCACCCTGATATCCTGGTTGTTTCCTTCACCTGGTAAGACATTATGAGCAGACCCCTGAGTAGCAGAGTACAGGAACCACAGTGAAATGACTTCAAAGGAAATGCCTGGGGCTAAGAAATTATTCTCTGATTCTGTGAATCTTTAGGTACCACCTTCTCACCAGAGCCCTCTGTGGTTCTAGAGAGACTCCTTTTAGAGTCCAGACCCTGATCATGTAACAGAAAAGTGGATTAGTGAAAATTTATCCCATTTCATGCAAATGCTCTTAGTTCTAACCTGTAACATCAGCCTGAAAGCCTGCCCTCTAAAGGAACTCTTAGAGGAAGAGGAACTGGAAAGTTGTTCTCTGATTCATGACTCCAGCTCCAGCTGTATTTATGATAATGGGCCCGTGCTGAGTGCCCTTGGGAAAATGTGTATTTTGGGGAGGAAGATGCCTGGACAGTATATTGAGATTTCCTGTGCAGGCATGAGCAATCTGTGATTTAATGAGTATATTTATAGATACATTACAGGTCCTTTATCATTTCAGAAATCAATGAAGTAATTTCCAAAGGAAGTTAGAGGGATCTGTGGCTATCAGCTGCCCTGACTTAATTTATCATAAAGAAAAAAAAAAAAAAGAATTCATCCATTAGGGAAAACTGGAAATGGAACAATTTGCCAGGAGGAAAACTTAACTTTGATACAGTTGAATGAAAAGTTGTATAAAGGAAGATGCTATCTAAAACAAAAACATATAGTGCTTCTAGTGGTTAAGTCTTTTTTTTTTTTTTTTTTTAATGATTAAAGCATTCTTTATGTCTCTACTACAACAAGCACTTAATGAAAACAGCTGCCATTTGCCAGGAACTTGTTGCATTGCCAGCTTCCTGCTAAATACTTTGTATTTTACCTTTTTCAATCCTTATACCCAACCAGTAATTTACAGATAAGGAGAAATGAGGCTCCAAGAGATGTAACAATTGTAATTGCTACAGAGGGACTAATAACTTGCCCAAGTCACAGAGTCAGGTAAAGGGGCACAATTGGGGCTTTGAACCCAATTCTATCTTACTCCAAACCCATGCTCTATATCACTATACCATATTTCCATCACTCTATTAAACTTATTCAACAACTTGCATAAACAGGTGTGATCTGATCTCTTTTTAACTTATTTTTATTGAAGTATAGTCAGTTTACAGTGTTGTGTCAATTTCTGGTGTATAGCACAATACTTTGGTTATATAGGAACATACATATACTTGTTTTCATATTCTTTTTAATCATAAGTTGCTGTAAGATATTGAATATAGTTCCCTGTGCTATGCAATAAGAAAACTTTTTAAATTTCTTTTGTTTATTTATTTATTTATTTATTTTGGTGGAGGGAGTTAATTAGCTTTTATTTATTTATTTTTTTAATGGAGGCACTGGGCATTGAACCCCAGGACCTTGTGTTTGCTAGCCATGGGCTCTGCCACTTTCCCTCACCCCTTGATCTCCTGATAAATTCGTTTCACTCTGTGTTTGAATATAAATGCACACACACACATCCAATTTACTTATTCATCCCTTCAACAGATACTTACTCATTGCAAACCTTGTGTCAAATCCATGCTAAGGCCAGGAGACCTGACAATGAAAATATAAGGACTCTCATTTCAATGAGTTTATAGCAGAGAGATCAAAAAACAAAACAAAACAAAACAAAACAGGCTTTAATAACACAGAATGAGCAGGAATTAAAGAAAGCACAAAGTGATGAAAGCAGAGAAGGGGCGGGGCCTTATTCTCCAAACAGTCTTGGGAGACTTCCCTGCTCACGTCAAATTACCAAAGATTTTCCCAAAGCTACTGATCTCAATTCAAATTTAAGATAATAGCAAAGGAGTCAAGGTTGTTTACTTGGTTTGAAGAAAACTCCCATCTGGGTTTATGCAGAGCGCACAGGAAAGGGCGTACTTCAAGACAAGGGAAATCTCCCTCTTCCAAATATAGAACCTCTAGGAAACTGGGCTCTCAATTTAGAAACCAACTTCAAACTGTGGTGCTTGCAGAGCGGGTGGGTTGAAGTGAAGCACAAGTTTGAAGCCGCTATATGTATTACATTTTCCTTCTTTCCATTTCCTTGGCAATCCAAGAATTAGGTACAAAAAGACTTGCAAACAATAATTTTCATTTCGTCTGCACATAATAGACTATGTGTTTCCTTGGTTGGCAAAACATGAGTTTCTCTTCAAAATTAAAGCTTTCAAGATAATGAGAAATGACTTTCAAAAGCTGTAATATTCCTTCTGTGAAAGCACTGTTGAATAGTCCCTGCAGTAACTAAATCCTACTTTTTGTTCCTGGCTGAAAAAGGAAAATGTCTTGTAAATATAAATGTGAGAAAAATGGTAAGGAGAGACAGCGTGCTGGAAGGGTGACCATGATTGTTAACTGTTATTAAGATGCACCCTGGTCCAGGTTGTATATTTTACCCCATGCATTCATTTATCTCAATCAACCCTCATAAAAGTCTTATGAAATAAGCCAGCTCAGTTTTTCTTCCCTGCTTTCCATTTGAGGAAGAAGAGTCTCTAAAATTATCACAACCTCCCTGGAGATCATCTAGCTAATAAAAAGGATCAGAAGCTGAATGCAGTTCTACCAGAATTTGAGTTCAGTGCTCTCCACTACTTGGTAGGCAAAATTATAACTGGAAATACACAGTAAGCTCCCTGACATTAAAATAAAAATCACTTCTAATGATGTTAATGGGGTAAATATATAAGGGAAGTGTTATGTTTTATTCATTTAATACATATTTATCGAAGGCAAGTCATTGTGCTAGGAGCAATAACAGGAACCCAAAGATGAACAAAGCTATACCTCTCCTTTAACCAGGAAGATCATGTGTATGTGCCCGTGTGTACATGAAAATCCATCCTCTCTAAATACGGTCTGAATTGTATTCTGGAACAAAAATTTTGAAATAAGCACAGCTCCCCTTCTTGAAGTATTTCAGGCATCTGATAATAGACTTAGGTGAACACAGACGGTGATAAAAGATATATACAGGATCCTGATTATACTTAACTTGACAACCTTATTCATTGGTTTGAAATCAGCTTTATGTCACAAATGCCTTTTAGACTCACTACATCTAGTGGTCAAGGTACATATACTAGAATTTCTACAGTGTTCAGAAATCACACACCAGATTTCACCAATATTGACATAGCCTGACATTTGCTGTCAAGGTGGAGCTCATAATTAAGCTGCTGGATTTGGGAACTTTATAATGAAACTCTTGATGAAACTTAGACTGGTGAATTTGACATTTCATTTTTTTGTTTGCAGATACAAGCTGTGGTATCAAAATACTAAGTATTACAGAGACTGCTGCAGAAGAGAATATTATTCTTACACATCAGACGCTGAAGTGACTGCTCTCACTTCTTTGGGCTGCAGATGGAGACTCTCTTTATATACATGTTTGTATACCTCTCTTTCTCTCTCCTTATTTGTTTCACATTCATCCTTGGCCCAAGTTAGAGAATTTGTCCTTTCCTATTCCCCAGAAGCACATGGTTTTTGAACATCTATTTCAATGCCTTTTAAATGAAGCTCTTTCCTCCCCAAAACACATTTTCCCCTTGAATTCATGTTCCTTTGTGGAGCTCAGACATATCCATCAACTCATCAGTCAGAATCTTGACTATGACTTGAAATACATTCCCCTAGGTAAAAAATAATTTCATGAAAGTACTTCTTATTATTTTCAGTTTAACAGTTCTGAAGTCTCTCCTTGACTTTTAAAAAAAACTCATGAATTTCTAATTCCTTAAAGTCACAGACAGCTACAATTCTCAGTCAGTAAGCCATTGTCATTAATCACTTTTAAAATCATCAGAATAATTATGCAGAATAAAAAAAAAGATTAGACTTTAGCATCATCCTAACTCTACTCTGAAGATTACTTTATGATAACACATATTCTGTCGAGGTAGACAACTTGTATTCACGTGACCTATGAAACATTAAGAGCCTTGTTCAGTTTAAAAGTGATATCATTTCCTCCCTATCACTCGCAACACTTTGTTTTTAAGGAGCCATTGTCGTATTATGAACCATATTGTTGCAAAATGGTTCCACTGTCCTGGTTTGGACTCCATATCTGCCAGTAAAGACTCAGAAGGAACAGGGCAAGGCCTAAAGTCATTTATTCCCATTGTATAGAAACTTGTGACTCTGGATAGGAACTGTCACTAGCCCATAGTTACAAACGGTAAGCAGCTGATCCTCCTACTAGTGCTGGATGGAAAATACATTTTAAAAATTATATATTTATATATATAAATATCTCTATACACACATGTATATATATCTGTAAAGCCTACCCTACATCCTTTCCAGAGGACATCAAGATGGAATAGAATTTTGTTTTATTTTAATAAAGTTCACAGCAAGACTTAAAATCATTCCAGAGAATTGCAGCAAGATTATTTGCACTCTCTGTCAATGCCTTTGAAACGCTAGCACATGACTCACATTTTTGAACTGAAATATGTATATTTCAACATACATATGATATATAGATACAGATATTTCAAAACACATACATATGTAATTTTTTAAATTAAAATAGGTTTGAGGGATTACACCAATGCCAGACTGAGATATCCAACATGTGCAGTCATGATTTTGTTTTCAGTTCTTCAAGGACTGCCAGATTGGTCATTATAAATTACAACAATCCATTTTTGTGCTTAAAGTTTTGGGTTTTTTTCATTGATTATTTATTTAGGGCATACTCCCCAAGAATTATTGGTACAACATGGTGACTTCCTTTGGGGCTCCCACTTCATGCTTTTGTGCAGCTTTTCAGCAGAGTCACAGTGGTTTTCACAGCCAGCCTTCTCCCTACCTTCACCTGGTCAGTTTTCATGACCTGCAACTGCCACTAAACGCCATAATCTTCCCACTAAAGGGCCAGTTACAGCAGATGACCCATGCGTTTTGTGACATTGTAAGCAAATTCGCACCTGCCTCGACCTAAGCGTGTTAACACTTTATGAAAGGAAGATCTAGTTCTTAAGCACCATGGAACCCTTTCAAAAGGTACATACATAGCCTATGAAGAAGGAAAAAACTGCAGATTTCAAACCAAGGAGACCGAGGTCCTGCACCATCCTGTGTTAGCTGCTGCAACATTCAAGGGGCCTTTGTTCTTTTTTCTCCAGGTGACTGACACATGCAAGATGGAGGGGTGACTGTCCTCCATCATTATTACTAACATGGATGTGTCCCAGCAGGTCAGTTATCCAAAGCCTGATGAGGGCATTTGCAGACCAGGCCTAACTCCCACAGACGAGGTGATAAGCTACATTAACCCCAACCAGATGAACTTCTAGGAAAGAGGTCATTTTAATCTATTTAGATAACTCTGGAAATAACAACAAGGCCATCATACTTCAAAGATGAATGGTATTACTTACCCTTACATTTGCTGTGACATGTTTTCTTACCTACAGCGAGAACTCATTGGCTAGGTTTTTCACCTTCCTCATACAAGAGGCCATAACTCAGTGACAAATACCCACAGAATTCTACTTGTCTGGCTAAAACTTCTCTGGAGAGCTTGCACTTTTGCTCTCAGAAGTACAACAGGCAAGTGGTCTTCTACCTTTGAACGGGTTCTTGCTATATTTACCCTTGTTTTCTCGTAGGATGCTCACACAGGCAGAGTGCAAGCTAAATCGAGCTCTGCTAGGGCTTCCTCATCCTGAACCCATTTTCAGAGCACACTGCACTCATAAATAGCCCGCAAGGCTTTGGGCTTCTGAGGTCACTGTGCTTCACACAATTGTTCTCCGCGGGACTACGTGAAAGACAGTGCTTGGGCTAAGGCCTGGAGTTCCTGGAAGCTGGCTTTCTCAGCATTGAAGGGCTATCTCTTCTCAAACAAAGGCACAGCCAGACAGTGAAGGGTGACCTTGGCCATTGTTTTGGGGGCCTGTGACTTCAGAAGTGGCGGTTACTCCTGAAGTGATAGGACCGACCTCTGAGCTGATACCACTGTGCTCCCAGGACACCTATATAAATAGCAGATTGATATGTGCAATGGGATAAATGCTTTGTAAACTTTCCTCTGTTAAAGAGGAATGCAAATTACAGTATTATCCAAATACTTTTCCCACCCACTTCCTTGACACTCCTCACACTTAATCCTCAGAGACATCTGGGAGTGTAGTGATGACCAGTTGTTAACCAACAAGAGCAAGATGAGAAAAAAGTCTAATCTTTGGCTTTAGGGTTTTCCAAGAACACATCGATCTGGGGATCAAACATGACCCAAGCATTGGTATCTATGGACTTCCATGTGGTGCTGGGGAGGCCAGGTTTCAGCATAGCAGACAAGAAGCGCAGGACAGGCTGCACTGGGGCCAAGTGCAGCATCAGCAAAGAGGAGGCCATGTGATGGTTCCAGCAGAACCATGAGGGGCTCATCCTTCCTGGCAAATAAATTCCCCCTTTCTATCCAAACAGCCAATAAAATGTTTTCAGCTGGAAAAAAAAAAAAAAAAAAGGAGGAAGAAGAGGAGTATTAGGGATCTGCTAATTTGTTGACGGGAACACAGTACGTTGCCAGGTAGATATAGGGGAACAGAACACTCAGCTGCAACCCAGAGATCACAGCTCATCTGCAGGGTCACATTAAATTTTTTTTTCAATTGACTTTCCATTTATTCTGAAAGAACTACCGCAATTGATATAAAATCCATGAAAAATTCCTCAAATAAATACCCTGAGAGTACTTCCATGGGAGAGTTATTCTTCCAGCCTCTTTCTTTTTCTTCAGTAATGCTTTGGCAATTCTAGGTCTTTCATGGTTCCATATAAATTTTATTATGATTTGTTCTAGTTCTGTGAAACATGTCCTGGGTAATTTGATAGGGATTGCATTAAATCTGTAGATTGCCTTGGGCAGTATGACCATTTTAACAATATTGAGGCTTCCAATCCAGGAGCATGGGATATCTTTCCATTTTTTTAAGTCTTCTTTAATTTCCTTCATCAGTGGTTTATAGTTTTCCATGTATAAGTCTTTCACCTCCTTGGTTAGATTTATTCCTAGGTATTTTATTATTTTGGATGCTATTTTAAAGGGGATTGTTTCCTTACTTTCTTTTTCTGTTTATTCATAGTTTAAAGAAATGCAACTGATTTTTGAACATTAATCTTGTAACCAGCTACCTTGCTGAATTCTTTGATTAGTTCTAGTAGTTTTTGTGTGGACCTTTTAGGGTTTTCTATATATAGTATCATGTCATCTGCATATAGTGACACTTTAACCTCTTCTTTTCCAATATGGATCCCTTTTATTTCTCTCTCTTGCCTGATTGCTGTGGCTAGGACTTCCAAGACTATGTTAAATAGGAGTGGTGACAGTGGGCATCCTTGTCTTGTCCCAGATTTTAGTGGGAAGCTTTTGAGTTTTTCACCGTTGAGTACTATGCTGGCTGTAGGTTTATCATATATAGCTTTTATTATGTTGAGATATGTTCCCTCTATACCCACTTTGGTGAGAGTTTTTATCATAAATGGGTGTTGAATTTTATCAAAAGCGTTTTCTGCATCTATTGAGATGATCATATGGTTTTTGTCCTTTCTCTTGTTGATGTGATGTATTACATTGATTGATCTGTGTATGTGGAACCACCCTTGTGTCCCCACTTCAGACAATACTATAGAGCTACAATAATCAAGACAGCATGGTATTGGTACAAAAACAGACACATGGACCAATGGAACAGAATAGAGAGCCCAGAAATGAACCCACAAACTTTTGGTCAACTAATCTTTGACAAAGGAGGCAAGAACACACAATGGAATAAAGACAGTCTCTTCAGCAAATGGCATTGGGAAAACTAGACAGCAGCATGTAAACCAATGAAGCTAGAACACTCCCTTACACCACACACAAAAATCAACTCAAAATGGATCAAAGACTTAAACATAAGGCAAGATACAATAAACCTCCTAGAAGAAAACATAGGCAAAACATTATGTCACATAAATCTCAAAAATGTTCTCCTACAGCAGTCTACCCAAGCAATAGAAATAAAAGCAAGAATAAACAAATGGGACCTAATTAAATTTACAAGCTTCTGCACAGCAAAGGAAACCATAAGTAAAACAAAAAGACAACCTACGGAATGGGAGAAAATTTTTGCAAATGATGAAACCGACAAAGGCTTGATCTCTAGAATATATAAGCAGCTCATACAACTCAATAAAAAAAAATAAACAACCCAATCCAAAAATGGGCAGAAGACCTAAACAAGCAATTCTCCAAGGAGGAAATAGAAATGATCAATAGACACATGAAAAAATGCTCAGTATCACTAATTATCAAAGAAATGCAAATCAAAACTACAATGAGGTATCACCTCACGCCAGTCAGAATGGCCATCATTCAAAAATCCACAAATGACAAATGCTGGAGAGGCTGTGGAGAAAAGGGAACCCTCCTACACTGCTGGTGGGAATGCAGTTTGGTGCAGCCACTGTGGAAAACAGTATGGAGATTCCTCAAAAGACTAGGAATAGACTTACCATATGATCCAGTCATCCCGCTCCTGGGCATATATCCAGAAGGAACACTACTTCAGGATGACACCTGCACCCCAATGTTCATAGCAGAATTATTTACAATAGCCAAGACATGGAAACAGTCTAAATGTCCATCAACAGATGACTGGATAAAGAAGAGGTGGTATATTTATACAATGGAATACTACTCAGCCATAAAAACCGACAACATAATGCCATTAGCAGCAACATGGATGCTCCTGGAGAATGTCATTCTAAGTGAAGTAAGCCAGAAAGAGAAAGAAAAATACCATATGAGATTGCTCATATGTGTAATCTAAACAAACAAACAAACAAACAAACAGAAAACAATGTATAAATACAAAACAGAAACAGACTCATAGACATAGAATACAAACTTGTGGTTGCCAAGGGGGCAGTGGGTGGAAAGGGACAGACTGGGATTTCAAAATTTGTAGATACTGACAGGCATATGCAGAATAGATAAACAAGGTTATACTGTATAGCACAGGGAAAAAAATATATATACAAGATCTTGTGGTAGCTCACAGCAAAAAAAAATGTGACAATGAATATATGATTGTTCATGTATAAATGAAAAATTGTGCTCTACACTGGAATTTGACACAACATTGTAAAATGACTATAACTCAATAAAAAATGTAAAAAAAATTTAAAAAAAAACAAAAAAATTCTTTCACTACTGCTCTCCAGGGCTCAGTAATTTATGGTAACCCTCAAACTTTAGGGAAGGCCTCCTTTTGGGAAAGAGTACTCAGGTGGAGAAAATGGATAATTTGATAAATAATCCCTTTAAAATGGGTACAAATATATCTCAGACTCTTTTCTGTCTATATCGAAGGGCATGAAGCCTTTACAAGCTGGGAAGTACTTAAACAATTGTAATGAACTGTTTCAGATATATAGTGTGGTTTAAAGTAAAATAATGAACTACTGTGTATCCAATCTTCAGATCAGGAATAAAACATTACTGTGGTAATTGCCTCCCTCTGTCCTTCTCTGACTACATTTCCATCCCTCTTTGCAAAGATATCCACTACACACTGCTTTTAAATTTATCTGAAGTCCAACCACTAAATATGCACTGTAATATCCTAAACAATACAAAATGCTGACAACTTATTTTTTACAGTTTCTGAGGAAGGCAGGGATGCTAATATATCCTAGTTACAGATACAGCTGAATATACTCTTACCTGCCAAACACAAGAAATGTCTTCATATGCTTTGAATAGACACTCTAAGGAATATGGACAGGAAACTAAAAGTATCTATGTGGTTGTTTAAATAAGAGTCAATATTTTCATTTGAAAATAATTCTACTGACGTTTGAACTTAAAAAAAACATTTAGGTCACAGAGGGTTGTAAATGACCTGGCATGTTTGCACTGGCCCTTCCCACACTTACACAGAGCCATATTCTTTCTCCTGCAGTTAACACTCTGGGTCTCTCCCCTGGGCCACATTCATGGGCATAGAACACAGACACACACAGACACACACGCAGAGGAAACAGCCTCAGAAGCAATATCCTGAATACCTCAAGCCACTCGTCATTTCATTAAATTGATATCAACTGATTATTTTACTAAATGGACCTAGGATGGGATTAAACTGACAGAGCAGTAATCAAAATGGACCAACTAGAGTTTCTGGCCCCAACAAAATAGAAAGTGACTAAAAAAAATTAAAATTATGAAATTGCTGAGGTCATAGTTTGTTTTTAATTGAGCCAACTCTAATTTCTTTGGGGCTTGGTGTTTATTTCTAAAGCATAACTAAGGAGCTCCCTACTTTACATAATCCATAAGAACCGTGCTACCTACCATTTGGCTTTCTATAACATTCCCTAGTCACAAACACACCCAGAAATTTGGGAGTATTCTCGGATTTGTTCATCTGGTGGTGCTAATGTAGGCTAGCCAAGTTGGAGAGACTTTTGAATGAGGTGGGGCTGTGCTCCCCAGCATAGTGAAGAGAGCAATTAGTGCCTCAGTTTGCGTCTCCAGGCACCTGGTCTTAGGTCTGGTGCAATGACTCCTCATGTATTCCTATAACTCAAAGAGTTGGCAACCCCAGCTCTAAAAATGACCTAAAATAAGTGGACTTTATTTTAAAAATTCTAGAGAGGCTCTCGTGTAGCAGTGATAGTGACAGTGTAGAAATTATAAGAAATATAAACTTCACACTGTTTCTCTTTGCATTCCTGAATACTGTGTCCCCATCCCACCTTGGACTACTAGTTCCCTAGACAGAAAGAGGAGGGGACTTTTGGGCAGCATCCAACTTGCAGATCTGGTGGCTGTTTTGTCCACCTGAAGATGCTACTAGCTATTTTGGAGTCAAGAAATTATTCTAGACCTAACTATCCCAACTCATCACAAAAACTACCCCCATCCCTGTCTGAATTTCTCCAGGGGACTGCAGCACAAATATTTTCTAAGAAACCCTTGAAAACCTGCTAAGACACTCCAAGACCCCAATAATTTAGGTTGTAATGCAAAGTTGAGATATTGATGTACAAGAGGGAACACAGGCAGTCACTCAGACTTTATTCTGCTATGCTTAAAAAATATGTTGTGTATCCAGATATATTTCTCACCAGAGCTTACCATACTTTAGTATATCTCAACAACTCAGAGCTCCCATGAGTACCTGAAATGTTACAATTCAAGACCTGAAACTGAATTTCCTGCTTTGCTTTAAATTCACTATAACTGAATTAGGAGAAAAAAAATAAGAGTAAAAAAAATAAAATTCTCCTTACTTTCCAGCAGATCTGAGTCTATTGTTCTATGCTAATTCACTGTAAATTAACTAATCCACCACAATTGGTAGAACTACACTAGATGTTGACAGTATTCTGACTTGCTCAGGGAGAAAACTCATACCAGTCTGGAAGACTGAAGAGAACAAAGCAACTGAAATCTGGTGGAGCCTTAGGACATTCCCACCTCTACTGTCTGGCAATGAGGCAGAAGGAGAGAAAAACACAGAAGTAAACAATGGCTTGTTCATTCTTACAGAGCCTCCAATCATTTCTAAAGACCTCTGGAGAGGTACAGAGAAATGTTTCCTTCTTAACAACCCTTTCAGGCTGGAAGTATTTCTGCTGAGCTAGTGCAAGTCCCGCTGTAATATAAAGGCTTCTTCCTCCACTGTACAGAGCTGCCCACTAGCCTGTGTGCAGACATCTTTCCAGTCACTCCAGGCTAAAGTTAATGAAATACCCTTTCTTATCCAAGTTAATAAATGCCTCTTGATATTTGCTGGTTTCTTAAGATGGTCATCCCCCATTACCACTATCATCTTCCAAGGCAGGACTTCAGGGACTGAGAAAATTAAAGCCTATGACTCAGAAAAATCACTTTTGATCATTATGTCATTTGTGTCAGGCCATCTAGATAGCCTTCGACAAACCATGAAGGAGCCCGTCTCTTTCCTCTTGATCCTCTTTCCTTGAAAAAAGCTTTCTCTCTCCTTGTCTTTATGGGGCCTCAGAGATGATCATTTTACATCCATATTAAATATCAGAGATAATCCAATCAACCATGCTATGACACAAACCAGATGTTAAATCCACCACAACCTTTAGACGATTTTTTAATCTCCTATTTTTGATGTTATAGATACAGCCCAATCCTTATTTTTATTTCTCTTTTCTTTCGGACTTTATTTTGAAAATTCAGTAAAGCATTACAATATTCTGTTTGGTTTTGATATAAAATGATGGCTTTAATTAATTAAAGAATATAGATTAATTTTGTCCATCACTTGAATGATCACTTGCTAGATTTTATAATTCCTCTTACTTTTATTTAGAGCAGCCTTGTTACTATCCTCAGTCTAGGGGTGCCACTTTAAAAGTGAACCTAGATTATGAAAATACAATGACTTCTTTAGGGTTAAACCAGTACAACCAACATGTAATAGGCAAGATGAGTCTTCTGCAGAAGTCATCTGACACTTTGCATGCTTGACGCCTAGAGATTTCTTTAAAATCTAGGTCCTCAGGCCCCAAATCAGAGATTCTAATTTAGAATTTCTGCTGTGCATCCTATAACTCTACATTTTTAAACAAACACCTCAAATGACTGTGATGATGATACTGCATGTGACACAATTTCAACAAATAGATCAAGGAATAGGATGTCCCATTAGACAAAGCAGGAAGATTAGTTAGTTCCCAGAAACCTAACCAAGACTTGATAGAAGTGAAAGGAGCCACAGCCTAAACAATGATGAGAAATTAACATAATTGTTAAGGTAATCTAGGAGAAAAGTATGAAGATAAAAAGGCTGGAGCTTTGTATAGAGACTATAGGAGGGAAAATCAAAGTACAGAGATTTGTGACAGCCACCCCCACACCCCATCCCCAACCCCTGCAACTGTTCAGAGAATATCTTGACGCCCATCAAGGGCAGTCAGGATTTCACAGTGGTGATTTCCCCACAGTGGAGACATATGCATCGAGTTCTCTGTGGCTTAATGGCAGTATCTATCCACTAAATAATCTAGTTTTCTAAGAAAAAATAGAATTATTTTGATAATAATTTGGCAAGCTGTTTTTAACTCTTTACAAGGCAGAAAAAGCAAACACAAATGCCTGGTCTATTGAACAGTTTTTAAATACTACATTGACGTTTGTATACATTGATGTCTTGTGAATATGATTAGCACAAGTCAGCTAGTCCGAGTCTGATCAGCATTGAGCAGAGTGACACCTAGTTTCTGGATCTTCAAAAATGTAGAGTGTTAACTCCACAGTAGGGTGATCCTGTCCATGGTTTCCCCTCCTACACAGACCTGACAGAGTGAGGGGAGGGGAGGTTACTGTCCACATCTGAAGGACAGCTCCACCACTCACCAGACTTTCCATAAGTACATCAACCTCTTTGAATACCAGGACCTGCTTTGTAAATGGAACTAATACTTGGTGCAAAAGGTTGTAGAAGCTAAGCTAATATATAAAATATTCACTTACACAGGTTTTAATTTCCGTTAAAATTTTTCCTAACCTTCTCCCCTGCTTAGCAACTAGCTAAGCTTGCTCAACTTTATTACTTCTATGTAATTTAACATCGTTAGTTGTTATTTAAAATCTCAAATATCATGTATGTAGCTGTGTGCCTGTGATAAAACCAAAATATTGAAACTGCTCATTTCTGAGCAGTGTATGAAATTTTCTTTCTGTGTTTCTCAAAGTCACATATACAATATTTAATGTTTTCAAAATTACCATTAAATATCATTAATCTAATTAAACGATTCTTGAACTTGACTGCACTCTAGGATCATCTGGGGAGCTTTTAAAAATTCCAGTGCCTAGCATACACCCTGGAGTAATTAATCAGAATCTCTGATGGCAGGACCCAGGCATCACTATGCTTTTAAAGGTCCACTGGTGATTCCATTTTGCAACCAAAGTTGAGAATCCCTGATCTAATTCTCATGTACGTATTCCTTATTCAATCCCTTAAAGAGTCAAGGGGTGACACCTTACGAAAATCCGTAACATTTTGAGATTTAAGTATTTTTCCAAAATGTCTTATAGGTCAGTTACTAAATCTTGATACAAATCAAAATGGCTGAACTCTCCAAGATTGATATTTAATACAATTTCAAAAACTTAATTTATTTATTCTGTTTAGCTAAGTTTTTCATTTTTTAGAAATCTGAACCTGTAAAAATACAGATACAGGATGCCATGCCCCAAACTGAAACTGAGGAAATTCGAATGGCCAGTGTTTTGGGAGAGCTCCTGATGACCTGCTAAGGTGTCAGCAATGGTTGATCACATCAAATTGGAGAGGAAAGGACCCACTCAGACATCAGTAAGACTGATGGTGGAAGATACTTGAAGAGACACCAGTAGCAGGTCACTGGCTGAAAAACAGAGAGACAGATGGCATGGCATCAGGAGACCGACAAAATTAAACAATATAATACAGTTGAGTAGCAACAGCAAGAGTCAACAATGGGCACAAGAGACCTCCCAGAGGCAGGGTGGAAAATCAAGGTGGGGACTCTACTGACAGAAAATGGTAAACATCCAGGAATGCAGATGGTTGACTTAGGAAGATTTGAGTTAGGAGGATTGAGCAGGACTCCAGTATTAGCAAGGAGGAGTATTTGGTCCTGGTTCTCAAGGCACTTTAGAATTTAGTTTTTTAAAAGTCAAGATTCTAGTTGTTGATGTTCGAGAGAAAAGACAAAAGAATGCAAATGGAATGGCTATACAAGGTTCAGGTTGGACTAGATGCAAAGCTGGCTCTGCAAGCTTCTTAAGTTCTGTCTGAAAGAAACAAAATCCATGACATCCCTAGGACAAAGCTGATCTTCTTATGGGAGCAAAGAAGCCCCCCTGCCTGGGATCTGTAAGGATACAGAGAGCACCATTTCAGAATCTAGGGAGAGGGCATGTGGCTTGCAACGATGCTGAACACGAGAGAAAGGCACTGCTCATTTGTGACATCCCAGCTAGGACTTAGGGAATCCTCATGGAGGTGACCTTCTCCTTCAGCATATCTGATCAGTCATATCTCATATCAAATCAATCACCAGCTTCAGGTAAATCTAACTCAATAGTAGGTTTAAGAATACCCAATTAACTCAATCCCTCTATAATTGCCCTAATTGAGGCTGACCTAATTGTTCATGTTGATTACTGCATCAATCTCCTAATTGGTGTCTCTGTTTCCTCAAATCCATTGTAGGCTAAGAGACATTTCTGAGCATGACCTGTGTTTTTCTTTCTCTTTTGCATGCTATTTAACTCTACTTCCTATAAATGTTTTCTCAGAGTAGTATGGGGACTCCCAGGGATGTTCTACATGGGCTCATGAATAAGTCTAGTTGATTTTTGGTTTTTCTGTGTAGAGAAATTACGGTGACTTTCTTCTGCTGTAATGATTTTCTCACAATATCACCATATCTTCCGGATATTACAGGTCCCTTCTGGGTACTTCCATAACTGCTGGAACCCAAAGAGTACCACCAGGCCACTATTTCTATCTGTTTCCCCAAATATCTGATACCTTAGAGCCTCAAGGCGTGGTTGCCTATACTCAAGTGGGGAATTACAACTTGTACTAGAGTCAGAGAAAGATTAACTTTGTAATGCAGAATATTGTCATGATTCTTTTGCAGTGTTTGCAGACAGAAGTCACAGGTCCAATTCCAAGCTAGTTTCCCTCTTATCCATTATGCCCACCACTCAAAACTCCTATTCAGCTCCCCAGGGAAAGAAGAGAGGAAAGCACTCATCAAGACATACAGGCAGACCTGCCTCTTTCTGAATAGGAGCTAACTACCACAGCATGGATGGTGGACAATTAGGAATCCACAAGCCATCTAGAGAGGGATTACTATTTGAGAACTTTCACTACCCTACTTGTTAATTTTTTTTTTTGAGGGGGTGGGCAGTGATGGCAACGTGGTAATTGGAGAAGAAAGTTTCAATTTCACAGAGCTGGCATGAGTATTTGGAAAAAGCACCTGACTTATCTTACTTCTTTATAAATTCCTTTCTTCCTATGTGTAGACAAAATTAAAATAACCTGATCCTGGTGGTGGTACGTAGGTGGTACCCAAAGCATAGATGGGTACTAGGTGGGTTGGGGAAGGGATTCCTGCATCTTTCCAGATCTTGGTCTCATAGGTCTGGATTTCAAAAAACTTTCTGTAAGGAGCAAGATGTTAAAGACGTCCTTTCTTTTTATATGTAAGTAGCCTGGGGGTTAAGTAGGGAGGCATCAATCACTTAGTAAACCTCAAGATGAAACATTTTAAAACCCTGTCTTCTAACACAAGTTATCTGGGTTACTATCCTTTGGTTTACTTCACTTTACTTCCTTTTGGTTATACCCTGGCATTTAGTAGAGTCTGTTTGGACATTCAACCTAGCCATGGCTATACTAAGGAATATTAAGCAAAATAATACCCATAGCTAGGACAGATTGCTATTTAAGAACCAATTACCAATCCCCTAAAAGCCACATCTCTAAGGGGAAAATAGATATTTAAAGACAAATAGGAGGACAGTGAGGCCAGTGTCCCTCTCCTACAGGAAGCCGCTCCTTCCAGAATGTGAACTGTATTTCATTACAGAAGGTGGTGACTGCGTGTACAGAACTGAAGTCCTATGGAGAACAGTGGCAGAGGTATTGGGATCACTGGAAAGTCTCAGCAGTACTTTGAAGATTCTCAGGGCTTTTCATAGAATTAGCTGGCTGTTATTTGAGGTCAGTAGTGCAGTTCCTTCAGCCGAAATCAAAGACTGACTCAATCCAACTCCACAAATAGAGTGAGAGAGAAAAAATGGGAATAAATGACCCAAGAGACTTTACAACCATTTCTTAACCTAAGCCATTGATCTATTGTGAGTCTTGGAAAGGGTGTGTGGTTTTGTAATCATTAGGGAAATGTCTGATGAGCAAACAGTTTCCAGCATCTTTCAGAAACAGCCTGATGCTTAGACCCTGAGAAAAATGTCTCTGACAACCTTGGAGTTGCCTGAGATTGCAGCTGAGTTCACTGACAGAAAGCATTTTCATCTTCAGCCTGACAACCAGCTTACTAAAAACACTCTGTACCTCTTCTGTTTTCTGTCTGGGGCATCTACATCCCCTTGGTTTCCTGTCTCGACCTCATACAATATGCTATTATCTACCTGTTTTTTTTGAGGGTTAAATAGTAGCTCATTAGTTTGCTTTGAGCACACTCTCAATGAAATTATAAAGTTTAGAGGGAAAAAAAAAAAGGTCCATGAGCAGCTGTGAGTCGGCCCATTCTACAACTATCTCCTCTAAAATAGAATCGAGGAAATCCTTCCAAAGGCCATAAGATACATTTGTTTTATTTTAAAATATTTTTCTAAGTATTTAAAGTATTTTCATACCCATCGTTTCAATTACACTCCAGCAATAGTCTCCCTCTTAAAATATTGATTTTTCTCTCTTCTGGATTGTCCACATTAGCATAAAAATACACTCATTATTTCTACCTTAAAACAATATGATTCCATTTCCTGTTAATCTGTGGGCCGACTTTTCTGTTTCCATTGGCAATAATCCATTCTCTCTTGACCCGCTAGAGTCTCCTTTCATCCCAACCACAGCAAGATTCCCAGTGACCTCCATGCTGATGAATCCAGTGGTCATTTCTCAGTCCTCATCTTACTTGACTCATCAACAGTATTTGACACTGTGGATTGTTCAGTTCTTGAAATACTTTCTTTACGTGGCTTTTAGGACATTGTTCAGTCTTGATTCTTCTTGTACCTAACTGGTCACTCTTTCTCTGTCACTCTTGCTGGTTCTTCCTCATTTTCTGGTCCCTTAAGCATGGGCGTAAACCAGGACTCAGGCTTCACACTCCTTTTCTGCTCTAGCTAAACTCACCTCCTAAGTGATTTCATCCAATCTCGTGGCCTGAAGAAGCATTTGTATAGTGTGGCTTCCCAACTTTCGTTTTCCAGCACTCATCTGCTCTGATTCTTCATCTGCACAGCCATCTGCTTACTGGACATCCCTGTGTCAGTGTCTAGTGGGAATCTCAAACTATGTCCAAAAGCAAACTTCTGTTTCTAACCACTACACTTTTTTTCCTCCATCACATCCCATATTGGTAATGGAAATTACATCTTTCCAGACATTCAGACCTAAATCCATAAAAAAATCCTTGGCTCTACTTTTCAAAATATGCCCAGAATCCTGCCAGTCTCCCTGGCTGCTACTGCTCTGGTCCTAGCCAACTTAATTTTTTTCCAGCACTACTGCAATAGCCTCCTAACTGACCTCCATGCTTCAGCCATGCCCCCTTACCTTAAAATCTTTTTTTCAATTGAGATGTAATTCACATACCATACAATTTACCCTTTTAAAGTGTCCAATTCAGTGGTTTTGTGCATATTCTCAAAGTTCTGCAAGCATCACCACTATTGAATTCCAGAACATTTTTATCACTCCAAAAAGAAACCTCCTACTTGTCACTTCTCATACTCCCCACAACCAACAGCTCCTGGCAACCACTCATCCACTTTCTGTCTCTCAGTTTGCCTGCTCTGTTCACTTCATATAAATGGATTCATACCACAAGTGCCTTGAATGTCTAGCTTCTTTCACTTACCATACAATTTTCAACAGTCATTCAGGTTGTAGCAGGTAGAAGTCCTTCACTCTCTTTTCTGGCTGATAATTCGTTGTATGGATATACCACATTTCATTTATCCATTCAACCACTGATGGGCTTTTGGCTGTTTCTACTCTTTTGCTATTATGACTAGTACTGCTAGAACATTCACATACGTGTTTTTTGCATGGAAATATGTTTTCAATTCTCTTAGGTATATACCTAGGAGTGGAATTTCCAGGTCATATGGTGACTTTATGTTTAACTTTTTTATAAACTGTTGAACAATTTTAAAGTGACTGCACCATTTTCCACTCCCAAGAGAAATGTATAAAGCTACTGTAAATTCCTAACACAGCAACTAGAGCTCTGGTATCCAATAAAATAGCCACTAACCATATTGAGCATTTAAAATTGAGATGCTATAAATGTAAAACACATGTGTGATTTCCAAGACTCAGTATGAAAAAAGAATGTAAAATATCTCATTAATGATAATTCATATTTATGACATACTGAGAGTATAATATTTTGATACATTGATTTAATCAAAATACATTATTAAAATAATTTTTACCTGCAGCTGTTACTTTTCAGTGTGACTAATAGAAAATCTAAAGTCACATAAGTAACATAAGTAACTCATAAGATTTATGTAATATAGAAAGATAGCAGTGAGCTAGGGTAATCCTTAAAACATAGTATAATCACTCTTCAACTTAAAACCCTCCACTGGCTTCTCATCTCACTCAGAATAAAGTCCAAAATCCTCATAACAGTCTTTTACCATCTCCTACTATTGTCCCTGCTCTCTTTCTTTTGTCATGCTGGCCTCCTCAGGGCCTTTGCACTTGCTGTTTCCCCTGTCTGGCATGATATTCCCCAAAATATCCACTTGGCTTGCTTCCACATTTCATCAGGATTCAGCTACAATATTACCTTGTCAGTGAGGGCTTCCTGGCCACCCTATTATTTATATACCCTATTCCACACTGCCTTCTCTATCCCCTTTCCCTACCTTATTTTTCTCCATATTTGTTTATCAGTACTTTACAAATATTGATTGATTGATTGATTCTCTTTCCCAAGAACATAATAAGTTCCAGCAGTGTCTCTGGCATATTGTTCACTATGAATCTTCAGTACTGAAAAAAGTTTCTCTGAAAAACAGTAGATTTCCCAAAGATATCTGTTGAATGAAATATGAATAAGCAACAGCTTATGCAGTTACTTTGGTAGTCTGACACACTCTTTTTCTCTTCTAACAGGACCACAGCTTCACTTTAAGATATCACAGAATTTTAATCAGTCTTACAAAGGCTTTAATGAGCCATGAAAATTATTTCTAAAATTGGAATTACATTACCGTCAGACATACCTAATGGAGTTGTTAAGTTTGTGATGAGATACTGTATGTTTAAAAGACACTGTAAATTGTAAAGTGCTATTCAAATATGGTGTGCTAAGCCATTATCATATGATAGTAAGTCCACAACATCTATTTCTTGAATGTTTGATCTCCATTTTGGCCAGCAGGATTTGCACGTTTCCTCTTACTTTCATCAATAATAATACCTCTCCTTCACACCTTCACAGTTAGACTCCCTTGATTTTGAACGCTGTCAACATAAGCAGCTTAACTCACTTGTAGGTTCAATTCCATATTAGAATGTGCATTTTGATATCTGCTTCTGGACTGGTTGTGAGGGGGGAGCTGTCCTTATTCCAGGTGAGATGCCTGCCTCAGGCAAGGTGTTTGGAGAGAAAGGGACTTAAACTTCAGAATGTCCTGAGCTCTGTCATCCAGCAAGTTACAGCCAAGAAATTAGTCCAGCACTTAACTTTCAACTCATTCAAAGCAGGTATCCAAATGTAAACTTTGAAAATACCTTTGCTGGTTAATCACTGATGGATGGATCCCTCCAAAATGTGAATTTTACTTTCTATAAGATAAAAGTACATTTCTGCAACTGCATATGCAGGCAGACTACTCCCGAGAAGGCAGAAAACTTTCCCAAGGTCATTCAAACAATGGGCACATTTGCAAGTAAAGTTTTTCACCGACCATTTTAACCAAAGATTTCATATTCCTACTGTCTAGTTTTACTAGATGCTAGAACACAAAACCTAAAGAGTATACATCAAATTGAAAACAGAAGAATTGTAATCCAGGAAAGGGGAATCAAGACTTGAAGAATAAACTGAATTATTAGTATTTTCCCCTATTGTTCATTGAATAGTCAAGTTGACAATACTTATTGTGTTCACAGAATTTTATTGTAACTAGGGTATTGGGAACTGGGAACATATGTTATTATGAGAAACAAGCTCATAAATGCTGGCTAGATTCCCAGGCAGTCCACCAAAGCCCATTTAACTCATAATGTAAGTAACTGTGAATGAGGGAAAACAATGCTGGAGAATATTTCTTTTAAATGTAATATATACTTAAACATCTCTAGAATCCAAAATCTTTAAAACACTGGTAATTTAAATTTTTAAAAAATTAAATAAATGACACACTGGTTTAGTTATGGTTATAGGTAGAGTATGGGAGAGATTCTGTTTGGGACTTTGGCCACTTCCAGGGACTCTAGAGGCTGAGGTGCTATATTCTTATTGTGCCTAATTTTGCCTCAAACTCAGAAGTATTCTTTCTCTGATAAAAATGTCCCAACCACAAACATTAATCTCTTGTCCACAGCTATATTAGGTAGTTTTCTTCAATTCTTTCCTAGTGTTCAGCATGGGAGATGTGTGTGTGTTTGCACACAGGATAGTCAGTTCTTTGAGATGTGACTCAAATGCAGAGACACCTCTGGGAGCATTATTTATATAATCCATTCAGAGCAACCTAGATCTTAAAGCTAAAGCTTAGATTACAAACACTCTTTACACCATCAAAATCCTTAGAATTTGCTGAGTTAAAAGATCAGGTGTTTCAAATATCATACCAAAATACTGGGAGCAGAAGCATACACTGTGGTGGCTTATAAGAATTTATTAGTGGTTGTGATGAGAGAGGTGATTGGGTTGTTGGGTTTCATAGGAGCCATCTTGGTGGGATGGGTAGTTAATTTCAGAGTTACTAGGACAAGAGGTGATATGTATCTCTCCCACAAGACTGCAAGCTCCCATAGAGCGGAGGCTGTGTGCATTCTCCAGGACCTGACCTATAGTAAGTAGTCACTATGTTCACTGAATAAATGAATGAAAAAACCAAAGTTTTTGCCCTATAATCACTGATCTCTCCAGAAATTAAGCCAGAAGAAAGACCACTTTTATTTGCATAGACAGGCATTTCTATAAGAGAATTTAAAAATATGCTCATAAAATATGTCTGGGGGACTTCCTAGGAAAGAGTCATTATGTCTCACATCAACTCCTACAAAAAGAATGATCCATCAATAAAGTCTTGCAGGCCAGAATTTTCCCTGAAAGTGAAAGGGATTTATTTGATAAACATGGGTGAAGATCAAGCCAGACTCCTCCTTCTTTAAGCACTTCTTATCTTCCCCTCTTATTGTTGACACTGGACATTTTCCAGGCCCACAGCTGCTCCCTCTACAGAAATGCATTCACATTTCTCATGTGGTTATGGATCTACTGATCTGGCCAGCAGAGGCTGGGATATGCTGTCCATGCTCAGCAAATGACAAACGCATTCTTTGAGCTTTACCAGGATACCAAATGCCATCAGGTGCTTTGGCTATGAATTTAACAACTGATCCTGTTGTGGGTGGGAGGGAAAGGGAAAGGACAGATTGAGAATTTCTATCTGAAGTTCACTTCTTATACCTCCCACCCTCACCCCATATCATCACTCCGGCGGGGTCCTTATGTTGCTAGAGTTGATGATGTTGGTATCTATGCCTCTCAAAATGTACTTACTCTATAAAGGAGAGATTATTCACCAGGCATCCCTTGCCCTCACCCGAAATTATATGCAAAATGGTATCTATTTGTGTACCTGTAAATTTTCTAAGTCTTGGGAAGTGTTATCACATTTTTAAAGGAGTTAAAAATCTATATAAATTTGTTGCACAATTAGACTCTTGACGTAGAGATAAAGGTGGCAGAAAGATATTGTATGTTGCAAATGGATCTACTTCAATCTGGTTCCTCTTGGCAGATATGAGAAGTCTCCAGTGGTTGGAGGCCGAGCTATTTATAGGTCTTCATGTCATAATCTTGCTACCAGGTAAATAGTACAATAAGGACAGGTCTCAAAGAATTCTGCTATACATAAAGCGATGCATTAACAAGCAAGAATTGAGAACCCTAAGAATTCGCCATCTGCCAAAAGAAAAGGGCAAAGGGAGAAATTACCGAGAATCTGATTGGACTGGTAGTGCTTGGAGGGCTACATGAAAATCCATAGTGCATATTCAGTGAATACACACATACCCCTAACTGCACACTATGAAAAGGAAGAGGCCAACATCTCAAAAGGACAAAAAGATTCCTCCCTTTTCCCCCTGCACTTTGACCAATATAAAATTCTGTAGCCCCAGTATCATTGAATAATGTGGTTCAGAACCCCCTATACCCCCTATCTACTGATAAGATTAAAAAGTTAGGACCAGGTGGAATATGGCAGAGACAAAGAAGAAAGGGATTATAAGTGACAGACATCCTAAGTCAGAAGAGTTTGATTAAATATAATAACTAGATTGAATTTACAGAACAGTCTAGAAGACAAGATAACCTGTATTTTACTTTTTCAGTAGTAGGCAAAGTATATGTCAAAACAAAGCTAATGCGGGGATGCGCAACAAAGATGGGAATGCTTTTGAAGTGATACTGTGAATAGTTTTATTTCAGTGGATAATTATGATTGGACAATGGGCTAATGAAGTATGGATAGTATCATGGGAGAATGAATGCAGGGGAGGAGTGTTCAAAGCCCAGACATGTGGGGCATAAGGATTTAGGTTTGGAAAGACTGGAAGTATAAGACAGTAGAGGATTCTGCACAGACATACTTCTTATTTGCAGTGAGAGGAAGCTCAGAGACCATATGCCCATAGATAAAATGGGCCCCAAAATGAATGTAAAAGGGAGAGGACAGGCCAATGGTGAGACTGTCAAAAGTTATTCTCTGCCTCAAGAATGTAACATTAAGCCGTGTGGGCCATACTGCTCTAGGCATGATTTCCATATGCTTATAGGGGAGGAAAAATAATTGTCCCTCTACCATTCTGAATTCTTAGCTGAGATCCCTGTAATAAAAGGCAGACAAACAACAACAACAACAAAAAAAAAAAAACAGAAGTACATTAACACGTATACCTCATGAATACATGGGAGACATCCAGGGGAAAATGAGTAACTCCCCAAGGTGGCTTAGAATTCAGACATAAACACCTAGTAGGGAAAAGGGAAGGAGGATGCAGGCCTCATAGAGGAGAGTCAGTGATTTTTAGGAAAGATCAATGAGCCCTTAGAAAAGTAGATGGGAGGTGTGAGAGTTCCTGACAAAGTTTATCTGGGTGTGGTGTCCACTTCTAGCCACCTCCTGTGACAAGAGTCAATCTTTCTTGGTTGATGAAACTCCTGGGAGATTTATGACAGTTGAGGTTTTTTTGAGGATCTGTCTTTAGGCAGATAAAGTAGTTCAGAGAAAGCCTGCTGCTGCATTTGGTGTTTTTCAAGTGCCCACAGTTGAAAATAATCAATATACCAAAGTGGCATATCTTAGGGGGGCATATCTTGAACTCCCACAATCGTATTTTGGGGGGTGCATATTCTGATACCCTTCATGTCCTCCTGTAGTCCAGACTGCCTCAGACTGTGTGTGTTACCACACAAAGACTCTAAGTCTAACCTGAATTTCCCAGAAGGAGAGACTCCATGAGGGTGAAGGCCAAGGAAACTGCGCTGAAGACCTGGATGAGAATGAAGTTCCCCTTGGTCCTGTAGGCCACGCTCAGCATCTGCACCACCAGGGGTGTCTATACCTCTGACTACTTGTATATTTATCGTTGACCTACATTTTCAAGACAAAGTAGCAGTTAATCTCATCCAGCATAAGAGCCTAGTGACCACAAACATGATAATGTAATCTGTTTTCTATCCTTACCTGGATTTGAGCAAAACTAGATAAATTCTCCTTGTTCCCAAAGTAACTTCTCAGTGAGCAACGGGATAGACACTAAGTGCTCCTTCTTATAATCCATGGCCTTGGAAATATATAGTTGATTCTGAGCCCAATTTATTTTGTAAAACATTTACAGCATTAAAAATAAATAGTTGGCAGAAGAAGGGGAAAAATTCAGGTATTGTATTATCTTCCCCTTATCTTATGGACCTAGTGGCTGAAAATTACACATGTATAGTTGCGTGTAGCTGTGTCCCCATATATAGTTTAGATAATTTTGTATCAACAATTAGGTGGATTAATGAAGAGCAATGCTGAATGTGTAATATATTAGGGGAAAAAAACCAAGAAATTCATTGTTCTAGAAATACATACTTCCTTATAAACATTATAAAAGCATTCATTTTATAAATAAGTTAACTGTGTTGTAACAGTTTGGATCCGGGCGCAAACTCAAATTTCAGAATTCATTAGAAATTGATCTTTTATGTTCAACTGGAGAAGAATGTTTTCATGACAAGACAATGCAGTACAGTCATGATCAATTTATTATCTCTCACCAACTTTCCTAATTTTAAAATTCAGAACTGTTTCAAGAGCAGAGTAACATCTGTTTCTTATTTATTTACATTTGATTTGTTACAATGTTTAATATGAATTATTAGGAACTCCAGATACTTTTAAGCTTTTATGGAGAACATTAAAGTTTCTTTTTCTCCTTTTGAATAAGGGTAGAGTATTTGACTAAGAATAAAAACAATTCAAACTCAAAAACTTCAAGTGGATTTTGAGAGCTGACACAGTGCATCCTTCCAGCATTCCATTTTAGAACCTCAAGAGGTCTTATTTTCCAGCCCATCATTACATTATGGTATTTGTTTTTAATATGAAGATGCATGTTTCAATGAACCCTATGATTTTATTGAACAGGGGTAATCTTTCTAAAATTAAGCCTGAAAACTCAAACAGACCTCAGAGCTAAGTAACTTCTTGAACTGTTCCAGAAATAAATTAACTTCAACTTTGAGAAAAGTCAAAGTGCTACTTATTCTCAGTGCTTTAATCAATGTAAATTGGATTTAGCAACTCAAATGTAACCAACAACGCAAAACAACAGCAAAAGCCTCCTAATTTAGCCAAAGCAGAGGAAGTCCTAGGATTGGAAAGCCAAAGGCAAACATTGTCCATCATTTTACTCATCTCTTAAACTGAATGCTTCATCCTCTAGTCTTTTTCTCCCTCAGCCACCAACTGATAGATGAGTTACAAGACATTGTTTCATATTTAATATTGTTCTAAATTAGTACACAGCTTACACATCAGATGCTCATGAGAAGCTTGAAGAATGAATATGCAAGTGAATCCTAATCTTTCTAAAGTATGTAGATGTAAACTAAAAGGTAGACTATGCTGTATTGCATTCAGATTACTACTCAAATCTCTTCTTGGTTCAGTCTTCTATGGTTATTCCACTAAGATAATGTAGTGATTCATGAATATGTTTAGCCTTTTCAAAGGGACACATCTCTATGTAGAGTCTATCTAGATTTTGAAGAGCTTTGAAGTTGGAGAAAAGACAGAGTAGTAATAATAAAGTTGTAATAAAGTCCGATGATGGAGAGGTGATTTGAGTATTGATGCTAATGACTCAGCTGGTGGAAGGCTGGGAGAGAGACCTGGATGTGAATGGAGGTTGGGGAGCTATGATGACATCATAGCTAATAGGCTTGAGAGTGCTTGTTCTGGGCCAGGCACTGTTGTAAGTACTTTACATGTATTAATCTATATGATCTTTACAACAATCCTATGCAGTTACTATTATTATCCTCTATTTCAGATGAATAAACTGAAGCATGCAGAGGTTAAAGGACACATCCAAGGCCATGCAGCCAGCAAACTGGAGCCAGAATTAAATCCCAGCCATCAGGCTCAAGGCTCTGCACAAATCCACTATGCCATCCTGCCTCTCATTTGCTACAAGAGAGATATTTAAGGAAGGAACAGTTAGATTTGCCAAATACAGAGAATCCGGTTTTCCAAATGCCTGGGAAAAAGAGGCAGAGAGAGTTTCCTGTGATCCCTTTCTTTAGCGTTCTCTTTCATAACAAATTCTCTCTTACTAATGGAGAAAGAGAGGGATAGGATTTATCTGGCCAGTCAAAAATTAAAGTTGATTATCCAACCTTGGATGTCATATAAATATTCCAAAAGTCTTAAGAAACACAAAGTCAGGTTTATAACCAAAACAATACATTATTCCAAAATAGTAGCTATGGGAAGATAAAGAAAGCTGTACAATGAAAGTGCCGTAAAGTAAAAACTCCTAAACAGATGCTTGTGAGAACAGTGACTACAATTCCCCATCAACACAACTGCATGAGAAATGAAGTCACTGGAAAAACTATGTTTCAGCATTGTAGGAAATAGGGGAGGTGACTTTTTGTTTTTGATGGGGCTGCTATTTTAGTGTAATAAAGAGCAGTCAGAATTTTGGAGAAATGTCATGGGAACTTCCATGATGGTCTGGATGTAGCTTCCATCTTGAGGATGGATGGTAACTCCTCTTGCAGAGATAGAGCTGTGTCTGTCTGTGCTCTGTCTCCCTCCCTCCATCCTTGTGAAATGATTGACTCAGAGGGAACTAAGCCATATCTTGAATCACCATTTCTTGCCTCAGCTAAAGTAAGCTTGTCTTGGAGCATTTCTAGATATATTCACGTCATGCTTGGTTTTACTTTTTTGGTTCAGTGAAAACACAGAATACATGTTTGCTTTAAAGAAATGTCCCAGCATAGGCCTCTAGGTAAAGATGCAAGACCCAGTGGGAACATTTGGTAATTCCCTGGTTAAATGATATGGCACCTTGCAATCCAAACAATCCCCCCTATATTTCCTGTCTGCAGTCAGCAGCCCGTACCACCACACCCACTTCCCCCAAGTGAACAATTTCAAAGGTAATCACTTACTTTCCTCTGGCTCCTACTTTCCTGAAGTATACTATTAATTTCAAGGGTGAAAGAGCATTGGTTCACAGACATTTTTAAAATAATTACTACAAACTTACCTGAATCATGCCCTAAATTGCTGAATGTAATTAACAACCATTGAAGTGGGCTTGATTCTTACAGCCAATGCTCAAGAAACTAGCAAACTCCTGATGACCTAGCACGGAACAAGTATGTCACTGCTTCTAGCTTGAAAGGTATAAACCCAAATTCATAAAACATATTCTAGTAGCATGCATGCAGTATGTATTGTTTTAAGATCGCTCACCCAAGGAGGCATTTGGTATGTACTGGAATATCTGGTATAATGTTTTACGCAATTATATGAAAAGGTACATTATCCTAAAAAAAAAAAAGAAAAAAGGAAAAAACACCCCAAACAAGACTTAAGGATAGAGAAGACAGTTGTTTGTATAGAAAGGTGCTTTTTTTTTTTTTAAGGACAGAAGCCATACCTTATCTTTCTATATGTTAATACTTGTCTCCTTTTTAAAAAGGCATTTATGTGTCACTCCCATTTGCAGAATTAAATTAGCTTTTGAAAGAATAGCTGGAAAAGTTAATATTCTTTTCCTTGAGATTGTACTGGGGAAAAAGAAGACTTTTTAACAGGAGAAAAAATAGAGCACTGTGGCCCATAGCAAGTACTTACTGAGTGAATGAGGAAATGGATGAATGTATACATGCAAAGTTAAACAAATGAAAGGTTTTTCAGCACTCCGTGGTAGGAGCCTTAAAGAGGACAGGTATGACTTTCCTAAAAGAGAAATCCTTCAGTTAGTTGTGAAGTAGATGGACTGAGGTAAGATAAAGTAAAAATGCCCTTAGCATCAAAATGTTTGAAAAGCTACAGCGAAGGTACCGCTCTCACCCTGTTCTTCATCTACAAAATGGGAATAAAAGCTCAGAAAGTAGTCAGATCAAATGAGTTCACAGGCTGAATCCGCCTAACACAGAAACCGGCACACAGAAGGCAGCCAATCAAATGAACTACCTCCATATCACACTTTTATGTCCCCAGCCAGGCAGGCAAGATGCTTGCCAGCAGCTCCTCCAGGATTGTAGCCAGGAAACATCAATTCACAAAAAAAGCAGACTTCTGTGGTTTAACCACGACCAACTCCTTTATTTATTTTCCATTTAGTTGAATGGAAATTAATAGCTAAACCATCAAATTAGGTCTTCTTAAAGTCCCAGAAAAGAACATTAGGCTGATTTGATGTAACTTACAAATGACATTTCTGGATTCTTTTAATTCCCCCCTCATGAAAGACCAAAAATAATTGAGTAATCATTTCATATTCATTCCTTATGATGGCGCTTAAATGCAGGCACAGAAAAGAATTATGTGCATGGTGTTCCTGTGCTGTGAAAAGCACCGACAAGCTTTCCAGTTTCCAATAACCACCATGATGTTTCTACTCCTACCATATTTTCAATTTTCAGTTCTCTAGGAATGAGATCTATGCACAGAGGTAACAAGGTTGATGCACGTGTGTGCGTATGTGAGAAAGGAGAGAGGGAGGGGAAGCTGGGGCACAGATTCTTTGTGCATCATAAACTTGAACAGATGAGTAGATAAGAGGGGGCCAGTCACTGCAGGTGAGAGGACCCTGGTGGTCGCTTCTCCAATGCATCTTCCCACTGTATATAATCAAATGTTGACATCTGTTTGTTTGTTACTAAGCTTCTCTATTAAAATGTAAAGCATTCCTGCTTTTTGAATTAACACAACATGTTCAAATGATATATCTTCCGGCCCCCTCATTTTATTTGTGAGGAAACCGAAGCCTTGAGAGGCAGAATGACTTGCCTAAACCACACAGCTTATTAGTGGGAAGATGTTGAGCTAAAAACCAGGTACCCTAGGGAAAAGTCTAGTACTTGCCTCAGCTGCCTCTATACATATGTTAATCTGACCAAATCACTGGCATAATTTGATTCTGTGGCTTCTAAATATAAAGTCAGGCATGCCGAAAGAGGTGGTGAGCATTTCACACATGGAAGCACACAATTACATTACTGCTCTTTTCAAGGCCACCAAAGATCTTCATGTTGCTAAAACCAATCATCAGTCTCCATCTTCATCTTAATAGAATGTTCAGCCACAGTTGAACTAACTAGTTGATCACCACCTCCTCCTTTAAGTATCTTCTACATCTTGATTCTAGCACACCACATTCTCCTGATTTAAGCTGCAACTTCTCAGTCTCCTTTGCTGACTTCCCTTCTGCTTCCTGAACTCCAAAAGTTGGGGGTTCCAAGGCTTATTAGTCTTCTGACTTCCTCTCTCTGCCATCTATACTCACTTGCTGGTGACCTCATCCAGTCCCATCACCAAATATATATTGATAACTTTCAACTGTATGCCTTCAGCACCAATCTCTCCCTTAAATTCGAGAATTCTCTCTCTCTATTTGACATCTCTACTAGGGTATCTACTGGGCGCATGAGAGTTAAACGTCCAAAACTGAACCCTTGAAATGGTATATTACTATCTCAGAAATGGTATAGCTAGTCACCAGCTCAAATTAAAAAAATCTGGTGGCCTTCAGCACCTCTAATGGACTCTACCTACCCACACAAATACCCCAAGCTGAAACTAACAATGTCTTAACAACCTGCACCACTGTCAACATAGGCTACGCCACCACCATCTCTCCCTTGGAGCACAACAATCTTATCTGCTAGGTCTTCCTGTTTCTTACCATCATTTATTCTTCACATAGCAAAGTGATTCTTTCAACTTCAATTCAGATCATTTCACTTATCTGCTTAAAACTAAACTCTTATACTTTCCCATCACGCCTAGGGAAAACAAAAACAAAGGACAATTTTTACCACAGCCTGCAATGCCCTGCATTGTCAAAACCCTGGCTTCCTCCCTGAGCTCATGCGCTGCCAATTCTTTCTTCAACCACTGAGATTTAGTAATATTGGCTGGCTTAATGCTTCTCAAATATGGAAGACATATTCTTACTTTACCTTAATAAGAAATTGCTATTGAAAATAGCTCAAATAGGTAGAGGGAGTGAAAATCAGAAATCAAGAAAATAGGAGTACTCTCAGAATGAAGTGATAAAAATCAACAGGCCTTAAGATAGCCACAGTTATACACAAAATGAAACTATAGAGTTAAAATAAATAGGAGTAATTAGAACTGATGATTAGTTGGATATGAAAGGTAAGGCAAAGAAGGAACCAAAGGTCATTCTTGGGTTATGTGGTCACCTGGGATGGTGGCCATGTCCAGTTGCTTGGGACCAGCTAGGCTGAGTGGAAGCTAAGAGAACACACCAGTCTAAGGAATGATAAGTAACCACACAGAAGTATAAATACTGGGAAAATAGTAATCTATTTTCAAATGGTTAAGCAGTTTTCAACATTAAGAACTCAAGCTGCCTTCATTTGTTAGAATAGTAAATGGAATTTTTTAAAATCTCAAAACATCGTTTTTAATTTTGCTGAACAAAATTAAGCTAGATTGAATTTAAAATAACAAAGGCAAGGAGATTGTGCCTCAGGTGTTTCCATTAGATATAGCTGCAGCTACGTGCATATTAATCTCTGGCAATTGAAGGAAGATTCTAAAGATGTAAGTATCTATTCCTGGCTTTACTATTCATATGGGGATGAAGATCAGCTAGTACCTAAATGAGCCACTTCTCTATTATGAGTCAGTGATATGATTGAGCAATGACTGAAAAATAAATGTTTATTAGAAGTCCAAAGTCATCATTTAGAAACTCTTCTGATGGGTTTGCAGTCTGAGTGTACTTTGATTTTAACAGAAGGTAAAAAATTAATCATGCAACTGAGAAAGGCTATGAACAACAGATGAAAATGTCACTTTCTACTAGTTGGAAGGGCATGGGTCCAGAAGACCTAGCTGGTAATTGAAACAAGAGACTTTAGACTGTAGTCTTAGCTCTCATTCTGACTTGGGGAGGTGGTGAGGAAAAGCATGGTGGGGTTGGACAGTCTTGCTGGGCCCTCTTTTAGACTTCCCCTAAAACCACTTTCACCACATCAATATCTAATAGACTGGATTTTCCCCAGTGAATCTATTTTCTCCGTTCTTGCCTCTACCAGACAAGAAGGAAAAAGTTCCACCTAAAAAAAGAAAATACTGCATTTTTGAAATTTAGTGAGTTTTTTATGTTAATGTGAAATTTACGCACAGTAAAATGTACACATGTAAAATGTAAGGCTCTCATAACTTTTTACACACCTATAACCAGTACCCAGATCAAGATAAAAAATATTTCTATCATCCCAGAATGTGTCCTCTCGCTGCTCCCATTAACAACTCCCTATTTCTGCATTAACTACTATTCTAACTTCTATTAGCATAGATTGGTTTTGCCTGATCCTAAAATGTATGTAAATAAAATAATATAGTATGTAATATTTTTTAGGTCTGCTGCTTTTGCTTAGTGTAATGTTTTTAAGATTAATCCATGTTCTTAACATGCATCTGAATTTCATTCTTTCATTGCTGTCTTGTAATTCATTGTAGAATTATACCACACTTCGTTTCTCCAGTTTTCTGTGATGGACAGTTGTGTTATTTCAGTTGTGGGAATAAAGCTGCTATGAACATTTTTCTGTAAGTCTGTTTGAGAATGTTTGTCCTTATTTCCGAGGACCAGAATTTCTGCTTAGGTTAATTGTTTCACATGTGGACATCTGCATTAGTTTCCTACCGCTCTTGTAACAAACCCACAAACATAGTGGCTAAAAATAACACACACTTAAGAGTTCTGGAGGTCCAAAGTCTGAACTGGGTTTTACTGGATGAAAAAATCAAAGGGTCTACAGGGCTGTGTTTCTCCTGGAGGTTCTAGGGTAGAATCTACTTTCTCACCTTTTCTGGCTTCTAGAAGCTGCCCATATTCCTATGCTCCTGGTTTCAGTCTTCTATCTTCAAAGCCAGCAAGATCAAACGGAGCCCTCCTGAGGCTGCTTCTCTCTGCTTCCCTCTCTTTTGCCTCCCCCCTTCCATT